>NC_141696.1:235561465-236962865 GCF_964263255.1 Lissotriton vulgaris
TAGCACGCACAGCAGCGCGCGTTCACGCACTGCTGCGCTCCCTTGCCCCCTCTCCTCTGGTGCGCGCTCACCACTGGTTTTCATTCCCGCTCCTCTGTGGTGTGCGCTCACCACTGATTTCGATTCCCTGCTTGTTTTTTCTTCCTGCGCTTCTTTCATCCTTCGTAACTACTGTGCCTGATTACTTTCTTTCTCTCTCTCTCTCTCTCTCTCCTGTTGTCATGTTTCTAGGCTTCTTATTTCATCCAAACGATTGTGCCGATTTTTTTTTTTTTTTTATTGCCTCCTCTTATCTTTCAATCAATAACCTTTCATTTCTCTTGCGATCTGCTCCGCCATTCAATTCTACCGTCTTGTCCGGAGATTAGCTCACAGAACGGAACACCTTCCCTTGTGTTAGCTCGCTCTCTGGGTACCCATCGCTCACTGACGCATCCTCTCCTGCGCACTGGGAAAGCAGGTCTGATTGAACCATCTTATGAAGTCAGAGACGTGCAGGAAAAGATCGCTGCTAGTCTGTTGGCTAAGACCACATCTGCATCAGATCTAACCCTCTAAAGGTCAACGAGCTCCGTGACTGTCATTCGTGTGATAATGCTTTAAATAAGTAAATATTCTGAGAGTAAAAGGCTTAACATCACCGTCTTGACACATCAAACATTTGGCATGTCTTTTGAAAAATAACGGATTGTGAAGCAGATAACCTATCGTGATCTCTTTAAACATCCGCTTTAACCTGTCACTAGTCTGTGGTTGGTGAGGCATCTAGTCGTTTTCCTAAGGGATAAAAGGTGAGTAGGGAGAGACATGCGCGTGCCGTGGCCCCTTCTCTTTTGAGGTTGCTATGTAAACTCCTCCTTTCCCTATGAGCGTCACATGGTGTCTGTAACTGCTGCTACGTGATAGGATGTGACCGGCGCCTGATGGGGCCTCTCGGCTGCAATTGACTTTAGGGAAATTAAGAGGTTTGCAGACAGGCGGTGCCTGTCAAAGGCCGGTAGGGCTGTGGCCAGCTAGTTTAATCTCGTTATAGAGACATAGCCATTTCACTAGTTTATTCTTCAGTCTATCTTTTCCTTGCTCCCTTTCTTGACCCCCTATGTTTTTTGTACTACCTCTCAGTATGCATCTCTTTGTATTTCTTTCTTCATTTTTCTTGTTCTATATTCTCCCACCTTGTTGCTCCACATTTCAGATTGGTGCAAAGCAGCACTTATAACTAAGGTATCCTAAAATTGTAAAGAAGTAAATACCGTCAGGTTCCCAGCACATTGCTACCAATTGTACCAAGTTGCACTTTGATGCTAGTTCATCTGTTGTTACTCCAACATGGCTGACTCGGACTTTCATTCCTGTGGCGTCGTATTTGTCTGTTGGCATGTTTTTATTTGAACTACTAACATCCAATATTTAGCGGTGAACACTACGGAAGAACAATTTATTACTATTCAATGAAAGTGGTTAATCAGGTGTAACGACCGGATTTTCGGACCAGATAGAATCAGCTCATCAGAGCACCACCAACCCAGCCGAAACGCAACCACCTCCCTCCTCAGGACCCATCTATCCAGGCACCTGGGTACCTACCTGAGGATGGGTAATTAGCAATATACAAGCTCATATCATCAAAAACACCACTAAATCTATAGGGATTACTAGGAATACTCACTGATTACTAAGGACGTCCATGCCCTACACCACACTCATACAATATAGTCTTGCGACCACATGGGCCAAGACTAATCTACCCTGGGGCAGTTCTGATTACTTACCATTACACACTGACCGCAACCAGTGCTCTCATTAAACAAGCCACAATCTTGTGGGTATAAATACCAGTATCCCCCCTGGTACTCTCTCTATTTCATACATACACAAGCCACAATCCTGTGGGTATACACACTGACCACAATCAGTGCTCTCACTAACGCCACTTTCCCTAGAGGCGATCTCATTACACACCAGTATCTTCCCTGGTGCTCTCATTAACGCCACTTTCTATGACGATCACTTTCCTATGAATACCTTCAGCTCTCTCTCTATGTTGGGAAGTTTCTCTCACTATTCACTAGAGGTACAATAATATTATGGAATGGCCGAATTACACGGTGTACAACTTATCCTCTAGTTCAAGGGCTCCTCTCTCCCTAATTATTCAGTTATCACTCACCTGATCGGGGGTAGCTTCCGTTCGTGCAATGACACCTGACTAGAAGACAAGGTTACCTTTACTGTATAAAAACAAGAGGTACACACTATATGCAAAAGTTATTCCCTGATTTAAGGACTCCTCCTTCCTTTTGATCCATCAGTTACCATACAGCATCTGGTTAGAAGAAAGGTTAGCTTTATCATAAGAACACATGCACACTGGTTCACTAAGAACTGGGGTTCCTTTTTTACAATGAGATTAACAATATTACACTATACTATAACATATAGCCTGCAAAGTATAAGGGGAAAAGGCACATACACAGATCTGCGGGGTCTCTGTAAAGCTTTATTACTATAGGGAATGGATTATACTGCACACCGCTGAAAGAAAAAGGATTAGCAATACAATAGGGGGCTCTAGCCTAGGAAATAAGACCGGATTAAGGTGTAAGTGTAAAGTAAACTAGTTTAGAATACCTCACCCTATTAGGAGGAATGTTTCTCTCTCTCTCTGGTGGAATCAGGGCTCTCTCTCTCCCTCCGTCACCACAACTTCACTCCTCTGGCTCAACTGCTCCAGCTGGCAGCTTCAACTCCTCCATCTGACTGCTTTCTCCAGCTTCAGCAATTATCTGCCTTCTCTCTCCATTCCAGAAAACCAATTAAACTGAACTGTTCTCCTCCGCTCCAAAAACCATCTCACTTCTCTCTCTCCAAGAACCGACTGACACTCCTCCTCTCCTGCACTTCGCTAATATGGAATGCTCTCCTCTAGTGGAAAGTTCCAGCCGGTAGCCTCCTCCCACCAGGTCCATGCACCAGGTTCCCTGCTCCAGACGCCCTCACAGTGATCAGCTGCTTGTTTCGTCTAGAGACCTGAGCCCAGGGACACTTCTTGATTAGATTCAGCTCTGGCCGGTTCTCTCCGGTTTGCAAAGGGCGAACAACACCTCATAACTAAAACATCACCTTTACCCTGCAAGCATCTCAGTCTGCAGGGACAGAAAGAAAAATGGAGTCTCTCTAGTTCTGGGCCTTGTAGGCCTGAGAAGGATGAAATAACACTTAGCTCTGTCAGAGTACATACACAAACCATACCAATATGTAATATAAAGTCAAGACTACAGGATCCACCCTCTACTATAGGTAGGATGATGAAAGGACACATAATTATGTCAAAGCCAATAGGCAATAGATGGATTAGAGTCAAGAATAAGGGATCTATCATCATATAAAGCAGCTATCCTCTAGTTTATGCTTCTAGGTCTGGAAAAAGGCCTGAAAGGGACCAACATAAGCCAAGAATAAAGATCCAGGATGGTTGCAAGCTTAAAGTCACCATCCCTCAGAAATAGAGCCAAAAATACGGTCACTACATCAGGGTTTCACCGTAATATCCTCACACTTGCTTAGTAATATCAGAAAAGTGTGACACCTGCCGGTGGGATATTTTGGTTGGCGAGTAATATGTTTTGGGGTCTGGCTCGATAGCAGAGCTGTCTGCAGAACACATTATTGGCATAATTAATATTAATTATGGTAACAATGGGTTTTTCAGACCGGTGTGCCTAGGTCTTGTTTCCTTTGCTTGGTACACTCCTTTCTGAGGCTTGTCATTGTCCACTGTAAACTGTGGCTGTTCATTGGTCAAAAGGCTGAGAAGTCCCTCCTTAGTACCGCCTTGTCTCATTTTGTAACTTCCGATGGCGGCACCCCCTAATGTGTGTTGTTGTTCAGCAGGCTTTAATTACTGCCTCCAAGCACTATATTCTCAAATAGCGTTGTCTTGCCTGCTATTGCAGGCACGACATGCACTCTCCGAACGCTTTTTTTTATAGAAGGCATTTGCAATTCATTAGGTCTTGCATTTGCGAGGGTTTAGGCAATTTGCATTGTAAATGACTGCCTTTTATTTATCTGTTATATAAACAGATAAATAAAAGGTATTGTAATTTATAATGCCAATAGCTCAAACTCAATAATGCGAGACCTATTGCATTGCAAATGCTTGTTACTTATGCCATTAATGAATGCGCAAATATGATAGTGTAAATGATGGTCTAATAAACAAAAGCAGTATGTTTCTGTAACATGGCTTAATTGTTTCCAAATGAGATTCTTTGTGTATTGCATGCAGCTTATTTGTTTATTGGTTTTTGTAGAAAAGGAAGATGGGGCCATTTCTACCATTGTAGTCCGTGGTTCTACCGACAATCTAATGGATGATATAGAACGAGCTATTGATGATGGTGTTAACACTTTTAAAGTTCTGACTAGGGTAAGTAAACCTTCATTGATTTATTTAACCCCTTCGATGCGGCCGTGATTCCCCTGCTGTGCTGTAAACAGCACGAACAGGGGCGGGCCGTGACGAACCCCAGCCGTCATCAGCACACGAGCACCGTAGTGCATGACGGCTGGGCTTCGTCATGAGCATGGAAGGGGTTAAAACATGTTTTTGATATCAAGATAGATGTTTAACATGCAGCAAATCATAGACTACATATATTGGTGTCCGCCATTCTGCTAGGCCGATGTTGCCATCTTTTAGACTGCTAATAGCTTTTGCATGTGGTGTAAAAAAATGACCAAGGCCAGACATGCTGTCTTTGCCATTGCATGTTCTAACTTATTACCTTTTTATTTTTCAGTATTGTGAATATTTGTTCCATTTAATTACAGTTAATTTGGTTCATGAACTTCATACTAAACTGTGTTTTGTAAAATATTTAACTAATTCACCTTCCCCTCTGAATTTCTGTAGGATAAGCGTCTTATTCCTGGTGGCGGTGCAACAGAGATCGAATTGGCCAAGCATATTACATCCTATGGTGAAGTAAGTTCTGCAAATTTGAACCTATTAAGATATTAGGACCAATCTCTAAAGAGTTTTATTTTAATTCTGATCTGTAGGATAAACTGTCTGCGGGGGGCAGTAGTCAGTGAATTACCAAAGATAGTTTATCTAGTACATGACCACTATAAGAGAACCATTGTTTTATTATTCGCACCTCCGCATTTACACTCTAAAGTCGCCAATATTTATTAAGCAGAGGAAGACTTTTGGCTATGATTGGAAACAATTGGTTTGTATTCCTTTTTGTTCTTGAATAAAACTTAAGTGCCAATGTTTGAACATTAAACAACGTTTGTGCAGTTGCAGATAACTACTTACCGAACCTTGTTCATGAGGATAGTCCGTTAATTTTCTAGGTGCCTAGCCTTTTCTTTATAAGTCTCTGACATAAACAACATTTGTGCTGCACTTTCCTGTTCGATCTACAGTGCCCACAAATGCTTTGGGACATTGCAGCTCGTCAGTCGTTTTTCCAATAACCCTGAAAGGCAATGTCTAGCAAATTCCTGACACTCGATAAAACACACAATGGATTGCACAGTTTGTTCATAGTACCTTAGGAATTACTTTTCGGCATGCTCTTTCTTTCTCAGCTGATTGACTGTTTTACTGGCAGGCTGAATAAAAAATGTTTTAAACTCATCCCGCCACTTTAAAACAATTGTGTAGCCCTCCTTGTCAGAGCATTCCTTTATGGATGATTTTGACTGTTATTTGTGCAGCAAGTGCTGACACTTTTCAGACACTCCCACCCAGTCACAGATGTGGGTTGAATCCATCGTTCTTCCAGCCCCAGCATTAATGGCTGTATAATCCGATTCCCAACCTGTTCAGGAGGGAAGAGTTACACTCAGTTTGCTATTCCTCCTGCACAGCACCCACACAGCAATCCCCTCGGTTAGCAAGTGTTGTACTGCAACCTTGTGTCTGAAAAAACGTAGCAACTGGATATGATGGATGGTATTGTACAAATAAGTGGGTGGGTATATAAAGCCTGGAGGAATGATGGCACAGCCTCAAATTCTTATACAGCAACAGTGCTCTTTTGAGTGAAGCTTTGCCAGCCCGCATGCTTGTACAGAAATGTACAAATCAATTGGGACAGACAGAGGAATGTTACGAAGAGTGCTAGTTCCACCAGGAAGCTAATCTTTTGCTATTTACCATGTATGTTTTGTTTTTCTACTGACATTGTAAATAAATATAAATGTGTTTTAGACCTGTCCAGGACTTGACCAGTATGCCATCAAAAAATTTGCTGAAGCATTTGAAGCTATACCACGAGCTCTGGCAGAGAACTCTGGAGTGAAAGCCAATGAAGTTCTCTCAAAGCTGTATGCAGTTCATCAAGAAGGCAACAAAAATATGGGTTTTGATATGGAGGTAAGTGTTTAAAAAGCTTGCTGTCTCTGACTATCTCATTAAAATTATGTAAGCTTGGCATAGCTTGTTACACTTGCCTAAAGTGCGCTCTCGAGTTTATTTCCACTTTGTATGTGTAAATAAATGCTAATTATCTAATGTCTTCTAATAATTGACCGCAAAGCTTGGATAGAGGAACAAATTGACTTGCAAAGAAGATACTACATTTAAAAAAAAAAACTTTGTGGCGTGTTTTAAGTGCCCAAGTCATCCACAAAGTGCACTGTATCCCCATGTCGCTGAAAGTGTTTAGAGGGGTGTTGTGGAATCTGACTTAAATAGCTTTGTGGTTCTCCGTTTGATTTTTGGACAACTTTTCTAGTCTTGCATCAAGACATTTTTTCAACTGAATTATGAGTAGAGGGCTTGACCATTTGTTTATTATAATGACACTGAAGAGTCTTGTAATCTAAAAAAAAAAGATTCTAGTCCTTGTTAACAACATTCACTAGCTTTACATCACTTTTTTATTTGTGGTGTGCTTGGCTTAGATATGCCATGCCTATAACGTTTATCAATCTTCTGCATCCTCTTCGTTTGCTTTAACACCCTTTTACCTTTGTTCAACTGTTGCAACACCTGCAGATCTTATTGGGAGAGATTAGCTTTTGCCCTAAATTTATAAAACTAATGGGCTTACGTTAGTAAAACCATAACCTCTGTCCCCTGTTCAAGAACGGAGGAAAATCGGCGTTTTTAAAGATGCTTGCGAGAAGATTAGCATAGATCCAGGACATGTCGTAATGGAGAAGACAATATTTGGAATCTTCGAGAAGCTGTCAGATGCACGGCCCGACACAACTTGTGACGGCCCTGACACAGATGGAACTGGGAATTTGTGCGCTGCCAGTCTCCTCCTTTCTAAGATACCATGATCCGATCAAGCCAGCCCTAAACTTCGCCTATACTGGCCCGGGTAAAAGAAAAAACAAATGCTAGACTACTGCGCTGAGTTGATGTTTGCTTATGACCAGTCCATAAACCTACAGAACACAGTTCTTAATCAGTTGCTTCTTAATCGGATGCTGTGTGACCCACCAGATACAAGGAGTTTCGTGCACTGCAAGATTCTGTATTGGGAGACACTCCAGATAGTGCTTGAAAATGACATCCTTAAACTGGGAAAGAGTTAGTCAGACCATTGGGTAGATTATTATCTGACTTTATTGTTCGGGTCATCAGGCAATTGGTAGTAGACTGTTGACTTATCTTGCCATTCAGGCACTAAGGGATGGACACTTGCCACCACCACCACACTAGACCACACACTACACTAGGATTTTGGTTTCTGGCATTGCGTTGAGGTTTTTGTGGGTTTTATTTTTTTTAAATGTGAATTTGTGCACTCGGAGTAGCAGAGGTTTTGCATGTGCCTGGAAGGCTGTTTGTCCAGCACTGGTTTAGTCCGATTATATTTCGGGGGAAATTTTATCCTTACCTAGAATAGTCAATCGGGGTTATTTACTATTTTTATTCTGGTTCTGGAATCAATTCTGGGTTCTGATTTTGGCTCCTGCGCCTGACTCTAAATCGTGTGATTCTGGGCAGATGAAATGTAGTGCATTTGTAAATATGTGAAATGCAATGTTAACGCGCAGTTCAAAGGTGGAAATCCCCAGTTGATGTGCATGATCTTTTATAGTCCCCCCATCACCTCCAGTTTAGCACAACTTTTCCTTGCTCCTGAGCTAGATTTCCTATATAAAAATATAAATACATACACATCACCTCCAGGTAATCCTGTCTCTGGAGTTTACTGAAAAAAATGTGTGCAGTGAGGCAGTAATTTTGATTGGAGCTAGAAAAACGTACTTTGTCCCCATACGATGAAAAGCATTTCAATCGGATGCTTTGATTCTTAACTTATTGTATTCCTTGTTTCAACCCATAATAAATCCTAATGACAAAAAATGGGTAAAACACATCTTCTTAGATAGCGATTGTAGGCTAAATAGGACAAAGCAAAAATAGAGCCCCCCCCCCCCCCCCCCCCCCCCCTCCAAAAAAAAAGATGCGAAGTGTAGGGAATCGAAATGCGAAGAGAATACTACAAAAGTGTAAACCATGAAGAGGTCAAATTGGTAACCCTTTAGGATTGTACAAAATGGATAAGTCAACATAACCAGCTCAAGATGTTTGGCTTTGCCAATGCCGGTTTTCCCTGCAACACAATTAGCTGCTGCTCTCTTGGCTTTGCTAGTTCTAGCTAATTTTATCAATTTTTTTGTTAAGCTTTGGTGATTTTTAGTAAAATTGAATGGCACAGCAGCAGTCCAGTAGATGAAGAGGGTTGACTGAAAGCCCCTGTAAATGTATATAGTGTGTGTGTGTTTATAATTTATTAAATATACATTTTTCTCAAACAAAATACCTTGACTAACGCTAGCTAAAAATGAGTTAACAAGAAGTGCGTTCAGTACAATCCAGGGGGTGGTGAATTGAAATTAACAGAGGTGACTATCTGCTGCATGTAGTCTTTGGCTTCTAGGCTTTTACAGTACTGGGGCACCTGCTCTCCAATACAAACAGAGTCTAGCTAAACCGTTAAATGACCGGCCACACAGTAGTGTCTTTAATGGTAAGGGTTGTCACATATTGGTTATGAGTGATATGGCTGCTAGGAATTTACAGTTAAGGTAACTTCTGTGTCAGCCTACATATTTCCTACTTAGGGCTTGCATGCACAGGGCAGAGACCATATAAAACATGTGTTGATTTATAGGTGTCCGTCTTTGATATCGATTTGTACTTTCTTCCAGGCTGAAGCTGCAGCTGTAAAAGATATGTTAGAAGGTGGTGTTTTGGACACCTATCTTGGGAAATTCTGGGCAATTAAACTTGCAACAAATGCTGCAGTAACAGTACTCCGAGTCGATCAGGTGAGTCTGTAGATCCAGGAACAGGAGTTTCTGAATATTTAAAAAATATATATTAAAATGTGAGGGCTGATAACCTGAAATTAATCTTTTCCATGACCATATCGTAAACTGGAAAAGCAGTTTTTAAAGCACAGGCACTCTTTAAAGATGTCCGACAACGAACTAAAGGGTATTTATATAGTGAAACAAAGCTTTCTCTGTTAATTTGAATACAAATGTTACTCTTCTAGTAATTGAGCATGAACACCTAAAACTCTTGGGTATGTCTTAAATTACTGGACCTGTGTATTACTTTGTGAGAAATGTCATGATGCTGTGGAGATGTTGAGACCAAACTGTTCGAGTTCTTCTGACACCACCAAGGCCAGATACATTTCAGTTCCATCAGACCCACAGACAGAATGTTATCTTTCAGGATGGAGATTTCGATTAAAATATGGTGAGCTATATGAAGCTTGTTTAACCCTGTTCTTTTAGTAGCTCCTTTAGTTGCACTGGTGAACGTTGTTGCTGACACGCAAGACCTTCAGTGGACTCCTAAATAGTTGCATCTGTAGGAAGACGGCTCTGTATATAGTGGACCAAAAAGCGGTACCCTGTGTAAAGAGTCAAGGCAAAACCCAATCAGTTTATTCGGGTACAAATGACACCCCAAATGCTCTTTTGTGGTAGAGTAGATGAGCAGTTATGCATATCAGAGAATACTGCTAAGAAATTATTGCACATGGAAAGGCTGTAAAGAAATCCGACACCAATTTATAAAAAAAAAAATCATATTTCATTTTTTTTTTTTTAAACTTTTATTAGTCTTGCAAACAATTACAGGTACGGGCCTACAACCTTCTCCGCCGGCCGTGAAGCAGAGTAAAAGTATAGCAATCAATGCGGAGAGTCAGAACAGTTCAAAAGCCAGGGCGATAGTTTGTCCACGAGTTGTCTCCTGGTCAACGTATCAGGTCCGAAGTCAGGATTACAGAGGTTCATTTTTAAATTTATAAGAACTGAAAAAGTGCCATACAATCACATGTGGTCCTGCAACACAGCACGCAATCAGGATATCAACAATTAGTATAAACACAAACAAAGTAGTGGGGTAAGGCACACAAATCAGGAGAAACGTAGGCACAAATCCAATGGATAGCAAACCCTAACCCCACCTCTCAGAACAATACACGTTACAGGAACCATGAATGAAGACGACCCTATAGAAAAAAGACTAAAGGGCCATGGAAACAAAGAACAAGCAAACCCCGCCACCCTACCCCCACCCTGCACACCCGCGGAAGGCCAAGGCCTACCACCCCCAGCCGCGTGCCTGTCGCCCTAATGGAACCCGAAATTTGTAAAGAAAAAGAGAGAAAAGACAAACATATGTGGAGGAGGGCCCTCAAAGTCGCCGCCCGGCCCAGCTCATCACCCCTGCACATGGGGAAGAGTCAGAAGCAGAATAGAGTATCATGGAGAACATCAAGTACCAATTACATCCGTAATACAATCCCAATGTAACACATCCGAAGCACCGTCAGTTAACGTGAGGGCCACCAAAACCTAAAATGCATCATCCCTGGCCTCGTCTAGCAACAGAACCACCAAATGACCCCTTGACAATCGATATACAGTACTTTTTAAATGATCTGAAGGATCCGAGCCAATCAGGCCCGAACAATACCAAGAAAAAGTTCAGCAGTTCGAGTCCATCAGGACGCATGTAGCTGAAATCCAAGGGCGTCGGTACCAAGCCCGCGAGTGTCACAAAGTTCAAGCACAGTAATACCATCCATGAAGGGGAAATCTCACAGGCCGGCAAGTACCGCAGTGTTGTCGGGACGGCCCGCGAAGAACAGCATCGCGTCTCTAGATTCAGGCCAAGCACGCGTCCCAAAGAGTCACTCATGCACACAGCCGCACTGTCCAGGGAGGACGAAGGAATCAGGGCCCCCGGCAGTTCCCAAGACCCGGGCAAGGCCAAATTCCTCCCCAAGGAATTAGATACGGGCACGCCGGCACTCATTTGGAATCGGACCACGTCCCCACAGAGCGGTGAAACAGCAATGGCGGCCATTCTTCGATCCAGTTCACAGGCGTTGCAAATCAGGGTCTCGCGTAGATCCGTTAGGGCGGCCGTGGGCTCCATAGTGCGCTGCCAGCACTCCAGCTCTGCGCCCACGGCAGCCGTCCGACCGGGACAGGATCCGTGAGGGAGGGTGTCAGCCGCCATCTTTGTCAGTTCGGCCCCGTCCCTCTACACCTCACTGTAGGGACCGGCCTCTGCACAGGGCGCCACCAAATGTACGCCCGGAGCACAAAGTGGTGAGGTGGGTTCACCAGGGAGAGTCACCAAAAGGCTAAACAAAAGACCCTACCACTCCCTGGGGGCCGCCCGCCTGTCTCTGGGGCGATCCTTGGCTATGTCCGGGCGCGGAGTCAGAAGAGGGGGGCCAAGAGCCACACACCCCCCTCGACTCCAGTATGCCTCGCAGGCCCTCAAGGCTCTTCGAGAAGGGACCGGGCCGATACTGTCGTCAGCGGCACTTCAAGACAACGGCACCCTCCGACCGACTCCCCACCACCAGAGGCGGCCGCTGTTGTTGCAGTCGCGGCCGGCTGCCAGTTGCAATCGACACCCCGGCTTCGTCACCGCACGGGCCGCAGAGCAGTGGATGGGTAATTCTCCGGATTCACAGCACGCAGGAGTCTCAGGAGCAGGTGGTAAGTGAACGCTCTCCTTCTTTTATCCAAATACACCTTCTTAGTTCAGAACGAACAGCAGGATGGGCGTGCAGGGCGAGAGGGCTCACGGAGCCGAGCGGCTATGCGACCATTTCGGATGCTGACTTGGCTCCTCCCCCCAAAAGAATCATATTTCTATATGAATTTAGATACCAAGATCATCTGGATCGGGTAAGTACTTTTGGATTCATGAATTTTTATAGTTTAAGTTGACAGTGCAATTTTTAGGTGCAATAATGTTATGCTGGGGGGAGCATATACTGCATTCGGGAACAGAACAACAAATTACAGGACTGTTCTCTGGGACTTACGGTGAGTATGGAGCAAGGTCCAAGTCCACACCAACAGGTCTCATTACTTCAGTGGGGAATGGTCTGGTCTGGTCTGAAAGAGGCTGCAAGCTGGGGGACAAGTCCCGGGGAACGACCCTTGAGATGCTCGGGCAAGTAGGGACACCGTTGGCCTACTTCTCGAGCTGTGGGGTTCGGGTGCAGTGGTCTTTTGGCTTTTGGTTTGGTGCTGGAGCCCTTCGTGGTTGGAGGAGTCCTGCAGGAAGAGGCTGCAGGTAGCAACAAAGTCCAGTCTGGGCAGACCCAAGGATGGACTCTGCTCTTGTGAGTCGCTGGGCCCCATGTGCACTGTCACCCTACTCTGACTCTGGTGCTGGGGTGCTTTGAGGTGTTAGTGGGTTGGTCGAGGACTCACTCTTGGTCTTTGGTTTCTGCAGAAGTGGGCAAACATGACAATTGAGCCACTCTTGTTGTGGGTCTCACTGTTCCTAACTTACCTCTGTGCAGGTTGGTGTTCGTCGCTGTTGTTGTCCGGTCTAGTCACAACAAGCCTTGGTTGCCGCAAGTGGTCCAATACCTCCAGTATTGGGCATTGTGCAGCATTGGGTAGTCCTGGTGTCCCCACACTTGGATGGAGGATGGATCTGATCTGTTCCTGAACAGATACTGTCATACTGTCGGTAGCCTCCATAGGCAGCAGGACGGTATACCCAGGCGTTGCTTCTTTTGGTGCTTGCGGCAGCAGGGGAGTAGCTTCTCTACTCCAATTCTTAATTCCACCACACATCAGAAGCTGGCTTTCTCTATATGTTATGTGCATGCCCGCAACTGAGTAGCTATTGGGGAGGGATTTGCCAGATACTGCGTACAGTAACCTCCCTACCGGTCCTGGAGGATGTCCTATATTGTTTGGTGGGTTCCCGTAAACGTTCTAAGAAACAAAAAGCTGAGTTGAAGTTCATAGATCTGTCCCTGTTATTAGCAATAAAAGTTATGACAATGGGGTGGAAGTCACCCAGACCACCCCGAGTTTCCATGTGGCAGTCTGACATGATGAAATGGGGAAGGGCGGAGGGCACAGTGTTGAGACGGGAAGAGGAGAGGGGACCAAGGAAGCACCCCGTAGCGCAGGATTGGGAAGTTATGATGGCAGACCTAGAGGGGATGGAGATGGCAACGTCACAGGCAGATGGGATGTGAACGGAAGACTGTCACATGGTCAGTAGGTATAAGCAATATAGGTGAATAAAAGCCCGCAAACGCACAGGTGCAGCTTTTGCAAATTATAATACGCAGCGGTAGGCTGATTTTATTAAAATGGAGTGTTATAATCTGGAGTAATCATGACCAGGAGACGTGCGGGGATAGGGTGGGAGGTTTGGGGAGGGAAGTAGGATCGGGGTTTTGATCCTTTAGTTTGTTGGTCATTAGACTCGATGATATGGGGCTGTACTGTGTACAACTGCACGTGCAAGCGTTTACACAGAAATGCATGGTGGGAAAGAATATGGTACTCTGTACGCCTGTTTTTATTTACTTATGACATTTATACCATGCTATAACTGTAATTGACCGACTTGTTTGAACGGGGAGAAAATGACTGTACTGCGTAATAAGTATAAAGGATATGCTGATGATGATTTAAAAAAAAAAAAGAACTGGCCAGTTCAGGGACATGTTGTCTTATGCAGATATGTCCCTCTGTAATATAATGCACCCTACCTTAGGGCTGTAAGGCCTGCTGTAGGAGTGACTTACAAATATTACATGCATTTTTAGGGGTCATGTCACACAAGTGTGTGCCATGTTGTGTTTTCACTTTTTGGAGCACCTTGTGAAGCAGCCTGCAATGGCAATCTGAATGAGTTTGGTGCTGGGTCCCTTAGAATTGCACAAGATATGCTGTTGCAGGGATTCTGCACATACACAGAACTATGCACAGGAAAACAGGACCTCAGTGAATAGGGGTGTACCAACCTACCACATCAGTACCCAAAATCCCAAACCAACTAGCTATAGTGTCTCATGCTTTCTCCTCCAAAGATCACTGGGGCTACAAAGGATTAGACAACCCAGAACACAACACTCCAGACTCTCTCAGGAATCGCGGGAACAAGACGTACTCTTTCGCTCACTCACTCTTGTCCACAATGAGAATAGGCAGAGTCACTGAAACAGTTCAAAATGTTTATTTTAACTATCGTGCTCTACAATACAGTATACGTGCCACTAGTAGCAGCAAAATTCATAAACTCAGCCCAGTTAGCATTGCTACAATTCCATAGAATACAAAGGGAGAAGTCCTTTTATAAGACTGTGGAAATAGAACCTTTTGGCCTGACCACCCTCCCCTTGACTAGAAGTTGTTTATTTTTATAAAAAGGACGATCTCTGGGCTTTGACAGCAGACCCCATACCTTAAAGCCTGTATGTAAGGGTTACATCATCGGAACAGCAGAGCTCTTCTCCATGGAACAGCTTTCTATAAGTGTTAAAACAACATGCAACAACGTAATATCAAAGCTTGAGTCTTCAGTACTGCAGCTGTATGTAGCATGTTAGGTCTAGGTGCTAGGGATTGAACAGAATAACAAGGGGCATTGTTGATCGACCTTGCACATTGTGTTCAGACTAAACTCCATGAAAGACCGAGAAATCGAAAGCAGGCCGTTCTCATATAAAAGGCACAAACATAGTTTTGAAAAAACAAAGTCACGTAGTAACGTGCGCAAAAGCAGCATCATGGCAGCGAAGCTCATGCTAACTTAGCAATGTCGACAATGTCCCCAGGTGCCATATAATAATGCTTCTGCTCTTGGATACCCTCTTCAGTACCTATGCCCTAGGTACCTGAGGTACCTCTTACTAGGGACTTCACTTGGGGATCAAGTCACCCATTGTCTTGGGGGAAAGGAAACTGGCACAGGGGGCCTGGTTAACAGGAACCCAGTAAAAGTTGCATCACATTTTAGGCAACAATTGGGAGTAAACTGCAACAAAAACCCAGTTTCCGACCGCATCCATTGGCAGAAAACCACAGGGTAGGCCAGCAAAATGTAAACGTGCACGGAGTGTTCATTGCTTTCCCAGTGAGATAAGGTCCTTTCGTGCCACACTAACCAACTTGTTGTCTCTCAGAGATCCTGTAAACAAGTAACACCTTATCTTGTTTTAGGGGCAATAATATAATAACAGAATCTGATATCCCTCAGATCATTTATTGTGGCACTTTATTCACAAAGCTCCTTTCTGCCTACCTCCTACACTTCTGACCTGCAAATGGACCAATTGTTACAAAGAAACGCTGTAACACAGTATGAAATTGGAGTGACTGGGATAGTGCTATGGTAAACTTATTTATCCACCTTTTTTGTTGTCCTGCTCATTACCCAGAAGAAAGGACTGCTGGTGAAATGATTAGCTGGAGTAATATACCTTTGTAGTGTGACATGTTCAATGTCTGTACTCTAGATGAAGATGAAAAACTTGTTTTCATATTAATGTATGTAAACTCCTATAGATCATTATGGCAAAAGCAGCAGGTGGACCTAAAGCCCCCAAAACACAAGGACACTGGGATAAAGACGATTGGCAAGATGCACCTGAAACGTTTTAGTGATCTGTTAAACATCTGGTGCCTACATTGCTGAATTTATAAGTAAATGATCTGTGTGTTGCATGCAAGGAGTTTTGACACACAACTAACAGGCGTTTTTCACATTCAAATGCATTTGTTTGGGTATATTCACTTTCTTAACACTGTGACCTTTGAGTTGATCATGCAGTTGCTTGCAAATGGAATGTACATTAACCGATAAGATGAAAATAATTTTATTTTCACTCCTTTTTAATATAGGCTGGCTTCCTTGTGAGCATTCACTTAATGTTAGAACCATATGAATGATTTATTCTTCTAATATTTTGAACACATTTTGTGTTTTGAGAGTTTGCATGAATAAATGTGCATGTTGCCTATGAAGCATGCTCGAGGTCTTGAGGATTTTGTTTTGTAATTTGGCTGTTTCCTGGTTATTTCCTAGATCATCATGGCAAAGCCGTCTGGTGGGCCAAAAGCTCCAACAGGAAAAAAGGACTGGGATGATGACCAAAATGACTGAACCGCTGAAGTGTTTGTTTTTTTGATACGTCTTGTGGTATTCTTAACTTAACTCCGATTTCCAAAACAATAAAAGCGCACCCCAATGAAATGTTTGTCAGTTTTATTTTAATTTGCAGATATTACACCTAAAGGTATTTGTATTTAATCTAAAGACTTAAGTTATAGGCATGGTCAGTGCGCTTTATTTGGTATCACTATTTAAAAAAAAAAAAAAAGAACTTGAAAGCCATTTAAAAGCCTTGCCTTTGACCCGGTTACTCTTTTATTTGGCGGGAGAACATATCTGTAATCTCTGGATAACCAACTTGCAAAACGTCTTTTACAAATGAAGAATATCCTTTCATGCATGGGAGGTGGCAAAGAGGTAACTGGACAGTAGCCATTATTGATGTTGGATCCTTGAAGGATCATACTCCACTTAGTAACTTTTCAGCAGGAAGTTCAAATTACTCTTCACTCAGCTCCTACCCACCTTCTTTTACGCTGGATTTTTTTTCCTCTAGGGTAAATTGATTCAAGTACCACCAGTTCCAGCAAACGGGTAAATGGATAGGACTATGCCCATGAATGGTATATCAGGTTGGCTTTTATTTTATCCACCTGAGGTGATCAATTCCATGGTAGTTATTTAAACTTTTATCCAGCATGCTTAACATGCAGTATTTTTGACAGGATGTTTTTCTTGTGTTCCACTCGCCAGACGTTTTTATGAGGATGGGGAGAGCAAATACCAAGGCAATTTAAGAGCTTAAACTTGAGAGACTCTGCTCACTTCTATCCCCCACCCCCACTGTCCCTACAAGCTTCTTGTGTACCTTTGCCACTCAATGCTTGATGAACTCATTTTGTTATGCAGGGAAAAGAATCGAGGAGCTTTTTTTATTGGCATCTGAAGGATGTAGGATGGCAAGTTTACCTGTGAGGCTTGTGCCTGACATTTAATTGATTGTAACAAAAACAATGTCTCAACAGGTAATATTTGATAGGCTATTAAATAAAGCATGCACATATAGTTGCAGAAAGGAAGAGCAGGGAGACTTCAAGGTTAAGGGATCTGCCAGGGGCAGTATATATTCAGAACATGAATGGGAAAACGACAGTATCAACACTATTTACACTGAATGTGGGTGTAACCCGAAAAAACTTAGTGCACATAAGTGCTTGTGACAAACAAGGTGGATGGCGCAGGTGACTAGTGACACCGCGGAGGAAGAGCGGCGCAGAGTATGTATGTATGTATGTGTGTTCTTATATAGCGCTCGCCTTACCCTAGGGCATCTCGGCGCTTGCCTTGGGAACCCGTCCCGGCTTTTCCCTGTGAGATAACCCGTACTGGGCATCCCCAAGGTGAAAGCCAGGCATCCCGCCGCCGGGGGGGGGGGGGGGGGGGTATTGTGGAGATTAAGCAAGCTAATGCCCAGAGTTGCTGAGTGTGAGCCCACGATTAGAGTGGGCACCGAAGCGAGAATTATCGAGTCCGTGGACAATTGGGCTCAAGATCCTGCCGCGTCGGGAATTGAACCCTGGTCCTGGGTCTGACCTCTGCTTCAGGGTATGCCTCCTCTAACCAGTGAGCCACACTTCTCTCTAGAGTGAGCAATAGTGACAATATTTACGAGGTACTTTAGGCTCATGAATAGTTATTTACAAGAGTTACAAAGGATTACATTTTGTGAACCAGAGCATGGCGCCGAAAGTTGCGCTAGGAGGTCAACAGCCTTTTGACCCGTTGTAAGTTAGGGTCATCTTCAGGACCAGGTTACCGTTTTGCTCGTGCTGATGTGGGAGAAGACTGGGATAATTGAATCATGAGGAGTGGGCAGGAAGCCCAGAGGTAAGAATGTACTGCCAGCTGGAGTGCATCGGGGTGTGTGTGTGCACGAGGCAGCCTTGGTGTGGTATCTCTACGAAAAGTTACTGTCCATCAGAGTAAAGAGAGAACCGTGTCAACACACAGACATCCGGAGTGTGAAAGTTGGAAGCCAATTACCGGCATCCAGATTAAGCATCCTGAGGCTGAGAAGGGATTGGTGTTATCACATGTTGGGAGGGTATGCTCAGACGTGAGTCCCTTGCTCACTTTGCCACTGGATTCAAGCAAGCCTGGCTGAAGACTGCTGTAATGCCAGAAACCGGTCCTAGGAAGCTGGTTTCCGGTCCTGGGAAGGCATGACTTTGTAGTTCGGGCTGGACTATTCCCATGAGGCACAGGGTCAGACTGATTTGCATATGGCCATGTTTGAACTGGGGTGGCAGAGTGGGCTAAAGAACGGTGATGGATTAAACCCAGATCTGTTAACTGGGTGTGAGTGTTTGATTGGTTCAGATGCTCCGTCCATCACCACCCCCTTTTGTACCACTTTGATGTGATCACATGGGCAGCTGGTACAAGAGGATGTGGGAGCCCACTGCCAGCATCACTTGGGAAGTGTCTGGGGGCTGGGGGTTCGGTCGGGAAAAATAATTAGTTCAAGATGTGAGCTGCCATTTAGTGTTGGGTCTGGATGTTTGGAAAGACTATTTCAAAGAAAAACAACTTGCAGTCACGAGCTAGGTGACTCCTCCTTTCGGGGATAGTGCGCATAGGCATCAACTCCATTGTTCGTTTTTTTCCGCTATCGGGTTTGGAAGTGTTCTGCTGCACTCCGGTTTGAAACCGCTCTTCACGTTCCCCTCGGTGCGCAATCCACTCTACCCACGACTGTATTGTTTTCGTACGTGTATTCCACTTCTCCGCGCATTGTATTGGTGGACAAAACTTCTATTTTGATCGGAAAACTCCTAGAAGGCTATCGTGCCTCACCGCGTCGAACCACCTCGCAGTTGATGGAACAGACTCAATTCAAATTCTGTCCTCTGTGCCACGCAAAGTATCCACACACTGACTCGCGCGAAGTGTGCAACTTGTGCTTATCTCCTGAGCACAACTAACCGAGCCTGGATGAGTGCACATCTTTCAGTTAGAAGGCTTGATATCGTGAAATGCAGAGCCAAAACATTGAATCCACGCCGGACATATTTGGAGAAGGTTCCAAGCAACAAGATTACGATGCGCAAGGGGCCGAGGAAGAACCTGTATCCATTTTGGAATTTGACTGACAGAAAAACACGTGCTGCAAGGTCAGAGTCTTGTGAGTACTGAACACCCCTTGCCCCAAATACCTATTCAGCCCAAGCAAAAGGCTCCAGTCCCACCTCCGCCCTACGGCCACTGTCTGCACCGAGAAGGTGTTTCCAACGCGCCCTGCCTTAAGGCCTTGGCACCGAAATACGCACCAAAGCCTTCCGGCCTGGGATTGAGTCTGGCACAGAGCCGAAACCTTCGGGCTGGAAACTGAAAACTGCTTCAGAGCCGAAACATCAGACACCAAACCCGGCTTCTGAACCTAAACCGTTGGCACCAAAAATTCACCTGACCCTGGCACAGAAAATCTCTGGTCCGAAACAGAAAGATGCTCCTCTGCAGCAGCAGGACACCTGTTTCGATGTTTCAACCCGAAATCTGACCCCAAACAGAAAGAACTCTATATTAATCCTCCGAGGACATCTTTCTACCAAATTGCCTCAAACGTAAACCAGAGTCAGAGGACACTTCTCATATTCCTTTGAAGAGGAAGCATGTTGGTACTAATCCCTCACCTCCTGCATCACCTCCTTCCCCCCCCAGTTAAATCACTTACTAATTACACCAACTAACTCTCCTCAACAACCTGATAAGGATGATGGTAAAGGTGGGGATGATCCTACACCAGCAGATCCCAGGAAACACTAGAACACTGACTCACCCACAGATAATGACCCCGACCTTTACCCTACAAAGCCTCCCCTCCCCTGACAAATGTAAGGTCATATAATTATTATCTAGAGCTGCAGAGTATCATGGGGTACAATTACATAAAGAATCCTTTGAAGAGGGCTTTCTATTTGAAACCCTTAGTAGCTCACATAGGTCCACTCAGACTCTCCCTATGCTCAAAGGCATGATGAGACATGCAGTCTATCTATTCAAAGACCCTGTTCATGCTCGCATTCCTTCCCCCTCCCCCCCCTTTCCCGGATAGACACAAAGTACAAGTCTGCCCCAACAGATCCAGCTTTTATTAAAGGGAAGTTACTATTGGACTCTTTTGTAGTCTCTAATGCCCGTAAACGTACCAATTCACCAACTCCAGGGGATGCCCCCTCCAGACAGAGTCCAAACTAATAGACGCCGCCGTCTAAAATCGGAAAGAGGTATGTGTCTTTACTTAAAAAAAGTCGACCAAGAACACATATCTTGTGGTATAGGAAGCTAAATAGTGGTTCTTTTGGGGTTTTTTTGGACAGAAATCTTGTGAATCGGTTGGATATTTGTATAATCTCATCATCGCAGAGAGGTATTACGCACAGGTATGAGGAAGACATGAAACATTTAACAGAATCCCGTGCATAAACATAACCCAATCACTCAAACAAAGCATATCTTTTATTTTGTTCTTTCAGAGTTGCCCCTGACGAAGGCGCCACACAGGTGCCGAAATGCATTGGGCTTGGCAAGGAATGAAGGATTATATATGTTATGTATAAAGTAGAAAAGTATTGAAGGAAACATGTCATGAATACGAATGTACATTGTTATGAATACTATGAATAACTGAGTTGAAAAAAACTACTGAAAAACAAATGAAAATACAATGATTAAAAGTGAACATGAAAACAAGTGAAACTAGTTGGTTCATAATGTTGAGATAATTAACAAAAATAGATAAAGTGCGGAGCACCAGGTGAACAGTGCGCGATTAGGTGGACCCAAAATCCATCATAATTGATTGATAAACACAAGGAGTGACTACCCCTACGAATCGCGGCACCAAATGAATATTAACAAAAATCAACACAGAACGGAGTGCTCCTCACGCCCCCAGTATAAAACATAAGCCTTGACCATGGCACCTAGAGATGGCATACCTGCCATTAGGTTCTGCCTTATGCTCTACTAGGGAGATGCCTGATTTAGAGTTAACCCAGGTCAGCACTCCTTTAGCATGTGAGGGGAATCCTGCCACTTGAAATGAGCCTTGAAGCCTCCTTTTATTGAGCATACTGTTATTGGGGGCGAGATCTGTCTCCTGGAGTAAGGCGACC
Source organism: Lissotriton vulgaris (assembly GCF_964263255.1). Lineage (NCBI taxonomy): Eukaryota > Metazoa > Chordata > Amphibia > Caudata > Salamandridae > Lissotriton > Lissotriton vulgaris. The sequence continues at coordinate 235,583,042 of NC_141696.1, forward strand.
TCAACTCCATGTTGTTTAAGATAGGCCAATATTTTGTGTATTTTGCTAAAATTATTCAGCCCTCCTACATTCCATGTGATAAACCGGACTGCACCCTGTTGACTATGTGCTATGTCGCCTAGCATCTATTGCTTGTAATGTGTCTAATTGCCTGAATACCGCAGCATTTTAGGCTCTGTTGCCAACATCTTATCCGCTTTATACATACATGCTGTGAAAAACAAAACAAGTACCCCTCCCACCAACGCTATGCATTACCCAGCTATGCATACGCGAGCAGTCTCCCCTCCCTCCCCAAAGCAATACTTTACATTTCATATAGCCATAAATGTAACACCGCAAACAATGAAGTAATTATGCCAACTAGGGGTAACCCGCAGGGCGGATGTTACCAACCATATAATCTTATAGCCAACATTAACCCCACCACCTGATTTGGCGTGATGCATCACCTCGGGGAGGACGCCCGCCAAGAGAGATTAATGGAACAGACTGGATGGGAAGAGAACTATGCTGCAACAAATATGCTTAAAAAAAACAAGTATTTTTGTCCCACCTAATCTGTTGGTTAGATTAGATCAAAACTGCGTACTGAATGATGCAATTACTATTGTCTTAATGAATTACCAAGACCAATAAGGAGAGCGAACAGAATAATATAAGATACCAGATTGGAGTCCATCATGATCATCCAGGTTACCAGCTGAGGCCGATGCCCCCTCGACCAATACCGGGTCTCTCTTTTGTGCACCTGCCATATTCAACTCTTTGAGGACTTTCTGAAGAGATTTACGATCGGAAAAGATTCTGGCTTTGCCATTAAACACAACCCTCAGATTGGTAGGATACAGCATCGCGTATTCTGTGTTCTCTCAGTTTTCGTTTCATTGGGGCAAATTGTCATCTGGCATCTTGAACCTTTAAGGTAAAATCCGGAAAAAGAGAGCTGGAGTAGCCCTCGTATCTCAGTTCGCCCAGGTCTCTGGCTTTTTTCATAGTGGCATCCCTGTCTATAGTTGAGCAATTTTGCAATGATGGGACGCTGTGTGGTGTCGGGGGCAGGCCCGGGGCCCAACGAGCGGTGCGGTGCGCACGTTCTACAATGAACATATGTGAAAATGTTTTGGTGTCCAGCAAGGTGATACGTTTTTCCACAAACACTTCCATGAACCACGTTGAGATGGATTCCGGCAGGCCTATGATGCGTTGAATACTTCATCGTGATCTGGCTTCCAAATCGTCAGTCTTATCCTGCAATACGGTCAAGGCTTTCTCCAACTGCATTTGAGTGTTGAACGTATCTGTCTGTGCTTCCTCTACCTCTGAGACTAGTCTCTCCATCATGTGAAGGCGTTCAGGGTGTTTGTCCAACCATTCGGACAGTCGATCCATTCTGTATGACAGGGAGTCGATTTTGCAGTCAATGGTAGACAGGCTTTTTTGCATCGCTGCCAGCATCTGCCTGACATCCCCACTCATGTTCTCAGACTCTTCGCCCGACCCTGCCGTAGCCGCGTCCGGTCTCATCCCTGTGTCTAGATTTACGCTATTGAAATTGCAGCTTTGGTTGTGGTTTATATGGTTTGCCTTTTTCTCTATGCCACTCTTGCACATTTTACCGTTTAAATTGATGGGCGTCACTACAGGTCTTGCCCACGAGGGTCCACATTTTGTAGTGCAATTGGAGGCAAGCTATTCTCCAATGATGCCCAGTAGAGCCCTAGCCTTGTAGCACAACCACAACCCTGGGAGTTTGGCTCACGTCTCCAGAAGCGGTACCAACCCGGTGCACTCTGTGGTCGACAGTCACAACTGAGGTAGCACAAGTATACAGGGCATAGGGTGGTTTCCGCAGTAGTTACGGGTCTCAGGCAATATTCATCCGGCCATGACCCCCAGGCACAGCAACGCCTCACAGTAGTGCACTACTTGGGTGGGGGTCAGCTGTGATTGTGCCAGCAGCTCCACAAGATACTGACCAATTTGGAGCCCTGTTAGTCTGGTTAATGGCCCCCACTCCGGGAAATTGAGGGATCAAAGTCATGCACAGGCAGCAGCAAGTGACCAATCGTCACCCACGACCCGGAGGGTGTCGAGGCCTAGGGCTGATCGGCTCTGACGTAGCTCCTCTGTGCAGCTGCACACCCCTCTGGGTCCAAGGCGGGGGCTGCAAGCGCCACTCATGCTATGCTGAGGAAGACAGGGGGAACAACAGTTCACACACCGCAGGTCGAAAGGCAGGCCGCACAGTCCTCACGCCGTCCCGGACAGGACACTCCTCTGATCTCCTCGCCTCACAGCGCCGGAAGGCCTCCTGGTGTAGTTGCACGCATTAGTGTGTTCGGTGTCCCTCTCCGAGAGGGCTATACGGTACAGTCTGGACACCATTTTGGCAGGCGACTTAGCTGTAATAGTAGCAGTTAACGTTGTAACCTCCGGGGGTTCCGCCATATCTTCTCCCAATAGGCCCCTGAGAGCATGTCTCACCCTATGAAACTGGAACCTCGACATCAGCAAATACGACTCTCCCTCCTCCACCACCTCATCCCAAGTGCGCGCCGTGCCACTAGTGAAGAGGTACCCCTCACTGTGTATTTTCAACGCTGCTATTACCCTTTTATCTTTGCATGGGGCGAGTCAATAGCACCAAGTGAGAGGAGCTAGCGGAGCGTTCAGCAAGGTACCAGCCTGAGCATCCAGCATATGATGCCATGCATGAGTGAACAAATTTAACGAGTCTAGTATGACAGTGCATCGGTCTCTAGGTAAAAACAATATGGCTGGAAAAGGTGTAGGGTCAGCGACAATAGTTTCTATTAGAACGTGTGTTATCTCTACTAGGCCATGTATCCAATGATATGCATGAGAGTATTGTGCTGCCCTATAATAAAGTTTTAAATCATGGGCACCCAAACCTCCCATTGTGTACGGAGGGGTAAGTATCTTCCAGGCCACCCGTGGCTGCTTTCCCGCCCAGGCCAGGCGAATCATCGAGTGCTGCTGTCGGAAAAAAGCTTTTAACAGAACCATGGGGATATTAGTGAATAGGAAGAGGAGACATGGCAATACAATCATTTTCATGAGGGACACCCTCCCCATCAGCGATAGTGGTAGGCTGATCCACCTTTCAATGTCCTCTTCCAGTTTTGAGATTGCAACCCCATAGTTTTCCCTCAGTACCACCTCTGCATCTGTATGCAGTCGAATCCCTAGGAATCGCACCCAGTCCGAGGTCCATTGCAATGGGTATTCCGGTTCCACTCGTACTGTGGCTGGTGTGAGGGGGGGGAACATGGTGGACTTGTTCCAATTGACGTTTATTCTGGAGAGGGAGCTGAACAGCACCACCTCACATAGGACTGGGGAGAGATTAACTTCAGGCTCCCTAACGGATAGAAGGGTCTCATACGCATATGTGGATACAATTAGGCGGTAGTTCGGGAACCGTTGCCACTTTGCTCGTGATATTCACGCAGGGCGCAAGCCAGTGGCTCCGCCATCAGAGCATAGAGTATTGGGGATAGGGGGGCAGCCCTGTCTCGTGCCCCAGCAAATTTGTATGGGGTCAGTGACCAAAGAACCAATTCGGACCAGTGCCGTTGGGGCGGAATATAGCGTCGCCAAGAGCTGGAGAAAGACCGCCCGACCCCCATTCAGCCACGCACTTGCCTCATGAAAGGCCACTCGACAGAGTCGAAGGCCTTTTCCATATCGAGAGACTGCCACCGCGGGAACCTCATGGCGCATATGCTGCATGGCCGCAAGTCAAATTGCGACTGGGGACAAAGCCAGCCTGTTCCGGAGCAACCATTGTAGTGACCAAAGGATTGAGACGGTTGGGCAGCAACTTCGCGAAAATCTTTGCGTCTACATTCATGAGTGATAAAGGCCTGTAGGAAGCGATAACCCCACATTTTTAGAACACTTCTGGAACAAGAGGAGATTCTGCCAAGAAGAACACCTGGAAAAGCTGTTGGAGGAGAACTGCCACTCTACTTAGTGCGGTGTTGCGCTGGCCTACTTCTTCTGGTTTGGGCAGTGGAAGGACTGGACTTTTCTTTCTTATCCTGCTCATCAAGGTACTCCAAGGGCTTGTGTGTGCATGTTGGAAGTCTCATGGCCATCAAAGGCTTTATCTGCAGCTCCCCTGAACTCCTAGGCTGAGAGTTCTTAGCTGTGAAGTGGTGCCAATTCAAGTTCTGGTCTCTTGGAGGTGGTTGTGCTGCTTCAAGTACAAAAACTTCACGGATCTCCCTTCAGCCCCTGTTTTTCCTGCCTCAACACTGCAGTGTGGTTGAAAAACCAACACATCACCGCAATGCAGGCAAGCTGTTGTTCAGGCTTTGGACACAAACGGATTAGAGCCCGTAAGGAGTCGTGCCACAGCCAGGTGAACAGGACAAGGCGTTGACCGAGATATACCCAGGCAGATTGTAAGGCCTCGCATGGATCATTAGTAGGTGGAGAAATTGGCCTAGAGGTGGACCTATGCTGGATTGCCTGGCGGGGGGAACGCCGGGAAGAATCTGTGACTGAATCAGGACGGACCCCATCACGTGAGAAAGCACGGTGAGGGGGCAGCTAGTCAACCTGCGACGCCTGGTGGGCGGGGGATGTCGAACTTTTGCTGGGAGCCCAAAGTGTGTTCTGGCTGTGCCCGTAGGCTGCACTAACTATAGCTTAAGTGGGTGGAGAAAATCCAGTAGGATCCAGGTGGAGCTGCTGTTTCTGAGGAGGTGCAGCATTCGGGCCCACTGTGTACAGTGAGGACAACTAGAAAAATGAAGCGGGCCGAGTCGGACCACTCTGGTAAGTTATGGTGCGGCCCTGAAAGAGGTGGGGGGATCTGTCTCCATTGCTGAAATCCACCTGCACTGTGTCCTAAACTTAATAAGCATAGTCAGTGTGGGGGCCTCGATTAGGCCTAGTGAGACCCCGGCACAATGGGCAAACCTAGAGGCTGCCAGACTGGAGCCCTTCAAGATCCAGAAGACAGTGCCCAGGAACAGTCAAAATCTACCCCAGAGAATCATGTGCAACAACAACTCAATAAAATACTGGAGGCCATAGATGACACGAAGGCCACCCTCCATCAAGATATTAGCACGGTTGCGGGGGGCTTGGCCTACTGTGGGAAGAAAATAAGGAATTGTCGGAGAGGGTTAATGAAACTGAGTCTAATGTCGCGGAAATGGTGCTGGCACAAAAGGCCGTGGAGCAGCAGGTCGGGGCCCTTATGGACAGTGTGTGTTTGCTAGAACGAAGGGCACAAGATGACGCAGGGTGCAACAGGAGGAACAACATCAGGGTCCTTGGCCTGCCGGAAGGGGTGGAAGGCAACAATATGGTGTCTTTCTTGGAGCACTGGCTCAGAAGTGTGGTAGCACAAGAGGGTCTGTCCACTTTTTACACGCTGGAAAGGGCCCATAGAGTACCGGCCAAGTCGCTTGCCCTAGGGAGGCCTCCGTGGCGGCCCAACTGCTTCACTTCCAGGACAGGGACCTCCTGCAGAAGAGGCGAGCGGAGGGCCCCTTCGCTATGGACAACAGTAGAGTCTTCTTTTACCCAGACTATACGTTGGAGGTGCAGAGGAAGTGGGCCTCATATCTAGAGGTCAAGAAGGCATTCATAGAGGAAGGTCTCCAATACTCTCTGATGTTCCCGGACCAGCTACGCATAATGCTCGAGGGGAACATCCACTACTTTGACAGTCCTAAAGACGCTTGGGACTGGTTGGAGGCCTTTAAGTGTGAGACACTGCGGGGCAAGGGCCTTGGATCTGCCACGCGGAAGGCCACAGAGCTTGGGAAACGCTCGAGATGATGACCTCGTAGGGGGACCTAGAAGGAACCATCCTCATCACAGACGGAGAGGGAGAGGGCCGAGACACTGCAGGCCGAGGCAGGGCTTATGCAGGGTTGGAGTCCCACCCTGGATGCGGAGGTCGGCTCCTCGAGAGAGAGAGACTGAAGATTATGAGTTTGACACTTTCCACAGCGATAATGTGAAGCTGCCGGTGGTGACGCCTAACACTGTGGACAATATTATCTGATGCAATTGGTAAGCTAAGGTGACTGTGCTACTCAGAGGGGTGTTGAACCGCAGTTGACAGTTCCAGGTCCCTAGCTGCCTCATTATATTTGGGGCTGGTGCGCTCTGGTTTGTGGGAGCGTCCTGATGTAAGCTTTATTGGCTAACCCCCGTTGAGTGCTGTACTAGGTTAGGGCCTCATTTAGTACTAACTGTTTCACATGATGTTTGGGCGTCCGACCGTTGTCGGACTGCCCTGGCGTTGGGGTGTTGACCATCATAAGGGTCCTTCTGTTTGTTTGGGTGTGGTGGGGGAGGGCTTCCCTCTGCAAGCCGCTTGGTGATACCCAAAACGAATGGCAGAAGCTCATAGTGTTATACAGTTCCTATCATGGAACATTAGAGGAATGGGGTCTATTGCAAAGCTCCATAATATTTATTCATACCTGAGGCACAGGGACATACACATCGCGCTACTTCAGGAAACCCACTTGAAGAGTGAGGACGTTGGAAAACTGAAGCGACAATGGCAAGGCCAGGTCTTTGCGACCACCTCCTCAGCTTTTGCCAGAGGGGTACTGATATGGGTTAAGCCGGGGGATCCTTTTGCTCTTGAGCGTTTGTGGTTGGATGCAGAAGGCCGGTACACACTGGTCACGGGGAGACTGGTGGGTCAGGAAGGGGTTGGGATCAGGTTGTCTATTGGAGGGCGGATGAACCATGTCTCCCTCTATGCAGACGACTTGCTGATTTATTTGTCTGAGGCAGTCACGGCACCTCAGTGCCCATACACATTCTGGATGACTTTGCGCGCCTCTCGGGCCTGCGAGTCAATAAAACACCGACATATCTGCTCCCAGTATCAGACCCAACCCACAGGCCTGATGCACTGATGGCCGACATATGGCTTCAGAAAACGTTTAAATACCTGGGCATACACATTTCACTCATTGGATGATCTGAAGGAAGGAAACTTGGGTAGAGTGCTGCGCTCGCTACGTTACTGTGTGCACTTTTGGCATACACTACAACTACCTATCTCGGCCCGGGTCTTCCTATCTAAAATGGTCATGCACATGCGCTTATTGTATTTTTTTGTCAATCTCCCGGTCCTCATGCCCAGCGGTGGGTTTCGCCCCTTGAATGCCCTACTACGAGACCTGGTGTGGGGATATGGGGGTTCTGGGGTGTCTCTTAAAACGTTACAATACCCTATGTCTGAGGGTGGGCTGGGGGTACCGAATTTTGAATCTTATATGTTCGCTGCTCAGTTACAGTGGCTGGTGCAATGGGCGGAGGGTGTGAACGAGGAGGGTACGTGTTTATCACTTCCGGGAACCTGTCCTAACGGCGAAATTATTAATACCTACCACGCCTACCCCGTACTGCTCCTTGTTGCAGCGCACAGCTTTCCAAACTTGGAGGCAAGGAGCGGCGAATCACCACGTACATCCCTATGCTACCACTCGTAGGACTGCCACATGGTGATTCACAAACTATCTATTGGCCCAGAGGACAGAGGCAGGGTTGGATAATGTTGGGGATTGCTTCCTGGACAAATCTCTGTTCCTGTTTGCTGGACTTGTTGTGAACTATGGTCTTCCTTCGGGCCAGTTCCTACAATATGAGGCCTTGACACGTACATTTGCGCAGCTATGGAATAAAGGGAGGGATAAACCAGAGACATATCCAGTATTGCATGCTGTATTCACACTTGGGACGGCGGGGCACCTTGTGAAATGGTTCTATGTTGCACTACAATCTGCGTCCATAGGACCCCTGAGTGGGTTACGGGCAAAATGGAATAGAATCTGGGGCAGAGAATGGGTGAAAATCAAAGCCTCTTTAACGCGTAAAAGGTCTTTTAAAGACCTGTAAAGTGCTTGTCAGTATACAAAGTTGAAAAAAATGCTCACATTCTTTGGCTATCTGATCATCAGAATACACTCGGTCCCCCAGCAAACCCACAATCTCGGAAACCCGTTGCTGATTGTCTGGGCTTGGAGCCACTGTGCAAGGAGCCGGCCTGATTTATTTCCCCAGCATAACATTTCTGTCCAGTGTGTAGGAATGCATATTCTGCTGCATCCATATCATATGCTCTATGTAATTTACGAGATGCCGTACATTGGAGTCTTGCTTTGTGAGAGCCAGTGCATAAATTAACTCCTTCCAGTTCCCTAATTTCCCTTTTCAATTACTCGCATTTGTCCCACCTGTCTTTATTAATCCCAGACGACATGTCACTAACCAATGTTGGAATAAGCTCAATCCCCCATTGAAATCAAAACTTGTAACTGGAAAGCTAGAAAACAATAGCCACTATACGACAGGTATGAGGTAGTTCAAAATAATGGGGCCAATAAACTTACTAGGGTTTACGCAATGCTCAGTGTCCTAAAGGAAGCCAAGGAGTCCTGATAGCAACAGAACAGGCATGTGCATAAGTATAAAATGCAAAAAAGAGGGGGGAAGAAAAACCAAGAAGAAGCTGCCTAGTTCTCTGTAGCTCTGAAAGCCTATTCTTGCCAAATGTATTGTGGTACAGTCCAGGGTAATAATGAGAAGGCTGTAAGTCCCAGGAAGCTTGCTGCACTGCCTCTGCTAGAATGCTCACAACCCCAGCTCCTCCTGTCTAATATGCACCTCCAAAGGAATATGGCCTGATGCCTGGACCCAAAAAACGTCTAACTTGGCTTGTAAAAACCAGTCCAGGTGAGGCTGTTATTGCCTATGCCCTGGTAAGAGCCAATCATCCAGTGGCCATGCAACATTTGGTTGGAGGTTTTCCATTCTGCAAGAAAGCTGATTGGTCACGAATACTGATAAAGCCTAACCAGCCTTACAAGTACAATATTCTGGATTCCCTTTGGAGCAAGGGCTGAGCTGTGTGCCAGTAAAATTGGGAGGGACTACATTCCAAGACACAGCATGCTGCAAATGCTGCATGCATATGGACTAGGCCTGAGTCGGGGCCAAGAATTCTTGTTCACTACTTCTGGCAGTACTGCTGGATGGTTTTAAAAGGAGAAAGGCACTGCCTGCGATGAAACTGAACAGTGTACGCACCCCACAGAAGAGTGCGTAATGTAAAAGATGCTCCTGTAAAGCTCTCCTAACCTTTGGGTTATGTTTGCGCTATATAAAACTGAAAAAAATATATATTACATTTTCTGAGCACTCCTGTTTTCAGGCACTGCTCAAGACTGGAAGTGGAGCACAACCAAGAATCCATCCACACATTGTTTCTGAGGTCTATAGCACCTTGTGTACCACCCTCCCCTTGCTAGGAGCTAGCTTTTATAAAAATAGAAGATCTATAGGTTAAAACTGGGAACCCCATACCTCCAAGATGAGATGAAGTAAGTCATATCCTGAGATCAGCACAGCTCTCTGTAGATGGAAAGGTTTTCTACAAGTGCCCCTGTCATGCATGCGATGCAATATTAAAGGCACCCGAGTTTCAGTTATATGCAGCTGTGTGAGTGTTATGTTTAGAGCGTAGACCGATCAACCTGAATCAACTGCATACATTGTTATTTGACCTTGAACACTCTGTACAGACTTGAGGTTGCGGTGTAAGTCTAGAGATGTGAAAACCAGACCGTTCTCATGTGAAGAAAAGCAGGCAATTTGACTTACAAGAACAGAGGCATGTAGTGTTGTGTGCAAAAGGGTGTTTAAGCATCTAATTCACCTATGCTAACATAGCAATGTGTGCAAGCAGATTCGTGACTTCTCTACACAAGGTAGCCACAGGGGCAGGGTGCAGTGTATGTGAAAGGTAGGACATGTGCATGTGTGTATTACATGTCCTGATAGTGAAATTGAGGTAATTGGAATTTTTATGGTCAATTGTGTCCCCTAACGTAGACCCCAACGGCTCCATGTACGTGCTTCAAGTACATGTAATTTCCCTCCATGACCAGATATGAAGACGCAAATACATTGCGTCCAACGTTAACATGTCCTCTATCAGATCCACCATGAATGGAATGATAATTCAGTTCCTAAGTATGCCGTGCCACCGTCTTTACATGGTGCACTTTCACGTTTTCCTTGCTCTGTTGAGTTAGGCCCTGATTTCTGCCATCGAGCCATTTCTGCTTCTGCCTCAGAAAGCTGCAGCCTGGATCTGTATCCATGACCCTTACCTTACTCCCTGCGTGGCGAGCGGTGCCCGGCTCGGCCTGCTTGCCTGCCAAGACAATAATTAGCCTTCAAGTTATCTGCTCCGCTCCTCGACAATACATTCCTGTCTAGTGATTTAGGTAAACATCTCCCCAGCTGCAGAGCAAAGGGCCCGGCCTTTCCTTCTCCGTGCAAGAAATTCATTGCTCCCGTTACCATGGTAGGCCCATGGCCCCTCGCATTACTCGTAGACACGTAGACACATATGCACGCACTAGCAGTCAGTATAGAATAGCCTCTACCCGAAAGACCTTTCCTTCTAGATAAAACAGTCCTCCAAACACAAGATATCAGATATGATTTGGGTTTAGGTTGTTCTGACACGCCAGACTTCTGTCTCCCCTTATAGTGCTAAATGTCAAGTCCCCTTCACCCTCCAGTTCCACGTCAAGCACACGTCATGTTGCCTGCGCGCGCATCCAGCCATTTATTTCTGCTGACACTGCAGGATTCCTCTATGAATCCACCCACCTGTGACACTTTCATGTGACGTTTCTAGCACACACCTTCGTGTACGCCCTAGTGCACGCCTTCTGTTACGCACATGTGTTCTTATCTTGTTTCTTTCAGCTGTTACGCCTTCTGTATCCTTTACCATTGTATGCATTTACTATATATATTGTGCACTGTTAATAAAGCATTGTCTATCCCTTCCTGAACCTCCGTGGTAAAGGAACACGATACCATGGTTCGAACCATTCCATTTCATGGAATAAAACCCTTATAAACTCAGACTCCACGGACTCTGCCTCTCATTTGATTGAGCTATTTTTTTAACTTATACCGCATAGAAATTCAGTATACGGTAAATCTTTATTTACCACAAAATACTGCCAATTGTGTTTGTCACTATTGCAAGGACTATCTTTCCCAGAGGTTATCATTGAAGCTGCTTTGTAATACCTTAAAAGTGTAACTTTCAATTGGGAAAAGATGGAGATTTGGAATTTGGGCTCCCTGAACTCTGGATTTAAAGCCACATCTTTCTGTGAAGGTGGTTTTTAAATTGTGTGTTTGAAAAGGTAACTTTTAGAGAGTGGGCATTTTCTTCCTTTACCATCCTGTGCAGTCAGGAATACTGATGATACCCTTACACGTGTGTATGTATACACGCCTATAACTAAAATGGAATTATTGGAAATGAAGAAAATAGTGCCCAGTCATGATAAAGACCCTGTAGGTTTCCACCGTGAAATAAAAGACATGTTACTCATGGGAGATTACACCTATCCCGACATTATGAAAATATTGAAAGTATTATTGCCTGCCGGTATTTACGAGAAACTCAAAGAAAAAGAATGGGAGGTGGGAGACAAAAAGATTGATTGGGCTGCATTAGAAACCGAAGAAACGACTCGTACCCCAGGTTTAGGGCTTGGGGATAAAACTAAAGCATTACCAGGATTGTTAGTACAGGTTTTGCCACGTTTGTTAGCAACTAAAAAGGAGGACTGGGATGCAATCTCAGCCTGCAAACAGAAACCCGATGAAGACACTAGTGATTTTTATTCCCGATTTGAGAAATGTTTTATTATTAATAGTGGCCTGAAAGCAAGTAGCGAGTCATACCCACACCTTTTTGTATCCAAATTAGTCGAGAATTCATTGCCCCAGGTTAAGAACCGTGTACTGAAAGTCGAGAGCACATGGCAAGCTAATTCGCCTTCGCAAATGTTACAAATGTTACAGTATCATCAGAATAGGATCAGGGAAGAACATGATCACGAACAGAGACGTATGAAAGACACGAAAATGAAAATGTTAGTTGCTCAGTCAGTTCCAGCTGACGGTCATAAAAGGGGTACTACACAATCCAATAATTCAAATTCAGCAGCTCCTGTTAAAGGGATATGCAACTATTTTAAACAGCCAGGTCACTATGTAAACGATTGTGCAGTTTTGAAACACAACATAGCTACAGGTAAAACTAAGGAGAGACCGCGTCCTCCTAGACAGGACCAGGCCCAACAACACGTTCCACAGAATATACAACCTATGCAGGTTCCACAACAGACCGTAGCGGTACCACAGCCACAACCCACTGCCGCAACACAACATGTCACACAGCAGATGTACCAATATGCACAATCTGACTATCCCGATTATCAGCGATACACATGAAACAGCCTAGAGAGGGAGGTTGGCTTGCCTCTTATTGAGGTTCCTGTAGATCAAGAGGGTCCTTACGTACATAGTCAGGTATTAGGAAAGGATAGAAAGTTTTTGATTGACACAGGGGCAAGCAGGACGACAATCAGTCACAACGAGGTTCCAGGGGCACCCCTCTCAGGCTCACAGAATGTTTCCCTTGGATTTTCAGGAAAGCCTATTGTTAATGAAGTTTCAAAACCAGTTCCCCTTGCAGTTGGTCCATTGTCCCGTACTACAGATTTGTTGCTCACGAAATCATGTCCAGAAAACTTGCTTGGTATACAGACCTTGAAAGCTCTAGGAGCTGTAATTTGTTGTTCTCCGGAAGGAGTAAGACTGTTTCTGCGTGACTTTAAGGGTCACTATGTGTTGAGAGATATTGATTCCAGATTACAGAATGTTCCTGCACATTTATGGGCACAAGGCCCCACTGATGTAGGTTGTATGCACATTACACCATATCGAGTTACACTCAAACAAGGAGTGGTATTACCACGCATCCGACAATACAAGTTACCCCCTGATGCTGTAGTGGCTTTACTGAAAATCATTGACGAGCTCATTGCACAAGGAGTGGTTGTAGAAACCGACTCCAATGTTTGTAATTCCCCTATCATTCCGATTCTTAAACGCACTGATCCGAATGCACCTCCAGTTTATCGATTAGTGATCGATTTGCGAGAATTGAATAAATGTATTGTACCACAGTACCCTGTGGTCCCAGACATCTCCTCATTATTGACAGCTATTGATTCAGAGGCGACGTTCTTTACTGTAATAGATCTGAAGAACGCCTTCTTTAGTGTCCCCATTGATCCGGAAAGCCAATACCTTTTCGGATTCTGTTTAAATGGCCGAAGCTTCAAATTTGCACGCGCACCTCAAGGATTCACAGAAAGCCCCAGTATCTACAGCCAAGCATTGAAAAGACAACTTGACAGTATTCACATGCCTGACAACACTGCCCTACTCCAGTACGTCGATGATCTATTGATCACCGCCCATAGTGAACCAGAATGTGAACAAGCGTCACTGACAGTTTTGCATTTCCTGGCGGACAAGGGACACAAGGTGTCTCCTTCGAAGCTACAATTCTGTGCCCAGCAAGTGGTGTACCTTGGGCACTTGCTGACCAAGTGGGGTAGGCAGCTGACACCTGAACGAATTCAGTTAATTGCACATCTTCCGCAACCCAAGACACAGAAAGAAGTACGAGCCTTCATTGGACTCACTTCCTATTGCAGACAATGGATTCCACAATATGCATTCCTAGCTAAGCCACTCATACAGTTGACAACACAGGAGGCAGCGTCTTCGACTGTCCTCCCTTGGACTCAGGAACATACACAAGCTTTTGACGAATTAAAGAAAGCCTTATGTCAAGCACCAGTTTTAGCAACACCATGTTACAGCAAGCCTTTTACACTTTTTGTCACAGAACGCAAAGGTACCACATTGTCAGTACTCACCCAGGATCAAGCAGGTTCACACAAACCGTGTGCTTATTTTTCTAGTACATTAGATCCAGTAGCCCAGGCTCTGCCTGCGTGTTTGAAATCTGTAGCAGCAACAGCTCTAGCAATCAGACAAAGTGATTCCATAGTGTTAGGACATCAATTGACAGTACAAGTTCCACATTCCGTGGAAGTCCTTTTGAACAGAACACAGACCCAGCACTTGACTATAGCACGACTGACCGGTTATGAATTGACATTGTTTCAGCCACATATAGAAATCAGGCGCTGCAATACATTGAATCCTGCTACACTTCTACCATTAAGTATGACAGACCCTATGGCACATGATTGTATTGAAGTCATTAACATTACGACGAAACCCAGACAAGACTTAACAGACATCGCATTTCCAGATCCAGACCTGACACTTTATGTGGATGGTTCATGTTTAAGAACAAGTACAGGAGAGTTAGTGGCCGCATACGCTGTGACCACCGAAACAGAAGTCATAGAAACACATCGCATTGACACACTGTCAGCCCAAGCAGCAGAGCTCATTGCTCTGACTCAAGCCTGTATACAAGCAAAGAACAAGAGAGTTAACATATACACGGATTCACGTTATGCATTCGGAGTCGTACACGACTTCGGTGTCCTCTGGCAAGAAAGAGGTTTCTTGACCTCTCACGGAGCCAAGATTCAGCACGGTCCCCTCATTCAAGCTCTGTTAGAAGCAATACATTTGCCTACAGCCATAGCCATCATGAAGTGCAAAGCACATACGAAAGTTACAGATACCATTTCCCAGGGTAATGACCTGGCAGATCGAACAGCCAAGCATACAGCTCGGACTCATACAACTGATATGACAAAGACAGTAGTCCCGACACATTGCATGACAGTTAGGGATCCCGCCCTAGATGTAATTGACATACAGACACATGCTACACTAGAAGAAATCAAGAAATGGACTGAACTAGGAAGGATACAGACAGAACAGGGATGGATGACGAAGGGAAAAGCCACATGGTTTCTCCCCGACTCCATGGTTCAAGTTATCATTAACACAGCACATAGTCCTGCACATTTAGGAGAAAAAGCCATGTTAGACAGTATTCAAAACCTTTGGTTCAATAAGCATTTACGAGCAGCAGCAAAACAGAAAGTGCGTACTTGCATGATCTGTTGTCAGTTCAACCCAGGTAAAGGCATTCCCGTAGAGCAAGGTGGATTTCATCCTCCCGATCACCCTTTTGAAGTCCTCCAGATGGAACGTTGTTGAGGATTCAAGTATGTCCTCGTAGTTGTATGTGCACTTTCCCGATGGACAGAAGCATATCCAGTCCCAGATTACACTGCTCCGACCACTGCCAAGCAGCTGGTACGTGAATTCTTCCCACGGTATGGTTTGCCCCGTATCGTGTACTCAGATAATGGTCAGCCATTCTCGTCTGAGCTTATGAAGCAGGTATCACTCCTGCTAGGATATCAGTGGAAGTTCCATTGTGTCCGACATCCCGAGGCAGCAGGTCTCGTAGAAAGACACAATCAGACCCTGAAAACTCGTCTCGCTAAAGTGTGTAAAGAGAAAGGCGTAGATTGGATAGTAGCTTTACCAGTTGCCCTTTTTTATATGAGAATGATAGCACATTCAAGAACAGGGCTATCCCCGTACGAGGTGGTTTTTGGCAGGCCACCGAATATGTGGGGGACGCCTCTGCCTCGTAAGATCACAGATGTTGACTGTAATATGCTGACAGATTACCTTGCCTCCTTGATGTCTGCACTACAATCATGTCGTTCACAGGTAGCTGCAGCCTTTCCCGACAACACCGAGGTGAAGCCACACGAGATCGTCCCTGGAGACCTAGTGTTTATCCGGAATTTCGATAGGAGGAGTCCGCTGGAGCCCCGTTGGCAGGAGCCGAAGCTTGTTCTGTTGACAACAAGGACTGTCGTTAAGGTGGAGGGCCGC
This sequence comes from Lissotriton vulgaris, assembly GCF_964263255.1. Taxonomy (NCBI): domain Eukaryota; kingdom Metazoa; phylum Chordata; class Amphibia; order Caudata; family Salamandridae; genus Lissotriton; species Lissotriton vulgaris. Next base: position 235,598,846 of record NC_141696.1, read on the forward strand.
AAAGGCTGGCTCTACTCGAGTCACATCAAGAAATACCATGGACTTCCGCCAAAGACAGACGCCCTGCCCCATTCCATAGACTGATACTAAACTCCCCCTGGTAGAAAAAACTCCTCAGCAGGAGTTCCGAATGAAATTGAGGTCTAGCAAGTCAGACAGTTTAATTGTTTAAGTCCTCCCCTAGGTGAAGCGGTTAGACAGGTTCCTGACATGTACAAGTTAGACCCCAATAGAGAGAGAGATAGACAGAAACAGATCAAGAAACGAAAATATTGTAAATCTCTCTGCAGTCACTGCATTGTGACATTATTGATTATGTTTTTTCTGAGTCTTACGATTATTATTACAAGTTTATTGTTACATATGTACTTTCCTATTTCTGTACGTGCACATTCTTCCTCAAATGACACTGTCGAGCATACTTTCAGTGAATTGCCCCCTCACGAGTTATCATACCGACTTGCGCTGCGCAACAATACTTTCATCAGTATGTTACATCATTCCCATCAGACCAGCAATGCTACAAATTGTTGGATATGTGGCCGACTCCCTCCCTATCAGAAATACAAGGGAGTTCTGCCCCTCTTTCCGTACCCGTTTACACATAATGGTTCATGTGGTGCATGGTTTAGTTTAATAAATTCATTAGATTCTGATTCCATAGTTTACCAAGGCACTTGGGTATGGGGAAATCTGAACACAGTTATGAATAAGGCATGTTTCCCTGACAAGGAGGGCCTTCCACGAAGGACAGGGACCGATCTAGAAAACGAAGTGTATGGATTAGGTAATTTTACACTTAACCCCATGATTCTGAATGTCCAGTCCGATACAAAACCAGACTTACCCGCTATGTCAGTATTACCAGTCAAAGGTGAATTATGTGTCAGAAAGAATGGTTCAGTACACCTAGGTCATAGTGAATGTACTACTGTGATTGAATTCAGTGATAAAGGCAAGTCTACATTCAAAGCTTCCCGTCATTCCTATTTCATTTGTGGTCAGACAGCTTATATACGCTTACCTCTAGATTGGGATGGTACTTGTTACATTGCATTCCTTCTGCCACCTATTTTCCTAGCCCCACCTGATTATCATAGGGACTCCCATCTAGTACACAATAGACCCAAGAGAGATCTCCCGATTGTCGACTATACTGAAACGGCATGGGAGCAGTATACAGACTTCAATAAAGGTTTCTTTCCCTATTTAGGTACTGTCTCGAATAGTAAACTGATACGTAAATTAACTAGAACCCTTGAAGCAGTAGTGAATGAAACTACTTCTGCCCTAGGCAACCTAACAGAGGAACAGTCTGCTATGAGACTTGTTGTTCTTCAGAATCGTCTCGTTCTTGACGTCATCCTGGCCGATAGTGGCGGAGCTTGTAGAGTCATCGGATCGAGTTGCTGTGTTTTCATTCCAGAAAACGCACCATCAGTATATAGAGCCATAACCCGTATCCACAAGATTGCAAGTCAGATACATCAGAATCCAGGCACCTGGACTTGGTCCGGTTGGCTCTGGAGCGTGTTATCAGCCTGGGGATGGAAAGTCCTATCCTTCCTCGGAATAGCCCTTCTCATAGTATTCAGTTGTTGTCTATGTTTACAGTGTGGGCCAGCGATTTGCGGTTTGTGCGCCACATCATGTATTCCCCATCCAAGTACACGTTCTAAATCACGCCTGAAAAAGGAAGAGCAAATGATGTTATATGAACAAATAAATGGGTTAATGAAGATTGATATATCATGAAGGGTCCAAAGGGGACAAGGAGGGAATGAGGTAATTGGAATTTTTATGGTCAATTGTGTCCCCTAACGTAGACCCCAACGGCTCCATGTACGTGCTTCAAGTACATGTAATTTCCCTCCATGACCAGATATGAAGACGCAAATACATTTGCGTCCAACGTTAACATGTCCTCTATCAGATCCACCATGAATGGAATGATAATTCAGTTCCTAAATATGCCGTGCCACCGTCTTTACATGGTGCACTTTCATGTTTTCCTGGCTCTGTTGAGTTAGGCCCTGATTTCTGCCATCGAGCCATTTCTGCTTCTGCCTCAGAAAGCTGCAGCCTGGATCTGTATCCATGACCCTTACCTTACTCCCTGCGCGGCGAGCGGTGCCCGGCTCGGCCTGCTTGCCTGCCAAGACAATAATTAGCCTTCAAGTTATCTGCTCCGCTCCTCGACAATACATTCCTGTCTAGTGATTTAGGTAAACATCTCCCCAGCTGCAGAGCAAAGGGCCCGGCCTTTCTGTCTCCGTGCAAGAAATTCATTGCTCCCGTTACCATGGTAGGCCCATGGCCCCTCGCATTACACGTAGACACATATGCACGCACTAGCAGTCAGTATAGAATAGCCTCTACCCGAAAGACCTTTCCTTCTAGATAAAACAGTCCTCCAAACACAAGATATCAGATATGATTTGGGTTTAGGTTGTTCTGACACGCCAGACTTCTGTCTCCCCTTATAGTGCTAAATGTCAAGTCCCCTTCACCCTCCAGTTCCACGTCAAGCACACGTCATGTTGCCTGCGCGCGCATCCAGCCATTTATTTCTGCTGACACTGCAGGATTCCTCTATGAATCCACCCACCTGTGACACTTTCATGTGACGTTTCTAGCACACACCTTCGTGTACGCCCTAGTGCACGCCTTCTGTTACGCACATGTGTTCTTATCTCGTTTCTTTCAGCTGTTACGCCTTCTGTATCCTTTACCATTGTATGCATTTAATATATATATTGTGCACTGTTAATAAAGCATTGTCTATCCCTTCCTGAACCTCCGTGGTAAAGGAACACGATACCATGGTTCGAACCATTCCATTTCATGGAATAAAACCCTTATTAACTCAGACTCCACGGACTCTGCCTCTCATTTGATTGAGCTATTTTTTGAACTTATACCGCATAGAAATTCAGTATACGGTAAATCTTTATTTACCACAAAATACTGCCAATTGTGTTTGTCACTATTGCAAGGACTATCTTTCCCAGAGGTTATCATTGAAGCTGCTTTGTAATACCTTAAAAGTGTAACTTTCAATTGGGAAAAGATGGAGATTTGGAATTTGGGCTCCCTGAACTCTGGATTTAAAGCCACATCTTTCTGTGAAGGTGGTTTTTAAATTGTGTGTTTGAAAAGGTAACTTTTAGAGAGTGGGCATTTTCTTCCTTTACCATCCTGTGCTGCTCCCTGCCTGTGGGATCCACGTCTGGTTTAGATTGCCAGTTTGGCTGTTTGAGCATTCACTCTAGACAGTCACACAAAGGGAGCTGAGGTGTGCCCTGCATATCCTTATGGCCCATCACCAGGCTGATGGGCCTTCCTGAGCTAGAGTGGTGGGAGGAGTTCTCACCAACACCTGAATGTCCTCACACAAAACTGTTTCCACCCCCCTGTAGTGTCAGTAGCCTGGTCAGGATCTGTGCACTACAAACATTATCCTTTGTAATATGCTTATTTCAAAGCCAGAAAGGGGTTGAAGTATTGGACCTGTAATCCCACATTTTTACAGATATCAATTGTTATTTTTTTATTTTTAAATCCCCATAGAAAAGGAGGCATGCAGCTAAATGCCATAACCCCTTGGGGACGGCAGCATAATCTCAATGAAGAGGAATGTGTATATAGCTGTTGCATACATCCATAAGGCCGGCAACAATACAGGACCAAGCGACCATTATAGAAGGAATAAACCCCCAAAACAACCTCCCTCCCCCAATTTCTTCTATAAGTGTAAGTGAATGACAGGTTGTGGAATTCTGTCATATCATCGGTCTGTGGGTTTGGTATCTCAAAGTGAATACGTGGAAATATGGATAGATTGAGAGTCGGGAATGGGCAAAAACTGTAATAGTTTCAGATAGGAGGGGTAGGTCAACTGACTGAATTCCATAGATAAAAAGCGTATGAGGGTGCCCCATTCTGTGATGTGTCTGATCTATTGTGAGCAACATTTCCCCACACTCTTAGTATGAACCATAGTTTGCACAACCAGGTTTTATATTGAAGGCTCTTCACATAATGCCTGCGCCATATGCTTTCCCCGAGGAGAATAGAGGGGGAAAGTCAGGGGGTTGGGGAGCCTAAATAACATGTCGGCTGGAAACCTAGGAATAGAGGTCTCGAAAGTTTTGTTAATGTTGTCTAGCACTTGTGAGAAGTTGGCCCGATATGCAGCGTTCGCTATTCTAGCGACCACTATGCATCGGTCCAAACGACCCTTATGGTGATTGGTTGTAAGTCAACCTTAGACCAGCTATCCTAGTAGCGTGGATACGAGCAGTCTTCGGGCTAAACTCTAGAGGGCGTGTTAAGCCAGCTGTTATACCATCACATACCCCTTGAACACCAAGTGAAAGGACACCACACAAGTGTTATGAAAATAAACAGTATATTTATTAGAATCACAACAGCCCTGTACTCTTTATGAGGACAGGGTACTAAGCACAGAACCAAACTCTTAGGAAAATACTTCAAGTGCACAATTAAAACAAATGCCCGAGGGCACGGAAAGTTTAGTGGTCTCGGGCGGACCCGATAAGGCAAGTCAGAAGCGAGGGACTCGGGTCCCTAAAGTAAGGAGGCTATGCAGGCACCGAAATGCCGAAGTTACCTAGCCACGAGGGCTGCGGCTGCACAAGTCTTACAGGCGTCGGGGGGTCTTCGCTGACGAGCCAGGAGCCGGAAGAAAAGGAGTTGCTGGCTGGCGACCAGTGATGAATAGTTCGTAGAGATCCAAGCCTGGATCAGTGGTCGTTGATACCTGAAAGCAGAGGGGACCAAGTTCGTACTACTAGCCAGTAGTCAGAGGGTACCAGGAAGGCACCGGATGGCCGTCACCTCGACTAGGTGAGTGGGCGAAGCTAGGCTCTGCAGTCTCACGGACCAGGAGGCGTTGTCGGCGACCAGGATGGAGGTGCGAGCTGTCCCACGAAGGTTGATGCTGTCGGCGTCGCTGGGCCCAGGATTGGGGCAACAAGCCTTGGCAGATTTCAGGGCCACGTGGTGGGCCTAAAATGGCGTCTTGAGTGGACCAGGAGGGTCCGGGGTGCTTCTCTCAAAGAAGGAAGCAAAGGCTAGTCTGGAGCAACCAGACCAGCAGCGTTGGTTGTCGGATGTCGTCAAAGAAGGGCACAAGCCAGCGGCTAGTGACCAGACAACGTGCTGAGCAGCGAGCAGAAGGGCCCCACGCAGATCGTGGAGATGCTGGGAGACTGCACTTCGGTGCTGGAGCTGCTCAGGGTTGGGGCTTCTCGGACCTCAGAGCACTCACCAGAGAATTGCTTCGATGGTCGTGCTGATTAAGAAAGCGTGCAGGTTTTGATGATGGCCGGTCCCTCGAGGTCTCGTCGCACCCACAGATCTCAGCTGAGCTGACGACGTGGGTAGAGGTCAGAGGTGCCAGGGAAGCCGGTTCTCGTCGAGCTGGGCCGTCGGATCCTTGAGGAAGGACTTGCAGCAAACCGCAGAGTTCTTAGATGGTGCCCGCTGGTGCAGGGTGACTACTCCTTAGCCACAAGGGAGAAATCTTGAGAAGAGTCTCGAAGTCCTTTCGTAGAAAGTATTCTTGATTCAAAGATGATCTAATTTGGAAGGGTCCCCGCTCCGGCCTTTATCCTAAAGAAAGGGGTGGGTACATGACTAGGTCCTGCCCTAGGGGTGGGACCAGGAAGGGGGGTAGTTACACCCCTCTCCCCCTGCTGGACTTTCCCCAGGTCAGGGGCTGCGCGCCCCTGGAACTGGTTCTAGCCGGCAGATGCGTAGTGAGCACCGGGGTGCCACTCCGCAGTCACCTTCTTGCAAAGCCCTACCTACCCAGAATACACAAACCCTGTCTGGGACGGTGCGAACACCGCCCTTGACAGGAAACCCTTTGTCCGAGCTCTCGTCGCTGGAAGGACTCCCAGCAGCAGGAGGTCAGACTCGTGTCTGTGGTGGCAGCGTCCATTTTGTGGAGCTGAGGCTTCAGTTAACTTTCACCGGGGTTCACAGTTACGTACATGTCGTGTCCCTCTAGAAGGGCGGAATGCTAACCTCGTCGCCAGAATTGGTGAGGGGGCAGCATCCCGATTCGTATGACACCTTACTCGACATGTCTTGATAACGCGATACCGAAGTTACCGATATGATACGCGTTATCATGGAACAGCCATTGGGTCTTGGTTCCGCAAGCTGCAACAGGGCTCGGCTCGTGCCAGAGCCCAATTCACACGGTTCCATGCACTCTGCCTTCAGGATTGTCAAGGCCTGCCATAGGAGTGACTGATAGTAACTTGGGTGTCCATTTTAAGGTTAGGAATAGGGATACTATACCTACAGCAACGGGCAGGTACGCCACGTGGCCCCAGCTGTCGTGCAGCCAGTTGTGTCAGATTTAGATGGCCATCCAGGGGTGGCATAATACATGCTTCAGCCCCTGGTAGGCCCTGGGTACACCGATGCCCTGAGTTACAGGGTCTGACAGGGTGGCCCAGTTCCAATTGGGTAATGCACCTAGGGTACACACAGCAATTTAGCGAGAGAACAGCTAGGCTGTGGGTCTGATTGGCAGGCCCACAGCCCGAGAAAGTCGTAAACCAGTGAAACAAAAGCAAAAAGTCTGGGTGATCATAGGATTGCAGATCCTACTCTCCTACAGCACTTGTCCCAGGAGTGTGAGAGTTTGGGGCAATGCCATAAAAAGTGATCCGCAGCCCCTCCACCACTCTTTAGAGTGTTCAGAATGCCAAGCGCTGAGTCTGGCTGGGGTTAAATACCAGTAGGATGCGATCTCTGTACTTGAGATGTCGTGTGCAGTATTACATGCTCTGGGGTATGTCTGCCCAATTTGCATCGAAATGGGCCTGCCAATCTCACTCTCCCAAAGATCTATTGTCCCTACCTTGCTAAGGATGACGTATACATTTAGGCTTTCCTGCTTTCAGTTTCTATTTTAGGTAAATTCTGGTGGTGTTTTTTGTGTTTTCATGTGATTTCAATACCTTAAAAAAACAGTGGTTACACATTTTAGCACCATTAAAAACAACAGAAACAGTGTTTTTGGAACTTTTTTCGTTTATTATTGCTTTCTTTCTGCACTGATAGTGCATGGTATATAGACAGTGAATGTACAGTGTATACGAGGTCCAAACACATTTTTACAAATCAAACTTATTGTAGTAAACCATACAATTCTTTTTCAGTTTGTCTTTGGCCATGCACCCTCGCTCTTTCGTTTCCAAGTAAACTTTTATCTGTGAAAAGCCCCTCTCAACATTGGCACTTGTGTACTGGCTATTTTGGGGTTGCCTGTCTCAATTTGCTAACTCTGGCTACAGCCATAGCTTTCCATGCCTATACTGGTGCACCTGAAGATTTTGATTCTCTGCAACAGGTTCTGCAACATATGCCTTGAACTGGGCGCGTATGCCCTCAGAGTTATTGAAGTGATCAAAAATGGATCAGCACTTTTGAAACTCCAGAGAAAATTTCCCTTTATGGAAGGGATCGATAACTTGTGCAGAGTACCACAGTGAGGCTTCACTGACTTCAAATGCCATGGTTGGTGAAGGGCCATTTCTCATACATTGTAAAATAAAAGTTCCCGAATTGCTCCTCAACATTTCTTTGCTTACCAAGTGGCAAGCGCTATAACATGGAACATGTTGCAGTGCCAAAGTCACTAAAAGTCGCCCAGCCTACTCTTGATGAGATGTTTCACAACTACACCAAATATGCTGAACACTTGGTAGACAATGGTGTTTTCAGACTCTAGTTTTTATTATGTCCTCTACAGCAGTGATGCTTTCCTGTAAAAATCTAAGAATGCAGTACAGTGTACATTTTTTTCAAATCACTATCAGTATGTGACCAAAGATCCTCACATTTCTTGCCTTTGCCATCATCACTCAGCTAATGTTCTGTAAACGCTTGCCACATGGCTAATATAGCATTCATGGCCTTTATGACCGAGAACCACGAGCTAACTGACACAGTTGGGATGACTCTTTCTTTGATGCCACACAAAGCGAGAAATATTTTAATTTCCACGCATAACAAAACAGTGCACAAGAATGGACTAAAAAGTCAATTGCATTCTTCATTAACTCTGAAGGTTGTAAAGATGTTTTCAGCATACCATCTAACAAGTGGCAAGGATCTCTTACAGGGAAGTGCTTCAGCTCAGGTATCGATTTTGACAGGTCATCACACAACTTTTTCATATACGTAACTGAATCACTGCACATACAAACAAAATCACTCCAATCCTTGTTGAACTTGGTAAGAACTTTTTGCAGCAGCATTCCAAGTGACACTGTGTTCCATGTTTTCCAAAAGTCTGGTGTCATGTTTTCACCAGTATCCTATATGCTTTGTAACTGCACTCTTTTCACATATACCTCTCACTATACCGTGCATTGTTTAAAGCCTGGGGTGTTTAGCAATTCACCTACTATCAATACTGACTCACTAGAAATGAGGGCTGATGTATCAAGGGTTTTTACCCTTTCTCTGTGGGTAAATGTGATGGTACATATTGGGAAAGATTCTTATGGAACCTACATTTTTCCACTCAGTGAAAGACTAAACATAGCCAAAAAATCTAATATGATTTTAATGTTTCCTGTTTCTCTACAGTAAATAAAATAATAAACTAAAAAAAGGACGCAGAAACAATATTTTAGTGACATCCCTAAACAACAAAACTCAAGCAGAATGTTAGCTCAGTCTTTCTTACTTGCACCTTATATAACAAAGTTGCAGTGTATTGGCCCCTTCAGGAAGAAATGCAAATGATTATTTCACTCTCCTTTTCCATTCTTTAGATGGCATTTAGTTTGTGGTTGTGCAGGTTTTCTTTCAGTGTTTATATGTTTACACTGGTGAGGGCCTTTTCCCTTCCGGTGGGGTTTTATCAGGTAATATAGGTTTAAACCTAAAACCGGACAGCCTACGTATAATTTAGTAATTATTCCCCTATCGTTGTTCTTCAAAATTAACCGTATTTGGAAGGGTGTCATGGGCCTTTCTGCAATGGCCGGATAGAAGGCTGCAGTACCCAATGGCAAACCTGGAGGTATTGGATGTGATCCACTTCCTCCAATCCATAGTGTGCCTTGAGTTGATCAAAAGGAATTATCCCCTGGAGGTTGAACAGGTAGCCAATCTGTTTACAGTCCCACCTCTTGCCAGCGCTGAAACCGATCAGGGTGAACTCAAAGTTATTAAGAATTGGTGCCGTTGGGCAAGGGAAGGTTGTCAGGCCCACTTTAACCGCAACACCGTCTCATACCTGGAAGATGGAACCTGTTACTGGAGAAGAGTAGAGACCACAAACCCTGTGTTTGTTAGGAAACCAGGGTTATTTCCAGATATGGGAACCAGCCACTGCCTGGTCCTTGAAGCACCAGCGTTTCTCAGTAAGTGGTCTGCTCTGTTATTGTTTCAAGAAGGCGCTCAGAAATTGGATACATAATAATTGTATTGAGCACAATACAGATCTTGTTGGCATATCAGAGTTTTAAGATGTCATACAGTTTGATACTAAATTTTAAAGCATTACTGATATGTGCATAATAAATAAGAAGTTGCCCTATGATCTACTTTTCGCTACTTGTGTCAAGAGTGTATTCCATGGGTGGTACATGGGTGTTCCCATGCAGCCACCTATGGGTTTTAACACAAATCCTGATCTACTAACATTGATAGACAGGGATATGTGCCAAAAAGCTATGCCTTGTTACAGGTGTAACAAGGAGAAATGTTCTAATTTCTCCTTATGTTTCCAACTTTGCTTGTATACTGCATTGTACAGCTCATATGCAAAGTCAGAAACATCTGGGCCTAAAACCTATGCTTTAGAGAGCACAGAACCCTTGCACTATGGCGCAAGGGTGTGTGTTGTTGCGGGGCGGCTCAGAGTGTGCTTGTGCTGATGGAAAGAAAACATTTGCCATATTTTAGTTTAATTGCTGCACTGCCTTGCCTTAAATATTAGTGAATCTGGGCACAGATGTCAGCATAAGGAGCCTAATGTACGAAAAATGGGTTCAGGGTCTCGAAAATACAAGGGGGGTGTAAGATATGCATTATTTGCAATAAACAATGTTATACATGTATTAATGTTTTTCAGCAACAATGTACAGCAACTTATTGGGACCAGTTTGTTTGTATATTTGGCCCCAGATTGGGAAACAAGATGCAAAAACTCTACAAGTTCATATTTAAACAAAGAAGCACTGTTGGGTGAATACAACCATGCATCTGCCATGCAGCTCCTTCCTGAACCTTAAGCAGTAATACCCAAGAAAAGTTAAAATCTGCCTGAGTAGGAACATCTATGCAATAGCACAATGTACACTTGCAAACAGTAGAAAAAAAATCCTTTTGCTGCATCCTCCTTTTTATGATTGTTCTTCAAACACCCTTGGAACTGTTTTAATTTGTAAAGCTTTAGTAACAGCTTTTATATTAAGCAGTACAAATGATTTAAATGTAATTACATATTATGGAGATATTTGAATATATCTTCCAAGAAATTTACAAATTTTATTAGAACATGCCTTTTCTGTTAAAAATAACTTCACTATGCTGTGGGAAGGACATTGCTGGAGTTCCTGGTCTGCGAGAACGTAGCCCCTTTTTTTAATTCAATGGTACACATTATTGCAGTAGGGTTTGCATATTGACCATATTATCCTTTTTTTTTTCTTTTTTATTAATCTTTATTTCGGCAATTGCCATAAAAGATATACATAAAATTGATACAAAAAAAAAGAAACACATTTCATCAGAAAATCGACAGGCACATAAATACGAAGAAGGAACATCAACTTTCCTATATACAATCCCACAAGCCAACCATGATTCCTTACAACAATCTAAAATGTTAATAATTTCCAGTTAAAAAATGATCGGATAAATCTAAAACCTTATATATAGCTGCATATCAGAAACTTTGAAGAGCAATCAAGGATTCAATGCTCTTGGGAGTAGGAGCATTCTCTTATGCCATACTGCTTCTAAAAATGTGGCCATTGCAAACACAATCGGTTTAGATAAGTCAGTTTTAAGGATTCTAAAGGCCTCCGAGCATTTGCGAAACCCTAGATTTTTACATAAGGGTATAACCCAATACCTTCTGGCCGCAATGTAGGCAGGGCAAAAGAAGACTAGGTGCAGTTCGTCTTCCAGGCTTCCATTGCAACCAGGGCAGTTTTCCAGGGTCTGTTGTTTCCATTTACTTGTGAATGCTCTTAGCGGAAGAGTACTGTACCGCCATTGGAGGTATACTTTTCTAGCCAAGTTTGGGTAAATGTCATTGATTACTGACTCAAAATTATAAGAGTCTTTCACCCCGAGAAAAGTGCTAACCAAGGAATCTGGATGTGTACCCTGTATTATCTTTATTTTATGAATTTCTGGCATATGCGCCAGTTGACATCTGTTATCTACATTATGACCACCATTAGTCCTAGTTGTTATATTGATACATCTCTTAGTGCATCCGCTAGGTAGGGATCTAAACAGATAAAGTATAACAAAACCCAAGTTCCCACTTTTGCCCGCCCCTCCTTCCTGGCTCACCCACATGAATTGTAGCACGGGTCAAAGTTATGCGTTCCATACCTTGGATTGCCGCGCCTATGCGATTGTGTTTGCAAGCACCTGTTCTATTGGATGGCATAATGCATAGAGTTGTTCTGTGCGTGCTCAGCCTCTGCCTACTCTGCAGGGGGGGGGGGTATGGCATATTCTGGGTACTGGAGGGCTTGAAAGGATCGATGGCCTTTAGTGTTACTAGCATCTGATCCCATTCCATAGAAATGGGTGTTTTACGTAACCCTCTGAGTTCCTCTCTTCTAATAATAGCACTCTCTGCCTCACCCCAGTGGATCATCTCTTTTTGCCAGGTGAGTAGCGTAGAGGGGAATGTGGATTTCCATCTCATTGTGATGGCACATTTGGATATGAGAATAGCCATATCTGCAAATCGATACTGTATTTTCAGTTTCACCGGGTGGCGGTGTACCCTTAATAAACACCTCTCTACTGTGTCCCAATCAGAGGTGCCCGTCGTTTCCTTTACCAATTGTCCAATTATGAACCAAAATCCCTCTAGGCGCGGGCACGCCCATAACATATGAATTGTATCTGTATCTAGTGTCTGACACCTAGGACAGCCGACTTGTGCTTCAGGATATACACAATTAAGGCGATGTGGGGTAAGGTATGCCCTGTATGAATTTAGTGTTATGGGACACTTATTTGGGGAATTTCAGCAGGGAGGTCCTTATCAGTTAGATCTCTTGGCCATTTTCGGGTAGGGGTGTAAGTGAGGCCCCCACTTGAGCCCTCGTGCCCCTGTACAGCCATCTGATTAGATGGCGTCCTTCTCCCATCAGGTGTACAGCGTAAATTAATTCATGGGTAGAGGGCTCGTTACCGTCCGGGGACCAGCGTTGTTTAATGTAGTGAGTGATGGTGGCATGCAGTATGAAAAGTGCTTGGGAAACTCAGTGTGTGTGGGTGAGGTTTTCATGATCTGCAAGTATACCGTCTATAAACCACACTCCTACAGTTGTTACCCCTTTTTGTGCCCACTGTGAGATTCTGCAACTAATGAATAGTCTTGTTGCAGTGGGGATTCCAAGTAAATGGTTATTAGGTGGTATATTGTAATGCCCTCCTCCAATATAGTAGAGCTGTTCTAAGTAGAGGGGGTATGAATGGGGTATTCCAGTCTCCGGCAGCAGTAGTGTATGGAGCGTGCCCCGATTCAATGTTTGTGGAGTATAGCCGATTTCATGTAAGTTGCGTCCAGCAAGCCAATATGACAGCCATTGTAGCGGACTAGCCATACAGTATGCACGAAAGTCAGGGGCCCCTAGTCCTCCTCCATCTGGCCTCAATTGCATTTTAGCCAGACTTACCCTTTTATGCCCCTTTCCCCAGATGAGATCCGAAAGGAGGGAATCTAGTGTTCGGAAGACTATGGCGGGGACCAGGAAAGGCAGATTCGCAAAAAAAATACAATCATCGTGGGAGCACCACCATCTTAGAGATGGCTATTCTACCCATCACCGAGAGGGGAAATGATGTCCAAAAAGAGATTTGGCCCGTAACGATCTGATCGCTTTCATCAGGTTTCCTTCTATAAGGTCCTGAGGGGTCCTGTAAATCTGTATGCCCAGGTATTTGAAAGTTTGGGGGGCAATTAAGAGTGAGTTGTCCAAATTTGATGGGCTCCAGTTCGTCTCTATACTGCATAAAGAATGCGTGTGATTTCTTTTCATTGATTGCCAGCCATGAGATGCATTCAAATTGGTGGAATATATTTGGAATAGGTTCTAGGTCATCTGTTAGGTAGTTTATATAGAATATGAGGTCATCAGCATATGCCCACACTATAAGTGCTGTCTCTCCCAGTTGGAACCCCTGGTTTTATGCTTCCCTCCGGAGTTTAATGATCAGGAATTCTAGAACTAATACAAATAGCCGTGGTGACAGGGGTCAGTCTTGTTGCGTACAACTTGCTACTGGATAAGGGTGGGATATGTGGGAGCCAGTACGGACCCGGTCCGTAGGCGCCTTACCCACTCCATGTAGCCCAGTGGGATGCCAAATCTATCCATGGTTGCTACCATGTATTCCCAATTTAAGGCATTGAACGCGTGTCGTAAATCTAGGGAGATACATTCAGTCTTGCTGGAAATCTCAGAGGCAGCCTCCATGACATAGTGCAGACGCCCGATGTTAAGAGATGTGTTACGGCCTGGGACAAAACCACATTGAGCAATGTGAATTAGTTTTGGAAGATAAGGAAGAAGACGGCAGGCCACGATTTTGCTAAGTATTTTGAATTCAGTGGGCAATAGGGAGAGCAGGCGATACCCCGACATGTCCTGTGAATCTGTGCTCTGCTTGGGGAGGGAGGTGACTAATGCTTGCATAGTAGTTAGTGGAAGAGAATGGGCCTTGTGAACTGATCTGTACAGGCATTCGAGGTGTGGAGTTAATTTATCTGCAAAGGTAGAATAAAATTCTGCTGGCAGACCTTCCAGTCCCTGGGTCTTATTACATGGGAGCTTGCAGATAGCCTCATTGATTTCAGCCTTTGTGATGGGGTGCCCAATTCCTTCTCGACGGCCACCGTTAATATGGGGTAGGTCAAACCATCTAGGAATGTCTCTATTTGCTCTGGTATTGCAGCTGTGGGGGCACTGTACAGTGTCTCATAATAGTTACTGAATGGGAGATTCATTTATGCCTGAGTGTGTACCATGGTGCCGTCCAGTAATGCCACTTCATGTATAGGGATGGGGGAGGTGTTTCTCGCAGCAATCGCGCTAGCAGGGTACCTGACTTAACAGCTTCTGCATGTTTGTGTTGGGAGTATGCCCGATAGTCAATCGATCAGAGTTGCTCAAGGAGTTTAGCGTGTCGTATTCGCCCTTCTTGTAAGTGTGCTTGTTTGGAGGGGTCTTTACTCGCTTCTTGTTCAAGTACATTTAGAGAGGCCTCTAGTGTCGTACGTTTTCATGTACCTCCTGGCGGTCCCCCACTGTCGCCCCTATAGCCGGGCCCGCATCCCATTCTATGAGGCAAAAGGAGGCAGTTAGTATTTTCATTGAAATAATTTGTGATGTTGAGCCAAACTTGTGACGGAGGACCACGTCTTCCAGCATCTTTGGCCATAGCCTCCAAGTAGGGACAGAGCTAGGGATTTCCCCCCACTCGTTGGTGATCTCAAGCGGATTATGATCAGAAAGAGTTTTCCCGAGATACGTAGTCTGGGAGGTTTGAGGTGTGACGTGCAGGGAGCAGAATATTCTATCTAACCTAGTTGGTGCGGTGGGGAATAGAAGGAGTATTCTCTGATGGTAGGGTTTTGGAGACGCCATACATCTTTTATCACCCAGCCCTCTGCCCAGTTCTGAGAAAACTGCATGCTTAATTGAAGCGGCTCCCCGAATGGGGGGTGGGAACAGTCCAGGTAGACATCTAGAAAGGAATTGTAGTCTCCACCAAGTACCCATGGAAACTCTACCCAGTCGCCAACACTGTTCAGATTAGTGAGAAATTTGCATTGGTCGTAATTTGGGGCATATATACTGCTGATAAATATACGTATGCCATCTAGCGTACCATGTATCAGCACGTATCTCCCTTGGTTGTCTGTGCGCTGCTCAGTAATCACAAACGGAACCCCATGTCTAATACTTGTAAGTGTCCCTCTTGCGAATGCGGAATATGAGGTAGTGAATATTTGGCCCCTCCATTTCTTGCATAGTTTAACTGCTTCGGAGTCATGAGATGGGTTTCTTGGATTAGGGCGATCTATGCTTTCCGTCTATTTAGTTGTGCATGGATCCTACGGCGCTTGTGGACTGAGCCCATCCTCTAACATTTCAGGTTATCGCCTTATATTTACCCAGTGTAGCCATATATAACTTCTTGTAGGCGCAATGTGCCCGAGTTCATGCAACAGGCGGCATGCATAGTGCAGTGTGGGGTGAGCCAGGAACCCAACAAAACCATCTTAACTAAAACTCCAATAATAGGACTAGCGCATGAACTATGCTGGTCCAAACATTATGTAAAACAGTCTGAGCTTCCATTCGGTTACTGTGTGCATTTACTGCAGGGGGGTGGTTCCTGTACGTTGCATAGTACCTTAACCCAAGACGGAGCTACAAACATGAAAGGACCCTTGATGTGAATAAAGATTAGGGGGAACTAGGGAGCGAGAGAAAATATGCATTTACATTAGCAATGTCTTACTTTCCTTCATCATGGCCACTTAACAATGTTAAACAAAAGTGGAGCGTCATTACGCTCCTTGACGGACGCACAGCTTCATTCCTTTGAACAAAAGGTAACTTCATTTATCCATTTTTTACTGTTTATTTCTTTCAAAATTCATCCAATGTTGTTAACACTGAAAATCCTCTGATCGATACTGTCCAGTGCGTGAGAGAAGAGGGTGTATTCCAGCCAGTCATTTGCTGCCTCCGGGCTGTCGAAGAAGTTAGACTTTTGATCATAGGTTATTTTCAAGAGGGCAGGAAACAACAAAGCATATTTAAGATTGCAAATGCTACTTACCAGTATGCATCTGTTCTTGGCATGTAGGGCTGCTGACATTCATATCTGTGCATAGATCGCCGCCTAGTGTTGGGTCCGGATGATTGCACATTGTTGTCCTGGAAGAGTCTTCGAAGTATCACGAGATAGGTGGCTCCTCCCCTGGTGCGCATGGGCATCGACTCCATCCCCAGATTGTTTTTAGCCATTGTGGCCAAGATGGAGTGAAACTTAGTGAATGATGACCATGCCATGAAATTATATGTGAACACTGCAGCTGCTACAGGCGCCGGGGAGGAGGGCGGGCGATATGAATGTCAGCAGCCCTACATGCCAAGAACAGATGCATACTGGTAAGTAGCATTTGCAGTTCGAGGCATGTGGGCTGCTGAATTCATATCTGTGCATAGAATACATAGCAGTCCCTCCCTTAGCGGCGGCCGCCCGTGCCAGCTGCAGCAGTTTGGAAAAGTGTCTTGAGAACAGCCTGCCCTACAGCTGCCTGCTGTTTGGAGTGCACGTCTACACAGTAATGCTTGGTAAACGTGTGTGTGGTAGACCATGTGGCTGCTCTACATATGTCCTCTAAGGGAATGTTTCCAAGGAAAGCCATAGAGGCCCCCAACTTTCTGGTGGAGTGAGCTCTTGGTGGAATGCTAAGAGTGCGTTTTGCCTTTGCATAGCAGATTTGAATACATTTCACGATCCACCTAGCAATACCCGCCTTGGAAATAGGGTTACCTTTGCGATGTGGTGCAAAGGCAACAAAAAGTTGTTTAGTTTTCCTAAAATCCTTGGTCCTATCAACGTAATACATTAGGGCCCGTTTAACGTCAAGAGTGTGGAGCATCCGCTCCGCCAGTGACTCTGGATTTTGAAAGAAAACCGGCAACTCAATGGTTTGGTTGATGTGGAACTGAGACACAACCTTGGGTAAAAATTTAGGGTTTGTGCGGAGCACTACCCTATTAGCATGAACTTGGAAGAAAGGCTCTTGGATTGTGAGGGCTTGCAGTTCACTAACCCTCCGTAGCGATGTAATGGCTACAAGGAAAGCCACTTTCCATGTCAAGAATTGAACCTCGCAGGAATGTAGTGGCTCAAAGGGAGGACCCACCAGTCTTGTAAGAACCACATTGAGGTTCCATTCAGGAGCTGGTGGAGTCCGTGGCGGAATGACTTTTGAGGTCTTCCAGAAATGCTTTGATGGCAGGCACCTTGAAAAGTGTAAGGTGCTGTCTATTTTGGAGGTATGCGGCCATCGCAGACAGGTGAATGCGAATGGAAGTATATGCCAGATTACACTTGTATAGATGGAATAGGTAACAGATGATGTTCTGAATAGAAGCATCTAGTGGATCAATGTTGTGGTTTGCGCAATAGATGACAAACCGCTTCCATTTCGCCGCATAACAGGCTCTAGTAGTGGGCTTCCTAGCCTCCCGAATGATGTCCATGCAATTGGGAGGAAGGTTGAGGTAGCCAAACTCTAGGACTTCAGGAGCCAGATCGCCAGGTTGAGCTGTTGCAGGTCTGGGTGCTGAATGTCGCCATGGCTCTGCGTCAGAAGGCTGGGTGTGAGACGTAGCCTTTGATGCGGCACCACGGACATTTCCAGAAACGTGGTGTACCATGGTTGGCGAGCCCACGTTGGAGCAACTAGGATGAGAGTCATCGAGTGCTGCCTGAGCTTGCGTGCCACCAGCAGTATCAGAGTTGCTGGGGGAAAAGCGTACGCAAATCTGCCTGACCAGTTCATCCACATCGCATTGCCCTGCGACTGTGGGTGTGGGAACCTGGCGGCGAAGCTTTGGCATTTTGCGTTCTCCCTTGTGGCGAACAGGTCTATCTCTGGATGACCCCACCTGTGGAAGTACGGTTGGAGTACTGATGGATGTATCTCCCACTCGTGCATTTGGTGGCTGTGCCTGCTGAGCAGGTCCGCCATCTGATTGTCCTTGCCTGGGAGATGCTCTGCCATGAGGAAAATGTTCCTCTGAATGGCCCACTTCCACATGCTCTGAGCCAGATGAGACAGCTGCGGAGAGTGAGTGCCCCCCTGTTTCTGAATGTAGTACATGGCCGTCATGTTGTCCGTCCGTCCAGATCAACACGACCTTGTTGCACAGATGTACTTTGAATGCCTTTAAGGCCATGAAGATCGCCATCAGTTCTAGTACATTGATGTGTATCTTCTTTTGCTGTAGTGTCCATAGTCCCTGCACAGTGTATTGGAGTACATGCGCTCCCCATCCCTGGAGAGAAGCGTCCGTCGTCAGGATAATCTGCGGCACAGGCTCTTGAAACGGTCGGCCCTTGCAAAGGTTTCGTGGATTCCACCAATGCAGAGAGTTGTATGCCCGACCGCTCACCAACACTAGGTCTTTCAACTGCCCGTGAGCCTGAGTCCACTGACGTGCTAAGCACTCCTGAAGCGGACGCATATGTAGCCTCACGTGTGGGACTATGGAGATGCAGGAGGCCATCATGCCTATCAACTGCATGAACACTCTTGCTGGAAGCGAGTGCTGAGGTCTGAATCTTTGGATCAGCGACTGAATGCTGTCGACTCTCACTGAATTTGGCTGTGCTGTGGCCGCCAGAGTGTTTATGGTCGCACCCAGATACTGCCGTATGTGGGCGGGCTGGAGATGGGATTTTGGGTAATTTAGTGAGAACCCCAGATCGTGCAGAAGGTGAATGGTGTGGGACACGTGGGCGGCGCACAGGTGGGCCGACTTCGCCTGAATGAGCCAGTCGTCCAGATAGGGGTAGACGTGGATGTTTTGACGTCTTAGATGCGCCGCCACCGTCGCCAGGCACTTTGTGAAAACCCTGGGCGCTGTAGTGACCCCAAAAGGCAAAACCTTGAACTGGTAGTGCTGGTTTTGAATGGTGAACCAGAGGTACTTTCTGTGAGAAGGATGCAGTGGAATGTGGAAATACGCATCCTTGAGGTCCAGAGTCGCTAGGAAGCCCCCTTGCTGAAGCAGTGGGAGAACCTGCTGCAGCGTGAGCATATGGAAATGTTCTGATAGAATGTAAAAGTTGAGAGGTCTGAGGTCTAGGATGGGCCTGAGGGATCCGTCCTTCTTTGGGATCAGAAAGTACAGGGAGTAAACTCCTGTACCTCTTTCTTGCAGGGGCACAAGCTCTATTGCTCCTTTTTGCAACATGACGTTGACTTCCTGCTGCAACAAGTGCAAGTGCTCGCCGGACATAGGACGGCTCTTTGGGGGTATGTTGGGTGGAGTGGATGTGAGCTCCAGACAATAACTGTATTGGATAAGCGATCTGACCCACCTGTCCGTGGTGATGGACTTCCACACGGGCAGGAACTGCTGGAGTCTCCCCCCGACCGATGTTGCGTGGTCGGGGGGCAGTGACAAGGCGTCACTGCTTGTTGGCGGTGGAGGACATGGAGCTGTTATTTCCAAGTCCTCTGCCTTTGACGTTGTTGCTACGGTATCCACCCCGACCCTTGTTGGTATAGGAAGGTTGGGTGTTGCTCTTGTAGAATTGCGTCGACTGTGACTGTTGACCCCTTGAGGTGCCTCTATTATTGGAGCGACGAAAAGAACCAACCCGAAACTGCTGGGACTGCAAGGCACCCATAGACTTCGCAGTGTCGGTGTTCTTTTTCATCTTCTCTAGGGTGGTATCAACCTCTGGGCCAAACAGGTGGTCTGGGTTGACTGTTTGATTCAAGATGGTAGTTTGAATGTCTGGTTTGAAACCGGATATCCTGAGCCACGCATGCCTACGAAGTAGAACGCTAGTGTTAATTGCTCTCGAGGCGGTGTCAGCCACATTCAGAGTGCACGTAATTGAAGCATTGATGATAAGCTTCCCCTCCTGTATCAACATCTCTGCTGCCTCCTTATATTGATCGGGTAAGTGCTGTAAAAGGGTCTCTAGAGTGTCATAGTGTGCCCTGTCATAACGCGCCAGTAGCGCCTGTGTGTTGGATATGCGCCATATGTTGGCTGCCTGCGCAGCCACCCTTTTCCCCGAAACCTCAAATACTTTTGATTCCTTGTCTGGGGGAGGAGCATCACCCGTAGTTTGTGAGTTGGCTCTTTTGCGTGCATTGGAGACAACCAGGGAATCCAGAGGCAACTGTCCTTTGATGTAAGTAGGATCAGTGGGCGCTGCTTTGTACTTTTTGTCGATACGTGGGTTGATGACTCTTGCTCGGGTGGGCTCCTTGAAGACTTCTGCCGCATGTTTCAACACCCCTTTCAGCATTGGCAAAGTCTTTACAGTTTTCTCAGCGACTGAAAAGGTGTCAAAGAGAAAATCGACGTCTACAGGGTCAGCATGGAGATCGACGTCATGATTGGCTGCTGCCCTTTCAATTAGAGCATTGAAAGCTTCCGAGTCTTCTGTTGGGGAAGTCTTGGCTGAAAAGAGCTGAGGCTCCTGCCCTGAATGTGGGTCCCCAGGATCGCCACCAGCAGACCATGGCTCAGTTACATCTTCTGGGTCTGAGTAGACTGGATAGGTATACTCATCCTCGTTGTCGCCATCACCCTCCTCCACATTAGAATGAGTGGGTGAAAGTTCATGTGCTTGTGGTGATACAGGTTCCACAGCACCAGCAGAGTCCATTTTTTTCTTAAGTGGAATTTGAAAATGTTCCAATTGTGGTTCAGGGGTGATCTTTCTTTTAAGGAGAGAGAGCTTGCCTGTGTTGGCGTCGATGATCACTTCTCGACGCTCCTCTTCTGCCAGCGGTTGGTGCCGTGGGCTTGGAACCACTAACGATGCCTTCGGCGTCAAAGATGTCTTCACGGGCACTCCTGTCCCAGGTTTCGCGCTGAAAGCCTTCGGCGCCGTCTTCGGCGGCAACGTGAACAGAATCGGCGTTGTTGTCTTTGCCGGCTTTTGAAGAGGCTTGGGCGGCACAGGGTCCGTCGGCTCGACCGCTGCGGACCCCTCCCTAATACGTTGAAGGGACTCCGTGACCTTTTTAGTGAAGGAGGCGGAGGGACGCACCGGCTCGAGAGAGTCGTCTGAAGCTGGTTTTGGGATGGT
Source organism: Lissotriton vulgaris (assembly GCF_964263255.1). Lineage (NCBI taxonomy): Eukaryota > Metazoa > Chordata > Amphibia > Caudata > Salamandridae > Lissotriton > Lissotriton vulgaris. The sequence continues at coordinate 235,619,969 of NC_141696.1, forward strand.
GGCCAATGACGCAGTCTTCGGAGCCGACGCAGTTGCCCCCTTGGCCTTGCCGAGTGGGAGCAGGGCAGCGAGAGACTTGGGGTCGTCCTGCCGCTTCTTCGTATCAAGAGTGGCCTTCTTCTGGTCGGCGGCCTTCTTGGAATCGAGGCGACTCTTAAGTGCGTCGACCATCTTCGGCGCCGATGCAGCCGCGTCGGCCGGTTTAACCTTCGGCTTCGAGACTGTAGTCTTCGGGTCGGCCATTTAGGCGTGGCCCTTGAGGTAGACGGCCATCTTGGATTTCTTCGGCGCTGAGGCCTCCGAAGTCTTCGACCCGACCAGCGCGACTTGCGCTTTCGGTTTCGATACTTCTGGGGTCGAAACCGATGGTTTCACTTTCGGTTTCTGTACCGTGAGTGGTGCCGTATCAATGTCCGTGGCCGGGCCGGGCGGCGGAGCCGTGGGACGGGAATCAAGGTTTTGGGTAAGGCCCGAAGGCGAGCCCTCGGCCTGGGCCTTAGAATGGTGGCTGGCCCCAGAGTCAGCTTGAGGAAGCTCCTCTTCCGAGCTATCCTCTACGGTGGCAAGGGCCCCGTCGTCGTCCCCTACCTCCTCAACGACATCATCGAATTCCTCGTCTTCCGCGTCGTAGCCTTCCTCGACCTCCGACGCCGGGTTAGACTCCGTGATATCCTGTAGTGTCGTCGCCGACATCCTCCGTGTCGAAGATGACTGCCGGAGGGGGTGCCGATCGCTGGGCCTGCAGTCGCGCAGCTCGGCGGAGCTTGAGTGTCTTCTTTGACCGGAACTTGGAGCAGGCCATACACTTGGCCTCGTCGTGGTCCGGCGACAAGCACTTATTGCACACCGGGTGCACGTCGATATGTGGGTACTTCGAGGCACACACCGGGCACCGTTTAAATGGACTTCGTTCCATGATGAAAGTAGGTTGGAGCGTCGTGTAGGCCCGTCCGCGCCGAAAGCACGCGGAAGGGCAGAGTTGGTTCGGAGCCGATGAAACAAACGAACCCGAACAATAGACAATACCGACGCGAGTCCTAAAGACCTTTTGGTATCGAGCAAAGTAAGTTAAACAACTATCGATTCCGACAGAGGGAACCGAAACACATCCGAACCCAATTGCGGAAAAAAACAATCTGGGGATGGAGTCGATGCCCATGCGCACTGTAGTCCAGGGGAGGAGCCACCTATCTCGTGATACTTCGAAGACTCTTCCAGGACAACAATGTGCAATCATCCGGACCCAACACTAGGCGGCGATCTATGCACAGATATGAATTCAGCAGCCCACATGCCTCGAACTTAAGGCTTGGAGTTTCTTCTTCAAAGGCTGTTAGGAGGCTCGTTGTCTTTGAACTAAGACTGTGTAGTCTGGATATAAGGAGATCCGATGGTTCTCGTATTGTATGGATGTTTTCTCCATGGCCTTTTGCAGCAGGATATTGCGGTCCTTGTAGTTTAAAATACGGGCTATCATTGGTCTTGGTGGCGCCCCCGCTGTTGGTCTACCTGTTGGGATCCGGTGTGCTCTCTCCACACACAAGAAATTCGATAGTCCCTCCAGGGCTATTTGGTCCTGCAGCCACTGCTCCATGAAATAGGTCAGGCTGGGTCCTTCTGAACGTTCTGGCAGGCCTATTACATGGAAGCTGTTGCGTCGTACTCTGCCTTCTGCGTCCTCCACCCTGTCAAGGAGACTTGTCAATTGTTGTTGTATTTGGGATATGTGTTTGTGTGTTCTTTATGTTGTGGCAGCAACTTCGTCAGTATCTGTTTGCTATTTTTAACTGTGTCTGATTATTTGTCATGGTCTGCTTCTAGTAGGGTGAAGACTGTGGTGAGAGCTACTATTTGTTGCTCTATAGACTTCAGTGAGTCTCGTAGTTCCTGTAGGATTAAGTCTAATTTGTCTGAGATAGGGTCCATACAAGTCAGTGGGATGCAGCTTAACAAGGGTGCCTGGGAAGCGGAGTCCGATTCCTCCTCGGTCGACAATTCGGCGGGTGGCATTTCTGATGTTTTACCTTTCTTGTGCCCTATGGTGTTGTGGTCAGCAAGTATCAAGCTAATCTATTGCTGCCAGTGAGGGGGTCCAGCTGGGCTACTCTTTATGTTGCCAAACTGCAGGGGGAGAGAAGAAGGAGAAAGGCCCTGGGAACCTCCAGTGGTGTAAAGCAACAATTCTCGTTACGATCTCAGCCAGCTACCCGAATCTCCTATGATTGTGATATAGTTCAGCGGGTGTATCTGCTATACGAGTGTGTGCTGGGGGACTTAAGTCAGCAAGGCGGCTGTACAGCAGAGTAAGTCAGTAAGTAAGGCACATCAGGAGGGGTCACGGGTCCCAGAAGCCGGGTTTTGGTGTTGTAGTGTATGGTCTTGTGGCTCTTTATATCCTTCCTGCCTGGACTTGGCACATCACTTATATGTATTTATCGGGTCAGAGCAACAGACAGTCCGCAGATCCAACCGATCTCTTGCAGCATTAGGAAGGTGCAGGCCCAGATTCTGGGACAGCTCAGGCATTGGTGTACTGCTCCGTAGCAAAGTAGAGGAGGGATTATTGACACGTCTTGCCTGCCACTGGTGCGTTTCTGTGTGTGGCCGCTCCCAGTTTCACTCCGGCCTTATAAAATATGCCTGCAGGAACCCCCATGTCGTGGCGCAGCTCGTGAGCAAAGCGCAGCATGAGGGGCCACAGGCGGCAAGTGCCCCACCCGGGGACAGCACGTCAATCCTGTAGTTATTTGGGCTATTACCACATGCCCACGTTGCATCATAGATCCCCCCGCCTACCGGTCCGATTCAGGGCACGGCAGTGTTCAGGTTAGCACATGCTGGCCCAGCGGGCCCGCAACAGACCCAGAGAGGGCCCAGGGGCTGAAGCCTCGTTCCGCAGCATCGCATGTGGGGGCTTTGACTTACCCAGTCTTTCGAGACACGTTGTTGTGCGTAGCTTTGCCCTGGGCGTATCAGATATTCAGCAGGCCCTAGTCCGTCACCAATGTTTCACACAGTTGAATGTCTGGGGCTGCTATGCTCCAGGACACCCCAGTCAGGGCTCCGGCAGCTCTTCAGTGGTTCTCCAGTCGCAGCATCCAACCAGACCAGCTCCGCTCAATCTGTACCGCCGCGCATGCAGTGCGGGGGCGCCGATCCCCTGTAGGCCCAGCCACTGTCACAGCAGTCAGCAGCGCTTACCGTATAATGTTGCCATGAGAATTTGCATCATTTTCGGGGGCTCCTCAGTAGCACAGCTCAGCGGGCTCCCGAACGGGTTTATGTCGGAGTCAGGGGCTGCGCCATGCCCTGACGCTCGTATCAGCATCAGGATGAGCACGCAGTGTGGCGCGATTCCTCGGACAGGGTCGCGCCTTCACAGGGTCGCCCTTTCCCGAGTGTGGTGCTGTTATGGCTGTATAATTAAGGGGAAAGATTGATAGATGGCCCTCCGTTTCAGCGGTATCAGAAGGATTAGCGGGTCCCGCATCGGAGCTCTGTCAAGTTGAAGCCGCCATGTTCGATGGATAGATGGCCCTCCGTTCCAGCGGTATAGGTAGGATTAGCGGGTCCCGCATCGGAGCTCTGTCAAGTTGAAGCCGCCATGTTCGATGGCTAGCCACACCTCCTGCAAGAACGTAGCCCTTAACACACTACAATGCTAGTCACAAACTCTTCTAGCCATCATCTAAAAGAAAAAAATATTTTATATTTAAATAGAGGCTAAGCAATATAAAGACCCCTGCTTTTGTGGTGCAAGCAGTAAAATGTAACAATAGGCATTGGTGTCTCTAGATTAATTGCAAAAATGATCAAATCAGTTCATATTGTATTGCAGTGCAGTGCACCATCATCATTCTTTATTTGCACTAATGATCAAACGACAATAGTGAAGTATTCTGGGATTCAAAACTGAACCAAGTTGCTTTTAGCAATATTAAGAAAGTTACTAACAATTTTCAGACACAAAAAGTCTGAATTAAAAAGTGTCATGTAAATAGAGTTTTATGTTAATAAAAGAGCAGGTTAATTTGCATACAAGATATTTGGACAAACACAGATTTATGCATCTTTCAGTTTGAAATGTCTGTCCTGTGCTGCTAGTTATGTGTTTCTGGTGAGCCAAATCTGTTTAAATGCAAAGTGTGTTTAAGCCTGCAGTACCACCTCATGTCTACAGGGACAGACCAGGGCAAAAATATACACAAAACCACAAAAAAGAGGGCCACAGAGATTAATTAAAGACTCCCGGACTCAATCCCCTACTTCAATTTGTCAATCACACAAAAAAGTCTGAAGTCTAAACAGAGGATATAACTAGTTTCTTCTATCCTACTCTTGGCTGGAGGGAAGATGAAGTATAGTTGTTTGGAATCCCAGAAGATGACATTGGACACGTATTGTGTACTGATGGGACACCAATGATCCCTTGCGGAGGGTTTCTCCTGTTTTTCCTTTCTCTTTGACGTCAACCAATTGGTGACCGTCATTTCTGCATTTTGAATCTACTCTCTACCTAAACCTTTAATTCATCTGTTGTACTTTATTTTTTGAGTACTTCAGACTTAGAGTGCTCACATATTATGAGACACTTCTCTTTACAAAAATATAAACACACTTGATGAAACACAGGTACCCACAAGGAAATTGTTTAAAAAGTAATAAAAATTAACACAGATGTTCCTGAAGTTATTTTTTTATAATTTAGAAGACATTGCCTTGTGGGGACATGGGATCAGGTCCCCACAATGCAATCAAGTTCCCACAGCATGAGTGTGTTACCATACCCAAGTACCCACAAAGATAATAACACAACCCTCCTCCCCCACACACACACACCAGCTTTCCTCACCAAATCACTGACACAGGGTGTTACACTCAACATAATATTAGTACTCTGTTCCTGTCCAGCTAATGCCAGCCAACATAACTTCTTCTAAACCACTACACCACAGAGCTAAACACCTCCCCAAAAAATACCAGACTTGCATGTATAGCAAACACAAAAAGCCACACAATAACCATCGCAGCTGTGATTCATACATAAACGTTTTTCACCCACATCCATCCATGCTTATAGATTCCCATTAGCAACCTTGATTTGGTCCATCAACTTCAATTGTAATCACTGACAACACTCAGATGCTGCTTCATCTGGGCAAGGATGTTGAATCAGTGGTCCGTTCTTTCCAGAAATACATTTGTTCTACAAACGTAGATGAGTGAAAATCCTCTCAAAGTTAACTCCAACATAATGGAGAACATGATACCAGATGGTTGCCTCTTCCATGTGAACATTTGCTTTCTGATCTCCCTCTCCAGTTGCCCCGGATCATACATTTGTATTTAAAGTCAATTACGCTCTTATGCCAGTGTCAAAATGGGGAAGAGGCGTAAAAGAAAGGTAAGCCATGGCCCTCCATATCTGACCATATAAAAAATGAGAATATTCATTAAAAAAGGTTAACTGTGCCACCAAAAGTGGGTGCAGAGATGTCTGCTGCCTTTTTTGGTATGCACACATTGAATACAATTCTTTCTCTCTTGCATTCTGATACCAAACCCCTCAACTCAATACTTTACACATACCTAGATAAAGGCAATAGCCTCTATAGGAGGAATCAGGTCTAATCAGTTACTGCATAGCAATTAGTACAGAAAAACGCCATTATGATTCCTCTTGTATCAGTCACAGTGACTCTATCTCTGTTTCATTTACAATTTTTACACTTATTTCCGGTATTTAAATGGCATTTACAATTCTCCAGTATTACATCCTTCATAGATTCACATGCTTGTATCTTCCCCGTTGTCATGGTGGGAGTCTCACGGTAACAGAATGACCAAAGCAGTATCATAGAGAATAAAACTGCATAGAAAAGCCCATAGGGACTGTAGTATTTGGTAACCAGACCTCCTCATTGTTTGGTCCAAAAGTTAGCCCATCAGCATTGCTGCCCTGCCCTCACACTCCCCAGCAGAAGCTTCCTGCCTCAGATTTCCAACCGCCTTCGTGTGAGAAAGGAGTCTCCCTGAGCTCTGCTCAGTTTTGCTGTTCCTGTGTGAACTATTGACCTTTACTTCTACTGTCTTGTCTTCTGGATTAAGGTATTGTGTGTACCTATTTTCTACATAATGGCTGAAATCTCTAAAAAGAGGCTGTTCAGGCCTTGCAGATCCTGTGGAAAGGCCAGGCTTTTCTCTGAAGATCCTCACAAGGGCTGCCTAAATTGTCTTCATCCCAAGCATGTGGCCAAGGATTGTAAATATTGTAGAACCTTCTCTGTTAAAACTCTGAGAGACAGAGAGGCTTGATTTCTGTTGTGGCTTCAAAAGAAGGTTGCATCAGACTCAGATTCTGGGGAGGAATCTTCTAACCTGACACCTAAAAAGAGAAAGGCCTCTATTTCTGAGGAGAAAGTGGAGTCTAAAAAGATTAAATCAAGGGAAAAAGCAGCGTCATCTCTCCCTATTACTCCTCTCAAGAAGCTGTCAGGTCAGAAAGGGACAGGGTCTGCTCCGTCGACCAGTTCCCTAGCTTCTACTGCAAAATCTGTGGAAAAATCTTCAGCCCCGTCAACGACTTCACCGTCGACGACGTTGACGGCTTCGACGACGACAGGATTTAAAGCAGCGTCGACGGCGACAACGTCGTCGACGACGAGTATAATTATTCCGTCGACGACGAAGACGTCGTCGACGACGAAAGGCTCGACGACGAAGATGTCGACGATGGCTTTGGTGCTGACGGCCCCGTCGACGGTGACTATGTCGTCGACGACACCGTCGACGAAGATCATACTTTCAACGGCAAAGGCATTTAAATCGCCACAGTCGAAGACTATGATCTCTATTCGATCGTTTCAGTCGTCAAGGGGTTCGGCGACTATCAGGAAATCTGCAGAATTCACGCCGTGGACGCAGATTTCACCTTTACCTCCATCTTCAATATTGGAACAAGATTCAGATGGAGAGGAGTCCTCAGGTGCTGCCTACAGCCCCTCGCAGCTCAAGATAAAGAGCCAGGACACAGACGAAGAAGAGGTTTTTTCCTTTAAGGACAGAGCTCAATCTTCTAGATATGAGTCTTTCCAGGAAACATGTGATTACAATGAGGATGAAGAGCAACAAAAGGAGTCACGAGAGGTGGAACGAGAGGAGTCAGTCTCTATACCTGTGTCTCTTGTCTCTGACCTCAGGTTCATGATAAACGACTATTACCGCTGTTTCCCGGAGGCAAATGCTCCTCAGTCATCAACGTCGGTGCCTCCATCGCAACCTCCAAAGACCCAATCTACCTCTCAGGAGTAAGTGGTGAGATCACCGCCTGTGATAACAATTCGGGATGATCTAATGGATTCCGATGAGGATGATCAGCCTGAGGAAGGGGAGCTTGTACATGATACTACGGGGCAGGAATGGAATGAGTACATTTTGCCATCGACCCCGTCACCTACTCCACTGCCAACCACTTCTCCTCCGCAAGACATCGGACGGTTCATGACATCATGGAGAAGGCAGCTAAGAGATTTCATTTGGATATGGAAGTTAAAGAAACGGAATGTTTCTTGTATGATTTCAAGGATGATGCCAGGAAATCGACTCGCTCAATCCCGATTATCCCTCACGTTTGGGAAGAGGGCTTAAAAATTTTAAAGACACCAGCTTCCATAGCGGTTTCGGTTCCAAGAATCGAAAAAAAGTATAGAGCGCCAGAGTCTGCTGCAGCCTGTTTAATAGGACACCCGAGACCAGAGTCGGTCGTGACGCAGGCGGCGCAGAGGAATTCTAAGAACCCGGTGGCTACTTCTTTGGTGCCACCAGACAAAGAAGGACGGAGGATGGACGGAGCCGGGAAGAGGTTTGCGGTCATGGCAGCCTCTACAATTAAAGCAGCCAATGCTATGGCCCTTATTAGCCGTTTCAACAGACAAATGTGGTAGGATCTGGCACCCATTCTGTCTGCACTACCGGAGGATAGGAAAGAAGAAGCAGCGGCTATCCTCAAAGACGGAGCAAAGTCAGCTGCTGAATTTATTGACATTGCCATGGATGTTTCCTCTATGGCTTTCAGGCAGATGGCTGGAGCAGTTTCGGTTCGCAGACAGGGTTGGCTTAAAGCAACATCATTTCGTCTGGAGGTGCAGGCGAAGATTGTAGATATGCCATTTGATGGCGAAAACTTATTTGGAAAACATATAGACGAAGCGCTACAAGGTATCAAGTCTGACACGGATACTGCTAGAGCGCTGGGATCCCTTCAACAAGGACGGTTCCAGTCCTTTCGTAAAAGAGGTGCAAGAGGTCAATTCAATCAGAGACCTTCATATCAGACCAACAGATATCAGCCTTATAACCAACAAGGATATAGGCAATGCAATTCAAGCAGCCAGTACAGGCCTTCCAACTCCTCTTACCAGCAGCAGTCTAGAGGCAAATCTTCCAATAGAGGGAAGAATCAACATTCTAACAGACGTCAATGATTTCAGGCCGGCGCTCCCCACACAGCAGATCCCGGAAAACGACCACTATCTGTCTCAATACTTCAACAACTGGATGTCCATAACTTCGGACAAATGGGTTTTTGACGTAATAAGCAGAGGCCATACCCTAGAGTTTGTAGAAATGCCACTAGATCATCCCCCGGTGCTCAGACACAACCAACATCGTCAGGAGCTGCAGAAGAAAGTCCATTCACTTCTGCAGAAGGGGGCCATAGAAGAAGTGCCGCAACATCACAGAGGGAAAGGCTTCTATTCGCATTTCTTCCTCATCAAAAAGAAACAAACTCTGAAATGGAGACAGGTATTGGATTTGAGGGATCTGAATCAATACATAAAAAAGATTCCCTTCAGAATGCTCTCATTACAAGAGATCCTTCAAATGTTAAAAGAAAAAGACTACATGGCGTCATTGGATCTCATGGATGCGTACTTCCATATTCCAATTCATCGGAAGCACAGAAAATATTTAAGATTCATCGTGGAGAGTCGCCATTTTCTGTTGAGGGTCCTTCCTTTCGGCCTCAAATCGGCCCGAGGGTGTTTACCAAATGCATGGCCCCGGTGGCGGTACATTTAAGATTGCAAGGGCATTACATTTACCCATATCTGGACGACTGGCTGGTGACAGGTCCATCGTTCAGGGAAACCACAAGGTCTCTTCAGTGCTGCATTCGACTATTCCAGCACTTGGGACTAAGGACCAACTTGGAGAAGTCTTCACTTACTCCAGCTCAGGGCATCCACTTCTTAGGAGCATGGATATGCACCAAGGCAGTGAAAGCTTATCCTTCCGAGGATCGGATGAAGAAGATAATGGGTCTAGCAATGACCCTTCTGACAAAAAGGTTCACTTCCGTGAGGATGTACAAATCCATGTTGGGGATGATATCTTCCTGCATCCCACTGGTGCCAAACTGCCGTCTTCGAATGAGGCCTTTGCAGGAACAACTGGACGAGCAGTGGGTTCAGTCCAAAGGAACCTTCGAGGATCGGATTTCCATCACTCACCGTATGAAGGTGGCCATGTCATGGTGGAAGGTTCAGAAAAACTTAAATCAGGGTCTGCATTTTGTGCCTCAGGATCACGATTATGTGATGACAATGGACGCATCGCTGCAAGGATGGGGCGCGCACCTTCAAGAGTTGGAGATTCAGGGCCTCTGGTCAGACTAGGAAGCACAGCTTCACATAAATATGTTGGAACTCATAGCGGTGTTTCTGGGACTTCAAGCCTTCTTACCCAGAATCCGGCTCATTCAAACGGACAGCACCTCAACTATGTTTTACCTTCTGAAGCAGGGCGTAACAAGATCCAAACAACTGTCTGCGTTGGCGCAACGAATCTGGAAATTGCTGCTAAATCACGGCATTTCGATTCAGGTACAGCATATACAGGGCATCCTCAACACACAGTCGCACAGCCAGCGTGACGCACGAGTGAGAACTGCACGACACTCCGCTTCCCAAACTGTTTCAAAAGTGGGGCACTCCCACATTAGACTTGTTCGCAACCAGAGACAATTCAAAATGCGTCCAGTTTGCATCCAGGTACCCTCAAGAAGATTCCAGGGGAAATGCATTTCACATGGACTGGACGGGAAGGTTTGCCTACACGTTCCCTCCGATTCCCTAAATACGGTGAGTACTTCGCAAAATAAGGTTAGAACCGTGTCATGTCATTCTGATAGCACCAGCCTGGTCGAGGCAGGCATGGTTTTTGGAACTGCTACAGATGTCAAGGGGCAACAAAGTACAACTCCCGACATTCCAGAACCTCATTTCCATGAACAACGGTCACATTCTACATCCAGACCTACAATCGCTAAAACTGTCCGCATGGAACCTCATGAGCGGCAATTTCAAGATCTGAACATTCCACAAGACTGCAGACATATTTTATCGCAAGCCACAGCTATGTCAACCAACAAGACATACGCAGCGAAATTGACTCGTTTCTGCCACTGGTGTGCTAGTCAAAACCTACACCCGTTGACGGTACCCCCCGAAGGTATTCTGCCTTACCTGTTGTTGTTGTCTAAGGCAGGTTTGTCGCATGCTTCGGTAAAGGTGCATTTGGGGGCAATATCACGTTTCAGGAGAAAGCCGGATGAGCCGTCCCTCTGGTCTACCAGGCTAATAAAGGAGTTTATTAGAGGACTTTTTAGAGCTTTCCCGCCCATTCGGCACCCGCCAGTGCCCTGGCACCTCAATACAGTTCTGGTGCAACTTATGAGGCCGCCTTTCGAGCCTATACACAAGACAAACACACAGTTTCTCTCGTGGAAGACAGCCCTGCTGCTCGCCCTTACATCGGCGAGGAGGGTTAGCGAAATTCAAGCCTTTTCAGTGGAAGAGCCCTTTTTACAATTTCGCCAGGACAGAGTTATATTACGGACAAATCCAACGTTTATACCCAAAGTCCCTATGTCTTTTCACCTCAACGAACCAATTATTTTGCCTACTTTCTTCAGCAATCCCTCATCTGAAGCAGAAAGAGCGTTGCACTCTTTGGACATAGCTAGATGTTTAAAGTTCTACATTGAACGAACAAAGACATTCCGCAAATCCAAACAATTATTTATCGCATTTGAAGGACAAAGGAAAGGACTTCCTCTGTCAAGACTGAGTATTGCCAGATGGATATCATCGGCTATCTTGAAATGCCACGAAAAAGCAGGAAAGCCGCTTCTTTCCAAAGTGAATGCTCATTCCACAAGGAAGATGGCGACATCAATGGCCTTGTTCGCAGGAGTGTCGCTGCCCAACATCTGCAGAGCGGCGACGTGGAAGAGTGTGCATTCATTTACCAAGCACTACTGTCTGGACACTGCGTGGAAAGAGGACACAGCAGTGGGACAAGCTGTTCTGAAACGTCTATTTCAATAAGGTATACTTTGCTTATCTGTTAATATTCTATTCAGTGCATTGATATATGTTTATATATATATATATAAATAATATGCTATCGTTTTAGATGGTTCTATGTTTTCTTTCGAGAGATTACACAATATAATTAAAAGGGGAATTTAGTTTTATTCCTATCTGAATTGTGTATTTTAGATCATGTTCTAATTTTGTTTACTGCAGAACTTCCTTCTGGGTTCTATCCTGGAAACGCTGCAGGTTTTGTGAGCACTACTTACTACTCTGATACAAGCATGTGAATCTATGAAAGATGTAATACTGGAGAAGGAATTAGTTACTTACCTGTACACTATAGTTCTCCAGTATTATCTTTCATAGATTCACATGCGCCCGCCCACCTCCCCGTTTCTCAGGCAGAACCTGTTTCTCTGTATTTATCCATGTCTCTCACTCAGGGACGGAAATCTGAGGCAGGAAGCTTCTGCTGGGGAGTGTGAGGGCAGGGCAGCAATGCTGATTGGCTAACTTTTGGATCAAACAATGAGGAGGTCTGGTTACCAACTACTACAGTCCCTATGGGCTTTTCTATGCAGTTTTATTCTCTACGATACTGCTTTGGTCATTCTGTTACCGTGAGACTCCCACCATGACGACGGGGAAGATACAAGCATGTGAATCTATGAAAGATAATACTGGAGAACTATAGTGTACAGGTAAGTAACTAATTCCATCCCAGAACTCTTTTAATAAAATGGTTGACTGGTCTTTATGTTAACTGCTATTTTGTACTAGGGGTCTACAATTGTTTTCCTTAAGTTTTCACAAAGGTCTATGGAACCATGCAAATGTGCAATGTTTTTCGCGTTGCTACTTACATCCATGTGAAACGTGTGACTTTTGCAAAAATTTATGTCACACGAATTTGTTTATCAAAATAGTTCTGCATAACATACTTCAAACAAAACAATTAGTGTTCATTTGCAGTTATGACTAGCGGAGCATTCCACAAGGTAAACTTGTAGGGAAATATTCTGCATACACTATGAGCTTGGCTGGGTTTATTTAAAAGTACAAATTGTTGCGCCATGTAGTGAAAGTAATCTTGCAAAGTGGTAAAAATGTACTGGGGTGATGGCAAACCAATAAAGTTCACAACATTATGAATAGCAAAAATTCACTGGTGGAGAAAAAAACGGACCCTAACTAAACAGTTCTCTGTATCTTTCGTTATGGCTGACTGAAGACCACCTAGGGTTTAGAAGCTGTCATATTACCTGCTTTATCTCCTCTCGGGATACTTTTCCCTAAGCCCATCAATTGCATTTGGGTTGTCTCGGTACAAACCAACCCCCCCAAACTGATTTTCATGTATGTTACAAGCATCTCAACCTTTATTGAAAGATGGGCTACTCTGGCACTGATCTTTTGTGCATTAACACCAAAATGTGCTGCCGAAGAAAAGTCCTTTCGTCCTCAATTGAAGATTGCTAACAGAAGAAATACATTTATAGCTAAAGGAAATCTAACTGAAAATGCCAATGTACTTTGCAAGTATTCTCACAATTTTTCTCTGTGTTAACCTCGGTGATAGCCATACAGAACATGTTTGCTTCTCAACTTGCCAATGTATTAAAATTGCTTTAAATACCAGATAGTCGTCCATTACAGAAATCTACCGAAACAAATGATATCAGCAAATATGTACAATCCAGATAACATTTTTGAACCTTTTAAACACATTAGGATTGTTGAGAAATGTTAATGAAAATCATCCCACCATTTTAAATGAACAATTTCTGTATACTAATGTTTCTGGTATGGATACTGATTAACCTAAAAAAAAAAAATCATACACTTAATTGAAAACGTCAATTATAAATAGAAGGAAACAACTGAAGGGAATCAAAGATATTGTATTTAATAATCTAGTTTAACAAATAATATAAAATGATAACAGTAAAATTATAACAGACATGATTATTTTTTATAATGCTGTTAATTTCACCATAATTTAAAGAACTTTCGTCCGATATATAGATCTTTAGGTCAGTTTCAGTGAAAAAGTCTTGCGCTCTAAAACTTTTTCTTTTTTATGCATATCGAAAAACTATTGAAGAAAACAGTTCATAAAGCAATTTATTTTAAGGCAACCACTACAGTATTCTTTCATAGAAGAGGAGGTAGGCTTGTGAATTCAGCACTCTGCTTAGAGGCACATCTTGCACATGAGTGTCACTGATGTGATACCATCTTCCTTTTGTTGGTTCAGTCTCCATAACTGTAAGAAAAAAAATCTGCAATTAAAAATTAAAACATACTTTGTTTCTCGTATATTTCAATCATTTTATCTAGCACAATATAAAACAACTAATTTCCTGGTAAGAGCCACTGGAAGAGCTTAGATACTTTTGTTAGCAGCCAGTGTACTACTTGAACATCAATTTTGCCCTTCTACACACCATCTGAGACTGCATTCGCACAGTAACCTCAGGAAACGATGCATTGATATACAGGCAATCACTTCTTTTACTAAATGGTTAGTGCAGCCCAAGGTCACGGAGCCGGATTAGAATCTGCAAACTTAATAAAAACAAATAAAAAAGGTTAATTCATAAAGTGATTCATTATGCATGCACACTCAGACTGTATGCAGATGACCAGGAACTCTCCTATAGCTTTCTGTGCACTGTCGAATACTTGATTCCAGTGGGTCTGGTGCCAAACGGGATGGTAAAGGCCTAGTCAAAGTCCTACACAAAGAGGGCACTGTGCAAAGCCACCCGGAACTCACGACACGCTTAATGGCATGAGGGCTGGTACAATCAAGAGTCTGCTGTGCTCCGCCTTTGCCTGTGTAAAGCTGGTTCATTGGCATCGGGTCTGGATTAAGGCTAGCCAGGCTCGCATAGAAAGGGGAGTACAGCCAAAGCCCATGCACAGTGTAATTAGATGATAGGGTTTGTGCAAAGAGCAGGCTTCACATGGCCAAAAGCTGCATGCAAAACAGCCTGGCTGCAGGGTGGGAGCTGGCATAGGGCCTAGATATGGTCGAAGGGTGTGTGCAATGTGGTTAGAAGGGCAGAGGCTGACAGGTGGCTACGTTCTGTACCTGGAGCCCAATTTGCAGCATAGAAGGCCAAGCTCAGCAGGCTCAGTGGCATAGGGACTTTTGCCAAGAACCTGCTATGCACGCCCGAAGGCTGTGTGTTGCGGCTACAACCAGACCCTGCGTCTAGAGCAGCGTTGCAGAGTCAAAAGCCATGTACAGCAAGCTTGAAAAATTCAGTGCGAGTGCAGGTCCTGGCCTACACCAAGAGCCTAATGTGCATGGCTGAAAGCTAGGCCATGCACTAAACCCATGCTGCCCATTGTCAAAGGCTGTGTGCAGTGGGTCTCAATGTACTGGGGGTAAGTGCAGGGCTAGGCCAACTGTCCAAGAAATTTTACATTCCAAGAAGCCACACATGGCCAAAGCTGTGCTAAGCAGCTTTCAGAGGAATGAGAGCTGGGTGAAGGTTGTAGAGGAAAGCTGTGGGTTGGGGGCTCTCCAGACTTAAGATTTGTATTTTTTTAAATATTCTTCATTGTTGCATTTTTCATATACATACTTTCCCTTCCCTCTCTCCCCGCCCCCAGGTATTGTCTTACTCAATATTTACATAAGATCAGGTATATTTATAATATCACGAGCATTACAATATATTTTGAGAATCAAATATGTATGTTATAGCACATATAGGGTTCGCTTTATACAAGACATTTCGCCTTAGTATAGTCAAAGCCTTTCCTATTACATTTTTTAATTGTACGATTGGGCTCTAGTCTCGAGACTCTAGGCTTTGCATCCCCTGCCACAGGGGGTCACAGATTTTCAGCCCCTTTTTCATTTTGCTCCGCCCCTTCCTTCTACAGATAGCTATCTCTAGGCTGTATGAAGCTAGCAGTTGCGCCTGCCATTTTTGGAATACTGGTGGGTTTGGATCCAGCCACGCAGAGGCCAGACATATTCTAAGTACTGCCATAGATATAAATATCAACCCTTGCATATTATTTGGTTGAATATCTCCATCTATACCTAACATTATTTCACCTGTTGTGATTTCAATTCTTACATTAAAAATTTCGGATAAAAAGCCAGAGATGTCCCTGATCAGATCTTGTAATGTATTACATGTTGCAGATATATGTACAATATCGGCCTCGTACAAAGCACACCACAGGCATTCTGTACCTTTACCAGATCCGCATTTGGCTATACTATTTGGTGTGTAATATAGTTGGAAAAAAGTTTTATAATATTGGGCTTGTAATCTAGCGAACATTAATGTAGATTGAGATAGTTCATAAGATCTCAGACATGACTCTACTGTCGTCCCCAGTTTGTCCTATCATTTCATGACAAATTTATTCATATCATCAGGGAGTATGGTGACCAAGCTATCATAGATTTCGCCGATCTTTACTGTTTTATTTTTATTATTTCGATGGTCTGAATTCTCTGAAATTTAGATTGCCCGCCCCCTTTCTTTGTTAAAAAATCTCTGCCTTGGAGGAATTTAAAGAAGTCTCTATGATCTAGCGTATACTCCTTTCTTAGATCTTCAAATGATTTAAGCCCCGTCGAAGAATAGAAACAGCCAAATTGAGTGATCCCTTCATTTAGCCATTTATTCGTACACGCGTCATTGAATACCTCCGGGAGATTATTTTTGGATAGAGGGGTGTAGTAAGAAAACCACCCAATTCCCAGGAGTTAGCGCACATTTAGTCCAGGCTATATGTATGCCTGCCAGGGTTTTGAAGCATACTCTTTTAAAGTAGCAGTTATATGCATGTCGCCATAGATACCGACTAGCTTCATTGCCTAGGATAAGTTCTTGTGGTGTTGGTATATCCCTATTTGACCTATCATTCTCATTTGGTGTCAATAACCAATTGCAGTATTTCAAGATCATATCCACCAATACACTTTAAGGTTAGGTAGGGCGAGTCCGCCTCTATCTTTCAGAAGAGAGATGTATCCAAGCACCCTACGAGGTCTTTTATATCCCCAAATAAATCGAAAGAACATGTTATCTGTCTTTGAACAGTTGTGGCATAAACAAATTGTCCATAAAAAAGACAAACATTTTGGGGAAAAAGCATTTTTATCACATTGCATCTACCTTCAATAGTTAGATATAGGTTCTTTAGACTGTTGAGATCTTTATCAGTTTGTTGTATTAGCGAGTTCAGATTAACCTTCACTAGGTTATCCAGATTGGCAGTTTTGTTAACACCCAGATAGGTCGCACTCTCTACTACCCGATCATCCCTACTCGTAAGTTTATTATTGAGAACTATCTGGGTTTTATCCTGGTTCAACTTATACCCGGATACCTCCCCAAAGTTTTTAGCCTTCTCTTCCATCACTTTTATTGCTGCGCCTTGGTCGCATGTGACCAGTGCGATATCATCCGCGTAAGCTAAGGTCTTTGTGTCGCCATTTTGGAACTTTATTGGTGGGATTGCCTGATTATTTTCAAGTCTGCGGATAAAAAGGTCGATAAAAATTGCGAATAGTAGAGGGGCGCATGGGCATCCCTGTCTTGTTCCTCTGGTTACGTCTATTTTCCCTGATACTGCCCCACTCACCATTACTACTGCTTCAGGACACGTGTATAAAATTCGAATAGCTCTGATGAACTGTTCCCCTATACCACTCTTTGACATTGCTGTCCATAGATATTGCCAGGAGACCCTGTCAAAGGCTTTCTCCGCATCTAATAATATGAGTGCCATAGGGTCTCCTGCCATCTCGGTAATGTCAAAAAGTGTAATCACTCTCTATGCGTGGTCGGTGGTAGATCTCCCCGGGATGAACCCATGCTGGTGGCCTGATACAATTTTGTGAGTAATTGGCACTGGTTGGCTGGCTAGCTACTTCGCATATATTTTGGATTCACAATTTATTAGGGTGATAGGATGATAGGATCCAAGTTCTGCGGCATCTTTATTTTTCATTAAAAAAAAACTAAAATTTTAGCTCGAGTCCATGACCCCGGAGAGTACCCTCCTTGAAAGACATGTACAAATAGGTCACCTAAAATCCCCTTTAGTGGTTTATAGAATTTAGCATAGAACTCTGCTGGTATTGCATCCAACCCAGCTGCCTTCCCTTTGGCTAAACTATTTATTGACAGTAAAATTTCTTCCCACTGTGGTTTTCATCCAAGCTGTCTTGATCCTCCTGTGGCAGCTTTAAGGTTAGAGTCTGATCTAGATATTTCTCAATCTCATCTTGTTGTACACTGGTTTCTTCATATAGTTCTTGGTAGTATCTTTGAAATGCAGCTCTTATCTCTGTAGGGTCATTTCTAAGGCCGTATTTTGGATCTTTAATCTTCTTAATCATAATTGATGCCCCACTTGTTCACTCAACTTGTACGTATTCTCCCTATTCATTAAAGCCTTGCACATCACCTTTTCTGTGAAGATATCGATGATGTTTTTTTAGCAACTGTAGGAGAGTAGGGTCTGCAATCCTATGATCACCCCAGATTTTTGCTTTTTGCTTCACTGGTTTACGACTTCCCTGGCTGTGGGCCTGCCAATCAGACCCACAGCCTAGCTGTTCTCTCACTAAATTGACACGTGTACCTTAGGTGCATTTACCAATTGGTACCGGGCCACCTTATCAGACCCTGTAACTCAGGGCATAGGTGTACCCAGGGCCTACCAGGGGCTGCAGCATGTATTATGCCACCCCTGGCTGGCCATCTAAATCTGACACAACTGGCTGCACGACAGCTGGGTCAAAGTGGTGTAATCACCCTTTGCTATAGATATAGTATACCTATATCTAACCCTAAAATGGACACATAGATTCCTATCAGTCACTCCTATGGCAGGCCTTAACAATCCCGAAGGCAGAGTGCTTGGAATCGTGTGAGATGGTGCTCTGGCATGAGCTGAGCCCGTTTGCAGCTTGCGGAACCAAGTCCTAATAGCTGTTCCATGATAACGCATACCATATACTCTTAAGTGCATTATAATCCTCGCGGTTATATGCCAACTCTGGTATCGCTTTATCAAAACATGTCGAGTAAGGTGTCATACGAATTGGAATACTAACCCCTCGCTAATTCTGGCGACGGGGTTAGCATTCCACCCTTCTAGAGGGACACGACATGTATGTAACTGTGAACCCCGGTTAAAGTTAACTCGAGCCTCAGCATCACAAAATGGATGCTGCCACCACAGACACAAGTCTGACCTCCTGCTGCTGGGAGTCCTTCCAGCGAGGAGAGCTTGGACAAAGGGTTTCCTGTCAGGGCGGTGCTAGCACCATCCCAGACAGGGTTTTGTGTATCCTGGGTAGGCAGGGCTGAATAGGAAGGTGACTGCAAGTGGCACCCCGGTGCTCACTACGCATAGGCCGGCTAGAACCAGTTCCAGGGGCACACCAGCCCCTGAGCTGGGGAAAGTCCGGCATGGGAGAGGGGTGTAACCCCCGCCCTTCCTGGTCCCACCCATGGGCAGGAGCTAGTCCCGTACCAGCCCCTTTCTTTAGTATAAAGGTGGGAGCGGGGACCCTTCCAAATTAGATCATCTTTGAATCCTGAAATTACTTTCTACGAAAGGAACTCAAGATTTCTTCTCAAGATTTCTCCCTTGTGACTAAGGAGTAGTCACCCTGCATCTGCGGGCACCAACTAAGAACACTGCGGTTTGCTGCACGTCCTTCCTCCGGAACCAGACCGATCAGCACGACGAGACCCGGCTTCCCTGGCACCTCTGACCTCTACCTACATCGTCAGCTCAGCTGAGATCCATGGGTGTGACGAGACCTCGAGGGACCGGCCATCTTCAGAACTGCACGACGCTTATCCAGCACGACCGCCGAGGGATCCTTGAGTGAGTGCTTTGGGGTTTGAGAAGCCCTAACCCTGAGCAGCTCCAGCACCGAAGTCCAGCCCCCCAGCATCCATGAGATCTGCGTGGGGCCCTTCTGCTCTTTGCTGCTCACCGCGTTGTCCGGCTACTTGCCTGCTGGCTTGTGGCCCTCCTGACGACGCACCACGACGACAACACCGCTGGTCTGGCTGCTCCAGACTGGCCCTTGCTCCCCTCCAACAGAGGAGCACCCCGGACCCTCCTGGTCCACTCCAGACGCCATTTTGAGTCCACCGCGTGGGCTTGCATTTGCCAAGACTTGTTGCCCCAATCCTGGGTTCAGCGACGTCGACAGCAGATACCTTCGTGGGACAGCTCGCACCTCCATCCTGGTCGCCAACAACGCCTCATGGTCCGAGAGACTGCAGAGCCCAGCGTCGCCCACTCACCTGGTCGAGGTGCCATCCTGGTGCCCATCTAATCACTGGCTAGTGATTCAGAACTTGGTCCCCTCTGCTTACAGGTATCCTCCATCACCGATCCAGGCTTGGATCCCTTCGAACTTCATCCCTGGTCGCCTGCCAGCAACTTCTTCTTTCAGGCTTCATAGACTGCAACAAGGATTCCCGACGTCTTTTCAGACCTATGCAGCCGCAGCCCCTGGGCTAGGTAACCTGAGCATTTCGGTGCTCCAGCATAGCTTAACTATCCAAAGGTCCAGATCCTTTTTCGTTTCAGCTCTACCTAGTCGGACTCGTCCGATAACACTAACTTTACGAAATCTAGCATCCATAGACTTTGTCCCGCATCCCGCGTGAGAGTGCACACTCTGCACCCGATCTCCCTAGGCCTCCTGCTAGTAATCTGAAGGTTCAGTAGTCCAGTCCTAGCGATCCTAAAGCCTATTAGAGTAGTACTTACCTGCTAGTAATTTCGCATTCCACTTTTAGAGTATATGGTTTTTCGTGCCCCTCGGGCATTTGTGTAAATTGTGCGACTTTCAGTATTTTCCTAAGAGCTTTGTATTGTCCTTAGCGCCCTGTCCTCATAAAGAGTCCAGGGCTGTTGTGTTCTAAATAAATATACTTTTATTTTCATAACAACTTGTGTGGTGTCCTTTCACTTGGTGTTCAAGGGGTATATGTGATGGTATAACAGCTGGCTTAACACGCCCTCTAGAGTCTAGCCTAAAGACTGCTCTTGTCCATGCTACTAGGATAGCTGGTCTACGGTTGACTTACAACCAATCATCAATAAGGGTTGTTTGGACTGATACATAGTGATCACTAGAATAGTGAGCACTGCATATCAGGCCAACTTCTCACAGCAACTTCCACCACTCTTAGTGCCCCCTCGATATCCCGGCCTTCAATCCCTCCTCCGCTACAGCCAGCTTTTTTTGCAATGTCCCCATTTTTAGTTTAGCCTCTTTTTTAGATTTTCACGAAAACCGTAAAGTTTCGCCTCTTATTCCTACCTTAAGTGTCCCAAACTCTCTCTATTGAGGTACTATCCAGGTTATCCTCTAAGAATTCAGGTATCCATGTGTTTATATGTTGACAGTACTCTTTATTTAGGAGCAGGGCCCTCTCGAAGGTCCAAATATTCTGGTCATCATTCATTCTTCCACTGTCAATACTCATAATTAGAGGATTATGATCCGATAGGAACCGTGGTAATCTATTTATTATGCAGCTTGAGATCATAACACTAGTTACAAATACATAGTCTAATCTAGCGAGTTTGGCATGTGGGTTGGAGACGACCTTATAGCCTTAGGATCTTTAGGGTGTTAAGCCTGCCAGCAATCCCTCAGACCGTGTGTGATGCACAATTGTTTAAGGGCACGATATACCTTGGGTTTTCTCCCTTTATATACAAATCCAGACTCTAATGACCAATCACACGACAAGTTCAAAATAAAGTCGCCACATACAATCGATGGGAGAGGCTAGTGAACCGGTTCATTAGTGATAAATTCCAATACATCCGGATCATCGCTGACATTACCCTATATAGAACATACAGTTAGTTTTTCCCGTTATTATACTGGCATTCCGTGATTGCCCATCGGCTGCTGATCTAACAAATTGTATTCCCCCCTCCCATTGCCAGGATGGCCACCCCCCTTGTCTTCGTCGCCTACGTTGTGGCTATAATCAGTCTATACCCTAGGGTTTTAAGAAGATGTTGTTGCGATCCCTCCCTATGTGTCTCTTGGAGACATATGATATTAGCCCGTTGCTCTTTTTCCAACCGCCACTCTTTGCCTTTTCTTCGGGTCATTAAGGCCACATATATTGATAGACAGAATTTTTTGTTTAGCCATTTAGGGTTATATCTTCCCCTCCCTTGATCATACCATCCCTTTATACCACTCATACCGCCCTTGACCTTTGATCTGTTTGATGCGCCATGATGTATCTATCCTGATTGCATGTCTTACACCTGTTGTGTGCCTGTGGCCCATTTCCCCACCCCCCTGCCACCCTGCTTGCAGCCTCCCTCCTCCCACCTCCCTCCCCCCACCCCTCTTAGTGCAATCAGGCTCAATCCTGAGCCTGTGTGATAGTGTCTGGGTTGTCCACGTCTGCACTCCCTCCCCCCGCTGCCTTACCTTGTGCTCAATCTTATATATATATATATAAATACATTTTTTTAAAAAGAGAAGAAAACAAAGTGGAAGATAGAGAAGAAAAGCCGATCCTAGTGTGCATGGAAAAAGAAATCGCATTTTGCTACATATCTACATTTGACTTCCAGTACCACTCAAAAAGAAAAAGGGAACCCAGGAGATGTTTTCCCCTTCACAGTATCTTCGTCAACCCCACTTTACTATCCCTGACAAAGACGGACGTCGGTTTCCACATGCCTGAGCAATTGCCAAGGTGATCCAGACCAGAAAATAACCCCACCGGCTGGTGCGGTAGAATCTACAAGATAAGAAGCAGTGAGCTCACAGCACTAAGTGCTTTGTCGGCTGACAAGCACCATCATCAGTAAAGGACCAGAGGAACCACACACGTAACAATAAGGCTGTCAGTCCTGATGAAGACCCGCTCTAGATGCGCATAAATCAGCACATCACCACTAGGGTCGAAACGTCGACGTGCTATGCTATATATCCGACTGCACAAAGTCCCAAGGAACAAAAAAACAAATTTAATCCGTTAAGACTATTGTGATTTACAGTGGATACCTTGAGAAACTTTCATTTTATGTATATGCGTTGTTTTCACTTGTCACATTCAGTCACAAATCACAACCTACACCCCTTGTTTATTCACAGTATATGTTGTATGTATATTGGACAGCATACCTAATGCTTTGTATAATTAAGATTTAAGAGAGAATTGAATACTAAAGATTTACTTTCTATACACTGGGATCAGTGCTTCATTCATTTATTTATGTAAATCGGTGTATATCCTTCATGGGATATACATAACAATATTGTGTATTAGATACCAAGATCAATTGAAATGCTCTTCCAGACAGAACCATCATTACTTGTTTAATTACTTGCCTGGGTTCTGAGGGTTACAGGGTTACCCCATTATACTTAATTGCAGTTTCTTTGAGGCAAGCAGTGCGTGGCGATTTTCGATCTTAATCTCATCCTGAAAAGACCTCAGGGACTGAAAGATCATTGATAAAGAAGGTTCTGCAGTTTCATCATGGGTTTTCTGCGCCCCCTGGCTAACGATGTTCTTTTGCCAGCTTTCCTGCTCCTTTCGGGCTGTTGGGGAATAGCAGTTGAGTTGCTGAATAATCCCATCCAAGTTCTCCTTCTTCGTCTAGTTTTTTTTAATGTCTGTTCCTCTTCCCTTCCGACCCCCGTTTTTTTTCTTTTCTTGATTCTCTTTTCCTCTTGCTGGCTGTAGTTACTCGTGGATGTATCCTCACATTCCGCCCCTTCACTACTGCTGGAAAGTCCAGTCTCTGACTCCGCTGACTCTTCATTCAGGGAATAGAATTTCTCCATTGGGTCTGGGGAAAGATATCCCGCCTCATATGTCTTTTTTCGGGATAGCCCCTTCATCATTAGATATTTGTTGTGACAGTTCAGGCACAGTTCCCCCTTCCTTGGCCTTTCCGATTGCTGTAGCGGTACTGCCCTTTTCCTGGCTATCCCCTTCAGTATTCTTCTCTCTTTGGCTCCTCCAGTGAATCTAGCACTGTATTCCCATCCCACGACCCCCAGGATGGCCTCCCCTCCTCCACGTGTTCTGATTAAATAGCTAGTGGGGAGCTCTGGGGATTTTCTGTGATTGCTGCTTTCTGACTAGCCATATTTTTGTCCTTTTGTAGAGCCCCAGTGCCCCCAGCTCTTTATCGCTATCAATAAGGGGAAACATGCTAGTTATTGCAACTTGTTTTTTCTCTCCAGGGCCCCCCAGCAGCATACCTTTCAGTTCAGTAGTTTTAGTACTTTTGGGATCCTCCATTTTGTCTTTAACTTTCTCCTGCTTGGCCCCCTTACCGGTGAGAGTGTCTGCCTTCTTAGCTTCCACCTCAGTCTTAGGGTCGCTCTCTTTGCGGGAACTACACAGCGTGTTTAAGCGCGCCCTACCGCGACCTCCTTGTGCTGCCATGGCCTCTGTACGATGATCCCTGCGGTTTCTCTCGGTTATCCCCGTTGCTAAGCAACCCCAGCCAGCATCCAGGCAGAGCCTTCCTCCAGAGGCTGACAGCAGAAGCCGAGCGAGAGATTCCATGCACGTCGAGCAGGCTATCACGCATCGACGCCTCTGGGCTCCATTGGGTCTGTGAAACCACCGTGTCCAGGAAGGATTTGTCAAACCTCGCATTTCTCGGTGTCGCCTCGATTTCCTTGTGTTCTTTGCGTTCTTTTTGTGATTATGCCAGTCGACTTCATCTCTCAATAATTCTGCCTGCAGCCGGATAGCGGTTCATCTGTTTGTTGGTAATCCAGCTCGGTGATGAGCACGGCGCAGAGCGGAGGTGAGTGACTGTGAAACTCACTCAGACGCCATCTTGCCCCCAGGACAGATCCACTTCTACCAGACTTATGATTTTGGAGGTGTTATAGCTATGGTTTGATCCCTTTCTTCCAGCATCAACTGCATCTGGCGTTGGGTTAAGTTATGTTCCTCTGATGAATAGAGTGTGGCATTTAACCATCTCTTGTGCTCTTCCTCTCATGCACACACTCTACATCAGACAATACCCTTGTCATCGATGTCATTGGAGAGGTCATCAGTGTTGCCATGTTCGAGGTCTTGAGAAGAGCCGATGGTGTGTGCAGCTTAACATAGCTGGTTTTAGATTCTGCATGGCAACTATAACACCACTTGAATTGTGATGCTTTCAAAGAATAGCTAAGCATTTTATATACAAACATCTATTATCATGAGGAAAGGCAAGTTTACTCTGAACATTTGGGCAACCAACCACATCCCATTCAAAGTAGCTGCATGCACCAACACCTATAGCCAATCCCTGCACCAGCCCTACCCCCTCCCAAAGAAGATGTGCCTGGGTTTTAGCCATGCACAGCTGGATCTGTGTGGATATGTCTAGCTCAGGCCCCACTGAATCCATCTGTGCGTGGATTTCAGCTATACTGTGTCTGGCTTACACAAGTTGAGTTCACATGCCAAAAAAACAACATCGCACTGCCTTCGGCCATGCACATCAAACTCAGAAAGCTTTTATCACGCATCCCATGTGTCCACCGTATTCTCCAGATTTCCTCTTTTTTTCATGACTCACAAGCAAAAACAGATCTTGTAAAATGTAAGTAAATGAATAATTTTAGAAAGCTACAATGAAACTCTAGGACTTTCCTTTAATTTTAGGAACTTCTCACAACATCACTGGAGTAAAGGGATGCTTAGTTCTTAACAGTAAGTTTTATTTGTAATGCAACCAGCCAATCAGATCACTCAGGCACATTGAGCCTACTTGAGGCCTTGGATGTGCATTGGACCAAGGGAATGAAAAATGTCCTCATCCATTCAGATACCTTGTTTTTAATTTTCTATGATCAGATTTGGTAAACTCAAAAACAGTAACCAACTGTCAAGACACCAACTAATTTGCTTAACTTAATTTAATCCCTAGTTGAACAAGTTACTTACCTCCAGCAATGCATTTTCTGGTGGATACTTTATTTAACCACAGATTGCTCACCTTGGAATACTCCCTAGGCTGCATCCGGAAACTTTTTTAACAAGTGTGCTGCCTCGGATGTGACAAAGCAGAGATGCATGTAAGCACCACCCCTGCATGAGGATATCATATTCCTGCTTTTTCCTTTCTGTTCCCTCAGACAAACAACGTGAACAACTATTGATACCAGTATGCTGAATAATAACTTGGGACTTTTTGGGGTGATAAAAAGAGGCTGTTCAATAGAACGAGGAGGTGGGAGGTAAGTGAGGACTCTGTGGTTAGATAGTATGTCTACCAGAAAGAGCATTACTGAAGGTACTTAACTTGTTCTTCTGATGAATACTTCTAACCACAGATTCCTCAACATATATTAGATACCAAAGCTGTACCTTCCTAGGTGGTGAGTCAATGGAGGAGACTCAGACCAAAACAACTTGCAGGAATGAGCAGGTGAAATGTCCTTTCCCCAGACTTGGTTGTCCCAGAAGTAATGCTTTGTGCACTTATGAACTGTTGTCCACATTGAAGTCTGGCAGATGCCAAGGACAGGCAATTCATGAGCCAATTCAGTAGTAGCTGCCATAGCCCTGGTGGAATGGAACTTCAGACATTCTGGGGGCTGCTTCTTGGCCAGTGCATAGCAAACCTTAATGCAGAAGCCTCCCCACCTCGACAAAATCCTCTTCTGTATAGCTTTCCCTTTCTTTGCTCCAGAGAACCCCACAAAAAGTTGATTGTCCACTTGACGGTCCATGGTATGATCAGCATAAAAGAAGATCTTTTAAGGTCCATTCTATATACGCCTTTTTCGAGGGGTGAGGGAGAGGAAAGAACACAGGAAGAGTGATGGATTGGCCAATGTGGTATTTAATCACGACTTTTGTTAAGAGTTCTCAACACCAACTTGCATGGGAAAAACGTGGTACAGAGCGATTGCCCTGAAAGTGCCTGAAGTTTGCGCATAGGACTACTGCAATGAGGAAAATGGTGTTTAATGCGAGAAAATACAAGAACCAGGTATGCATTAAAATGGACTGAGGCATGTAACTATCAAGGCAACGGTGCGAGCATTATTAAATGCTAACAAATGCTCTCAGAAGGTAAGTTCTGACCGAAGAATTTGTGTCAAAATGTTTGTTTTCATATCAATGCAAAGCAACTGCATATACCTCAGCTGTCGTCTGAAACACCACACCAAACAAGGCTTTCGTTCTCATGCAAGTGACCCATGTGGTGAATTAAGCTCCGTTTCACTGGAAGTACCTTGCCCACTTGCATTCTGCAGACCTAGATATAGTGCATCATCAGTATAAGAGGAGAGTAATCCATCTCCTTCTTCCTCCTCATCATCATCATCAGTGCCCTGAGGGACAATATATATCTCTTGTATGGGGTCAAAATCAGAACCAAAAAGAGAGTGGAGCCTCTGCTGAGAGTTGCTGGAAGGCCAAGGTCTCACATTAGAGTTGGGCAGTATGACAAATGCTTATGCTTTTGATATTTCCTAGAGCAACACTGCTTGAGCCAACATTGGCACTGGGTTATGTATGAGTACTGGTGGAGTCTATATCAGCACTGGTGTTGCAGGAACTGGTGTGGATCTTAGCATTGCTGATGAAATCTGTACCAGATCTCTAGTTCTCCCAGTCATACCTTGTGCTGAAAGCTCATTTGTCACAAGGTGACCTCAGGACAGGGTCAAAACTGCGATTGTGACTTTGAGCAGGACCTATGCTTAAACAGTGCCTTCTTCTTGTGCTTGCCTGACGGTCTTGGATTGCCTGGGTTGCATGTGGGCACACTTGTTGCATGACTTGCAATTGTGACCAGAACCCAGGCACCAAAGACATACCACATCTGGGTCTATGACCGACATCTATTTCTCAAAGTCTCTTCACAGCTTTGATCTTACGTCTACGACAATGAGAAAACTCAGTGACCTCCAATTACTATATCACAGACTGCATAAGAAGCACACAATGTGCTCCTTCATCAAAATCATGTAACCATGGAATACAGCACTATCTGCTGTACATTATGAGGATATTGCATGTCTCCATGGATGAAAGAGGTTGAAGGCATACTCATTAAGGTCACAGAACGTTTTGGAAAGTTCTCTCCTTATTGGCATTTGGGCCATGCAGTATTAAAACTTCTACCTATACTTCGAGTCATAAGTCAGTTTATTTTTCCATTTGCCTAATCAGTTAAAAAGAGGTGTTATTTATTAATACAGACAATCTTACTATCCAATTCTCTTTTAGTAGATAAGAAGGGCATAGTTCATTGGGCTATGCAAGAGAGCTATACTATTTTAAATGCTTTCAATGTTTCAGTGTGCCTACCAACAAAAAAGAGAAATGCAAACAGAGTTCCATACATCCTAGATGGCTGTTTAAGTTCCATATTGGATAAGAACAGTTGAAACATTGACTGGACATTAAGAACCATAGAGAGCAAAATCTGTTTAGATCAACTGTTATATTCCAGATTCATTTGGTCATAAATCTGTAGCTATGACCTAATGATTCTGGCTCTGCTATCTGTGCCAGTAGCGGATGGTCAAGGTAATTTTAAGGCTGAAGGTTCCTGACTTCCTTTTGACCCCACCACTAATTTACCTGTCTGAGCTTACACTGTATTTCTCCTGTTTTTGTCAGCCCCAAACAGCAGATGTAGTTATCCTATTTACTAATCTTAAGAGAGTGAAGACCCTTACCTTTCACCCCACTGTGTAGTCACACCCCACCCCAGTCAACCCTTTTACCCAAGCCATTATCAGTGACGTGATTTTATTTTTGGGATGCAGCTGTGCAGGCAGATCTAGACGGAGGATGTTTTACGCCTCCCCGCCATCGGTAGCTGGTAGCCCAGTTCAAGCTTGACCTAAACATTCTATCTTTACTGCCACAATTGCTGTATTATACTGTATCTTTTGAGCGGGCCATGACTGTTCGACGAAGCCACCCAGGAGATACTTGGGAAACAAACTGTTCTGCTGCATAATAGACAGTGTCCTTGTAAATAAGTGCTTTTAATTGTTATTTCGAAATGCAGATTCCACACCTTTGAAATATCCCCAGACGCCAGACTGGATCTGGCAAACTTCAACAGCAGTGCTCCTGTGCTCTGGCAGGAGACATCATATGGGTCTGCAATGGCTCCAAACCGCCGAACAAATGACTGCATAGCCAAACAAAAACTCTACCTCGTCTATGGGCTAATGTTAATTCCTTTTATTGCTGCATCTGCAGAAGGGGATCAGGTGCTCTAATCCCACATTTTGTGCATTTCCAAAGATTTGTAAAAGTTTACGATTATTGTGTTAGATGTCCCCACTGAAAAGTATAGACTTCCAAGCAATTTTAATTAACTGATTAGAACAGAATAATGGTTCTTTTTGTACATAATTACCTTTAGGAACAACTTTATGGATTACAAGATCCGCCAAACGTATATTTGGTCGACGTGCTTTGACAAACGCTGTGTAGTGTCCAGACCGCATGGATCCACTGTGTTCAACAACTCCATACAAAGAATACAACACTTTGGTGTCACCTTCAGCAACATTCTATGAAGCAAACATATTACAGCACTGTTAGTTCGAAAAAGAATAAAGGATTGTGCATTGCTTATATATGGAGCTAAATGTGTTGTAGTAGATCCTTGTATTATATTTGTGCCAATACATTGTGGTTTTTGAACAAGTGCTAAAGTAAATCTGATTAATGCAAATTTTAGATTTTAGATTAGGATAAATAAAAAAAGCAAGTAGAATCTGAATAAACATTCTACCCCCCCCCCCCCCTCCCAACAGCTCTCCTTGCTCTAAACTCAATGGCCATACTTCTGTTACGAGAACTTATTGAAACGTCTTTATCAAAGAATTAGTAATAAGCAATTGGGAACCCTGAAACGTTTCCTCTCCTCTAGCATT
Organism: Lissotriton vulgaris; assembly: GCF_964263255.1. Classification (NCBI taxonomy): domain Eukaryota; kingdom Metazoa; phylum Chordata; class Amphibia; order Caudata; family Salamandridae; genus Lissotriton; species Lissotriton vulgaris. The sequence goes on from NC_141696.1 coordinate 235,649,288, forward strand.
CATTAACACCTCTGGCACCCTCCCAAACAAGGCATCCAACGTATTCAGTTACCGTCTCTCACTTCCATCTGTCACATATATTAAGAAAGATAGCAAAGGTGGCTGGAGGATCATTTGGAAGAAGAGCGGATGTAGCAGTGTCAGTAAACATAGGGAGTAGTATGTGCATACTCAGAGGAAAAGTATACATCATCCATAACTGAACACTAAGGAAGGCAGCTAGAGGGGAAACTTTAGAGGCTCTGTTAATATACACAAGAGCATGGCCTGATGACACTGGACATATGATGTGATGCCACACAGCCAATTACATTGCCTTCAACCTTAAATCATGTGCCAGGATGATGTAAGGGGCCGCTATGTCATTGACTACATAACCACCCAGAATGCGAGGCAACCCAACCTGCTGACCTGTTGCAACAGTGAGGGCCAACAAAGGTGATAGGCACCCAGTCAGACACTCTGCATGCTTCTTCTTATCCACACAAAACTGAGAATCTACCTAAAGCTCAAAGTTTGGAGTGTCCTTTCAGCATCCCAAATAGGATTCAGAAAGAACATGGGAGGGACAAATTACTGGTGCCGATGCAAGCACAGCGGGTCATTTCTTAGATTTGATATCTTTCAAAGCTCTTCGAAAAACCACATACGGTTTGTCAGAGGAAAGGGACTCGAACCTGCTTATCATACTAATCGATGTCATGAATGTGGTCTTCAGTGGGATAAATGTAATATCCTGGAGGTTAATTCTCCAAAGGCATACGAGATAAAACTGCCAACAGCTGTTGAAATGCACAAAAGAATGTGTTTCCACAAAAACTCATAACAAATGTAGAAGGTCATCACATCACAAACTGAGTTTGGAAGAAGAAATATTTTCTGGAAGATATGGAATAGGTACCACTTGTATGGAGATGGGATTTACGTAACTCCACCCCTCTGCCAGGAGTTACAAGGTCACTTAACAGGAATGCTTAAGGAAGTGATTCTTTGGTTTTCAGAAGAGACCCTCATTAACTAGTTGCCCAGCTAGGCCTGGATGAGAACCCCCTGCAGTGTAAATATATGGAACAGCTACTGTTGTTTTTGTAAATGCTGTATTCTTAAATGAGGACTCAGTGAAGCACTTTGTGCTGATTATCCTAACTGGATTCTTGACTTGAACTCTGTCAACTAAACCCAAACATGTGTGCCAGTAAAGTAATGTGTCCTTTCAATGTAGGTTATCGAGTTATAGAACAACATTATGAAGCTAGCCAAAATCATGCAGGAGTCCAGACTCTTCCAATGGAGAACGTGGCAGTAGCTGCTGTATAGTTTTCTCAGGTGGTGGTGCTACCAGACCATGAGGTCATGAAACCCTGCCACCTAGATGAGGCCGAGCCATGAGCAGGGGTACTTGCTGGCAACGTTGGGAACTAGCTCACAGTTGAAACTGCAGCAGCTGTGGCTGCATGCGGAGCATTAAGGGCCAGCCTGAAGGGCGGGTAAGAGCAACTTTAGTGAATATGTGTGGCGAGGTGTGGAGTGAGGGGAGCATTCCCTGCACTTTCCTCCATACAGATGGTAGTTTAGTGGTAGCTGTGGAGTGCAAGTGACTATAAGGACTCTAACTTATAGCTCTAACTATTAGCTCCTCCAGACTAGGCAAGGCTACAACTATGCCTGGTAAGTTTGCTATTTAAGTGCTGTTTTGCCACTTGTCCATTTATCACCTGTTTTTGGGTGATTTTATGAGTCCTTTTAAGTTACAGCTATTTTTATGCTGCATCTAGCTACAGCATGCAGACTGGTCCTCATGCCAACAGATTGGCAAGCAGCAAGGATTGTGTTACTTATCCAGTAAGCATCTGTTCTTGGCATGTAGAGCTGTGGATTCACATGCTTTGCAATACTCCTGCCATCTAGTTTGGGGTCCGGATGAAGTTGTTTTTCTTTGAAGAAGTCTTTCCTAGTCACGAGGTAAGGTGACTCCTCGTTGCAGAGATAGTGCGCATGGACATTGACTCCATTGTTATATTGTTTCCCGCAAGAAGGTGAGAATGGAGTAGGAAAGTGTAGAATAGAGATGTCCGTGAGTATGAACATGGGATCAAGAACTGCAACAACTATAGGTACCCGGGGAGGCGTGTAGGCGCATGTGAATCTACAGCTCCACATGCCAAGAACAGATGCTTAGTGGGTAAGAAACCTAATTTGTTCGAGGCATGTGTGCTGTGGATGCAAATGCTTTGCATAGACTACAAAGCAGTATACTCCCAAAGCCGTGGCTAACCTGTAGATGTTGCAGTTGTCTGAAGCAGTGTTTTAATTACTGCTTGGCCTACATTAGCTTATTGTCCAGCAAACACACCTACACAATAGTGTCTGGTAAATGTGTGCGGTGTAGACTATGTAGCTGCCTTACATATGTCAGCTAGAGTAATGTTACCTAAAAAGGCCACAGAAGCCCCTATTTTGCAAGTGGAATGATCATCTGGATGACAAATTATTCCCTGGTTCACTATCACCATAGCCTTTCATGCTGGTAGTCTGGCGAATCTTGTGTTTGACATGAGTATTAGATGTGACCATCATGGGGGCTGATCCTACTGCAGTGCTATAGTGGTCAACATCTTGGTGGATCTTTTGACCTTGTCTTGTACTACAGAAATCAGTTGAATGAGGAGAAAACTCTAAGTAAATATATTGTACCAGACTATCACCAGAGCATTCCACAGAGATTTTGAATGGCTATGTCTGGAACATTTACCAGTGGCACATAAATCTTCCGGAGTGAGCGGCACACAGATTAAATAAGGTCATGACACAATCTTGATTAGCTCCCTCACATGACACTCCTTCCAGTCTGCTAAATATATCTCAATGTATGTTCTTTCTTCCTGGGAGATGATAAGCTATGGTGATAATATTCCTTGCTTTTGCCCAGTTTCAAATTTCTAGTGCTAGCTTTAAGGAGGATAATACAATGTTCCTCCCTGGTTGTTTATGTGAAACATAGCTGGCTCTGCTGTCTGATCTCCCTTGTTCAGTATACAGGTTTGAAAAACTTCAATGCCAGAAAACAGTTTTTAATTCTATGTCATATATGCGTCTTGTTACTTTGAGTGAGCACCACTGATTGTTAAGCTATCTAGATGTACAATGCTGTATGTCGTTCTCTGCCCCTTAACATGTTTTGTTAGGATGTTTGGGAGGAGGGCATCTTCATATTGACAATGAAGTCGAGGCCTACAAATCTGACATTCTTGTAATAAGTCTTCCTTTACCAACCAGATACCAATCAATCAATCAATCAATCAGGGAGTTTTGTAGAGCGCACTACACACCCGTGAGGGTCTCAAGGCGCTGGAGGAGGGGCGGGGGGAGAAGATCCGGATCAGTCGAAGAGCCAAGTCTTGAGGTCCTTCCTGAATGGGTGCAGGGTTGGGGAGCATCTGATGTTCAAAGAGAGCTCATTCCAGGTCTTGGCTGCGATGTGGGAGAAGGCTCTCCCACCTGTTCTGTTCCTGCGAATCTGGAAACCGCCGTCAGGGCGAGGTCGGCGAAGCGGAGGTTTCTCTTGGGTACATGGAATACATGGAAGGATAATCTTTTGTTGAGGTATTTGGGTCTGATGTTGAGGGATTTGTAGGCGTGGGTGAGGAGTTTGAAGTTGGCCCTCTTCTCGATAGGGAGCCAGTGGAGGTCTCGTAGGTGTTGGGTCATGTGTTTGTGGCGTGGAGTCCCTAGTACGAGTCTGGTGGCGGCATTCAGGAGTCTGTGCAGGAGGGTTTTGTTGTTGATTCCGGCGTAGAGGGCGTTTCCGTAGTCCAGTCTGCTGGTAATGAGTGCGTGGGTGACCTTCCTTCTGCAGTCGGAGGGGATCCACTTGAAGGTCTTACGGAGGATGCGAAGGCAGTTGAAACTAGTGGAGGTTACGGCGTTGATCTGGCGGTTCATGGAGAGGGAGGAGTCAAGGATGATGCCAAGATTCCAAGCGTGGTCAGTAGGGGTGGGCGGGCGCCAAGGGCGGAGGGCCACCAGGTGTTGTCCCAGGGGGAGGTGCAGGGACCGAGGATGAGGACCTCAGTGTTCTCTAAGTTTAGCTACAGGCAGCTGTCCTTCATCCAGGCTGCCATGTTCTTCAAGCGTTCCTGGAAGCACAATCTGGTGTCTTCGGGATTCTTCGTGAGCAAGAGGATGAGCTGGGTTTCGTTGGAGTAGGATACGATGCTGAGCCCGTGTTATCTGACGATGGCGGCGAGGGGGCCATGTAGATGAGCATGGGGATGAGTGAAGATCCCTGGGGAACTCCACAGTTGATTTCCATGGGTTTGGAGAGGAAGGGACGGAGACGCATCCTCTGGGTTTTGTGGGAGAAAAAGGATTGGATCCATTCGAGGACGGCTCCTTGAATTCCTGCGTCGAGCAGTCTGGCTGCGAGAGTGCAATGTGAGACGGTGTCGAAGGCTGCGGAGAGGTCTAGAAAGATGAGGGCTGCGGTGTGTCCTTGCTCGAGTAGCATGCAGATATCGTCGGTGGTGGCGAAGAGGGCGGTCTCAGTGCTGTGATTGCTACGGAATCCTGACTGGGAGGCGTCCAGGGTGGAGTTCTCTTCTATGAAGGTGGTCAGCTGGGTGTTAACGAGTCTCTCTGTGACTTTGGCCGCAAAGGAGAGGAACAAGATCACAGTCAGTAGTTTTTCAGGTCCATTGGGTCGCTGATGGTTTCTTGAGGAGGGGTTTTACTTCCACCCATTTCCAATCATCTGGGCAGATGCAGGATCTGAGTGAGGCGTTGATGGTGATTCCATGTTTGGGTGCAATGGCGGTTGCAGCCCTGTGGAAGATGTGCGGTGGGGAGGGGTCCGTAGGGGCTCCAGATAGGGTTATCTTCGTGGTCGCTGTGATGCATTCGACGGACGTGAGGTCCCATGACGTGATGGTCGGCTTATCGGCGGCGGTGGGTAGGGGGGTGGTGTATGTTGATGGTTCGCTGAAGTTGTCGCAGAGGGCCTTAATCTTCAGATGGAAGTAGGAGCTGAGCTTGTCGCAGAGTTCCTGGAATGGTGTGACGTCCGTGGCTTCGCAGGTGGGTTTTGCGAGCTACTGTATGACTTTGAACAGTTCCTTGGTGTTGGTCGCGTTGGTCTGGACCTTGTCTCTAATGAAGGTCCGTTTGGTGTCTCTTATGCGCTTGGTGGTATTCCTTCAGGGCGCCCTTGTGGTCATTCAGAGCTTTCGTGGTTTTCTGGTTTCTCCAGGTTTTCTGCAGGAGAGCGTCTGGCTTCTTGAAGTTCTGTGGTGGACCAGGCGGCTTTTGTCAGGCGTTTGGCGGGGTGGCGAAGTGGTACGAGCATGTCGGACCAGCAGGAGATCCAGTGGTGGAATTCCTTGGCTCTGGAGTTGGTGTCGGTCGTGGCGCTGGGGAGGTCCTGGAGGAGGGTGGTATTTAGGAGTTCCTCTGTGACCTTGTTCCAGTTCCTTTGTGGCGGGCGTAGGGGAGGTTTGGGTGCGGTGGTGGTGTTGAAAGTGAAATTGAGGCAGTGGTGGTCAGTCCAGGGGGGTGGCTGGTGTGCAGAAGCGGATGTTTGTTCCTCCTGAGAAGATGGGGTTGAGTGTGTGGCCTGCTCTGGGCATGGGAGTGTTGAAGAGCTGCTTCAGTTCTAGGTTGGTGAGGTTGTCGAGTAGAGAAGTGGATTTGGGATCGTTGCCGTTGTCAAGGTGGAAATTCAGGTCCCCGAGTAGAAGATATGGATATATATATGAATTGCTTCATGGCGTAAACAAGCTGCTACCACTGGGAATCACTTTGCAAAAATCCTTGGTACAGACTTTTGCCAAATACCAACACCTTGAGATCGTAATGTACATACTATAGATAACAAACTGAATTTTCGGCGAAACAGAGTTATATGTTGAAGAATGCATTCTTTAAATTGATTGTTACTAGAAAATCTTTTTTCAAAGATGTATCACATTCTATAAAGTCATAATTTGAAATGTCTGCATCTTTAATAGTCTGTTTAGAAAGCTCAGATCTAACATTGTCCCCATGAAGACCTTGCTCCGTTATGAGGAAATATAAAGAGTTTGCCTCTTTCGGACTTTTGTTGGAGGTTTCATTACAAACTCTATGGAATACACCTGTTTATATTTAGTATGCATACATCTGTGGTTACAAACTTCCAATATTTGAGGTAGGCTTTTATTCTACACCATACTGGTATTGTGTGGGCTTGATAAGGAACGATAGTCTTATTTTGTGGGGTTGGTGAGCGACTTTTACTATAAACTTTTCCTTTATCTATGCCTGGAAAAGTCTAACTTGGTGAAGTAGGCTGTTGCCACTTTGGCAGGATGTAGGTGTACCAGGTCCCTTCAACTATATAGTCATATATTGAAGACAACCTAGGCTTCTTGTTTTACTTGATGCTCTTATTTTGCACACTGGTAGTCTTTGACATATTTCCAAGTGAGCCACTGTAGCCTTAGAGTATTTGAACACTGACAAATAATTTCAGGGAGAGATTACCAATACTCCTCTTTATACCCAAATGTGGGTAATTTTACGAAGGAATTATTTTGGGCATAAAAAGCGATTGTGGACTCTTCTTTCAAAGCAGTAACAGACAGCTTACTGGTAGACTCATTCATTACATTACAATAATTATTTGGGGAAAATGGTGGAGTTATTCAGTCTATCCACCAGGAAATGTTGAAGAGGAAGTTCAGTGTAGGAACGAGACAATACTATTGACAAAGGGGGACTATCATTTTGAGTTATGACAAAATAGGACACAGAAGGATGTCATAAATATCAATCATCTGAGTCTCATCTTCTACCCAGGGCCTCCCTGTTCGTTTAAGGTTCTCAACGAGAACAGCAAAGATCATGCATCATATTTAAACAATTCACTTTGCTTAGGAGCATCTTGAAACAAGCTTGAACAGGTAATGCTACTGATCAATTTCAAATATTTATTTGTTACTACAGATTCTTAAAAAGTAGCCTCCAAGTGGGGTCATACCCAGGAAAATGGTATCTTGGAAGACTGGCAGTCATCCTTACATCTTAATAGTGGGGTACGGCAGTCATTATAGATGTTTAAATAGCCATTTCCAATAGTCTGGATACAGAGTATTCTGCCTTACTGATGTTGTAGAATTTAACAGCAGCTTTTGACACCACTGGGCCATATCACCAAACCTTGCCAAGACAGGCCCCCGGAAATCCAAATCTTCTGCTGCACCTCAATGGAAGCCACCCCCTCTCCACCTTATCAGGATTTTATATATATTTTTGACTTAATGTCAGGCAGTGCTTAGTTTGTAAAAGAATGAGCGCTGGTGACCAAAGCTCTGTCCAGAAGCCCGCAGCTAGTGCAATTGAATGTCAGTGCACCAAATACCAAGGCTGCGTAGTCTTAAATCCATGTCATGCCTCTTTAATTCACTACCAGCCACTCCCTGACCCCTTATCTCACTCTTGCAGGTCGCTGCTTTCTCCCTTTGGGACTGCTTTTCAGTCTTTCGCTTTCTCTTCCTTCTTCTTTCAGTTTCTTATGTTTTTCCCTCTCTTGCTAGAAGTCTGAGGAACAGTGCAGGTCCCCAAAAATGGGTGCCGGTGGCCCTGACTGGCTCAAATTAAGCACTGGTATCAGGCCAGAAACAGAAGGGTAAGGGGCCCTTACCACTTTTATGATCAATGAAAAAGATGGTGTCTATCAGCTGCTCTAGCTGCTGCACGTGTCTAGAAGAAGGGGAGGAAAGGTAATGTTAAGTGGAGAACCCGGTCTCTCCTCCAAGCTCTCCAATTGTGAACTGAATCAAAGGCCTTTGAGTTCAGCAGCCAAAATCCTGGCCTCTTCCTTCTGCAAGGCCTTGGAGTGCACACAAATGACTGGATAGGAGGCATCTGTTGCATTAAAGCACAAGTTACTTACCTTCGGTAACAATATATCTGTAATAAACAGTAGTTAGTATTAGATTCCTTACCTTCGAATATCCCCAGGCGTCAGACTGGATCCGGAAACATTTGCGTAGCAGTACCCTTGCGCGTCGGTGGGCGTCGTCTGCGGCTCCGCGTCCGTCGTCGGCGTTGTTGGCGCCGGGATGACGTCGCCTGAGTACTTAGACGCCGCCCTCGCGCGCTGACGTCAGTTCTTATACACAGTTTTTCCGCTCCAGAATCGCAGAGCCATGATAAAAACCAACACTGGTGCCAAGAAACTAGGGCCCTGAAAGGGGAGGACCTTAACCCTAGATATCGGTTCACAGAAAGGGGAGGATGAGTGGGGCGGTAAGGAATCTAATACTAGCTACTGTTTCTTACAGATAGATCGTTACCGAAGGTAAGTAACTTGTGCATCGAAAGAAACAGGTTAGTATTAGATTCCTTACCTTAGAATAGATACCCCAGCAATACCAACCCCGGTGGTGGGTCTGCGAACCAATGATCACACCAGAAAGTCCTGGAGAACGGAACGGCCGAAAAAGCCATCTTTCCGGACTTGGCTGTCCCGGCAGTAGTGTCTTGCGAACGTGTGCAGAGAGGCCCACGTAGCAGGGTAGTAGTAGCCGCCGTGGCCCAAGTGGAATGGGCACGTAGCCCCACAGGAGGCTCCTTTCTAGCCAGAGAGTAACAAGCCTTGATGCACAAGACGACCCATTGAGAAATGGTCCGTTTGTGCACCGCACGTCCCTTCTTAGTGCCCACCTAACCAACAAAGAGTTGGTCATCCACCCGGAACTGGCGTGTGCGATCCAGATAGAATGATAGCACAATTTTGGGTCCAGACGGTGGAGCCTCTCTTTCGAGGGTTGAGGAGGTGGAAAGAAGGTTAGCAAGGTGATGGAGTGCCCGATGTGGAAGGCTGTGACTACCTTGGGCAGGAAAGAGGGTCGCGTCCGCAACACAACTTTGTCTGGATAGGCAGAAAGGAAAGGAGGTTGAGAAGAAAGGGCCTGGAGCTCACTCACTCTCCTGGCAGAGGTGATGGCAACCAGGAATGCAGTCTTAAGAGTAAGGAGACGAAGAGGACAGTTATGAAGTGGCTCAAATGGAGCGCACATCAGATAAGTCAGAACAAGGTTCAAGTTCCACTGAGGCATCATGAAAGGAATAAGAGGGAACATATGAGTGATGCTCTTCAAAAACCTATTTACAACTGGGGACTTGAACAAAGAGGGCTGATCAGGGAGCCTTAAGAAAGCGGAAATGGCAGAGAGGTAGCCCTTCAGAGTGCCCAAAGCAGAGCCCGCTGGGTAAGACAAAGAAGAAAGAGGAGAACCTCTAAAAGAGGGGCAGAAAGGGAATCCACAGCCTTTGCTGTGCACCATGCCACAAATTTGTTCCACCTGCAGGCGTATACCGATTTTGTGGAGGGACGCCTGGCTGCTAGAATCACATTACAGACTTCAGGAGGCAAGTCAAATGGCCTCAACTGCCGCCGCTCAATCTCCACGCATGTAAGTGGAGACTGGACAGGTCAGGGTGGAGGACCGTCCCCTGCTGCTGCGACAGAAGGTCCTCCTGAAGAGGCAGACGAATCGGGGGATCGACAGACATGCTGAGTAGCTCGGGATACCAGTATATTCGTGCCCAGTCCGGACCCACAAGGATGACTTGGGCCCGGTCGTGCCTGTTCTTCTTCAGCACTCTGGGCAAAAGTGGTATAGGCGGAAAGGTGTACAGCAGACCGCAGCTCCACTCGCAACGAAAAGCGCCTCCGAGCGAGTGCCGCCTTGGAAATTCCCAAAACAACAGTTGATGGATAGAATGCAGAACAATGTCATACATTCACCCCAGTACAGAGATCTGGGCCTAAATCCATCGTTTTTTTGCACTCCACACCACCCCAGTTCAGACATGTCCATATGCAAATCAGCCTTGACCCTGTGCTTCATGGGAACAGTCCAGCCCGAACTGCCAAGCAATGCCTTTCCTGGACCGGAATCAAGCATCCTAGGACCGGTTTCTGGCTATCAGCCGTCTTCAGCCAGGATAGCTTGACTCCAGTGGTGTGGAGAGCATGGGACTCACGTCTGAGCATACCCATCCCACTCAGGGTGATAAATGCAAAAACAACAGTTGATGAACAGAATGCAGAAAAATGTCATACCTTCACCCCAGTACAGAGATCTGGGCCTAAATGCATAGTTTTTTTGCACTCCACACCACCCCAGTTCAGACATGGCCATATGCAAATCAGCCTTGACCCTGTGCCTCATGGGAATAGAAAACAACCTAGGCAATCATAATTAAAATACAATAGTGAACAAAAATATACAAGGAAAGAGAGCTACCAGTGAAATCAGTTTCTAATATTTATTAACATATGTATTAAACAAGGAAAACACAGAATTCATATATGTAAAAAATTCATCATCATATATCAAAGAATCAACATACAGTAAAAAGTATATGAATCAATATAACACAAGATTATAAGTTCATTTACTACATAAAAGAGAGAAGTGGCATAATAGTTCTTGACGCGCGTTTCGGCGACCAGCGCCTTCTTCTGGAGGAGCCACGTATATTCTGAAAATAGATTTATAAAAAACATAATGGATAAAATAAATAAAATCATTACAGCAGATTCCTTTAATACATTGTATTAAAGGAATCTGCTGTAATGATTTTTTTTATTTTATCTTGTATGTTTTTTATAAATCTATTTTCAGAATATAAGTTCATTTACTACATAAAAGAGAGAAGTGGCATAATAGTTCTTGACGCGCGTTTCGGCGACAAGCGCCTTCTTCTGGAGGAGCAACGTATATTCTGAAAATAGATTTATAAAAAACATACAAGATAAAATAAATAAAATCATTACAGCAGATTCCTTTAATACATTGTATTAAAGGAATCTGCTGTAATGATTTTATTTATTTTATCTTGTATGTTTTTTATGAATCTATTTTCAGAATATAAGTTCATTTACTACATAAAAGAGAGAAGTGGCATAATAGTTCTCGACGCGCGTTTCGGCGACCAGCGCCTTCTCCTGGAGGAGCCACGTATATTCTGAAAATAGATTTATAAAAAAACATACAAGATAAAATAAATAAAATACATTGTATTAAAGGAATCTGCTGTAATGATTTTATTTATTTTATCTTGTATGTTTTTTATAAATCTATTTTCAGAATATACGTGGCTCCTCCAGAAGAAGGCGCTGGTCGCCGAAACGCACGTCGAGAACTATTATGCCACTTCTCTCTTTTATGTAGTAAATGAACTTATAATCTTGTGTTATATTGATTCATATACTTTTTACTGTATGTTGATTCTTTGATATATGATGATGAATTTTTTACATATATGAATTGTGTGTTTTCCTTGTTTAATACATATGTTAATAAATATTATAAACTGATTTCACTGGTAGCTCTCTTTCCTTGTATATTTTTGTTCACTACTGTATTTTAATTATGAATGCCTAGGTTGTTTTCTATCGACCAGCTTTTCCCTGACCTAGGAATTTTGTATTTTTTATAATCAGGGGGTCCTTGATATCTACACATTGCCTCATGGGAACAGTCCAGCCCGAACTGCCAAGCCATGTCTTTCCTAGACCGGAATCAAGCATCCTAGGACCGGTTTCTGATTATCAGCCGTCTTCAGCCAGGATAGCTTGACTCCAGTGGTGTGGAGAACATGAGACTCACGTCTGAGCATACCCATCCCATTCAAGGTGACAAATGCAAAAACAACAGTTGATGGACAGAATGCAGAACAGACGCCATTCGTGATCCATCATGCACCGGCGGCTGAGTTCGTCCGCCCTGGCGTTCAGGGAACCTGCCAGGAATTGAACCACCAGTGTCACCCCCTGATGTTCCAGCCACTGCCAGAGGCGCAAAGCCTCCTGGCAAAGGGTCCACGACCCCGCCCTGTTTGTTGCAGTACCACATGGCGGTGGTGTTGTCTGTCAACATCTGCACTACACTCCCCCGGACAGAGGGGAGGAGTGCCTTCAATGCAAGCCGGATCGCCCGCAGCTCCAGAAGGTTTATGTGGAGCCGGGACTTCACCGGAGACCAGAGGCCTCTGATCTCCGCCTCTCTCATGTTGCCCCTCAGCTCTGGAGGGACGCGTCCATCACAACTACGTGCTACGGCTGGGGTAGGGAGAGGGATCTGCCGCTGACCCAATTGCGGTCCAAGAGCCACCACTGCAACTGTCTTGCAGTGCCCTCCGGAGATCAAGACATGGTCGGACAAGTTACCCTAATTCTGGGCGCACTGAAGCTTCAGGTCCCACTGCAGAGCCTGCATCCGCCACCTGGCGTGATGCACCAGAAGGATGCAGGAGGCCATCAGCCCCAGAAGCCGCAGCGTTAACCCGACCGAGACTCGGGATAACAGCTGAAAGATCGGAATCAGAGCCTGAATATCCTAAACCCGCTGTTCAGGAGGATAAACCCGAAACTGCGCCGAGTCTAGAACCGCTCCGATGAAGAGGAGCTTCTGAGAGGGACACAGGTGTGACTTCGGCACATTGATGGAGAACCCCAGCAGGTGCAGGAGGTCGGCCGTAGTCTGGAGGTGGCTGACGACTGTCTGGGGCGAGCCCGCCTTCAACAACCAGTCATCGAGGTAGGGGAAGACAAACTCCTAACCTGCGCAGATGAGCTGCGACCACCGCCATCACTTTGGTGAACACCCGTGGGGCGCTGGTAAGGCCGAAGGGGAGCACAGTAAACTGAAAATGCTCGTGGCCTACCGTGAACAGCAGGTAGCGCCGGTGGGCTGGCAGGACGGGGATATGAAAATAAGCGTCCTGCAAGTCCAACACTACCATCTAGTCTCCCGGGTCCAGGGCAGCTAAGACCTGAGCCAGTGTCAGCATCTTGAACTTCTCCTTTCGGAGAAAGCCGTTGACCTTCCGCAGGTCCAAGGTAGGGCGTAGGCTTCCTTTGCCCTTCTTGGGAACCAGGAAGTAGTGGGAGTAGCAATCACACCCTACTTTTGGCCCAGGAACCCGCTCGATGGCTCCCTTAGCCAAGAGGGCCGTAACTTCCTCTCGCAGAAGATTCAAGTCATCCCCCGACACGCGGTGGTACTGCGGAGGCATGGGTGGAGGGAGTAGCCCATTCGGATGATTTGCAGCACCCACCTGTCCGACAGTGCGCCAGTGAAGGAGGTGATGGCGAACCCTGCCCCCCACTGGCGTCACGTGGGCCTGAAAGCTCTGACTAGGAGGGCTTTGAGGCGGATGCTGCGGGGGTGGATGTGGACTGGCCTCGCCGTTGTCCCCGGGCACCACCACGGCGGTTACCACGTCCGCCACCGTGCTAGATACTAGTCTGCGGCCCGTGGCTGGCAGGACGTGTGGGGGCGCCCCTTCCTTGGCACGAAAGGAGCGAAAGGCAGCAGGTTGCTGGCGCGGGCAGACAGGCCCAAGGACTTGGCCGTAGCCCTGGAGTCCTTAAAGCTCTCAAGTGCACTGTCTGCCTTGTCGTCAAAGAGGCGACAGCCATCAAACGGCATGTCCATAAGGGTGTTTTGGACATCAGCCGAAAAGCTGGCGGACCTCAGGCATGCGTGGCGATGAATCGCCACAGGCATTGCCATCGCCCTGCCTAGCGAGTTCGTTGTTTCCAGTCCACACCAGATGGAATACCGTGCCGCATCTCGACCCTCCGCAAGGGCTTGGACGAGTTTAGTCCGGGCCTCCTCCGGGCATTGTGGCAGCACGTCCGCGACCGTGTCCCACAGAGAGTGGGAATAACGGCCCAAGAGGCACACGGTGGTAACTGACCGCAACCCCAAACTCAGTGAGGAGAACATCTTCTTACCATACTGTTTGTACCTCTTGGATTCACGATCGGGGGGAGCCGTCGGGAATGCGGTCTGGGAGTTAGAGGCCTGTATGACCAGGCTCTCGGGAGTGGGGTGGGTGGACAGGAAGCAAGGGTCGCCCGGGGCATCGGCGGTGGCGTCTGGCCACGTTCCTATCTACAGAGGGACCTGTAGTGGGGCCTGGACCAAGTGCCCAGAAGAACGTCAGAGAAGGCCTCATTAAACGGCAACAGAGGCTCCAAAGAGCTTGCTTGCGGTTTAAGGACCTCCGTGAGGAGGTTTGTCCTCACGGCCGCGACGGGGAGTTCAAGGGATAAGGCCTTGGCCGCCCGCCTTTAACACCACACTATAGCCCCCTCCTCCGTAGCCACGGTAGGAGGGGAGACAAACCAGTGTCTGGTGAAGTGTCCAAACCACTGGCATCCCCTAGCTCACCTGCCCAGTCCTGATAAGACTGGCACTCATGTGCCAGAGGGTCCTCAGACCCCTCCTAATCCGCCTTTCCACCCATCTCCTGGTACTCAGGGTCAAATGATAGGGCCGGATCATAGAAGAAAAATTCTTCTCCGACGTCGAATGCGGCGTCGAGCGGCGCCGCTCCGGCGTCGGAACCGTGTCGAGGGGGGGACCAGGGACGACATCGTCCGGGGACGGCGTTGGGGGCGACACCCTAGGGGCCGGCGCCGGTGGGGTCCTAAGGTCGACCGGGGACGACCCAGATCCAGAACCGGATCCAGCGGGGCCCAGCGGCGCCGGGGCCTAAGCACCCGGCCTGCTTGGGCTCCCAGTCGGGACAGCGGGGGGGCCCGAAGGCGCCGCAGAACCCGACGGAGGAGTGAGCGACTTCATGGCTGTGAGGAAGGCATCGATCTCCGGCGTCGCGTTCTGCCCAGGGACCGGCAGGTATGGAGTAGGCCGCGACGCCTTCGGCTCCGGCGGATTCCTTACCTTTGAATTAACCATAGATGCCAGAGTGGACCTGCAAACGTTTCTACAGTAGAGGGTATTGAGCAACTTATCGGATGCGACGTCAACAGAGTCCATATAAGCCCTCCCCTGACGCACTGACGTCGGTTTCTTCCGCGACTACTTTCCACACTAAAACGCAGAGCCACATATAGAAACTGCTATGGAAACAGTGTGCCCAATTAGAATCTTCTTTTTGAAAAAACTTTTATATAAATAACAGCTCTGAGCCACCATAGAAATAAGCAATGCAGAGAGCACAAACTAATAGTTTAAGAAAGCATTGCAGACAATAACAACAATCATGGCCACAGACCACTCATTGCAGAGGAAACAACTTGAGAGGGAAGGAAGCTCTCTGGGACTAACCAACCCAGAATCCCCAGAAGGGGGTGGGATGTCCGAAGGCAAAGCAAGGAGAATGTATAATATATAGAAGTATAAATATATACAGAATTTACACTGAATAATACAATGTGCCTAAGAAGGGTACATATAAACAGCCACAATATCAGTCCTGGCTGAAGATGGGTCAACGGTGAGCTGGCAACCAGCCATATGTCACTGAATAAAAGGGAAAAGGGGGGGTGTGGAGATCACACACCCCAGAAGACAAAGTGAGCAGATAGACGAGAATACTACCACTGAACTCTTATAATTAAGCAGTCGAGAGAAAACTGAAAATCAAACAGTAGGGGAGTAACAACCCCACTGGAATAGACTAATAAGACTACTACGGAGGTTTGCAAAAAGAGGTTAGTTGAACTAAGCTAAGAC
Organism: Lissotriton vulgaris; assembly: GCF_964263255.1. Taxonomy (NCBI): domain Eukaryota; kingdom Metazoa; phylum Chordata; class Amphibia; order Caudata; family Salamandridae; genus Lissotriton; species Lissotriton vulgaris. The sequence goes on from NC_141696.1 coordinate 235,664,824, forward strand.
GGGGTAGCCTGAATCAGATAGTCCCCATCTTAAAAGAAAAAATTGCCGACAGAGGAGGGACTTGGCTGAAACAGTGGATAAAAAACTGAGAACACAGTATGCAAAGCCCAACGCCATAAGTGAAGGTCCAACTAAAGAACCAGTCTATAGACCCGAAGGAAAGGACAGAGAGGCAGCGCCCACGGCCTAACAAGCGTGTAGGATGGAGCCGAACGGTTAGGGCGGTTGAACTCAAATCTGGGGAACCGGGCTCGAGTCTAAGCAATGACACTCAACATCCTGTGATTCTGGGCAGATCACATGCCTAACAAAAATGAATGTGTCCTTGTGTAAGCTACTGGTGCTCATGTAAGGCGCTCTGATACACAATACCTTTGGGTCAAGTTTGCACTATATAAAACTCTGGTAAAGAAAAAAAAGAAAGCATGGGGGCCAAAGTAAAAGATTCTTGTTTGCACAAAATAATCGGTGCCCAGACAGCAAACCAAGTTACATCGTGAGTGGGGATCTCTACGTCACCCAAGTTCGTATATGATTTGCTCATCAGAACAAGGGCAACAAACCCCACAAGGGGTGGAACTGTAGCCATGCTTGCAAGAAGCGAAGGAAACTCCTCAGAAAGATTCCAAGGGAACAACAACCTCCACACGAATCAACCCGGAGGAGGTGATCAAGGCACCCAGGTCCAAGAAGAAACAGAAAATGAAAAATAGCCATAAACCCCAAAAAAGGGGCAGACGTTATGTCTGAAGAAGAGCCAGGCCAGCAACTAAACATCATGGTTGGCTTGGATGGGTCATGGGATCGTCTGCAAACCAAAAGTGAAAAAGCAACACTAGCGCTGCGTCAGGCAGAAGCAGATAAAACTATGCCATGCAGAGGCACAGAAGAGAAGGAGAGGGCTAAGTAGGCGACTCATGTCAAGAGACAGACAAGGTATGTCCGCAAGGCGCCTCAGAGAAACAAGCATTGGAAATGCAATAGGTCTCGCATTAGGAAAGTTTGAGCAATTGTTATTGTAAATGACACTTTTTTATTTATGTGTTGGTTTTGAAAATAGCTTTGTCAGTTAGAATGTCAATAGTTTTAACTTTCGCAAATGTGACACCTATAGCATTTGTAATGCAATGTGTGTTGTATTTACGTGACTTAGATGTATTGATATTACAAATAACAATGGCTTTTATTTTTGTAAATAATTAATACTTAAAATTAAAGTTATTGTAATTTATAATGGCAATACCTTAAACGTTTGTAAATAACTTTTGTGAAGATTATGTTCAGTGTATTTTATTGTGACGAAAATCCAAGAACATTGCATTTGCACCTACACACACACACAGAGCCACACACACACACACACACACACACACATATAGATGTGGTGGTGGTGGATGTGTTGGTGGATGTGGTGGTGGATGCGGTGGTGGATGCGGTGGTGGATGTGGTGGTGGTCATGGATGCGGTGTTGGTGGATGCGGTGTTGGTGGATGCAGTGGTGGTGGATGCGGTGGTGGATGTGGTGGTGGTGGATGCGGTGGTGGATGCGGTGGTGGATGTGGTGGTGGTGGATTCGGTGGTGGTGGATGTGTTGGTGGATGTGTTGGTGGATGTGTGGTGGATGTGGTGGTGGATGTGTGGTGGATGTGGTGGTGGTGGGTGTGGTGGATGTGGTGGTGGTGGGTGTGGTGAAAGTGGTGGTGGATGTGGTGGTGTATGTGGTGGTGTTGGATGCGGTGGTGGTGGTGGATGTGGTGTTGGTGGTGGATGTGGTGTTGGTGGATGCGGTGGTGGTGGTGGATGTGGTGGTGGTGGTGAATGGGGTGGTGGATGTGGTGGTGGATGTGGTTGTGGATGTGGTGGTGGTGGATGCGGTGGTGGATGTGGTGGTGATGGTGGATGTGGTGGTGGATGTGGTGGTGGTGGATGCGGTGGTGGTGGTGGTGGATGGGGTGGTGGATGTAGTGGTGGTGGGTGTGGTGGATCTGGTGGCGGGAGATGTGGCGGTGGATGTGGCTGTGGATGTGAAAAGTTTGAGCTTTTGGTGTGTAAAATGTAAATACATTTTATTTTTTGTTTATGGATCTACAGATGAGCACAAACAATGAGCTATGGAAGGAAAGGGCTCTACAGATTAGCACTGAAACAGTTAAGGAAGGAAAGGGCGCTACAGAGGAGTACTGAAACTAGCTTAGTTAGGAGAGGGTTCTGCAGAAGAGAGCAGCATCAAGAAACTTAGGAAGCAGAGGGCTCTACAGATGAGCACGGAAACGAGCTTAGGAAGCAGAGGGCCCTACAGATAAGCACAGAAACAACTAGCTTAGTTAGGAGAGTGTTCTGCAGAGGAGGGTCGCATCAAAAACTTAGGAAGGAGCAGGATCTACGGATGAAACTTGAAATGCACAAAACGGCATGCTAGCACCTTCAGAGCTGAAGGTAACCTACAGTGTTGTATTCGATTTAGCTTGGCTAGGCTTCAAGTGAAGAGTGGCCTTCAAAAATGCGTTTTATCGGCAACCAAGGATAAGAGACGAGCTAAACCACATGCATGACGTGTTGCGACAACCTAACTGGTCACGTGTGATTATATTAATTTCAGGTTCACAGAGAAATATTTAGGCAGTGCACCCAGGCTTACAGTCGTGATTCGGGTGGGGGGACAACAAGTGAAAAGGTTAAGAACCGCGGGCGTACTGTATTGCTTGGGTTGTGCATCAAGCAGCGCCCACAGTCTGAACTTCCGACAGCACATACCAACAAAGCTTGCCAGAGGCGCGGCGCCAGTCTCGTCCCCGATGCAGAGGGCTCTACCTCGGTGACCCTTACGACTCAAGCCAGGTGTGCAACAGTCACAAGTGACGCAATTCCAACATTCTCGTTTGAAGAACGAGTCTGTTTAAATTCAGCTACGTACGTGCTATAACGAGGGAAAAGGAGAGTCCACTTGAACAGAACGAACTATATAAATTAATAAACTGATACAAACTTGAATTCTGGCGAAATGCAGACTGGTGATGGCAGAATAAAATGAGAAAGCAAGCTTGCTTAACAACATTCAAGCATACACAATGCAAGAATTCACATAATTGCCCGAAAATACGCAAAGATAGAAGAAGACGGAGGGAAGGCAGAGAAGGGGAGGGGGGAGGAGAAATGCGACACGGCGGGCAGGGGAGGGGGAGGAGCGGGGAGAGGGTGTGAAAGCAGCAGGGGCCTGGAGTGCCATACGTCGTCTTCATGTCATGTTAGATAGGGGGTGGCCTCCCCCAACCAAACAAGCTTGGTTAATCCTCGAGCTGGAATAAACGCCACACATCCTGTTGTTGCCAAAATATGGCGTTTCTCTATCTCGCATCTTTAACTTGCTAAGTACGTGCTATAACGAGGGAAAAGGAGAGTCCACTTGAACAGAACGAACTATGTAAATTAATAAACTGATACAAACTTGAATTCTGGCGAAATGCAGACTGGTGATGGCAGAATAAAACGAGAAAGCAAGCTTGCTTAACAACATTCAAGCATGCACAATGCAAGAGTTCACATAATTGCCCGAAAATACGCAAAGATAGAACAAGACGGAGGGAAGGCAGAGAAAGGGAGGGGGGAGGAGAAATGCGACACGGCGGGCAGGGGAGGGGGCGGAGCGGGGAGAGGGTGTGAAAGGGGCCTGGAGTGCGGCTGAGGGAACGGAAGAAATGCGACACGGCAGGCAGGGGAGGGGGCGGAGTGGGGGTGTGGGAGGAGTGCGCCTGGGGGAGGCAGGCGGCTGGGGGCATGTGCACGCGCATTTAAGCTCAATGCGCATGCGCATTGAGCTTGAATTTCACGGGCACTGCAAGGAATCGCCACGATTCCTTACAAGTTGGTTAAAGAGTGTTTAAGCCCCCATAGTCTCGCAAGCTCGATGCGCATGCGCATCGACAGGCGAGACCTAAAAAGGAAGAAAGAAGGAGCAGGTATTGCCCATGTACAGCAAAATCTAGCACAAAAAGTGCTAACGCTTGAAGAGAGAAAGAAGGGACACAACCTAGGTTAGGACCAGACAGTGCACCATAGGCCAAAACCCAAGCCCCTTCCCTTGTGTTTGTAGGAAAGAAGTGCACCAGATAGAGTAGGGAACAAGGTAACAGCCCATCTGCTTAATATCATGAAAACACCCCAATCAAAATGAGGGTAGAAAGCAAGAGAACACTGTGCAACCACCAGTGTAGAGACAAACAGGGCCAGGGAAAAAGACACCTCCCAGAACAACTAGGGATCACAACCTACCATCAACAGGGTAAAAATGTAAGAAAAGAAAATATCTGCCGGGGAAGGCGCACTACACTGGATGTCACCGGAGGGGATGAGTGAAAAAAAAGAAGCCAATTGGCACAGCCCTATAATGGCTCACACAGAAAGGAAATGAAGGAGACTCTCTCTGGCCATACTGAGTATGGGAGATAGGCGAACGGTATAGCAACCAGGGTTTAAGATTTTGCTCCAGTCCAACTATCCCGAAAACGGCTTAAAGCAGAGTCAGCTTGAAAGCCAAACAGATATGGACCATCAAAAGGCATGTCCACCAAGGCGAACTGAACAGCCTCACAGAAACCAGTGGTGGGTAGCCAGGCAAACCGGCAAAAAACCATCGAAAGGGCCTTGGCTCGTCCGACGGAATCTGTAGTATCCATGCCACTACGAATCAGCAATTAATCTGCTTGCCGGCCATCCTGAGCCAGCTGAGTAAGAGTGTCTCGAGAGTTATCAGGGATGGAGGGGACAAGGAGCGAGACCGAATACCACAGTGCATGAGAAAATGGCCCAAAACACAGACTGAATTAAGGGTCCGCAAAGCAGAGCTGGTGGCAGAAAAGAGATATTGACCAAGACCATAGACTTTTAGGCTCCCTGTCTGGAGGGACGTCAGGCACAGCTGATGTCTGGGGAGGGTGTAGCAGCCTGAAGCACAAGGCTACGCAGAGTAGGAAAAGGGAGAGCGGTCTCCAGGGGCAGGATGGTCCACGGAGGCCTTTGAAATGGGTTTAGCCCAAGTGCCCAACACACTATCAAAAAGGACGTCACTGAAGGGAAGCACTGGTTCAGTTCTCATCTGGCCCTGATCAAACACCCCAAGATGGGAATAAATGGCCACCTCCACAGAAGGAAGCTGCAGCCCCAGAACCACAGCAACTCTGCGCAAAAGCTCAGCAATAGCCGAGCTAGCCTCCAAAGCGAGGCTAGGAGAAGAAAACAGTCCAAGAACAGGGATGAATCAAGGTCACTAGCCTCACCAAGGTCAGACACATAATGAAACTCCGGAGGAGGCTGAGGAATGTTCGGTATGCCATCACTGACATCACCAAAACACCTGTGTTCCGAGGGGAAAATAGCAGGTTGCTCCTCTGAAAGTGGAGGTAAGTAGCCCAAAAGGAACTGTTCCACCGATGCCATTCCGGACGTCGAATGGCATTGAAGAGATAACACTTCGGCATCGGGGAGGAGAAACAAAGTTGGGGCGATTGGTGATGCTGACCTAGCCAACACTAGTGTCCCAGGTGGGAACCCTGAAGGGCTCTGTGCATCAAAGCCGATAAGGAGTCATCATGGATTCGGAGGGCCTCATTGACACCAAGGAAGGTCTCGCCGGTTTGGAGTCAGTCAAGGTCTTACTGACCTCCTGGGGGCCAAGACACTCACCAGTGGGAGGCTGAGAACCAAAAAAGGCATGAAGGAAGAGATGGTATTCCCTCATCTGAACCAGAGTCATATCGGTGCTGGGAAACACCAGAAGGCCCAGGACAAATTCTCGCTCTGACTCAGAAATCTGGGGAATAGGGAGCGTGTAGGGGTCACCGCGTGTACATGGTAAAGTTAGGGAAGGCTGTGGCACCGACCGCCTATGGCGTGACTTACCTGGCAAGGACGAAGGGCTTTGGGAGCTGGCCCTCGAGTGGTACTCAGAGGAAGAAGAGGAGCCATTGACCACCACGCCGATTACAGTGTTATGCAGAGCTCCTGCAATGCCAATGACTGAAGCTGAAGACATGAGTCACACTGGTCGGAGTCAAGGTGCGCACCCAGGCACCACATGAAAATAGGATGAGGGTGCAGTGCTGACATCATAGCTCACAGGACCTTGAAGAAAAAAGCACACTGTTTCATTGACAACGACGAGGTAGGCCAAAAAATGGCCCGAGGTATCGCTCCGCGCAGAAAGGAAGAAACTGACATCCGCCCATCAGAGGAGGGCTTATATGGACTGTGTTGATGTCACATCTGGTGTACGCCGTCATTACAGAGTCGGTTGATTCCCTCTATCGACTCACAGTGGTACTGCTGTAGAAAAGTTTCTGGATCCAGTCTAGAACCTGGGGATAATTCAAAGGTAAGGAATCTGTGGCTAGACGTCTCTATGAAATGCATGTTTACATCTGTAAGCTCGTGGCTCTATTTTGGCTATTCCACGTTACTTTTCTGTATTTAGATAGTTGGACAATAACCTTTTCAGTTATGTATAGGTATTTTAGTTGTTTTTTTGGTGTTTCCAAGATTTATCTTCATGACTTTCCACATGATGACAACACATGGTGAGGTAATCTTTGTGGTTTCGGCCAATGCACCACTACTGCATTTCATATTATTTTATTGTCATGTATCCGAGTGCACATTTTCATTTATAAAAGCATACTGCATTTAGTACTGATTGCACATTTACAACATGTAATGTTTGCTTTATTATTGTTTGACAGCGCATCAATTATTCATATATATGTATGAATATGATTTATGTGTGATATAATTTAGTGAAGGTGCAGCAGGATTAATGTGCTAATTCTTAAATTCTCCATCATTCATCACGAGGCCTGCCCTTTTCAAAATTATCAAAAAAGTGTATTTAAGAATGGTATAGACATTGATTAGGCAGAGATGGAGTTTCAGCTACCTGGTCGACTGAAATATCGTAGGAGTTGAGATGAAGTGAAGGACATTGGCTCCTTGGGGCCAGCTCGACCTTATCAGCTTAGGGACGCCAAAAATAAGAGAGACAGGATAAGACCTACACCAAGAGAAAACCAACATGCTTGTTCAGCTAAGGTATGTGGACTTGACACCAGCTCAAGAAACTCCAATGAACACTTTGGGTGCTAAAATGGCGTAGCTATGGGCTAAAAGGGAAGGGGGCGTTAAAAACTGTTGCAATCATTCAATGCCATAAATTACTTAAATAACATTGCAATGTTGAAATTCTCTTTAATATTTTGCTTATTGTTTTCATTGCCTCTATTATGGTTCTCGTTATAGTTACAGATCTACCTATTATCTGCACTACATTTGGAAATCTAGTTTAATAAAGTCTTTAAAATATATAGCGTGGATTTCTTGTGTGCGTCCATCCCTACTGAAAGGAGTTTCTGAGCTTAACTGTGTGGCCCAATTCCTTCGATGTTCTGTGTACATTAGCTGCATTTACTTTCTGTTGCTCTTCTACATTTTTGGGTCCAGGTATGCACCATGTCCCGGTTTACCAGTTCCAACATGGCATAATTTTTCCCAGAAAAAATATACAAGGTCTCCCAGGACCATATCTGGATAATTTGGATTTGGCAAGTACTGAGCTGATACACCGATTTGACAGGAATTCAAGAGGTAAATCAGTGGGGGCTAATAAGTCTGTAAAACTCTCTTGAATGTACGTGTGCCCCTCCCAGTGACTATTCTCAACAGTCTTTACCTTGGCATTAGCCAAGGACTCGGTTGTTATAGTAATGTTGCAGTCCTATTATTAAAGTGAAAGGAAGCACCACATATTTTTAGGATGAGATGTAAGAGTACAATTAAAAAAATAGGTTTATGTCAGAGTTTTCCAAACTGTGGGTCGCAGGCCGATTTTTGGTGGGTAGTTAAAGTGTAAACAATAAATAAGAATGCCTTTACATTCTGTATTCATCTGGTCACATTTGCTGTGCAGCAAGGAAAGAGGTCAAATATTAGTGTTGGTCTTCTGACAAATTGCTGCTTATTTTTTTAACACAGAGACTGGTGTTTACAAACTCCTCTCACTTTGAATTCACAGAAAGAAAAGTAAAGAGAAATATGTGGCAATCTTGCTGGGTACGGGGAGTGTTAAAATGAAAGGCTGTCGGATGTCATTTTTTGTAACCCACAACAAAAAGTAAATACCTGTAAATGAACTGTACACATTAGGCACTTAGAAAAGCATAAAAAATAAAGCACATTTGATGTAACTCTAAAGTGTGCTGGAAACATTTAATAACATTATTAGGGATCAAAATAAAATCAAGATATTGTACAGAGCGATGCACGAATGACAAATATTCACTGAAACCAGATTTCCACACATTATTTGTGTGCAATATAGTTATATATATATATATATATATATATATATATATTTTTTTTTTTTTTTTGACAAAGCTAGCTGGCGAAACGCGTCTGTCAGGGGTGAAGGGGGGGTTTGGAAATGAATACATTTTGAAATACCATCTCAACATCGGAGTGCTTGCCGTTTTTGTGACCTGCATTGGTTGGATCGTGTGGACATATATATATATATATATATGCACATTTAGTGGCTATTTAAAAAAAAATGTGCTGTCTTTTAAATGACAGTTCACTACCACACAGTGCTTTAGTTGCATAACTTTTTTTTTTTTTAATGGCCTGCCTCATTCATGTTTATTAAAGCTAGGTGGATGGTTCTAAAAAGCGGGTTGTGGTTCTGGGAAGCACTGGTCAATGGAGATTAAATCTTTGCCTATGTTTGTGCTTGGTCAGTAAAACTATGTCTGCGGCTTCATAAGTAATGCATCCTTTCTAGAAAAAGAAACATATAAAAACGCTGACATGTAATCAGAGTTGCTCACAGACCTACGGTATGCAACTACTGTCCTGCCTTTCTACAATAGCTAACCATCTATCTTCTGTTAAAGCATCATGTACTTCTATGGCTATGCCTGCAGATATTACCTCGTCTAACCTCTTCAAAGAAGTTCATTGGCTTACCTTGCACTTGACTGTACAGAAAGGAGCTAAATCAATCAATTCAGGAAACTTTATATGTCTGTTCACTTTTCGAAGATTTACTCCAGCCTAAAATGGGATTGCGATAGAAAATGACAACTTATTACGAAACTTGAAATCCGTTGTATATGGTGTTTACAGCTTAAATATTTTCAAACAAAGAAACATGTTAAGCAATATATATTGTTCACTTTGTGAATACAGATTAGAAAAAAAGGAAATAACGCAAATCTCTACAATAAATTTTGTACAGATTTCAGAAAACGTGTTGATCCTATTCTCACTACTTTTGATGAGGTCTAAGTCTACCCTAATTTAATATTTTTCTTATAATGCTTAAATTGGTCCAGCTGCTGTACTGAAATCTTTTAAAACACCATCTCATACACATTGGCTAGCTGTGGGGATGTTTCACAATAGAATTTACACCATTGCATTCATATACAGGGAGATAAAACGGCGCACATAAGAAAATGTTAATTACCTGTAATCGTAGTTCTGTTTCAGAGACTTTATCATTGAAATCATAAACACTGAATAGTCCCACCTATGTGTGACGAGCGGGATACCGGAGCATTTTTTATAACATACTTACCACACACTTACTTTAGAAAACCCACTTTTAAACAAAAATATAATTCTGTAACCTGATGCTACCCTGTTTACATTTTGTTTATTTTTCTCAAAAAGAAAGGCAAACTGAAATTAATAACAAATGTTAGTTTAATACAGGAGACGAAAAAAAGAAACAAGTATTGGAAATGCAATAGGTCTCGCATTAGAAAAGTTGGAGCTATTGGTCTTGTAAATGAAAAATATTTTATTTATTTGTTGCTTTTAAAATAGCTAAATTGTTAGCTTTGTCATTTACAATGCCAATAGTTATAACTTTCGCGAATGTGACACCTATAGCATTTGGAATGCAACATGTTTTGTATTTACGTGACTTAGATGGCAGCTCTGGTCGTTAGGCCACATCTCTAGAGAGCAGGAAAGTGCAGCAGGGGAGAGAAGCACAGCAATGCAATAGGTCTCGCATTAGGAAAGTTTGAGCTATTGGTATTGTAAAGGACACTTTTTTTATTTATGTGCTTGTTTTGAAAATAGCTAAATTAATAGCTGTGTTATTTACAATGCCAATAGTTTTTATCTTTCGCAAAAGTGACACCTATTGTAACACAATATGTGTTGTAGCAGTGAGGGGGGTGAGGGGTGTGAGGGTGAGGGAGGGTGAAGGTGAGAGGGTGAAGGTGAGTGGGTGTGTGAGGGTGAGGGTGTGTGAGGGTGAGGGGATGAGGGTAAGGGTGTGTGAGGGTGAGGGGGGTGATGGTGAGAGGGTGCGAGGGTGAGGGTGTGTGAGGGTGTGTGAGGGTGTGTGAGGGTGGGTGAGGGTGTGTGAGGGTGAGGGTGTGAGGGTTGTGAGGGTTGTGATGGTGAGTGAGGGTGTGTGAGGGTGAGGATGAGTGAGGGTGAGGATGAGTGAGGGTGTTAGGGTGAGGGTGGGTGAGGGTTTGTGAGGGTGAGAGGATGTGAGGGTGTGTGATGGTGAGTGAGTGTGAGGGTTACTGAGGGTGAGGGTGTGTGAGGGTGAGGGGGTGAGTGGGTTTGTGAGGGTGTGTGAAGGTGTGTGAGGGTGTGTGAGGGTGAGTGAGGGGGTGTGAGGGTGTGAGGGGTGTGAGGGTAAGGGTGTGAGGGTGACAGGGTGTGTCAGGGTGACAGGGTGTGTCAGGGTGAGGGGGTAAGGGTGTGTGAGAGTGAGGGGGGTGAGGGGGGTGAGGGGTGTGAGGGTGAGTGAGGGTGAGAGGGTTGTGAGGGGGGTTGAGGGTGTGAGGGTGAGTGAGGGTGTGTGAGGATGAGTGGGTGAGGGGGTGAAAGGGCCTTGGTACTGTGTGAAGCAACATCTAGGTCCCTTTGGCTGTATGAAAAAAATAACACCTCAAATGGCTGGGCTCCGTGGTTGCAATGGACTGTGCTTGCGACAATTCAACAAGCACTGGCAAAGGCAGTGAAGAAAGTTTGAGCTATTGGCATTGTAAATGACACTTTTTTATGTGTTGGTTTTGAAAACATACATTAATAGCATTGTCATTTACAATGCCAATAGCTTTTTCTTTCGCAAATGTGACACCTATTGCATTTGTAGTGCAATATGTGTTGAGAGTGAGTGGGAGAGTCAGTGAGTGAGTGGGAGAGTCAGTGAGTGAGTGGGAGAGTCAGTGAGTGAGTGGGAGAGTCAGTGAGTGAGTGGGAGAGTCAGTGAGTGAGTGGGAGAGTCAGTGAGTGAGTGGGAGAGTCAGTGAGTGAGTGAGTGGGAGAGCCAGTGAGTGAGTGAGAGAGTCAGTGCTCTGTGTGCTTTCATATTGCAGTGACTCAGTCATTTAGTATGGAAATGCAATTCCTGGTACAGGAATTGTGATATTAAGTTGAGTGTTACATTATGGGTTGAATGCTTTATGGCATATGTCTTGATTTTAAATTCTGGGTTCTGTAAACTAAGGCCGAGGGTAAACACATTTTCATTGTCTTTTTAGGACGTTGTTTAGTTGTAAACAGTACAGAGAGGACTTGTGTGTAGGCACGCTAATTGCTGCTCCGTGTGCTTTCGGGCTCCATTCACTTCCAATCTCATTTGATGTGTTTACGTTTTGTGTTATTCTTTTTAGTGAGGAGAGCTCTGATACATATCACAGGGTTGTTTTGGTGAAACGCGGTTATTAACTCAGATAAATGCACATCACAGCTACAGGACACAGTGGGCTGGTCATGCAAGCCATATGATGTCATTTGTATAATCTGCAAAAAAAATAAGCATGGCAGTGGCATGCATGATGAAAAGCAGTGACATGTGCAATCACTTGGGGGAGGGACAGATGTTTCACCATGAGCCCCCCACAGCCCACAGGTGCTGTGCCCTTTTCGAAAAGAGGTGTGAAGTGTCAGCCAGTGCACAGACAATGGCCATGAAGGGGGCCAATTAATAACCTGCGCAGGGGTCCCTCCATGGCTGCAGCAGAAGATAAAGGTCACAAGCGAAGAAAGGTCACCGCAGGGGTTGGAACAGGCCTTCGCACCTTCAACAATACACGGGCACACCCGCTTACACTGTGAAGGGACGAGTGTAGCCTGCCTGTCCCTGCAAGCGCGGCTCTTTTGCACTAGTGAAATTATGTATTTGTCTCGGTGAACGGTTGCATTGAACATGTTACGTGCAGTTTCACTGTACTTGTGCAATGAAGCCCAAAACTGAAAAAAATGAGCGCAGCAAGCCTGAAACCTCTGCTGCCTATAGTGCTCCGAAGCCACAAAACTGTGCCAAGAACTCTTACAGTTGCATTTGATTTTCCCTTATTGCCCCTCTCCTGAGTATTCTATGCGGGTGAATGCCCTCGCTGAAGTCACCCTGTGACCCCCAAGATGTCTGCAAATGTGTAGTCCCACGTCTATGTTGGTGCAATGTCCCCTTTCTGGCTTCCAAATCCTGGCCAGCCTAGTTCTTCCAGGTTAATCATGATGAGCAAACAGAGAATTTAAAAAAAACAAGCATAAATGTGGCCGATTTCTATTTATACAGCGTTGGCTTGTGTATTGGGCAAATTCATAAATTCAGCAAGCACACACAAGACTTAACCTCGAAGAACATGTTTTGGGCAACGTTTTTTTTTCTCCATTTTCTCTCAACTTTACTTTTTATGAACCTGAGCGTAATTGACCAATTGCTGTCTTGGGCAACTTCAGCCATTTCCAGAATTAATATTTGTATGCCTTTCGCTGGATACTGTGGGTCATCTCTGAGAGGACCGTCACAGTAAAAAAACGAAGTAGTCTTGGGCAGTGCGTTCTAAAAAAAGAATTGCTTGGGTCGCCTACCGATGGCTGAGAAAAGCAATCTCATACAGAGTTTATGGCACAGTAATGTCCTCTCACCGCTCCGAGAGGCATACATTATCTCTTGAATAAGATACGATAACAACGCTGACGGGTCGAATGTTTTTCGTCATTCTGCTGAGAGCTGCCGGCTCCCTGAAAATGTAATGTTCTCTAGGGGTGGCCGTACTTATTTAAAAAGATCGACTGATCTGCTGGGAAGCTAAGCTGCCTGTTCAAAAAAATTCAGGCCCATGGATGGCTCTGTGGCTCTGGGAGTGTAGGTGACAGCCCCAGCCCTGCCAGCAGAGACAGCAACACCAAAGCAGTCATTTAGGGAATTTCTCTAACGCCAGTCACGGTAGTGACCTCAGCTTGCTCCCAGGACGCCAGACGAAGGGCCGAGTTCAAGTCTAAATAAAACATTTCACAAAGTTACACACGAGAGATGAGTCATGGGGTACTTACAATTTTCAGCCGGATAGTCTGGCACAAACTGCTCGTCATTGTCAGGTACCTGAGCTGAAGAGAGAGAGAGAGAAACAAGACGGAGGGCATTGCTGTGGGGAGGGGGGAGGAGAAATGCGACACGGCCGCACTTCACACGGCCTGCCGGCCGTGAAACTGAAAGCACGGCCGGCCGGCCGGCCGTGAAAGCCTTTGATGCCGCAGGGGGTGGAGCGGCACCAAGCTGGGCAACAGATGGCTGACAATTTGATGCTGTGCACGCGCATTTTAGGTCAATGCGCTTGCGCATTGACCTAAAAGCGCACGGGCACAGCACCAAATCGCCAGTTAGTTAAAGTCTGTTTAAAGCCCTATAGTCTCGCTCCGCTTAATGCGCATGCGCATTGATAGGTCACGAGACCTAAAAAGTGACTTACTTTTAGATAATTTCTGCATAGGTGCAGGATGTCAATGTTTATCAGTCCATATGATGAGCACCACCTTCTAACAGCCAATCGGAGACTAAAACGATCTCTGGAAATAAACTGGTCTAAGTGTATGAAATGTGGGGAAATTATTCAATGTGATTTAATACCAACAAGGAGCACCCTTATGAATATCCGTAGTCTGACACACATACTGTACAGGTCCCAAACTTGGAAAGAGTGTTGTCCGTCTTTGATATCGAAAGGCCTTCAAAACTATAGACCGGACAGTATTCATGAAGATGGGCTTCGACCCAAATTTTCAGGGCTGGGTCTCCTTGCTATACTCAAGTCCCACTGCCTGGGTCAGATCTGGGGGACATGTTTCAGATAGGTGGGATATTGAGAGGGTGGACAAGGTAGGGTTGCACTCTTTACTCCCTCTGATTCGCTCCGGTGAAGGATCCTTTTGGTGTCCATCTGCAAACTGTAATGAGGCAGTGGTGTATTAGAGGAGATTCAGAACACATTGAGTCACGGTATGTGGAAGATGGTCATCTATTTGCAGCAACCGCTGACACACATGCCACAACTACTGGCTGAGATGCAGAGATTTGTGAGTGCCTCGGGTCTAAATTATAAAACAGAAGTAGCAGGTGTTTGCATTGGCAGGGTTACAGTAAAGACCATTAGAGATATGCAAAATATTGGACTGAGTGAGCCAGAGAAATGTCGCTATTTGCAAATACAGCTGGCACACAAAACTGAAACAATATGATTACAGTGAGGGAAGGGTCTAAGTGGGCCTGAAAGCCTCAGTTCGTTTTTGGAATAAATTACTGTTGTCGGTTAGGGGTAGTATTGCAATAGCAAAAATGGTACCTCTACCTCAATTTCTACATGTCCTACGGAATTCAAAATGCCTGATACGTAGGAAAAAGTTCACAGAAATGGATAGCCTGTTAATCTCTCTGATAATGCAGCCTATAAAACCAGGCTAAACTGTCCAGTATTTCAACTAGAAATTCCACCAAAAATCCACAAACAGCAAAGCCTGTCCAGATTTCCCTTGCATCAGCAGTAAAAACCCCTCTGGAATGATAAAGAGGAAGACCTGGACAGACAAGCCCCATACGCTGCCATTATGTGGCTCAGAACAGGATACTGTGCCTTTAAGAGAACTTTCCAGAACTTCGCAGTATCCCAGAATGCACTGCAGGTCCTTTTTACTTTCAGTTCTTTTTGAAGGCGTAACACGCCAGATCTGTAGCATTCCTTACATGAATATCTCTCTCCACCGGGGAGGAGGGCGGGCACTTATGACTATAAGAGATACCCCTACTACAAAACTGGAGTTACAGGACAGAAACTACTCCTTCTGTAGTAGGGGATCTCTGTGTATAGTCATAATCTAGTGAATAGAATGGCAAGCCCATCCCCACACCAAAGCGGCAGTGGAGAAACGAGAAATAACACCACTATTGTGCGAACAGATTTCGCAGAGAAGCCTGCCCAACCTGAGCGTCTGTCCTGGCATCAGTGTCTAGACAGTAATGCTTAGCAAAGGTATGGACCGACTTCCAAGTGGCCGCCTTGCAGATTTCTGCAATTGGAACATTACGGAGCAAAGCCGTCGTGGCAGCTTTGCCCCTGGTGGAATGAGCCTTAGGTCTTACTAGCCTTTTGGTAACACAGTTGTATGCAGGACACAATCCACCTAGAGATGGACTGTTTAGAGGTAGCAAGACCCGTCCTGACTGATCCATAATTGATACAGAATTGGTTTGACCTACGAATATCTTTGGTCTTATCCAGATAAAATTTCAACACCCTCCTAACATCCAGGGAATGCAAAGACTTTTTCCGCTGGAGATGAAGGATTCTGAAAAAACGTAGGCAAAGTTATAGTCTGGTTGACATGAAAATCAGAAATAACCTTGGGAAGAAATTTAGGGTGAGTACGCATAACAACCTTAGCAGCATGAAATACAGTATAAGGTTCTTGGCAACACAACGCCTGAATTTCACTAACCCTGCGGGCCGATGTAATGGCCATGAGGAACGTCGCCTTCCAGGGCAGGTGCTGCAACAAAGCCTTATGAATAGGTTCAAAAGGCTCCTTCATCAACCTAGACAGCACCACATTCAGTTCCCATGAAGGCGAAGGAAGCCTGACAGGAGGGAATACTTTCTTCAAGCCTTCCAAGAAATCTTTGATCACAGGGATCTGGAAGAAGGAAGTCTGTGAAGGGCATTTCCTGTAGGCAGTCAATGCAGCAAGATGAAACTTAATGGAATGAACATTAAGGCCAGACTGCACCAAATACAGAAGGTAAGGAAGGATGACGTCTTCCTTGCACGTCGTCGGGTCATAGTTCTTGGACTTGCACCAGATACAGAACCTCTTCCACTTGTAAGCATAGGAAGTCCGAGTGGACGGTCTCTTAGCCTCCTTCAGTATGTCCATACAATCTTCGGGTAGATTCAAATGGCCATACTGCACTATCTCAGGAGCCATGCCGCCAAACTCAAAGACAAGAGGTTGGGGTGCAACATCATCCCCCCGAACTTTGTGAGAAGGTCCGGCCTGCACG
Organism: Lissotriton vulgaris; assembly: GCF_964263255.1. Lineage (NCBI taxonomy): Eukaryota > Metazoa > Chordata > Amphibia > Caudata > Salamandridae > Lissotriton > Lissotriton vulgaris. Next base: position 235,681,178 of record NC_141696.1, read on the forward strand.
GCAACCGTATGTGAGGAAGGAGAGACCGGTGAAGCAGGTCCGTGAACCACCACTGCCTTGGCCATTCCGGGGCAATCAGGATCATCCGCGCCCTGGACTGGGACAACTTGATGAGCACTGCCGGAATCAGGGGAATGGGTGGAAAAGCGTACAGAAAGCTGTTCGACCAATCGATCCATAGAGCATTCCCCAGCGTCCCCTGCTGGTAGTACCTGGAGGCGAAGTATCTGCATTTGGTGTTTTCGGCGGTGGCGAACAGATCTATGTCTGGAGTCCCCCACCTTGCGAAGACTTCTCCTAGTACTCCATCGTTTATGACCCATTCGTGGTTTTCCTGAATCAGTCTGCTCAGTGCGTCCGCCTGAACATTCTGCACACCTGGTAGATGAGTAGCCATTATCGTCATTCCTCTTGCCAGAAGCCATCGCCAGATCGCCTGTGCCTCCTGTGACAGAGTGCGTGATCTCAAGCCCCCCTGCTTGTTGAGGTAATACATCGTGGTCTTATTGTCCGTCTGTACAAGCAGAGAGTTGGTCTGGAAGGATGGAAGGAAGGCCTTCAGTGCCAAGTGAACAGCTCTGAGTTCCAGGAAGTTGATGTGATACGTGGACTCCGTTGTGGACCACGTGCCTTGAATCTGTAGGTCTCCGGAGTGCGCTCCCCAGCCCTGGAGAGACGCATCCGTCACGATAGTCTGAGTGGGAATGTCCTTGTGGAAGGGAACCCCTCTGAGGAGATTCTCCGCCGAACACCACCACTTCAGAGACTGAAGAGCATGCAGAGACAGTTGTATCTTGTCGTCCCAAGATCTTTTCCTCTGATCCCACTGATCCTCCAAGCACTCCTGCAATGGCCTCATGTGCAGTCGTGCGTATGGCGTTCGGAAGATACAAGAGGCCATTGACCCCAGTAGAGAAGACACCGTCCTCACCGTTTTAGATGGAGTGGTCATAAGAGCCTGAGCCTTCCGAAGGAGACCCGCTTGCTGACAGCATATTGATGGTGGCTCCCAAGTACTGAATGCACTGGACCGGAGTCGGGACAGACTTGGACATGTTGATGTGCAACCCCAGCTTGTTCAAGAGAACGCACGTCTTCTGGAAGTGTGCTTGAGCTTCCGAGAAGGAGGAGGCTTTGATCAACCAATCGTCCAGATACGGGTAGACAAACACCTTGTTCTTCCTTAGGTGTGCTGCTACCACTGCCATACACTTCGAGAATGTTCTGGGCACAGACTTCAGTGCGAATGGCAATACTGTGTACTGATAATGATTGCCGCCGACTTGAAATCGCAGGAACTTCCTGTGTTTGTGTGCAATGGGCACATGGAAGTACGCATCCTGTAGGTCTATTGCACATAGCCAGTCTCCCTGTTGCAACTGAGGATAAATCTGATGCAACGACAGCATACAAAACTTTTCTCTGCGAATCCACTTGTTTGCCTCTCGCAAGTCCAGAATGGGCCTGAACTCGTTCTTGTCCTTCTTGCGAACCAGGAAGAACCGGGAGTACAGACCTCTTCCTCTTTGAGACAGAGGAACGTCTTCTATCGCCCTTTTCCTTAACAGGATATCGGCCACCGCCTGGAGCTCGCGCAGTTGAAACTGCGAGCTGACCGGAGCAATTGATGGAGGCAGGCTGGTGAACCAAAAACTGTATCCATTGCAAACAATATTCAGCACCCACTTGTCCTGAGTAATTTTTCTCCACTCTGCCAGAAAAAATTGAACGCTTCCCCCCACCGGAGCGGGTAACGGATGAAGCGGAAGTGACCGCTCAGGGTCGAGACCCGGCCGGGCCCTTGTTCGCTGCAGAGGACTGCTGTCCCCCCTCTACCCTTCTGGCGCTTCTGGAAGAGTCTCCAGAACTGCTGCTCTTGTTGCTGCTGCTGTCCCGAAGACTGCCCTCGTCCTCTTCCCTGAGCACCGAACCGTCTCTGGAACGGGCGGTAGGCCTTCTTTTCTTTGGGCTTCTCCAAGCCTACAGCCGTCAGGGTCTCTGCCTCCGCCTTCATGCGGGCCATCTCATCATGGGCATGCTTTCCGAAAAGGGTTTCCCCAGAGAAGGGCAGATTGGATCCCGCTGCTGGGCCTTCGGCTTGAGTGATGTGAGCCTGAGCCAAGCATGGCGCCGCTGGTTGATCCCATGACAGGACCCATGGGCAGCCAAAAGAGACATCCGCAGCCGCGCTGATGACCTGGTTTGAAACCAGCATCCCCTCTTTAAGTATCTCCTGGAAGTCCTCCTTCTTGTCTCGTGGCAGGAGTTCCGTGAACTGTTGCAGGGATTCCCACAATGTACGGTCATATCGCCCTAGTACCGCCGCATCGCTGGACGCCTTCATGGCCGTGGATGCAGTCGCACAAGCCTTCCTACCAGCCGAGTCGATCCATCGTCTTTCCTTATCGGGAGGTACGGTGGAGGACAGGGAGGCAGAATGTACCTTCCTGGCCGCCGTCACTATCACGGAGTCAGGTACCGGGTCTATCCGCAGGAAAGCCGGGTCCAAATCCGGGGCCCTGTACTTCTTCAGAAGTCGGGAGGGAGCGGCCTTCACCACTGCTGGTGTGAGGAACAGCTCCTCCGCAGGCTCTACCAAACCAGGCACTAGTGGCAGTAGAGGGCGAGACAAATGCTTCTTGTGAAGCGTCTCAAATATCACGGATGTCGTGGGTGTTGGAGACGTCACCGTAATTCCCAATTTTGCACCCCCCCCCTAAGGAGAACATCCTGGAACGGGCTGATGTCGTCCACCGGAGACACCCTTGTCCCCAGGGATTCCGACAAGGTCGGAGAATATGTCCTGGTCCTGGACCTGGAGGAGTCCGTGCGGGACCTCGATCCATGCCTCCTATGGCGACGTCTTGACCTGGTGGAGGATCTACGTCGATTCCTCGATCTTCCTCTCCGTCCAGAGCGTGATCGTGACTTCCTCAGCTTTGGTCGATCCGCCGGTTCCACCGGGGCGGGCGACTTCGGCTTGGCCGGGGCCTTCGGCTTAGGGGTCCCCTTGGGAGGGGTCGGAAGCCTGGGCAGCGAGACCGACCTCGGAGGAACCGGAGGCGGCTTGTCCGCAGGTCGAGGCATAGTGTGAGGCAGTGGTGGTAGAGGAGGAGGAGTAGGGTCCCTCGGAGGGAGTCCCCTCGGTAATGGAGGCGGGGGTGTAACCGGCCTCTGTGACGGAGTATACACCATGGAGTACACCGAACCCGGTGATCAGCTTCCTTTCCAGCCTGGGACGTAGGCGAACCTCCCATGGCGCCAGATCTCCTTCCCGCCTCTTCGGCGTCGAAGAACGGCGACCGGACGGCGAGCGTCGGTCCCTCGACGGCGAGAGTCGGTCCCTCGACGGCGAGAGTCCTTTCCTCGACGTCGACCGTTTACCCCTCGACGGCGAATGCCTTCGCCTTGACGTCTACCTCGCTCGTCTCGACGGCAACCTTCTTCGCCTGGACGGCGACCTTCGGCGCCTCGACGGCGTCCTGCGCCTCGACGGCGACCTCCATCGCCTTGACGGCGATCTGCGCCTCGACGGCGAACTTCTCTTCGACGACGAGGATCCCCTCGATGACGATCTTCTCCTTTTCGCCGACGGCGAACGGCGGTGTCGCCTCAACGGCGAGCGCCGACGCCGGGCCTTTCGACGTCGATCACTCGGCGTTGACTCCGACTCCGACGAAATCATCACAGGAGACCTCGACAGTGGTCTGTTCAGTTCTTCCGACGTCGGTCCGACCCAAAGCCCTGGGGAGACGGTGAACAGACTGTAGTCATCCCTCTCGACGTCGTAGTCGGTGCAATCGACCCAGACGGAGAATGGTGACACTTGCTGTTTTTCCTGCCCCTGGGGAGCCCCCCCAGAGGGCTCAGCACGGACAGAGGAAGCCCCTCCAGACCCACCTTGCGCCTTCAGCCTTCTTTCCTCAAGGCCCTGAAGCCTGATCTTCTTTCTGTCCTTCAGGGTCCTGCCAGAGAAGCCCTGACAAATCACACACTCCCCTGGGACATGGGAAGAGGGAAGGCAGAGGATACACACCTCATGGGAATCTGATTTGGCCTTCTTCCTGGAGCACTCCGGGCATTTGTCAAACAATGCAGGCATATTTGACATCAAAAGAGTGCAAAAAACAAGAAGAAAGGCACCAAAGTACGTAGAAAGCACTTAACTTGACAAAAAAGTGAAAACAAATCACCAATAAACCCTTGAAAAGGGAGAGCTCAATGCTCCAGGGTCCTGCTTGCAGGAGCCGGAAAAAAGAACTTCAAGTGGGCCGGGTCCTCTTAGCTCTTAGAAAATGCAATTGTAAAAGCTATTTGCTTCTGTTAAAACATGCACCTGCTGACAAATAAGCTTAGTCACGTATTTTGAAGTCTATTGGTAAATCGTCGTGTATATGCTGCATGCGAGTTCGAAGGGATATCTTGCTTAAGGTGGGGACAGCAGATTTCATTAAGCTCTGGAGAGATGGAATTCTTTCGGCTGGAGCCAGCCGATGCCAGAGCAGAGACAAGTATTGATGCCTTGAGAGGTGCGAACTTTAAATTGGGGAAACTATTTATGAAGGTTTCCCTAATCAGTTCTGTTTAAAACCAGTGCGTGCACCACGTCTTTGAGATCTGGCTTGGGACTCAAAGGTTTCATTTTTCTTAAATTCCACAGATTATACTGATCAACCCTGACAATATTTACAATATGTCTAGCCAGATATAATCGAGGGTGCATGGCAAGATGATTTAGGTTTGTTACATTTAATGGCAACGAACCGCGTTCCTGCTGCACCATGGAAGTTACTGTACAGTGTTCTTATGTGTGTCACTCTGCTGTCTGCTAATCATATACCATTAATTTAGGCTTATTGTCAGTCAGTTTCCAAACATTATTTTGCTGTTTTACAGTTGCAGTCTAAATTTATAGGTGTTACTTATTTCTATTGAGTAGAGGTGTTCGTTTTCCTTGTTGCATTACTGTCCGCACTTCATCTCAGTAAATGGAATGTTTACTTGTATGTATGCTTCATTAACTCTAATCAGGATCCATGGGGCTGACTCTGGGCCTTTCTGGTGTATTCATTTTGTTCAATTTTTTTCTTCTGAGTTGTTGTGTTGACATAAGATCTGGCACTACTAAAGCTGCCATCTGCAGAGGGGCCGGCGCAGTCCAAAGTATACTTCAGAACCCCAGATTTTGCTGCCCTTTGTTGCAAGCGTCTTCACTGGCACCATTGCGACTCAATGCGACCCCCATGTTGGCAAAAGCTTTCCTTTCAGTGTGGTTTACAATACCGCAATAACTTTACGCCCTACCACTTTCAAATGTCACCAGCCGCCCCTGGTATTATCCTTTGCCTCCTCTGTGAAGCTGCCTTCGAGGCCTGAGTCTCTGCCCGTCATCTGATTTCAGGGTTTGCAATCGCTCCACATTCCACCCTCCGGCCTCTAAGATCACCCTGTGCAACCCTTAGTACATACGTTTCAGAGTGCAATGCAAGCATGCAAGTGTGAACCTTAGCACACAGGCCTTAGCACGACTGCTAAGATTCACACTTGCATGCTTTCATTGCACTCCGATACGCACGTATTTAAAGACACATTGTATTTAAATAAGTGCGTGTCAGAGAGCAATGCAAGCATGCAAGTGTGAATCTTAGCAGTCGTGTCCTGGCAGTATGTATTGAGATATAACCCTTGCTTAGTTTGGAGAGACCCCGTTCGCTGTCACTGGCGTGCTTAATGTTAAAAGGATTGCAAAGTGCGTTGCAATTTGGCTTTAGGCAAGTTTAATCCAGTAATAAATAGAGGCGAAGGCCGGTCGTTTAAGTTCATTATGAGCCTGCTTCATTCTGGTTCCCAGGGATATGGCTGTGGTTATTAAAAGATCTCTGTATAAGTATTCATGTAAAAATAATGAGTCGAGCTCTATTACTGGGAGGTCAAATTGTGCCCGAATTTTGTGCTTAATGTAAGGAATCTCCATTCATTGAGTGAAAAAAATCACATGTATGTTGGCGGTAAGAGTGGAGTAGGAATGCACGGGTGAAACAGTACTGCAATCGTTACCAGGGGAACTTATTCTCTCATTTATGCGCCGGCAATAATTCTCCCATTGTCAGAGGAAGCCCATTATTTATTCATGTAATCATATAATAAAATGGGCATGTTATGTCTGTCTTGGAAAAAGCTTCGAGATCAGAAGAAGCTTGTATTTTTCTATGTTACCGTGCGGCAAATGTAATGATTGCTTTAATAATAAACACAATGAATGGACGCTTTTTCGTCATTAGGGGCCTTGGCTGAGCACGGCTCATCCATTTTGAGGGTATGGGGGCCTGTCATATTTTATGTTTCTTGTTGGATGGATAACGGTTTATTCCACCAAGAGGGGGGACTCACTCGTTGGGAAATCGTGTGGTAAATGTGCAAACTCATTAGACAGGTAAAGATTGATAGAGCCATAATAACTTCAACTATAGTCAAGGTAATAGACGAGAGCATTCATTAGCGGAAGAATGGCCATGCAGAAAAGGGCATTTTAAAGGTACCGTGATGGATATGGAAATGCATGCCATTACTTAGTTAGTTCTTCTGCAAGAAAACCCTATCACCGAATAAAATTAATCAAGGCACTGCCCGTTTTGTTGCTGGAGTTCGCTTTTTTGTCTTTATGCTTTCTTAAAAAAATAGCAGCCCAACACAATGCATTCTGTGCTCTTCAGCTTGATTTAATGCCATCATTAAGCATTTTATCGAATTGAAATTTGCCACACTGTTGACGTCTGTCATTTGTTTATCTAACCTTAGTTACTCTTTGAAAGTTTCTATTGCTCTGTTCAGGCTGCTAAAGGTAGGGTTGGCTTCTTGTAAATAATTGTGATATCTGGATTAAAAATGAAAATTCAAGCAAAGTACCTCTGTATATGCAATATTCTGTATCTACTGTACAATCTAAATGGACATTTTGGTCGCACAGTTGGTGTTACTACTTTTTGCTTCATACCTTGATATTTTGTACAGGCCGAATGCGGGTTAGGACTCTGCGAGCAATAAAGCGCAGGAGTCTTGTCTCCCCCTCCCATTTTAGTACGGCTGCCAAACGTTGTTTGCATAAGGGTGCGAACGAAGGAGAGACAAGACCAGATGGAGACCACACCTCATGCCCTGTGCTGTGGCCAGGCTTGAGTCTCATTTGTCCTGACTCTGAGGCGGAGCATTGTTGTCACATTGTGTGATCCAGTGGTCATATGGGGGGATCAGAAGTGCACAACATGAAAAGACAACTGTCCAGACAGTTGAAATGCTTCAGCTGAAGTGTAAGGCATGAGTCTTCTGTGCTGTGAAACTGAAGGAGGGGTAGGCAGCTAAACAAGCTTTCTTGCCTGTGTGCCTGCTTCCCAGAAAGAAATGTAAATGTGTGCAACTGGTCAATCTGCAAATGTAAAGGGTTCTTAGAAGCTGGTATTGGCTTTAATTGATGGAATCACTTCAAGCTTCCTGAAATCTCTTTATTGAGGTCATAACTACATTTTCACCCATGCTTTATTAACCTTGCTTTCTCAAATATACTTGAAAATGCACCACTTACCTACCCCTAATGGCAGTGGCTCGCTCACCCGCCGCTGGTCACTCACTGCAAACTTTTACGCCCCCCCCCCACTTTCAAATGTCACCAGCCGCCACTGCTTTAGTGACTGGTGAGTGTCTTCCCAGAGACAGAAGGGATTAGAGAGAGAGTAAGGTGGACAGCATGGTTACAGGACAGTACAACAGAATTAAATCATATTGCTTTCTAAACCAAAGAGGGGGTGACTCCTTGCTCAAAAAGCTCCATGTAAACTTGTGATCTGAGAAACCAAGCTTGCATGTACCACCTCATGTGGCTGCAGAATCAGAGAAAATTACAGCAACTGAATCATTTAAAGGTACTGAATAATAAAAAAGTGTTTTATTTCATTCAAAGGTTAATGGAGAGAATTTGCACTACGTGAGAATACCCAGGGATCAATGCTAGATCTAAAACTCTGAGCAGATGTTCAAAGATGCTGCAAGTTGACAGCCATGTAACATGCACACAAATGGAAAAAGCTGTTCAATTAACTTTACCTGCTGGAATCTCTTTAAATGAAGAGTAAGTATAGGTGGGGCAAAAGAAATAAGCATTTGCTTTTTGGCATTGGTGTAAGCATGTTTCTTCTCATTTTTCTCACCTGAAAACAACAAACAATAAGTTAGGAGCCATCACAAATGAGCTTACAGGTAAAAAAAAACGAAGAAAGCAACAGATTAGATCAGAAACAGACAGTACCTCATCAGCAGTTAATTGCCTAACTAGCCTTTCATAAAAATGCATATCTTTTTTTGACTTTATTTGAATACAGGATTTCAGGCGGCAAACCGGCATCAGTTGACTGGTGCCACTTTCAAAATCTCCATGAATGCTGTTGGACTGACACCATGGCTACGAGGAACAATGACGTGATCAGTGCATCTTTAAAGCTCCAATTGTTTTAACTTTAGATCTGGGGATTATATTTCCTAGCACACGTAGTATATATGACCAACAACAGAAACAAGCATTGACAAATCTGTTGGGCAGAATTTTCGTTTCATCTATGAACATGTACACAGAATATATACACTACTATTGACAACGAAAAAGTATTGATACCGAAATGCAGAGAAAGCAATATACCCACAGATATCCACGGACACAAAGGCTAACACACACACACACACTCGCACGAACAGACAGACCAGCAGACAAATACACACCAATGCACACAGATCCCAGGTAGTAATGAGCCTCAATGACCAGAGCCAATAATAAGACTCAATGCCCCTAGGTAGTAGTAGCCCTCAAAACTTCCCCGGTAGTCTCAAACAACAAGTTAGTCATGGAAGAGGTGTGGCGCCGCGGCTAGGGTGACTAACTCTGGAATCTGGGGATCACGGTTCGATCCCCGGCACCGGCGGCAGATTAGCCCCGCACAATGTGACTCTGGACAATAGCTTCCCGACGGCCTCCAGCGCCTAAAGACCCTTACGGGTGATTGTGCGCTTTACAAATGTGGATTATTATTATAATTATTACTGAATCAGTAAATATTTTGTTAAAACTGTGAGTTTCTTGAAAATAGGCACATGATCCCTTTTGTGCCTTTCAGAGATCAAGTTAGGGACCATAGTTGGGATTTATGCATCTCTCCTCGGTCAGGGTGTCTGTATGCAAGGTGTCATTCATACTTCCTGTGCTAGCAAAGAAGTCTGATGCTTTAGACTACCATCAATAATAAATGCACCGAACAGAAGGAGAAACAAGCATTTTCAATGCAATAGGTCTCGCCTTCGAAAAAGTTAGAGCTATTGGCATTGTAAATGACAAACTTTTTATTTATGGGTTGGTTTTGAAAACTGATAAATGGCATTGTCATTTACAATGCCAATCGCTTAATCTCTCGCAAATGCAAGACCTATTGCATTTGCGCACACACACACACAGTCGCGTACACACACACAGAGACACACACACACACACAGACAGAGACACCACACACACAGAGACACCACACACACAGAGACACCACACACACACACACACACAGAGAGACACACACACACAGACACACACACAGAGAAACACACACACACAGAGACACACAAACACACAGACACACACAGAGACACACACACAGAGACACACACGCAGAGCCACACACAAACACACACAGAGCCACACACACGCCACACACACAGAGCCACACACACACACGCCACACACACACAGAGAGCCCCACACACACAGAGAGCCCCACACACACAGAGCCCCACACACACAGAGCCCCACACACACAGAGCCCCACACAGAGCCCCACACAGAGCCCCACACACACAGAGCCCCCCCACACACAGAGCCCCCACACACACAGAGCCCACACACACAGAGAGCCCCACACACACAGAGAGCCCCACACACACAGAGCCCCACACACACAGAGCCCCACACACAGAGCCCCACACACAGAGCCCCACACACAGAGCCCCACACACAGAGCCCCACACACAGAGCCCCACACACACAGCCCCACACACAGCCCCACACACACACAGAGCCACACACACACAGAGCCACACACACACACACAGAGCCACACACACACACAGAGCCACACACACACACACACAGAGCCACACACACAGAGCCACACACACAGAGCCACACACACAGAGCCACACACAGACACACATACACAGGCCGAAGCGGGAATGGGTCCGTGCAAGTTGGTAGGTGGACAGCGCTTTGGGACATGCCGCACGTCCTTTGCTGGTCGAGTTTCTCAGGAGATTTGTTTCGTTGCAGCGAATGCTGCAGACATCGCCACCAGCCTTAATATACGCGCCCTACTGGGTATCGTGACGCTGGAGATGTGGGCAGAGGGGGCATTGGGGCAGAGAGGGCGTTCACTGTGATCTGTCTGCACGAGTGGGCTGTTTGGGTGGGAAGCAGTCATTTCGCCTGCTCAGTGGTGGTTCGGCAGGAATAGGAATAGGGTGCAGTGAGGGGCACCCCTAGACCTGGGGCTGTCACTGAGTGCATACTGACAAGGAAGAGGGGTAGGCGTGGCTCTCAGGGTGACCGCCAGGGCCCCGATCCCGCTGCTTTTGAAGCATGTCCAGCAGCTTGTTGTTGGACTGCCATTTTGGAATCTGCAGCAGCCCTTCACTGCTGGCATTTTATACACAAGCTTTTCCCGCTCCAGGCTCTCACCCGGGGAGGAGGGCAGAGGGGCGCAGGGGTAGTCTGGGGCACAGGGGTAGTCTGGGACTTCGGGGCTATTCTGCTTTGATCGCTTCGTAGGACATTTTATGTTAGGAAGCAAGGCTGTTCACAGACGGAGCTGCTGTGCAGAGGTTTACAGGGAGAGGATGGCCGTGCTCTGAAATGACACCCGGCAGTGTTAACCTGTGTGAAGGGTAGCACGGGGAGCGTGCCCTGGTGCGCCGTTTAGAGGGGTGAGCGGTGCAGTGTGTTCTGCTAACGGGGTAGGATTCTCGAGGGTGGACAGGGGTAGTAACAAGCAGGGCGTCTTCACGATTGTTTTGGTACTGCACATACCGGTGTAGGTCTGAGCGGGTGGTATGGCCGCTGGCACACAGCAGAGGAGGCCTGAGTTCGCTCTGAACCCCACACAAGGACACCTGAGGGACCACTTTTCCACACACTACAGCCGTTTGACACTGTTGTATCGTGCCCAGCAATGCAGATTAGCCTGTTGCCTGCGGTTGAGGGTCAGAGGTCTGCGAGGCATTTTAGGAAGAGCGAGAGTCAGGGACGTTTTAAGGCATTGACAAAGAGGCCAATTGCCCAGGCCCCCATCTTCCAAGGGGTCCCCTGGTAATGTGATATTTCTCTGACTCGACCTTATCTTTGTCGATTTTTCTGCCAGCACCACCTATATCTACTTTTAACTTTGGCTCTATCTTTTAAGTGTCTCATATATATATATTTAATATTGTCACAACACAGAATTGGCAACATAGGCACTACAGTTCAAGATTGCTCCGAACAGGGGCCCAACATATGTCTGGCCCAGGGTCCCAAAAATTCTCAGGAGGACACTGATGGGAGTGATTCTATATTTTGGGTAAATATGGCCAGTGTGGGTGTTGCAGACTGAAGAGGCGTTTTCAGCCCACATGGGCCCTGGGCTCACCGAGCCTAGCCGATGTGGCACAGAGGGGCGCGTGTTGCAAACTGGGTGAGAAATGCCTGTCCTCCCATTCAACTAAAATGCAAGAAATCGAAATAACATCTATTTCTTTTATTTTGGTATAATCGCGGCACCCACGCTTTACTTGTAACATTTTAAAAGTAAAGCACAGGTGCCGCGATTAAACTACAATTAAAGACATTTTTCTTTTAGAGCGTCCCACTTGGACGGGCTCGGCATGACTTCCTGCTGGAGTAAAAGGTTTCTTATCTTCTTTATGGGGCCATCTGTTTGGACCAATAAAGAAGATAAGAAACCTTTTACCACATCAGTAAGTCAAGGAAGCCAGTCTGAAAGGGACGGGGCTAAAAGAGAAAAGAGTACGTCACTGGGACCTCTTTTCCAATGGCTGGCCACGAACGGTGACGCCAGCCAATGGAAAAGAGGGGTGGGGCTTAACCTCGCTAGTGAAACTTACTCTAAGTCATTAAATCTTGCCAGCGAGACTGCGCATGTGCGCAGCCTACGCTAGCCGAGACCTAAAAACGTTAGTGCTAATCCCACTATGCAGTGTCATACAAATGGTTGTTCAATAAAATGTGTGTGAAAAAGAAAACTCCCTATTTCTTGACTGATTATTACTATCAACAAATTGCTGATGAATATGTGCTGATCCCCAAGTGACTGACTCAGCAAGCGAAAGCTGAGGGAAGCTGACACGTAATCCTCTCTTCGTAATTTTCCATGAATGGACCAAGATCCCTTAGGTCAATTCTAAAAGTGTGATACCGTACTTCATTCTTCCTCTACAGTCAGAACTGTTGTTTTTAGAAGCTGTGTATCTTTGCCAGTTAAACTTTTGATTATTTTGAACTAATTAGGCATAATTAGCTATTTATATGTTCTAATTAATCGAAATTAACATGTACATTATTTACGAAAAGAAGTTTCAGGATGGCTGCTTGAGCAGCACCCAGTTGAGGGACCTGCAGTGCGTTTGATGCAATGATCATCATTGCTTGATGTGTCCTGCTCTCACATCACCACTGCAGAGGCCCTCCTTGCAAGAAAGCCCAGTCCACCTCAGTACCTGCCGCCCCAAGAGCTCTAGTGGCCGCATGACCAAGACCATGCTACACCAGTGGTGGTGACCCAGTTGTGCTCCAACACCTCACATGGGCACATGGGGGTATGGGCCTGCTGAATACACCTGGGAGTTAGCAGGAAGCCTGTGGTTCCCTTGTTGGAGTCAAGGTGGGCAGAGGTGCCCTGAGGAGAACGGTCTCAACAGGGCTGGTGCGGGTGGGCAAAAATGGGACTGCACCTGCACTTTTGTCCCTGGAGGGGAACACTCTGAGGCATCCAAGGTCCAACCTTGCCTGCTGGGGCTAATAAAGGTCACTTTTCTGAAGTCTGTAACATATATAGACACGTCTATCGAGAACACTTGAGAGCCAAGATGACGGACTGGAGGAAACAGAAAGGTAACTACTTGCTGTCTCTGGGAAGTTCTTCTCGTAGTTCCCTGCATGACATTCTTGCCGATTTCACTAAAAAACATGGTCCACTGAAATGGCAGTAAAGACTGACAACACTGAAGGGGCAGTTAAGATGGTGGAGCTTAAGAGAAAAAGAGAAAATCACAATGGGTCCAGGCCACACTGGAACGCCAGGAGAATATGGATTCTGCCATTAAGGAACTAATGGTTTTTAAGGGTAGCAAAACTGATGCATCACCAAAGTCAACTTGAAGATCGATACGTTAGATAAATTGAAGATGAAGAAAACTTTCCCCAACCTACTGGGGGTTTCCTCGCACATTAAATGAGGCACAAGGAAGGTTCTTGAGATTGCTAAAGGACTTGTTGGAGAATGACACTGGAGAGGATGGCCGGCTGTTGAAGAAAGAGTTCTGAATCGCTACTTAGCAGCGCGTGAAGAAAACAGATGCAGGAAATAGTGTGATGGTGCACATGCTTTTGACGGCGCGGACAGATGATAATTTAAAGTCTTCCATTTACTAGAAAATGGTAATATTGGGAGGGGCTTCAATTCTGTTCCCGGATTTGAGACCCCATTACTCTTGCCTCAAAGATGTCATTTAGGGTTAGAAGGAAGCTCGTGGCTAAATTGGTGGGTTTTCGTGCCAGACCTTTGCAAGGAAATTAGGAAAAACAATTTGTGTTTGCGCAGGAAGACTTGTCTTGGCCATTTCTAAATAGCGAGAAAGTGAATTCTGGATTAACATAAGTTACAGTATCCTAGCTGAGTCACATGGGGATGTTCTTGGAGAGAAGGGTTTTTCGTTCATGCCAGACCAAGGGTTTTACTTCCTGCTTCCTCTGGAGAATTGAAGAGCAACAGTCTTTGATTTGTTCTGTATCTAGTTTTTCATTATTAGTTTCTATGGATCTCCTAGGTTGCTAAGAATGGGATGGAAATGGCTTTTCGTTGTTGCCGGACACACCAAAATGATTTCTCTTGTTTCCTGTTTATGAGTGTATTAGACAGAAAATATGTGGAGGATATTGTTGCGATGACTGATGTTCTGGAGGTGCAACTTCCTGTTAAGCAAAGTTTTATTAATAGATTTAATCCATAAAAAAAAGAACTCAGTTTCAGAAGCTAAAGTTTTACAAATACAGAGAACTGTCAGAGTTAATGGGGCACTGATAAGAAACAGCCAGAGTACAATTCTTGAAAACTGATTTTCATTTGTGCACTGACATGTACCTACTTAGGACTAATCTAAAGTGTTCCCAAAAAATCAACCCCTCGAGGGACTGTGGCTTTAGTGTTTCTTGGCAGAAATTATACACTTGTGTAATAACGGTCCAAAACACAATTTATTAAATAAAGAACTTAAGAATTATGCAGGTGCTTATCTCATGCTGCTTTTGTTTTTTTGTACCTGGAAAACGCTGTATGCACAAAAGTTGTAGTGAAGTTTATAAAACAAACTACGGAGTTGAGTGAGAAGCAGGACCAATCAGAGTACTGTTTATCATCCAAAATCATCAATGTATGCATGGGGCACATGTATAACGCAAACCTACACGGAGGCAGCAGAGTATAGTGCAACCTGGAACAAGCAGTGGGCAAGCCAAGAGGTCTCAACTGGAAAGGTCCAGGATTTGTCTATGTCAATGCCTTTTGCAACTGGCATCTGCACGATTGCAGAGTACACATACATTGTGATGTGTGGGTATGTGTCTCGATGCACGGCAGGCACTTTTAATTTACTGTTCTAATATAGAGGATAGAAAGGTTAGAGTGATAAATCGAAAATGTAAAAACAAAAAGTTTGTGTGCAAAGGGAAGCGATCAGCTTGCCACCACTTAGCAGCTGACGGACACTCGTAACAAATAAAAAGAGAACTTTATAACATGGGGAGAACGGCAGGAAGCATTAGGAGAAAGGGTAATTAAGATAGCACACAGGTTGCACCGTGTGCAAGGAGAGAGAGAGCAAGAAAACACATGCACTCCTATGGAGTGCTAAATACTAAACAAACAAATAAACATTTGCAAAGCCAATAGCTTTGACTTAGGGCTGCTGGATGAGTCTCCAGTGATGGGCCTAAGCAGGTCAGGTGTGTCACAGGATGATCTGAGGCTGTGAGTTGCCTAGGATAAACACTACAGAACTCACCGACATGCCAGGGCACTAACAAAACATCAGAGTAAAGAAAATCAAACAAAAAGCCTGATTTCGATAAATGCTTAAAAAAGTAGAAACAGCAGACCAGTAAGTCTTCTTGAAAAAGATAGTGACCTCACGAAAGTCAAGACCACAGTAGTATGAAGTAATGCTACCACAGTTAAGCGAACAGACCACCATAATATTTCTTTAAAAACTTCTCTGTTTGAGGGTGCAAGGCCTGGCGGCGGCTAAGATGGCCGCGTAGTCTCGAGGCTCCTCCGAGGGCCTGCGTAAGACCCCCTAAATCCGGCCATCAACCTGTCACCACTCTCCCTGCAGCTGCAGATCCTGGCAGCGGGAGAGCTCCGACGCCGAGAGAGACCATTCCGGTCCCTCTCCTCCCCCGTATAGCGGAGCGGTGCGGCCCGGCGTCTGCGGCCTGGCCCTAGCCTGTGGAAGAAGCGAAGCCCCGGCCTCGAGTGCGGGCGAGGCCGGGAACCAGTGGGGGTGGGGGGGGCACCGGGGACATGCTGCGGCCCTCGGCGGGCGCCCCCCGCTCCTCTCTGGGGTTGGGGACCCCCCTCCCCCCGCTGGGACCCCGGGGGTCGCAGGAGGACACCCGACTGTGCCGCAGGGGGTGAGCGGCTGGAGGCGCCGGGGGATTCTGACAGGCAGTTGTGGGACACGGAGACATGGCTGGATGCTGCCCCCAACTAAAGGAAGGCTGAGGCGGAGCGCGCTGCTGGATCTGGACTGAGCCCGCCGGTGTGCAGAAGGCCTGTGGTGAGACCCCAGTGGCGTGCATGGATTGGCGATAAAGGTCTGGAATGATGGCGCCGGGGCGCGTGGCCGGACACAGGGCGGCGAGTCTGAGAGCTCTGGCAAGCGGGGTGGCTCCATTGGCCCCTAGGGACTCCCATCCAAGACTATAACCAAACCCAAGTCCTACACTGCCACCCAGGCCATTACCATAGACAAATATAGGGCCCCGACGGGTGGAGGAGGAGATGCACACGCCGGAACTGTGGCGGAGGGGTCTGAACCGTCGCTGGCAGCCATTATGCAAGCCATCCAGTCACTGGGAACGACACTGGAGACAAAGATTGACAAGGTGGCCATCGAGTTGGCACTACAGCGGGCTGACCTCAATAAAATGTCGGCAAAAGCCACTCAGAACGCCACAGACATTGGTGAACTTCGGAATACCACTAAGCAATTGCAGCAGCAGGTCCAGCATCTGACCCACCAACAAAAGCTAAACACGGCACGGCTGGAGGACCAGGAAGGGAGGGCCCGTAGAAACAACGTATGGGTGGTAGGTGTACCGGAGAAAATGGAGGGACAAAGCATGGATCTGTTCCTAGAAGAACTCATTTTGAAACACCTCCAACCCAAAAGACTCTCTAAGTTCTTTATTATTGAACGTGCGCACAGGGCTCCGGTCCCCCTCCCCCGCCCGGGGGCCCCTCCAAGGACTATCATTGCCCGGATACTCAACTTCCGTGACCGGGACGCCATTTTACAGGCAGCACGTCAAAATGGTGACCTCCGGATAGACAATGCGGTGATACGGTTCTTTCCGGATTTCACGTACAGGGTCCAGCAGGAGCGCCGTTCATTTGATGGTGTTAAAAAGGAACTACGAGCATTGCGCCTCAAATAAATGATGTTCTTTCCGGCGCGCCTCAAGATCTTGGCTGAGGGCAAATCCTTCTTCTTTACATCCCCAGATGAGGCCATGGCATGGATTGAAGAAACGCAGCGGCCCTCGCATGGCTCGCGCCAGGAGGGAGGATGGCGGAATACAGAGGCTCAGTCCCGGACAACATCGCTGGTCTCCGCGGGAGGTGATGCTCGAAGACAGGGCAGCCCTCGGACAGCAGACAGAGACAGGATACGCAGTTTATTGGCCTCGCTGGACTTGGGCTGACTCGGACGATAGTGGTTTGGCGCAAGGATATATTCAGACAGCTGTGCCCCTTTGGAGGACTCCCGTGTGGATCTGACTACCGTGAGTTGAGGCTTTGATGGCCTGCAGAGAACGAGAACTGAGGTGGGGGACATCTTGCCCCCAGCGGACATTTGCTAAAGTACTGTGGGGGGGCGTCTTTGGGGGGTTGGGGGGTATGTAATGCCAGGTCTTTAACAAGACACTTGGACACTGAGTGGTGGCCTGAACTTGTGACATGGGGTCGGCCAGTACCCTCGGGATGGCCTTTTGGTTGCCACTTCACCCCTAAGTTTTTCGTTGATTGGGCGACAGGTGCTCTGCTTGTTGGCGTATGCTGGGCCCGTTTGGCCTGCAAAGCAGGGTAGCAGGGTGGGGGGGATCCAGGGGTTGGGGAAGGATGGTTGCAAGTTGGTTGATGAATGGACAGTTGGTTTTATGTCAAGTTTCAATGGCTCCAGTGGCACGGTGGGCAGGCAGGTGGGTGGTGGGCGGTAGTAGGGTTCTGCATATCCTTTTGCATTTATGCACTGATTTATTTTTCTAATGCACATGGCAAAGACACAGACAGTCACGGTCCTATCCTGGAATGTGAACGGCTTGCGCGAAAAGATCAAGCGCACCATTGTCCTTCAATATTTGCATAGGCACGGCCCTGATATAGTTTTGCTACAAGAAACGCACTTGGTAGGGAATCACTATAAGGCACTCAACAGATTTGGTTACACACTTAGGGCACACGCCGGTTTCACTACTGGCTCGAGGGGCGCCGGGATCCTAATCAGAAACTCCCTCCCGCTGGTAATAGGGCGGCAGTGGTTGGATCCTCAAGGGAGGTACGCAGCTCTTACGGGGCAGTGTGAGGGGATTACCATGAATATTTGCTCGCTTTATGTCCCCCCGAGGTTGCAAGGCACCACCCTGCCGGACATAGGGAAACTGCTACTGGACATGCCGACTGGGGTCCTACTCCTAGGAGGCGATATGAATGATGTGATGGCAGGGGACATTGACAGGTCACCGGGCCCGTCCCCCAGAGGGAGGGTGAGCCACCTCCGAGATTTCGCGCAGGCACTGGGCTTGGTTGACTTCTGGAGGGCCTATAACCCACACACCAGACAATACACACACATATCTGCTGCACAGGGGTCGGGGTATAGACTAGATTACCTATTCACACAAACGAGTGGCATGAACTCCTTCCACAGTGGGTGTCACAAGGCAAGGGGTATCTCGGAGAATTCCGCAGTGGAGGTACAGCTGCGAGGCCCTGGGAGGGAATGGAGTGCACCCCCTAGGTTGGATCCTTTTCTGTTTAAGGATCAGGAGTTTCAGACGCAGTTTAAGGAACGAGTGGACCAATATTTTACGGACAACGTCGCTTCAGTTTGATCGCGCATCATAGTGTGGGAGGCATACAAGACTGTAGTAAGGGGATTTGTGCAGGCAAAGGTGGGCAAGCGGAAGAAGGAGAAAAGCGCCCAAGTAGATAGACTTGAATTGGAACTTCAGGAACTAGTGAAAGAAGGAGAGGGTACGCAAGAACAACAGCAGGATAGGCGACACAAATGCCGCCTCCTGGAGAAAGAAATGAAGAATATGCTTTGTGACCAGGCGAGGTCGCGAGCACTAGCTACCCAGAGGCGTGTGTATGATCTGGGTGACAAAGCCAACAAGATGATAGCCTGGCTGGAGAGGAGGGATAGGGATCGTAATTGGGTGCCTGGGATTCAAACTCATGACGATGAGTACCACGAGTGTGGATATAGCGGAAGAGTTCTCCGGTTACTACGAAACAGTCTATCGGTCAAAAACTCAGCGGAGTGCGAGAGAGTGCGAGGATTTCTTGACCCCCCTGCAGCTACCCACGTTGGAATCAGTGGACAGGGACATGCTGGACGCCGACATCACAGTGTCGGAAATAGAGCACGCCATGGGTGACTTGCAGGCGGGGAAGGCGCCGGGACCCAATGGCTTTACGGCGGAGGAGTTTAGGTGTGTCTCTAGTAGAATTGCACCCCATATGCTGGAAATGTACAAGGAGGCTCTACAGGCAGGGCGGCTGGCGAAAGATCTTCGATCAGCCACGATTGTGGTGATTCATAAATCTGATAAGCCACAGGACCGATGCAGTTCTTACAGGCCAATATTACTCCTCAACTTCGAAACGAAAGCCCTGGGCAAGATTTTGGCCACTAGACTAGGAGCAGTAGTGCAATCACTGATACACCCGGACCAGTCCAGTTTTATACCGCATAGGAGCACGCGGCTTAATCTGAGGCGCCTGTATGGAGTGATACAGAGGACAGCGAGCCGGCCAGATACACCAGCGCCCCTGCTCTCGCTGGATGCTCACATGGCCTTCGACAGCATGGAGTGGCAGTACATATATGCAGTCCTGGCCAAGATGGGGTTCGGTGACAAATTTCGAGCATGGGTGAGACTGCTATACTCCGACCCGCTGGCGAGAGAGAAGGTTAACGGTGCATTGTCTAGGGAGTTTCAACTAGGACGGGGCACGAGACAGGGCTGCCCGCTCTCTCCGACCCTGTGCGCATTAGCGTTGGAACCTTTGGCGGCGTGGGTGCGGGGGGACTCCCGAGTGCGGGGTATAGATCTGGGGGGAGGCTGGGAGGAGCGTATTTCGCTATACGCGGATGATGTCCTCCTGTATGTTCAGCGACCGGAGACTTCCATTCAGAGACTGCTGGAGGTCCTCCACCGGTTTGGTACCTTCTCAGGATACCGCATCAACTGGGATAAATCCCTGGGTAATGTTTTAGTGGGTCCGACGCCATGTCTTACGAGTGAGTGGGGAGGATTGGTTTGGAAAGACGTCTTCCGCTACCCGGGGATCTGGATCGCGAAGACAGAGGTGGACTATATGCGTTTGAATGTAATGGCTCAGATGGAGCGCCTATGCGGCGATGTTGAGTACTGGAGGACTCTCCCTCTGTCCCTAATGGGGTGAGCGGTTCTATTTAAAATGATGGCTCTCCCCCGTCTGCTCTATGTGCTACAGAGCGCACCGTTCATGGTACCAGAACACTTCTTCCAAACGGTTGAGTCGGAGCAGTGCTCCTTGCTGTGGAGTGGCGGTTGCCCGAGGATTGCCCTGATGAAATTACAGAGGGGAATATACGAAGGCAGGCTCGCGGTCCCAGATGTCCGGCTGTATTACTGGGCGACCCAGTTGATTAACGTTAATGGCTGGGTGTTTGCTCCTTTGGAGGAGCCGGCGTATCGGGTGGACCGCATGGTCCTCGGGACTGGCACCTATCTGGCAGCCCTCTACAATAGGGGTAGAGGCCACAGGTCTCTCCCACCTCAAACGGCTGTAGTGGTAGGGATTTGGAAGCGTGCAACGAAGTTGTTGGGGTGGGGGGCGAAACTCACAGCTCAGACTCCATTGTGGGCCAGGCACTTTCTTCCAGCAGTGGCAAAGTTAAAAGACCTTCGTGCATGGAGCCTCATAGGCATTGATGGGAATCGGACGAAGGGCTATTGGATGACGATGACTGGAGGGAGGCACTGCAAGCCCGCGCGAGGTAGCAATTCGAGCTAGGTTTCAACTCATCAAGCTCCGTATTCTGCACCGCTCTTACACCCCACGCACGACGCAGTATAAAATTGGCTACGGCGACTCAAAGTTCTGTCCGAAGGGCTGTGGGGAGGAAGGCACGTTTTTCCATATATTATTATGGGACTGCACCAAGATCAGGGCTTACTGGTCTAGACTATCTGACATCATGGAGGAGGTAGTACGGTCGAGAGTCCCCCTGGAAGCTCGATGGCACATATTGGGAGTTACGAGTGACATCACTTGGTCGAAAGGAGACAAGATCTGGTTGGTTAGCTAGCATGGTTGCAAAGCAGAACATAGCGAGACTATGGGGGAGTGAGGTGGTGCCAACAGTGGAAGACCGGGAGAGGGACCTGGATTGGTGCCAGAGGGCCGAAAGAGTAATTTATAAAAGTAGAGGATGCCCCAAAAAGTGGGAGAAGGTGTGGGCGGCGTGGAGGCAATATAGAGGGGAACTGGTGGATACTAAAGACATGCCTGGATCTAATTAGCTGTGAGAGAGGAGCTGCCAGTTACTCCACGCACTCAGACAGAAGGGAGGTGGGGGGGAGGGGAGGATGGAGCGGGCGGTAGAGGGTGCAGTGCCATCACAGTACCAGCTGAAATGTTCACTGTGGAGAGTTCTACGGAGAGGGAGACTAGCGGGTTAGTTGTCGGTGCGGGGGGGGCAGAAGGGGGGGCTTGGTTTACCAATGCAAGCTTATTTGATGATGTGTTATGTTATGTGGCATTGTCCTATCTGTATCACCATCCTACTGCTGATGTCTACTTTGCAAATGTATTGAGCCTGTTTATACAACAAAAAGAATTTTAAAAAACTTCTCTGTTTACTAAAACAAGTGATTCAATTTAAATTGTAACATTATTTGTGAAGTTTTAGTCACAAACCTCATGCCTTTGATACATATGGGACCACAATCACCTAACGACACCAGAACCCAGGAATACCACAGAAGCACGTTGAACATACCTGTGCGGTTTTATAAAGCACTTGAATCAAACTCATGTTTGCATCACATCTTCTGTACCTAATGAATGATGAACAGCTGGATTGTACAATGGCTGTGCTTCATTGAGGGTGACCGAGGAGTGAGTCACTGAGCGGTAGTAAGTTAATATTCTAAGTTTTTCTCCTTGGAGGGGTGAATTAGTACGTTAGTTTTCTAACTTGGTACTTTGCCATCCAGTTTACTCCAAAGCCAATGACAAAAAGATTACAAAGCAGAAAAAGCAGCAGCCACGGTCATCCTGGATCAAAAAATATTCTTTTGCAAACTACAAACTTTGTGAAGTGTAGTACCTTTACAGATTTCCCAGGCACATTCAAGTCTAGAAAATATCAATACTATTGCCTTCGCTTTTGCCACTAACATAGACTTTACTTTTTTTTACAATTCTCTTAAGCAAAGGCAGTGGCGGGAATAGTAGCAGACAAGAAGCCTTAAAAGCAGACCACCCTTCTAACATATAAATTGTCCAGTGCCTCCTCAACCATGCCACAAGGGTAGAGGGAATATTAAGGGAAATCCCCCCACTCTGTAAAAAGGCAGCAACAATATATGGACAAAAGGGGGTGCGCAATCATAACAATCTTGTCTCAGCAAAACTGCATTAAGATTTGTGGTTCACAGATATTAAGAGTAATAGTCATTGCCACACAATGCATTTTTAACTGACATAAAACCAAGGTTTGATTGGGCCCTCACATTCTGTAATGACCTGGATTAAATCCTGATGCGCTATGGAGCAGCTAGATGGAGACCTCATATCTTCAGGACACAGAAATAGGGCATAACCTTAGACTGCCAGAAGAGATACTGGTTAATTATAACAGATGATTAGCTAGTTGAGCCTGGATTCATTCATCAAGTAGTTACTAGGCAGCTCACACAGAACTTTTAAAATCGAATGTTCCACATTGAATTAATGTAAGAAACTGTCTCCAAATGAAGAACGTAAAAAAGAAGAGACCTAAACATAAAACATAGTGTTGTAGATATACTAACAAGAACTGATCTGCAATAAATCTGTTTGGAAGAAGATAATGTAAAAACTGCATCAAGGATGAAGACAAAATATTGTAATAGGAACTTGAAGTCCTACACCTGGCCAACGAATACTGAATACTGACAGTGGAACAAGGACAAAGAAATCTGAGCAAGAAAGGTTTGCTGAATGAAATAAATAACAAAAGAAATCCTGGCGTAAGTCTTGAATTGAAAACTTTAAAAATTGGTTTAAGGGTTGGGACCAGGTAAGAAAGCTTTTGGAAGACCGGCTTAAGTCTGTCATTAGTACAGAGGGTTTTGGCAGCATAGTGGGTTGGGCTCAGGGCTTGGCTGTGTACACAAGAGGTTCTTCACAATAATGGAAGAGCTTTTGATGGAATATAAACAATATTGGAGTTGGATGCATTGTATTATCAAAAACAAATTCACTCTAGCAAAGTTTCTGAAAAAACTGATTTAAACCATGTAACTCACTTTGAATGCACTCTCTTATGACAGACATCTCATATCACCCAACAAATGACATCATCAAAGACATCACCTCACCACTGACATCAATTATATGGCTATTTTTACATTTCCGTCATCGATTACAGATGCTGAATTGTTAAGTACTGTTCGTTATTGTTCTCGCCTAACTAGCATTCAGAAACAGACTTCACCCAGCCCTATTTGTTTATCTCATTGCGAATGCATGGCCTTTGTCCATGTACAACGGAATTAGGACCAGGACTTGGCATTCAGCCAAGTCCTGAGTCCAATTTCCAAGTGAGGGCATACCTCTCTGTGCCGGTCCTTCAGTCATGCTCAGAGGGAACTAAGTGCAGACAATGGTCTTTGACCTCAGCCTGCACCCAGACCCTGAATGGACACAGGTCACTAAGCATGGCCTTTGGCCCTACACAGTGGGAAATGGCCGCCATGCCAGTTCTTCAACTGAGAGAAATAACATTCTCCTATGAAGTTACTATTGGCACTTCCTTTAACTTCAATTAGTACCATGTACTGTACTGTGGTAAACAGCTGAATCCCTGATGAATCTTAATTTTTTTTGACTCAGAGAAAATCAAAGGGGTTGCTCATTATAGCTGGGAGGGCTCAAAAACACCTCAAGCAAACCGAACATGCCTTGTTACAACGTAAGTCATTACATTACCTGGCAGTAGAACGTGGTCGTTGCAACGACCGCGTTGTTACCATGCAATGTCATTACTACGCAAGTCATTACATCGACTTGCATTAGATGGCGCAATGACATTAGAAATGTATAATTAACTATTACAACTACAACCTATGTAACAGTAGAGAAGGTGTTGGAGTATTAAACTATACTATTCTTAATGTTAGCACGCCATCTACTTCAAGTCGATGTAATGACTTTCGTAGTAATGGCTTTGCATGGTAACAACGCAGTTGTTGTAACAACTGTGTTGTAATGGTATCGCGGTGTGATGACCGCGATGTAAAGGTCTTGGCTGCTACATATTCTAGAGCAGCGATCTGTAAGTAGATCTGGTTTTACCGAGCACAGACAAACGCTTTGTAGACAGTTTTCATGTCTAAGACAAGTATTTCAACTTGCTTGCACAAGTGCAAAAATGAGATCAGGAAAGAAGTGATTTCTTTATAAGCAACTTTTTTTCTGAAGTGTTCTTAAAGAAGAGCTCAGTTGAATTAAAAGCATTGTGTGTGTTTTTTTTGTTTTTTCCACCAAGCATTTCCTTTTTAGGTCGAAGCCTGGCGTTCACTGCGCAAGCAGTGTCGCGCAGGCGAGAATTTTTGATTTCCAGTATGGGGCTTTAACCCGCCTCTCTCTTCCATTGGCTAGCTCCATAAATGGAGGCTAGTCATTGGAAGAGAGATGTGGCAATCATTCTGGGAGCAGATTTGTGGGCGTTCCTGTGTTTTTTAAGCTCCGCCCCTTTTTTCTTATGTCATACAGCGGTGGGCGTTTGTTTATTTTTTCCCCAAGGTTTGTTTTTGTCATTCCTCCGAAGATGGCGCCCGGGCAGTAGCTTTTTCAGTGGTGCGTTCAGTTTTGATTTGCATTTGTGGTTGTTGCCTATTTTTCAGCAATCTACAACAATCGCCAGAATTTTAGCATCGCAGCTGAAGTATACGCACCAAAGGTATGTTTTTTGTGCAGTGCGTTTACTTTTTTGAAAGGCAAGAGGAGGTGGAGTGATTTGCCCAGAATCACAGGATGTCGAACAGAAGCCGAGACTCCCACCGGGTTTCCCAAGTTTCAAAGTCAGAAACTCTGGACGAGACGTCACGGATGCTGTATGTAAAATCACTATGATATGTAATATACGAGACAGTGAACCGTACTGTGGTGACAACATCCTACAATTGCACTGCTGTTACCAATGCGCACACGCGCTTCCCTTGCACGGATGTGTAAATTACGTGTTATTGGGATGTTTTTTTCTTGCACTGCCATGGATACGCATACACAATTATTTAGCATTTTCATACACATTGTCCTTTCTGAAAAGAGGTGATGCCCGTTTACCATCACACACCCAGCACACACCCGCCCTCGTGCACACTCGTGAAATGACACCTTAATGTTCTGCACAAACCCTTTGCCTAGAGGGGAGAGAGAGCAGGTTAGGCGCACGCCTGCCAGCCTCGGGGAGAGTGGCACAGGGCGGGCTCCCTCCAGGTCCTAGAGCCCGTGTGTCCCCAGACATCACCCAACACCCCCTCCCCATTGACCGACACCCCCTACCACCTTGACTCCCCCTGCCAGGCTCAACAATAACCAGACGGCGTGCTTTTGGGGGGTGGGGGGTTGTAATGTGCATTTTATTTCCATTTCTTTACTCCAGGTCCACCTTCATTAGTAATGGTGGGCCACCAAATGCGTATGTAAACCCTTGTTTAATACACACTAAGGAAATAAAAAGGCAGTGGCAATGCAAGGCGGAGTGTATTTTCCATCATTTGCACAATGTTTCCACCTTGCTAATATGGAACCATATTTGCACAATTTCAAAGATGCGTGAAATATTAATCCCCGCCAGCCGACGCTACAATTCCCGCTCGGCTCTTATCAGCGCCTCGCAGCGCGGCTCAAGGCGCACGAGGTATGTACAGGCCATTAGACTTATAAACTCCTTCAAATTAATTTCCTGTTGCAGATGAGCGCTCCTGAAACGCAATAACCTGCCTGGCTTCGATAATGGTATTTTTTTTACGTGTCAGGAGGCAATGTGAGGCCAAGTCGCACATTACCTGCCATGAGGTCACAGCTGCCCTCAAACTCCACGAAGCAGCAACGTTGCACAGTACGCTGCCTCAGAGCTTGTGTTATGTCTCCAGAATAGTTTATTACACTCCTCGGTGCAGGTAAATACGGATATAAAACTGAGCTTACGCAGCACACAATGGCTCAGAGGAATAAAGCACCCGTTGCAGAAATACGCGTTTAACCCGAAAACCACAGGTCCGACTTCCCGAAGGGCCAATTAGCCTTTCATCCTTCGGATGTCGTCAAAATTAATACCCGCTAAATCATCCGACACCTTTCTGGTTATTTCAACATCGAGACAGCCAAGTATTATTTTACAAAAACAGAATATCATGTTCACCTCAAAACGCAGGGAACGTGGGCCCAAATAAGAGATGCCGTCATTTACCACTATAAACTAGAAGTTCTTAATTTGTGCTTCTCTGACCCCTACCTATGACCTCTAACTTTCTGCTACTATTCAAGTGCATTTTGTGCAAAATACCAGTATCACAATGATGCCTCCGTTGAGGATAGTAGTTTCATCAAGTAACAATAATAACACTTACATGAAGCCTACTGTGGAGCCTGCTTTGATATATGCATTAGAAAAATCGCTTAAGGTATGTTTGAAACAAACATTGACAAAGCCAATAGGTCCCTCCTATGCAAGAGCTATTGGCTTTGCCAATGTTTTAATTGTAGCATTTCGAGAGCGCATTAGCCCAGACTGCATTAAAGCACGGAAAGCAATGTTGTACATCATAGTGTATGCTGTTAGCGGGGTAAAGGAGTGTGGCGTGGAGTGTCGGAGAGTGGAAGGGCGTAGACTTAAGAAGTGTTGAGTGGAGTAAAGTGCCAGAGCTGAGTTGAGTGTCGTGGAGTGGTGGAGAGCAGAGTGGAGGAGAGTGGCATAGAGCAGAGTAGATTGTCAGAGTGGAGTCAAGTGGCATGAAGCCCTAAGAGGAATCTGAGATCGCTTTACCTTAATCTCGCAGTTGTTCCCAAAATCAGGCGGACACGATGCGGAGGAAGATCCTTTGCCTATAATGTGGCGAAAAGGTGGAACATGCTTCCATTACACGTCCGCGCTGACGCACAGACTACCATTCCGGAAGCTTTTAAAAACAGGGTTATTCTAACAAATAGCTGCTTAAAAATATCGGTTTCTCTACTCAGATGTTTAGCGCTGGGATGCCCGAAGGTAGCCATGCGCTCTATAAATGTTTAATAATAATAATAAAGTGGCATAGAAGGAGTTACATAAAAGTCGTAGAGTAGTGGCATCGAATGGAGTGGTTTAGAGTATCAGTGGAACAGAGTTTAATGGAGTAGAGTATCGCTGTGTGTGTGGCTCTGTGGGTGTGTGTGAGTCTATGTGTGTGTGGGTGCAAATGCAATAGGTCTTGCATTTGCGAGAGATTAAGCTATTGGCACTGTAAATGACAATTATTTATCTGTTTTCAAAACCAACGCATAAATAAAAATGTTGTCATTTACAATGCCAATAGCTCTAACTTTTGCAAAGGCAAGACCGTTGCATTGTAAATGCTTGTTGATGTTTCAGATCAGACTAATCCACACAGAAATAACAGAGCGCATCTGCACATTTCAAAGCAAATCCTTTGCAATCTTGGTTTAGGTGAGCTATTCATCCAGGAGCCTACGTTGCATCAAGATTGTTTTAATGGTTAACAGAAATTAATATATTTTGAAAAATGTTTTCTATATTGAGTGTGTTTGAGAATAATGGCTGATGAATTGTACAATAAGAAATTTGAGCTATAAAGCATATAAAAGTGTTAGAGCAGATTGTACCTCACAAATCTTGCCAGTTTTGGACCCTGGGTCAAGTAAGGGTAGTCAGTGGTCACTATTTTGTTCTCTAGACGTGGAAGCTTGTCTCTAGCAGTCTCTCTGGGTTAAGTCACTCAATTGTAGTTTGTCTACGAATGCTTTTCTTTAGCGTTATTTCATCCTGAGAGGGTATAAGTGAGGAGCATTTTAAGGGATCATGGCCTACCTTCTCGTCCACAGCAATTAGTTAAATCTAAATTCTGTTGCGTTGGAGGGGAGGAATCTCATGATGGGACTTGTAGAAGCAGTATTTCATGGGCTTCTGAAGGTGTATGTACTATATGAGTTGTGCCAGATGCCTATCTTCATAAGGTGTGCTTGGAACTGTGCCTCCTCTGCAGTGTAATTGGAGGCAGGTCTTGGTAGAGGTAAAGAGTGGCCCCCTCAAAAGTGATTACCTGATCTCCCAGGCAGCAGACATAATTTTTTCTTTCCATTTGAAATCGTATCCACATGCTAGAACGTCTGACTGGGCCTTCCCTATGTCAAGATTTCCCAACTAGGTGTGTGCTATCTAGCTGGACATCTTCCGTTACAGGACCAGGGAGGAAGTGATGAAAAAGGTGACTGACATAGACCTACATAGTGTCTGCTCCAACCTTATTGGGTATACCTTTTGATACGTATGTTTGAACGTCCGGGTCCTCGAGGTGCCTCTGTAAGTCTATGTTTTGATCGCAAAACTCTACTACCTCTCTCCAAAAGGCCTCCAATTCTTCCTCTCTAGAATCTCCTGCAGTCTACAGCATGAAGACCTGTTGTCCCAGTTCTACCTATTCGTGTCTAATGTTCTTTATTTCCTTAGTGATATCTTCCCTCAATCCAGCAATATCACTGCGGAGCTTGCCAAACAGTTCCTCCTTAAAAGTGAGTGTAAGAGGAGCTTTAGTCAAGCTTTGTGCAGATCTGTATAAGGAGGGTTCTTAGCTATATCCATGCCCTTTTTGTGTTTCTGTCCCCCTCTCTCCTCAGTTCTTCTTGTAGACTCTTTGTTCAGCAGTTCTTTTCAGATTGCGTCTTTTATATGCTTGGGGTAAGACGTAGTGGTAGCAGTTGATTTGTTTTGCTATGAAAGGAGGCAGCTGATCTGGTCACCTCACTAGTAAGGTGGGTGATCAGGTGTTTGCCAGAACCCCTTTCTGAGATGTTACAGCCTCCTAGTCGCAGTGTACACATATCCAGGGCTCATTTATCCCTCCAAAATCTGCCTGTTGCAAACTGCGCTCTGTGGTCCAGTCCCTGCCGCTCAGTGTGGGCCTCCACTCCCACAGCCCAAGCTCCTGGGCTCACTAGAAGTCAATGGAGTCACTTCACCAGGTGTGCTCAGGTACGCCTAAAATGCCACAATGCGGCCGGCAGCCACATCGGGTGTCTCAAGGAGGAGGGACAGTCATCCTGCAGCCACAGTGTCTGCCTGCGCACCCAAATCTGCCCTCTTCGGCCAGGCTCAGGGCCTGGTGGCAGCGCATGGCACTAATCTGCCTGGTCTCTGAAGAGACGGGAACCATTGAAGGGCATGTTCATAAGGTTAGCTTGGACATCCCTCGAAGATCCAGACGTTCTCAGCCAGGCATGGCGATGGACGGCCACCGTCATTGCAATCGCTCTACCCCGCGAGTCTGTTGTGCCCAAGCCACATCTGATGGCGAATTTTGCTGCGTCTCTCCAATCGGAAAGTACTTGGGAGAGTAGAGACAGGTCCTCCTCCGAGACCCTGGGCAGCACCTACGCAACAGTGTCCCATATACAATGGAATACCTGCTCAAAAGGCAAGTGGTGTTCACCGACTGCAATGCCAAAATGTCCAAATTCTCCTGTCTCTTGGTTTTCATGTCCGAGGGTGGAGAAGGGAAAACGCCACGGGAAGTGGAAGCTTGGAACTCCAAGCTTTGTGGGGTGGGGAGGTAAAGTGGGCCGCCAGGCACAGGGCGATGGCGGCAGGCAATCGTCCTGTTCATAGAAGCCCCTGAGCCTCAATAAAAGGCAGCAAGGGTTCTGAGCAGGAGACCCAAGGCTGCAGGACCTCTGTCAAGACGTTAATCTTGACTGCCACCGTAGAGAGCTGCAGGTCCGGAACCTCCGCAGCACCACCATAGCAAATGATATGCCCTCCTCTGTAGCCAAGGTAGGTAGAGACAGCATGCCAGAGTCTGAAGAGGTGTCCAAACCACTGGCATCACCCAGTTCCTCATACCAGTCCATTCCTCTTGGGTTCTGGCTTTCTAGGGGATCCTGCCCCCTCCCAATCCTCTTTATCCATCCCTTACCCTTCAGAATAGGGCAGGTTGAAGGACAGGGTGTCATACGACTCCGTCGGCACCAGTCTCGGAGGATGCCTGACCAGCTATGTGTTGTAAGGTATGAGGAGTGGGGAGGTGCCGGCGCCGCAGA
Source organism: Lissotriton vulgaris (assembly GCF_964263255.1). Lineage (NCBI taxonomy): Eukaryota > Metazoa > Chordata > Amphibia > Caudata > Salamandridae > Lissotriton > Lissotriton vulgaris. The sequence continues at coordinate 235,711,546 of NC_141696.1, forward strand.
GGACCTCAGCGCTAGACGTGGCGTGGGGTAAGGTTGCTGTGGTGGGGCGACCGGCGCTGGTCCAGACCCAGGAACAGGTCCAATCGGAGGTTGTGGCGCCAGGGTCGGAGCCACATGTGCGGTACCCACGCACATGTCCACTGCCCCACATGCCCCACAGGCTCCATTATCGGAGCCTGCAGGGCCCGAAGGCGCCCTGGCAGGGTCAGACCGCCCAAATATGGCACACATGGCATCATAAAACTCTTTAAGCTGGATGGGGGTTTCTCCTGGACCCAGAAAGGCAAGGCAACAGGGTGAAAACACTTTGGGGCATATTATCAAGCGGCAGCGATAATTATCGCTGGCCGCGCTAAGCGTGAAATTTCTTTTCGCTGGAAATTATCGCCATGCTAGCGCTGCATTAACCATGCAAAGTGCAATGGCGATAATTATTCCAGCAATAGCGGTGTTTGCAATGGAACATCACTGGTTTTCCAGCGATGTTCCAAGGAAAACAGCGATAACCTTGCTGATACGACCCTGTGGTCGTATCAGCATAATCCACCCTCAATGTTAAGTATACGTAAGTCAGCATTTTAGCCGATGTTAGTTTTTAGCGAAAAAAACACAGTTTTTGCCAAAAACTAACGTCTGCTAAAATGCGTGGCCCTCCTTGTAAATATCGCGATGTGCACATCAGCGATAATTTACATGTAGTACTGCCCAGTGATACCCACTTTGCATCTCATTAGAGATGCAAAGCGAGGCGTTGGGAAAACAGGTGCTAACATGCGCTAATGCATGTTAGCACCCACTTGTAAATAGGGCGATAGTTTTATCTCCGCTTTTTTGGCTTTTAAAGACAAAAAAGTGGAGATAGGGCCCTTGTTGATATGTCCCTTGGCATTCCCCAATGGTCTCGAGCTGGGAGCCGCCCAGCACCAAAAACAAGGTGGTGGAGAATACACAAAACTGGCACTCACTCTATGGAGCGGGGCCTGTGATGCCAAGGTTACTCCACCGCATCGTGAGACAGGTGGGGTGAAGTCGAAGCATGCTTTGACTTCTTGTGCTTTTTGTGGTGCCTCTTACCCCACCTTGACGACTTCGATGAAGAAGGCTTCGATTCACTGGAGCGGTGCTTGGAACTTCCTCTCGCTTCAGACCTGGACCGGGTTCGAAATCACTGAGACGACCTCCGCGGTGCCAGGCGCTGGGCCGCAAGCAGCTTTAGGGTCCGCTCCCTCAAAGCCTTCGGCGCCATGGCCTGGCAGTCAGAGCACAACTTCTAGTCGTGATAGCGCTCTAAACACCAGAGACACACTAAGTGGGGGTCCGTGACCGACATGGCGCGGTGACAGGCGCCACACACCTTGAACCCCAACATCTTCTTACTCAACTTGACTCCTACACACAAAAATAAGTCGACAGCAAGTTGCAAAAAGTCTGTAAAAAAAGGGGGAGCTCTCTTCCACGGATCGGCGCTGGCTGGCGCACAAATAAAACAACTGACGTCAGCGTGCCGGAGTGGCAGTTATAATGATGATGCGGACATCAAGACAAACACAGTGCAGACGATATCACACGGAGTCGACCGACGCCACCTACCGGCATGCAGGGGTACTGCTAAGAAATATCTTCCGGGTCCAGCCTGACACCTGGAAGTTCAAAGGTAAGGAGTCTGCAGCTAGATATCTCTATCAGATATAGAGGCTCTAGCAGGAAGCATGCAGTTGCCTGTTTTTCCTCTAGATGTACCCCAGATAAGTCCACTGCCATATGTTATAACAGCATAGTACATGTGGAAAACACCTGGTGAATCTGCGACCAGATCCAGTCTCCTGAGTGTGTCTAGACATTATAAATTGGGGGCTGGTCAATTTCAGAAATGGGGTATTCTGACAATACAGAAAAAAAAAAAAAAAATTCTATCTCACTAACAGTAAATTAGAAACAAAAAAACACTCCATAACAGGAACTGGTTTAGTCTTGACCTGGTGTAAATATTCATCCTTTTATAAATTGACTTAAAAGGCTGATCTTGAAGACACATTTAAAACAAAGATAGATTATAATTGGGCAGAATCTGGCACACAAAGTAAAGCATTAGCAATTGCAGGCTAGAGGTGCTTTAACGTCCTTTCACCCATAGTTTTGAGCACACATGGTGATATGTGTTTATGTTTCCTTGAAGGAGGACCAGAGTGAACCTTCAGAAATTATAACTCAAGGCTCTTCAAACGGTACGAACAACTTTCATAAAGGTTTTTAATTTGGTTAAAAATGGGGCTCTCTTTTTTCACGAGCCACACCGAAAGTGTTGTTTTTAAAGGCACCAGCTGACTTCAAGTGTGCTCACAACCGTGGGTAAAGGGGTATAAATGCACATCTCCATTTTAGCCCACAACTGCTATTGTGTACAAATATATCACTTGACAATAAAGATCAATTCATTTTCGCCTCAGTTTTTGCTTGTTTTACGTACCTTTCACATTGGTATTCCGCCTATTGCAGTGCCTTTGTGTACACACATTACATAATAATTTATTGTTCTCACACAGTTTTTCATTACGTGTAAACTGATATAAGCAGCTTTCCACAGAACATTCGTCTGTATTTATAGTGTTTCTGTCTGCCAGGGTGCAAAATGCTGTTTCTGGATCCTCATTTACTACTTCGTATAATTTTGTCTCTGAAATATGAGAGCTAGTGTTCTCATGTTCTTCACTAGCATTACACATCACCCCCAATTGTAGTTTGTCAAAACCGTTAACTAAGTCATTCATCGCTTCATTGTCTATTTCCACAATTGGACTGCCTTTTTCCACACTTGGACTGCCTTTTTCCAAACTTGAGCTGCTGCTGTCCAGACTAGAACTCCCTTCTTCCAAGGTAAGGCAGTTTTCATTCAAATGAGGGTTTCCTTCTTCCAAAAAGAGGTTTTCGTTTGCCAAGCACTGAATATTCTTGCCCAAACCTGGCGCGATCACTTCCAAACTTGAGTTGCTTTCTTCTAAATTTGGAACATTAATGCTTTTGTCTAAATTGGTGCTGCCTTGATCTTCTTTCAAACATGGGCTTTCTCCTTCAAGACACGGACTGTCCTTTTCGAGACATTGGTTGCTGTCTCTTAAACACAGACAGCTATGTGTCAAAGATTGGTGGCTTTCTTTCAAACATGGGCTATTTTCCAAACACGAGCCAACTTTATCTGAACATGGCAGGCTTCCTTTTACTAAAAGCAGAGATCTGTCTTCTTCTAAAGATGAGCAGCCTTTGCCACTGCATGGAATATCCTCGTCCACACAATGGTGAGTTCTTTTCAAATGTGGACTGACTTTTTCCAAACATGTAGGGCTTTTTTCTCCCGAAAACGAGTCACCTTCTAAACAGCAGTTTACTTTTTTCGAACATGCGGACTGACACTCATCTAGAGGTGGGTCTCCTTCTCCTAAACTCAGGGCACATTCATCCAAAATAGGGCTGTTGTTGCTTTTGTCAACCTCACTTGTAGCAGCTAAGATTTGTGAAGCGTCTTCTGTTTGTATTACAGTTTCTACACTAGGCTGCAATTGACAGTTTCCATTTTCAGCTCTTAGTGCATCAGTCTCATTCTCTTTATTTATAAGAATCAAGCTATGTTCTACACTTCGAACTAGATCTTTCAACTCGTCTTTGTATTTATCATTTTCTAAACAAGAGCCTGGTTTTGACTGGTCTACATAACCATCCTGGTGTACTTCCGAATCACCTTCTGCAGTAGCAAGATCACCCAGCTGAAGCACCTTGAACTGTCTACGTTGGTTCTGAAAAGAGAAATATTCACATTGATAAACTGTGTCAAAGTTCAGAAAACTGCTATCAAAATAAGTGAAAGATAGATCACGATGAGAGGATGCTCACAAATCAGCTTTCACAATGCGGAAATTAAAATATTTAGCTAACACAAAATCATAATTTAGAGTTGAGTAATTGGAGTGTTTAAAAGTACTTTGTAGGTTTCAAAAGAACAAAACTTTAGATATTTCACATGAACATTACAAAAAGGAAGCTATGAAATCTTGCATTACAACACGATCCAGTGGGCCACTGCTGACTCACCTTGCCTTTGTTGGTACCAGTATAGCCATGGAAAACCTGATAATCAATTAGTCTGGTACTCATCGGTCCACTTAAATTAAAAACTAAGGGCCCTGTGAGGATCTAAGCAGAGCAGACTCTCCTCCTCTTTTGTGGGTTGAGTGGGTGGGTAGTATGTTGGCAGAGTGTTGCCCGGACCCTCGTAAAAAGTGATGACAACCTCTAGCAAGACAAAAGCCTTGGGCCTACGAACCAGCTGGGCAGGAAAAAAAGTGGAGAACGAACAGACAATGCCTGCAGCTCAATAACACGCCACACCAAATGAATGTGGATGGAGAACTCAGCCTTTAAAGTAAGCGGCTAAAGAGGAAACTGTGCATAGGCTCAAAGGTGAAACCATCCAACTGCGAGCACCTAGTTAAAGTCCTAATGAGGCATAACAAGGTGGGGGTGGGAGGTTAACAAAGGGGTCAACACCTTCAGAAAAAAACAATTTTAGGACACTTAAAAAAGGCAGGTCTGATAAACAAAGAAAAACAAACGGGCACACAACTAGCCAGTAACAGTGCCTGCGGCAAAGCGTGCTGGGCAAAGAAAAGTGAAAAGCCATCACATCAGATCAGCGTGCCTTGAGTTGGTCAGCTTCTGCTTTAGTGCACCAAGAAACAAAATGGTCAGAATAAACTGATCTGGTAAAAAAGTCATGAGCTGACGAAATCACACCCACCATCTCAGCAGGCAGATCAAGGGATCTCAACTGCCCTGCTCAAGCATCAGGCATGAAGGTGGAGGCTCTGGAGGTTTGAATGCATGACCTGCTACTCCTACTGCAAGAGGAGGTTTACCCAAAGGGGAAGAGAAGGGCATAGAGAGCAGTAGAGCAGATCCAAATTCCACATTCTCTGTGGCCAGTCTTACAAAATTAAGATGTGTAGGTTGTACTGACACAGCTTCCTCACAACATGAGGAATCGCAGGAACGGAATGCAAGCCTCACCTCAGACAGAATATATCTCCAGAACTCCTTGCAGCTAGAACTGCAGCACACAGAACTGTGAACAACAAACGTTACTGTGAGTGACCGAGAGACCTATCCAAGTAGTGTTCTAAAGGGTGAAAATAGACTGAGCCAACTCTAGGTGAAGATGCCACTTGTGATTTTCAGGACTGTACTAACTGAGATTGTCAGCCCACATGTTCTAGGAAACCACCCGATGGCTCATGACAAGCTAGACACTAAGACTGAGCCAATACCATAGCTTTCAGACATGAGCGAACACAGCTTATTGGCGTACTACATCGGGGTCATATTGTAATTGTACATCAAGACGTGGCTCGAGCAACCATTGATGGAATGTAGGAACGTCTTGAAGGACAAGCAATTGCCTGGAACTCAAGCAGGTTGTTATGTGATCTCTGCTCCAAAGAAGACCACAGGCCTCTGATCTCTTTTTCATCAAGATGACCATCCTAACTAAGGGAGGACGCATCTGCAACACATGTAGCCACCACCAGCATAGGGCAGAAGTGCTTCTCGTGTGTGAGCTGGTCCAACACGAACCACCACCGTAGATTTTGGGCTGCATCTAGGGAAGTCAGAATGGTGTCCATCAGGACTCCCCAAGTCTTGGCCTAATGGAGACACTAGTGTTGTGCCTCCATGCGCCATCGAGCACGGGCCACCAGCAGGATGCAAGCCCAAGAGACAGAGGACTATATGTTCCAGAAGTAGAGCTCCCTCCCAAAACTTAAAAGAATCATAGACTGAATTTCCTGAACTCCCATGAAGGGGGGTGTGGGGTTGGGGAGCCGGGGAAAGGTCTTGACGGAGACAGTTGCCAGCTCCCCCTCAGATGAGGCACTGGGAAGTCTGAAATTGTGAATTTAGAATGGTGATCAAAACCCCCAATTTTAATAACAGGGGATTGTGGCCTGCAGGTAGTCCCATCTTCAGCTGGCAGTCATTGAAGTAAGGGACTATAGCTATCCAAGACCAATTAAGTTGCCCAGCACCATGATATTACCTTTGTGGACATTCAGGGGGCTAATGTTAGCCTGAATGGGAAGACTGCAAAGTGATAGTGGGTGTAGAAAACAAAAAAAACAGGTATGAAATGAAAAGAAGATTTATAAAGTGAGATACATTTTGCCCAAATGTGTCAAGGGGCTAGCTTTCCTAGTATAAATGCAGATGGATTTAAAAATACAGCCGGAGATTAAACTGCCATATTTTTAGCACTTTCCTAAACACCAGTAGGTGAGTTTCATTTTTTAACCTCTGGGGGAGAGAGTTCTAAAGTCTGGCTGTATCCACCAGAAAGCTTCTCCTGCCCCAGGAACTTTTCCTGAACGTAGGGATCATCAGATTAAAAGACTCCGCTGAGCGTAACTGGCGGTAGGGATATATCAACAAAGGTGCTGCTTAAAGAAAGCTGGGCCTGTGTCACAGGTAGCCTTAAAAGCTATACAGAGAGCCTTGAACTCAATACGTCTCTTTACTGTTAGCCAATGTAGTTGTTTTAACGCGGCAGAAAAGGAAGATTGCAACATGAAAGTATGCATCCCAAAAAGACCTCTGCGAGAAAAAGCATTTTTTATTTCTCCATCCTGAAGAAGAAATTCAGAATAGCTTTCTGTGGCGCATGCAGTTGGTGAGGCCAATACGTTGGGAGGCTTGTAACCGAGAGGTAGATGCATCACGCTTTCAGACGCTCAAGTGATCTTTGTGGTAGGCTTGGGCCACTTTGTACAATTTGCCAGACTGACCAAGAAGGCCAGAGAATGTGCTGTACTACACTTCTATGTCACCCACAAGATTAAGTAGAATTTACCTGGGTAGATTGGATGGGTGCCCCAGATGTAGAGTAGGGGGCATAATTATGTGCATATAATCTGGAGCTACACGAATAATACACCACCAAATTGGAGATGTGTAGGTTGAGCGGTTAAGCGACGTGCTGCGTATAAAACTAGATGTCCCCCTGCAACACTGCCAACTGAGCATTATTTCAATCCCCAAAAATGGCAGGATGCAATATAGGTTGGCGCTATTGAGATCAGTCTTGGTGCAGAGAAGGCTTGCAGAGATGGTTGTTAAAAATTAAAAAAAAGCCCTATTCTATAGGCATGGAATAGGTATATGGCTGAATGGGTGCTCGCAGAAGTAATTATAAGGTTCAGGAAGACTTTTCAGTCTGGGCAGAGATGTTGCAGCAGATCGCCACTGCCGCCACACTTGGCATGCAGACAGGGTTGTGGATTCATCAATTTAGTCAGGCGACTGGTGACAAGTTCAGTGCATTTTTCGGGACAAGTGGCAGATGGAGTACGGTATGGTGGTGCGGGGGGAGCAGGGTATGTATGCATGTATGTTCGTTACACAAAGGGTGTCCAGTGTATCACAAACGTATTGCAATCCATTTTAAAACCATCTATAAAGCTAGGAGTCGAAAAGTGCATCCTCTGTCACAATGATTTATTATGACATGCAACGTCTCTTTTATAAAAATACAAAAAACTTTAAAAAAAAGGAATCAGAATAAGAAGATCTTAAAATCAGACAGAGGTGACTGTTGTTCTTGAGAACAAGAAAACAGCAAGAATAGCATAAGCAAGAACCTCCTGCTGAAAAAGACATGCATGGTCATCTGAGGTGACAGAGGCAACAGGGAGAACGTGAGGTAATCTCCTGGACAATCGGAGGTTCCAATTATCCAAGGTGATGGACTGTCAGTGTGCCATTTGACATCCTTCCCACTAAAGGAGCATGTGCTTTCTCGAGGGCAGATAAATACAGATTTGGAACAGGGGCTGGGGAGGAGGAGTAAGAGGTGAACTACTGTTGCCCTCGATGACCATAGGAGCCACCATGCTCCCTGTAGCTCCCAAAGAACTAGCTGAACTGCTTGGCTACAAGGACTAGTGTTAGACCCTATTGATGGAAGGCGGGGGATGGCACCGTGGCAAGCTGGGCTGCCTGGCCTCATTTGTGGGGGTTGAGGTTGTGTGCCTCTGATATCCCCGGATCTGACCTACTATGGCTCTGCAAACTGGGCAAAGTACAACTCCTTCAGAATTTGGCTTTCAAAGGTAGCAATGGCAAGCAGTCACAGGCTTCTCCGGGAGGTAGTGTTAAGGTGCTCTAGCCTGCACGAGTGATTAGTGTTCGTCCCGACGCCGCCCGGATCCAGCACGGAGAAAAAAACCTCGGATTTTGCTTCCCTCGCACACGCGACTTAGACTGCTTGTGCTGACGCTGCCACCCTTCTCTTGCAGCCAGGATTAATCCGTCTAAAGCCTGTAATTTTGACCACCCTTCATAGGATCTGGAGTACATTACTCCACGCCGCCCCATTATGACAATGATGCCATCTTTCATATCGACGCCTCACCCTAAGATCTACTCAACTGCGGCACATATATTTCATTCGAAGATTGTTCACCTGGACACTCTTATTTCTTTGCCGCCTGTGTTCACAGATTTTCACAGAGCGGCCGTGTACCCTAGAGAAGTTCTTTGTTCACCTGGACCCACATAGGTTTCCGTATAGTAATATCTGTGTTGCCTGAGGCCCTGATGAGAATCTCCGATGAATTAAGGGGATTTGAAACGCGTAGGCCCAACATCCCATTGGTCTGCTCATGTGTATAGGAGTTTAGTCTACTTGCATACTCCCTACAACTTTTTGTACATTACCCAAGCGTATCAACCCATAATGAATGTTTAAAAAAGAAAAAATTTTTATGGTTTTGCACTAGTTTCAAAAAATTGTTTCGAATTTTCATCGAATCGATGCAGACCTAGTTTTGTATTTTTCTTATTATCATTTTTCCTCTCTTGCAGCAGTAATATGTAGTTTGCTTGAGTTAAGTTTGAATGTGTTGAATGTGTTGTGAATGTGAAATGACTGAAGTTCTGAATGTTTGATGTGTTCAATCGAATACAATTTGATGTGTCCGTCCACTCCTTGATTTCTCTCAATGTTTTCTTCTTTAATGTAAAGATAAATTTTATAACAAAATTGTTGATTTTCTACAAAATAAAATTGCGACTAAACAGCAGTACCCTCTCTGGAATTAATTTTCTGCTTGTGGTTGATTAGTCGGAGTCTCAAGTAAAAATCATCAGCACTGGCATTTTCTTTTGTTATTTGCTATATAGGCTCAGCCTTGCTGATTAGAGCCAGCCCCATTTTTTTCTCACACCACTAGCTCAGCATTAGCACATACACATCCTTATAATAATGGATTGTCCAAAACAGTGCTTAGGCTACAAGTAGAAAAGTACTTTTAATGCACACTATAATTTAATAATACACATATGATATGGATAGGTTGCAATTTAGTGTCCTGATGCTTGGAGTGGATTAGTGCTTCCTCCCGCTACTAAGCCATATCCCCTCTTTGGTGAGGGTGATTCCCACCCCAGGTTAACTACTTAGTGTGTCTAAACTCAGGTGCAGGTTACCACTATGCTCTAGTGTAACAGCACAATATTAAACAGTTCTCATGTGGTTGTCACCCGGAGTCTCTTCCATTCTGTGATGACGGCCGGCAATTCTTCTGCAGCAGCATAACTCCTTGCGGAGACACTGATACGTGAAGCAGCTGAGAACACAGCACAGATCCACGATTCAAACACATTGGCTCAGGACAAGCAGTAATCTTCACAGTTTGGGCATGGCAGCTCAGGCTACCTCACACTCTTCCAGATTCCCACCAGGAGTTGCAAAGGAGACTCTGGGACACTTTCCCACCTATGCACGCATTGGACTCTCCACAGTCATCTCATCTGCCAACCTACTGTCATACTGCCTCTTGCTTCTCCTGGGCAGGTGCTCATCCTGCAGGTGTGGCAGGCTCCATTTGATCTCTCAGTAGACCGTTTAGTTTCTAGTCACCCGGGGATGGTTAATCAGCTCTTGCAGCAAGGGAGGACCCTTGGGATACTGGTTGTTAGGCTGACATCAGCTGTGGTTGCACAGCAGTCCTATGACTACTTTGCAGACCATTCCCTTCCTTGATCATTGAGAAAAAGGAACTGGAACAAAAAGTGGGTCCCACATTTACACAGTCCAATGCCTGCACTTTAACATCCTGTTTGGGTTGGTTCCCCTTTCAAGGGTCCTCTCATACTGCTCCCCAGGTACAGGTTTTGTGTGCAGTGGTGCTCCTCACAGCAGGTTAGTCTCCAGACTGGAGTACCAATAAAAGAGGCACTAAATAGCAGTGAACTTTCTGCGCCTGGAAGTCAGCCACACTGAAGAGTGATCAGGAAAAAATACAAGTAGCTGGCCTTAGCTAAGGCTTATCTTTCATCCTGAACAGATACATCAGTCCCACTCTTCTCACTCACCATCTACCAAATTACAGTTATATGGGGAGACTAACCAGATGGTTGTCTCAGCTAAAGGCCTGACAGAATTTGCAAAGTAGCCTCCTTTTTCCCACTTCAGTGTCTAGGTCTCATCCCTCCAGCTATACACTTTCATAGTCTTGGAAAGCACCCTTGCTTCGATCGTATGCAATAGGTCAGGATTAGAGTATCCAAAATAGATCCCACAGGCCTCCATTACTCTGGGTCACCCATTCACACAATGCATGTACCATAGGCTACAAATACTCAGAGTATACACTTTGGATGTTAGCCACTGGATCTGGGTCAGCACATAGAAACGTAACCTTACATGTGTTGGTAATAGCCCTCCCCTACACTGACAGTCTGGCCACAACTACTGAGTCACAAAACACAATAAACTGCCACCACAGTGCCATATGCTAAACCCATTACAGGGACAGCCGTCCACTATCGGCACAACAAGCACATGCTTGATGTACTGCTCCAGGTTACAGCACAAGTCCAGGATCTCACTCATGTCAAGGGGCAGGCCTTGGCCTGTGCACAAAATTTACTAAAAATCCTAGGCAACTTTAGATTTCTAAGTTGTCAGTTCTATGATGACAATGCTTGGGGCATGGGCATTTGTTGCAATAACCACAGAGACCACCAACGTTAAGTTAAATACATTTATTATTTCGAAAAAATATGCTGTTCCATATATATTAGAAAAGTAATTTATACATCATTTAAAATAACCTCTATGGTATTTCATTTCATTGTTGTTTCAACCATATACGCACTCATACCCTTTCATTAATCCAATCACAAATATAAGACCATTTTCTTCAATGATTTTCTCACTAATTGACAAAAAAAAATCATGAATATATCTGAATCAGACAAACTTTGATATTGGGGAGATCCTGATGGAACCACGCCTGTCTTCCTCCCCTCGGTTATTCCAGTCTTTAAGTATTCAGTATATTGAACCACGCCTGTCTCCCTCCCCTAGGTTATTCCAGTCTTTAATTATTCGGGATATTGAAGTAGAGGTGGAAGAAGAAGAAAGTGAAATCCAGAATGAAATCCAGAGCAAATCCCAGCGGGTTGAAGAGTCTGTTGAAGGAGAATTAAGACCTAATGTAAGTGAAAGTCCGTTAAATGCTAATGCTGTCCATACTGATAGATCAGATCTACCTCTGCATAGCCTGGAGGTGACGGGCGCCTCAAGTTTATCAATGCTCTGATGCTTCAGAAAACCTTGCATGGCATTCTAGAGGTGTCCGTTTTAAACAATGAAATCTTAAAGTCACAAAGTAACCAGTTTAAGAACATAATTGGGGAGCTGATGCAGATTAAAAGCCAAATGCCTTCTTTAGTAAGACCTGTAGTGAGTAATGTGGACGAGGGGGATGAAGTGGCAAGGGCGAACAGACCCAAAGAGGAGGATCCAACAGTATATATATTTCCCGTTGTCCTATGATTTTAAAAAGGTATGGCGAAAGAAGGTGTTTCCCGAGGAGGAGGAAAGGGAAAAAGGTATGCATAAGCCAGGTAGCTAAACAACAGGAGAAGGAGGTAACCCCCGAGCTAAGGCCAAAAAACAAGGCAGGGCTGCCAGAAACAAAAAAGCTAACTTTTGAGGACATAGGAATAAGTTCCTTTAGATTTGTGGAACAATGTAGGTGGGAAAGAGGGAAAAATCTGGCAAAGAGTGTGCTACTCCCCCCGAGGAATAATCCAGGGGGTAAGGAGGAGGTTGTACCTGAATGGGGGGCGGAGACATCTATAGGGGCAGGGCCCAGTAATTCATCCCCGAGGAAAGTCTGTAGGAGTGGGATTAGGAGTAGAGTAGAAGCCAATACGTATAGATGGGATGAAAGGTTGGGTGAAAGTCTAAAAAGTTCACAGACAAACCGAACCGTGGATACTTGGCTATTTGTAGAACCTACTGGACAGGGAAAGGGGGGAAAAGGGCCAAGAAATTAAAGCCGCTAAATCGTTCTCAGCTACTTTCGTCATTTGCAAAATGTCCCAGCCTGAAATATGTTAGCACAGAGGACTTAAAAGAAGTGGGATTTCTGGTTAATACAAAAGGAGAAGAAATAACAAAGGTCCTCCTCCACTCAGCATTAATAAAAGTCGCAATGGAAAAAGCGGAAGCTGAGATGTCAAGGGAAGGAATTAGATTACTTAAGAGAGAGGATGTGATAATGGATACCCAAGGGAAACAATTCCTTTAAAACCATGCGGGGCTGGGAGAACAGCAAATAAAAATGATTACCGTGGGACGGGGAAATAAGGAAGCCCAGGAAATTACTATAATCCCTAAAAAGTTAGGGTGGGGGGAGGAAGATGCCCTTGTTGGAAATAGGTATAGAGAACTAGCCTATCTGGATTGTGAGGAAGAGGGGAACCCGAGTAATATTGATTAGGAATGTGGGTCGTCGCCTAGCCTATTTATCTTGTCTTGGAATGTCGATGGGTACAAAAGAATACGGTCTCAGGAAGGTTTTAAAAACATCCGGGGGAAGACCAATATTCTATGCTTACAGGAGACCTGGCTGTGCGACGAATCCCCCGTTACTGAAGGTTTCACCCACCATGTAAAGCCTGCAAGAATGAATCAAGTAGGTAGGGCATCAGGTGGTCAGATGACGTTGGTTTCCACAAGGATAGTGAGGGATATATATCTTCTGGAATTAAAGTGTAATTGGGCATTAGGTAGTAGAGTGCTGATCCCAAATAACATTGCAGGTGAAGGTGGCCAAAGCATTATTAATGTATATATACAGAAAGGGGGAAAAATTAGTATAAAGTGGAGTTGGAACACATAAAAAAAAGATTTAGAGGATTTATATGAAATCTACCCAAGAGATGTGCTCCTAATATTGGGTGATTTTAAACATAGATTAAACCCCCAAAAAACTGATGCTTGGCATAGCGAATTGTTAAAAGCGTACAATATAGAGTTTGCAATGTTCACCAGTGGAGACATTTCAAGACAAGACGTGGAGCTTGGCCTGCTGCTGGGGGCAATGTGGTTGGTATGTGTGAATGGCAGGAAAGAAACGGATCGGCCAGCAAGGCATACCTTTAAAGTAGGACAGCAAATGTGCCCTATAGACTATATTTTTATGCAGGCATGGTGTTTTCATCTAATACAACACTTTGAAATATTCAGCGTAGAAGGTAGTGATCACTTCCCATTACAGATGGGTACCGCCGAGACAGAAAGTGTTACAAGTAGATACTGAATATCCAAAGCGGCTTACAACCCGGATTAGCGAAGAATACATAAAGAATCTGAGTGCATTCCAGATATCAGTTGAGTTAGGTAATTTATCAACAGGGGAGGATATATCCTGGTATGAGGATAGAATAAAGCACAAATCAAACAACAAGAGAGTAAGGGTATAGGTATTCACTCTCTTAAATAAAGCAACCTGTAGAAAGCCTGAGGATAAAAATTAAACGGGGAAATTAGAGCTCAGCAAGTAAAGCTAAAGCAGATCCAAATAACAAACCATGGCTTGACGAAGCGTGCCGGAAAGTAAAGGCTGCAATTAGGCAATACGAAAGACGCCTTAGGCCTAGTTACAACAATGCAGTATCATTAGAACTTAAGAAGCTGAGGATAACTTATAAGGCAACCATTAGAGAAAAAAAAGATCTTTCAAAGAAAAATGCTGGATGAACTTACTAGAGTCAATAGAAGAAAAAAATGTCAAAGGCTTTTGGAAAGTGATACAAGAATGCCCAGGGAAAGGGGTAGGGACTATGCAATGCTCAGTTCCAGAGGATAAGTGGGCATTCTACCTTTTTGGAAATCTATGGCAAATGGCCAAGAGGGGGGAAACACCAGTAACCAGCTTGCCAAGAGTCCGGGAAGAAGTTATTGGGCAGTTCTCCCCAGGCCATATAAAGACCATAATAGCCAGATTAAATGTAATACGGGCTGCTGGCCCAGATAACCTACCTGCTGTTATTATAAAAACCAATCCAGAGTGGTGGGCAGAATTCCTTTCAAAGATGTTTTTGAGAATCTTAAATACAGGAATTATGCCGGATAGTTGGAAAGGGGCAATTATAAGACCGATACATAAAAAAGGCGATGTAAATTCCCCTAAAAATTATCGCCTAATAAATCTTCTGGATATTGGGGAAAAAGTATTCTCCAAAGTAATCCTAGGGCTACCGAAAGATTGGGCAGAAGATAACTTGATGGTACCCCCTGAACAGGGTGGATTTAAAGAAGGGCATTCAACGGTGGACCACTGCTTTGCTCTCTGGGCGGTCGCGCGGAAGTCGATAGAGCAGAGGGGAATCTTTTTTGCTGCTTTGTGGACTTCCACGCGGCATTAGACCTTGTGAGCAGGGAGCAGCTGTGGTCAACCCTGGTAGGCTATGAAATACATGATGACCTGCTAGCCTTTATACAGGCCCGCATTCAGACAACTGGGCCAAGGTAATCTTGGATGAGGAGGGAGGATTGTCAGGGAGGATCCAGATTGGAAATGGCCTGAGGCAGGGGTGTGTACTGGCTCCCCTGCTTTTTTCATTGTTTATTGCAGACCTACCATTGAAATTAGGAGCGGTCAGAGGGGCCAGCCCAAAAGTAGGAGTTAACCTTATATCTTGCCTGCTATATGCAGACGACCTGGTGATTGTGGACCAGACAGAGATGGGTCTCTAGAGAAAATTAAAATGTGTTTAATGAATACTGCTTAAACAAAAAACTAGTAGTGAGTATGGAGAAGACCAAAATATTATGTTTTGGTAAAAGCAGGACTAGGTTCCCTTGGTGCCTTGGCCCAGTTCTTCTAGAGGGTGACAGAATATAGATACCTGGGAATATGGTTTACGAGTAATCTGAAATGGTCCACCCAACTGGAGACTTCGAAAATGAGGGCACTGGCTACCGTGAAGGGTCTAAAAAGATTCAACAGCGTTTATGGTGAAATGCCAGATGGGCCGTTAATAAAGGCCTACTTAGCAATGATTCCTGCACAATTTTAAATGGGGCAGAGGTACTTCTTTTAAGTGGGAAAACATGTTGGGATAAAGAAGAGGGCAATAACCTGAAAAGCTTGTTCTCGCTACCAAAGGCATCAATTTTACAAGCGCCAAGATTAGAGCTGGGACTCACCTCTTGGGCAGTAACTGCCAGCATGGCCCGATACGCTTTTGGCAGCGCCTAGGGTTAGGGGAGTTTCAAAAGATCTCCCAGTGGTGTAGAGGTGAAATTGCCATTAGTGAGCTGTCATGGGCAAAAGAAACAAGAGCCTCTTTGAAGAAAGAGTATGGAAGGCTGGGTCTAAAGTTATGCCCTCAGCTAGGTCATGCAATAATAGGCAAAAGAGATCTAAGGTCTCAAGGAGCCGACATCTCCCGAACAGGTGATCGAGAATATCTCTTGCAGAAAACATCGGTGGCCCACATGATACAGGTGTTGGAATCAGAAGTACAACGGTATCCCTATTTAGATAGGTTACCTAACTACCACCTAAGACGTGAGGTACTAAAAGTGAGAATGGGAATAAACCCATGTTATGGAAATAACAGGGTTAAAAACCGCATGATAAATAGTGATGGTAAATATGTTAGGTACACACTGTGATATTGTTCATATTTTATTGGACTGTAGGTCGATTATAGATATACGAAAAGAGATTTTATGCCCGATATTTAAAAAATATAGAATTATGAATAGGATGCAAGCTGCTAATCTTCTAGTGGAATTGAAAGAATTAGATGTAGCCTGCGCTTTGGGGAAATTTATGAGTAAAATTAGGGTGTTTCTCCAGGGCATAGAGTAACAGGTGCATCAGATACGGAGTATAATATGAGAGTGTATTTTAAAGACTAATAGTACTGTAATGTATTTTAGAAGGATGGAGCATATATGATTGAAACCAGTGTGATATTAATATTTTTAAGAAGAAATCTGATCGGCACTTAAAGGAGCTGGGTTACTTTTTATGCAAGGATTAGGAGCTGCTTCAGTTTTTTCATAATATATTATGTTATGTGTTTTGATAAAGGTTTATAATATGTAAAGTGTATACTTTTATGGTTGTAACAAACCAAATTAAGTTTTATTGACTGACTGAGACAGGGTTTTGTCCACTCGCCACAGCAAATGGTCATCTAGGGGAGGTAAGTAGCCAATTGGCTACTACCCTTCACTCTAATTAACGCCCTTATTGAGTATTTAGGTGGCCCCGACACTAGCAACTTAGATTTGTCTGCCTGAAGACAGAAGGGCAAAGAAGAACCCCCAACATGAGAACTGAGAAGCAGCAACTGACTTGGCATCAACCCTGCCGGCCTGCCTGCTGTGCCCGACAACTGCACAGATTCGGCTCATCCAGAAAGTGGTGTCCCCTCCAAAAGCTGTATAAGAGTGACCCACGACTTCACCTGGCCAACAACATCTCCCTTGGAGTAGAGGAGCTGTTTCCCTTCATGTTTACAGGCACAAAAACAAGAGTTTCTGCCAGCACGCCTCCGCAGGACCAAACAGCACTGCACACGAGTCCCCTGGCCCGAGTTGCCGAGAACCGACGGTGCCCCTGAGGCACACCTTCAAGAGTCGAGCCCCCATTTGGGCTCCACCAGACCTGCCCCCCTGTCCCCACCTGCAGCCTCTCTTGCCAGACAGCAGGAACCGCAAGACCTCAGACCGCGAAAACCCGACACCAAGAAGCACCACTGCATCCAAACCCACAGCCTAGGGAGAAGGGACCAACGGGGTCCAGAGGCCCTCAAAAGCGGAGGCCACCTTTGGTTTTGGACAGGCCCTCTACAACCACGAGTGCCTCCCACAGTGCTATTCTGTCGGAGAAACCACCAATGGAGCTGAGCCCACCAGCCCGAGTTCCAGTGGAAGAGTGGAGTCCATACGTGCCTGAGCATCTAAACGACCGAGCCCTCCTGTGGGATCACCTGGACTGGCCCCCCAGTTCTTGCGTGCAGCCTGTTTGGAACTGGACCTTTCCCCATTGACTTCAATGGGGACCCCAGTGCTGAATTATACCTTTGCCCCAGAGCGGACCTGTTGGTGCTGCCTGGGACCTTGCCTCATACTTACCTTAAGTCCTGAAGAACAGTCCTTTAAGAGTGGCTGCCCATCCACAAAAGGGTGCTATTCAAAATCTTAGTAATCACCTTTAGGTCCTATCACCAGCTGGGTCCTACCTACCTGTCAAAAAGGTTCAGAAGATATGTGCCCTCCCGCTCACTCAGATCTTCCAACCTGAACCTGCTGGTGAGTCCCAAATTTAGACTAGCTACGAAAGGAGGAAAGTCCCTTGGAGTGCTGGGTGCTAGGGCCTGGAATAAACTACCACTCCAATTGCGCCATATCCCGTCAGAGAACCTTTTCCGAAAGGCACTAAAGACATGGATTTTTAAACTCACAGACACATCCTGTTTAGCCCTAGTCTAAACCCAATCCCTAGAGATACCAGACCCTGTCTTACTGGTGCCTCACTAGCTCCCCGGCCAAACACCTTCTAGACATGATTGGTCAGCGCCAAGATGCTCCGTGGAATGTAAGTTGCGCTTTACAAAAATATAATTACATTACATTTAAGTCACTGCTAAGTGCCCCAATTCAGTATAGGTTTCTTTCCCAAAGGATAACACTTTCGCTTTAGGTCATACAAGTGCCATTGTACTGATGTACATTGAAAAACCGTGATATCTCAACCAACAAAACAACACAAAAAGATTACTATAAAATGGTACGCACATCAAAAGCCTCCTATTATAATAATCGCATTTTAGAAGCTGAAAACTCTTCCAAAGAACTTTTCCAGATTTACAAGGAAATTTCTGTAGTTGAGTCTAACCCTACCTCCCAGAATGATTCAGTGGATACCTGCAATAAAATTGCCAAGTATTTCTCTGAAAAAATTACCAACATTTAAGCTAATTTTTCCACCAACATAAAATCTGGCACTGAATTCACAGAGAATGAAGACCATATAGGCACTCAAACCCGCCTTTGTGCCTTCTCTGTACCTCCTGCTGAAACGCTGATAAAAATCTGCAAAAGTATTAAATCTGGTTCGCCACGTGATCCCGCACCTCCTAAAATTCTTACCGCTAGTCTCCCGGTCCTGGAGCCGCATTTTACACACATGCTGCAAATATCATTCTCCACAGCTACTCTCCCCGCGGACTGGAAAAAAGCCATAGTGTTCCCCATTAAGAAAAAACCTAACCTAAGCCAGGATATATTGGAGAATCTACGTCCAATTTCTCTACTCCCTTATCTAGCTAAATTAGCTGAGAAAGTAGCTAATGCCCAACTTATGATCCATCTTGAAACCCAAAAAACCTTCCACTCCTCACAATCGGGCTTCAGATCGGGCTTCTCCACGGAGACAGCACTCCTCAGAGCGACTGAAACTCTGCGGGAGGGAGCTGATAAGGGCAAAACCATGGCCTTGATCAAGTTGGACCTCAGTGCCGCGTTTGACACTGTAGCTCACTCCATACTGCTACAGTGTCTAAACAGAGCGGGAGTCACAAATGAGGCTCTAGGTTGGTTGAAAGCTTTTCTTACCAACAGAAGCTTTCAGGTCCAAAGAGGGACCTATCTTTCAGACAGCTTGATCTTAGAACAGGGGGTACCTCAGGGCTCCGCCCTGAGCCCTACCCTGTTCAACTTATATATGACACCTTTGGCAGAGGTGGTCCAATCGTTCGGCGTAGAGCTTGTCTCTTACGCCGACGATACCCAACTCCTGATCTCCCTGTCTCAATCCCCCTCCTCTGAGGCTGATAATTTTAAATCCTGCATGTGCAAGCTGGCTGTATGGATGAATGAGCACTGCCTCAAATTAAATGGAACAAAGACAGAGGTGATTATAATAGGAGGGAACAACACCAAATGGACCCAAGATTGGTGGCCCACATGTCTGGGACCAGTACCTACCCCTAGTCAGGAGGCCAAGAATTTAGGTGTCTGGATAGACAACAAACTTTCCTATGACAGTCATGTCAAAAAAACAGTTGGAAAGTGTTTTGGAGTTATGAAGACGCTTAGCCGCACTATGGATCTGCTCCCATTGAGTTCCAGGCGAACCCTAACGCAGGCTCTTATCACTTCCCGTATAGACTATGGGAATGTGCTGCTGCTGGGCACTTCCGAAAAAAACATTAGAAAACTGCAAGTCCTCCAAAATTCAGCGGCACGTCTCGTGCTAAGACTCCCACGCAGAGCCCCCTCGAAACCTTCTTTGGATACTCTGCATTGGCTGCCCATCAGCAAGAGGATAGTATTTAAGGCACTTCTATGGTGCCACCGGATCATTCATCAAAGAGCCCCCTCCTACTTATCTGACTTAGCCTCTCCCTACGAACCCCACAGATCCCTACGTTCTAAGGGAACTAGTCTGCTTGTAAAAACGCGTCCAAGAAAGGCTAGACTTGGAGGCAGGTCTTTTCGTACTTTGGCAGCCAAGAAGTGGAACACCCTCCCCATGAACATCAGACAGGAAGAAAACGAAACATCCTTTAGGAAACAACTAAAAACTTACCTTTTCACTATCTAGCCACCGCCTGCTGCCTATCCACCCATGCAACACTCTCTCCACAGCGCGGGGACACGCCGGGAGGCGTCACCAGGCGCTTTATAAACTCCTATAATAATAATAATGTTTTCTGTATACTTACATAACAGTGATATCCCAAATACATAGTTCTTAGAGTTAAAAATATATATATAAAATAAGTGTTCTTTTCTAAATTGGTTTGGATCTCTTTTTAGAGTGTGTTGATCATTATTGACTCTGTGTGTGTGACAAATGCTTAACACTCCTCTCCGATAAGCCTAAGGCTGCTCAACCACACTATCCCCAAATAGAGCACCTTGAGATTGCTAGAGCAACCCCCTTATTAGGGCTACCTCGACTCTTTACACAGCACACCTCTTTTTGGTATACTATATTAGGAGCCATCTTCCTACAGGCAACTTCTGCGAAATGTTGTGAGAGATATGGGGGGGATGATCTGCGTTATTTCTTATACAGCATGGGAGCAGTGGCCAGGAGGAAAGGTGAGCTTGTTGAGAGAAGGTATTAGCTTCCCAAAGTCTCTATTCTCTGTCTTCCAACCCATTAGAGCAGAAATTAAGTAGTCAGGGTTCTGCTTCGAGGAAGAGGAAGCCTGGACAACAAAACTCTAAAACTGCGTTAGCAGCTGTCAAAATGTTTGGATCCTAAGTAGATAGATGATGATGGTGAGCAACACGGCAGTTGACTACAAAGGTAGACACTGTTTTTTTCCAAGCGACTAAAATCGGGTCCATCAACCCCTTGTTGAAGAGGAGCAACGTTTCAAAGGAGGAGAATCTAGTGATAGAATTTCTGTGCCACTAGCCTTGTTCTCCTCCACTAGGAAAGGCAACTCAACAACCACCAAGGCCTTGCGAAATACAGTCATAAATGAGGCAACATCTTCCATTGGAAGCCGGAAGGACAGTTCAAGTACACCTCCGAATAGATGTCCGAACAACTGGCATTCTGCAGGGCCAGAGAACAACTGTCCGGGTGAGGGAAGACGACTGCCCAAACCGCTGCTATTATCAATGTTGAGATATACAATGTCTAGCACCTGAATGTGATCCAAATCAGAAAAAAAACTTCTGCAGCTGACCAATGTATTTATCCTTTAAATCGGCTATGTTTTGTATCAGATCCAAAGTCAGGGCCAGTGGTGCCGTGACAGGCTGAAGCAACTGGCGAAGGACTTCCACTGATGAGACATCAGGAAGAGTGAGAACGTGGTGGACCCACAGTGGGGATGAAGATGCCAGCGCAAGTCTGGCTGGTAGTCAGAAGGTATCTTGGGGCCCACAGGCATGCTAGATGGAGTCATGGTGGAGCATAAGAGGGCTACCATCACCTGTAAGAAAGCTGCCAACTGTGCAGGGTCAGAGCGAGGAACTAGTAACACCATAAAGGGAGCAAGAGGCTTCACTTCTGGGGCAGAATCTGGCGTCAGATCCACTTCACCAAGATAAGCTCCAAAGACAAAGTCGATACAAGAATTGGGGGATGATGCTGCGGACTAGAAAAGGAACAATGTTTTCCCTGAAAGTGGCTTGGTTCCCTGCTTTGAGGCATTTTGCTCTCAGAGTAACCCATTTTGATGAAGCGGTGAAGGAGGGATGTATGTAAACAAAGTATGCTTCATTATTTATGCTTGCATGCAATCTATAGAGTTTGACCTATTTCCCCTATCAAGTCTGTCAATGAGTTTTTAGTGGGACTGGAATCAGGAATTCTTTGACTCCTAAATATTTATAGAATCTCTGTATGTAAACAATCTAAATCAATCATCAAAATGAAGAAAAAATGTAAACTTTGGTGGATGGCTAAAGGAGTATGCTATTTTATTGGAGCAAACGAAAACTTGAGAGGCGGAACCTAGAGAAATAAATACTGATTACGTTAGTGAAAGACTCCACACCAATTATCTTATTAGGAAGAATAGCATAATAATTTCCATCTCCAAGAATTCCAAAAATAAGAGTAATGACTTATAAAAAGTGAGGACAGTAAGAGATTGCTGGCTCATCAGCAAAAGGGTGAAAACAATCCATTTGTTACGAATGCTTATATAGCCCTTTATAGGACCCTGAATAGAAGACAGATGTGAAAAAGAGAAGAGATTTTTCTATTGCTATGTGTTGCTTTGGGGGAAATACTTCAATCTGCCTCTAAGCCACACGCTGGACAGGTAACCACAAAGTAAATTTAGACCTTAAAGAGCCCTTGAAAACCTTTAAACCATAGAAAGCGTTGAATGTGTCTGCCTTCCAATTTACCTTGTCCTTGTGTGATACTGTATGCACTCTGCCAGCTGTGTGCAAAAGTTCTGGGAGGTACTCAGAAAGCCAAGATCAAATTTATTCCACACACATCATCCAAATGCCGTCTGGTGTGTCAGCACGATTGAACTGAGATAGGATTTGTACTTGTGGCGGCCTGGTGATTGAAGATAATAACAAGGATGAGAAATGTTTAGTTTTTTTTATAGAAAAGATGCTTAGCAGAAAACTAGTCAATATTTAGCCATGAGATAGGAAAAGCAACAGTCACCTTGACTGACCTTTTTCAGAGAAGGAACTCTGATTAGACGGGCAGAGGAATAGCAAAGCAAACTCCGAATGTGATGGACTGCTATTTACGGTATGAAATGAAAATAAAATGAGGAATTTAAAAAGCGCGACGTGACCCGGAGGTATCTAGGAGCTGGAGACACCCAGGAGACAGTACTTTCCTAAATGATGTTACTGATATAGCCATGTCTTAAGAGCTTCCTAAATTTGAGCAGGTTATATTCATTTTTCAGGCTGGTGGGAAGAGTTCTACAGTTTAGTGGTGGTGTAGGAAAAACTTTTGCCTCCTCATTTTGCTTCTGAAATAATGGGGATGGCAAGGTTGCCCCTGTTGGATGATCTGAGTATGTAGGGACTGAGGAGTTGCAATAATTGTCGAGGGCCTTTACCATGTATGGCCTTGAACGCAATACATAGGGCTTTAAATTGGATGCGCTTGCCGATCGGCAGCCAATGTAACTCTGAGGGCCTTGGAGGCTAAGTCGAACCGAGTGAGCCAGAGCAGAACTTTGGCAGCGGCGTTTTGAGTAGTCTGCAATTTATGTAGACTGCGTTTGCTTGCGCTAGTCAGAAGGGCGTTGCAGTAGTCTAGTCTTGAACTAATCAAGGCTGTGACCACTGTTTTCCTGAGCTCGAGTGGGATGAAAGGAAGTATTTTCTTCAAGATTTTAGGAATGAAGAAGCATGTTGCTGTAGTGTGGCTGATCTGGGGGTATCAAACAAGACTCCCAGATTCTTAACCTTATCAGCTGGGGAAGGAGGAGGGCATATGTGACTTGGCCACCAGTTGTCTGACCAAACAATGGGTGAATTACCAAAAAGCATGACTTCTGTTTTTGGAGAGTTGAGCTTAAGACAATTTGCAGGCATCCACTTCTCAACATGACTTATGCAGCTTTTAAATTGGGGCGCTGTGTCTACGGACAAACTATTGATAGACACTATGATTTGTGTTTCGTCCACATAAGACACTAGCGAGAATCCAAAGGTTTTTTATCAGTTTGGCCAACGGGGTGACGTAGAGATTAAAAAGAGTGGGGCATAGGCACTCCGCAAGGGAATGTGAAGTCTGGGGAGACAAATGGATCAAGCGCTATGGATTGTATCCTGTTTGACAGGAATGATTTGAGTAGGGTGAGCGCTTTATCCCTGATTCCCAGTGAAGCAAGGCGATTGACCAGCACATCATAGTTAACGGTATTGAATGCCGCTGAGAGATCTAAAAGTATGAGGGCAGCACTCCCACCTTTGTCAAGGTTCAATCTGAGTTCCTCCGTGGCTGTGATCAAGGCCAGTTCCGTACTGTGGTGGGTGCAAAAGCCAAATTGCACTGATCCAGGATATCGCCCGCCGTGAGGAAGGTGGATAGTTCTTCATTAAGGTATTTTTCTATGATTTTAGCTGGAAACTGTAGTTGGAGGGATCATCAGGGTCCAAATTTGGCTTTTTCAGGAGTGGTAATATAGAGACTTTTTTCCAGTCAGTGGGAAAGGTTCCTGATAGGCCAGAGAGTGGGTCCCACGATTTCTGGGGCCAGATGCAAGGTTTTGGGAGGGCATGGGTCAGAGGGAGCCCCTGACTTAACTGAGGAGATCAATTCAATAGTACGATCGAGAGAAATTGGCCGAAACATATTTAAAGTGGTGATGAGGGGGGTGGGGGGTGGGGGGGAGGGATGGGGGGGCTGGCAGTATTAGTTTGATGGGATGAATTGGTACTTTTGTTTTTCTCCATGAGTGCAGATGAATTGGCTTGGGATGTAAAGCCGTTGAAGACTTGGTTGACTCTTAGTTGGAAGGCATTTGGAAGCTTGTTGCAGAATTGGCGGCTGTTGCCCTGACTTTGGATTTCAGGGAGCTTGGAGAGTTTTTTTTACAGTAGCAAACAGTTTTTTTGCACAGCCATTAGATGCTTCAATGCTTTCCTTGATGAAGTCGGATTTAGCTTTGAGAATGAGCTATTTGTAAGTTTGCATGGCCAGGCTATATTCTGATTTAGTTTGATCATTATTAGTAAGTCTATATTTCCTTTCAAGTTTTCTGCAGGTCTGTTTTTGCTCTTTCAGGGATTTATTGAACCAGGGTTCAGGTCATCTGCTGGAGTACCGTGTAGTTAGGGGGCTAATTGTTGTCCAGCATGGTTTATCCACGAGTGGTAGTTTGTCACTGCCACATCTAGGTTTGCCAAAGTGGGTTTACGCGAGCTTTATAGTGTCTTACATAGTTCATCTCTCTCAATTTTATGCCAGGGCTGGGAGCGGAGAGCTTTTTTAGCTAAAAAGATGGGTTTTTTGGGGGGTAGGCAGATTTTAAACAGTACTACTCTCTGGTCTGACCAAATAAGTAGTAAAGTTTTATTCCAAAGAAGGTTGGGATGGTCTGAGAAGATTCCATCCAAGCAGTGCCCTGCTGAGTGAGTTGTTTCTTTGACCATTTGACTTAGTCCTACGCTGGCCATATGGTCTAAGAGGGCATCTGTATCTGTGTCGGAGAAGTTTCGAGATGGAAATTAAAATCCCCAAGGAAGGTGCAATTCAGTATTCTTGATTTTGGTTCAAGCAGCTGGCCTATGGAGTTTAGAAAATTGAGTGAAGCTATTAGCGGCCGATAGATGAGGGTACCATTAAAAGTGTTCTGGTTATCAACTTTTATTTTGAAGGTGGCTACTTCCCCTTCTACGAAGTCGGGGATAGCATTGAACTGAATATTAAAGCAATTTCTGGCTATGAGTGCTATACCCCCCCCCCCCTCTTTTCCCCACTCTGTCTTTCCTATAGATGTTAAAACCATCTGGATGGGCTCACAGAAGATCTGGCTCCGATGAAGGATTGGCCCAGGTTTCTGTGATGAAGGCTATATCAATAGGGTGCTCCTTCATGAGGTTGTGAAATGCTAATGCATTTTTGATGAGCGATCTAGTATTGATGAGTAAGCAACGAGTCATCTTAGAACTTGAGTAAGGGATTGTTTGCTTGGTATACCAGCATCTTGCTTGATGTAAGGGAAGACTTAATAGCACCGTTGTGCAGTGAGGGCATACTTTTCCCCTTGAATCTGACCAGGGTCATAAGGGGTGCTCAGGCAGGGTTCTCTTATGGTTTTAAGGTGCTGTAAAGTTTCTCTGGAGTACTGTAATGGTGGGCAGCTTAGGCCGTCCGGGGTGAATCCTGCATAGTGCCTTGCACTGTGCGCGGACGGGCGCATACTGGCTTGCCTTATGGGCGCCAGCTGCGCGTGTCCGCTGCAGCATGCGCCTCATAAAGAGCCAATTGCTACAAAACTAGAGCGCTGACCTCCACGGAATTGAGGACGGAAGTAGGTTCCTCGAATGGAAGCAAGTCCCGCCCTCCGCTCAAACGGCACAACAGCTCGGCGGAACAGGCCAGGGACTGACAGTATGGACCTCTTCCCTGGAGCATGTTAGGACAGCAGCAGAGCACCTTAAAAAGCACATTGGCTACGGGGAGAGAAGAAGCACACAGTGATCTGATTGATCAATAAAAGCCTAGCTGCTGTATTTTCAATAAGTCGTAGCCTGGATAACATTAAATTAGGAAGATCAAGATAAAAGTAATTGCACTAGTCAAGTCAAAATACAATAATTGTTGAACCTGCATGGGTCCTCCTCCCTGAGCCATTACATGACCTAAGGGACCCATCTCCCAGGGAGACACATTCTGACATTAAGGGGAGGGGCCATGTGGTTCACTACCAGAGTCATTACATGGACCCAGGGATCCCATCCCCAGTGGCTTGAACAAATTAAAAGTTGCCCAGGAGAGTGCAGGCAAGGAGTTTAGATTTCTGTTGCCTTCTTCTGCTCTCTCTGAGGCAGTGAACAACTCGGTGTCCTTGCAGGGTTGGGGTTCCGCCGGTTACACTGCTGCCATGTTCCTCTAAAACAAACAATACAATGCGAATGGTACCCCCGGGGCCTACAGAAGCCTCTGGGAGGGGTCCGCACGTCCTCCCTCCCCATTAAAAAGATATTGGTCCCAGGAGTTGGGGTCCCCAGGGCCATTACATGGGTTGGGAAGGGGGACTGCATGTCTCCTCTCCCAAAAAGAAATAAATGCATCTTTCTCACCCGTGAGTGCTATGGTTTGGTTCCTGATGTAGGGACTTTTTGGTAAACAATTTGTTTGGTGCAGGTCACATGCACACCGGAGGCACTGGTCTACAAATAGTACGGCAGAGTGTGTTGCAATTGATGGAATATATATTTCTATGCAGGATCACATCTGCACCTCCACCGGAGGTGCCAATTACCAACTGTATGCTCTTAGCAAATTAAAGCCTTTCCATTCCACTACAGATCAAGACAGCAGTTCAAATACTTGTGATTGCCAAACAAGACTACGGTAGTGCAACCCTCATCGGCCTATCGAAAGGAAAACTGGAGCCTCTGAAGATAACCCTGAAAACGAGTGCAGGGCTCATCCCAGGATAAAAAAGAAGTGATCATAACACTCCAGGCCTCATAGGACTGAACTGACTACTCTCTGAGGATCCATCTAAAAATTGTGTGCATGACTCAAAGCTCTTCACTACAATACTCACTCTAACCTACCTAGCAGGAACAAAACATCACAAAGCACAAGTCCCTCCAACTGAAGCTCTACAAATTCAACAAAAAGAATACCTGCACGTGCGCTTTCTCCAGAATTGCCCCAAAAATCTAGAACTCTCTTCCACCTGAGACCTTGACCAATCCCTCAACAGCCCTCTTCAAAAAAGAAGCCAAGCTTTTACTAAAGAACAGATTCCTTCCTCAATGATGATGTAACTTTGATATAGGCAATTATATATATATATATTTTTTTTTTCTTCTTTTTTTTTCAGGTCCATGTAAATATTTTTACTTAGAACAGATACTTATCTATATGGATCTGTATGGCTGGTCTAGGAAATGGTACTCATGAGTTGTAATTAGTTAGTTCAGTGGACATCATTATGTGGCCTGGCATGGGTGATGTTATTTGTAAAAACCTGCTCTAAATATTGTTGTCTTCTATGCTTTCACATACATCAAATTATTTAGATACACTGACAGTTGAACATGCTCAACATCTATGGTGATTTTTCACAATCCAATTGACTTGTTTTCCCCAGTGTCTCATGAGGACTACTACATATGATCATCTTTAACTGTAAATGTTCTAATTGAATACACGGTAGAGTTACAGAAATGGTAGTTTTGTCTGAAAACACATAAAAGGAACACAATGATGGAATGACTGTGTTGTTTATTAAATACAATCAGATATCACTGTAGTAGTCCAGTATTAACTTAACATCTACTATGAAGCCGCCATAAGGTAAATGTTTAATGTACCTTACACTTTCTATGTATCTCCATATTAAATATAATTTATTTTTTCTGATACCTGCAAAAATATTGTTAATATTTGTGGAAGCTCTTCATGTTTAGACACATTTGGTTAGTTCTGAAAATATTTTTAGCCCTTGTGTTGTTTTAGATTTATATCTGGAGTATATATATCTATATTCTTTTTTTTTTTTACCAAGGCCAACACAACCAACCAAAACCGTCACAACAGGAGGACAACAAAGGCAAAAAGGAAACAAGCATTTACAATGCAACGGTTTCGCCTTCGGAAAAGTTTGAGCCATTGGCATTCTAAATGGCAAACTTTTTATTTATGTGTTGGTTTTGAAAACAGATAAATAAATGGCATTCTCATTTACAATGCCAATACACACACCCACACAAGAGCCCCCCACACACACACACACACAAGAGCCCCCCACACACACCACACAAGAGCCCCCCACACACACACACAAGAGCCCCCCCCACACACCACACAAGAGCCCCCCACACACACCACACAAGAGCCCCCCACACACACCACACAAGAGCCCCCCACACACACTAGATGTTCTGCCTGCGGCGGCGTGTGCTGCCATCTAGATCAAGGGTCTCCAAACCGGTTCTAGAGGGCTGGATCCATGCCAGATTTTTTAAATTACTACATGTATCTCAATGGGGATATCCAAAAAATCTGGCATGGATCCTACCCTCCAGGACCGGTTTGGAGACCCCTGATCTCGATGTTCTACCTGCGGCAGCGTGTGCTGCCATCCAGAAGTTCTGCCTGGGGCGGCGTGTGCTGCCATCCAGTAGTTCTGCCTGTGGTGGAGTGTGCTGTCATCCAGAAGTTCTGCCTGTGGTGGAGTGTGCTGCCATCCAGTAGTTCTGCCTGTGGTGGAGTGTGCTGCCATCCAGAAGTTCTGCCTGTGGTGGAGTGTGCTGCCATCCAGTAGTTCTGCCTGTGGTGGAGTGTGCTGCCATCCAGTAGTTCTGCCTGTGGCGGTGTGTGCTGCCATCCAGTAGTTCTGCCTGCGGCGGTGTGTGCTGCCATCCAGAAGTTCTGCCTGCGGTGGCGTGTGCTGCTATCTAGATGTTCTGCCTGCGGCGGCGTGTGCTGCCATCCAGAAGTTCTGCCTGCGGTGGAGTCTGCTGCCATCCAGAAGTTCTGCCTCCAGTCAGTGCTTCTCGCAGCAGCGGGAATGACGTGAGATTCATTGTGTAGTCCCCCACCGGCAGCTGGAAGCAGGCTACTTAACCTGCACTGTAGCGAGACTGATCGTAAACAGTGACTTGTTAAATAACTGAGCGCTATGAACTTCACTCCCAGGAAATCTACACCTAAGCCTTGATGTTTGTCTAAGAGAGACTCTAACCCCAAGGGGAGAGCTGCCAAGACATACAAATGGAGGGGGTCGTAGGAAATACCCAGGAGAGGAAGTGGGATGGGGCAGGACACAATGCACAGGAGCCAGTACATGTTTTGTAAAAGTTACCTTTTCTGTGGCGTATATTGTTTGTTTGTAAATGAAAGTACTTTTCATGACTAAAGTAAAGCGCTGGGTTGGACAATTGTGTTACCCCTGAGAGTCAGGTGCTGAAGGGGTCGTTACTGGCCCAGTTTGCAGATCCATAGTAGAAAGGACCCTAGGACATCCGAGGGAAACCTCTCCCAGCCTTCACCGCTGAGAACCAGTGGCCCCTGTGGCCCTATGACTGGTGTCTGACATACTGCATCAACTCGTGCCCTGAGGAGCGGTGGTCCCCGCTGCATCTTTTCTGTGCTTAGCCTTCTTCATCCCAGTCCAGCTGCTGGAACCGGCCCCGTGCGCTTTGCAGCTCCTCGAGCAGTGCTTCTGGCTCGACCCTGGCATGGCGAGTTTGAGAGCTCATGAGCATTGGTTTACGAATGGGAAGTGTGCAGAGTCGGAGTCCGTGCTCCTGGGATCTTCCAGCACCAGTGAGTGCGTACCCCGTGAAAGCCGCGGCTTCAGAAACACGAGGCTCGGCAGGTAAACCCAGCGATCCGCCCTGGCTCAGCACCTTGAACGAGTCGCAGTGGGCTGAGATGTGTACGGTGCTCTCTTACCTACCACTGACTGCTTCCAGAGCGCCGTTGGTTGTCATTGCCCATGCCCCACTCCTTGTTACACCGTTTATAGCGCGTATTTAAAATGCTGGGCCCTATTGCTGGGTAGAGGAAGCAGGACATTCTGCTTGCCTCGGTTCGTCGCCATTCCCGGAAAGAAATTCCTTTTGTGCGTTTCTGTGAGCCCTTCTGTTTAGGCCATACAGCACTGGCCTGTGTGTGTTTACTCTTTTCCCTGCGAGTGTTAGAGCCAGCCAGGCTCTGTGTGTTCTCGGGCGTTGCACATACCTGCCCCGACTCCTTGTGATGATCTGTGTGCGTCGGTGTGTTCGTGCGGGGCAGTGTGCTGCTGCGCCCTGCCCTCGCTGGCAGCGGCCTCTCCGGGAACTCGAACACCCCCGCCCCCCCCCGTCTCCGCCGCCGTCTAGCAGTGCCGGGGCTCAGCTGGCAGCGCCCACGCGGTTGTGAATGAGATTTGTACCAGCAATAAAGCGCCAAGAGGCGGCTGATGAAACTCGTGTTCAGTGCCCCCCGCGGCCCCTGCGCGCCTTTCCTCTGCCTGGTGATCGCCGGGTCAGGGGCCCGCCGGTTCGGAAGTAGGCCACGCTGCCCGCTGTGACTGTAGCGCTTGCTGGCGCGGCGAGGCGCTGCCGAGTGCGCAGTACAAGTCCCTCCTGCATGCCGGGCGGACACAGAGCTAAGCAGGTTAGCGCAGTGTACACTTGCTCCACCGCAGCTCTGGGTCCGGGTTGTATGTGCACTCTCTCCGTCTGTCCCCAGGGGAGTTGTCTGTCTGTGTACAACTTTTCAGAGTTTATCGTAATCGTTGTACGGATACGATCTGTCTCACCCTTCTGTCCCATTTCAGCATGTTTTTAGCTCGTGTCTGCAGATGGGTTTATCTGTCCAAGACCTGCTGTGGACCGTACCCATTATTTACAGGGGGCCTGGGTGAGCCTGTTGCTTCTATCCCCTGGATTTCTTGTCACTCTTGCTTGGATCTTGATCAATGACTTTCTGTTGGTATTAAATGTCGGATCATGCATACATCGTTTCATGCAGCAGGCTGCTGGTAATCATGCATACTACATTCAGAGGTGTTCGCAAAAAAACTATTTCCTTCATCCCTGTTCCCTGCATCAGCCTCCGCAGCAACTCCATAGAAGCGACCAGAGTAACAGATACACATCACCACTTAGTCTCGAGGGTACCACCCTTCATCAGCTGAAGATGTTTGCACCCATGTAGGAAGCAGGGAGGGTCAGTATCATCAGGTGCAACACGAGCTTCTAGTCGGGCGAACATGGTGTATCGAAGTCCGCCTTGTCTACCGTTCAGTAGCGTGGAAGTGAGATGAAGGCTACTTCGTAAAATGTGTGTAATTAAAAATCAAGAGGTATTTTATGATTAAGCAAGACCAACACTGCTAACATTGAACCAGTCACAGCAGAGTTGTAGCATTTCAAAGTACCAGCTCGTTCCATGGTAGCTCCTCCATTATGCATGGACAGTCAGTGACCTTCCTGTGCAGTGCTCAACAGTGGTCATTGGAGGCACTCACGGCGCTCCCTCGGCGAGGTCGGGTCGGTCTTCCCCGGCTTCGTCACTCCCACGCAGCTTCCTACCAAGCAGGGCGCCGAGGACCAATCCGGTCGCGGCGTTCACGCCAAGCCTCCACACACGCCCGGGAGTCAGCCATTGACAGCGCGGCTCCCAGGGACCTGCCCCTGGATGATGCTGAGCCGGCAGCCAATCAGTGCGCGGCCTCGGCGATGACGCGGCGGCGCTGGGCCAATCCCAGCGCGGCGTTACTGGAGGGGCTCGTCTTGCTGGGCCAATAGGAGCGCGGCGGCTTCGATCTTTGCTGCTGCAGCTCCTGGTCACGAACGGCCGCTTTGGAGGGTGTTTCTGGCCCCGGGCCGCGACGGTGATTTGGCGGCAATAGATTTTCGGGGCCCCAGGTCGCGGTTAGACCGTTTCTAACCAGCAGATCAACAGGGGGGATCCTGGGCGCAGGGAAACACCGCGGGCCTCGTTTCACCCCTGAATCTGTGCCAGCAGCAAGCACGGCCCGGCCGGACCAGACACGGGGGCGTTCCCGGCGTCGCGTGACGTCGGCAAAAGCCAAAGAATCTCGGGAACGCCCCCGTGTCTGGTCCGGCTTTGACGGACGCCTCTCTGTTCCAATGGCTAGCCTCCATTTATGGAGCTAGCCAATGAAGCAGAGAGGCGTGTTCAAGTCACCCATACTAGAAACTACAGATTTCTCTGGAGGAGGAGCCTAACGGCTCCGCCCCCCAGCGAAACCTAACAAACACAAAAATGAAGGGTGTTGGGCAGGACGCTGGGGAGCCATGACAATATCTTGATGGATGGTCTCATTGTTCTCTCAAACAACAATAATAGCGTGGCAGAGGAGACAGTATGTTGCTGTACTGCCAAATTGCTCTATATATCGCAATTCTGCCTGAAAAGAGGTATTGTCACAGCGGAACCAGGAGCAGGTACTGGTGGAGGGAGGGATGTACTGGGCATAGTTGGAGATGCTGGTGGAGCAAAAGAATTAGAAGGTGCTACTGGCGAGGCAGATTCAGTGTGTGATGGTAGAGGTGACTGAAATGTTTTAATCAAAAACAAAGAATTACCAACTGACCTTTGCTTGCTTTTTTGCTTGTTTCTTTGCTTTTTTCTGTAGGTGTTTGCTTGTACCAGATGGCTCGTCTTTCTCCTTTACATAGCTTTCATTGTCATCATTTTCCTCACTGTTCCTTTCAGCAACTACTGGTGCAATTTTTTGCACAGGACCCTTTTTACAAGTCTAAAAAAAAAAAAAAAAAAAAAAGATTACATCAACAGCATTTATGAGTAAATTATATGTAAAAAAATAGATTTCAGAAAGAACAACCACTGTATCAGATCAATATTGCCTAGGATTGGATTACAACCCATACTCCTCTACAAGAGAAGTTGGAATTCCAACATCAGCTTGATTGCCCTGAAAGAAATTAGGTGGTCCTAGCAAGGGCCCTTGGAAGGGTGTCATCATGAACCAATTCAAGTCTAGTCAAGTCTAGGTACAGTTACTCTTTATTCTCACTCACAAGAATACCACCAACAAAACAGTACATCTAGAAAATGAATTTGTTTGTGTTGTAACGTAGAGGGCAAGGTAAAAAGGGTATGGTATGGCAAGTTAAGTATGCATTTGCTTGCAGGGCATGGGGACTAAAGTCCACTGCATAGTTTTGAGAAACTGTGTTGCCTTACTCTTGCAAATTTCTATGTGGCCCTGTGTCTCCCCCCACTCTAGCTAGTGAGCCAAATAATCAGCAATAGGACACCCTGGGATAACTGTGCCCTTCAGAATCTTTTAGATCAACCAATCAAAAGTCCATTGGAGTGGCTCTTAAGATAGAGATCCGTGCACCCCTCTACCACTCAAAGAAAACTTTGTGAGTACAAATCCATTAGCCAGCGCTGCAGCAACAGGAGGTCCAGTGAACTACTGAACTGTAGATTCCAGTGACTATGAACCATGTACTCCAACAAAAGATATCTCTCCAATGATCTCTGGAAGCACCATTATGTAAATCATTTTCTAGGGGCGAGTACCTGCTTGGTCAGGTGGGTTCCCCACCCCATGAGTTTTGTTTACATTCCTCTAAATTCATTACAACCAAATCACAGTTATTGACTAAGAGCACAAGATGCAGCAGATGTGAAGCTGACAATTGTATGTTTCTGTTCAGCACCTCTGAATCAGATGACTATTACTGCATTGGGATATGTCGCAAGCTGATCCGAAAATCACCCCATAGCATTACACATATTTTTATGGCTTAGCAGACAAGTGCTACACTTAAATTTGGGGTTGGCTCTTTGGCCTAGAATATACTAGACACTCATGGGTTAGTTTGTTGATGATGTTAGGTCCATTATTCACTTACCTCGTGGTAAAATCATTTTTCTTTTCTTAAAGTAAAGTTGCGACTAGAAATTCAGATCATTACCTAAACCCCTCAATGCTGGAGGTTAAGACCCAGGTAACCTGCGAGAGTCATGTGGTTTAAGTGAGTAGACAGTCAATTCAATTGAGTGCAATAGTATTGTGGCTCTGGGACAACAACTTTTACACCAATTCGATGCCAAGCACCCTTCTGATTACCCGATGATTGAAGACAATGCCTCACACTCTCTCTGAAGAACAGAAAATATTGCAATATGAAGGAACACAAGCCATCACTGAGAAATTTGGAAATAAAGGATATGATGCACCTGGTGTGAACTTGCGCCTAGAATGCACTACCTGAGTGCAAACAAAATTGAAATTAGACAATCTAAAATTATTTTTAACAAACTGATTTCAACCAAATACCTTTAATTAACCGGTTTTCTTCTTTAAGACACTCTAGTTGACATAAATGACTCCAAATGTGCTTTCAGAGAGCTTTCATATGCACATCAGATGTTTGTACCTTCAATTTAGGGTGAAGAGTACTAACAAAGGGATGCTTTGTGTAAATTATATTAGGGTAGATTTAATTTTTCAATTGGTATATTGTTTTTTTATATTTGCAAAAAATATGCTCCAGCAAAATATGACAAGATAACCTTAAGGGACTTAGACATGGAAAGATTCTTCATACAATGTTGGACTTTTCTGGGTTCATAGATCTAAAATTGATTCCATAAACATCATAAAACATGAACTGAAATGACACTCCCAGCAAATGGCAATCATTCATATTTCTACCTCTTTTTTTACAAATTCATTTTATGGATAGAATTTGTACATTGCTTTTTAATGTCAACAGAATCAAGTTTTGGAAAAACAGCCTTATACACTGTTGAACGTTTTGTCCATTTACTCAATAAGAGGGTACATTGTAGTCTCTCTGGTACATCATCAGAAAGAGGCCTCTGTAATGGAAGGCCCAAATATCAAAGTGCTTTTGTTCATTTTTTTTTTCTGTCCATCTTTGCATCACTGTTTTGTGCTGCAGCAGCTGGTTTGCTGGGGTCTGCATGTGTTTTACCATTAAGGATGTTGTGAATTTGGCCAGTTTAAAAAACAATATTTAATACATGTTCTACTTTAGAAAATGATCCCTAATACCATTAAAGTAAATGCACCACTTCTAGAATTTCCTGATTTCCAATGTAAAGAGGAACGTGGGTTGGAATCTAAGAGAGGAAGTGGGATGACAGGGTTGAGAGAGGTGCAGCATTAGTGGCAGCTATCTACATAGAGTGGCAACAGTATAGGCACTATCTGACGCCAGCAGAATTGAAAGCTGGGCTGAGCAGCTGGCACCCACATGGCAAGCATTTTCAAACTGTGCCCATTATTTAGTCAGCCAGGACCTCGGAGCCACAGTAGATGAATTCAATAAGATGAGAAGTTCTATGTACTTGTATGCAAATGGAGACATAGAGAATACTGTGTGCAGATACGTTCGCATAAGGATGGAAAGGTAGCTTGGAGATTTGCACGGGGTGGAGGATCTGTGAGGGCAACAGAGACCTTGACATCAGGACTTGTGTGTGAAAGGACGGGGGAGCAAAGGCCGTACATATTAAAATACATTTGTAAAAAGTACATGCACACACTAAAACCACGGAGTCTGTACTTTCTTATTATATTAGTCATTAGTGTAAGAAACATTATTAATAATATGGTTGTTCCCACAAATTTTACCTCCCTTTCCTGCAGAAATGTTAAAATATTTCTGCAAAGTGACATACTTATATGCATACTTGCAGCACCTCATGGCCCCTGCTCAACTACTACAGTGAGGAAACTCAAGAACCGCCTAAGGAGATACGTGCCTCCGATCGTCCGAGGCAAGCCTGTTGTACTGTCCACAGTCTGACAAAGTCACCATAGGTGGATGAGCTTTCTCAGTATTGATTCCTCAGTTGTGGAACAAGCTGCCTGAGAGTATGCACGGGGAAGCTACTCTCCTTCCATTTAGGAAAAACTAAACTAAGACTTTTTAGTTCACACAGGCTTTTGGACAATATAAGCTTTGACCAG
The DNA here is from genome assembly GCF_964263255.1 of Lissotriton vulgaris. Taxonomy (NCBI): domain Eukaryota; kingdom Metazoa; phylum Chordata; class Amphibia; order Caudata; family Salamandridae; genus Lissotriton; species Lissotriton vulgaris. The sequence goes on from NC_141696.1 coordinate 235,747,540, forward strand.
GTAGGCATTGTGATAGGTAATTGCTTGTGAGAAAGTTACAGAACAACGCCAGCAATGAGACCGTTGGTGATTATGCGCTATACTAATGACACTTAACAATATCTTACCGCTCAAATGCACTCAAGTGTATCTTGACTTAAATAGGCTATCAAAGGTTCTCAAATGTTACTGATATGCTGTCTTCCATTCCAGAGGTCCATTGTCAACCTTTCCACAGCCATTATCGTCCAGATACCCCTTGCCTGTAATCATTCACTGGTGGCTTGCCTTTTTGCCAATTTGCTGCTATTTTCCTTTTCACTATTAATAACAGATAAACCAGTAATATCCAGTCAGTTTTGGTTAACCCTTTCATAGAGCTAGGATGTATTCCTGATATCACTACCCAAGGATTATTGAGAATGGGGAGCCTTTAAAAGAGGGCACGGCTACTATGTGTGTAGTCAACATTGACTCCAAGATTTGAGATCTGTGTTCGGATACATTTCTGGCAGCTTGGCTTGTGTCAAGTACCATGTACACCAGGGATCTAAACACTTTTCTGTAATAAGAGCTCCTTATGTTCAGCAAAAGCATCCTGAGGTACTAATACCATAAGAGTTGTAATAGTGGCTGCATCAGAGAAGAAGATTACATTAATGCCCACAATACTGAAGATATATTCATCACTAAGGATTGCTAGTAGTAATATTTAAAAAAGTGAAATAAAAGGCTTTCTCCGTGTGGAATGCATCTACGTGAGTAATACATACATACTTACCTTACTGCTGTACTTCCGATCGCTTGAGATAAAAAAAACCTACAAGGTCAGAATGTTCAAAGGACTTAGGCACTGATGTTTAGAACTTCCTCTGCTCAGACTGGTCCCTGTATCCGACCTGTGCTCCATTGCAGTCGGCCTTAACTTTTGACTTTGACTCGGTCTTGTGCAGCCAGATGATCGCTGTAGGAGCTTTGTGGTGCTATTTTTAATCCAAACTTAAAAATTCACATCGCTGGTTCTACTTATTGGATTTTTGTAATTTTGGTGTCCTTTTACTTATTAAAATATTATCTGTTCTTTAAATTGGTTTGGGATTTTTCTTGTGTTGTGTTTTCACTGTACTACTGTTTCAGTGTTGCATTAATACTTTACATATTGCCCCAAAGTTAAGCCTGACTGCTTTGTGACAAGCTACTAAAGGGTTAAACACAGGTGTATTTACTGATTTTAGTGGTTCACCGCGACACGGATTGTGATTATTATTTGAGGTGGGTTCTAAACCCCCTCGATTAATACTCCCATTTCTTACAGGAAGTATCTGAAGTAAGGGCCAGATGTACATTGCCAAAAGGTCTGAATCGCAAAATCTGGCCATTTGCAGCAGCAAAAAGGGTTTTCTGTACGTACAAACCGCAAATTCTGATACAAGAACATTACCAAATTGCAAGTTGGGTTTGCAACCAAGGTCCTTATTGGTTTTTGGAAGGAATGCATTTTGGGCATCTCCTTCATATAATTATTGTTAATTGGTTAATTAATGAATGCTTTGCAACTGAATGGCGGTCCCAATACATTAATCTTTTACCACCTCCTATAAGGAGTTGGGAGGCCATTTGCAAACCGGAAGGGCTCCCTCATGGACCCCTTCCCCTTCCCCTTACTTTAACTTCTTTTTGCTTCTGTTTTAACACTTCTTATTTTCCTTTAAAGAAAATGGGATGCATTTAAACAAAAAAATTGCTTCATCAAAAAGCAATCCCAGACATTGGGGTCTGCTGACCTCAGCAAGCCACCATCCCTGTGATGGCTGCAATTCCTAGTGGGTCACCATTTGTGACGTACCTCATTAATATTCATGATGTAGTTTGCTTGCGACCCACTAGGAATCAGTCATTTGCAAACTGATCGTAGTATATAAGTTGGTTTACAAATTACCACATTCGTCACAAAACTACTGATTGCAAATTGCGACCAGTGCCAAGTACATCTGGCCCTAAATTCCTTAATTGTTTGGCTTTTTTGTGGTACCACCTCTATTGTTTGTAACATCCGTGAATGCACAACGAAAGGCAGTCTGTACATGTCAGTGGTAAAGGAAAAGGACACAGTCAGGAAGGTTCTGTCCCCTCTCCAAACTGACAACACACTTGTATCCCCTGATAACTAATCAACAGTGGGGTGTGCATCTGCGGAATGATCCACAACAGTGGGAATCAGTATCCTCTGATCAGTGGGTTTTGGCAATTATAAGGAATAGGTTTTGCACAGACTTAACTGAACAGTCCCCAATGTAAGACCAAAGAGCAAGAAAATCACACCAGATTATATTGGTTAAAAGAGGAGATACATCGGAGCTGACAGCAAAAGGGGCGACGGTGGCTTAGCCCCCCGTGGCTGACTGTTGCTGAACTGGGATGAGGTTTCCCAACCTGATGCTATCCGGGTTCGACTTTTGCCGCTTCCCCCGCAGCCTACCCGCCTGCTTCGCCTCCTGAGCACCGGGACCCGCGAGTCGTATTGCCAGGTACAGGGGTGCAGTTTTGGGGAGAATCTCAACACTACAGCGTGACGCCCCCAGGCTTTTTTTTCCTGTCTGAACCTGGGGGGCGCCTTCCTGGTCTGCGTCTCTGCAACCCACGCAGACTTCCACAGACGTTTGGCGTGCAGCCTGAGGGGCACTGCTGCCCTTGCGACCCAGAGACTGTGCCTTTGAACAGACGGCGTGGCAACATCCTCGACGACTCTGATGCCCAGTAACCCTGAGGGTGTGCCCATCTAATTGACTCATTTGAGTTTCGGTGGTCCCCCAATCTCTTTCCCTCCTTGCTCCTGTGGCTGCCCCCCTCTGCTCTGCTCCTTTATTCCAGTGCCTGTGTTGTTTTGCAAATCGGTTCTCGTGAGTTGCCCCCGCCATTTTGTGACTTTGCATACGGTGCTCGTTTCCCGGGTCTTCCATCTTGGAGGACCCGTCCGCCTCATTTGCTGTTGAACTACACCCTTTGCTGTTGGACAATTCCTCTCCCTGTGCTGACCCCCCCCCCCACTGCGGTCTCCCTCCTTCCTTTTCATTCCCCTCGCCTCCTGACATTATTTTTTTTATCCCCCTTTTAGCTTTTTCCTTTGTCCCCCTTGAAGCAACTCCATCCTTGCCTGTGCCACCTGGTCTGATCCTTTTCCTCCCCCTTTTTCTTTCCCCCTACTGCTACTGATCGAAGAGCCAGGTCTTGAGGAGTCTTCTGAAGGCCAGCAGGTCCTGAGTCTGTCGTAGGCTGGTTGGGAGAGTGTTCCAGGTCTTGGCGGCGAGGTAGGAGAAGGATCTTCCGCCGGCTGTGGTTTTCCGGATACGAGGGACTGAGGCGAGGGCGAGGTTGGCTGAGTGGAGGCTTCGGGTGGGGTGTGGAAGCTGAGTCGGTTGTTCAGGTAGGTAGGTCCGGGGCTGTGTAGTGCTTTGTGTGCGTGGATGAGAAGTTTGAAGGTGATCATCTTGTTGACGGGGAGCCAGTGCAGGCCTCTCAGGTGGGGTGTGATGTGGCTGCGGCGGGGGACGTCGAGGATCAGTCAGGCCGAGGCGTTCTGGATTCGTTGTAGTCGTCTCAGGAGCTTGTTTGTTGTTCCTGAGTAGAGGGCGTTCCCGTAGTCGAGTCTGCTGGTGACGAGGGTCTGGGTGACGGTTTTTCTAGTGTCGATAGGGATAGACTTGAAGATTCTGCGGAGCATACGAAGGGTGTTGAAGCAGGATGCGGAGACACTGTTGACTTGCCTGGTCATGGAGAGGGTGGAGTTGAGGATGACCCCAGGTTGCGTGCGTGATCCGTGGGTTCCGGGGCTGTGCCTAGCGATGTGGGCCACCAGGAGTCGTCCCAGGCTGATGGGGGGGGGTCCGACAACTCATCAGGACGGCCAAGTGGACCGCCTACAAGGACCGCCTAGACAACAACGCACACAACTCCAAAGAGCTCTTCAGCATCGTGAAAGAACTCTCCAACCCCAGCTCCAACACCGACATCCCACCTTCACAAGCCCCCATGTCTCCTTCAACCACACCACCGAACCCCCCTGGACCGATCACAGATGCGTCCACTTCACCTTCAGGAAACCCATCACGCACCACTGCACCCTACAGCTGCCGCGCCGCTGCTGGGGCAAGGTCACAGAGGACCAACTGACTACCACCCTCGCCCTGAGACCACCCACAGACCCCACCAACCCAGACACCGCCGCAACCAACCTCACACAGTGGATCAACAACTGTGCCAACACCCTTGCCCCTCTCAAGACCTCCACAACCAACCACACCAACAAGAAAGCCGCCTGGTTCACCGTTGACCTCCGGATCCCCAAGCACACCTGCCAGAAGCTGGAGAAGAAATAGCTCCATGACCGAACACCAGACAGCGACACAGCCCTCAAGAGCGCCACTTGCAGACACCTTAGAATATCCCCAGGCGTCAGACTGGATCCGGAATTTTTTTGCGTAGCAGTACCAATGCGCGTCGGTAAGCGTCGTCCGCGGCTACACGTCGTTGTCGGCGCCGTGATGACGTCGTCGGAGTACTTGGACGCCACCTCCGCGTGCTGACGTCAGTTCTTACACACAGCTTATCCTTGCCAGAAACGCAGAGCCATGATAAAAACCAACACTGGTGCCATGAAACTAGGGCCCTGAAAGGGAATGACCTTAACCCTAGATATCGGTTCCCAGAATGGGGAGGATGGGTGGGTCGGTAAGGAATCGATCACTAACTAATGTCTCTTACAGATATATCGTTACACAAGTAGTAACTTGTGCATCTGAAAGAGACACGTTAGTGATAGATTCCTTACCTTAGAATAGATACCCTAGCAATACCAACCCCGGTGGTGGGTCTGCGAACCAATAATCACACCTGAAAGTCCTGGAGGACGGAACGGCCAAAGAAGCCATCCCTCCGGACTTTGCTGTCCAGGCAGTAGTGCCTTGCGAACGTGTGCAGCGAGGCCCACGTAGCTGCCTGACAAAATGTCCTGCAATGGGACTCCTCGGCCCAGGGCAGTAGTAGTCGCCGTGGCCCGAGTGGAGTGGGCCCTCAGCCCAACTCGAGGTTCCTTTTTAGCCAAAGAGTAGCACGCCTGGATGCACAACACGATCCGCAGAGAGATGGTCCGCTTGTGCACCCCCGTCCTTTCTTAGCGCCCACGTAACCAACAAAGAGTTGGTCATCCACCCGGAACTGGCGTGTGCGATCCAGATAGTAAGAGAGCGCACGTTTTGGGCGGTGGAGCCTCTCTTCCTCTTTCGATGGATGCGGAGGCGGAAAGAAGGTGGGCAAAGTGATGGACTGGCCGATGTGGAAGGCTGTGACTACCTTGGGCAGGAAAGAGGGTTTTGTCCGCAACACAACCTTGTCCGGATGAAGCTCACTCACCCTCCTGGCAGAGGTGATGGCAAACAGGAAAGCAGTCTTAAGTGTAAGAAGACGGAGAGGACAGTTATGAAGCGGCTCAAAGGGAGAGCACATCAGGTAAGTTAGAACCAGGTTCAAGTCCCACTGGGGCATCACGAAAGGAACAGGAGGGAACATATGAGTGATGCCCTTTAAGAATCTGTTAACAATCGGTGACTTGAACAGAGAAGGCTGATCAGGTAGCCTTAAGAAGGCGGAAAAGGCAGAAAGATAGCCCTTGATAGTGCCCAGAGCATAGCCCTGCTGGGTAAGAGAAAGAAGGATGAGAACCTCAGAAAGGGGGGCAGAGAGTGGATCCACAGACTTTGCTGTGCACCATGCCACAAATCTGTTCCACCTGCTGGCGTATACCGACTTTGCGGAGGGACGCCTGGCTGCCAGAATCACATTACAAACTTCAGGAGGCAAGTCAAATGGCCTCAACTGTCGCCGCTCAATCTCCAAGCATGGAGGTGGAGACTGGACAGGTTCGTTTGGAGGACTGTCCCCTGCTGCTGTGACAGAAGGTCCCCCTGAAGAGGCAGATAAATCGGGGGATTGACAGACATGCTGAGTAGCTCTGGATACCTATATCTTCGTGCCCAGTCTGGAGCCACAAGGATAACCTGGGCCCAGTCGCGCCTGATCTTCTTCAGCACTCTGGGCAGAAGTGGTATAGGCGGAAAGACGTACAACAGACCGCAATTCCACTCGTGACGAAAAGCATCTCCGAGCGAGTGCTGCCTTGGAAATTCCAACGTGCAGAACTGATGACATTGCGCGTTCTCTTCTGTGGCATATAGATCTAACCAAGGTTCTCCCCACTGCTGAAAGAGGCCTTGTGCCACGTCCAAGTTCAGACGCCATTCGTGATCCATCATGCACCGACAGTTATTATCCATCAAGTAGTGAATCAGACACCACAACACGAACCTCAGGCTTAAAGTCAGATACTCTTAGTCATACATGTCTCCATACCAACTATGCCCTGTATTCAGGACTGCTTTCAATCAAGTATTGCACTACCTCTCACATTTCCTCCTATTGCTGATGGCCATATCTAATAAGGAGAGCAATGGAGTTAGATATGTGCCCCTGTATGGCTACAGCTATCTCCACACTTTTACCCACTGCATCCAACCTCTTGCTCTTTATATATGTTTGCAGACGGGTTCTCACAGTTGAATTTTGTAACCTCTTTCTAGCAGTTGCAATATTGATGTTGTCAGATTCCACATTTGTCTTTATACCGTGATTTTACCAGGGCTGGAGGTGGAATTATGGAAGATGCAGTACATCAAGAGTGAGACAATTCGTTAACCCCTTCCACGCTGATGACGAGCTGGGCTCGTCATGGCGTAGCCTCCTCGCACGCTGATGACGAGCCCAGCTCGTCACGTAACATGCGATTTACAAAATCTCAGCGTGCGAGCAGAATTCCGCTAGCGTGCATGAGGTTAATGCACCTGGGACACTGCGCACCCGTGATGGCATATCCTTTCATAAAAGCAGAATGCTGAAATGTGTCAGAAGCGCCACGTGACCCTTGTGCCTACGCCAATGAAAATAATAGTGCGTTCGTCAGAAACTGGGCTTGAGCATTTCTTTTGTTGGATATATATATATATATATATATATATATATATATATATATATATATATCTATGTATATATATATATATAGATAGATAGAGATATATATATATATATATATACACACACACACACACACACACACACACACACACACACTTCTTTCTCTTCTTTTAGCCCCTTTTTCAACAATTATGTGCTTTCTTTCTCTAATGTCTTAAGTCCTTATGTCTTCTACACAAGGCTGTTAGCAGAGCAGTGGATCTGTTTTGACTAAACATTTTGAGGAGTATCGTCCTTCACGCTTAAGGAGATTTGGTGACCAAGCTCCGCTATAGGTTCTTCTGTTTTACCGGTCCTCGCCTGATGGGCGCATGTTTTCTGTTGTTGCGGCTAAACCATGGAATTAATTTCTTATACATTATCAAGAAGAATTGAACTGCTCGAGTTTTAGGAAATCTTTGAAAACCTGCTTATTGTCGTAGCCATCTTACAGAAGGGGTGTTTGACAGCTACCTTTTTGATGGTTTATTGTTACTGATTCTGATGTTTATGGTAAGAAGCAGGATATCCCTGTAAGGTTTTCAGCAAAATACTATGAGCATTAAGAGGTAATCTTCTGATGTTTTAGCATTAAAATGAGAACATCTCTTTGAAATCTTACTCTTTAGGGTTAGAAGATGTCATTTCTTACACATTCTTAAAAGTATAATCTCTTTGTTTTAACTTATGCTTTCGTTTTTTTATGTTTTCAGTATTTGAGGATTTAGAGCTTGAAAATAATTTTAGATCTTTCAGTCTTGAAATCTTAGATTACAACATCTGATCTGGGGAAAGCATGGTCAACTTCGTTTTTTTCTGCACTAGCGTCAGCATTTCCTGGAACGATTTGTGAAATCAATAATGTTTTACCATCCCTTTCATTGGTCAGATAATTGTTTCCACCTGTGCAGTTTCTCTGCCTCCTACAACTGTACTCTTATTCTCTGAGCAGTCACTGGGATCCTCTAAACATGGCTTGAAAGTTGTTACGTGATCGATTGTCTGAGCTATAATGCAATTGGGCCATTGTGTTTTTCATTATTTAATCTATTTGTGGCTTAAGCGTCAAACAATGGTCACAAACCTGTGTCTGTGTAATCCAGTTGGAGATATAAGTAGTACACATTGTGCTCATCGAGCTAATGGCACCTCCAAAAGGCAGACTCATAAAGGAAGGTTTGTCAATAACAAAAAACCATGAAACAACCAAGTAAGAAAACAGAGAAAATAAAATATTGGATTTAACTAATTATCTATGTCAAGCACCTCTGATGCTCAAAGTCCATGAAAAACTCTTGGAGAGTCATGGTCTCGATGGTTCTCCTTTTCCAGACATTGGGTAAAAACAAAAGGACAAAGGTATTGAATTTTGCGCACATAGTGAAAAGCTTTTGTATGTTTGTCATGAAGATATATTTTTTCGGAGTATACATGGGAAGAAGGGCCATGAACTTGATTTTAGTGAGATATTTTATTTATATTGTGTGGTTGGTGAAAAGGTGACGGTGGCTTTACTCTATAAGGAATAATATTAAACAGGTAATTAAATATAGTTCATGGGATTTCAATGCAAGTTTTAAAAAAAACTGTTTCCTCTGTTGTATTTTCATGGGGAGGATGGATAAACTTGTTAGAGGTGGGAGAATCAGGCAACCATGGGAATACTACACTTTTCTCAGATGCCACTGGTCTATATGTGAGCTCACAAAGGATGACACGTTTCAGGTTATGGAGCCGTAGCCTCATAAGTTTGGTCTGGTGCTATTGTTTTAGACAACAGGATATGATGCAAGTATGCGGCCTCTGTAAAGTGCTTTGGCTACAGGATGTATTAAATAAAAAGTTGTGCAAAGACATTGCTTTGAATATATTTTGCATGAATGATAGATAGTTTTGGATAAAAACTTTACAATACGCACTCAGTACTCACCTGCTCATCTAAAACAGGAAGAGACAAATCCAGGAAAGACTCACGAACTAAGGATACCTTAAAGGGAAGGAAGAACAAATCTATTTTAATAGACCTATACACTGAAATATCTTACCTCCTATTACGTTAGGAAGCAGGCAGAGCTCTGGCTACAGACGATAATTAAATAGCATATAAAACACCAATAACCAAATCTTGTGGAGGAAGAGTAACATCCATAATGCCAAGCTTATAAAAGTGGATTTCTACTTTTGTAAAGAAACACTTAGAGGAGTTTTGGAAAGATCGAAGTGAGATCAATAGGCATTGAGATGGATATGATGCTGCTTAACGTGAGGGACAGTAATGGTTAAGTCTTACTCACTTTTTTGGTATCATTAAAATTTTTATTTCAATTCACCATTCAAGCAGCAAAGAAGAAAATCTTCGAATTAGCCTCGAGGATATGGGGCAAGCGAGGGGGCTGAAATTGCAATGTGTGCCTCACTTCTTGTTCACAAGGCCTCCTGACCAACTGTTCAAACATATATGCTTAGAAATCCCAATAGTGAAAAGCTGACACTACTGCAAAGGTCGCATTAATGCGAATGGGGTGATCCAGTATCCCACAGAACCAGGGAAGTCAATAGGCATAAACCACAATTGGTTCTGTAGGGTATTTAATTCCAATCAGTTTCATTCCTTATTTAATTTGGGCTCGCCACCTCTTTGGCTAGCCTTCTACAAAATTCAATTCATACAAATGTATGTATAGAACGATTCATTGACACTAGAGATGGTTGGAGAATCTGGAGGTATATTAACAATCATACACCATGAGTGCTTACACTAGCCCAAAGAGCCATTGATGTCATAAATACAATGAGTGATAAAGCGACAATGAGATGAAGTCTGTCCAATTTGGTTGGTGGGATAGGTCAATAAGGAAAATGCTACTTACCCAGTATGTCTCTGTTCTTGGCATGTAGAGCTGTAGAATCTCATGCTTGTCATAAGATCGCCATCTAGTGTTGGGTCCGGAAATTTGCACTTTGTTTTTCTGGAGTTTTCCCTAGTCGCGAGGTAGTGGACTCCTGCCTTAGGTGATAGTGCGCATGGTCATCGACTCCATCTTCAGATTGTTTCCCGCAGAGGGTGATAGAATGGAGCAGTAGTAAACAAAAGAGATGTCTGTGCATAAGTACGTTTAGTAAAAAAAAGAACTTCAACAGTTACAGGTAACCGGGGAGGTGGGTGGGTGCATGCGATTCTACAGCTCTACATGCCATGAACAGATGCGTACTGAGTACGTAGCATTTTCCGTTCAAGGCATGTGAGCTGTAGATCACATGCTTTGCATAGACTATACAGCAGTCTCCCAGACTCTGTGGCTATCCTATAACTGTTGGAGTTGTCTGAAATAATGTTTTAAGTACTGCTTGACCCACATTAGCATGTTGTCTTGCTAACACACCTACACAATAGTGGTTGGTGAATGTGTGTGGTGTAGACCATGTTGCTGCTTTGCAGATATCAGTAATGGGGATATTCCCTAAGAAAGCCATAGTAGCCCCTGTGAGAGTTCTTTTGGCTTTTTTGATAACAAATCTGAACACACTGAACAATCCATCTAGCAATTACTGATTTGGAGATAGGATGCCTTTGTGAGGTGGTGCAAAAGCTACAAATAGTTGTTTGGTTTTACAAAATGATTTTGTTCTTTCAGTGTAGTACAAAAGACCTCTTCTGAAGTCTAAGGTATGTAAAGCTCGTTCTGCAATAGTCAGGTTGAGGGAAGACCACAGGTAATTCAACCGACTGATTGATGTAAAATGCAGATACAACCTTAGGTAGGAATTTGGGGTTGGTACGAAGAACTACTTTATCTTTAGTAACTGGAAAAAGGTTCTTCTATGGTTAGTGCCTGTAGTTCACCCACTCTCCTCAATGAAGTGATTGCAATGAGGAAAGCTGTTTTCCAAGTAAGGAACTGTAGTTCACATTTGTGCATGATTTCAAATGGGTGACCCATTAGCCTTGTGAGGACTATGTTAAGATTCCATACTGGGGTAGGTGGAAGTCTTGGTGGTATTACCCTTTTTAGCCCTTACATGAATGCTTTGATGACGGGCATTCAAAATAGCAATAAGTGTTGCCTATTTGAAATGTAAGCTGCTATGGCAGCAAGATGCAGTCTGATGGATGTATAGGCCAATGCTGACTGCTGCAAATGTAATAGGAATCACTATGTTCTGTATGGAAGCATCAAGAGGGTTGATGTGATTGCGATTGCAATAGATAACAAAACGCTTCCACTTGGCTGCGTAGCAGGCCCTTGTGGTAGGCTTTCTGGACTTTCTAATAATTGTTGGATGGCGTTTTAGATTCCAAATGAATTTTCCTGATTCATGCCCTTATATAGGTACAATTTGCGTTTCCCTTCTATAGGCATAGAGATCAAGCCCTTATTTAGGCATAGCCCATGCTACCCAAATACAGGCATGGCTACTTCCATCCGTTCACCAAAACGTTACAACGGTTTCTTGGAAAACCAGACTCTTAAGCAGAAGGGACTCCCCTAGCCTGGATATTGATTTCTCCAAGAACTCATTTATTATGCATGACGTTCATATGCCCGACTTTACGTCAAAGGTGGCATTCCTAAACACCTTGAAGGTATAAATATACCTTCACTTGCTATGGCAAAGCACGGTGGTTCGGGGCAATTTGACGACCTACTTGCCCGACGCTGCTCGCTACAGCAAGTGCCGAAGGAAGCCGACTCTCCAGCTGACGCACTGATCGAAAGCTGTCCTCCTCTGCAGAGATTCCAGCTCTGACTCCACTTGCGGGGTGTTGGGAAATCGAGTACGAGACAGAGATACCGAACCTCCTTCATTCTAAGGTATGGAGCTGATTAGAACCAGGAGAAACCTTTGGCAATTCTTGGCAAAACTAAACCTATGCTAAAGACCACACTTTCTTCTTCCCTCGTACTAGACCTAGGTCAGGTAAATTGGGGTAGGCGTATTTAAGAAGCACCAGTTGAGTATTTTAGCCTGTGTTATTTATGTATGTTATATTATGTGTCATAGCTCTAGACAATGCTGTTACAGTATTATTTTATATTACTGCTTATGCTGTAGGCATTATACTTTGCATTCTTTCTAACGATTGTAGCAGTTCACCTCTCCTGCATGAGAAAGAAGACTGTTCAATAAACCCCTTTTATTGAAAAGCCCGTCTCTCTATTTTCTCTGCAACTCTGTAGAAACGCATCATGCACGATTGACTGAGTAAAATAGTTATCTATTGTTTCTATGACTCTGAAGATCGTGTTCCAGTCCTAGGGAAACAAAGTGGTCATGTTTATGTGGTTGTCAGAAATTACTCCCTTCTTGTGTATTTGAGAAAGTTTCTAGTGACCTCTGAGCTAGCTGGCCCTCACAATTAAGTTTAGTATACTCTATAGAGCCATACTGACCTCAGTCCTATGTCAAATCTATAGGGTATATTGTTCCAATGCGCAGAGCCTATTGGGAATATAGGAACTACACTACATAATGTCTGGTGGAAGGTTGAGATAACCAAACTCTATGACTTCAGGGGCCAGATCGCAAGGTTGAGCTGTTTGGGATCTGGGTGTCTGATTTCTCCATGGCTCGTTGTGAGGAGACTGGGATTTAAATGTAATTTTTGGAGTGGTACTAGAGAGATGTTCCAACAGGGTTGTGAACCAGGGTTGACGTTGAAATGTTGGAGCTACTAGTATTAGCGTGAGTGATGTTTGCCTGAGTTTCCGAACCACTGATGGAATGAGTGGGAGAGGCGGAAAAGCGTAGGCAAATATCCCTGACCAGTTCATCCATAGAGCATTGCCTTTGGACAATGGGTCTGGATACCTGAAGGCGAAGCTTTGGCATTCTGCATTTTCGGCTGTTGTGAACAGGTCTATGTGAAGGACTCCACAGGCTTGAAAGCAAGGGTGGAGAACTTGAGGGTGAAGTTCCCACTCGTGTATCTGATAGCTTTGCTTGCTGAGGAGATGCGCAATCTGAATGTTGACTCCTGGGAGAAGTTCTGCTAGGAGATAAGTGTTGTGGTGTAGCGCCCACCTCCAGATGTCTTGGGCTAAGTGGGACAGTTTCAGAGAGAGTGTCCTCCTCTGCTTCTATATATAATACATAGCTGTCATGTTGTCGGTTCAGGCTAGTACAGCTTTGCCAGACAGGTGATCTTGAAAGGCTTTGAGCGCTAGAAAGATTGCCATGAGTTCTAATTGATTGATGTGAAGCAACCTTTGCTGTAGGCTCCATGTCCCTTGCACTGTGTGTTGTTGAAGATGAGCTCCCCAGCCAGTAAGGGATATGTCCACTGTTATAGCTGTCTGTGGAATCGGGTCTATGAACGGCCGCCCTTTTGACAGGTTTAGTGTGTTCCACTACTGCAGAGAGCGAGGAGTACGGCCGCTTACCAACACTAGATCGGTTAATAGACCTTGTGACTGGTACCACTGACTGGCTAGACACTCTTGAAGTGGAAGCATGTGTAACCTGGCATGGGAAACAATCATGATGCAAGATGCCATCATCCCCAACTGTTGCATAAACACTCGAGCCGGGAGTGACTGAGTGGGTTGAAATTTGAGAATAAGCGCCTGAATGTTTCGAATTATGGATGCATTGGGATACGCTCTAGCCTTTTGAGTATCTACAGTGGCTCCTAGGTAATCCTGAACTTTGTTTGGCTGAAGATGTGATTTTAACACATTGACTGAAAACCCTAGCTGTTGAAGGAGCTGAATGGTTATTGAAGGCATTGCTGATATGTGCTGTCTTTGATGAGCCAGTCCACCAGATAAGGAAAGACATGTATGCTTTGCCTTCTGAGATACGCAGCTACTACCACCAGACATTTTGTGAAGACTCTGGGGGCAGTGGTGACGCTGAATGGGAACACTTTGAATTGGTAGCATTGACCTGCTACCACAAACCTGAGAAATTTGCGGTGAGCCTGATGGATTGGAATATGATAGTAGGCGTCCTTTAAATCTAGAGTGGATAGAAAATTTCCCTTTTGCAAAAGAGGCAGTATCTGTTGCAGTGTTACCATGTGGAAGTGGGCTGACTGTATGTAAAGATTGAGTTCTCTGAGATCTAATATATAGGTCAGAGAGAGCCGTCCTTTTTTGGAATTAGAAAGTAAAAGGAGTACACACCCGCCCCTTGATGTTGTGGTGGTACGGGCTATATGGCCTTGTTTTAGAACAGGAGAAAGGGCGGTAACAAAGAAGCCTAATTTTCAATGGGAGGCCACCGTTTACCATAAACAATGACGGCATCCAATGATAATGAGGGGCGGTGCTTCAAGCCGCCTTCTGAAATGTCCTTCCACAACATGTCTAGCAGAGTGAGCTAAAGACATTAGGCGAGTTAAAAATAAACACTTCTAAATCTGATTTTTTATAGTGAAAAACACTTTAAAGGCAGGAATTAGTGTTCATAAATCTGTGCACCAAAGAACAGAAAAAGGGACTTAAGCAGTGACTGTCAAAGTGGCAGTACAATTTTCATTTGTACAAGGCTTGTTGCTTACCCGTTACCTTTAGTTTTAATTTTCTTTTCAAAAATAGGTTTGGGAAGGTGAAAAAGCAGAATAGTGTTTGTTTCGGAGTACCTTTTTAATTGTAACTGGTTATGAAAACTATAATGAAAGTAAAATTTCCCAATGCACTTAACTATCAGAAAATTGTTCTACGCGGATATATTCCCTGTTCAGGAACAGCAATAATCTTTTGATTTGAATTTTACTTTGTTGAAATAGCTATCTTACCCAAGGAACCTGAATTTGTTAAGAGTGTTAAGGGAATTTTTGGGGCACTGGAAGCTCTTAAGACTGAGTTAAGAGGATTACTGTGGCTTTGGAAGACCCAAGGACTGAGCTGCTGCAATTAATTAGCCTAGTTGCCAATAGTGCTCTCACCATGAAGGAGAAGATGAAGAAATTCACTTGAACATAGTAGGCAAACTAAGGGCCGGATTTAGATCTTGGCAGGACAGGTCACACCATCGCTTTTTCAGTGGTCTTCTGGCCTGCCAACTTGGCAGTCTGCCCACCCAATTTAGATGTTGGCGGATCTTCTCCTGCATCGATGGTGCCACAATCAGAAGAGGCTGGCAGCAGTACTCCAACTCAGAGTCGACGAAATCAAAGGAAAATAGGTAAAAAGGTACCCTTTTCCTGTTTTCCTCTTCCGTTTCAGTTTCCTACCCTATTGTCGTGGTTCCTCCTTTGCTGCTCCGACACCACCACAACACCAAATGACTTAGTTTTCACTGAGATCTAAGGTAAGGTACTTGTGCTACTGTCCTATGCATCATATGCTGATATTTTCTGTAGCCACGTGTATTACTTTATTGCTCTTATAATGTGTAATGATGTATAAATACGTTGTACTTACCAGTCTCCACACCCCATGAACCTCACTCTGTCAGGACTCCTCCAGCACAATGGGAATATCTAAATCGGATCGGCGCAATCCTGACGGACTGGTGGCAGTGACGTACTCTTTGTCAGCATCGAAGACCACTGTCCATTGCCACAAAATGTAAATACGGCAGGCGGACCGTTGTCAGCTTGACGGAGTACATAGCACCCCCGCTGCGGAGGGACAATAATACAGCCAAGATCTAAATCAGGCCCCAAGTCCTCATCCATGAGAGACTACAGATGATCACCTTGGAACCCTTCGATTGGGCAATGAAATCCACAGATACAGATCAAACCATGCTCCCTTTAAACACTACTTCTGAATAGTAGTGCCATTTTCTACAGCTTAAAAGCAGCCATATCACTGGTGTCTTGCTACACATGTAGGGCATTTCAAACCAGGGCCAATATGGCCTTGCAAATCCACAAACCTAATCTAAAACACTCAAAAATGTCTTTCCTTTTTTCTCACTTTTTAAGAGGTGGCAGAAAAGTGGATTGGCATTGGGTACCTGAATTAACAGACTTGTTTGAGGATGAGAAGAGAAAAACTGACTGACAGGGCTCAGAAACCTTTCTCTCACAGTCACTTGAGACTTCTACAAGGCTTCACTGAAGGGTAACGGGCCCACACAGTGTCAACTAATCTATTTGTTCCTTCCTCCACCGAAGGGCGTGGACTCTCCAAGTTCTCTGATGTGTTTATCAACACATTGCTGATGGAGGCTCACAGCGCCAAGGGCATAAACTAGTGTTTGTGGATCTCTATTTGAAGATCATTCTCTAAAGATGCACAGGCAGAGTGCATGCACTTGATTATCATGCACCATTAGGGACATAAGCTCTCTCTCCCATGCCCTTCTGCAGTTTACAGATCAAATTGTGGAGGAAGGGGAGGTGTGGGGCTTCTGAATCTTTGCTAAAGATGACAACAAATGAAGATTACCTGGCAACAGACCTTTCAAGTCAAGGTATGTGAAGCTAGGGTCTAAGTTGAAGTCCCAGCTGACTTTGAGGCGGAGGACATCCACCACTGTGATGTAACCGACATCATGGAGAGCAATTGGGCTGTTTGTTGAGATTGTGCAGCTCCATTACAGACACAGGCAAAATCTGTTTCAAAGACAGCTGCGGCACAGATAAAATGAAGCATGGTACGGAAGCACAATCAGCTTCATGTATCTAAGAGACTGATTTGGAGTTTGAAGTACCACTACAACCACCAAGAATCCATACTCCCTCTGAGGTGCAGCAGCGGTGTGAGACCGCAATATACTGGCAGTGCTGCTGCGGCATCACCGAGCATATTACCGGTTTTCTTACATCCACCCTTTTTCATGGCAGTGAGCCTGCCATGAAAAGGGTGGAAGTGAGGAAACTAAGGGGCCCTAGAGGGCACCCTGTTGCCTCTGGGCCAGGGGATGCATGCAGGGGAGCACAAGGTGCCCCCCTCCCCCAGTCTGCATGCACTCCCAGTTCCTGCCAGCATGGACTTTATAGTCCATGCCGTGCAGGAACGTGCTTTAATGCTCCCATTGTGGTGCCTTTCTAAGGCTTAGATATGAGCCTTTGAAAGTCACCACCACAGGACCGCCAAAGCACTGCCCGCCAGACAACAAATAAATTCATAATCTGGCAGATAAAGTGCTGGAGAGTTTGGAGGTATGGTAGCAGGGCGATGGCGTGGCAGCCCACTGCCACACCACCAAACCTGTAATCAGGCCCTAAATGTATGTATCACTTCTAGTAGTGGGTGGAGTTTTTGCTATGGGGACAGTCATGCCAAAGTTGCTCAAACAACCCCTGGATGCTGTACTAAAGTTATATGGATCCTGTCTGTTCAATAATCAATTCAATAACATGAGGAACCTGTGGGACGTCAGTCCTTATCGGATGTTAACATTTATGATTTACTTGAAACTGTGTAGTAAGAGTAGAGATATTCAAAACAGTCTTGTCGTGAACTCAGTAAATGTGGGATTTTGCTAGAAGGCAGCGTTGCTACTTTCTGAATCCATTAAGTATGCTGTGTTACGCATAAGCTTTTCCACCAGGCATAAGTGCAATACAAGCACTCCTAAGCAGAAATGCACAACTTCAACACAATCAAAGTCTGTTCTACGGGGCATCAATATTAGAACAGAGCCAAATACCCTCTCTCTGTAGTAATAAAATACCTAATATTTTCAAAATTACCACTGGAACAACAATATAAAACCCTTCCTAATATGGCATAACAAGGATTCTCAAACAGAAATATTCTACTCTAGGAACTATCTTACAGGGTAAACAACCCCAAAGCACTTTCCTGCTATGGTCATATAAAAGATTCCATGTGAAAAAAATTGTAGACTACAACACAGTATAACGACAATAGACTCTGAGAAGGCCCATTGGCTTTGCTTTCAAAAATGCTTTTCATGATAAATAAGTCAGGCCTACTGCCTTTGTTATAATAAACAGATCAGGATAATAGCTTTGATCAATTGCTTGCCAGTATAACTACCAGAGAACTGCTGCATTCAGCAAAAGCTTTTCCACAAGGCAAAAACTGCAACACAAGCACACAGTCCCTCTCTTTGGTACTAGTGATAGTTTTTTTCTGTTGATCACGGGCAATGGTTTCCTTTCCACTTCTCTGAAAACACTGTTGATCACGTTCTAATAGCAATATAGTTCTATGTACTCACAGTTCTGCATTCATCACACATTATTGTGCTACTGAGTTCACCACCAAATATGCGATCCACAAAGTTGGGAATGGCTCTTCTCTTTTCATATTCTAAAAGCAATTACAAAACATGAGAAGCTTATATTTTACAATGCCATTGTAAAAGAACATGTCAACTTCAACAGTCACCTTTATACACGGCAAACAATAAAATGTGTTCACGCTTTCACAATTACCTAGCACAATCACAGAAATGCTTTGCTACAGCTATTATGTTAATATACTTCACTACAAACTGAATAATCAAAATAGATCAATACATTTCAGCAAAAATATTTTCAGTTATTATGCTCTATGCTAGATGGGATGTTATCTCATGATAAATTATTTAAAAGTACAGTTGACAACATTGTCCACTTTTTATTTTCTAGTGTGTTAATTTGTCACAATGTGCGATGAGTTTCATGCTAAAATAAAATAAAGGCAACAAAAGGTCTTTTACGTCAACACAATTTGCCTTATCTAACTGAGGCACCAAATGAGGTAGCTAAGCTTTGTGCCTATAGACAACGGTATACAGGCTTGTCAGAAGTTGCAAAGGCACGGCAGTTGTTTACTGCAAGTCAAGTTCATAAACTAGGTGAAGGTTGTATTGTTTTTTTTTCAAATGTTCTGTTGATCCAACATTTTGCTCAGGTAAAGAACATAAAATTATTGAGCATTACAAGGAGAAGGTTGTATTGTTGAACTGTTTTTCTCCTAAGCTGGATGCTGTAGTGATTCTTATGATGCCATGTCAATGTGTAAGCACTGTAAAAATCTTAAACACAAGACTGCCACTGGAGGTAACATTGACATGATTTGTATTTATCTGAATGAACCCCATTGTGCCAACTTATCTGATGAAACCTGCTTTAACAAACGTTTTTGTGACACTAACCCACTTCTCCGCAATAAAAATCACTATGACTCTCTACTAAACATGTAGAAACATGAAGACGCAGCCAAAGCCACCTATTTGGACTCTGTACTCACATTTGTTAGTATTTTCTAGTTATGTGTTATTATGACGAAACCACATTCAATAAACATGTTCTGGAGAAGCTTTCTCTAGGTACACATGTATAGAAAATGTTACATAAAGCACAGGGGACTACAAGGTGTAGGATTCACATGCCATCCATACTGGTAGGCATTTTTAAGAGTGCTTGGTCTGGAGAAACACAGTCTCAGGATTCTTATCATAACACAGTGGTTAGCACCGACTTTAATAATAAGAATGTATTTTTACCCAAATAAAGCTTTTTAGCAGCATCAGGATATTGAAAGACTGGAAAAAAAACATACCCAACTTGTACCATGCAGTTTGCATGCAGCTCTTTGATGGTAGTTCATAGCTCACTGTGCTAGATTACGATTGTAACTCATGAACTGCAGAGTAACAAAAGAATCTCTGTGACAAAAGCAGTAACCCATTGAGCAATGTTAATAAAATACGGTTCTTTAAAAATCATGGTACACAATCTATGTAGCAGGCATATTAACCATCCGTGCTACCACAGATGGGTCATAGCTGCGACTAGATACAACTGCCATATCTATCCAGCAGGTACATTAATCCTCAGAGTTAACTCAACACTTATTGTTGCCCGAAAACTGCTGGTTATACAAGGAACTTTGCAGTGCTTTTAAAAATGCTGTCTGTGGACCCCTCCTGAATGTGCCATGGACCCCTGGGTGTCCGCGGACCTGTTTGGGAACCGCTGCCCTAGTACATACACTCCCACCTATACCATATTAGATCAAACCCTAACATTATTCCACTTACATATATACTCCTACTACTATCCCCATCCATAACTTAATACATTTAGCCCTGCAGTTACTCTAGTGCCTTTACCTCTGTTCCAACCTCTATCCCTAATCGGTCACCTTTAACTCTGTCTATGCCTTAAATGTCTACGTCTACCTAGGCCATAGGTCCTCAGTCCATGCCTACACCCAAAGCTGGGATATCCTTTTTTGGCTTCAACTACCTAAACCTAGTACCTTGCCCCCCTACTAGCCCTTGTACCTCTCTGCCTGTATTTTAGCACCTATATCCATGTTTGCTCCCTACTTCTCGACTCCTTTCATACAGTAGTAACCTACCAACATCACTGTGCTGTGACTTCTCCCTATACCCTCATACCTCTGCCCTTAATCTTGCATACTTTTCTCCCTTACTAAATAAGGGATAAAACACTTTCTATGATTGAGTGGGTGTTCTTTATTGTGCTTTGTTGAAGTATCCAGTTGTACATAGCTGTACACAATTCTGCTGACGAGTTATTAGATTACTTTGGTCATTCCATTAAGCCAATATATTTTTTGCTCTATACCGTTTAGAAGACAATGACCCAGCTGGAGGTTGAATGCTTGCAATTGACACCTAGGGTCCTGCACGCTGCAAGTTTGAATCCTGCAAAACATCTCCACATTCCATCCTTCTAAGTGCAATAAATTGAGTACCATTAGATTTGGTAATAGTACCATCTGTTACTACAAAGCTTAAAATCGAGGAAGTGCTGTATGAAGCGCAATAAAAACAAGTTATTTTTATTATCACTGCCACTTTCTTTAAACCGTATTTAGTCAATGGAGAGGTCTTTGGACTTCGAAGAACAAGTTACTTACCTCTGATAATGATCTTTTGGTGGACATTATCAACCTTCAGATTCCTTACCTTTTCAATTTACCCATGTGACAGACAAGATGTGGTAATTTTGCAATTGCTCTCCTGCACCAGTAGGTGGTGTTAACTTAGTCTTAGCATCACTTAGGTATTCCTAGTATTTATTAGGGTTTGGCGGAATTTGCGTAGTCGCGCTACGCAAAGCTCTGCGAAACTGTAAAAAATCTCTGCGAGCACACAAAAGTTCAGCGAACACATGGAATTGCTTGTTCCATCCGTTCGCGATGCATTTTGAAAGCGCGAACAAGCAAAATTACCCAAATTCCGTGAGCGGAACGGAATTTACCACCCAGGCCTAGTATTTATGCCTTGAGCAGCGACATCAAGGCAGAACTTTCACAGCACAATTGTTAGTTTTCAATTCTTTTGTAAAACACTTGGTGAAAAGTGAAATTAGAATAGTAAAGAGGCCTCGTGGCTTATGGTCCTTGCAGGACCATTTGGGAGAGAGTTGCACTTTCTCCACAAATTCTACCACTTGGGTTGAGATAATAAGTTTGAACTCCCAGTGTCCGCCACGGCCACTGCTGCCTTGAGAGTGTAGCTTAAGGCAAAAAACACAAACATGCTATAGGTTGTCTGCCGGGCATGACTTCACTGGAGTCACATAGCACTATCCCGGCATCTTGATGTCAGTTCCTTGTCCATTTTTTCAAAGCCCTTCAAGACCAACAAGGCCAGCAGTAATCCAACAGTGGGTATGCAGTGCAACAATCTAACTTGAAATCTTATTATTGAGAAGACTACGGCCAGGCTCAGTACAGGGAGGCGTGCTGGACTGGTACTACACCAGAATCATGGTTATCGAAGGTAAGCAACTTGTTTTTCTGAGGAATACTTCTATCTGCAGATTTTTCACCTTTTGAATGGATATCGTAGCAATGCCTCTCGCAGGTTTTTGGTCTGAAAGAATGGTCACATAAGAATGGCATGCAGCACAGAATCAGGTAAAATGGCCATCCTTTGCCAATGTCGCCCGATGGCAAATTTCTGGTTGGCGCCCCTCAGACCAAAGAAGACACATTAGCTCTGGTAAAATGAACTACTGTTCCTTCTGGAGGTTCTTTTTTGGCAAGGGCATTAGTTGCTGATTTTAATACAAAGCACACTGCACTGAAAAAGGGTCCTTTTCAGGGATGCTTTGCCCTTCTTGGTTCATACTTTCCAGACAAAAATATGACCATTTAAGAAATCATTCGTCCTGCTGGTAGCTGACCGCGCTACAAGGCTTTAGTCTAGGAAGTCTCTCATCCTTGGTGGGATGGAGTAGAGAGAAAAATATGGAAAGCGTAAGAGACTGCCCCGTATGGCAGGTATAGCAGCTTTCGGAAGAAAACCCACTTTTGTTTTCAAAAGGGAGGGAGGTCGGACATCCACTGCTTGCAATTAACTGGGGCATCAAAGTGATGGCCACCAAAAACAATGTTTTGCACAGTAAAAGCCATAATTAGCAGCTACACATAAGATCAAACAGAGAACCCATCAAGATTAGAACCAAATTAAGGGCGGTCTAGGATCATAATAAAAGGGGCAGTACATGTACAACAGCTCCTTCAAAAACCTTATAAATATTGTGGACTTGAATAGAGGGGGGTGATTTGGCAAACAGATAAGTCAGAATGTACAGGCTAAATAAATGTTCTGGTGCAAAAGAGAGGTCTGCTCGATTTCACTCTCTGAAATAGTGCCTGTACTAGGAAACTTCCAAACAGAACCTGAATGCAGCTCCTCTGTCCCATAAAATGAGGAAGCAACTACATAATCTGCAATTACCTGTCAGTCTTCAAGGTGCCTTCCTTGGCCCTCACAGGTTGCTAACAAGACAAAGCTTTCATGAACGTATTTCGAATAATTATCCAAGTAAGCTATGACATAATGGTGATCAAAATAATGTAAGGCTAAATAAGTACAATCTTCACAAATTAAGCCAAACTACGTACATAAGGTTATCCAATTTCTGTCTTAAGTGAGAACTGCTGACAGTTGAAAGGCACAATGAAAATAAATAACAGTTTCTGTAAATTAAGGCAAGAGATGCAAGATTAAAAAAATTATGATTACAACCTATAAAGGAAATGATGCAAAACACAACACGCAGAGGTAAGAAATCCCATAGACAGTAGCGCTGGTCAGCTGATAAAATATAGAAATGCCTTGGCTGGTATTGGATTGAGGATATTCAAATGCAAAATGGAATCAGTCTGCAGATGAACTGTGTCAAAGTCTGATGTGAAGCTAGATGCTAGCCAACAGACAACCCCACAGACGCTAGAAGGGCTTCGTTAATGGCTGTGGTGCTGTCTCTTGTTGGTACTAGCCTCTTTTTTAAGTTATTTTACAGCATATTTATGAAGCGCATGTACTCCAAAATGGTTTCATGGCACTACATGGAACACTGAGAAAGAGGAGACTCTAGGACTCAACTGTAAACCTGTCTAAAGAGCCAGGTTTTTAGCAAAGATCTGAAACTAGTATAGGAGGTTGTGGCTCTGACGTTACGGGGAAGAGAATACCAGACACCAGGAGCAAGGATGCAAACCTGGTTTCCCCCCATCTCTTCTTGTTAAATTTAGGGGCCTCTAATAAACTTTGGTGTGCAGATCTAAGATTGAGCTTCAGGATATAATTCCAGATTCTGTAGGTCACAAAAGTTGGGGATTTTCTATATCAAGATTTAATGATGGGACACCCAGTCTTGAAAAGGGTTCTCTGAGCGACAGGGAGCCAATGCAATTTAACCAGCAGAGGTTTTGTGTGGCAAAATCTAGGCAGACACCAAACCAATCTTGCTGCTTGGGTTTGGACCAGCTGGAGCCTCTAACTCAAACCCTTAGGAAGGCCTAGATAGAGCGAGTTTGCATGGTCTATTCACAACATGACAGGGCAAATGATGATCTGAATGACTGCCTTGATGGAAAAGTATTTCCTATTTATTTATTTTTTTGAAGTTGAAAAAAACAGGACGAAGTTACTGTGCCTATCTGGGGCTTCAATGAAAGATCTTCAACAACTAGAATCCCAAGGTTTTACCATTTTGGGGGGATAGGGTGGGCACCCTTCTACAATGGGCAGATAGAGGGATTCCAGCTATGCCATTTATATTTAGTCAGCATAATCTCAGTTTTATCGGAGTTCAGCTTCAGCTGATGACAGTTCATCCAGTCACAGATATACAGCATAGTGCTCTGGAAAGTCTCTATGGACTCCTGCGCGTCATACATGTCAAAAAGAAGCTACATGTCGTCAGCGTAGTTATATACTTTCACCCTGCCCCTCTTTAGGAAGAGTACTAATGGGCAGATGTAAAGATTGAATTATGGGTTGTGATGGGGCAGGGGAGTCAAAGAGGAGCACTGAGGTACTCCACCGTCAAATCTGACCTTAGATGAACAAAAAGTGAATAGGCGAAACAACTGAAATCGGTCAGAGAGGAAGGATTTCATCCACTTTAATGCCGATCCCTGCAGGCCGGCAGACTAGACAAAGTTGATAAGGATGTCATGATCCACTGTGTCATAAGCCACCAGTAGGTCCAAAAGGACTAGTGCCGGGGCCAAGCCTTCGTCAGCTTCCTCTTTTATACCATCCACTAAGGAAAGTATGACAGATTCTGTGGAATGGGATGGTCGAAAGTTTGCTTCATGAGAGTCGAGGAAGGCACGGTCTTCTGCAAAGGAGCACAGATATTGGGTGATGCGAGTCTCTGGTATCTTGGCTAGGTAGGGAAGAAAGGAGATGGATCGGTAGTTATTTAAAATAGATAGATCTTCCCCCACTTTCTAGAAGGGGGGCGACTACTGCTTCCTTAAAGGTATGGGGAACCAGGCCCAAACTTAAGGATAGGTTGAACAAGGAGATCACTGGGTCTGAGAAATTTGAGCAGGGAATTTTTTGGGATCATAGGGGGCCAAATATCACTAGAGCAGGGGTCTTCAAACTGTGGGGTTCGACCCCCAGGGGGGCCATGGAGCGATGCAAAGGGGGTCGCACATTCCCAGTCACACTTCTGCCCAGGCCCCAGGGCTTCAGCCCCCCTCTTCCCCCCTGCCCTGTGTCTCATCCCGGGCTGCTGCAGTGTAACTCGAGCTGCTGGGGGCTCGGCTGGGCAGTGTCTGGAGTCTTATCTCCTGCACGCCTGGTGGAGTTTTTCACAGGTCTTTAAACATCATTTGCATATTTACATGCCTTTGTAAACTGGTTACAGAGGCTTAGTATTTCTTCCTGGTTTTAGTACCCCCTGGGTCCCCACTCTGCCTATTCCTTACATTTGTATTTTACATTTACTGCTGTAGTGTGAGAATGCATTTCATGAAAAGGAATATAAAGTACGGTTGTCAAAAGAAAAATGCCTGACGTGTTGTTTAAAGAGCCTGCAAATACCTCCTCTTGACACAAAATAGACTAAAAAATAAAAAAGTATGTATCCATTCATTATGCGACTTTTCGGTCTTTGTTCTCGTTAATTATCAGTCATGGATCATTGAGGCAGCCCTAGCACACAATTAAAAGTGCTTTCTATTTATATTTGCTGATCGAAGTATGTACAGATAAGTGCTTAAAATACAGCTTTAGGTGACTTCTTATATTTGTACCAACTGGGCCATCAAAATAATCTGCTGGCAACCCTAACCATTGGACTTAAAGTTTGTTGCAGGATCAGCACATTACTTATTTCCTCCATCCTCGATCCTTGATTAATGCCATAATAGCAATAGTTTAACTTGTATCTGAAACCCTACTCCGCCGTCAATAACATGCTAAGTGTCTGGGAATGCACCCTGCATTCAGACAACTCACTCCTCATTCTTGCCCTTCACTTTCACGCTCACCCTGCACTCACAGCAATCACAATGCACTCACACTGATCACCATGCACTCCCACCATTCACCCGCTCATCCTGCACTCACAGTGATCACTCACAATGCACTGTTCACCCTGTACCTCACCTTGCAATCACACGAGGACACTGCTCACCGTGCACTCACAGCGATCACAATGCACTCACCCTGATCACCATGCATTCACACCATTCACCCGCTCACCCTGTACTCACAGTGACAACACTGCACTTATGCCACTCGCCATGAACTTACACTGTTTTCCCTCCACTTGCCCTGAGGTCACCTGTCACTCTACGCTCACAGTGATCCCTTTGCACTCACAATGCACTTTGGCTGTTCACCCTATACCTCACCCCGCAGTAACACAAGCACACTACTCATCCTGCACTCACGTGACACTTCACTCACCTGCCCCCTCACTGCTCAATATGAAAGTCACTCAAACAAGCCCATCAGTAATCATACAGTCATTCGTCCCATTCTAAACTTGCATCCGCACCCAAATTCGTACAGCCACCTCACTCACCCTGCAGTCACTCCTCTCGCCCTCCTCTCACACTGTTGCATCGCTCACCATGCACTCACATGGGCACTCGTCACCCACACAGTGCAGAGGATTAATGTGCCTGCTACAAAGAATATGTACCATGGAGATCACAGAAATGAGTGTAAGTAAACTATGAGTAGCACTATAAAAAAATGAAATGTTTGTCAGAAAGGTGCTATAGAGATGAGGTGCATTGTTGGTGAGTGGTAGTGAGGGAATTCATGGAGAAAAAGGAAACGGGGTGGGGCACCAAACAAGACAGTTGCACCGTGTGAAACACACAGAAGGAGGAGAACCAGCCAAATGGGGTAACCTACAGACCATAGAGAAAGGTTATTATATCTTCCTAAAGGATAATAGATTCTTGGTGGAGAGAAGCAAAGGAGAGTGCAAGTTCTATAACTGCACGGCATGCACCAAAACAGCGAGACAGACAACTCATGCCTTCTTGAATTAGGGGACAATGAGCAAATTGGCACAGGCTGAGAGGAGCATATAGGTCCGACCCGTATGCTTGGTTATGAGAGGATGAGAGAGGGCAGCAAAGGAGTGAGAGAATTTGATTGAAGAGGTCAGGGATGAGGAGAAATGAAAATTGCCAAAAGAAGTGTGGACACGCAAGAAGTGAGTGTGAGCCAAAGGTGAGGGATTCTGTTAGAACAAAGGGGAGATGTGAAAGATGAATGGGGCGACTTGAGAGGTGTGAAATACAAATAGACAAAAATTTGAATAGAGAGACGAGGTGGGAGGTGACAGGGTGAGAGAGGCCATGAGATAAATGCGAGAGACTGGTAGAGATGAGGGCAGTGATTAAAGGTGAAGTGAGAGGATGAATGGGGAGAGTTCGGAAGTTGTAAAAAGGGGTGAAAGAAAATAGTCTGCAACGTGAGAGGGATCCGGGGTAGGGAGAGGAGAGAGGGATGTAAGGGAGGGGGTGAGAGGAAAGCAGCATGGGCAAACAGCTTAACTCTGCACAAAACTGCCAGGGTTTTAAGGGACCCCTGCTTCTCCCGGCCAGGGCCAGGTGAGCTTCTAATGTGGCAGCACGTATTCCTGCGGAGTGGAAGGTCCTTCAAAAAGGTTGACTAGAAATCTTTCTGATGTTAATTGCTGTATTTTTTTTTTTTTTTTAATTTTTGAAAACCTTTATTGTGCATAAGGAAGAATAACAAATACGGGCCTACAACCATCCGGCCGGCCACGAGCAATCAGTTAGCACAATAGCATACGATGCGGCGACACAGTACTGTAGCAGAAACGCAAACATTTAGAGGAAGAAAGACTAAAGGATATCGCAGCACCGTGTCACAGGATGAATGTAGGTTAAATTTTAAAGTTTTTGTATGCAACTATTGAAGACAGGCCGTAGTGTTCCGTACCGATAAATGAAAATTAAGAACAAAGTCCATGCAGGTGGGACATGACGGTAGCAACTATATCAAGCAAGTCGAAGATCGATAATCAAGTCCCCGCCAGGCAGGATGGTTACACAATAAGTACGCTACAGAGCAGCATCTATGACCAGTCACAGTACCACTGCCACCCTACACCCAGCACTCCCAAACATGGGTAAGAAAGTTAAAACCATAGAGAAGAATAAAACAGGTCCCATAGAAAGTAACAAAAATGAAATATAACCCCCCACCCTACACACATGCAGAGGCTATGGCCTACCCCCCCCCTAGCAGCGTGCCTGTCGCCCTATAAACCCGAAATTTAGGAAGAAGAAAAGTCGGAAGAAAGGAGAAAGTACAGCAAGAAGTGCGGAAGAAGGAAAAAGGGAGACAAAAAGAAAGGAAAAAGGAAAATAGAAAAAATTGTCACTCTTGAATATAGGGAGGGAGAAAAGAACAAGCTAATCCGCCACTCCCAAAAGGAAAAAGTGGGGGGAGGAGCCCACTTAGCATCAGAACTCCCGGGACCCCAGCCATCCACTGCGCCCCACACTGAAAACCACCTAATCCAGAAGCACCAGCGCTGTATTAAATTGCTACAATAGGAGAGATGGAAGAAACATTTCACAATGTGTGCGCACAACATTTACAGGTGCAGTTCCAATCCCTGTTCAGCCCACACTGGAAATCATAGCATCATCAAATCACATCAAGTAGGCCTATACAAGTCGACACCCGGACCTCCTAGTGCTGTCTAAGTCGCGAGCGACCAATACACCACGGCACCCACCCAAAACCCCGCCCCAGCCAGAGCAGAAATCAAGACGACCGCCCCGGGCAGCGCAGAGACAAAGAGAGTTAAAATGGACGCCACCCTACACAGGCAACCCCCCGTCCCAATAGTCGTTGTTGGCAAGTCAGACACCCTAAAAAGGATTTAACAGAGCCGATGGCTCACTAGGTATCAGGATAGTCAATTGTGGCTCCGACTATGCCGCAAACAAGAATGCAATAACATAAAGGAGGCGCTAAGAGCGAGTGCCAAACGATATCAAATAACTCCCAACCAGCTGGAAAAGTCAATTTGCACTCCGCGTGCGGTCCACACATTCGCCCCACACAGTATTTTAAACCCCGACCCCCATCAGGCAAGAGAACAATGCAGCAGACGAACAATCTAGCCTTGACCCGATTTCGGACGCCCTGCAGTACACAGCCCTCCATGCATGTCGACCCCCTCATCAACAAAGGAACAAGATGGGAGCAGAGAGGAAGGGGGAGGGTCACAAGTACAAAATGGACGACACCACCTACCCAATAATGCTCCGGTTACAATACATAGAGCCCCAAAATTACTCTGAAAAACCAAATACAGCAGGGGAAAAGGCGAAAGTTCCAATGAAAAAGTCTGCAGGGGGACCAGGAGTAGAATAGTCAGCAGTCCCACCTCCATCATAAGCAGCGATTGTGGTGATACAGTAGCCGAGTGCGGGAACAATGTATCCCCGGCAGAGTCGGTATGCGACCGTCCGTAAACACCAAGCGTGGCGGGGCGAAACATAGTCTCACTGTGAACACTCGGCAGAACCGTAGCTTTAACAGGAGCCCTCAAGGGAGCGATCCGTCCATGCAGGAAGCAGTCTCTCCGAATCTGCGCCAGGTCCAGGGCGAAGTCGTCGAGCTTGTCGCAAAGCTCCTGGGAGTCTCGCCGCAGTGTCGCCCGTAGTTCACGTAGGGCAAGCAGGACATCTCCGTAGGTCGGGGCAGGCAGTGTGCCCCCCCCGCCTCCATTGTCGGAACATGCTGGCAAGTCAATCCCCGGTGCGGCCGTGGCAGCACAAGTAAGGGGCAATGGCGGACGGTCTTCCCCGTCCCGCAGGTCAGCAGGGACTTCCATGGTGCCCACCAGTCAGGCACAGGAACAGGGGGGGTGTGATATAATCCAGCAGTCGTTCCGTCCGCCACCGCCGCGAGTTGCTATGCAGCGGCGTCAGCGAGGTGCCCACCACAACAGATCCAGGCGGCTAAGGCGAGCGGGCAGGCAGCAATGTGTGGGCGAGTCCCGCAATGGATCCGAGTCGTCCCCTCTCGACTCGTAACAGTGGAGCCGGAGCGCCGTGCAATAGTCCCAGCAGTCGCGTGGCAAGCGCGATGTACAACACTCCACGGCCCCGGGACACTGATATCACCGTTCCAGGGAGAGCAGCCCCTTCCAAAATGCGGGCGCTCCTCAGGCAGGTCTCTCGTCGTCACTCCGCCGAGGTCCGGCGTTAGGTGGCGAGGAGCACTGGGGCAATGGCGTCGGGACCGGCACCAGGGTATCTCAGCCTTCCGGACAAGCCGAGAGTCCGGACAAGCATGGGCGAGATCAGCACTTCGTCCTCGTCTGAGCAGCCGATGAGGCAGGCAGGATAGCAGGCAGGATAGTTCGACGGGGCACAAGGACTGGCGGAGCCGGGAGCTCACACGTCCGCTCCGGTCGCCATCTTGGCTCCTCCCCCAATTGCTGTATTTTGGTTATAAACAGGTACTGATGGGGTGAAATCTTTCCTCAGTGTTACTGTGTGTAAAAATGTTTTTCAAAATTATGAAGAAATGCTATCCCAAAATATGAAGCATCACATACCATCATTTACATTTTCTTCCCACACAATTTAGTCAAGTCTGTCGCGTAACTTGGTCCTCACCTGCCTCATAATTCCAGCATCCCTGCCTGAAGGTTTGTCAGGAGGGGTCCTTACACCTCAAAATGTTGACAGGGAGGTCTTGGCATCCAAAAGTTTGAAGACCTCCGCACTAGGGGAACCAGATCAACATCAAGAAACCATCCTTGGCGTTTGTTGGAAATGCTGTGAATTTTGTCGGATTCACATCTTACGAGGGACTAGCCCTGGTAAGAGGGCTTGGAGGGATACTATCTTATCATCTGATTTTTTTTTATGGAAAAAAGATTTCAACTCATCGCACAATTTTTAGTGGGGACTACTGGGACATTTGAGTGATTTGTGTTTGAAAGTTCAGTAACCGTATCAAATATTACTTTAGTTTTGTTTTCGGACTGTAAGATTTCATAAGAGAGGTAGGTGAATTTGGCATCTCATATCAATTTCTGATAGGCTTCGAGCTGCAAGACAAAGCAATTTTTTCTGTCAGATGAATATACTTTCCTCCATTTATGCTCTGCCTGGCATAACTCGAGTTTAGCTTTCTTTAAGTCATCTGTATTCCATTTAGATCTTTCATTGTGACAGAATGATTTTGTTTTCTGCAATGGGGCGTGTGTATCACTGGCTTCTCTGAGCCAGTCAATTGCTACTTCAAGATCCTTTAGACTCTCGCTAAGAGGAGGTTGGGATTGTGCCAGAGTGACAAAAGGAATTAAGGTTAATACACTTTTAGTTTCTGAAAGATACCTGGGCAGGTAGGGGAGTTCCTTGATGTGGTACTGTTCATATCAAATTTGTTTAGATAATGGTCCGACCAGGTACATGGCCCAACATGAGGTTAGATATAATAAGATTTAGCTACCAGACCTCATCTAATGTATGGCCCTTACTATGTGTAGCTAAAAACACCTGCTGATCAAAATTCAATGTGGTCAAAGAGTCAGTGAGAACAAAAGAGACGTGGCCGCCGTTTTCCTCATTGGCCCACAGATTAAAGTGTTCAAGAAGTAATATTTTTGCATAATCAGTGGCTAGAGCAGATAAGGCATCAGTGAAGTGTAATGAGATCAGAGGCACGTAGCCTGGGGGTCTGCACGTGAGAAAACATTAGAGAGGAAGTGAATAAATCAAATTTGATTACCAAATTCACAACCATAGGGATGGGTAAAGGGTTAAGTTGAGTGAAAGAGAGGAGCATTTTAATAACAGCAGGCCCCCCTCTGCCTTTTTTCCCCTGGGGTCTATTAGAATTAAGTATATAATAGTTCTCTGGAAGTGCCGCTAGAATATAGGGCACAGAGTCCTCAATTACCCAGGTTTCCGTTAAGAACAGTATTTCAGGGTATTGTGACTCGAGAAGGTAACATATTTCTAGTTGACGTCTCACCAATGAGTGAGTGTTTAGGTAGGCAATGCTTAAATCTCTTGCTGAGGCTTTTGGCGTAAACAGAGGGCCATTATCCATAGTAGTAGTATATGTCAGCAACCTCTCCGACTGAGAGGGGTCCAATTGTTGGAGATGCAGGATGCGTAATTTGTCCAGTATTTGGATGAGGGATACCTCAAGAGGGTGGTAGTTGGAGGATAAGGCTCTAAGATCCTTTGAGGAATACACCAACTTTTGCCCAAAATGGCTGGCCCCTGACAGACATGGGCAGGCGCAGATGAGCTGGACTTAGGGGCTCCTTTGGGGCGCCCGTTGCGAACGCCCGCACTACCACCAGGAGCTTTAACAGACACTGTCCATCAACAGACCGATTGGCTCACCCCCAGGCAATGCGAGCCAGGCTCAACAAGTTAAAGCAAGAGACATGCAGTTTAAAAAACATATTTAAAACACAATTTCCTCCAATAAAGCAGAGGAACATGCAACATGCACGTTTTAGTGCAAGATACAGTTAAGGTCTAAAAATCCCCTTGCCTCTGGTGCAGGCACGTCTGCGCTGCTGCCAGGTTTAAGAGGGCTGGGAGCTCTAACAGACTCCACCCACCAACAAGCCGAATAACCCCTCCCACCCCCAACCCCCCAGCCAATGCGAGTCAGGTTCAGTGGGTTAGAAAGGGCACAAAACGAGCAGTTTAAAAAAATAGGTTCTTTGAGAATCACTTGAATTATCTACTCCTTTCCTCAGTCTATCCCTAAGATGCATTAGTCCAACAGCCCCATGACCCTGTACTAATCTGTAAAATGCTCAAATAAGAGAGAATAAAATATTGGTTGGACACAACAGATAGGATGAATTATCTACATTCATATCACGTTTTTGCCACCTCCATGAGCATTAAACAATAGTCATCAAAACCCACTTTCATGGAACTTGATTAACTCACTTAAGGAAGATGGAAAACTGAGCTGGCCTTGTGAGAACTCAAAGTTGTGACCTACAACTTACAGAAGAGATTAGCATGGAAGTTAATAGCCATTGTGTAAGCTATGTGTCCTAAAAAGACTGTATACATAGTGGGTAAATTTTTATGTTTTACTGGTCTTCATATTCTGAAGATGTTATGTTATGTTATGTTAGATAATTTATATAGCGCTACAGCTACCCCAGCAAGGGGGTTTCCCGGTGCTTATCCAAAGGTATACATAACCACTGCTCAGGTGAATCACTTGCAACCTAATAGGTCTTAATCGCCTTCCTAAAAGGTAGGTAAGCTGCTGATACTACGGATATATGATGGCAAAGAGTTCCATAGTTTAGCAGCCTTAAACCTAAAAGCTCTACCTCCAGCCCTAGTTTTCTTTATCGAATGTACTAACAGAAAGTTATGGCCAGAGGAACGGAGGTGGCGTGTGGGCTCATAGGGCGTGACTAAGTCTTTCAAAATTTCAGGAGAAGCCAACCTCCAAGCTTTAAAGACCACACAAAGGGCCTTAAACTCAATACGCCTTTGCATAGGAAGCCAATGTAAGCGCCGTAGGGCACTCGTGGCAGAACTGGATGTCGGTAATCCCAAAAGTGTTTTGGCCGCCAAGTTCTGGACCCTCTGGAGCCGATTAATCTCTGACTTATTGGATCCCAGGTACAGAACCGATCCATAGTCCAGGCGTGACAAGATTGTCGCCTGGACAATGATTTGACGGGTGGAAACATCAAAAAATCTGAAAATCGGTTTGAGCTTCCGCAATAGTCCAAAGCATGTTCCTGCCACTTTCTTGGTTTGGATTTGATAGCTGAGTGTCTCATCTAACCAAACCCCTAAATTCTTCACTACCATCTTTGGAATAGGGGCAGCACCAAGATTGGTAGGCCACCAAAGGTCGCCCCAAGAGTCTCTATCTTTGCCCACTATCAAAACCTCAGTTTTAGATGCATTTAGGTGCAGACAATTAGCTGACAGCAGTCCGCCACTAAAGCTAGGCTGTTTCGAAAATACGCTGCAGCTGGGGCAGTATCACAGCCATTGGTGCTAGATAGAGCTACCACCAGCTGCGTATCATCTGCATATGATACTAAGGTCAGATTCCTGATCTTCGCTAGCAATGCCAATGGCATAACATAAATGTTGAAGAGCAGGGGGCTCAAGGCCGAGCCCTGCGGCACACCTTCTCTAACCTTAAAGATGTTCGAAGAGAAAGGGGGCATATTCACTTAGAATGACCGCTCCTCCAAAAAAGAGGTCAACCAACTCAACGCCAATCCCTGGATCCCCACCTCTTCCAGGCGTCGCGAAAGAATAGAGTGGGACAACGTATCGAAGGCGGCACTCAAGTCAAGCAATTACAATGCAGATGTAGTGTCGCCATCGAGGGCGGCCCAGAGATGTTCAGTCACCGCCAACAGTGCTGACTCTGTACTGTGGCCAGGACGAAATCCATTTTGCGAGGGATCAAGAATGTTATTGGAGGATAGGAACTCAGATAGGGTGGCGTTGACATGTGCTTCCAAAATCTTTGCTGCCCAAGGAAGTTTTGAAATAGGTCTGTAGCTCTCAACACTTGCAGGATCTAAATTCGGTTTCTTCAACAATGGTAAAACTTTAGCTTGTTTCCAAGAAACAGGAACTGAACCGGCGGCAATGGATGCATTCAAAACTTGACCCAACGGCTGCAACATTATTGGAAGTAGTTTAAGGGAATGGGCTGGTTTCAGGGGATCCAAAGGGGAACCAGATTTAATTTTAACGCAGAGTGCTTCTAGATCTGAGTTGGATATCGATGGAATCATGTTCAGCGAGGCGGAAGACAGCCGCACCAGCTCTAATGGTTGTGCGACCACCGGAAAGGCCTTGTAGATCTTTTCCACCTTCGATATAAAATATTCAGCCAGGTCCTCACATTGTTTATTTGACCGAATGGCTGATCCACTGGTGGCCTCGGTTAATGATGCGACCAGTGAAAAGATACTCTTAGCCTTATTCTCGGCAATCTCTAGTTGTTCTGCATAGAAGGAGGCCAGAACCACCTGAATCCTTCCCTGATAGTCCTTTATAGCTAACCTATATTGATTTTTAGCAGATATATCATAGTTCCGTCTCCAAATACGTTCCAGCCCCTTACATTGTTTCCTAAGGGTCGCCAACTCGGCCTTATACCAACGGCTACCCTTAGCTTTATGGACAGGCGTCCACTTTTCCGGAGCTAGATGATCTAAAGAACGTCTGATCCAAAGTACGAATTCAGCATAGCCCTCCGAAGGGTCCTCAGATAACCTAGGGGTTAACACATGAAGCTCATTCGCAAGATTATTCCAGTTAATCTTATGCCAGGCCCGCTTGAGTGTGTACTGACGTTAGCTTCTATCTTTAGACAAATCAATTTGTAAGTTTATCCTAATCAGATAGTGGTCTGTCCATAATAGCTTATCAGGTTTATACACCTTGAAAGTCCTTAAATTTGAGAAAACTGGGTCTAAAAGATGGCCCGCTACATGCGTAGGTCCTTGCACCAATTGTGCCAAATAACAGGCCCCTAGATCTGCCAGAAAGTTGACTATGTCCGGATCCTCCAGATTCTCAAAATGGAGGTTTAAATCTCCCACCAGCGTAAAGTTTGCCCATCCCAGGACAAACCTGTTCCACACAGGCTAATCTGAAGGCTTTTAAGGGACCGGGCAATCTGTATATTAGTAGGCCGGAGAATGTAAACTTCTGGGAGATTACAACATTAAAGCTAATACATTCACTACCCTCTACATCCTGTTGTTCGATTTTACATGTGTACTTAGCCTTAAAAATTACTGCTAAGCCACCCCCTCTAGAATTTCTGTTCAAGGTCAGAATTTTATAGCCATCTGGGAGAGCCAGCAGTACAGTTGGCATTGAGTCCATCGTGAGCCATGTCTCTGTGAGAAAACAGATATCTGGCTGATGATCTTCAACATGACATAAATATCCTCATAATGTCTGACCATAGAGCGACAATTAAGAGAAATAATAACCAAATCAATTTCCTCCCTCATCCCCACGGACTTACCAGGGCCCCACCGCTCATTACTATGCAGCTCAACCAAGGAGGAAAACTTGCAGTTCAAACAGCTGAATGGACCTTCACAAGGCACTTGACTCTGCATAGAGCATCCTAAACTGTCTTTTCGTAAGGCATGGATGAATTCAGCCGATAACACTGTTCTCTCTAGGGGAGAGCCAGCAGCATCCCTGGCTCCTGGCGTCTGACAGGCGCGGACGGGCGCAGACGGGCTTGCCTCTGTCGTGCCTCCGGCGCGCCCGCTGTGCGCGTGCGCTGCACGCTTGCATCAGGCTTGGTAAAATAGCCTGAGCCTGGTAGCTAGAGCGCCAACCTAATAGCCCCCAACACAAAAGAAGGACTCCTCGTGAGTCTGAGCCGAATGGTCCCTGTGCAAAAAACGGGCAAAACAGTGCCCTTTGTCAATTTTAAAGTGCAAGTGTGACAGATTTAAAAACGAGGTCTAACATCCCACATTCACTCAAAATATTTCTTTCTCTAAGAGCAGTTAAAATCAATTTTAGCAACGATTATAGCAGCAACCATGTAGCAGCAAATGTACACTGATGCAGTAACGCGGTATACCTCTAAGATGTCATTTCAAGGTATGCAGGACTCTGATTTCTGAAGAGGAGGACAATTCAAGATGATGGGAAATGCCAGAATCCCTTAAACACTAGGTATATATACTTACTGTACATATCTTTTTTCGATTTTGTAGGTCAATTACGTTAGTCCCCCTTCCTGTCTATCCTTAGTGGGGGCCAAGTTCCAATGAATGACAATGTATGCACTGTTCAATTACGTACTTAAAAAGTATTAAACAAATTACCGTTGGCTTTCTTCTTTATCTCCTCTTCATCCTCTATTATTTCAGCCATATTTTTCATATGTTTCATTATTCCCGTCTTTAGTCTCTGGGAATAAGACCAAAAAAACATTTAATACCCAATTAATTTCAATAGACAATATAAATATTTGTTGAAGCTTTCAGTTCTGCTTGATCAGTGCACATCACTGCCTGAAAAAGAAACAAACATTTGCCATTTCTGGTTATACGATGTTAAAGCCTTCCAGCTAAACATTCAAACCATTGCTTTGTCGATTCCTGCCATATAGCCTAATATACTGCTAGGTTATTTTTGAGTGCATTGCTATGACACTTAAGACCTTATGAAAACCCGAGAAGAGTTTCATTTGATCGGTATTATTCACATACTACAGAAATATCCTGCTCAATGTCTTCCTAGATTATTTGTCCAGCATCGGCAGTGTCATTCTTGTGCATGATGACAGAAAACTAGTTTTGCCTAGGCAAACTGTGAACAAGGATGATAATGCCAAGTTGGAGGACTACGGCTCTCCAGTAAGGAAGCAGCCTGAAAAACACGTCAGCTGGAAACTGGGAAAAAAATGTAGTCTAAGAAATAAAATCCAATCATATTAATATGCACCTCAGAAGAAGTCTCCTGAAATGCAAACTTGCTAAGCTTATGCTTTTGCTGCGAAGTGTTGACATTGGCAGTCAGAACA
This sequence comes from Lissotriton vulgaris, assembly GCF_964263255.1. Lineage (NCBI taxonomy): Eukaryota > Metazoa > Chordata > Amphibia > Caudata > Salamandridae > Lissotriton > Lissotriton vulgaris. The sequence goes on from NC_141696.1 coordinate 235,784,776, forward strand.
GCATGAACCCCTAGTTGACCGTTATGCAGCAATGGCAGGTACAGCAAGTGACTGTTCCTGAAATCTGTGATGCATAAACAGCTTGTTATACGTCTCTGAATACAGTAGCTGTAACCCAAACATGGTTCACTTTAAAGAAGAACCCCATCAGGTATTAGAAAAACAACAAAGCCACAATGAAGCATTTGTGTTGACTCAGACGAAACCCAAGATTTGTCAGTCCTTCTCTCCTTCGCCTCTGCATGCAATGGTTTTAGCAATGACTGCACTCATACTGCTGTATTCTTTGGCTCACTGCACTACTTCTATGTCTCCAACAAATTACCCTTACCTGTATTATATTATACTGCCTAATGTTGCATTGTGTTAATTGTACCTGACCTCACAGCACTGAAAAGCCCCTCGAAGCAATTGCAGGTAGTCACAAAAATGGCTACTTTTTAGGTTTTGCCAGGTTTTTCGCGCAGGCGAAAACCTAATGAGTATAGTAGGGGAGACAGGAACGGCCCCTGTCTTCCATTGGCTAGCTCCATAAATGGAGGCTAGCCATTGGAAGACGGGCCTGTCCGTCAATGCCGGACCAGATTCGGGGGCGTTCCCGAGAATTTTTGGCTACGTCACGCTACGTCAGCCGAAAGCTGGGAACGCCCCCGAATCTGGTCCGGCATTGACGGCACCCGGAAGAAGTCTAGGTGAGTGCTTGCTTTTATTTTTTGGCCGTTCCCACCCCCTCTACTGCTCTCCGTGTCTCCGGCCCCCGTTGCCGCCCCCGCCCCCCTCCCGCTCTCCGTGTCTCCGGCCCCCGTTCCCGCCCCCCTCCCGCTGGTGCCCGTGCTTTGCTCTACAATGCCCGTTCCCGCCGGCAAAGGCACCCGTGATCTCCTCTTCGCCTCTGTCCGCTCGGAAAAGGGTAGCCGTGTCTAGATGTGATCTTTTAATCTCGGCTGGCCACAATTCAAACAAAACTTTTCCGTATAACTCTAGCTATCCCCTTTTTGCATATAAAAAAAACATATGGCTTTGCCGCTATAAAAAATGATGGCTGGAAAACACTGACCCATTAATAGACTGCGGACTGATTATACGTTATTGTTCTGCTGCGCAGTCACGTGACGGCCAATGGGCGGGCACGCTGCCTCCAACTTATTAGGTGACTGTACTACTCGCTGCCTCCAAGTTGTTACATGAAATATGCAGTTTCAATTTTTTTTTACTGGAGGTCCCGCTCTGTCGTGTGAGAGTCTGTCGTGTGAGAGTCTGTCGACCTCGGGGCCGCTCAGCAATTACTACGTGGACTCCTTCCTGCTGCACGACAGCGAGGAGCTGGTGCAGTCGAGGTATGCAGCGGCGGCCGCCGCCGCCTTGGGCCCACTGGCACCCCCGGGCCGGCTGCCGGACCACGCCAAGTTCACCCCCTGCAGCTTCCAGTCCAAGAGCCCGGTCTTCGGCAGCTTCTGGAACCCCGTGCACCCAGCAGGAGGCGCTGGCACCGTGTACCACCATCACCACCCCTAGGCGCCCGAGGCCGGCAGGTACATGCGCTCCTGGCTGGAGCCCGTGCCCTCGGGCCTCTCCTTCCCCAGCCTGCCCTCGGCCAGGCACTACGGCGGCATCAAGCCCGAGCCTCTGCAAGGCGCCCGCCGCGGGGACTGCACCACCTTTGACAGCCACACGCTCTCACTGTCCGACTACGGGACCTCCCCAGCCAACAAGCAGGGGGGCAGAGAGGGGACCTTCCCGGAGACGGCTGCGGAGAGCGAGGCCAGCGGGTACAAGCCCGCCACCGACCCCAGTAAGTGCACACACCCACCTACCGCTGCTGCACACTGGAGGGGCACCGCAAGCCATTTTCAAAACAAACCTGCTCTCTCACTTTATTTATCTTTACATTTAGATGACAATGCAACTCGACACAAAGGTGACACATTGTCGCGCTCAAAGCGACGTAGATTCATATCTCGCCACAATACACATGTGTATTGGCAACATCTCCACGTCACGATTTGTTGCCACACTGCCCTTACCGGGAGTTCAGCACTGGCCTAGGCATGCATTGAACCACACGCATGACCTTGTCGGGAGAAACTCATGCAGACCCTGGATTGAAACACGAGTTACACACATTGTGTCCCTAGGCGTGAGGGTGTGTGTCTGCACGTGCGTGTAAGGATCCACGCGTGTGTAAGGTTTAGGTTGTGTGCGAGCGCGTGTGCTTACGTATTTGAATGCATATATTATTGTTTGTGAATACACAGAGTCTAGTGTGCTGGTGACTCTGTGTGTATGTGTGTGTCCATAATGGGTCTATATGAAAGGTTTGTGCATTTATATTCCCCTTCTAATCCTTGTGTGTGTCTCTCTCTGCCCATGGCTCGCAGTGTGTGGGGGGGCTCTGTGTGGGTGTGTGTGGGGGGCTCTGTGTGGGTGGGCTCTGTGTGGCTGTGTGTTGGGGGGGCTCTGTGGGGGTGTGTGTGAGGGGGGGCTCTGTGGGGGTGTGTGTGAGGGGGGGCTCTGTGGGTGTGTGTGAGGGGGGATATGTGTGGGTGTGTGTGGGGGGGCTCTGTGTGTGTGGGGGGGGCTCTCTGTGGGTGTTTGTGTGTGTCATTTGCGAGAGATTAAGCTATTTGCATTGTAAATGACAAAGCCATTTATTTATGTTAAAAAAAAAATAATAATAATAATGTCAAGAGCAATGCTAATAGCTCTAGCTTTCAAAAAGGCAAAACCATTGCATTGTAAATGCTTGTTTTCTTTGGTTATGCATAATTGGTAGAATTTGCTTTCATAACGTGGAACACGTGGGGAGAGGTTTGGTGTTGTTTGCGACACTTGGAGTACCTCACAAAGGTGCTGCGATGACCTCGTGGCTGGGCTTAAGTGTGAAGAGAGAGAAGCAATTAATATACAGTCACTCTGATGATTCGTTAGGTCTGCCCTCCAAAAGAAAATACATACATAAGCGACAAGTTGAAGTCAAGGATACCTCATAACTCACATTTTGCTCTCTTTTGTTGAAATTGCTATTGGGGATTCAGGTAAATGAGGCCAGGATATGAGGTAGTGGTACCTGCCAGTTTCTGCAGGTGAGAATCTCTGCTTGTATTTACTAGAGTTTGAGGGTACCTATCCCAAATCCCTTACTACTCCTTAAAACTATCTTTACCTGAACTCTAAAAACGCCTTACGATTCCTACACACCTACCTATGCTGAACTCAAAAAACTCCTTACTTCCACTTAGTACTACCCGCCCTAAAAAAATCCTACTGCCCCTTAACACTATCCTTTCCTGAACCCTAAAATCTTACTACCACCCCTAAACCCAAAAAATGTCTTACTATCCCTGAAGTCTACCCTTCCCTGAACGCTAAAATCTCATTACCATAAACCCCTATAAAATGTCTAGTATACGTATGGGAAGAGAGCTGTTAAGTTAAGTGCTTCTGGTTGAGGACTCATTAAGGGGCCTTGTCGAGATTGACCTACTTTTGAGTGACAGAAGGCAATGATCACTGCTACCCATTAAACTATCACTTTCTTGGAAGGGACTGACTTTTTGAGGATGTCCAAATGCAACCAACAGCTATCGAGACTTGTGAAAGTCTTTGGTTTTGTCAACGTAATACATAAAAGCAATGCAAATGTGTAAGGTGTGTAGTGCTCTTTCTACCTCGTTGGTTTGATTCTGGAGCCAAGGTTTCAGATCTGCCTAATTACTGGGATGAATATTGGAGTGCACTTAAGGAATAAAGTGGGGTTTCATTCACAATGTGACCCGGTCTTTGTGGAATCTAAGAAAAGTCTCTTTTATGCTGAAGGTATGGATTTCACGGACTCTCGTAGTTAAAGTGACCATAAACAGCAGCGCATCCTTCATAGACCTTTGTTTGTTACTTTTATGAATTGGCTTCCATAGGCTTATCGACTGTGTCAGACAGTATTTAGGAGCCATTAAAATTAGCTGCCATGAGACTGGTGTCTCTCCATAGGAAAAGCCCTAAAGAGGTCATAATAAGGAATATGTTACTTACCCTGTAAGCATCTGTTCGTAGCTTGTGGTGCTATAAATTCACATACTCAGCATACTCCACGATCTAGTGCTTGGCTCGGGCGTTATAAGTAAATTTTCTTTGGAGAAGTTCTTACGAGTCACAACATATGATTTGAAACCTCCTTTAGGAATGTGCATGGGTACAGACTTCATAATTCGTTTTCCGTACAGCAGATGGGTGTAAGTATGAAGTGGTTGATAGTGAGAAAGTGGTGACAATGCAAATGGCTTTTAAAAATAAAGCAAATATTTAATGTTAAAGAGATGTGCAAACAAGACACTGACCCTGGGAGGAGAGTGCATGTGGATCTACAGCACTACAAGGTACGAACAGGTGCTTACAGTGTAAGTAACATATTCAATTAGTAGCATGTGTGGCTCAAGATGCACATGCTCTGCATAAACTGTAAAGGAGTACTCCCCTAAGAGGTGGCTTGTGAGTGGATGATGAATATGTCTGAAACAGAGTTATTAATACAGTTTGGCCTACTCTAGCCTGTTGACGGGCGAGAATATCAATTTAGTGGTGTTTAGTTAAGGTGCATGGAGTTACTATATAGCTGCTTTGCAGATTTCTGCTATGGGAATATTCCCTAAAAAGGCATGGTTACCCCCCTTCTTCCCAATAGAATGTGGTCTGGGGAGAACCCTTTTTTCTTAAAGGTAACATGTCTACATACATTTAACGATACATCTACCTATGGCAGATTTTTAAACTGGGTGTATTTTACAAGATTTAGCAAAGGCAACAAAAAGCAGTTGAGTTTTGCAAAAAGGCTACGTTATGTCAATGTAGTTCATTAAGTCACTTTTGACATCTAGGGTGTGAAGAGCTCTCTCAGCTACAGAGTCTGGGAGAGGAAAAAAAGACTGCTAGTTGAATTGTTTGATTAAGGTGGAAGAAATTTTGGATCACTTCTGCGAGAAACCCTACCCTTATGGACTAGGATAAAGGGTTCCTCCAAGGTGAGGGATTGCAAGTTATTGCGCCTTAATGAAATGATAGCTAGAAGGAAAGCTACTTTCCAGGAAAAACACTGCAAAGGACAGGAATAAAATGACTTGAAGGTGGGACCCATTATATGTTAAGGTTCCATAGTGGGACAGGCAGCACTCTATGTGAAATCTCTTTTAAGGCCTTCCATAAAAGCCTTATCAACATGAATAATGAAAAGCAAAGAATGTTCTCTTTTCTGCATTTATGCAGCAATGGCTGCAAGATGTAGGTGTATGGACTTGAATGCGAAAACTGATTTTTGAAGGTGAAGTAAATACCAATGTCTTGGAAAGCAAGTTTAAGACGGTCTAAACTCCTGGAGTTACATTAGTGGTCAAAGTTTTTCCATTTTGCTGCGAGCAGGCCTTCGTGCTTCTTTCAAAACATCCATACTTTCTCCGCAAAACATTCAAATAACCAAATAAGACCTTCCTTGACAGACTGCTAGACTGAACTTCCTGGGGTCTGGATTTCTAATTTTGCCTTGCTTTTGAGTGAGAAGCTCCAGCCTGTTGGGGAGCTTCTTAAGCAGAGTGACAAACATCTTGAGTAGGGTGAAGAACTACAGTTGTCTGGCCCACATTGTGGCTACCAGGAGAAGGGTGGGAGGTGTTTGTTGTAGCTTGCTGACTACATATGGAAGGAGAGGAGGAAAAGCATAGGCAAATATCCCCGACCAGTTCAACCATACAAATTGTCCATGGACTATGGATGTAGAAACTTGGAGGCCAAGCTTTGGCATTTTGCGGTATTTTTTTTATGGCAAAGATATCGATTTGCCGATGTTCCCACCTCTGAAAGTCAGGGTATAGGACTTGTAAATTGAGTTCCCACTTGTGGATTTCTTGGTGCATCCTGCTGAGCAGTTCCCCAACGTAGTTGTCCACTCCCTGGAGGTATTCTGCTGAAAGGTGTATCTGTTGATAAATTGCCTAATGCCAAATCTTCTGCACCAGTGCGGACAGCTTTGGGGCGTAAGTGCCCTACTGTCTCTGAAGATAATACATGGGGGTCATGTTGTTGGTCTTGATCAATACTACTTTACCCTGAACGCTCTTAAATAAGCTTTAAGGACTGGTTGGAAAGCAAGGAATTCAAGATTTTTGATGCAAAACTCCTGATGCTGGGGTGGCCAGAGACCGTTAACTATCATATCAAAGAGATGCGTCATCCCAGTGGCAGAGAGAGGTATCTGTGATGATGGTCACTTGTGGAATGGGGTACGTAAAAGGCCTTTTTCTGCCGCAGATTGCGGCTGTTCAAACACAGAAGATAGCAATGTACACTGGCCTTTACCCATATACAACAAGCAATTACAATGCAATAGGTCTTGCATTATTAAAGTTTGAGCTATTGGGATTGCTAAATAATGCAACACCAAAAGCTCAAACTTTCATAATACAAGACCTATTGCATTGCAAATGCTGGTTTCCCATGCCCTTAAACTGAACTGCCGTGACACATGTAATAACTGGAATCACGCGCTACCACGGAGAACAGACCCTGCATAGTTGATGACGTTTGGTGGTTTTTATTGGAAGTGTTACCTTTGCTAAGCTTTCAGAGTGCCCAACCTCCGTGGGTATCCCAGTCTCCCTTCCACGCATTCATGCATGAATTAGAGGTTTACAAACTATTTTACGCAGGAAAAGATAATGATTTTAAGATTGGTGAAGCAAGCGAAGTTTTCAAATTTAAATTTGCCCCTTTGCAAAGGCTTTCAGTGCATTGCAAAACAATTTTCACTGCACTGCGAAGTAATATTTACTGCAATTAAACAATGGCAAATGTATGCAGCATTTTATTTCTGTACGTTCTGTATTTGCGACATGAACTGCTGCCAAAAGTCACCATTTTCACACAAAGTTTTGAAGGGTAAAACTTTGCAACTTTGAGTTGTTTTCCGAAGACCTTAGCACAAACTAGGCATGCTAACCACCCATCCTCTCTCGCCGGATCGCAGGCTGCAGGGCCAGGTCTGAGCACACTGTCTCCCAGATAAGCGATTTTAATTTCCAAAAGCAGCCTTCCTTTGCCCGAGCTGCACCACGCTTTCCTATCAGCTCTGTACTACTTTGTGCCAAACGCATTGGCTCAGAAAAGTCTCCAGGCGGCTTAAGGGCTGAAAGTCAATAACTCAAGTGACTCGTGCAACAGCAGGGATTATCCGAGGCAGCCAGCACTGCCTGAACTCAGGGGGCGCCTTACTGGCTTCATCACAGACCCCCCCATTTTGACCCCAACTATGCTTGAATGTATCAGCACGAGCTGCCGTTGATGAAAATGGCACTGCATCTACAATTAAATAGTACTAAGTGTTGTGAGCAATTGTGTTTATGTGTTATATACCGTTTATGAGGCCTAAAGTGCTTAAATCTGAATTCTGTAAACATTTTTGCATGCTATGTATATTTTACGATGACCTCATAAGAAAGCTTGCTTTCAGGGGCACCCAAATGCTAATGAAGGTATGTAGCACAGTCACGCCACAGTCACACGGTTGAAAAAACTTTTACTAAAGACTGCATTGGAAAAGTTTTAATTTGGAAGTATGCTGTACTCTATATGTTCGCAAGTTTCCTCTCCAGTAAAGCTGTGGAGTATTTACAAATCATACTCCACGTATAGGGCCCTGGTACACTTGTTTAGGCCTTCTATTTGCTGCAAAATGTGCATAAATAAAAATAGAATGGTGCAACATGAGTAATTGTGCACTGGAAATCCGTCGGATTTACCATGTGCACGTACCCATTTGAGGACTTTCTCTTTGAAAACAATAATGTTCTTAACAGGCTCTGGTCACGGTTTATTATACACAAAACTAAGACAGTTATTACGTCATATTCAAAAGCGGTGACTGTCATCCAGGAGACGGAGTACTGAATCGGGTCCGGATTTTACAGATTTCGCTCCTTCATTTCTGGAATGTGGACTTGTAATGGTGCAGGGCAAATTTGCACCAACCTCTGGCCTGACCGCGTGATAGTGACTATCTGTCAGTGAGATTATTGCTTTTTACCCTTCACAGGCGGTGCAAACGTTGGTGCAGATTGTACCATAACCAAGGAAGTCTGAGAATCATAGTGCAAAACTAGTGCAAAACGCCACCTGTTTCTTCTGTACTTTATAACAGCGTGCTGCTAACTTTCTAAATGATCGCCTCACTTCTGTATTCCTCGCGGAACCAGCAGTTCGCAGATTAAGTTTATTTGAGCGGCAAACAGCATCCTGCGCCGCCATAGGCTTTCAATTATCGCACCCGTGTCTGGGCACAATAATTGAAACTACTTGGCCTATTGGTGTCTATTACGTGCACCAAGCACGTAATAGCTGAGCTCGTCATCAGCATCGAAGGGGTTAATGAACATATGATGGCAAGGCCAGTTTTCTCAATACGGTTTTTCCAGTGCTGAATAAATAACTCCAAATTATACTTGCATGTAAACTATTAGAGTCAACAAGGCTTTCAGAAGGCCCTTGATTATTACAAAATATTAATGCTGGTTTTCAGATGGCCTTACAATGTAAACCCCATACAATGCTTCGCAAGTCAAACACAATTTCTAGGGAGTTTTTACAATGCACCAGTAGATAAGCACATAGTTGTTGTCTACAAATCCCCATTACGTCAAACACCACAGCCTGTATTGTTTCCAGAGTGCCCTAGAATGTAGAGCAACATTCCTAGGCTGATTTTCATAAAGCACAATGACGTAAAGAATCACACCTATGCCAGTATTACCCCAGTCTTTGTTTGCCAACTGGGGCATTACTGGACTAACTGTATAGTTTCAAACATCCCTGGAGTATTGCAAATACTTGCTTGGATACGGTTCTTTAAATTTTGAGGCACTGAAAAAAATGGGGCAAAGCGGATACTGGCCTGGCTTTTGTGTTCCATACCAGCAAAATCAGCGCTCTTAGTGCGTAAAGCCCATACGACAGGTCAGTCCTCACAATGCCCCAGAATGTAAAACATTGTAATGAGGGCTGTATCAACATTTGTCCTATTAAAAATATACAGCACCTACCTAATGCATCGCTTCTCGCTACCCAGTGGTTGCATAGCAGGTGGAAGGGGGAGGAGGTGGCACTTGATCCCATTGCAGGCTGAGCCATCCATCTGGATAGAGAATGGTGGTACTGTCCAATACCATACAACAGTGTTTGTTCAGAGCTTCCACACCTACTCCAACAACTGTGCCCCTGTTTTAGCCCAAGTGCACCTCACTAAGTGTTTCCTCAGAAACGCAACAGCTTGCTCAGTCCAAGAGAAAGGGCCACGAGCAATCACAAACTAAAACTCCAGCAACTCGGTTTAGGAACCCTACAGTCATTGAACAGCTTCCCAGGACCATCAGAAGGATTACACCTAGCAGATCCAGTGTGAGCTCCTAGCTCATGAAAGAACATTGTTAAATGGTGCATTCTGATGTATGGCTCAACATTGCTCAATAGAGTTTACAAGTTTAATAATATTTTAGTCTATAACAAAACTCTAAATATACTTTTATGGCTAATAACACTTTTAGAATGAATATAATAATGGCTGCTGTTGATGCAAATAAAATATCTGACAATTTGCTTGTAAGACTGTTCCAATTGCCTTGTACAGGAATGGTTGCTGATATAGTTCTTAAGAAAAGTTGCCACTTATTTAATGACTACATAATTGTGTAAGGTAACAGAGCCAGTCACATAGAGCCAATATCAATGTGCATACAGCAGTACTGAAACACCCTCTGCGAACCCATACTAGAAGGGAGTGAAGGTGCAAAGTGTAACACCCATGACTAATAACTTACAATAAACCACTTATAAAAGTTTATCACCCACCTACTGTAAAAGTGACACTACTCTGAAAAGGAAGAGTGAGAATAGGAAAATAACCTATTTGAGTATGTGATGAAAGCATTATCTCTGAAACATTTTCTACTTTAGAAATTATGTTTTACCTGGATTTCTTCTGCTCTCATGCCATCCAACAGATAACGCAGTAATTCTTGACTATCTTGCTGCTGATATCCTCTAAACCGTACTGCTCTTTAAATATAAAATATATTATTATTATACATTTCTAGATTTGGAAACATACGTTGCATACATTGTAAAGAGTTGATCTTTTAGACGACAGGACACTTCAAATTGTTTGTTGACACTTGAGAAAAACTGAAGACATACCATGCTTCTATACGTAAAAACACACAACATAAAACATGGGTATTTGTAAATCTCACGCATAACGTTCAGTGGGAGATGTTACCCAACTCAATGGCACTCATTTTAACAACCTCAAGAGGATGAAAGGCTGAGTGGGTCAGCAAGGATCCAAACATGTGATCATGTAGTCAAACACAGGTCCCTCCAGTGGTTACATTAGCCCACAGAGTAATAAAATGGATGCTTAACAATGCTGTGAAAGCATGAAGTCTTATCAAATAATATGTTGTCCAGTCTACTATCAGCACACCTCTGATTTAGTTGTGATTCAAGGCAGCAGCTTTCAGAGTGAATAAGATGGATTCATATCTCAATTTCAAATGTATCTTGATAGAGGAAATGAAAAGCTTTCTATGGAGGAAAAGGACTTGTGCTTCTGTGGCGAGTTCTGATATGTCCTGATTTCAAACCCATTAGTACAGAGTAATAGGGAGAACAAAAACTAAGTAGAATAGTATGAAATCAAGCCAGACTTTAAGGAAACCAGTGCCAGTGGATGACTTGGCCATAGACAGTAATGATTTAATAATTGATCTTATTGCCTCAAGAAATCAAGGCAGTGTCTACACGAAGCCAAGGAATGAATAACATTAACATAGTCTGATCACCATAAAAAGTGATGGGTTTAGATCTAATGCAAGTAAACAGTGTACCTTAACCCCTTCCATGCTGATGACGAACCCCAGCCGTCATGCACTACGGTGCTCGTGTGCTGATGACGGCTGGGGTTCGTCACGGCCCGCCCCTGTTCGTGTTGTTTACAGCACAGCAGGGGAATCGCGGCCGCATGGAAGGGGTTAAGAAGAACACTCATATGGCCTTCGAAATAAGTCAAAAGATAAGGTATAACAGCAGGAACGTAAGCAAGTCGAGCCATGGGAGCGCTGCTGGGTGGGTGTGGGGCTTTGTTTCCAGATGCAGAAGTGTATTCTCAAAGAATAAACTACCTGCTAACAAACTGTGAATCAAAATATCACAAAGGCAAAACAATTGCTGTGAATGCAAGCTATAACTATTTTATTTTAAACTATTTAACACAATTGTTTTAGCTTTCCTTCCATGGAAATATATTTAATACACGCTTCAGCAACCACAATATTCTTCGTTTTGCAGGTAAAGATACCAGCAACTGGTCCAACAAATTTGAGTATAAAGATGGCCCAGCATATTAGGGTTCAAGTCCCACTTATTTAACGTGCCCGCACAGACAGCTAATTTAAATCATTAGAAACATATTCTACTAAAGTGTATATTATGCAAAATACAGAACATAACAGAACTGAAAGTAAATAGGGTGTAGGTTTAGAATATAGGACTATGTTTAGCTATAGGATTATGTTTTAAGGATTAGTTTAGAGTTAGGAGTAGAATTGGCAATTTAATTGGAATAGCTGTGAGTGGTTTTACAACACAATGTTCTTTCTGTGCCATAAAATGGTTGTAATGACAAAGAACCACATTTTAATACTGCCCCTCTGAATAAAACAGAAGCTCCACTGTACGGCAATACACAGCAATATAAGTTAGACAGTTCATGAACATAAATCTCTAATTAGGGAACCAACCACCAGTTTTATGGTTGGATTATCTATTTTATGACAAATTATAACTCTATTACTTAGATGAGTTTTCTCTATAGAGTTTGCTTCATCTGAAGGATTTCTGATTGCATGACCCTATTTTTACCTCTTTTAATTTCAAATTAGGGACAGTATCGTATTAAAAATATAAATGCATTTACTGCAATTAATGTAGAATTGACCCATGTAGCACCAAATATGTATCCAAATGTATTTAACAGTAACGTTTAAAACATTAGACTTTGCCGAGCTACTTCCTTCAAGCTAGTTATCTTGATTTTTATTTTTTTTAATTGACAGATAAATAAAGACGAATTCTGATACAGACTTTACATTATATGGCTAATACGTTCTAACTTTTTCAGATTATAAACAAATTGAAATGAGTGTCTGCAAACTGTTGATATTCATAAGTTAGGTAATGTTTTTTACGATGAATCAGATAACTAAAGTTATCAGTCAGGAGAAAATAATCTGGCGTCAGAAAGAGGTTTACTCAAGCAATATGTAGATGTGCTACTGGGTGTGACTTTTAAAAATAATCCTATTGATATAAAGCCCATATCTCAAAGTGTCCCTTTATTGATTCATCACATTGTCATGAACAGATACTCACTTTTTACAGACTTGAGAGAAGAGTTCTTTAGGTGTGACTGTTCCATTTTTTGTCTCCACTACATCAGTGAGAAACTGACACATCGACGATGTGAGAGACCCTGGCAGCTGCTCCACTTTTATCATCAACGGTTCCTGCAAAGAGAGTTATTATTTTTCTTTCAATACCACCTAACTTTCATAAAATGGACACAAAAATTTTACATCGACTTCACTCATCACCACCTCAAGTACCATTAGCAAATACCCACTGCAAACATTACTAAGACAATATCCCTTATGTCGTTTCACGTCTCATAATTAGGAATGGGAGAAATGTCAGCAAATTGTAGAAACAGTCGACCAATATGAGTCAATATTTTGGAGTTTGCAAACAGCAAAATAGTGGCCAATAGTAGGCTGAATTCCCGCTGCAGAATTCTAAGAGTCTTGTTGCATAGCCCACCTGGCTTAAGACAAGCATTTGCAATGCAATAGGTCTCGCATTAATTAAGTTTGAGCTATTGGCATTGCTAAATATTTCAACACCAATTGCAACAAAAGTCTGTAAATTGTAGGCCAAAAAAATGTGTATTTATTTTTAGCAATGGTGGCATGCTGCGCTTTAGATGAATATGTTTAAAAGTAAGTGCGCCATCCTGAGATTGCTACAATAGTTAATTGTGGATGCGTTATCAATTGATGTGTGCACTGATGGCTAGTGGTGTGTGTGCCTGTAGAAATTGTGAACTGATGGTTGGTGGTGTGTGTGCCTGGTGAAAGCGTGCACGGACGGCTGGTGGTGTGTGTGTGTGCCTGGTGAAAGCGTGCACGGACGTCTGGTGGTGTGTGCCTGGTGGAAGCATGCACTGATGTCTGGTGGTGTTTGTGCCCGGTGAATACGTGCACTGACGACTGATGGTGTCTGTGCCTGGTGAAAGTATGCACTGACGGTGTGGTTGTGTGTGTGGTTGTGTTTGTGTGGTTGTATGTGTGGTTGTATGTGTGGTTGTGCGTGTGATTCTAAGAGTCTTGTTGCATAGCCCACCTGGCTTAAGAAAAAGCAGACCAGGAAGGAGCTGGCCTATCAGAATGGTCTGAGAACACTGAAACCAATTCTGATTGCACAAAAGGGAGGCAATCGTACAAATGGGCGGAACCCGCTGAAAGAGACCATTGGGGAGGAAAATGGTGAAGAACTGTAATGGGTCACTGGCTTGAACTGAACACTGTAAGCTAAATATTATTTGGTTTGCTGGTCATAACTGTAGTTATATTAAACAACTGCTGTATGACTATCTAAGTTTACTAAACAGAGTTGAAAAAGAAAAAAAGGCTGGCAATCTTAACCGATGATAAAAACCACTGTTTAAGCTGTTGATTGGTCTCAACTCATTTTTAGACCCATATTAATTTAGACAGAATGCATCATCACGGACCAATTTGCCATCCACTGAGGTTCAGTCAGCCTGTACAAGGGGGTTCTTTCCCACAGAGTACATTTCTACTGCAATTGAGCAAAAATCTACTTTACAAGAGAAAAAGAAGATTCTCCCATATCCACATTCTGGGGGGATACTAGGGCCACATGCAGCCAAAATATTACTCTGCATATTTTCCTAGATGATTTCACTCACTAGAACACAAACACAGGGAGCTATCAAAGCACGTTAGAAGAACAGATGTAGGCAACAGCTGTGCCACCAGCACAGTTTTAAGACCGGGCCCCAAGAGTGCTTGTAAATTGCCTTCCCACTTGTAAACTTCAAACGTTATTCATATTCCATCATGATGAAAGGACAACAGTATAAATAGTATTTCTCTAGGACACGAAAAAAGATCCTTGATCACCCTTAGAACAAAAATTTTGAAATGTATTGATAAAAAACTTTTCTAGGCATGCTAGCTACTGCAGTAGTAGAGACAGGGCTTTTTCTATTGATATGTGCATGTTACATACAAGTCAGGCATAATTACATGATGGACATGGCTGCAGTAATCATTCAGAGTTAGTATATGAATGGCTTATGGTCTAGAAAACTAATATTTTGAATTATAATAGCTAAGAGTATGTGGAATCTCCATATTATCTTATAAACAGGCTGAATGTAGCACAACACAAATAACAGCATTACAGCAAAGAGGAAATCTTCCATTCTGATTTTCAGAAAGCTACATGAAGTAAGCAACACTGCAAGGTCATGAAGCGAGCATGGATCTAATGTAGAGGGTAGCATGTTTTGATACAATGGCTCACCTTACGGATAGGACTCTAAATGAGGGACTGTTCGTGCAGTGATGAAGCTATATGAAGCTGCATTGTGACTCCCTCTCAACTTTCCTTATAGAATCGTTGAGCAGAAAGGTAAAACGAGACCTCAGAATTTGAGAGGGGAAGACAAAGACTGGTTGTTTGGGGAGAATGCCGGAGAGCTGATATCAGACTACAGCCCTGAAAGCTTTTTAAGGTATGCAAGGATAATACAGGGTTTGGCATAAAGTAACGAGAGGGGGTGGAGTAGTTTCTGTCCTGTAACTCCAGTTCTGTAGTAGGGGTATCTCTGTTATAGTTATAATCTAGTGAATAGTCCTGCCCATGAGCGTGGACCCCGGCAATCAAAAATAATCTCTTAAGTTGTCAAATCATGCAGACACTGCAAAGACACTTAAGAGAGAATTTAAAAACAAATAATGCAGCCTATATCCACAGGCTACACTGTCCAGTACTTCAACTAGAAATTCCACCAAAACAACACCACACACAACACAGCCTGCCCAGTTTCTACCATAGAGAAACTTGCCTCTACCAGTAAAAGACTCTGGAATGATAGAGAGGAAGGCATGGACAGACAAGCCCCATAGGCTGCCGTTATGTGGCTTAAATAGGATACTGTGCCTTTAAGAGAACTTTCCAGAACTTTCTCCCAGTATCCCAGAATGCACAGCAGGTCCCTTTTACTTTCAGTTCTTTTTGAAGGCGTAGCACGCCAGACCTGTAGCATTCCTTATTTATCTCCACTGGGGAGGAGGGCTGGCGCTTATGACTATAACAGAGATACCCATACTATAGAACTGGAGTTACAGGACAGAAACTACTTCTTCTGTAGTAGGGGATCTCTGTGTATAGTCATAATCTAGTGAATAGAATGGCAAGCCCATCCCCACACCAAAGCGGCGGTGGAGAGAAGAAATTAACACCACTATTGTGCGAACAAATTCCGCCGCGAAGCCTGCCCAACCTGAGCATCTGCCCTGGCGTCCGTGTCCAGACAGTAATGCTTAGCAAAGGTATGAACCGACTTCCAAGTGGCCGCCTTGCAGATCTCTGCAATCGGAACATTACGGAGTAAAGCTTTCGTGGCAGCTTTTCCCCTGGTGGAATGAGCCTTAGGTTTACCCCCTAAGCTCTTATTAGCTTTTTGGTAACACAACTGTATGCAGGACACAATCCACCTGGAGATGGACTGCTTAGAGGTAGCAAGCCCTGTCCTGACCGATCCATAATTGACAAATAATTAGTCTGACCTACGAATATCTTTGGTTTTATCCAGATAAAATTTCAACACCCTCCTAACATCCAGGGAATGTAGAGACCTTTCCGCTGGAGATGAAGAATTCTGAAAAAACGTAGGCAACGTTATGGTCTGGTTGACATGAAAATCAGAAATAACCTTGGGAAGAAATTTAGGGTGAGTACGCATAACAACCTTAGCAGCATGAAATACAGTATAAGGTTCTTGGCAACACAACGCCTGAATTTCACTCAGCCTGTGGGCCGATGTAATGGCCACGAGGAACGCCACCTTCCAGGACAGGTGCTGCAACGAAGCCTTATGAATAGGTTCAAAAGGCTACTTCATCAATCTGGACAGCACCACATTCAATTCCCATGAAGGCGAAGGAAGCTTGACAGGAGGGAACACTTTCTTCAAGCCTTCCAAAAAGTCTTTGATCACAGGGATCTGGAAGAAGGAAGTCTGTGAAGGGCATTTCCTGTAGGCAGTCAATGCAGCAAGATGAACCCTAATGGAATGAACATTAAGGCCAGACTGCGCCAAATGTAGAAGGTAAGGAAGGATGACGTCTTCCTTGCACGTCGTCGGGTCATAGTTCTTAGACTGGCACCAGATACAGAACCTTTTCCACTTGTAAGCATAGGAAGTCCGAGTGGAAGGTCTTTTAGACTCCTTCAGTATGTCCATGCAATCCTCGGGCAGATTTAGATGGCCATATTGCACTATCTCAGGAACCATGCCGCCAAACTCAAAGACGAGAGGTTGGGGTGCAACATCTGGCCCCCGAACTTTGTGAGAAGGTCCGGCCTGCACGGCAGCCGAATGTGAGGAAGGAGAGGCCGATGAAGCAGGTCCGTGAACCACCACTGACTCGGCCATTCCGGGGCAATGAGTATCATCCGAGCCCTGGACCGGGCCAGCTTGATGAGTACCGCCGGAATCAGGGGAATGGGTGGCAAAGCGTACAGAAAGCTGTTCGACAAGTTGATCCATAACGCATTCCCCAGTGTCCCCTGCTGGTAGTACCTGGAGGCAAAGTCTCGCCATTTGCTGTTTTCGGCGGTGGCGAACAGATCTACTTCTGGAGTTCCCCACCTTGCGAAAACTTCTCCCAGTACTTCGTCGTTTATGACCCATTCGTGGTTTTCCTGAATCAGTCTGCTCAGTACGTCCGCCTGAACATTCTGCACACCTAGTAGATGGGTAGCCGTTATCGTCCATCCTCTGGCCAGAAGCCAGTGCCAGATCGTCTGCGCCTCCTGCGACAGAGTGCGTGATCTCGAGCCCCCCTGCTTGTTGAGGTAATAAATCGTGGTGGTATTGTCCGTCTGTACAAGCAGAGAGTTGGTCTGAAAGGACGGAAGAAAGGCCTTCAGTGCCAAGTGAACAGCTCTGAGTTCCAGGAAATTGATGTGATACGTGGCCTCCATTGGGGACCACGTTCCTTGAATCTGTAGGTTTCCGGAGTGCGCTCCCCACCCCTGGAGAGAAGCAGCCGTCACGACAGTCTGCGTGGGAATGTCCTTGTGGAAGGGAACCCCTCTGAGGAGATTCCCCGCTCAACACCACCACTTCAGAGACTGAAGAGCATGCAGAGACAGTCGTATCTTGTCATCCCAAGATCCTTTCCTCTGATCCCACTTGTCTTCCAAGCACTCCTGCAGCAGTCTCATGTGCAGCCGTGCGTGTGACGTCAGAAAGATACAAGAGGCCATCGATCCCAGTAGAGAAGACACCGTCCTCACTGTTGTAGATGGAGTGGTCATAAGAGCCTGAGCCTTCCGAAGGAGTGATAATCGTCGCTCTTCCGAAAGAGACACGCTTGCTGACAGCGTATTGATGGAGGCTCCCAAGTACTGTATGCATTGGACCGGAGTCGGGACAGACTTGGACATGTTGATGTGCAACCCCAGCTTGTTCAAGAGAATGTACGTCTTCTGGAAGTGTGCTCGAGCTTCCGAGGAGGAGGATGCCTTGATCAACCAATCGTCCAGGTACGGGTAGACAAACACCTTGTTCTTCCTTAGGTGTGCTGCTACCACCGCCATGCACTTCGAGAATGTTCTCGGCGCAGACTTTAGTCCGAATGGGAGTACTGTGTATTGAAAATGATTGCCGCCGACTTGGAACCGCAGGAACTTCCTATGTTTGTGTGCAATGGGCACATGGAAGTACGCATCCTGAAGGTCTATAGCACATAGCCAGTCTCCCTGTTGCAACTGAGGATAAATCTAATGCAACGACAGCATGAGAAACTTTTCCCTGCGAATCTATCTGTTTGCCTGTCGCAAGTCCAGAATGGGCCTGAACTCGTTCTTGTCCTTCTTGCAAACCAGGAAGAACCGGGAGTACAGACCTCTTCCTCTCTGAGACAAAGGTACGTCTTCTATCGCCCTTTTCCTTAACAGGATATCTGCCTCCGCCTGGAGCTCGCGCAGCTGACACTGCGAGCTGACCAGTGGGATTGCAGGAGGCGGGCTGGTGAACCGAAGACTGTATCCATTGCAAACAATATTCAGCACCCACTTGTCCTGAGTAATTTTTCTCCACTCTGCCAGAAAAAATTGAATGCTTCCCCCTACCGGAGTGGGTAACAGATCCGGGGGAAGTAAGCGCTCAGGGCCTTTGGTCGCTGGTGCTGACTGTTGGCCTCCTCTGCCCTTCGGGCGTTTCTGGAATGGCTGACGGAACTGTTGTTGTTGCTGCGACTGTCCCGAAGCTTGGCCACGTCCTCGGCCCTGCCCACCGAACCGCCATTGAAACGGGCGGTACGATTTCTTCGCTTCTTTGGGCTTCTCTAGACCCACAGCCGTGAGTGTTTCGGCCTCCGCCTTCATGCGGGCCATTTAGTCATCCCCATGTTTCCCAAATAGGGTTCCGCCAGAGAATGGAAGATTGGCCACCCTTTGCTGCGCATATGGTTTCAGTGACGTAAGGCGGAGCCAGGCGTGTCGTCGCTGGTTAATCCCATGGCAAAAGCCATGTGCCGCCAAGAGGGATGAATCTGCTGCAGCGCTGATAATTTGATTTGCTACCAGCATCCCTTCGTTTAGCACTTCATAGAAATCTTCCCGCTTCTCGCAAGGCAAGTGTTCCGCAAACTGTTGGAGCGAGTCCCAGAGGGCGCGGTCGTAGCGTCCCAACAAAGCCGTGGCACTCGCAGCCTTCATAGAGGTCGCCGATGTTCCACATACTTTCCTTCCAGTTGAATCCATCCATCTAGACTCTTTGTCTGGAGGACTGTGGATGACGGGGTGGTGGCATGCTGCTTGCGGGCCGCCGTCAGAATCACAGAATCCGGAGGAGGTCCCATCCTCAGAAAAGCCGGGTCCGAGTCAGGAGCCCGGTATTTTTTCTACAATCTCGATGGGGCCGCCTTAGTCACCGCAGGGCTGAGGAAATGGTCCATGGCCGGTTCCTCCAGGCCCGGCACCAGAGGTAGTAGTGGACGAGACAGGTGTTTTTGGTGCAGTGTCTCGAAAATGACTGATGTCTTAGGCGTGGGCACCATCAAGGATATGCCCAATTTGGCAGCGCCTCTCAGTAGGACATCATGAAACACCACCAAGTCATCAACCGGAGACAGCCTTGTGTCCGGCTACTCCAACAAAGTCAGAGAGTAGTCCCTGGTCCCTGAGGACCTCGTGCGAGAGCGAGATCTGTGCCTCCTATGGCGGTGTCTCGACCGCGTGGACGACCGGTTACGCGATCGCTCCTTCCTCCTGGAGTGAGAGCGTGACCTCCCGGTACGTGGACGCTCCGCAGGTTCCATGGGGGTGTCTTCCGTGGTCCATCCTGGGGCCTTGGTCTAGGAGTCCCCTTAGGTGGTGTAGGAAGAGGAGGTAGTGACGCCGACCTTGGCGGAGGAACAGGAGGTATCTCCGACCGAGGGGTGGGCCCATGCGGTGGAAGCGGTGGTAGTGGCCGTCCTGGTGGAAGAGGGGGGTTGGTGGGAGGGTCCTCCTTAGGTACCGGAGGGGGGGTCGACTTAGGCCGAGGCAGTGTATATACCACCGAGTACACCGAGCCCGGTGACTTCTTCGGGGGAGGGGACTGCGACCCAGCCCCTCCAGCAGGCGATCGCTTTCTCCTGCGCCCTCCACTAGATCCAGCCTGACTTCTGGCGCCAGAACTCCTTCTGCGCCGTTTAGGAGAGTTGGAATGACTCCTAGACGCCGATCTCTTCCTTCTTGACGCTGAGCGTCGCTTTTCCGGCGTCGAATGTCGCCTCCGCGACTCTGGCGTCGAACGCCGCCTCCGCGACGTCGACCTCTTGTTCCTCAACGCCGCCTCCGCGACGTCGACCTCTTCACTCCTCGACGCCGAACGCCGCCTCCGCGACGTCGACCGTTCCATTCTCGACGGCGAGCGTCGACTCCTCCTTCTCGAGGTCCCCGACGTCGAGGATCCCCTCGACGCCGATGGTCGTCTCAACGGCGACCGGCGGTGTCACCTCGACGGCAAGCGCCGACGCCTGTCGCTCCTTCTTCGACGTCGATAGGTCGACGCGGACGTCGACAACGATGAAGATGCAGTCGACGGTGGTCTCGACGGCGGCCTATCCGAGCCCTTCGACGTCGAATCCTCACGCCGTCTCGACCCGGAGCCCCGGGGAGATGGGGAACACACCGTCGTCATCCCTCTCGTCGTCGCAATCGACGCCGACGGAGACCAGGACCGTTTGCTGGTCTTCCTGCCTCTGGGGAGCCCCCCAGAGGCCTCAGCAGAGGCAGAGGGAATCTTCCATGCCTGCCCAGACCCACCTGCAGCCTGCAGTCGTCTCTCTTCAAGGCCTTGAAGCCTAATCTTCCGCCTGTCCCTCAGGGTCCTTGCTGAAAGCTGCTGGCAGATGTCACAGTCTTCAGGGATATGTGCTTCAGGGAGGCAGACGATGCAGACGTCGTGTGGATCACTCTTGGCCTTCTTCCTTCCACATGCTGGGCATTTGTCGAAAAGACCAGGCATTTTAGAGCCCTAAAAAGCCTGAACCAACACACAGGAGACAAGAGAAGCACCAAGGAATATAAACTCAAACACTTTTATCCAAAAAAGTGACAAAAAATCCAATAAACCCTTGAAAAAAGGGAGAGCTCAATGCCAGGGTCCTGTTAGCAGGAGCCGGAAAAAAGAACTGAAAGTAAAAGGGACCTGCTGTGCATTCTGGGAGAACGTTCTGGAAAGTTCTCTTAAAGGCACAGTATCCTATTTAAGCCACATAATGGCAGCCTATGGGGCTTGTCTGTCCATGCCTTCCTCTCTATCATTCCAGGGTCTTTTACTGGTAGAGGCAAGTTTCTCTATGGTAGAAACTGGGCAGGCTGTGTTGTGTGTGGTGTTGTTTTGGTGGAATTTCTAGTTGAAGTACTGGACAGTGTAGCCTGTGGATATAGGCTGCATTATTTGTCTTTAAATTCTCTCAAGTGTCTTTGCAGTTTCTGCATGATTTGACAACTTAAGAGATTATTTTTGATTGCCGGGGTCCACACACCTGGGCGGGATTATTCACTAGATTATGACTATACACAGAGATCCCCTACTACAGAACTAATCTTTCACCACTGATGATAGCAGATATAAAAGGAGGTGGAGATTAGTGTAATTTTTTACAGATAGTAGGGATGTATGATATAAGATGCTTTGGGTTTTCTAATATTCTTCTTGTTTTATATTATGGCTGCTCAGCTAGTAACGGTTTTTACTACTTTTGTGGGCTGATTATACTTAATAAAGAACCAATCGCTGCAAACACCAATTGCTATAGGCAACTACTGCTTTCAGGGACTCGGAGTGAGAGATCACACAACTACAAATAACCGCTGCAGATAAGAGTATCTCTGGCAAGGTTGCGAGACGCATTCATTTGATATGCTTGACTGTTTTCCTCAGCATTGCCCCGATTGTCCTTTTCTGCTAAACATTCCTTTATTATGCAATAGTCAACGTCAATTAGGAGCCACTCCTCCTGGATTCTCACTTATTAGTCATAATTGTCGCTCTTTGCCAAAACATAAGCGTGACATTTTCGATCTGCTTCAAGATGAAGCGCCTGATGTATTATTCATCACTGAATCTTGGCTTCATGAGAGCTCCGGCCCTGACATCGCCGAAGCGCTACCCATTGACTACGCCATTGTTCGAAACGACCGTCCTAAAAGGACGGGAGGTGGTGTGGCGATTATTTTTAATAAAAAATATCAGTGTCGTTCGGACCCTATCACCTTAAACGGATGTGATGCTTTGTCTTTTAAGCTTATTTTAAATCCCAAATTCACCCTTACTGGGCTTTTACTTTACTGCCCTCCGGGCACGGTAAATTCTTGGTATACCCAGTTCTTGGACTATCTATCATCTGTGCTTATTTCTTCCAGTAACTTTTTAGTTATTGGTGATCTAAATTTACATTTGGATAACCCTAATGATCACTCCGCTGACAATTGCATTACTGACCTTGCAGCTATGAACCTAATCCTACTTAACAAGGGCCCTACCCATAAGGGCGGACATCTTCTGGATCCTGTTTTTTCTAACTTCTCACAGATTACATGCTTTCCTGCTTTGCCCGTCTCCTGGTCTGATCATTACCTCGTGAAATTTATTATAACACAAAACAAAATACAGACGACATCCTTTTCTGCGATGAATCTTAAAAAGAGAGTCTGGAAAAATCTGGACATAGCTGCTTTCAATAAAACATTGTACGATCTTATGCCCAAATACCCACTCAGTTTAGACAACCTAAATGCTTCTGCCGATTCAGTAAATTCGTGGCTCTCTGAGGCTATAAATATTTGCCTCCCTCTCTCCAATAAGAAAAATATTGTTCACAATTCTCCTGCTCCATGGTACAATGAAGCCCTCCGTGTTCATAAATCTCAATGTAAAAAACTTGAGAGAACTTGGAGAAAAGATTACTCTATTACTACTGGGCTTGCGTATAAAGCTGAATTAAAACTCTACCATAAGGCCTGTGCTCTCACCAGAGCCACCTATGTTAACAATCTGATTACAGGAGCTATAAATAAGTCAAATGTCCTGTTCAAGGTGGTAAAAGATCTTGCGGGCTCACAGACTGTTGCTATACCCCCTCCTCTCTCCAACACGAAATGTGATGAACTGGCACAGTACTTTACATCTAAAATTGATAAAATTTATAATGATATAACAGCCCAGGAAAAATCCGTTTCTAGTGTATCTCCATCCTTTGCCATTCCCCGTTCTCAGGCTTTAATAACGACCTGGCCTAATCTTGTACCCGCTACCCTCCTGGAAATTTTAAACAGCATTAAGTCTGGCTCACCGATGGATCCCTTACCCATTTCGGTTTTACGTCAACTGGAGCTTCCTCAACTAGAGGCAATTTGTACCTTGTTAAACGCCTCTATTGATTCAGCCATGGTCCCTCAAAACTGGAAACATGCAATGGTGACCCCACTTCTAAAGAAGCCTAATGCTGATCCTAATGTTGCTGCCAACTTTCGTCCGATCTCGCTGTTGCCGGCCTTTTCGAAAGTTTTAGAGCGGCATATTCATTTACACCTATCTCGTTTTGTTGTCACTAATAATCTTCTTCATCCCTCCCAGTCCGGTTTTCGTCAAGGCTTCTCCACCGAATCCACTCTTTTGGGAGTAACTGAGAATATTCGCCAACTGCTCGATCGAGGCGAAACGGCTGCACTGATATTGCTTGATCTCAGTGCAGCCTTCGATACTGTCTCGCACAGTATCCTTCTCAGCAGCCTTGCCTCTTTCGGTATCTGTGACAAAGCCTTACATTGGCTTTCGTCCTTTCTTACCGATCGAACTTTTCAAATCTTCTCTAACACTTCCACTTCCGAAACCTATTCTTCTCCTTATGGTGTTCCCCAGGGTTCTATTCTGAGTCCTCTTCTTTTCAATTTATATGTTGTTCCTTTAGCACATGTTGCCTATCACTCTGGTCTTGAACTTTTCACTTATGCTGACGATTCTCAGATTGTGTTCTCCCTAACCCAGGCTGACCCTTCATCACCTTCCACTTTACAAGCAGGTCTTAGCGACATCTCCCGCTGGATGAGCTGTAACTTCCTTAAGCTCAACAGCGATAAGACGGAGGTGCTCGTCTTTGGCAATAAACCTGACCTATGGAGCTTGAGACATTGGCCATCAACTATGGGTGATTTACCCATTCCATCTGAACGTGCGAGAAATCTTGGGGTCATTATCGATAGGGAGCTATCGATGAAAGATCAGGCTAACAAGGTTGCAGCCACCTGTTTTACTATTCTTAGGTGGTTGCGTAAAATCTTTTGGATCCTGCCTTCTGATACCCAGAGATCCGTTGTAACGGCTCTGGTGACCTCCAGATTGGATTACAGTAATGTGCTCTATCTGGGGGCGACCAAGGAGGTTATGCGCCGTCTCCAATTAGTCCAGAATGCCACTGCTCGGCTTCTGTGTGGATGTCGGAAATACGATCCAATTTCCGAACGTATAAAACAACTCCACTGGCTCAACCTTGACAAACGAGTGAAGTTCAAGACACTATGCTTTATGCATAAGATAAAGATTGAAGTTGCCCCTACCTATCTCCAGTCTCTTGTCAAACCCTATGTTCCTGCACGCTCTCTTCGTTCCTCTTCCCAACATCTTTTTTGTGTGCCAAAATTTAGGCTTACTAGAATGGGTGGTCATTCTTTTTATGTACTAGGACCCAGACTTTGGAATTCTCTTCCTTTAGACCTTCGCATGGAGCACTGCCATCTTCGCTTCCGTAAAGCCGTTAAGACCTGGCTTTTTGCCCAATAATTTCTTCAGATAGTTGCTACCTTAGATCTGGTCTGTTGTGCTTTAGTTCCCTCTGGATTTTATGCTATATGTCAATTAGCGCCGGGAAACCCTCACGGGTAGCTGTTCGCGCTCTACAAGACTAATAATAAATAAATAAATAAATAAAATAAATAAATAACACTCTTGATCTAGATGAGTCTAACATGTTATAGAGAAGAGTGAGACACCCCAGTCTGTTTTCCTTTCCTTCGAAGGGGTTGCAATAAGAAAACACCTCGTGGGGCAAAGGAAATCGTTCCAGGTGTGCTCCTGGCTTACAAGCAAAAGGGATCCGCAACACCATAAGGCATAATCACATGGAAACAGGCAACGGACCTATTCCAGATGGGTGAGTGTCAGTTCTTGCACTACTGGGCAATCCAGTGGCTAGCACAGAGAGTATGGGATACAAAAGAAGAGGCATGGAGGAGCTCGGCTACACTGAGATTAATACTGCAAACAAATGGGGGCACAGGAGTGGTAACCTGCACATAAACAGCAGTACAAACAGACACCAGAATACCACCAACTGCAGGCAAGGCATACATACATGGGAAGCAGACTGTAACACAACCTTCCAAGATACACAATGGCAGGACGCACTCACTCTTATTAGTGAGGAGTCAAATGATAGTCAATTTCGGTTCATATAATTTAACCATATAATTTACACATACTTTACACCTGCTATGCTTCACAGGCTAGACAGCACAAGGTCCCCACAATGTCCCAATGTCCCATATGTGAACAGGTAGAAGTGACATGTCATCAAGTTCATGGTCTTGTTTCAGACTCCAAGGTTACTGGGAGCATGTGACACATATGTACAAAGAAAGGTTAATAATAGCAATGCAGTGTTGCCCTCGGATGTTCTTGTTATGCATTGGGGCTTTCAGTACAAAGCATTCAACAAGGAAAAAGTTAATAGACTTTTACGCTACTGCTAGTCAGGAAAAGACTGGCATTACATTGGTTGAGTCCTACGGCGCTGGTGGTCAGTGGATGGTTAAAAGACGTAGTAGAATAGTGTGCGGCCAAAGGAGCTAGAATGAAACTTGTGGAAACTGATCCTAGTTTTCAAATGCTCTGGATGTATGGCATGAATTAACTAAGATTTTCCCCAAATGAGCACCCACCATAAACAAGTACTAGTTAAGTATGAAAGCAATTATTGCTGTTCTATATAGTGGGGCTAATGTATGGGTTAATCAGATGTGGGTTATAGTTTATAAGCGGAGGGCCCAGCATGTCTGATGCTCAAAGATTGCTGTGGACCATAATGAGAAGAATGCATTGTAAATGTTATGATCTCACCTGATTTTCTAGATGAGGTCAATGTTAAAGTTTATGAAAATAATTATTGCTGTTCTACTAATGCATACATGATTCATAATCATACAAAAAGCATGTACATATGTTAAGTATAAATGTAATCAAGACATCTGGAAAAAAAATAGAAACAAGATGGCTCAACTAGAACAAAGTTCACCGTTAAAGAAAAAATAAAAATAAAAAAATTTAAAAAAAGAAGAAGAAACAGAGCGCGGTGTCCCTGAACTGGGCGCTGCACTCTGCATTAAAGTTTTTTTTTAAAAAGCTTGAAAGAAAACGCTGTGTCCCTGAAGGGGACGCCGCATTCATCTTAAAAGTAATCAATTTTTTTTTTTTACAAAAAGTAGCTATTGTACCTTGAGAGCTGGAGCGCAAGGGGGCAGCCACTTTAACCGAAAAGCGGCTGCTGCCATTGTCATGAGTAGGCGCGCTGCAAATACAAGAAGCAGCCGCAATTGTCCCCATTAACAAAATAGTGCTCAATGACTTATAACACAGACCGTGTAACAAGCCAAGTAAACGGTCCAGTCGTTATGAGAGGTAAAGAACTAGTTACTTACCTGTACACTATGGTTCTCCAGTATTATCTTTCATAGATTCACATGCTTGTATCTTCCCCGTCGTCATGGTGGGAGTCTCCCGGTAAATAATAATCATAGCAGTAGAAGAAAAACTGCCTGAAACCATAGAGTAGAGAAACCAGAGGGTAACCTCTCCTCCTCATTATGTGGCCCAAACTACAGCCAATCAGCAACCAGCCCCAGCCTACACCATTCCCAGCAGAGCCACCATACCTCAGATTTCCTACCGCCCAAGAGTGAGCTATACAGGAAAACCAGAGATAAAAGGCGGTCTACCTAAAGGAAACGGGGAGGCGGGCGGGCGCATGTGAATCTATGAAAGATAATACTGGAGAACAATAGTGTACAGGTAAGTAACTAGTTCTTTCTCCAGTATTCAATCTTTCATAGATTCACATGCTTGTATCAGATTAGATAGCAGTTCCTGTAGTTAGAGCGTTTCCAGGCTAGACCCCTTTCCTATCTCGGGGCTGTGTGCCATAAATTGCTTCTATTACATAAGAACTTTCCACAATACCAAGGCATGATCAATTAAACATTGTCACCATAATTATTTGCGTAAAGAGAAAAGCATATTATACAGTAAACAGAAATTTGCAGAATACAAGTCATAAACATGTACCTTATTTAAAGAGATGTCGCAGGACTGCCTGTCCCACTGCTGCATCTGCTTTCCATTCCGTGTCCAGACAGTAATGCTTGGTGAATGTATGAGCAGTCGACCAGGTTGCTGCTCTACATATGTCTGGAAGGGGTACTCCTGCCAGAAATGCAGAAGACGTCGCCATTTTCCGTGTATCATGGGCACAGACTTTCCTGTCGAGAGGTCTTCCCGCTTTCTCATGACAGAAGCAAATAGCGGAAGCAATCCATCTGGATATGGAGGAACGTGAAAGGGCCAGCCCTTTTCTGACCCCTGAGTAAGCAACGAACAGTTGGTTTGATTTGCGAAAGCTTTTAGTCTTTTCAATGTAAAATTTTAGGCATCTGCCGATGTCCAAAGTATGCAAAGCTTTTTCAGCCGCCGTGGATGGGTTCTTAAAATATGTCGGCAGGATGACAGGTTCATTCAGATGAAAATAAGAGGGTATTTTAGGCACAAATTTAGGGTTGGTTCTTAGCATCACCTTATCCGGCTTGAATTGAATGAAGGGATCCAATATAGAAAAAGCTTGTATCTCGCTCACTCTTCTGGCAGACGTGAGCGCCAACAGCAAAGCCACCTTCCATGACAAAAATTGTAATTTTGATTTGTGTATGGGTTCGAAGGGAGCTTTCATCAACTGCGACAATACTGTGTTAAGCTGCCATGAAGGTGGAGGATGCTTGACAGGAGGAAACTTCCTGAACAGCCCTTTCAAGAATTCCTTGATTAGCCTATTAGACCACAAGGAAGGGCATCCTGGTGATCTTCTATACCTGGAAATTGCAGCTAGATGGACTTTTATAGATGAGTGTGCCAGTCCTGATCTGGCTAAATGTAGTAAATACGGAAGGATTTGCTCAGCCGAGGACGTTAAGGGATGCAGTGCCTTAGACATGCACCAATTACAGAATCGCTTCCATTTTGCTACATATGTCCTGTTGGTAGACAGTGCCACAGAACTTTGCAGTATTTCACGACATTCTGGGGTGATATCTAGGGACCGGAATTCGTGCTCAAAAGGTTCCAAGCAGACAATCTTAGCAAGGTCAGTTGCGGATGAAGTACTTGGCCTCTGTTCATGGAAATCAGATCTCTGGTTATCGGGAGCTGTATTCTCGGTTCTACCGACAACTGCAGAAGCTCCGTATACCAAAACTGCCTCGGCCATGCCGGGGCTATCAGTATTATCTGGCAAGGTTCTGCTCTCATTTTCCTTAGTAGTCTGGGAATTAAGGGAAAAGGAGGGAAGGCATAGGCAAACATCCCTGTCCATCTGAGGTGAAGAGCGTTCCCTCTCGAATCCTGTTGGGGAAACCTGCTGGCATAATGACTGCATTTTTTGTTGCTCAGAGTCGCAAACAGGTCTAGACCTGGTTTGCCCCACACTTTGAAAATCCGGTTCAGCTGGATCTGGTTGATTTCCCACTCGTGGCAAATGTCGGATGACCTGCTTAACAGATCCGCTTTTGTGTTGTCCACTCCCGGAACATGTTCTACTTGCAGCGATATTTTCTGACCCAATAGCCATTTCCATATTCTTTGTGCCAGAATCGACAAGGGTTTTGATCTCGTTCCGCCCTGTTTGCGCAGGTAAAACATTGTTGTTGTGCTGTCTGTCCGCACCAAAACCGATGAACCTTGGATTCTGGGAAGGAAAGCCTGGAGGCCCAGAAAGACTGCTTCCAATTCCAAGAGGTTGATGTGACGTTTCGCCTCTTGAGGAGACCAAAGGCCCTGAATTTCCAGGTCTTGCAGATGAGCCCCCCAACCTCGCAATGAAGCGTCTGACGTCATGACGTAGCTTGGTGATTGTGGTTCGAATGTGAGGCCCTTTGTTAGGTTGCTCCTGATACCCCACCATGACATTGCCCGCTTGATCTGATTTGTCATGACCAGCTTGTCGTCGAAGGAACCCCGGGCTTGGACCCACTGCTTGTCCAGGGCTTCCTGTAACGGTCTCATTTGCAAACGGCAGTTGGGGATCAGCGGAATGCAAGAGGATATCATTCCCAGTAAAGATTTGAATATCCTGATGGAAGTGAACTTTTTTGCTGCTAGGGATGCAGTCAGATTCAAGATTTTCGTTATCCTTTCCTCTGAACGGTAAGCTTTCAATTCTTGTGTTTTCAGGATTGCTCCTAAGAACTGTAGAACGCCAGTCGGGACAAAGGATGACTTTTCCTTGTTTATCCGAAGACCTAGACCTTGGAAGAGATCCATGCACTTTTGTAGAGATCTTCGCGCTGCTTGGAACGATGGTCCTTTTATCAACCAGTCGTCCAAGTATGGGAACACCTGTAGACCTTGTTTTCTTAAGTGCGCCGCTACAGGGGCCATGCATTTCGTGAAAACTCTGGGGGCGGATTTCAGTCCGAAAGGTAAAACTCTGAACTGGTAATGGCGCCCCTCCACCATGAATCGAAGATATTTTTTGTGCTTTTCGTGAATCGGAATGTGGAAGTATGCTTCCAGCAGGTCTAGAGAGACCATGTAATCTCCTTTGCGAAGCAGTAGCAGAATTTCCTGCAAGGATAGCATACGGAAAGAAATCTTTTTTATGTATGTGTTCAGATCTCTGAGGTCCAGCACCTGTCTCCATTTCGATGACTGCTTTTTCCTTATAAGGAAAAAGTGCGAATAAAAACCTGTTCCCCGCTGGTTTGGTGGTACCTCCTCTATTGCTCCTTTCAGAATGAGCGATAAGACCTCTGCTTTGAGAGCCGTTAGGCGTTGATGAACTCTGCAAAGGGGTGGACGATTTGGAGGTTTTTGCGAGAATTCCAGGGTGTGACCCTGTGTAATAATGTCCAATACCCATCTGTCCGATGTTATGGACTGCCAATACGGGAGAAACTGAGAGAGGTAGTGGAACTGGTTGATCTGAAGCGGCAATAGAGGCGCCTGCGGAACATCACTGTCTGCGCCCAGAGTCCTGCTTTCCTCTGGCTGCGGACTTTCTCCTTCCCTGCTGCTGGAAGGAAGTGTTTGAGGACCGATATTGTTGGGTGGAGGGGTACTGACGGTAGCCCTGCTGGTTATACGGTTGGTACCTATTAGATTGATAAGAGGAACGTTGTTGTTGAAAGTGTCCTCTAGACCCTCGACCGCGAAAGGACTGATAACGGCCCTGTTGCAATGATCCCAAGGATCTAGCAGTGTCGGTATCTGCTTTTATCCCCTGCAACGCCTCATCAATCTGTTTTCCAAAGAGACTTTCTCCATCGAATGGCATATCCAATATCTTAGACTGGACTTCCGGCCGAAAAGACGTAGCCTTGAGCCATCCCTGCCTCCGTAGGGTTATCGCTCCGGCCATTTGGCGAAAAGCTATAGATGATATGTCAATTGCCACATCTATGGACTCCGACGCTGCTCTGGCTCCATCTTGAAGAATGGTAGTTGCCTCCTCTTTCTTGTCCTCCGGAAGGTGCGACAGGAAAGGCGCGATGTCCGACCACATCTGTCTATTGAACCGACTCAGCAGAGCCATTGCGTTGGTAGCTTTGATGGAAGCCGCTGCCATCACCGCAAAGCGTTTTCCTATGCCATCCATCTTCTTGCCCTCCTTATCCGGGGGCGCCACGCATGTGGCCATCGGGTTCTTGGAGCGCTTCTGGGCTGCTTGAGTCACCACCGAGTCTGGACGAGGATGTCCAATAAGGCATGCTGGAGCCTTCTCTACAGCGCGATACTTCTTGTCCAGCCTGGGTATGGACGCTGGGACTGAAGCTGGATTCTTCATCAATTTGAGTCCTTCCTCCCAGATATGCTCAATGATAGGAATAGCTCTTACCGACTTCCTGGAGGACTCCTTAAAGTCATAAAGGAAGCAATCGTTTTCCTTGACTGGCATAGAAAGCTTGAACCTTGTAGCCGCTTTCTCCATCAGGTCATGAAAGCTGGCTATATCCGCTGCAGGGGAACTTGATTGAGGCAAGGGTGACGCCGGAGACGTTGGAGCAATATATTGGTTCCATTCGTCTCCCACTTCCTCGTCCTGAGCAATTTCTCCTTCTTCCTCCTCATGATCCGACTCATTCAGGTCATCACGAATTGTAATTACGTTTTGAACCTCCTTCCGAGGAGGGGGAGGTGGTTGAGTTATAGGCGCCTCTTTAACAGGTTGAGAACTTTTCTCAGAGGCCGCAGGAGCATTATCTTCTGGAAAACGACGATAATAGTTGTCTATCATACTCCTTAAGTCGGATATTAAAGAGATTGGCACCGACATTGACTCATCTCGTGCAGGCGTATCCACTTCCTCCTCATCATCATCATAGTGATAGGCCTGGTGGAAAGACTCATATCTCATTTGGCCCCTGACCGGCCGGTCTGTAAAGGCATAGTCCTCCTGTTGATCTTCCTCATCAGTGTCCTGATGCTTAATATGGAGCTGCGAAGGACTGTACGCCGCTCCAAAAGATCCTTCCTCCTCCGATTCCTGGCCATCTAGAATGGTGGAAGGTAGCAGAGGTGATATCTTTGGCGTTGAAAACTCTCCTTTTCTGCTCGTCAACGCCCCCGTCGACGGAGCAATCCTTTTAACAGAAATGTAAGTTGACGTTATTTTTGTTGGAGAAGACATCTTCAATGATTTATCCGCCGTCGACGGGGTCGTCGACGGGGCCGTCGACGGGATGCTCGTCGACGAAGATCTCGCCGTCGACGAAGACTTAACACTCACCGTCGACGGAGTCGTCGTTGTCATCGTCGTCGACGAAGCTGTCGACATCGAGACTGTCGACGTCGTCGACGGACTGGTCCTGGTCGTCGACGGAACGGTCGTCGTCGCCATCGTCGACGGAACGGTCTTCGCCGCCGTCGTCGACGATCTCGTCGTCGATCTGACTGGATTTTTAACAGATCTCGTTGACGGAAGCGACAACGGAGCCCTCTTTTCTGAGGAAGGCTTGAGAGGAGTTGGAGGGAGTGAAGTAGAAGGTTCACCTTCCTTAGATTTTCCTGCTTTTTGCCTCACATCTCCCTTTTCCTCAGAGGACCCTCTTAACTTCTTAGAGGAATGTCCCATGGCTTCTCCTTCAGATTCGGAGTCATGAACCTTCCTTTTCTGAAGCCATATTAGGAGGCGCCCTTCCCTATCCCTCAGAGTTTTGGGAGGGAAGTTCTGGCAGTACTTGCAGTCCTTAGGGATATGCTTGGGGTACAGGCAGTACAAGCATTCCTTGTGAGGATCCTCAGAAAAAAGTCTGGCCTTGCCACAGGATCTGCAAGCTCTGAAAAGACTCTTCTTAGAGCTTTCAGACATCGTGACTGAAGTAATTCCAACAAGAAAAAACAGTACCTGAATCCAGCTGACAAAGGTCAAAAGTTCAGTGAAGAGAGAGAAAAAACTGAGCAGAGCTCAGGGAGACTCCTTCTCACACGAAGGCGGTTAGAAATCTGAGGTATGGTGGCTCTGCTGGGAATGGTGTAGGCTGGGGCTGGTTGCTGATTGGCTGTAGTTTGGGCCACATAATGAGGAGGAGAGGTTACCCTCTGGTTTCTCTACTCTATGGTTTCAGGCAGTTTTTCTTCTACTGCTATGATTATTATTTACCGGGAGACTCCCACCATGACGACGGGGAAGATACAAGCATGTGAATCTATGAAAGATTGAATACTGGAGAACAAATGCAGACAAGGCAGTACGGAGGAAGGACTAACAAGCCTATTTATGAATCAGAAGCCAGCATTTACAAAGGACAATGGTACAAGCCAATGACAAATATGAGTGGAGAGTGGGCAGGGCTTCAAGTGCATACTCCAATACAGCATGCCGTCTAATTTCTTCTATCGATTTTAATTGGTAGTTTGCAGTGGATGCTTATAAGTAGGCAAGCGCTGAGAAACCCATTTTTAGGTATCCATGCACTTTGTAAATTACAATGTAATAATAACAGAGACAGGCATTCTTTAAAATCCAATATTGCATCATACAATAATCAAATAATTACATTTTGCACATCAAGCAACCACTATTAATGAAAACTCCATTAAACATGAATACATATTAACATTACCACATTGACACAGTTTTAAAATTCAAATAAATAATTAAATATTTTCAATGTATTACAACACTATACATACATTGGGAGATGAATCCAATGACTCCACTGTAACTGTTGTCCCAGTCATTTTAACCTCCTTTAGAAGTTCTCTCAGAACAGGGGTCTGTGATAGATTCTTGATGGGGGGAAGAAAACAAGAATTATACCCAATGAGTCGAATCAACATTTGAAGAGCTAGATTTTTTTTTTAAAAAGACACAACAAGCAAAATGCACATGCTAGTGAAGTATTAATATGTTCTTTAAAGTGAGTCGGAGGGGACATAGTGTGGCGGGTCGGGGACAATGACTCAAGTTTAAAAATCCTTGGACAACAACAAAAAAATAAAACAAATGTGAGCAAGAGACCATATGTCATTAGGAATACTAACTGTGTGTAACCCACAACCTACTAGCAGGGTAGCACGCAAGAAAGTGTCGCTGGGCAACATCAAGTGTAAAAAAGAAACTTTGGTGCAAAGATGTGCATTTTGTAAACATACTGGTTAGAATGAATATTGGAATAGGTATAAATATTTCGAAATGTATAATAGACTGAATGATGTCTGAAAAAGAAGTGTGTGCTCTAAAAATATTCCCACTGAGACAATGTAACTATTTTACAAAAGTTTTTAAACGAGGAAGTAAACAGTACTTCAGAAGGATATGATCCTGAAAACTTAAAAAATAAAAACTGTTGTTGAATTTAACCGTAATCCTCGCCAATCAGAGCAGACTATTAAGATTTGAATTTTATGGTTAATCATCCAATGAAAGTATGGATCTCTATTAAGAGTAAAAAGAGATAACCAAGGCAAAGATACAGGCATACATAAAAACATTATATAATTAAATTATTCATAGCATTCAAAATTTAGAACTTATCGGCAAATATGCAACATCCAATAGCTCCATTGAATAGGTTTTGGATCAACATAATAGACATGCTTTACGACATGCTTTCCCTTATGCTGTTTGGAGAGTAAATAATTTATTTCACTTTCTCTTTAACTTTCAATACCAAGCACCTGAGCTCTATTCAACCCCGGCCACCATATCTATGCAGAAGCTGTAATGGATCTTAAGTGTAGCCATTTTTAATGCTATCTTTGGGTGAATACAAATAAGCTTAACAAAACTATTCCAGTCAGTCAAAAAACTTTATTTCGGCAATACTGCCATAAAAGCAGAGACGGCTGTTAAGAGAAAGCGGGGCGGGGGTCCGCAGAGAAATAAAAATGCCAAAATCCGAAAACTATTCCAGAAACGTTACCTTAAAATAAATGTTCCTATCAACATGCAAAGCTATTCCAGGTGGAGTATGATTCCTAAAATAAAAACAAGAAATTTGTTCACACTTGTGGTTTGTTTCAACTACCCAATCTGTCTTCTGGTGGTTTAAATGAGAAGGGTGTTCTCTTAGCACACAGAGTTGGCATTGGGCATTAAAATGAGCATGGTCGTTCAGCACAAGCACTTGCTTGGTTTGTGCATAAACTTCAGTATAATAATTTCTCAATTTATGTGTAAATATTGCCACAAGTCTTCAGCTCCACACCGCTCAGATTGAATGGGAAAGTTCCATTTCTGCTGAACGTTTTATTACCAACAGCTAGGAGGTCAAACTTTTCTTGCAGAACGACCTCATCAGGTCTAACGGTTCTACAATTAAATGATTTCAAATGCAGTGTGCACAAACGATTGAGATACTTTGAATGAAAGCATTGTGAGTGCCAAAATGTTACCGCTTGCACAAAAACAGGTTTCAAGTAAGCGGTACTCCCACCAGCTCTACAGAGATGCTACGGAATTCAGTTAACAGAAGCTCCAATAAATTATTGAGGAGGGAAGGAGAGCTAAGCCACTGGGATGCAAGTTGCCCGAATGCCGCAATACTGAAGACCAACAGGACCATAATAGGTATTCAGGAGGTATTTTTAATAGACCATTAAGAAAGCAGTGTAATAATATAGTGCTACAAGGAAAAAAGGGAGTTTAGACTAATCTATTAAGACTGTGGGACATACTATGTTTGGGGTTTACATTGTATTTATTCATATAGTATTCATTTTTGCAGAGTTATCTATTATTATGTTGATTACTTTAATGCATATGAGTAAATTTGGATTAACAAACATTTATAATTACTAAATACAAAGGTGTGTGCGCACAGATTTAAGGGGTCTGCATCATATTTTTTTATCTAAACCAAGCAGAGATTTTCTGTCCTATTTGTAATATACCCCACATTCCTAGGGCTATAGCCCAAAGGAGGGGGAGGGTGAAACCCTTCCGTGGTCCTTTCCTTCACATAGGCCAAGGACACTTGTAAGGTTCTGGGGGCTCAATATATCTACTCAGTTGTGAACCACTAGAAAGTGGGAAGTTCACAACACACCTATGTTTGAAGTACATTTTCAACTGTTAACAGAAATTTCCAAGGGTACCCAAGAGAAGCTGCCACACATGCAGATGTGATTAGTAGTTCTGAAATTATTTGTGAATTTCATTGTTACTTGTTGGACCCGGCCCATTAGGCAGGTTCACCCCTAGACTTTTTGCTTTTTCCTAGCCTCTTTCTGGAACCTGGTGTTGGTGATTTTAGGCCTCTGCGCACTTTTTCACTGTGGTACAGTGTAAAGTGCTTGAGCTCTCTGTATAGGTGGGGTGAGTGGCCTGCCCTCCCATAGGAATGAATGGGGAATATGTATGCCCATGGTAGATTCCTGATGCGTGGGGAGTGCAGGGTCGAGTTTGATATGTGTGAACTCGTGAGAATGAATGCTGCAAAATGATGTATGCGGCATGACTGTGCCTAGTCTAGCAGTACTACTTTTGGAAGTTGGTATATTTGTGTGAGTTGGTTCTGGCGTGTGATTGGCTGGTGAGTCTGCCCAGGAGTGCCTGGACCTGCTGGTGGATGGACTGTCCGGTTTGAGTAGGACAGGGTCTGCAGGGTCTGCAAGGCCCCAGAGGAGAGGGTCTGAGTCAGCCGTAGATGAGAGGCCCCCATCTGCTGTCAGGGATGGGAGGAAAGAGCGTCTGGTGGTGCCGGGCTGTGCCTGCCGCCCACCCTGCTGGCTCTCCATCCTGACGGCTCACTGTCACCTCTGGCCCTGAAGCTGTCAGGAAGACGAAAACCAGAAACATTCCAGTACTCGGGGTCCCTTGCACGAAGTACTTCAAAGGCATTTCTGTGTATAAAAAGGGGCTGTGTCTCCTTCCAAGTTGTTCTTGTTCTAGGTCTTGTGGCTGACTTGGATCTACCAGGGGTGGGCGCTGCCCAGCCCCTGGATGCCTGGATTCCTGGACTCCTGGGGGACCCTTCTGCCCTGCCTGGGCTGAAGGGGGGACTTGGCTTTGCCCCTGGGGAAGCTCTGGGACCTTGGCAGCATGGAGAAGCTGCCTTTTCCTGGGGAGAGCGCTGGAGTTGATTTCTAGCGCTTGGAGGCGCTGTGCTTCCCCCTGAGCGCCTGGGAGCGCTCTGCCTGCTGTCTAGAGCTCTGGGGCGCTTCATTTCCCCCAAGCGCTTGAGAGCGCCTTCTCTGGACTTTCTAGTGCTTAGCAGCGCTTTTCCTGCTCGTTTATAGCGCTGGATGCGCTGAGGATTCCTGCCTGCATTGATTTAATTATCTACGAGTGCCCACCTCGATCTGCCGCGGTGAGAACAAACCACGAAGGGGCCGCGACCGATTGGCCCGTGGATCGTCGTGTCATCGGCGAGGCCGCGCTGCCATTGGTTGGCGGCCTCGCGTCATGAGGGGCTCGTCGCAGGAGCCGCGACGTGATTGGCTGGGCCGCCCTGAGGCCGGGGGCACGAGGGATGAGGCGGAGGAGAAGCATGGCGGCGGGTCGGCCGGGCTCCCGTGATCTGAGGGAACCCGGCGGCTTCTGAAGAGGCGTGTGGTCGGCTTCGGGGGCTCCCGTGTGCAGAGGGAGTCCCGAGTGAAGGAGGAGCGGCAGGCGGAGACTTGCGGCGGGGGCGCGAGGCACATTGTCGGTGCCTGCCCCACCGCAAGCGAAGGAGAGCCCCGCCCGCTGCCGGTGAAGAGACCCGGTCCCACGGAGGGAGACCGGGCGAAGAGGAGCCCCCGCCGAGAACAGCCCGGTGAGTCAAGAGGGCTGGGGGGGCTCCGTGATGCTGCTGCTCCGTGAGGGAGCAGATGGGTTCTCGTGGTGCCGGTCGAGGCACCAAGGAAGGGCGGCCCCGAATGGCAGTGGGTCGCCCCACCGTGAGCACAGAGCCCGCGAGGGGCTCTTGAGGGCCCGCATTGCTTCGTGTTGGTGCCGGTTTAGAGGCACTGCTTCTGGGCGGCCCCGGATGGCAGCGGGCCGCCCCAACGGTGTGTAGAGCCTGTTGAGGCTCGTTGGGGCCATGTTAGATAAGTGGGGGCGCCGGGGCATATTGTCGGTGCTCGTCCCCTCCTGCCTGGGAGAAGCTCGTGTCTAGAGTCCGGTGAGGCTCATGGGGGCATCATTGTTTTAAGAGCCTGTGTGGCTCCAACGGTTGGCATGGTGCTTTAGAGCCTCTGTGGCTCCAACGTCTGGGGCATGTGTGCTATGCCCAGAGCCTGTGTGGCTCCAGCAGTGGTGCAGTTGGCACCTAAGGGCCAGTGAGGGCCCTGGCGCAGTTCTGTTGTTCTCCAGGTGCCCAGCACTTTGTGGGCACCTGCTACGTTTAGGCTTTTTGTACTGAGACTGGCGCTGCATGGCAGCGCACCCCTGACACTGAGACTCCGGGCGTCTGAGCCCCAACAAGGCTGTTGGCCTAGGGACTGCCACAGGTAGTGGCTTATGTGAGTTTGCGCAATGGTATGGTTATTGCACCTCTGAATGTGATCTCTTGCATCATGTGTTATTCCGGCACCTCTGAAGGTTTTTAGGCCTCATGTGATATTTGCGCTATGGTATTACTCTTGAAACCTCTGGATGTTTTATGCATTATGTGTCTTTCTTTTCATGCGCTGCACCTCTGAATGTTTAGTCATCATGTGTCTTCTTGCGCTGCACCCCTGAATGTATTTTGATTGCATCATGTGCTCTGTTCTTAAACACCGCTGAATGTGTAGGTCTATACATCATGTGTTTTCTTTCTTTACTACTCCTCTGAATGTATATTCATGCATCATGGGTAATGTGTTCTGATTTATACCCCTAAGTGGATTTTATCCTTAGGTGGTTGTTCTTCTAGTACAGGTGGTCCTAGTGAGGTCCTGGTTACCTGCGTGACATGCTCCTAAGGGGTTTAGGGTTGCGTAGTGTGTACTTACCTGTTCCCAGTAGTTACTGGATGTGATTCATACCTGTTACTTTGTGCTACAGTGATTTTATACTCTTTTAGTCTAAGTTCTGATAGTATTTCATTACTACTAAAGTGCTGATTGTGACAGTGGCCCTTGTGGCCCTGCCTTGTGAATAATCCCATGTGAATATTGCCCGTGCCAATTGGCACCATGTATATGTGTGATTTTATCTGATGTGTTTTTACAATACAAAAGTTATTTTTATAATAACCTTGTGTGGAGTCACTTTTGTGGTGTGCCTAGTATGTTGTTGCTATTGTGCGCTGACGCAAATGCTTTACACATTGCCTCCGAGTTTAGCCTAGACTGCTCGTGCCAAGCTACCAAGGGGGTGAGCAGGGGTTATCTTGGCGTGTGACTTCCTTGCCCTGACTAGAATGGTGGTTTCTGCCTGGCTTTGGCGCCAGCCTTAGCCTACCAGAAATAGCCAGTTCTAACATTGGTGGGTCAGCGGTGCGGATTTGGACATGTGTTTGCGCAGCGCCATAGCGACAACTGGCTACATTACAAAACTCTGCAATTGTTTTTTTTTCAGATAGTCACATGTCTGGGATTATTGTTTTTGAGTTTTTTTCCTCGAGTGTCATTTTCAAATGTGTTTCTGCGCTTTATGTTTAGTGGCAGATGAGAGAAAGTGACAGGGCGGGACGCCAGTAGAGGGGGAGGTACTCATAGATTAGGAATCCCTTGCTGGGTCCAGTGTCCAATCCCAAATCCTATCCCCATGGGTGTGTGTGGGTAGATAGGAGAGAGAAGGAGTGTGAGGAGAAATGACTAGCTCAGGAGGGTGGTTGTTCCCTGAGTGTAGTGTGTGTGTCTGGATTCCCCAGTGTGGTAGGATCCAGTGGTGGCAGCTTAAATTTGTCCAGCGCGTGTGAAATCCCATTCCCCGCTCCCAGAGTTTGGTACTTGTGTCACGTGTGGTCAGGTTGAGGAATCAGGGGTGGTAGAAACTGCCTTACCAATCCGAGGGGGGGGGAGTGTGTGGATGGGTGGTGTCTTGAACTGGAGGAGCTGGTGTGAGTTTTTTTTTAAAGGAGCTTGCACGTGAGGTGTACCTCTGGTGGTGTGCAGGAGGTACTGCAAAGGAACTGGACAAGACGGTGGATGTCTGGCAGTGTGCTAGATGTCTTGCATTAGGGAGTGATTCTAAAAGGAGTGGCTTGAGTATCTGATGATCCTGGGTAGGAGAAGAGGTTCATGTGTAGCCCAGCTAGATCCCAGTAGGATGGTAGGGGTGTAGGGGCTCACGCCCTGTCTCAGTGGAGGCGGAGTGAGTGTGGGGCGGTGTGTCCCACGTTGGCCTGAAACCCTATCTCAGGGCCTGGAGGGTTCCCTAAGGGAGTGCCAGGTCAGGGGCCTAAGCTGTACATAGGTCATTTGAGGAGGATCTTCCTGTGTCTAGAGGACGGGGAGTGTCTGTAACCAGAACTCCGGCGGTCCTAGTGTTGGGCAGTACCGCTCCTAAGTGGAGGGTGCAGAAGTCCTGGCTCGCGGAGCATTTGACCGTCTAGATTGCTTGACCATTTGTGGGGCCTCTGGAGGTTGTTCCCCGAGGAGGGGGGAAAGCCGGGTTGGGGTTGTGGCCTGACCTGGAGGGAGTACTGGAGGAGAGTGTGTCGCTGATACGCCGCTGGCGTGTGCTCTGTCTAGCCTGGGACATACTGAGAATCACCCTGTGATAGGGAGTACTGGAGGAGAGTGTGTCACTGATACGCCGCTGGCGTGTGCTCTGTCTAGCCTGAGACATACTGGGCCTGTAGTCATGGAACTGGAAGGGGGTGCAGAGGGACGGTGTCCTCACTTCTGACCCCGGTGCAACCTGAAGGTTTAGGTCTTAGGTTGGGAGATTAGGAAACTTCTAGGTCAAGAGGAATCTCCGCCCAAGTGGATCAGCTGAAGAGACTGAGGGGGGCTGCCCTAGCTGTGTGATCTGGGGCTCACCTGCAGTTGTTGTTTCCACTAAGGTAGAGGAAAGGGGGCTTTGCTGTGTGCTGTGTCCCCACACCTGCTTGAAGAGGAACTGTGCTGTGTGCTTGGTGCCTCAGGAGTGAAATAGTTTCCAGGTGGTAGACCAGTGACGGAATGAGG
The DNA here is from genome assembly GCF_964263255.1 of Lissotriton vulgaris. NCBI lineage: Eukaryota > Metazoa > Chordata > Amphibia > Caudata > Salamandridae > Lissotriton > Lissotriton vulgaris. The sequence continues at coordinate 235,825,538 of NC_141696.1, forward strand.
TCCTGGTCTGGTAGGAGAATTGTGCTCTGGTGAGTGCTTCTCTGTGAGGGTGTGAAAACCCAGAAGTAGAGGTAGGGTGAGGCATTCTTGCCCGAAACCTCTGGTCAGCTTGAGGGTGTGGACCCTAGGTTGTTGGTTCAGTGGTAGTTGTAGCTACACTGAGAGAGAGAGTGGAGAATGGCTATTGTGTGCCAGGGGTTATTGCCCCCCGCTCTGTGGATTAGTTAGGACCTGTGATATGTGGATGGTCTTGGCTGTAGATGACTAGTGAATACCAGTAGGGTATCCTAGTTGTGTCATAGAGTTATTGTTTGGAGGTAACCAGGTAGGTTCAGAGTGGCGAAAAACTGGACGCTCTCCCTGCTGTGCGGGGCCTTGTCCGTGGTTTTTGTCGCACAAAGCAGTGAAGCCCATCAGTGGTGTGATTGGTCTACCCTGCGTTTTGGCTGGAAGGGGGTCGTGTTGGACCCGGCCCATTAGGCAGGTTCACCCCTAGACTTTTTGCTTTTTCCTAGCCTCTTTCTGGAACCTGGTGTTGGTGATTTTAGGCCTCTGCGCACTTTTTCACTGTGGTACAGTGTAAAGTGCTTGAGCTCTCTGTATAGGTGTGGTGAGTGGCCTGCCCTCCCATAGGAATGAATGGGGAATATGTATGCCCATGGTAGATTCCTGATGCGTGGGGAGTGCAGGGTCGAGTTTGATATGTGTGAACTCGTGAGAATGAATGCTGCAAAATGATGTATGCGGCATGACTGTGCCTAGTCTAGCAGTACTACTTTTGGAAGTTGGTATATTTGTGTAAGTTGGTTCTGGCGTGTGATTGGCTGGTGATTTTCCCCAGGAGTGCCTGGACCTGCTGGTGGATGGACTGTCCGGTTTGAGTAGGACAGGGTCTGCAGGGTCTGCAAGGCCCCAGAGGAGAGGGTCTGAGTCAGCCGTAGATGAGAGGCCCCCATCTGTTGTCAGGGATGGGAGGAAAGAGCGTCTGGTGGTGCCGGGCTGTGACTGCCGCCCACCCTGCTGGCTCTCCATCCTGACGGCTCACTGTCACCTCTGGCCCTGAAGCTGTCAGGAAGACGAAAACCAGAAACATTCCAGTACTCGGGGTCCCTTGCACGAAGTACTTCAAAGGCATTTCTGTGTATAAGAAGGGGCTGTGTCTCCTTCCAAGTTGTTCTTGTTCTAGCTCTTGTGGCTGACTTGGATCTACCAGGGGTGGGCGCTGCCCAGCCCCTGGATGCCTGGATTCCTGGACTCCTGGGGGACCCTTCTGCCCTGCCTGGGCTGGGCTGAAGGGGGGACTTGGCTTTGCCCCTGGGGAAGCTCTGGGATCTTGGCAGCATGGAGAAGCTGCCTTTTCCTGGGGAGAGCGCTGGAGTTGATTTCTAGCGCTTGGAGGCGCTGTGCTTCCCCCTGAGCGCCTGGGAGCGCTCTGCCTGCTGTCTAGAGCTCTGGGGCGCTTCATTTCCCCCAAGCGCTTGAGAGCGCCTTCTCTGGACTTTCTAGCGCTTAGGAGCGCTTTTCCTGCTCGTTTATAGCGCTGGATGCGCTGAGGATTCCTGCCTGCATTGATTTAATTATCTACGAGTGCCCACCTCGATCTGCCGCGGTGAGAACAAACCACGAAGGGGCCGCGACCGGATTGGCCCGTGGATCGTCGTGTCATCGGCGAGGCCGCGCTGCCATTGGTTGGCGGCCTCGCGTCATGAGGGGCTCGTCGCAGGAGCCGCGACGTGATTGGCTGGGCCGCCCTGAGGCCGGGGGCACGAGGGATGAGGCGGAGGAGAAGCATGGCGGCGGGTCGGCCGGGCTCCCGTGATCTGAGGGAACCCGGCGGCCTCTGAAGAGGCGTGTGGTCGGCTTCGGGGGCTCCCGTGTGCAGAGGGAGCCCCGAGTAAAGGAGGAGCGGCAGGCGGAGACTTGCGGCGGGGGCGCGAGGCACGTTGTCGGTGCCTGCCCCACCGCAAGCGAAGGAGAGCCCCGCCCGCTGCAGGTGAAGAGACCCGGTCCCACGGAGGGAGACCGGGCGAAGAGGAGCCCCCGCCGAGAACAGCCCGGTGAGTCAAGAGGGCTGGGGGGGGCTCCGTGATGCTGCTGCTCCGTGAGGGAGCAGATGGGTTCTCGTGGTGCCGGTCGAGGCACCAAGGAAGGGCGGCCCCGAATGGCAGTGGGTCGCCCCACCGTGAGCACAGAGCCCGCGAGGGGCTCTTGAGGGCCCGCATTGCTTCGTGTTGGTGCCGGTTTAGAGGCACTGCTTCTGGGCGGCCCCGGATGGCAGCGGGCCGCCCCAACGGTGTGTAGAGCCTGTTGAGGCTCGTGGGGGCCATGTTAGATAAGTGGGGGCGCCGGGGCATATTGTCGGTGCTCGTCCCCTCCTGCCTGGGAGAAGCTCGTGTCTAGAGTCCGGTGAGGCTCATGGGGGCATCATTGTTTTAAGAGCCTGTGTGGCTCCAACGGTTGGCATGGTGCTTTAGAGCCTCTGTGGCTCCAACGTCTGGGGCATGTGTGCTATGCCCAGAGCCTGTGTGGCTCCAGCAGTGGCGCAGTTGGCGCCTAAGGGCCAGTGAGGGCCCTGGCGCAGTTCTGTTGTTCTCCAGGTGCCCAGCACTTTGTGGGCACCTGCTACGTTTAGGCTTTTTGTACTAAGACTGGTGCTGCATGGCAGCGCACCCCTGACACTGAGACTCAGGGCGTCTGAGCCCCAACAAGGCTGTTGGCCTAGGGACTGCCACAGGTAGTGGCTTATGTGAGTTTGCGCAATGGTATGGTTATTGCACCTCTGAATGTGATCTCTTGCATCATGTGTTATTCCTGCACCTCTGAAGGTTTTTAGGCCTCATGTGATATTTGCGCTATGGTATTACTCTTGACACCTCTGGATGTTTTATGCATTATGTGTCTTTCTTTTCATGCGCTGCACCTCTGAATGTTTAGTCATCATGTGTCTTCTTGCGCTGCACCCCTGAATGTATTTTGATTGCATCATGTGCTCTGTTCTTAAACACCGCTGAATGTGTAGGTCTATACATCATGTGTTTTCTTTCTTTACTACTCCTCTGAATGTATATTCATGCATCATGGGTAATGTGTTCTGATTTATACCCCTAAGTGGATTTTATCCTTAGGTGGTTGTTCTTCTAGTACAGGTGGTCCTAGTGAGGTCCTGGTTACCTGCGTGACATGCTCCTAAGGGGTTTAGGGTTGCGTAGTGTGTACTTACCTGTTCCCAGTAGTTACTGGATGTGATTCATACCTGTTACTTTGTGCTACAGTGATTTTATACTCTTTTAGTCTAAGTTCTGATAGTATTTCATTACTACTAAAGTGCTGATTGTGACAGTGGCCCTTGTGGCCCTGCCTTGTGAATAATCCCATGTGAATATTGCCCGTGCCAATTGGCACCATGTATATGTGTGATTTTATCTGATGTGTTTTTACAATACAAAAGTTATTTTTATAATAACCTTGTGTGGAGTCTCTTTTGTGGTGTGCCTGGTATGTTGTTGCTATTGTGCGCTGACGCAAATGCTTTACACATTGCCTCCGAGTTTAGCCTAGACTGCTCGTGCCAAGCTACCAAGGGGGTGAGCAGGGGTTATCTTGGCGTGTGACTTCCTTGCCCTGACTAGAATGGTGGTTTCTGCCTGGCTTTGGCGCCAGCCTTAGCCTACCAGAAATAGCCAGTTCTAACATTACTCATATGTAAAAATTATTTTGCATGTGTAAATCTAACAAATGTACATTTCCAGGTGTGTAAAATCTGTTGCTGTAGTTCAACTGGATTTTCTTACTTTTTTGTGTGCAAGAATATTTATTTAAAGCAAACACAAGATGATGACGGACGGAGAGCTGAAACTTTTCAGACACTCACCCCCAGTCACAGATCTAGGTTGAATCCATCATCGTTCTTTAGCTCACTTCGCTACCTCAATTCAGACCCAGCTGTATGCAAATCAGCCTTGACCCTGTGCTTCATGGGAACAGCCCAGCCCGAACTGCCAAGCCAGGTCTTCCCTGAAACAGAAGCATCCTGGGACCGGTTTTGGGGTAACACCCTTCATCAACCAGGCTAGCTTGAATCCAGTGGCAAAGTGAGCAAGGGATCCACGTCTGGGCATACCCTGCCATCTTAAGGAGAACAAAGTAAACATAAGGAGCTGATGGACGGAAAGCTGAAACCTTTCAGACACTCACCCCTGGTCACAGATCTGGGTGTGGAATACATCATCGTTCTATAGCGCACTTCGCTACCTCAGTTCCGACCCAGATATATACAAATTAATCACCTTAGAATGCTTTATATAAAGAATCAGAAAAATCATTTCAAGATGGTTGCCGTGCAGGCATTCAAGCAAATGAATCGGAGGCCGTCTTGGATTTGGTAAAAACACTCAACAATGGCCGCCTGCAACTTTACAAGCACTGGAGGCAAATGTAACACGATAAAGGCAAGCGTTTTATATGGGGGCAGAAAATGTATGTGAACAGGCAGGAAAGAAGGGCTGAGGAGAAAGAGAGACAGTGAGAGAAAAATTGTTTATCATGCACTGCCATGCAAGCAAGACCCTAGTATCAACAGTGCAAGGAGACAACTGATATAATCATAACATAATGAAACCAAAATACACTCGAAGAAGGACGAAAGTTGCAGGGAACTCATACTGCAAAGAAAGCCAACAAATTCTTGGTTGGCAAGGGAAGGAACCAAAGCCCTCTTTTCAAGCTACACTCACTGCAAAAGGTCTGTTGCTATGCCTTGTATCCAAGGCCCAAAAACCTTAGAAACGTACCAAAGCAAATGTTCAGAGACTAACTGCATGTTACTTAATATTTGTTTTGTCTTCAATGTATTTATTCAGTTTCATAAACATGTATATTTGATTCAGTCGATAACTTTATTTCGGTCACAACGGACCATAAAAGCACATTATTAAACACATACATACAACAACAGTAAAGTTAATAAATAACATAAAACAATATAAGGACAATCATATATTTAGCATTATTGGCAAGTTAAAACTATACATTTAGCAATCCCTTCGCAATAGAGTTATCGACAATAATCATTTTAAAAAACTTCTACGTTTGTGCCACATCCCGTTTAAAAAACGTGAGACGGCAAAAACAATAGGGGGATGGGTATCATACTTTAAAACTCTAAAAGCTTGAAAACAATGTCTAAAACCTAAGTTTCTACAGATCAGAAACACCCAATGTTTGGGTGATGCATAATATGCAGGGCAGATAAAAAAATACATGAATTTCAGTTTCTAGCTTGTGTTTACATGCTGGACACTCAGTATTTTTTTGGCTGTCCCATTTGCTAGTAAACGACATAAGAGGGAGAGTCCCCATCCTGAACTGCATATATAATCTCCTGGCCGATGATGGGTAGATCAGGTCTAGAAACTCTTCTTTTTTATAATCCTATTTTACTCTAAGAAACTCAATTGTCAAACGACCGATTGTAGAACTTACATGCAGAGATATTCGATTATGGTGCCTATAGTATCGAACCAGATCTGCCCAAGTTATTGATGGGCATGCAACATCTGGAGTTTCCCAAAGCCCGGGACTTCCTATCCTACTGCCGATTGCCTTAATGTGGATAAGCCACTGTATTTTTTTGCTACTCATAGTTACCCAAACCTCCCTAATTTAATTTATATAGGAAACTAATGCAGGGACTGTCCATAGCCTTTTCCAATACATGAGTGGCCTTAGTGCCACTTCCTCCTCAATGGGAAGTAGCCCTAGATCCATACGGAGGGGCACTAAGTGGAAGTCCCACCAAATTCCTCATGAATGTATGCTCTACCTTCATGAGGTTGGCAGGCCTATGGTGCCCACAAAGTTCAGCCCCATAAAGGGTGGCCGCCCTGGCCTGTACTTTATAGATTTCAATAACAGGGGCAGCTGGCTTGAACTCAGACACTCTGTGCATTTTCAGTACCCCCCCACCGCCACTTGGGTTAACTTTAGAGATGCATTTGCTAATTGAGTATCCCATTCCAAATGTTCCGAGAGGGTAATGCCCAAAAACTCAAAAGTCTTCACTCTCTCAAGGGGAGTGCCGTCCAAAAGTGGATTCGGGCGAGTCAACCTAGGAGGGTTGAAGATCATGAATTTAGTTTTATTTAAGTTGATCTCCAGACCTCTTATTGTACAGAAATCGGCAAAGCCGTCCAGGGTGCGTTGGATGCTGTAGCGATTGTGGTGCCCGGGGGTCGAGGGATGGTACTACTATCAAGATCCCGAAGATGGTATGCGTGTGAGGACGTTTGTAGAAGAGGCAGAGTGAACTACAGTGACCAGCATTCCAAGGGGCAAGCAGGAAGAGCCATGAGACCTAAGGCATATTAGCCCCTCCCCTTCTCATGGACGGTGCTTGTCAATTTTTGTTTGTTGAGAGGATCGGAGTGGCGGAAGGTGTTCCCCGCCGGATTCCAGCGAGAAGCTAGAAGATTCCTGGATTTGAGAAGCCGTGATTACCCAGCGTTTGGAACTGTCAGCGCTTTTCTGATAAGTACTCAAAAAAACGGAAACGGGCTCGTTTTCGTTTTCTGCCTTGTTGTTTAAAGGTCCCTAGCTAGTTAGATTAGGGCACTCTTGGGACGATTGCTTGTTCTTGCAACTCATATTAGGCAGCGTTCTGCCTGAAGACGCGCTGCGCTAATATTCCTTGTACTGTCTCTCCAGTGAGGGTTTCTGGGAGACGTAGTCTCAGAACTGTTTATTGTTTTGTTTTGTTTTGTTCAAGGACAGTTCTTGCCACACAGAGAAAGAGACATTATTCCACGAACGTTTTCTTGTGGGTTCCCTGAAGCAATCTTGTGGCTGACACAGAGCGGTTTGTGCCATTTTAAACAACCGCTATTTTTCTATTTCCTTTTCTGACTACCTCAGGCCACAGTTTCTGAACTCATTACAGAACGAGTCATAGTCCTTGCAGGCTTGCTGTGGTGTCCTCTATTCACTGCCTGGGTTTTGTATGATTCCGGTGAGTGGTGTGCCTACAAATTGCTTCATATACTGTCCGAGACACCTTAAGTGTAGTGTTGACTGTGTTCCTTACTTTTCCCTAATCAGGTGGGTCCTCTCCTGCTGTCCTAAGCATCTTGGTGACCAGACTCCCGGGGGATCCCAAGGAATCATCGCTACCCATTTTTTATTTTATCCACTTCCCCTTTCCCGGCTAGGTACGTGTGCGCACAGTGTGTTTCGCTTCCACTGTGGGTTCCGTGTCTGGTGGGGTAAGGAGAGCTTAGCATCCGAAGTCGTTTCTGCCGGACACCCTGAGCTAAGGTTAGTGGCGTGTGTGAGCCTGCGCTGCTGCCAATCCATGACAGATTGACAAGCCCAAGTTGACACACCGGCCCGAACGATGAATGTTGAGGCAGTCTTGGCCTCCCTGGTGGAAGGCATGGCCGCCTTACAACAGGAAGTAGCCACTTCCAGAGCTGAAAATCAAAACCTGTATAAAGAAGTGGGCACCTTAAGAAGGGAAGTCGCAGGACTAGTCCAGAAAGGAACAGGAGGGAGTCCTTATATTAAACCTGCTACCTTACCTCCCCCTGGCGCAAAAAAACCTATAGAAGTGGAAGGGGGTGGGTTCTCTGTTCCCCCTCAATTAGCCACCTCTAGTGCCTCCTCGGCTGAAGCCGCTCATACCGTTCATGTGGTGCAGACCGTAGGCGTTCCTTTAGCTTCCCCTGAACGCTTTTACGGAGACCCCCGTAAGTTTGAAACATTCCTGAATCAATGTAGGTTACATTTTTTATGTAAGCCCGGGGTATTTCAGGACGATTCTGCTAAGACAGCTTTTATGATGTCTTATATGGGGGGTAATGCTGCTAGCTGGAACATCCCTTTGCTGGAGAAGAACGACCCAGTGCTGCACGATTATTCTGCTTTTTGTGTTGAGTTGCGCAAACTTTTTGATCGCAAATCTCACATGTTGACCCTGGATAGGGAACTACTCACCATACGTCAAGGTTCGCAGGACTTGCTGACTTATATCACCTCATTCAACAGGTTGGTGGTAGAGACCGATTGGCCCCCTGCAAAATGCATCTCGTTATTTTATCAAGGCCTTCGTGGTGAATTAAAAGACGTCCTTGCACAAGTGGTACAGTTACCCGACACCTGTGAAGAATTCATTGACTTGACTGTCCAGTTGGACCACAGGCTCCTAGAGAGAAGAGGGGATAGATCACGAGGAGACAATCGCCCTTTCTACCCTCGCTTTAGAGGTCCGATAGAAGAACGTTCCAAACCCTCCGAAGGTCCTGAACCTATGCAAATCGGTGGTATCCGTGGACCGCTGACACAGGAAGAAAAAGAGAAAAGGCGTCGTTTGAAGCAATGTCTCTATTGCGGAAAAGGGGGTCACTTCATTAAGGACTGTAGAGCCCGGAACACCGTTCCAGCCAGAAACCCCGTCCCAAGGATACAAGCTCTAGTACAGTCCGATCAACCGACGGAAAACTGAAGAACCCAAACCAGGAAGAGGTCTCTGTCTTGGGTTGTTTGCCGCAAATGATCTCCCCATGTCTTGCAAACACATTGCATCCTGCCGTGGCGCATATAAACCTTCAAATCATTCTCTGGGTCACCCCACAGAAATCATTGAATATAGATGCCTTAGTAGACTCAGGAGCCACCGGGAACTATATTGATCAGGAGTTTGCCATGAAGATCGGAATTGCATGTGAGAAAAAAGAAAAACCGGAGTTGGTGAAAGCTGTGGATGGAACTGTTTTATCATCGGGTCCAGTGGCCTACCACACCTGTCCCATGCTGATGCACATTGGAAACAATCATCAGGAATACATCCAGTTTGATCTCATTGATGCCCCCCAGTTTCGGCTCATCCTGGGAATGCCATGGTTAACTCTACATGATCCAAAGGTCTGTTGGGCCGCACGCACTATCACCTTGTCATCCGATTACTGTCAGGAACATTGTACTCAGGCTTCTTCGGTTCCCTGCACTACCGAACTCTCGTCTTCTCTTTGTCTGGCGGCTGCATGTCCTCTTGAGCGATACTGTTGTGCCACGATACTTCCCTTGGAGTATCAGTCGTTCTCCCCTGTGTTTGACAAACAACAGGCTACCCAATTGCCGCCACACAGGGTATACGACTGCAGAATCGATCTCGTACCAGGAGCAGATATTCCATGTAGCAGGGTCTATGCCATGACCGAGAAGGAGACAGAATATCTGAAAACATACATTGAAGAGAACTTAGCATCGGGATTCATCAGGCACTCATCATCTCCTGCCTCATCCCCTATGTTTTTTATTCCAAAGAAGGACTGCGCAGAATTGAGGCCCTGTATCGACTACCGAGCCATTAACCGCGTGACCATCAAAAACCGGTACCCTCTCCCCTTGATACCTGTGCTCATGGACCAACTCAAAGGAGCCAGATACTTTACCAAACTCGATCTGCGTGGAGCCTATCATCTGGTGCGTGTCAAAAAAGGGGATGAGTGGAAGACAGCATTTCGAACGAAGCTGGGCCTGTTTGAATATAGGGTGATGCCCTTTGGGCTGTGCAATGCCCCCGCCGCATTTCAGTTTTTTATGGACGAGGTTCTGCGGGGTTGTCTAGAAACCTATTGCATAGTCTACATCGATGACATCCTGGTGTATTCCTCCACTCTTTCCGAACATGTCATGCATGTGAAGTCTGTGCTAGACCGGTTACAACGTAACTCTCTCTATGCCAAGTTGGAGAAATGCTTGTTCCACGTCCAGGAAGTGTCCTTCCTTGGGTACATCATCAACGAGAAAGGCTTTCAAATGGACTTGAGTAAAGTAGAGGCGATACTCAATTGGACTACACCCAAAACCGTGAAAGCTGTACAAAGCTTTCTCGGTTTCGCAAACTACTATCGTAGATTCATCAAGGATTTCTCCAGGATCATACATCCGATTTCTTGTTTGTTAAGGAAGAATACGCCTTTTGTGTGGAGTAAAGATGCGGACGCGTCTTTTCAATACCTGAAGAAGCAGTTTACTCAAGCTCCTATTCTTCGTCACCCTGACTCACAACTACCATTTATACTGGAAACCGACGCATCTCAATATGCTGTGGGGGGAGTGCTTTCCCAAAGACACCCTAGTACGGGCCAAGTACACCCTGTTGCCTTCTTCTCTAAAAAGCTCACGCCATGTGAGGTGAACTATGCCATAACAGACAAAGAACTTTTAGCTATAAAAAGGGCATGTGAGGAATGGCGTCATTATCTACTAGGCGCAGTACATACAGTTGAGATCTATACTGATCACCGGAATTTGTTATTTTTGAAAACAGCTAAGGCCCTCACTCCCCGACAGTTACGGTGGTCTCTGTTTTTCTCTGACTATAACTTCATTATCAAATACAAACCCGGACCCCAAAATGGGAAGGCAGATGCGCTGTCACGTCTGGAGGATGGAGAACTGAGAAAGACCGAAGACATAGAAACACCTTTGATCCTTCAGGAAACAACTGCAAGCGTGGGATCTGTAGCTCTCCTGTCGTCAAACAACTTTCTTGAGGACGTGAAAATAGCCCTTGCAGATATGAACGTACTTGAATGGATACAAGAGGATCCAGAGCATCGCACGGAAAAGGATGATCTCGCCTACCAGGATGCTGCGCTGTTTATCCCCACCGATGCCCTAAGACAACGAGTTTTGGCCTGGTCTCATGATTCGGTTCTGGGGGGTCACATGGGAATGTACAAAACTATTGCTATCGTGGAGCGTTCCTTCTGGTGGCCTCAGCTAAGAGAGGAAGTCCGGTCTTATGTGAGGAACTGTGCCATCTGTACGCAAGGAAAAGCTGTGCATGCTCGACCGGTGGGACTACTGAGACCCTTGCCCATACCTCCCCAGCCTTGGCACACTCTCTCCATGGATTTTATTGTTGAGATGCCCCCTTGTGATGGAATGACAGTGATATTAGTTGTCGTCGATCACTTGACGTAGATGGGCCATTTCATACCTCTGGAGGATGTCCCCACATCTACTAAATTAGCAAAAGTGTTTCTTCAACATATAGTCCGGGCCCATGGTCTTCCTTGTGTATTGATCACCGACAGGGGTTCTCAGTTCACTTCTCGATTCTGGAAGGCGTTATGTACCACCTTGAACATTGATGCCCGTCTATCCTCCAGCTACCACCCTCAGACGGATGGAAAGACGGAGCGCCTGAATCAGACCCTGGAGCAATATCTTCGTTGTTTCTCTCTGAGGAATGATATGGACTGGACTGTGTTACTTTGGATGGCCGAATTCGCATACAACAATGCCGTGCACTCAACACTGGGTTGTTCGCCTTTTTTTTGTCTCCATGGGTACCATCCACACATCCTTCCCTTTGAGTGGCCTGTCCATTCCCCTGTTCCTAGCATCCACGAACACCACGCCCATCTGAGAGCGGTGTTGTTGGATGCACGAAACAGCCTGGCCGATGCCCAGTCCGCGCAGAAACGCTTCGCTGACAGGAAAAGGAGGGTCGAACCGACATATGGGGTAGGAGACAAGGTGTGGCTCTCCACCAAGAATCTCCACATTAAAGGGCATACCAAACTGACACCCAAATACGTGGGCCCCTATAGTATAGTTGAAGTGATCAACCCTGTTGCTGTGAAACTCCTGCTCCCGGTGGGTTGGAAGATTCATCCTGTGTTCCATGTCTCCCTCCTGGTTCCCTGCCCTCCCAGTATGAGGCTCCCGGTAGCTCCGCTTCCTATTGATGTGGATGGTCAGGAGGAATTTGAGGTGCAGTCCATCCTAGATTCCCGTATGGTGAGGGGCAGGATCCAGTACTTGGTGGAGTGGAAAGGTTACGGCCCGGAAGATCGGTCTTGGGAACCCTTAGGGAATCTGCACTGTCCGGAACTAGTTGACCGGTTCCATGCCCTGCATCCGGGCAAGCCTGGTCGACCGCCGAGTCGGCAGTCCTCGAGAGGGGGTTCTGTAGCGATTGTGGTGCCCGGGGGTCGAGGGATGGTACTACTATCAAGATCCCGAAGATGGTATGCGTGTGGGGACGTTTGTAGAAGAGGCAGAGTGAACTACAGTGACCAGCATTCCAAGGGGCAAGCAGGAAGAGCCATGAGACCTAAGGCATATTAGCCCCTCCCCTTCTCATGGACGGTGCTTGTCAATTTTTGTTTGTTGAGAGGATCGGAGTGGCGGAAGGTGTTCCCCGCCAGATTCCAGCGAGAAGCTAGAAGATTCCTGGATTTGAGAAGCCGTGATTACCCAGCGTTTGGAACTGTCAGCGCTTTTCTGATAAGTACTCAAAAAAACGGAAACGGGCTCGTTTTCGTTTTCTGCCTTGTTGTTTAAAGGTCCCTAGCTAGTTAGATTAGGGCACTCTTGGGACGATTGCTTGTTCTTGCAACTCATATTAGGCAGCGTTCTGCCTGAAGACGCGCTGCGCTAATATTCCTTGTACTGTCTCTCCAGTGAGGGTTTCTGGGAGACGTAGTCTCAGAACTGTTTATTGTTTTGTTTTGTTTTGTTCAAGGACAGTTCTTGCCACACAGAGAAAGAGACATTATTCCACGAACGTTTTCTTGTGGGTTCCCTGAAGCAATCTTGTGGCTGACACTGAGAGCGGTTTGTGCCATTTTAAACAACCGCTATTTTTCTATTTCCTTTTCTGACTACCTCAGGCCACAGTTTCTGAACTCATTACAGAACGAGTCATAGTCCTTGCAGGCTTGCTGTGGTGTCCTCTATTCACTGCCTGGGTTTTGTATGATTCCGGTGAGTGGTGTGCCTACAAATTGCTTCATATACTGTCCGAGACACCTTAAGTGTAGTGTTGACTGTGTTCCTTACTTTTCCCTAATCAGGTGGGTCCTCTCCTGCTGTCCTAAGCATCTTGGTGACCAGACTCCCGGGGGATCCCAAGGAATCATCGCTACCCATTTTTTATTTTATCCACTTCCCCTTTCCCGGCTAGGTACGTGTGCGCACAGTGTGTTTCGTTCCACTGTGGGTTTCGTGTCTGGTGGGGTAAGGAGAGCTTAGCATCCGAAGTCGTTTCTGCCGGACACCCTGAGCTAAGGTTAGTGGCGTGTGTGAGCCTGCGCTGCTGCCAATCCATGACAGATGCCCGTTGATGTCTTGGACAACAACAAAGTGTTGTCCGCGAACATCAACGCGGGCACTCTCCCCGAGAGTAGCCTCGGGGCATCACTATCCTTGACTCCAAGTAGATGGTCTATAAGCCCATTAATATATAGACAGAATAAGGTGGGGACCAGGACACAACCCTAGCGCACCCCCTGTTTCACCGGGAAGCGTGCTGAAAATTCTCCATGCTTCCTGCACCTTACTTGTGCATAGGTCTCCTTATGCAGCCTCATCAGCACATCCAAAAGATATGCTGGAATGCCAAGATCAAGCAATACCCTCCACAGTTTTTCCCGAGGGACCAGATCAAAAACAGACCTCAGGTCAACGAAGATGAGGTAGAGGCTGCCACTCTCCACACTCACCGTTTTCCAATATAAGACCTGAAGTCTGAATATCTGGTCGATAGTAGATGTGCTCGTCTTGAAGCCAGCCTGGAAGGGACTGAAGATCTCTTTATCCTCAATCCAACCCTGGACTCGGTCTAGAATAACCCGTCCCATCAATTTTTGGGTGGTATCTATCAGGCTGATGGGCCTATAATTGTACAGTAAAAGAGGACAACCTTTTTTATGCATTTGAACTATCTCGGCACCACGCCAAGTGTCCGGCGGGTCCATGCCCTTTGAAATAGCATTGAACAAAGCGCACAAATATGGTGCCCAAATTTTTGTTTCTGACCGGAATAGATCATCAGGGAGCTTGTTTAAGCCGAGCAACTTATTTGGTAGTAATTTGTCGATGGCGGATTCTACTTCGCATAGTCATCTCCCAAACCCCCTCCAATCGATACTCATGGAGGAGGCTGGTTAGCGAAGTAGAAGTACCGTCATTGCCTGAATTTGCATACAAAGCTCCAAGGTGAGCTTCCCAGACTGCTGGGGCTATATTGGGTTCTACCGCTAGTCTGCCCTCCCTCCCCCCAGAGCTGACTTTTGCCCAAAATGTTTTCAAGTCTTTTCCCATAAGGGCATTCCTGAGATCATCCCATTTATCGGTTTCCCAATTTTTCTTTTCTGATTGGGTAACCCGCTTGTACTTGATCCTACATAGATTAATTTTTGACCTGTCCTTAGCCTTCAGAGCACTTAACAGTTCTGTTTTGGCCTTACGGCAATTGGCATTATACCAGGGATGAACTGAGACCGGATTCACCCTTTGACTTCCTGCCGGATTAAACACATCAAGCAATTTGGAAGTCAGCTGTTTATGTATTTTTAGAGGCCTGTCCCCATCCCTGTTTGCGTGTCCATTACCCAGGCCCATTTCTCTTAAGTGTGGCAGAACCTGATGGTAAATGTTTGCTAATTTAGTTGGAGAACCCTGAATATAGGACCACTTTACTCTCCGCCTGTTATTAGTTAGAGACAATAAATATTGTGTTGAGTTGGGCACTGGTACGGGGTTTGACAGACCAAAACTCCCTGGGTTGACTGTCATAACTAGAGCGTTATGATCACTATCTTTTCTCGGGTGGATCTGGAAGTCCAGGACCCTATCCCATGTTCTGGTTTCAACCATAATGTAATCCTGAATTGAATTTTGCCCTTCTCTATTGAAGGTGGGTAGGCCTGATCTATCCGATTTGGTCCTCCCGTTATATGCCCTCAATGAAGATGACAGGGTAAACGACTTTATTTGTAGAACCAGAGGCGTCCACGCTCTAACTGGTGGAGGCTGAGGTTCAAGAATATCCTCATCGTCTGGGCCGTCTAAGCTTGAATTGGTTAGAGGCTCAAACTGGCAATTAAAATCTCCCTCTTTTATCAGGACAGCTGCTGGGTCGAGAGTCAAAATAAACTGTCTCAGGTGTTCAACGACTCCAGACTCCTGCCCATTCTGCGATGGCCTTGAGTAGATATTAAGTAGGGTGATTTGTGTATTTGCTGGCATTGTTAAGAGGACACATTGTACATCCTCAGAATTTGTTAGAATCTGCTCAGCTTTAGCACCCAGGTGCGTGCGCGCACCGCCGATGGTCTTCCCCTGCCCCTCATCGTGGCCTGTATATTAAAAGTGGCAAAGCCTTTCCTCTGAAAGTCATTCCGAGCCCACATCTCGTGCAATGTATTTATTCAGTATCATAAACTGTATAATTGATTCACATTGTTGTACATTTCAGTCATGATCTCGGATTACATTCCAGTTGCAATATGTTCACTAAAACATTTATACAAACTTGTTGGACTTGGCCCTTTTTGCAGGGTCATCCCTGAACTCTTTGCCTTCCTCCTGTATTTTGTCTGACCTATTTTTGTTGGTTTTATGACTCTGGTCACTTTACCACTGCTGATCAGTGCTACAGTGCATATGCTCTCCCTATTGTAAATTCATGTATGGATTAGTGACTCCATGATTGGCTGATTTGGTTTACTTGTCAGACCTGTGGCCAGGGCTTGTAAACCAAATGCTGCTAGTGGGCTTGCCGCACTGGTTGTGCCACCCACAGAAGCAGCCTGTAAAAGTGTGTCTCAGGTCTGCCATTGCAGAGCCTGTGTGCAGTCTGGTACTGCCATGTTGTCTGGGCAAGTACACCCACTTGCCAGTCCCTAAACCTTCCCTTCATGTCAGACACCCCTATGGTAGGCCCAAGGGCAGGGTGCACTGTAAGTATAAGGTAGGACAAGCCCTGATGTGTGTGGCATGTCCTAATAGTGAATTACAGCCACTTTCGTTTTTCACTATTGCAAGGCTGCCTATTCCCCATAGGCCAGAATGGGAAGTTAGATTATTACATCTTATGATCCTAAGTGACTCCGGGAACTAGGTAGAAATTAGAGTTTAGTATGCCTGAACTCAGAATGATAAAACACATCTTTTAGTGATGTTGGTTTTAACATTCGTGTTTGAAAATACCACTTTTAGAAAGTAGGTATTTTCTTGTCTACCTATCCAAGCCTGCCTCTGCAAGGCTGTGTAATCCTTGTCTGGAGTTTGAGTGAGAAAGGGCTGGGGATTCCAGGAGACAGGGTGAGTCAGCCCAGTGGTGAATAGAGAGATTTGCATCTAGATGGGAGGGAGGAGTTGCACCTGGGACCTGAATACGACTGTCCCTTCCCTCCACAATGCTGGCTCCACCTCCTGTGGTGCGTCTGATATCTCTGTCATGCACTGTGAAAGGAAAGAAGAAGTCATGTCAACAGAGTGCTCCAGGACTGACCAGAACTGGTTTGGAGTAGGCAAAGGCCTCTTTGCCTTCAGAGAACAAAGAGAAACTGTGTATAAAAGAGGGGACCCAAACGCCAGAATTTTAGATCACTTTGGACAACAAGAAGAAACCTTTGCTGAGGATAGGAACCAGAGAGACTGAGGAGAGACTACCCCTAAGCTGAAGTGCTGCATGGGGGATTGGCCTGCAGTGGTTGCCTGACTGCTAAAGAAAGGAAAGAGGAACTTTGTTAACTTTTTTTCAACTTGTAAGGATCTCCAAGGGCTTGAGAAAAGAACTTGCCTCCTGCTGAAGTCTCAGGGACAACAGACTTCACCCACCCGCTCCCCAAGAGTTCTTTGTTAGAGCCTGCAGTTGTGCTGGACTCTCTGAGGAACTGCGTGTCGCAGGGAGCTGGAAGCGCGACTCAAGAACAGGAAGCGTGTCGCAGAACTGCCGCTTCACAACACAAAGCGCCTGGACCGGACTTTGCTATGTGGTGCCTGCAAGCTGCAGGGGAGTAACTCTACTCCAAGGGAGATTGCTGGCAATTTGCAAAGTGCTGGCAGCCCACCAGGGTTCTTAGCAGATGCAAAGCAAATGCACGAGTCGGTTCATCACGATTGTTGGGACAGGTGCAGGTAGGCAGGGTTTGGTGCCAAAGGTCTGCAGCTGGTCCTCAGTTCTCGTTTCTTCACTCTTCTTTGTCCTTTTCTTCTTGTGTCAGTCAAATCTGGGTTCCTGGTGCCAGAAGTGCCAACTAAATACTCAATCTAGGGGTGCTGAAAGGAGTGCAAGGTAGCAGCCAATGAGTTTCTTAACTTTGGGGAGCCTACACCCTCTAAATGATCACTTGCTGTGGGGAGTGGACATAATCCCAACAGTGTACAGTGTATCTAATTTCACTAAAAACCAAGATGGTGGAATTCCACTATTTGTCAGGTAGCCCACCTTAGGGCTGTAACTAGCCAGATAGTGAACACGCCTCCTGACTAGCTAATTTTCCCACCTGTCCGGGTGCCAAATGGGCCCTTAGCAGGGGTGGCAATTCCGCTGTCTGAGGGGAAGCAGGGGTCGCATATTAAAGGCGAAAGAGGCCTTAGAAGCCTCCTGCCTTGATATGGTGTGACTAGCCATCTTGCTTGGAGGAGGTAGGAGGTGTCAGAAAAGTGTCTGAAGGCAGGCTGGTGGATACCAGTCATCCAGCACACTAGAGGTTGGTAGTTTTTCATGGGCACCTCAAAGATGCCCCCTGGGTGCATGTCATTAAAAAATCCACTACTGGCATCAATAGGGATTTATTAAAACAAGATGTTTGATACCAAACACCATTGATTTCAAGGACCCTCTTTAGTACCCATGCCCTGGGTACCATTTACTAGGGACTTACAAGGGTGCCTAAGGCTTGCCAATTGTTTCACAATTGCACAGTTACTTTGTTTTTGGAATGTACACTGGCACTGGGGTCCTGGTTAGTAGGACCCCAGTGCACTCCAGTCAAAGTTGCATCAAATACCCGCAAGAATTGGGAGTGACAATGTCAAAAAGGGGTACTTTCCTACAGTTTATGTTGTTTTGGTGGATAGTTACAACTTAGCTTTCAGCTTCCTCCCACTTCTGTAGTTCTGTAGTCCGGATCAACACAGCCTTGTTGTACAAGTATTTCTGGAATGCTTTTAGTGCCAGAAATATTGCTAGCAACTCTAAGTGGTTGATATGCAGTGTCTTTTGTTTGATTGTCCAGAGCCCTTGGACTGTATATTGAAGTAAGTGGGCTCCCCAACCGGTCAGTGATGCGTCCGCTGTTAGTACTACTTGTGGAACCGGCTCTTGGAACAGTCGCCCCGTGGAAAGGTTTTGTGGGTTCCACCACTGCAGAGAGTTGTAAGCGCGCCGGTCTACCAACACTACGTCTTTTAGTTGTCCTTGAGTTTGGTTCCACTGCTGTGCTAGGCATTCTTGCAGTGGGCGCATTTGAAGTCGGGAATGAGGGACAATGAATATGCAGGACGCCATCATGCCTATGAGCTGCATGAACACTCAAGCTGGCAAAGAGTGTTGAGGCTGAAATCTTTGAATGAGAGTTTGCATGTTGGCTATCCTGGCTGGATTTGGATATGCTTTTGCTACTGAGGTATTTATTGTAGCCCCCCAGATATTGCTGTATGTGGGAGGGCTGTAGATGTGATTTTGGGTAATTTATTGAAAAACCCAGGCTGTGTAGCAGCTGGAGTTTTTGAGACATATGGCTTGCACACTGCGCGTACAAGTTGGCTTTTATGAGCCAATCGTCCAGGTATGGAAACACGTGGATGTGTTGCCGTCTGAGGTGTGCTGCTACTACCGCTAAACATTTTGTGAAAACTCTTGGGGCTGTAGTTACCCCGAAGGGGAGAACTTTGAACTGATAATGTTGACCTTCTATTGTGAACCGGAGGTATTTCCTGTGAGCTGGATGTATAGGTATGTGAAAATATGCATCTTTGAGGTCTAATGTAGCAAGGAAGTCGCCTTGCTGGAGTAGCGGGAGTACTTGTTGTAGAGTAATCATATGGAAATGCTCTGAGAGTATGTATTGGATCAGAGGTCTTAGGTCCAATATTGGTCTGGGGGACCCGTCCTTTTTGGGAATAAGAAGTATAGGGAGTATACTCGTGTCCCTTGGTGTTGAAAAAGGACTGGCTCCATGGCTCCCTTTTCCAGCATGGATGTTACCTCTTGTTGTAAAAGCATGATGTGTTCTCTGGACATAGGACGGTGTTTGGGTGGTATGTTGGGTGGAGTAGAAGTGAGTTCCAGCCAATAACCATACTGGATAATTTGTCTCACCCACCTGTCTGTGGTAATTGCGTTCCAGACTGGTAGGAATTTTTGACTTTGTCTCCGACTGGTGTTAGATGGTCGGGAGGGAGTGTGATGAAGTCACTGTTTGGCGGCAGTGGAGGATCTGGTGTTATTGCCGCCACGTCCTCTGCCCTTATTATGGTTGCCCCTATAACCGCCTCTGTTGGAGCCTTTATTAAAGGAACTTTGGGTGTTGCTTTTGTATGTAGAGGAAGGCTGTGATGTGTAGCCTCGTGCGGTGCCTCTGTAGGAGGAGCGACGAAAGGAACTTCTATGTTGTTGAAACTGCATTGCGCCCATAGATTTAGCAGTTTCTGTATCTTTTTTCATTTTGTCTAAAATGGTATCTACTGCAGAGCCAAACAGGAAGTCTTGCTTAACTGGTTGGTTGAGGATGGTGGATTGCACCTCGTTATTAAAACCAGAGATGCGTAGCCAAGCGTGCCTGCGTAGTAATACACTAGTATTAATGGACCTGGCTGATGTCTCTGCAGTGTCAAGCGCACATTTAATAGAAGCATTAGTTATAAATTTGCCTTCCTGTATGAGGTCGTTAGCCTGAGCTTTGAAAGGTTCTGGCAGGTGTTGCAGTAAACCTTCAAGTTGATCGCAGTGTGCTCTATCGTAGCGAGCTAGTAGAGCTTGTGTGTTTGCAATCCTCCATGAATTAGCAGCCTGTGAGGCTACTCTTTTGCCTGAGGCTTCTAATATTTTAGAATCCTTGTCAGGAGGGGGAGCATCTCCTGTTGTTAGCGAGTTAGCTCTCTTGCGAGCGTTTGCTACTACTAGTGAGTCTAAAGGCAACTGGCATTTAATATAAGTAGGGTCTGTAGGGGCCGCCTTATATTTTTTCTCAATCCTGGGATTGAGTACACGTGCTCTGGCTGGATCTTTGAATATGTCTGGCACGTCTTTTAGTACCCTTTTTAGCGTAGGAAGTGTCCTGACCTTCTCAGAGGTAGGAAAAGTGTCAAATAGAAAATCTTCTATTGGGTCAGTGTGCATGTCGACCTTGTGGTATTTTGCTGCTCTATCTAGCAGTTGGTTGAAAACTATGGCGTCGTCAGTAGGAGACGGCTTTGTGGGGTATGGGGAGATGTCTGGGATTGGTTGTGTGTCATATGGATCATTCTGGTCCTCCCATGTGTCATCTTGTGCATGAGGATCCTCTGGTTCATTAAAATCATCCTGAGGATCTTCCCCCATGTTATCATCGTCATTATAATCTGAGTGTGTTGGAGAGTAGGGCACAAAAGGCATATTAGGATAGACAGGAGGAGGAGTAAAAGGTCTAGAGGGAGATGTCCCGAAGTCCTTTTTCTTTGGAGGAACAGGGGAAGGAGTGTCTGTGTCCAATGGTCTCTTTTTCCGGTAATAAACTGTAACTTTTCCTGTTTCAGGGTTAATATTCAGTTTAGATTGTTCCTCAGTTTCTGGATCAGGATGGAAGAGTTCTTCCTCAACTGTCTGTGGCTTTGACACAGGTGTTTTTGTCTTACTGACTTGTTTGTGACCTTTTGGCTCGAGGGCCTTTGGAGTCTTTTTCGGCTCGACTGTTGCTTTGGGGTCGGAAACCTTTTTTGGTTCGACGTCTTTTGTTGATTTAACAGTCTTTTTCGGTTCGTCACCTTTGTTTGGCTCGACGACCTGTTTCGGATCGACTGGAGCTTTTGGTTCGATACGTTTTTTATGCTCTACAGCTTTTTTCGACTCAAGGTTTTTGGTCGAGTCAATGACTTTTTTTCGGTTCGACCAGCTTTGTGGTGTGATCCTGCTTTTGTTGATCAACACTCTTTTTCGGATATACGCCCTTTTTTGGGTCGGGTGTTCTTTTTGGATCGACGACCCATTTTGGTTCGAGGCTTTTCTTTAGATCGATAGCTTTTGACTCGATAACCTTTATGGGTTGGGAGACCTTCTTTGTTTCGACCACCTTCTTCGGTTCGACAACCTTTGGTTCGGCAGCCTTCCTCGGTTCGACAACCTTCTTCGGTTGGACGACTTTCGGTTCGACCACCCTTTTGGGTTCGACAACCTTTTTGGGGAGAATGTTACTCGGTCCTGGGCTATCAGAAGGCTTGGTTTTGGGCTTCGGAGCAGAGCCGGAAGGCGGCTAAGGCCTTTAAGTGATGCTTCGACCGGAGCCTTAGGTTTTGGGATAAGCGGTGTTGGGGGCTGTATACTCACTGTTTGCCCCGGAGTGATCTGGTCATCGGAGTCCGACTGGCCCTCAACAGTGACTATTTCTAGATCTGAGTCCGCCGCTTCTGGGAGGTCGTGTTCATCATCGAAGATGTCCTCCGGTTCGGGTGCCGGCCGCTGCATCTCTGGCCTAGCGGCCCGTCGAATCCGGATGGTCTTCTTTTTCTAACGAAATTGGGCACACGCTGGGCAATTTTCTTCGTTGTGCTCCGGTGATAAGCACTTGTTGCATACTGTATGTTTGTCAGTATGCGGGAATTTGGAGTGGCATTGTGGGCACCTTTTGAACGGGCTCCCTTCTATCGACAGCAGGCCCACGTGGCGTCGAAAGGCCCAGCGGCCCGCGTCGATGACCGGATCGAGATGGAAAGTTTGGTCGAGTCAAACAGTACCTAACGAGAACAATACCATCGAAGTCGAAGGCCTTCTGGCCTTAGAAAGTAGTTTAGTTTTGATTCCGAAGTTGGAGTAGCGGAATAACATCCGAACCTAATGGTGGAAAAAAACAATCTGAGGATGGAGAAGATGCCCATGCGCACTGTAGTCCAGGGGATGAGTCACCTATCTCGTGATACTTCGAAGACTCTTCCAAGACAACAAGGTGCAATTATCCGGACCCAACACTAGGCGGCGATCTATGCTAAGATATGAATTCAGCAGCCCACATGCCTCGAACATAAACTACTCTGAGCCCTTGCATCATTAAAGGTCACAGCAAGCTTGGGTGGCCGACACATTGGTAATAAAAAGTAGTAGGTTCTGGTGAAGTTTCTTTCCGATGAAAGAGCTAGGTTTTCCTCTAGTGGGTCCATTTTTAAACTCGTCCTAAATTATGAGGGGCACTGCAAGCAAGTCTTCCTATACCAGATGCCAACAAGTACCATTGGGAAAAGTCTTAATTTGAAGGATCTGATTCATTAATATTGAGTAGAATCATGTTGCAATCTGACAAGAAAAAACATCAGACATTACTGCACACATCATCTTGTGTGTCAGAGTTCTTCTTCACCCAGATCTAAAAAAGGAAGTGAAGGATAAACACCAAAAACGAGGACGAAGAACTCCGCTGACCTCTCTTTTATAATTTGGCAACATTGCCTGGTCAAATAGTGAGTTTTTTATGACTGCGTCAAGATGTCAGGCATCTATTCAAACACTGGCTGAAACACCCATGACAATTAAAGGGTAACAAACATCGACTGTAAAGGCTATCAATGCCATTGAGATAAGCTGTTGCTGCTGAGTATGGAATGCTGCATGTGAAGGTGGACAGCTGTTGAAAATTAGTCGGTGAAATTAGTTTCATGGGCATTACAAACATCCTCTAGAATTTGTTGCTGCGGAAAGGGGGCTGGCAAGCCAGTTGGCACAGTACATAGACGTCAACTGGAAAAGAATAACATTTTTCAGGGTGCAGGCCCGCAATGAGTTTTACCATGGCTCAATCTGAAAGCCCTGTGCGAGGTAGATGCAGGTACTTTATAATATTTGAGTACACGTAAAATACCAGCAAAAATTAGCTTGAGGCATCTCTGAATGAGCAGCAACAAATGCAGAACATGTGTAACTTCTTGGGACCATGGGGCCTTCTCAAAGAAATCTGTCAGCCCTGGCTGATTTACTCACAGAGTGCTAGTACAATAGCTGAGATATAAGCAGACACTCTGGTTACTAAGGTTCAATTTATGAGCTGGACGGGGTAGTTTGTCTGTGTGGGATACCAGTTTGTCCAATAATAAGCTTCAGAGTGTTCCTACACACAGATTTCTAGAGTACGTGAACACTTAACTAGATTATGCAGGCTAGAAAATCCAGCATATAAAACTGCTTTGGAATATGCTGCTAGAGCAGCCTGTCCTCGGGGCCCAACCCAGTCACTATCTAAGGCAAGAGGGAGCATGTAAAGCTTCCACCCCACCAAGCTAGCTCGTCTTCTTCCCAGCGCCAACCTTTCTGTCAATTCTACCACCCACCTACACTAAAATGTACCACCTGTTTGAAGCATGTGGTAAATGTGAATGTTAATACCGATGGAATAGGAAATTATGTACAGAATTCAGCCCGGGAAAAATTAGTCTACATAGTTCTTCCCCCATTCCAGGGACAAGCAAATAACTTGTAATAGGAGGATTGAGGTATAGAGGTACTAATTGAATTCTTCATTAGACCCATCCGGTATCTCTGCATCTAAATTCGCTCTACTAGTAATCAGGGCCCAAGTTTCAACCACTTGTGCTATAGCAAAAGAAAAAACGTGGTAAGTATCTGGAAAGATACTCAAACCAGCAGCCAGTGCTTTAGACAAATTCATATATTTCTGTCCATTGTTTGTGTTTTTCTCAGAGACTCACCTTAACAAGCACAAGCATGATGAGGTGACAGTCCTGTAGATCAGTGTACCCGGCGACTCAAGTTTCAATTCAGTGAGGAGGGCTAATAACGCCTAAGTTATTTGTGTTGCCCTGCTAAGAGGATGTGGTCATGCAGTTCAGCCTGCAATGTTCATTTCAGGACAGACCATGAAGGACTGCACACAGTTGAACCTCATCTGTCATGGTACTAAAAATGTAACTAGTGCTACCAGAGTAATATTAATGGTAAAGATGATTTAAGCTTTTCCATCAATCCATCGTCCACCATCCTTCCTCTGCCCTCAGATCTGTCCTCCTGCGATAGATGGTCTCTTGCACACTGTGAGCAGATTTCATGTCAATCACATTTATGTTTGGAGCTACAGTCTAATTTCAAATATGTCAATCTGGAATGGAACCTTCTTTGGCTTCTATGTCCTTTCTATGCCCTGATGGTTACAGCCTTCTTTTGTGTTGAAAGACTGATGTCCTCTTTCTACTCTCATGTCGGCTCCTGCCTCCTCGTCTTGCATGATTTCTTCTTGCAAATTTTTCCATTTTCTTATCCATTTTAATATTTCATGAAAATCTTTCCTACTGCTGCAATGCAGTGCTTATCAACTCAACACATCCCTGCTACTCCTTGATACTCTCTCTGCTCACTTTTCCTTGTCCAGGTTACTGCTTTTTTTATGGTAAGCACAGTTCCTCTCCTAACCATGCGATTAGTGAAACGGGTGTGCATGTTACCAATGAGTATGTATAGACTAGTAAAACGTTTTAGCTGGTTCTCCAGCTATTACCTCGTGCAAGGAAAAAATATGCTAGAGTTCCAAAAGTCATTATTTTTAAGTTAACTTACCTGCATTACAGCATTAAAGAAGCATGTATTTCCAAGGTTACTGAATCCTCTTACAGTCACTTCTGCGCTGGTACCAAGAGAAACAGGTACTTTTTCTTCATTGACGTCGATAACATGTTTAACCTTCTCTTTTTCATTTTTGCTATCTTTTTCAAGTTTTTTATTTTCAGGCTCCTTTTTCTGTTGTTCATTCAAAACTGGGAAAAAAATATTATCAAGCTATGCATTATGAAGATGAAGAGCACGTTTGTCACAGCATGATTAGAAAAATCTGAGGTGCTATACAAATGGACTATTAGGACTATAAAAGATACACAAAGGTACCAATTGCCTACACAGTTGGCATTGTACCTATAAAATGGCAAACAAAAGAGTGTTCTTGGTAAATCACTAATGGAAATAATGGATAAGGATGCTGTACCAGCGGCATCACTTTTGTTCATAAAAAATGAAAAAAGTTACTCAAATGTTAACCTAGTTTTCTATAATGGGTATCTTCATCAAAGTCGTTTCCAGAGAATAGTCCCACTTATGCGTGGATTCCTGAAGTAGCTTTTATTTTTCTCAAAAAGTTATATAAAAGTTGGAATTAAAATATGTCCGTCTATAGACTATTTTGATCACATCTCATTTTTATCGGACAAACACACGTGTGGGGCTAAGTGCCTGGAAGCACTCTTCATGAACCAGTTTTAAAGAGGAAAAAACAAAAAGAGGGTAATGGAGCGAAGTAGTTAGCAGTTTTCTGAAGTCGAAATCTGACAATGCTTCATTATGGAAGTGTAAGAGAAGTGAGAGCGATGGAAGCGAGCTTTAGGGAGATGGAGGTGGTTAATTAGGCTACTGGGCACTCCACGTGTTAGGTATTTGATGTTGGTTTTACCTAAACTGGCTATCATCATGCACTCCATAAACCATTTTTAATGATTCTATACTATGGGAAATACAGGACTTTGTGACTTCGATACAGACATTTTTACAAAATAACATTAGGAAGAAAACGAGTTACTTACCTGTAACTTCAGTTATCCAGTATTGGTATCTTTCATAGATTCACATGCTTAGAATCATCCCCGCCGACGAGGTGGGAGTCTCGCGGTACAATAAAACATATAAGTCACTAAAATAGCCTATCTCAGTCTTTTTGTAAAAAGAACCAAACTTGGAAACCAGTCAATCAGGCAGCCGCACCCTCTAGAACAATCCCCACAGAGAGGCAAACCCTCAGATTTTCGTAGCACTAGTGATAGTAGTATACCATTATGATAAGGTAAGCCTCTCCGGGGAGGAGGGTGGGTCGCATGTGAATCTATGAAAGATACCAATACTGGATAACTGAAGTTACAGGTAAGTAACTCGTTTTCTTATCCAGTATTGGGGTATCTTTCATAGATTCACATGCTTTGAATCAGAGTAGCTAGCAGTAAATAACACTTATATGCATAGTGGGTGGTGGGTATCATAAGAAGTTCAAGAGATACCATGTCAAACCAATGCAACATTCACAAACATTTCTATATTGTGAGAAAGAGCAAATCATACTCATACACAATAATGGTTATATCAAATAGAGAACTTTTACAACATTACGTATAACATATTCTTGCCATCAGGCTTACCTCATCTAAAAAGGTTTCGTAGTATTGCTTGTCCAACTGCTGATTCAGCTTCTGTTGCCAGATCCAAGCAATAATGCAGAGTGAAAGTATGTACACTCTTCCAGGTTGCGGCTCGGCAAATCTTGTCTAAGGACACTCCAGCAAACAATGCCCTAGAAGAGGACACAGCCCTGGTAGAATGAGCTCTTGGCTTGCTTGACAATGGATGGCCTGCTTTGCAATGGCAGAACTAAAAAGCAGATGCAATTCACTTTGAGAAGGTAGCTTTTGAGATAGCGGATCCTTTTTTGGGGCCACCGTACGAGAGAAATAACTGATCAGATTTTCTGAAGGACACAGTTCGAGATATGTAGAACTTTAGGCATCTTTTGACATCCAAAGTATGCAATGACTTCTCCGCCGCAGACAACGGGTTTGGGAAGAATGTCCGCAACACTACAGGCTCATTGAGATGAAATGAAGTTGGAACTTTAGGTATGAATGTGGAATTAGTTCGCAAAAGGACGTAATCATTAGTGAATTTCAGATATGGTTGTCGTATAGTGAACGCCTGTAACTCACAAACTCTTCGGGAAGAGGTGAGTGCCAACAGTAAAGCTGTCTTCCATGAGAGATATTTAATATCAGCCTTATGAATGGGCTTAAAAGGATGTTTCATGAGCTGCCGTAGAACTACATTTAGTCTCCATTCTGGAGGAGGAGCTTTAATAGGAGGGATAGTTCTGAAAAGTCCCTTCAGGAACTGTTTAATGAGACAATTAGAACAAAGTGACGCCATCCCTGAAGACCTTCTGTATGTAGAAATAGCGGCTAAATGCAATTTAACTGAAGCAAATTTTAGACCAGACTTAGAGAATGACAACAAATAAGGTAGCACCTTATCAGGAGAACATTCCAATGGATGTAGATTATTATTAGAGCACCAGTGACAGAATCTTTTCCATTTTAGGGCATAGGTCCGCAATGTAGAAGGGGCTCTTGGCTCTGTCTAGAATGTCTCTGCATTCCTGAGGAAGTTCTACTTCCTGGAAATCTGTGAGTCCAGGAACCAAGCATGTAGTTGCAGTTGAGCTGGGCAAGGGTGAAGAATCTGCCCTTCGCTCATTAATAGCAGATTCAGCTGTATTGGAAGGCGGAATGGCTTGTACTTGGAGAGAAGGAGACGTTCCGTGAACCAGTGTTGACGCGGCCATTTCGGTGCAATCAGAATCATGCAACATGGTTCCTTCTTCATTTTGTGCAAAAGTCTCGGGATTAGAGGAAAGGGAGGGAATGAGTAAGCAAAGATTCCCGTCCACCTCATCATGAATGCGTTCCCCCAGGAACCCTTCTCCGGTTCTCAGCGTGCGAAGAAAAGGCACTTCCGGTTGCTCTTAATGGCAAAGAGATCCAGATTCAGTTTGCCCCACTTCTGAAAAATGTTGTCCAGCACAGATTGATCCAGTTCCCATTCGTGGCAAGATTTTGTTGTTCTGCTGAGAGCATCTGCCCAGGTGTTCTGTGCTCCTGGTAGATGCTCCACCTTGATTGCTATTTTGTGCAAGAGAAGCCACTTCCAAATGTTCTGAGCCTCTTGGGACAGAATGCGGGTCCTCGTACCACCCTGCTTGATTAGATAATACAGTACAAAAGGGGGTGGTGATGGACGGAGCAACGCTCCGTCCATCATCACCTTTGGTTTTTCTTTGATTAGATAATGCATACAAGTGGTGTTGTCGGTCCTGATGAGAACTGTAGATCCTTGCAGTCACGGAAGAAAAGATTGCAGGGCTAATGAAATTGCCCGAAGTTCCAGAAAATTGATGTGCATTTCGCCATTGCTGAAGACCATTTCCCTCTTATGATGAGGTCCTGAAGGTGGGCCCCCCAACCTTCTAGGGAAGCATCTGTAGTGATGATATAATCCGGAATTGTAGGTTGAAAAGTGAGCCCTACGGAGACATTCTTGGAATTCCTCCACCAAGAAAACGTTTCTTTCATAACTGGAGTCACTTGCACTAGGTCGTCGAACGAACCCGAGATTTGAAGCCACTGGCTGTCCAGCTCCTCTTGAAGTGGCCTCTGTAGGAAGGTACCTCCTGACTATGGTTGCCCCCAACTTTTTGCCCTGTGTTTTAGCTGGTTTTTGACATAGTCGACCTGGGACCCTGCCAATCAGGACCCCAGGCCTACTGCTCTCTCTGTAAAATGGATTCCATGTACCTTAGGTACATTTCCAATTGGTACTGGGCCACCTTATCAGACCCTGTAACTCAGGGCATAGGTACCCAGGGCCTACCAGGGGCTGAAGCATGTATTATGCCACCCCTGGCTGGCCTCCTAAATTTGACACAACTGGCTGCATGATAGCTGGGGCAAAGTCGTGTAATCACCCTTTGCTGTAGATATAGTATACCTATATCTAACCCTAAAAAATGGACACACAGATTCCTATCAGTCACTCCTATGGCAGGCCTTGACAATCCTGAAGGCAGAGTGCTTGGAATCGTGTGAGATGGCGCTCTGGCATGAGCTGAGCCTGTCTGCAGCTTGCAGAACCAAGTCCTAATAGCTGTTCCATGATATTGCATACCATATACACTTAAGTGCATTATAATCCTCGCGGTTAAATGCTATCTTTGGTATTGCTTTATCAAAACATGTCGAGTAAGGTGTCATACGAATTGGAATACTAACCCCTCGCCAATTCTGGCGACGGGGTTAGCATTCCACCCTTCTAGAGGGACACAACATGTATGTAACTGTGAACCCCGGTTAAAGTTAAACGAAGCCTCAGCTCCACAAAAATGGATGCTGCCACCACAGACACGAGTCTGACCTCCTGCTGCTGGGAGTCCTTCCAGCGAGGAGAGCTTGGACAAAGGGTTTCCTGTCCGGGGCGGTGCTAGCACCATCCCAGACAGGGTTTTGTGTATTCTGGGTAGGCAGGGCTTTACAGGAAGGTGACTGCTGAGTGGCACCCCGGTGCTCACTACGCATAGGCCGGTCAGAACCAGTTCCAGGGGCACACCAGCCCCTGGCCTGGGGAAAGTCCGGCATGGGAGAGGGGTGTAACCACCCCCCTCCTAGTCCCACCCATAGGCAGGACCTAGTCACCGGGTCAGCCCCTTTTCTTAGTATAAAGATAGGAGCGGGCCCCCTGTTCAAATTAGATCATCTTTGGAATCAAGACACGACTTTCTGCGAAAGGACATCAAGATTTCTTCTTCAAGATTCTCCCTTGTGACTAAGGAGTAGTCACCCTGCATCCGCAGGCACCATCTTAAGAACACTGCGGTCTGCTGCAAGTCCTTCCTCAGGAATCCGACGACACAGCTCGACGAGACCCGGCTTCCCTGACACCTCGGACCTCTACTCACCTCTACAGCCAAGCTGAGAACCGTGAGTGCGACGAGACCTCGAGGGACCGACGATCGCCAAGACTGCACAACTTCTGCACAGCAAGCCCGCCGAGTGACCCTCTGGTGAGTGCTTTGGGGTCCGAGAAGCCGGAGCCTGAGCAGCTCCAGCACCGAAGTACAGCCTCCCAGCATCTCCACGATCTGCGTGGGGCCCTTCTGCTTTTTGCTGCTCACCGCGTTGTTTGGCTACTAGCCCGCTGGCTTGTGGCCTTCTTAACGACGCCCGACGACATCACTGCTGCTGGTCTGGTTGCTCCAGACTGGCCCTTGCTCCCTTCCAAAAGAGGAGCACCCCGGGCCCTCCTGGTCCACTCAAGACGCCATTTTAGGTCCACCGCGTGGGCTTGAACTTGCCAAGGCTTTGTTGCCCAATCCTGGGTCCAGCGACGCCGACAGCTTCATCCATCGTGGGACAGCTCGCTCCTCCATCCTGGTCGCCGACAACGCCTCCTGGTCCGTGAGATCTGCAAAGCACAGCGTCACCCACTCACCTAGTCGAGGTGACTACCATCCGGTGCCCTCCTGGTGCCACCTGGCTACTGGCTAGTAGTCACGAACTTGGTCCCCTCTGCTTTCAGGTGTCATCTATCTTCAAGATCCAGGCTTGGATCACTTCGAACTCTCTTCACTGGTCGCCTGCCAGCATCTTCCTTCCAGGCTCCTGGTCCGTCTACGAGGATTCCCGACGTCTTTTGAGACCTATGCAGCTGCAGCCCCTGGGCTAGGTAACTTCGGCATTTCGGTGCCCCAGCATAGCCTCACTATCCAAGGGTCAGAATCCACTTTCGTTTTCCTCCTACCAGGTCGGGTTCGCCCGAGAACACTAACTTTGTCTTTACTAGCTACCATAGACTTTGTCCCGCATCACGCGTGAGAGTGCACACTCTGCACCCGAGTCCCCTGGGTCTCCTAGAAGTAATCTAACGATTCTTTGGTCAAGTCCTAG
This sequence comes from Lissotriton vulgaris, assembly GCF_964263255.1. NCBI lineage: Eukaryota > Metazoa > Chordata > Amphibia > Caudata > Salamandridae > Lissotriton > Lissotriton vulgaris. Next base: position 235,856,057 of record NC_141696.1, read on the forward strand.
CGATTCCAAAGCCTATTAGTACTGTACTTACCTGCTAGTAATTTCGCATTCCACTTTTCAAGTATATGGTTTTCCGTGCCCCTCGGGCATTTGTATATACTGTGCTAACTTAAGTGTTTTCGTAAGAGTTTTGTTTTGTGCTTAGTACCCTGTCCTCATAAAGAGTACAGGGCTGTTGTGATTCTTAATAAATATCTTGTTTATTTTCATAACACTTGTGTGGTGTCCTTTCACTTGGTGTTCAAGGGGTATAGGTGTGGTATAACAGCTGGCTTAACACGCCCTCTCGAGTCTTTAGCCTTAGACTGCACGTATCCACGCTACTAGGATAGCTGGTCTATAAGGTTGACTTACAACCAATCATCAATAAGGGTTGCTGGACTGATACATAGTGTTCACTAGAATAGTGAGCACTGCATATCAGGCCAACTTCTCACAGCCTCATTTTCAACCTTGCTTGAGGCACTATCAGGATTGCTGACGATAGAATCCCCAGGAAAGATTTGATCATTCTCACTGAAGCAGACTTTCTTTTTAGAAGTTCTGATGCCAGAGAGAGAAGGCGGGCTATCCTGTCTGCGGACAAGAATGCCTTGTCTTTAAGAGTGTCCAATTTTGCTCCCAGAAATTGTACTACTTGAGACGGAAAAAGGCTTGACTTTTGGGCATTTAGTGATAGACCCAGCGAGTGAAACACTTGCAGGCATTTTGTTGTTGCAAGATAAGCCTTGCGAAAGGATGGAGCCTTTATTAGCCAGTCGTCCAAGTATGAGAATAGTTGGACACCTTGCAGTCTGAGATGCGCTGCTACCGGAGCTAAGAATTTGGTAAAGACACGGGGAGCTGAATGTAGGCCAAAGGGAAGTACTCTGAATTGGAAGTGTGCACCTGCCACCGTGAATCTTGAAAATCTTCGATGCTTGGGATGAATTGGGATATGAAAGTATGCATCCTGGAGGTCCAGGGTTGTCATGAAATCTGCATAATCTAGAAGCTGAAGAATCTCCTGGAGAGTTACCATGCGAAAGGATTTCTTCTGAAGGTACTTGCTCAGCATACGCAAGTCTAAGATTGGCCTCCAATCTCCTGACTTTTTCTTTATCAGGAAAAAGCGAGAATAGAATCCCTTTCCTATTTGAGAATGAGGAACTCTCTCTATTGTCCCTTTTGAAAGCATAGCCTTCACCTCTTTCCTGAGAAGAGAAAGATGTGGTGGATTTTTCTTTAGAGGTGGATGAGGAGGGAAAAATTTGGTGAACTCCAGGGTGTGTCCAAATTTTATGATATCCAATACCCATTTGTCCTTGGTTATTTTCTTCCAATTGTCGAAGTACTGAGAAATCTTTGGAATTTTGAATTGTAGTGGCGAATTTGGTGCAGGCGCAACAGGATTGTCACTGCCTTCTGGCAGAATCTCTGCCCTGAGATTGACGTCTCTTGATTTGTTGCCTATAGGCAGCTGTCGGAGGATTCCTGTAGTTTTGTTGTTGCTGTTGATAATTGTATCCATAACGACCCTGGTTACCTTGTTGCTGATACTTTTGGTAACCTCCACGAAAGGAGTAGGATCCTCTGCCCCTTGCTCCACGAAAGGGCGTTTTACGATACTGTAAAGAACCCAACGATCTTGCAGTATCTGTGTCCTTTTTTATATCTTGTAGAGGTCATATGTAGGTTTTCCAAACAGGAGGTCGCCATCAAAAGGCATATCAAGGATCTCAGTTTGAATTTCAGGGCGAAAACTCGTAGATTTAAGCCAGCCCCGACGTCTTAACGTAGCTGTTCCGGCGAGTTGACGAAAGCCAAGAGACGCTATATCCATAGAAATATCTATGATTTCAGAAGCCGATCTTTCTCCTTCCATAAGGATCTTCCTTGCCTCTATCTTTTTGTCCTCAGGCAAATATTCCATATATGGCGACATATCTGACCACAATTGTCGGTCATATCTACTCAAAATGGCCAAACAGTTTGTAGCTCGGACCGTAGCGGCTGCCATGGTTGTAAAACGTTTTCCTATGTTATCCAGGCGCCTCCCATCCTTGTCAGGGGAAGCTGTTATAGGAGTGAAAGGATTCTGAGACTTTCTTTGCGCTGCCTGAGAAATTACAGAGTCTGCTTTAGGGTGACCTGCAGGGCAGGCCGGAGCATCATCCGGCGCCTTGTACTTTTTGTCAATCCGAGGCAGAATTGCAGGAATAGAGAATGGAGTTTTCATGATCTTTACTCCCTCTTCCCATATGTGATCAATTATGGGAATAGAACGTGTGGTCTTTCTGTTTAGGTCTTTAAAATCATACAAAAAACACTCAGTCTTTTGCACTGGCATAGTCAGATGAAATCTTGTAGATGCTCTCTCCATAACGGCATGAAACCCTCCCATGTCCTCAGGAGGTGAGTCAGCAGCCGGTGGAATCGGTGAAGCAGGATCTGGGATCAGATATTCATCCCATTCATCTACGGTAGTGGGCAAATTAGGAATCTCTCCGTCCTCTGCTAGCGTGTTATCGGCATCATCTTGCAACAGCTGTGAAGGTATTGTCACCTGGGGCTCAGAAACTGGTGTTGTAGGTGTAACAGTTTGCATCTCTATAGGAGCAGAAACTTGCTGCGGAGGAGGAGGTGGAGGCGGAGGAAAACGACTATTATAGTCCTTAAGCATTGCTGTGAGGTCTTGTAGCAAAGCTGCTGGCATTTGAACCATTGGTTCTTGATGAAAAACTTCTTGAGGTTCCCTCAACGACTCACATGGTTCATAGTACTCTTCTTCTTCATTCTCTTCTAGATACTTTATCCTGAGCTGTGACGGATCACGTGCCTGCCCATAAGGATCATCATCATCTTCAGATTCCTCCAAATAATGGCTGGGAGGGAGGCAAAGGTGAAATGTGGGACACATCATGATAAAATTGCCTGTTAGACGACAATTTTGAACTCAGAATAGGCGTAAATTGCAAAGGCGAGGGTTTTTTACGCCTTAAAAATCTCTGTAACAGTTGGCATCGTCGACGCTGTGATCATGGTTGTCGTCGACGAAAAAGACATAGTCAACGATGTGGTCGTCAACGTCATGGTTGAAGTCGTCGTCAATTGGACTCGCCGACGAGGGAATAATGATAGTCGACAGTGAGGTCATCGACGGTATCGTCGTCGATGGTTGGCTCGTCTACGGTATCGCCCTCGTCGACGGTATCGTCGTCGATGGAGGGCTCGACGTCCACGGGATGCTTGTCGACGACTGTGGAAGCTTCGTCACCGGGATCCTCAACGACAAAGCAGGCGTCGACGAGATGTGAATTATCGACGTCGTAGGGACTCATCGACGACACCGTCGACGAAGACTTCGTCGACGGTGTAACTTTCTTCAACGCTGAAGATCCACTCACCTTTTGTGGGGATTTCCTCGTCGACGAAGATGTTCTAGCTGTCGACGGCGGGTCCTGAAGAGATTTTGAGGTCGTTTTCTGAGAAACCTTCACCTTATCTCTAGATTTCTCCTCAGAAGAGACTTTCTTTTTCTCTTTTAGAGAGGAGGACTGACTTGCTTCAGAAGATGAAGTTTTTAAGGTCTTACTCATTTTCTCCGGAGGATCTCCAGATCTATCTCTTTTCTTGGAGATGGGGGTGGACACTTGACTTCCTTCACCTTCAGAAACCTTTTCAGATGTTTTCAATTTCTCCAGCCAAACCACCAGGCGTCCTTCACGATCCTTCAAAGTCTTTGCAGGAAAGGTTCTGCAGACTCTGCAGTCTTTGACTGTGTGTGCTGGGTCGAGGCAATAAATACACTCTTTATGTGGGTCTTCAAAGTGAAGTCTTTTCTTCCCACAGGAAGATCAGGCCAAAAATAGGCTCTTCTTAGAATCAGACATATTCTTCACTCAGAAATAAAGGCCAAAGGAAAAAACTGAGTAGAGCTCAGGGAGACTCCCTAACACACGAGGTGCGGTAGAAAATCTGAGGGTTTGCCTCTCTGTGGGGATGGTTCTAGAGGGTGCTGCTGCCTGATTGCCTGGTTTCCAAGTTTGGTTCTTTTTACAAAAAGGACTGAGATAGGCTATTGTAGTGCCTTTTCCTTACAATGTAGCCTGTGGGATAATGTTATTATGACTATAATGTATATGTTTTATTGTACCGTGAGACTCCCACCTCGTCGGCGGGGATGATTCTAAGCATGTGAATCTATGAAAGATACCCCAATACTGGATAAAAGTTACTTGCCTGTAACACAAGTAATTGTAAATAACCTTTGTTTTGCTCTTTTTCTGTTCCAAATGCAGGCAAACCATGTTGCTCTAGCTGGAGGGTCATTTTTTAAATGCTTTTGAAAAGAAGAGATTTTGCTTCATCTTATATAAGGAGATATGATGCACTTGACCGGCTTTGTGTGCAGCAGGTTTATGTAGCTTCTCCCTTTCACCAAGTAATCACATATACCCCTTTACTTGCATGGTTATCTTGCATATATTTTTGCAAACCTCCCCCAAGAATTTTAAAGTCTATGTGTCAGTTCTCCTACATTACCTAAGACTGCTCCATATTGCAAAAACACTCATCAACCACAATCTCAGCTAACTTAATCTTCACTCCTGAGGCTCTAAATTTACGCTGGACTCAACTGTCCGGGGAAAGACAGAAGTAACCCATCGTCCCCACCTCATGAATGAACAGATTCCAGTCAGTTTTCTTCAAACTATACGTCCAATAGTGGGGTCTAGATAACGATTTACTAATTGGGTACACTTATCAATGATAACGCTACTTTCTTTAGATCCTTAGCAGACTATGGGCCTGATGTACTAAGTAATGAACTAAGATTTATAAATAGCAATAAATAAATTATAATTTTCTGAATAGAATCCCATTGCATCGCATAATAAATGCCATAGCTTATTCCTATGACAATTTCTCAAGTCACCTGTACACTGTTCAAATCACCTTTTAATTCCTTATTATCTACTACTATTGAAAACACCACAACACGAGGTGAGGGAGAACAAACACATTAATGTATCCTTGGTAACAATTTCTTCAGAGTTTTTCAAGGACCAACAGACAAAAACTAAAATCAATCCTCTTCATGGCCTACCAATGATGTGAATAAAAAAAGGAAACCTCTCAAGCGCTCTGAATAACTTTAAGATCAAAATTCCTCTTCCAAATACATTGAACCTGTAGATGGCTCACAAAAATTATTTTTAAAAAAATGGTCACATTTAATAAACTATAAACTGTTATGCTGCCTACAATGTGGTAGTAAACAACCCGAAAGGAATATGTGACAATTTCTCCCTGTCCACTGGGGTGGAAAAGCACAAAACAGAACTACTACTTTTGCTCCCAATAATGACCAGATTCCTTGTATCTAGGTCAGAAATCCACCTCTGTGTGGTCAATTTATAAAGAGATGCCTAATAGAAATCTAAAAGTGTAACTAATGAAAGTAACTTCATTGCTGAAAGACAATCAAAAAATAAAAACAAGAAGAGACCCAGAAGATAAACATTTTGCCTGTGAATAATTTGCCATTCCTTGTAAAGTACTTGAAAGCTGTGTTCTAATATAGTTCAAACAATATATAGTTGCAAACATAATATTCAGGCAATTGTTGTCAGAGAATACAATATTACAGGTTGTTAACTAAGCCCTCCACATTTTGGGTAGAAGGGTTTTTTGCTTGCTCATACTACTTGAGTAGTCTTTGACACAGCAAATCCAGAATGGTACGGTCCTCAGGTGGATTTACTCCGATAAAGAGAATACCTCCCTGTGCATAAAAATATTTCTACACTTTGTCAGATACCTCCTCTCTTATTCAAGTTGTGTCCAAGACTCAAATCTTTCTCCAACGCTTTACAATCTTTATATTGATTCTCTTGGATTTTGCCTCACTTTAACATCTCTTGCCATTTATATAGTGATGCTACCAGCTGTACATGAAAATATTTTCACTTTATGGCATAACACACCTTCTCCAGATTTTGTAAGATAAACAATCATGGATGTCGAGTGACCACCTAAAACTGAATCTGATCCACACCAAATGTTTCAGAATCACAAGCCTTATTAAATGCACTAAATCTTTGGACTTCTGTTGGGCAAAATAAATATCTTAATCTAGGGGCGCATACCGACTCACAAACAATGAGCACACAACATAAACTCGGATTGAGAGGGACAAAAAGATGGATTCCAGAATCACACTTCAACACTGTAGTGCAATCTCTAGTTTTATCTATGCACAATTATGCTCACCCTTCTCTATACCATGCCTCAAGTTCATGTTGCCAACCTGAAGGCTGTGTACCACAACGCTGATGTCAGGGATTACTTAATATGACCAATATGACCACATTTCCCCACCAATCAGACTGCACGATTGGATCTAAAAGGATATTTAAAAGGAGTTTCACAGTGCACACAATACTGGTAACCAAAGCTTACTGGCTCACAAATTGGCCAATTCGGTATGACAGTGCTCTCCAGGAAGCTCATCTTTCTAGAAAGGTCAACTATCAAAATATACTGTTGTTTTTCACAGTCCTTCTATGGAAGAGTGCATACATCTGGAACGGTATTCCAACTGAGATGAAGACTAACCTTTGTTTACTCATTACCCACCTTCGTGCTCAAAAAAACATTTCGGGTTAGGTCCTGAGCTTAACTCACATGAAGGTTCTAAATGCAAAAGTTACAGGCCTCTTTATTTTGTTTCTGTCAGGGAGACACTGCCTCCGCAAAAAACTGGTCTCCTGCCTCCAAGACATGGGGAAAGAGACTAGGAAACTGACAAATGGTGGTATTACCACATGCTCCCCGGAAGTAGCCCACATAACACCCACCATGTAAATATTGGTTAGGTTACTGAAGGGTCAATTTTTACATGGTTTGTCACAGAGGAAGGGTGATTAGGAAAAAAAGTAGTTGGTGGTGGGTTCCAACAGCTCGAACCTGGCAGAAACCCCTATCTGATCTTCTATGGTATTCAGGAGTCTAGTTTGATGTACCTGCAATTTAATCCCTTGACATTCACTGAACCTTTAACAAGGCTGCACAGCTTCCATCACCTCTGCACCCCGAGAAGCTATGGTAATCACAGGAAATGCAGCATCCACTAGGTACATCAGCATCATTGTACTTGTACCACCATGATAACATCTGCCACCATCTTCACCATTCTCCTGTCAAGGTGCAACAGCCCCTTAAATTAAGGGGACGTACCGCCAGCAGATCTGGCAGGAGACTTGCAGGGAGGAAGTAGGAATTAGGCACAGGTGCAAGCAGTGCTCTGCCCAAGAGTAAATGAAGGTCATAGAGGTGTTCCTTAGTGCCGGACATGGTATGAAGTAATGCAGTATCTACTATTAAACTGGCCTTTAGTGGTCAGATTTACAAAGCTTTTTGGGCACACAAGCTTAATTTATGGTATGCACACAGATATCTGAAGGTAAAAATGACAGATTTTGATTTACAACATCAGTAGATATTTATGAAGGAAAACCCATAAACGTAAAACATCAGCAAGTACTATAAATTGGCCAGTTATAGGTTTAAAGCTGCCTTTCAAACACAGGTGCTTTCCAAGGGAGGGACACTTAATGTTGGAAATACCCCTAAGTGGTACAGCTTTCTGAGAATACATCAACATTCCCAATAGTTTTCTTACTAATTATATAGATAATAATGGCAAAAAGTCTGTGTAACTTGGCCTCAACCTTAATATTTTCGAAGACTGTATGATAAAGAAAAACTGGACTAATCAGGTATAATACAAAGATCCAAATGCAGGTTTTTGATATCATAAATACAGATGGCATGCTTTTTTTCATGGCCAGGGGCTGGAAAAGGAAAATCCCTCTACAGCCTCTTCAAAATGACTACGATATTCGCGTGGTTTGTTTAGGGAGCTGCATGGTTAATAGGAGTTTTTGTTAGTATAGGACCACAGGCGTCCTGCATCCAGAGGTCATTCCGATTATGAAAACCTACATGTATTTAAATCTAGTTATTTGACAACTGTAATGCAGGGCTGAAACATTACTGTAGATTACGGTCCAACATTCTGTATTGCTGGGTAGAAAACATATAGAATGAGCTAATACAGAGGACGATACATTTTGCCCGAGGATGGACATGGAAAAAAGACACGCTTAGAAAAAATATACTAAGAAAAAAGTACATATAGAAGGAAGATTACTCAAAGCACCTGCTGCAATGATTGTGAAATGCATTAATTTGTGTTACAAAAGTGACCCAGGCCTTTGATTATAGGAGCAATGAACTAGGTCGTAATTTGTTACATTCTTCTAGTACAGTACTTACCTATTTTTGAAGTCTCTACACGGGTTTGTTTATTGGTTTCTTTACGGACATAATCCACAAGCTGTCCTAACCGAGTTGAACTGTTGTATGGCACTTCATCATCACACAAGTAGCACCTGTATCCACCAAGGGAGTTTGAAGAACACAAAAACAATCAAAGAAATGAAACATGCTTATATTCTCTTTAGCGCTCTTGTTCTGCTTTCACAGAGAGTGAAAAATACCCTTTTATGGCAATTGTCTTTTTTTAAACCTCACTTTCTGTCCATTCCAAAATGCTTTCCGACATATTTAAGTAACAAAGTGTCCCCCCTCCCCCCTAATCGGTGGGGATTTAGCGTATATATATATATATATATATATATATATATATATATATATATATATATATATATATATATATATATATATATATATATATATATATATATATATATATATATTTATTTATTTTTAACTGTTTTTATTAAACAAGTAAAATGGGAAGGTCATCGCATACAGTTAGTCATTAATTGTAGCAGTGTCACATTTTCGCAAGTCAGGCAGTTACATAGTATATGATATCATGTGTGGTAGGACAAGATGTTCACTATCTATACATATCAAGGTGTGAGGTGTGATTTAATTTATATTTTGACGGTTATGCATGCATTAAAATACTTCCTATAAAGACTGATTAAGATATGTTCAAACTTAAAACTGCACAATGTAAAAATGTTGGCATAATTCTGAATAACAGTAACTGACTTCTATTCTACAAACTATCTAGGACTATAATTCCTGTAAAATCTAGATATTATTAAAACTAAACAGCGGTGCAGCTGCAATTGAATTCTATTAATATCTGTGCGTGAAACAATATATGCAAATACTCTAAATAGTTTTTTATTAACCAATCGCCATCCTATTTTTTATTAAAATCTAATAAGTGAATAACCATTCTGTGGGCGGCACACATCATAATACAAACCATAAAAACATCAACGACAGCCGATAAAAGAAAAGCAAAAAAATACAAAATCTAAAGAATTTCCCTCATTATTATACATGTGGTTTAAAAAAAACTGGATATTGGGGGAAGGCCAACACTGCTGCTTGTGGGCTTTTCTTTAACCAACCTATATCACAACTCTGAAAGGGAGGCATCCTGGTAAATGAAGGAGGCCCACATATGCTAGTCATGCATATATCCTACTACTAATTTTTTAGCAGAAGCAGCATATTTCATGTCAACACGAATGTCCCCTATAATAGGGAACAGTATGCTTTATGTTCACTTGTGTCTCAATAAAAAGAATACCAAGTAGGTGGGTTCGTACAAATCATTGTATATACTACAGGCCACATCAAACATTTATGTAAAGTGTATTTTAATGCACCCATTTTTAGGTCCAGCTAAATAAGGCTTTAACTGACGGCTGCGACATAAACAATATATGAGAGTGAGAGTGATAGAGACAGAGAGTGTAAGTGAGAGAGTGATAATGTAAGTGAGAGAGAGAGAGAATTACTTGTTGAAAGTTTCTTCCCCATATTAGATCAGCATGTCTGGGAGCTACTGGGCATTGTAACTCATGCAGAAAAAATAGATTTTTGCTTGTGCAGATAAGAGCTTCAGAGAGGTGCTTCCACCTCAACACCTCGTAAGTATTGCACTGATTCCATCCTGCATATTAGCTGACCCTTGCAGAGGTGGCAGCAACTATATAAGCAGGGGTTGATTACAACTCCTATGTTTACATTGCCCAGCAACAGTGCAACAATGGACAAGATGTGCTTTCATCCCGACTTAGCTAATTAAACAAGTCTCCTGCATTTAGACTCAGTCCATCTGTCTCATTTCCCTGGCAGTGTCTCCCAAGAAATGTTGCTTTACATGTTGTTTAAAGTGCAACTGCTGGATGCTGCATTGCGCGGGGGAGTGCCAGGCTTCAACATGCCCTGCCTGCACTGTCCACATAATCCTTTAATACCAAAGTTACCCAGAGCACCTATTGTCAACTTGCAACATCAAACTGCTAGCGAGCTCCATCTACTATAACACAAAACTTGATTCGATGTCTGGTGGTAGAGTTTGGGTTCAGTTGCTAAAATGATGTGTAGATGACACATTCCTGAGATTTAGTATTGAACTTGCCTTTCAGAACACTGATCAACAACTCCTTAACAACAGGAGAAGAATTTTAAAAAGGCATAAGTACGCCCAGTACTAAAGAAAACAAACTCGGTCCCTCAAGACTCCAACAGTAGGCCCATAGCAAACGATCATTCCTAGGCGAAATGTCACCTCTTGCCCAGATTTCACTATTAACTTGATAAAACTTCCTACACTCTGACTTCCAAAAACGATTCCTTCCAGGAAGAGCCACAGAATCAGCCCTAATTTCCATATGGAAAAACCTTAAAAAACACAGCGAACCAGAATGAGGCTGCTGCACTAATTCTCTTGGACCATTTAGCTGCCTCATGACACACTAATCCTGAGACTCAAGGAAGTTACCTCTCTCACTTAGATCTCATTTTACCTACACAATAGAACAAATGTGGTCCACACTCCTGCATAAGTAACGAAGTGACTCTCAGGTGCGACTGTTTACCGTTAATGGTCTGTAAGCCTTTAATAAAAAGAATTTTAAAAAAATACTCCTGCATAAAAGCAGAAGCTCCTCAAGGCTATATCCTCAAACACTTCATTTTTAACATCCACAAGAAATCCTTAATAGAATTGATCAATGTTTTTGCGTTCACCAGCTATAATTACACAGATGACATACAGATACTTCAAAAATGTAAAAGCCCCAAGAACACCGGAACCTCCAAAATCTTCAGTAGCCTCCAGGCTGGTGACCAGCAGATGACATAGAGCAATCTCAAATTGAACACATGCAAATTTGAAAACTTATGACCATTTCTGCACCTGGCCTGATAATCTAGGACCACCACCAAAAATGTATAAGGAGGAAAGAAAGCTTAGAATTGCCATGGACTCCAAGCTGTTCGAGAATGTCTAAATAGATAAACTATCCAGATCAAGCTTTCTTACCAAGAAACCAATGCCATGCATCTGCCACACCTAGGATTCTCCCATAGTCCCAACGATCTCTCTTATACTGTCAAAAAAAGATTGTGCCAAAGGGCTATATCATGGTTCACCTTTATCAACTATAAGAAGACTACAGAGAACACTATTGCTAGACTCCTACTACATGTAAAGCCGCAAGCCCCTCTTTTCCCTACCTTGGAGGCACTCCACTGGTTACCAGTTGCTGAAGTTCCTCTTCCAAGCTGCTTTAAAGCACCCACAGGGTAATAAATGGCAAAGGACCACTTTTTATAAAAGTAAAAAAATAATAAAATACATCCAACAAAAGACCCTACGCTCTGCCCGATTCAAAATCCCAGAATATAAGTTAAAAAAACATGGGTGGAACATCTTTCTCTGTACAAGCACTGAGCTACGGAATTTGTTACCACTAAAAATATGTTCCACTGAGAATCATCTCCGCTTCAGAACGCTAGTCGAGAGCTGGCTTTTCTAAACATGATCTCAATACTCATGACACAACAATGTACAGCAATAGTATGAACTATACATTAAAAAATACATAGAAAAATAAATTACCTTTGCTTTATACAGGACTATGCAAGTATATTGTACCTTACACTTTCATATAGGTCTAAGTATAGAGAAAATCTAATGAGCATGTACATATGTAGTTATATGGGTCTGTAATTTGAACAGGGATGGCACTGTTAGGAGTATGCACGTGTGAATGCATATGTAATTATGTGCATGTCTAAATATATATAGATTCAGAAAGGGGGTGGTGATGAACAGAGTGTCTGAATTAAGCAGACCACTCTTACCCAGTCCAAAGATCAGGGCTTGATCCATCACCGTTATTTAGCTCACTGCACCATCCCAGCTCAGAACCTGGCTATATGCAAATCAGTCTGGCCCTGGCCCAGTGCATCATGGGAACAGGATAGACTAAACTACCAAGCCAATTCTTCACCAGAAAGGAGACAAGCTACCGGGGACCGGTTTCTGGCATTTCAGCCGTCGTCGGCCCGGCTTGCTTGAATCCTGATGGTGCAGTGAGCAAGGGACTCATGTCTGAGTATACCCTGCCACATCTATAGTGGCCAAAAACGATTCAGAAAGGGGGTGGTGATGAACAGAGTGTCTGAATTAAGCAGACCACTCTTACCCAGTCCAAAGATCAGGGCTTGATCCATCACCGTTATTTAGCTCACTGCACCATCCCAGCTCAGAACCTGGCTATATGCAAATCAGCCTGGCCCTGGCCCAGTGTATCATGGGAACAGGGCAGACTAAACTACCAAGCCAATTCTTCACCAGAAAGGAGACAAGCTACCGGGGACCGGTTTCTGGCATTTCAGCCGTCGTCGGCCCGGCTTGCTTGAATCCTGATGGTGCAGTGAGCAAGGGACTCATGTCTGAGTATACCCTGCACCATCAGGATTCAAGCAAGCCGGGCCGAAGACGGCTGAAATGCCAGAAACCGGTCCCCGGTAGCTTGTTTCCTTCCCAGTATAAGAATTGGCTTGGTAGTTTGGTCTGCCCTGTTCCCATGATGCACTGGGCCAGGGTCAGACTAATATGCATATAGCCAAGTTCTGAGCTGGGATGGTGCAGTGAGCTAAAAAACGGTGATGGATCAAGCCCTGATCTTTGGACTGGGTAAGAGTGGTCTGCTTAATTCAGACACTCTGTTCATCACCACCCCCTTTTCTGAATCATTTTTGTCCACCATAAGCGTGGAAGGGTATACTCAGATGTGAGTCCCTAGCTCATTGCACCATCAGGATTCAAGCAAGCCGGGCCCAAGACGGCTGAAATGCCAGAAACCGGTCCCCGGTAGCTTGTTTCCTTCCCAGTATAAGAATTGGCTTGGTAGTTTGGTCTGCCCTGTTCCCATGATGCACTGGGCCAGGGTCAGACTAATTTGCATATAGCCAAGTTCTGAGCTGGGATGGTGCAGTGAGCTAAAAAACGGTGATGGATCAAGCCCTGATCTTTGGACTGGGTAAGAGTGGTCTGCTTAATTCAGACACTCTGTTCATCACCACCCCCTTTTCTTAAATATATATAGAAACATCACAAACTAAAGAACAAGTTACTTACCTTCAGTAACGATATATGTGTAAGAAACAGTAGTTAGTATTAGATTCCTTACCTTAGAATATCCCCAGGCATCAGACTGCATCCGGAAATTTTTGCGTAGCAGTACCCTTGCGCGTCGGTAGGCGTTGTCTGCGGCTCCGCGTCCGTCATCGGTGTCGTGCTGACGTCGTCGGAGTACTTAGACGCCGCCTCCGCGTACTCACGTCAGTTCTTAGACACAGCTTTTCCGCGCCAGAAACGCAGAGCCATGTTAAAAAACCAACACTGGTGCCATTGAAACTAGGGCCCTGAAAGGGGATGACCATAACCCTAGATATCGGATCGCAGAATGAGGAGGATGGGTGGGGCGGTAAGGAATCTAATACTAACTACTGTTTCTTACAGATATATCGTTACCGAAGGTAAGTAACTTGTTCATCTGAAAGAAACAGGTTAGTATTAGATTCCTTACCTTAGAATAGATACCCCAGCAATATCAACCCCGGTGGTGGGTCTGCGAACCAATAATCACACCAGAAAGTCGTGGAGGACGGAACGGCCAAAGAAGCCATCCCTCCGGACTTGGCTGTCCAGGCAGTAGTGTCTTGCAAACGTGTGCAGCGAGGCCCACGTAGCTGCCTGACAAATGTCCTGCAAGGGGACTCCCCGACCCAGGGCAGTAGTAGCCGCCGCGGCCAGAGTGGAATGGGCCCTCAGCCCAACAGTAGGTTCCTTCTTTACCAAGGAGTAACACGCCTTGATACACAAGACGACCCACCGAGAGATGGTCCGCTTGTGTACCGCCCTTCCCTTCTTAGCGCCCACGTAACCAACACAGAGTTGGTCATCCACCCGGAACTGGCGTGTGAGATCCAGATGGAATGAGAGCGCACGTTTTAGGTCCAGACGGTGGAGCCGCTCTTCCTCCTTTGAGGGATGCGGAGGCGGAAAGAAGGTGGGCAAGGTGATAGACTACCCGATGTGGAAGGCCATGACAACCTTGGGCAGGAAAGAGGGTCTTGTCTGCAACACAACCTTGTCCGGATGGACAGAAAGGAAAGGAGGTTTGGATGAAAGAGCTTGGAGCTCACTCACTCTCCTGGCAGAGGTGATGGCAACCAGGAAAGCAGTCTTCAGAGTAAGAAGGCGGAGAGGACAGTTGTGAAGTGACTCAAAGGGAGCGCACATCAGATAGGTAAGAACCAGGTTCAAGTCCCACTGAAGCATCACTAAAGGAACAGGTGGAAACGAGTGTGTGATGCCTTTCAGAAAACGAGTTACAATAGAGGACTTGAACAAAGAAGGTTGATCAGGCAGCCTTAAAAGGCTGAAAGGGCAGAAAGGTAGCCCTTGATAGTGCCCAGAGCAGAGCCCTGCTGGGCAAGAGAAAGAAGGAAGAGAAGAACCTCAGAAAGAGGAGAAGAGATAGGATCCACAGCCTTTGCTGTGCACCATGCCACAAATCTGTTCCACCTGCAGGCGTATACCGACTTTGTGGAGGGACGCCTGGCTGCCAGAATGACATTACAGACTTCAGGAGGCAAGTCAAATGGCCTCAACTGTCACCGCTCAATCTCCAAGCATGGAGGTGGAGACTGGACAGGTTCGGGTGGAGGACCGTCCCCTGCTGCTGCGACAGAAGGTCCTCCTGAAGATGCAGACGAACCGGGGGATCGACTGACATACTGAGTAGCTCGGGATACCAGTACCTTCGTGCCCAGTCCGGAGCCACAAGGATGACTTGGGCCCAGTCACGTTTGATCTTCTTCAGCACTCTGGGCAGTAGTGGTATAGGCCGAAAGGCGTACAACAGACCGCAACTCCACTCGCGACGAAAAGCGTCTCCGAGCGAGTGCCGCCTTGGAAATTCCAACGCGCAGAACTGATTTATTTTATTTATTTATTTATTTGCTTCTATAGCGCAGGAATCGAGCCCGATTGGGTTATCTCCGCGCTTTGACTGCAACAACAGGTGGTGAAAACTACTTTACAGATAACCTGAGAATGCAAGAGGGGACAGCCATTAGTTATATCTCCATAAACAGATTAGTTTTTAACATTTTCCTAAATGTAAGGTGATTGGAGGTCTGTCTGAGGCTGAGCGGCAGGTTATTCCACAATGTCGGCCCCACTGAGGAGAGGGCTCGGCCGCCTTGTCTGGTCTTTTTAATAAAAGGTGGTTTAAGCAGGAGTTGGTTACTTGACCGTAGATCTCGTTCGGGTTTATAAGGCTGTAATAGTTGAGCTAGGTAGTTGGGGCCGTTTCCAAATAGACATTTGTGGACAGTACAGCAGATTTTAAATTTAACCCGTTGGCGTATTGGGAGCCAGTGTAGTTCTCTCAACAGGGGTCCAGAAGATGTTCTTGGGGGGGGGCATTCAGAATCAATCTGGCCGCCGTGTTCTGGGCCACCTGCAGTCGATTGATGGCATCCTCATTGGCTTGTATCAGAAGCCCATTGCAATAGTCAAGGCGACTTATTACAAGGGCTTGTACCAGGGTCTTTCTGTAGGTGTCCGGTAAAAGAGGAAAGACTCGCCTGAGTAGTCCAATGGTGTGAAAACAGGCTCCTGCAATTACATTTGTGTGATCTTTTAGGGTTAAGTTTTGGTCCAGTTTCACACCCAGATTTTTGATGGTTGGTTTTGGGGAGGGTACAGGTCCCAAATCCTGGGGCCACCAGTCAGGAGACCAGAGCATGCTAGCTTTCCCAAAGAGCATCACTTCTGTCTTCCCGACATTACACTGGAGGTAATTGGAGGCCATCCAATTGGAGAAGGCCCTCATACCTTCCGCAAAGTTTTCCCTAACATTAGAGTTAGGGGCATGGAAAGGGTAGAGGAGTTGAGTGTCGTCGGCGTACGACACTGGTGTGAATCCGTACTTCCTCACAATCTCAGCAAGGGGTGCCACATACACATTAAATAATGTGGGGCTTAGGCATGAGCCCTGTGGCACCCCCTTAGTGAGCGCCCTGGAGATGGAATGATAGGGGCCCAGGCTGACAGATTGTGAGCGGCCAGAGAGGAAGCTTTCCAGCCATGCAAGCGCTTGACCTCTAATGCCCACTCCTTGTAGTCGGTTCAACAGGATTTTATGTGATACAGTGTCAAAAGCAGCTGACAGGTCTAACAGCACCAGAATCATCGAGCCTCCTCTATCCTGTGACATCTTGATGTTATCGGTCACGGAGAGGAGTGCAGATTCGGTGCTGTAGTTGGGCCTGAACCCAGATTGAGATTGGTCCAGGCCCCCTGTCGCTTCTATGAAACTGGAGATCTGGGTGTTAACAAATTTCTCAGCCAACTTGGTCAGGAGGGGCAAAAGAGAGATGGGGCGGAGGTTGGAAAGTTCCGTCCAGGGAGCGGTGGTGTTTTTGCGTATCGGATTCACAACTGCCTCTTTCCACTGTTGCGGGAGTTTACCTTCTTTGAAAGAGAGATTGAGGATTTTTGTAATGATTGGGCATAATGATCTGCTCAGGCTGTTGGTTAGCCTAGCAGGGAGAAGATCATGAGGGGAGCCAGATTTCATGTTGCTCAGAAGTGTAAGTATTTCGCTCTCTGTGATGACATTGCATGTTCTCTTCTGTGGCGAATAGATCTAACCAAGGCTCTCCCCACTGCAGAAAGAGACCTTGCGCCACGTCCGAGTTCAGACGCCATTCGTGATCCATCCTGCACCGGCGGCTGAGTTCGTCCGCCCTGGCGTTCGGAGAACCTGCCAGGTGTTGAACCACCAGGTTCACGCCCTGACGTTCCAGCCACTGCCAGAGGCGCAGAGCCTCCTGGCATAGGGTCCACGACCCCAACCTGCCCTATTTGTTGCAGTACCACATGGCGGTGGTGTTGTCCGGTAACACCTGCACTACACTCCCCCGGACAGAGGGGAGGAATGCATTCAGTGCTAGACGAATCGCCCGCAGCTCCAAAAGGTTGATATGGAGCCGGGACTCAGCCGGAGACCAGAGGCCTCTGATCTCCGCCTCTCCCATGTGGCCTCCCCAGCCCTGGAGGGACGCGTCCGTCACAACCACGTGCTCCGGTTGGGGAAGGGAGAGGGATCTGCTGCTGACCCAATCGTGGTCCGTTATCCACTACTGCAGCTGTCTCGCAGTGCCCTCCGAGATCAGGACATGGTCGGATAGGTTGCCCTGATGCTGGGCCCACTGAAACTTCAGGTCCCACTGCAGAACCCGCATCCGCCACCGGGCGTGATGCACCAGAAGGATGCAGGAGGCCATCAGCCCCAGAAGCCGCAGCGTCAACCTGACCGAGACCCGGGATAAAGGCTGAAAGAGTGGAATCAGAGCCTGAATATCCCGGACCCGCTGTTCGGGTGGATAAACCCGAAACTGCGCCGAGTCGAGGACCGCTCCGATGAAGAGGAGCTTCTGAGAGGAGCACAGGTGTGACTTCGGCACATTGATGGAAAACCCGAGCTGGTGCAGGAGGTCTGCCGTAGTCTGGAGGTGGCTGACGACTGTCTGGGGCGAGCCCGCCTTCAACAACCAATCGTCGAGGTAGGGGAAGACTGAAACCCCCTAACCTGCGCAGATGAGCTGAGACCACCGCCATCACCTTTAAAGAACACCCGTGGGCCGCTGGTAAGGCCGAAGGGGAGCACGGTAAACTGAAAGTGCTCGTGGCCTACAGTGAACCGCAGGTAGCGCCGGTGAGCCGGCAGGCCGGGGATGTGGAAATAGGCGTCCTGCAAGTCCAACTCTACCATCCAGTCTCCTGGGTCCAGGGCAGCTAGCACCTGAGCCAGTGTCAGCATTTTGAACTTCTCCTTCCGGAGGAAGCCGTTGACGTTCCTGTAGGAGCTAGCACCTGAGCCAGTGTCAGCATTTTGAACTTCTCCTTCCGGAGGAAGCCGTTGACGTTCCTGTAGGAGAGTAGGGTCTGCAATCCTATGGTAGCCCCAGATTTTTGCTTTTTGCTTCACTGGTTTAAGACTTTCCCTGGCTGTGGGCCTGCTAATCAGACCCACAGCCTAGCTATTGTCTCTCTAAATTGACACCCATGTACTTTAGGTGCATTTACCAATTGCTATTGGGTCACTCTTGTAAGTCCTTGTACAGTGTACCATAGGTACCCAGGGCATAAGTGTACTCAAGGCCTTCCAGGGGCTGCAGCATGTATTGTGCCACTCCTGGCTGGCCATCTAAGCAGACACAACTGGCTGGTAACACAGCTGGGGAAAGGTGGTGTAGTCACCCTTTGCTTTAGATATAGTATACCTATATCTAAACCTAAAATGGACACATATACTCCTATAAGTCACTCCTATGGCAGGCCTTAACAATCCTGGAGGCAGAGTGCTTGGAATTATGTGAGATGGTTCTCTAGCATGAGCTGAGCCTGTCTGCAGCTTTCGGAACCAAGTCCTTTAGCTGTTTCCATGATACCGCTATACCATATACTCTTAAGTGCATTATAATCCTCGCGGTTATTGCAAACTTTGGCATAGCATTATCAAAACATGTCGAGCAAGGTGTTATACGAATTGGAATACTACCCCCTCGCCAGTTCTGGCGACAGGGGTAGCATTCCGCCCTAGAGGGACACGACATGTATGTAACTGTGAACCCCGGTTAAAGTTAAACAGAGCCTCAGCATCACAAAATGGATGCTGCCACCACAGACACGAGTCTGACCTCCTGCTGCTGGGAGTCCTTCCAGCGAGGGAGGCCTGGACAAAGGGTTTCCTGCCTTGGGAGGTGCTAGTACCACCCCAGACAGGATTTTGTGTATTGAGGTAAGACAGGCTGAAAGGAATGAGACATGCCTGGGGCACACAAGGTGTCCCTGTGCATACCCCGTTTCAAACCAGTTGCTAGGGCACTCCAGCCCCATCTCTGGCGCGAAACCGGACAAAGGATAGGGGGTGTAACCACCCCCCTTTCCTGGTCCCACCCATAGGAGGGACCTAGTCACAGTACAGCCCCCTTTAGGAGAATAAAGGTAGGAGCTGGTCCCATTCCAAATTAGATTAATCCTGAACAACTTTACAAGAAGAAACTCTGGACTTCCACGTTCTGCTCCACAGAAGACTGAAGAAATCTCCCTTGTGGCTAAGGAGTGACCACCCTGCATAAGCAGGCACCATCAAGCGCCCTTGCGGTTCACTTTGTCATCCTTCTTCCTGAAACAGAGCCCGACGAGATCCGGACTTCCAGACCTCTCCGACCTCTACCTACATCTGCAGCACAGCTGAGATCCGTGGGCGCGACGAGACACGTCGGACCGGCCATCTTGGAGAAACTGCACTTCGCTTCCAGCACGACTTCAGAGGCATCCTCGAGAAAGTGCTTTGGGGATTGAGAAGCCCCAGCCCCGAGCAGCTCCTGCACAGAAGATCAGCCCTCCAGCATCCACGAGATCTGCGTGGGGCCCTTTTGCTTGATTGCTGCTCGACGCGTTGTCTGGTCACTTGCCGGCTGGCTAGTGACCTCCTAGACGACGATCCACGAAATCTACATCGCTGGTCTGGTTGATCCAGACTGGCCCTTGCTTCCCTACAAACGAGAAGCACCCCGGACCCTCCTGGTCCGCACCAGATGCCTTTTCCACCCACCGCGTGGGTTGCCTTTGCCAAGGCCTGTTGACGCCGAATCGGAAACCAACACCGCCGACAGCGAGAGCCTGCGTGGGACAGCTCATGCCTCCATCCTGTTCGTCGAAGACACCTCCTGGTCCACGTGGCTGCAGAGTCAAGCATCCACTATTCACCTGATCGCGACAGCAGCATCTGGTTCCTTCCTGGTTCCACTCCAGTCACTGGCTAGTGACTTTGAACATTGTCCCCTATGCTTTCAGGTCTCCATCTTCCTCGATCCACCCTTGGATCGCACCGGACATCTTCCTCCTGGTCGCCTGCAGCATCTTTCTTCAAGGCTCCATAGACTTCAACGCGGAAACCCGACACACTTTCACACCTATGCACCCGCAGCCCGTGGGTGAGGTAACGAGAGCATTTTGGTGCTCAAGGGTAGATTGACTCTCCTAGTGTCCAGGTATCCTGTCGTTTTAGTCGTAACTAGTTGGAACTGTCTTTTACTTACCTTTTTCGTAATTTGTTCTGCCCATTGACTTTGTTTCGCATCTCGCTTGTGAGTTCACACTCTGCACACGCTTCCCGTGGGCCTCCTACTACTTACCTAAGGTTAGGGTAATGTAGTCCCAGCGATCCTACAGCCTCTGGGCATCTTCATTTCCTCGATCGATTTCCTTATACCATATACTTAGTATATGGTTTGTCGTGCACCATTGTAATTTGTGCAACTTAACGTATTTTTCTTAAGAGTCTTGTCATGTGCTTAGCCCTCTGATCTCATAAAGAGTTATTTATTTATTTAAAACATTTATAAAGCGCAGCTGTCACCTTACAGGTATCCTGGCGCTGAGATAACTCCTAAGATAGATGCACTGAGAGACAACAATAGAATAGCCAGCAATTAACCTTTAGGAAACAGCCAGGTTTTGATCCGTTTCCTCAAAGGGAGAAGTTCTCTTATTTGGCGGATGTCCAGAGGCAAGCTATTCCAAAGTTTGGCCGCTGCAACTTTGAAAACTCTCCCTCCGGTTTTGACCTTTTTAAATCTCGGTACTTTGACAAGACAGGCCGTTGTAGATCGGAGGGCTCTGGTTGGAATGTACCATTCAAACATAGATTGCAGGGGGCCAGGCCCGACTCCATGCAGGGCTTTAAAAACAAGACAGAGAGATTTGAAAGCAACTCGCTGTTTCATAGGGAGCCAGTGAAGCTCGGCCATTGCCGCAGTGGCCGAAGATCTCCTTGGCCAGCCCAGGGCCAATTTGGCAGCGGCAGTTTGAACTCTTTGGAGTCTGTCTAACAGCACAATGGGGCCTCGAGCAGCAGCGCATTACAATTGTCAAGGCGACTAAGAATGGTGCACCTGACTATTAAGGCCCGGGCCCGTAAGGGAAGGAGTGGCAAGATCTTACGAAGAGAGCGAATGAGGGCCGGGCAGGTGGACACTGTTTTCGCAGCCTGGGCTTCCATACTGAGTTTGTTGTCCATCATAACACCCAGATTGCAGACAGTGGTGACTGGCTGTGGCTTATCCGGACAGTGGTGACTGGCTGTGGCTTATCCGGAGTTCAGAGGTGTTTTGTTAGTAATAAATATCTTGTTTATTTTCATAACAACCTGTGTGGTGTCCTTTCATTTGGTATTCAAGGGGTTATATGTGGTAAAATAGCTGGCTTCACATGCCAAAAGAGTTTAGCCTAAGACTGCTTTGTCCATGCTACCATTAGGATAGCTGGTCTATAAGGTTGCCTTACAACCAATCACCATAAGGGTTGTTTGGACTGATACAAGGTGATCACTAGAACTAGTGAGCATCATATATCAGGCCAACTTCTCACAGTTCCTTAGATCCAAGATAGGGCGTAGGCCCCCTTTGCCCTACTTGGGTACCAGAAAGTAGTGGGAGTAGCAACCACACCCTACTTCTGGCCCAGGAACGCGCTCGATGGCCCCCTTGGCCAAGAGGGCCGTAACTTCCTCCTGCAGAAGTCGCAAATGATCCCCCGATACGCGGTGGTATTGCGGTGGCATGGCTTGAGGGCTCGCCTCGAAGGGGAGGAAGTAGCCCCTTCGGACGATTTGCAGCACCCAGCTGTCCGATGTGACAGTGCGCCAGTGGTGGAGGTGATGGCGAACTCTGCCCCCCACTGGCGTCACATGGGCCTGAAAGCACGGACTAGGAGGGTTTTGAGGCGGATGCTGCGGGGGAAGGTGTGGACTGACCTCGCCGTTGTCCCCGACCGCCACCACAGCGGTTTCCACGGCCGCCACCGCGTTGGATGTTAGTCTGCGGTGCGTGGCTGGCAGCACATGTGGGGGCGCCCCTTCCTTGGCCACGAAAGGAGCGAAAGACACTCGTTTGTTGGTGCGGGGCCGAGAGGCCCAAGGACCTGGCCGTAGCCCTGGAGTCCTTAAAGCGCTCAGGCGCATGGTCTGCCTTGTCGCCAAAAAGGCGACGGCCATCAAACGGCATGTCCATGAGTGTATTCTGGACATCGGCCGAAAAGTTGGCAGACCTCAACCAGGCGTGGCGACGAATCGCCACCGTCATTGCCATCGCTCTGCCCAGTGAGTCGGTGGTATCCAGCCCACACCGGATAGAATACCGTGCCGCATCCCGGCCTTCCACAAGGGCCTGGCCGAGTTTGGCCCGCACCTCCAACGGGCACTCTGGCAGCACTTCCGCGACCGTGTCCCACAGAGAGTGGGTGTAGCGACCCAAGAGGCATGCGGTGTTGGAAGACCGTAGTCCCAGACTCAGGGAGGAGAATACCTTCTTGCCGTACTGCTCATACCTCTAGGGTCCCATTCGACGGAGCCGACGGGAATGCAGTCTGGGAATTGGAGGCCTGGATGACCAGGCTCTCGGGGGTGGGGTGGGTGGACAGGAAACATGGGTCGCCCGGGGCCGGGCGGTGGCGTCTGGCCACGTTCCTATCTACAGGCGAACCTGTAGCGGGCCTGGACCAAGTGCCCAAAAGAATGTCTGTCAAGGCCTTATTAAACTGCAGCAGAGGCTCAGCCGAGCTTGACTGCGGTTTAAGGACCTCAGTGAGGAGGTTAGTCCTCACAGCCGCGACGGGGAGCTCAAGGCCCAAGGCCTCAAGAAAAAGTTTAGTCAAAAAATGACTAAGGTATCACTTTTTCCGGATCTGCGCTGCTGGCACGGAAAAAAAGAAGAACTGACGTCAGCACGCGGAGGCAGCGTCTTAGTACTCCAGGCGACAGACACGGAGCCGCAGACGACGCCTACCGACGCGCAAGGGTACTGTTACGCAAAAATTTCCGGATCCAGTCTGACGCCTAAGGTAAGGAATCTAATACTAACCTGTTTCTTTCAGATATCCTTATTTTATATATATGGAAATGTACGTATATTAAGCCATCTCATAAATATGTGCATCGGAATATGTAGATTTTGTTGTTGATTTTTTGTCCTCATTCGCTGTCAATCTCACTTCAAAATCCACCCTGGGTGTCTGTGCTCACACTCATGACACAAAGGAATGTAGGCTATTGGAATGGAGCCCCGCCTACTAGTACTAGACACTCCCTGGGTATCAATGAAGGATCCACCGAGATACCCCTTCCGCCAAGCTCAAGAGCAAGATGACTTTTGCCGATAATCCGCCACAATACCTGGCAGCACACGGCTTAGCCCGAAGAGTATTAACAGCATAATCATAGGACTTAGGGGGGGGGGGGGGGGGGGGGGGGGAAGGAAAACCACGATTTTACCTCGACGTCTAAGAGTCCCATCTAAGTTGCAGAGAATTCCAAAATGCCTTCTTCTTGCTACTACCCTGTCTGGCTAGATCCAATTTGGAGACTGCCAAAACTGATGACTGCCAATCAGCAAAGGTGGGAGGACTAGATTCCGTCCATTTTATACAAATTTGCCTCCTGGCTAACAGAACAGAATAGAAAAGTAGAGCTTCAGCAAGACCAGTGATGTTTTCTGCGAGACCAAATATTATTAAAGGTAGATCTATATTGATCGCGCAGCCTAATACACTTGTCAGAAATTCTTCAACCTCCCGCCAGAACGTAGCAAGTGAAGGACATTCCAAAACATATGTATATCTGAGGCGGAAACCAGGCCACATTTTTTACAACTGCTTGCTACCCGATCTGAAATTTTTGTCAGTTTATAGGGGGTAAAATAGGCCCTGTGGATGGTGAACAGGTGGTTTCTTCTTAGCCAGGCTGGTTTCACAACTTCATATAAGATCAACTTCATATAAGATCGTACATGATTTCTGCCACAGTTTAGCACAGTCCTGTGTGGGCAAAGCCCCCCCACACCCCATAGTTCCTCAGCACGCTTAAATTCACCATCTACTTCTTCCTGCAGGTTAAGGTACCAAAGCGAAATTTCTTACTTCCCTGGGGGTTTTATCACAAGCTGATGTTCTAAACTGCTTCCACACCCCATGGCTCGCCTCCGTGGGTGAGATTAGACCCAACTTGCAAGTTGATAATGCTTAAACCGAGAGAGTCCTCCCCCGACCCTGTCCTGGAGATGTTCCCAGGGGATAAGGGTGCCTCCATCAAGGAGGTCTCCCCACACCAATAACCCTGCCTCACTTAGAGGTTTTGCCAGACTGCTCCTTATGCACTCTGGGATTCCAGGAGAATTCCAAAGGGGAGCCAAGCTGGAAAAATTGCCGAGCCCCACTGCTCCCCTAACTTGGGCCCAGGTTTTGGCTACCCCCTGAAGAACCTTCTGCCTGATTTTTTTTTTTAAACTTCGGGTCCCCGAATTTAAACAAAAAACCTTCCTCAGAGTTTGGCGCCGCTAAGCATAGCCAAAAACATCCTCCCGCACCAGTATCTATGGGCATTCTCAATAACATACGTGAATGTGAGAGTTGGAAAGCCCAAGCATACAGCTGGAGTTCTGGTAAGGCCAGGCCACCCTTTTCTCTTCTCCGCCCCAGCTTTTTTCAGGCAATCCTAGATGCCTTAGATGCCCAGATGAATGAATTAATGTCACTCTGAAGCTTCGCTATCGTGGATTTTTCAAAATAAAGAGGAATACAATTAAAAAGAAATATAATCTTTGGGAGTATCGTCATCTTGATCAGATTAGTTCTTCCAGAATTGACAATGGAAGGAAAGCCCAGGATTTCATAAGCCTTCTACATTCCTTTGCCACTATATCTGGGTTGATCTCAGCAATCTTTGTGATGTCCTACACCACATGGACACCCAGGTATTTTATTTTGGAGCTAGGCTGGTAACCTTGCTGTGTATCTGCCAGATTCCAGGTCATAATTTCGGTTTTTGCGGCATTGATCTCATATCCAGACACAGAGCCAAACTCCCGCGCCAAACTGATGACTGCTGGGAAAGCGGACTGTAAGTCCGCGGAAAAAAACAAGATATCATCTGCATACAGGGCTACCTTCCTCTCCCGCTCCTCATATTTGAATGGCTGTATATTAGGATCCGCCCTAAGCCCTTGGGCAAATGGCTCGATGTAAAGATCAAATAGAAGAGGGGAGAATGGGCAGCCCTGCCTGGTTCCTCTTGTGATCTTAAAAGAGTCTGTAATATTCCAGTTAACCAACAGCCTAGCCGTGGGGTTCGTGTAAATCAACTACACCATATGACAGAATTTTCCTCCTAAATTGAACTTCTTCAAGGCCTCCGACAGGTAAATCCAATTTACTCTGTCGAAGGCCTTGGTAGCATCCAATGTCATGGCTGCCAATGGAAGGGAATATCGATAGCACCAATAAGTTCATACGTGAGATCTGAGAGCTGCCGGTTCCTAACAAAACTTTTCTGATTTAAATGAAGGACATCCCCCACAATAAGACCCAATCTTGCTGCCAAAATAGAAGTGAAAATTTTATAGTCTACATTTAAAAGCGAAATGGGTCTGTATGATCCACAACTTGACGGGGTTTACCGGGTTTTAGTATCTACATTTTAGGGCCAAGAAGTTGGGAGCCCTAAACCAGCCTCCAGCACATAATTAAACAGCTGCGTTAAGACGGGGATGAACTTCTCTCCCAACATCTTATAAATCTCTGCTGGAAGGCCATCAGGGCACGCCGCTTTCCCGGACTTCGAACGTTGAATGGCGTCTCTAACCTCAGTTTGAGTAAAGGCTTGATCCAGATGTTGTTGTTGGCCCTGTCCAAAAGAGGGAAGGGGAATATCCCATAACCAGTTTTGAACACTGGCAGCATCTAACCTTTTATCCTCACAATATATCTCTTGGAAGTAGGTCTGAAATGCCTGACTGATTTCCCCGTCCGAGCGGAAGATCTTATCTCCGTTAGTAATCTCATTAATGTGGTTTCTTGCCCAATTCCAGGCAAGGAGTTTGCCTGCCCTCTCCATATTCGAAATGGGCGATTTCACTAGCCTCCCATCTACGGATAAGCCTGGACTGAAGGATGCTTTCTAGTTGCCCTTTTAAGTTATCCCATTGGGCTCTCCATTCTTGCTGGGCTTCAGGCGAGGCTTTAGGGGATAGTTCAGCTTCTAGATCTTTCAACTTCCCCTCAATGGAAGATACCTCCTCTTTATATATTTTATTCCTAAAGCTTACCCTGCAGGTGATTTGACCCCGCAGAAAGGCTTTAAAAGAGTCCTGCACATTTAATATTGATGCGGACCCCAGATTTATATCAAGGAAGACTTCAGTTTCCTGTAATAGTAAAACTTTTTCTTCCTCCACCAGAAGAAAAGATCGATCAAATGACCATGTACGGATAGGCCCTGCTGATGGACTAACCAGACGTAAAAGAACCCCTGAGTGATCGGAAAGATGATTAGCCAGATAAGTGATATTGTTAACTCTATTTCTCAACGAGTTACTTATCAGCATGTAATCGATTCTGGATTGGTGCCGATATTTATGGTTCCTAAACGATACCCCAAGCTGCAGGCCTGATCTTCCCTCCATATATCCAAACGAGAAAATTGCTGCATTGCCTCTAAAAGGAGGTCCCGTGATTTTAAAGGGGCTGCAGCTTTGCTATTTGGAGTTTTATCTAGGCTGGGATTTAGAACTATATTAAAATCTCCAGCCATAATTATTGGCTCAGGAAAATCCAATAAATGGAAAAAGATGGTCTTAAGAATAGCGGTATCATCTTGGTTGGGTCCATAGTAGCCAACCAACGTATATAGGATCTCCAATATTTTAACTTTAACAATGACCCATCTGCCACCTGAGTCAGCCAATTGCTGTAGAACAATCGCTTGGGCTGATTTCTTAAAAATTGTAAGGATTCCTCTGATGTTAGCTGTCTGACTCATGCATACATATGAGCCGACCCACCTTTTATTTTTAAGAATGGAGAATATCTCCTCTTTCAGGAGATGTGTTTCCTGGAGGATCAAAACCTGAGCCGATGAATCTTGGAGATAGTGTACTATCCTATCCCTTCTTCGTTTGGTTCGCAGGCCATTAATGTTCCAGGACAAAATCTGTATGGGACTCATATTGTGTCAATCGGGAAGCCCAGCATCAAAACCGAGGACTGAATTCCAGCTAGCCATTGCCCACGGTCAATCCAGCCTAACTCCAAAATTCTCAACCAAACAGTGACGCAAGTACAGGCGACACAAAAAAACGGTGAATGAGGATTTCTTTTTTGTTTTTTTCCCTGCCACACCAGACTCCAACCCCTACCCGTGCCCACCCCTTACATCCCCCCTTCACTGGGAACCCATACCCCAATTATCTGGACAGATGGAGTCCAGGCAATTGCGTCCCTGAGGGTTCTGCCGAGCCACGACCCTAATAAACCAAACAAAACAAAATACCCAGAGAGAAATTAAAAGATAAAGAGGATACAAGGTAGGGAGGCCCTGACTATGCTTAAAAGCAGACAAGATTAAAGAGAGAGGGAGCACTCCTCACACCTCCACCCAGCCTCTCAAATCTAAAATCTCTTGTAACTTTAACTTCTCCATATGGGGGAAGATATCATCTCTCAGTCTGCCTTATGTCAGTATTAATCTGCTTGAAGTCCGCTTTTTAGGCCAACTATTGACCCCCTTTGCTTAAGGTGTTGAGGAGGTCATCCGCTTCCTGTACCGATCTTGTTTTGTGCATTTTATTATTATGCATCACCTTTAAGAAGGCCGGAAATTTTAATTGGGCTACTGCCCCTAACTTTTTAAACCCTTCCAGCCTCTAGCCCAACTCCCATTGCCTTTCCAGAGTACACCTAGAGAGGTCCGACCGAATCTCAAACGAAAATTCCTTTGCCCTGACTGATTTAACTTTTAGTGCTAAATTCAAGATCTTATCCTTTAAGGCAAATGTAAGGAAATTAATGAGGATTTTTCTAGGTTTAGGTCTGTTGGGATTCCTCCGAAAAGGGTCCCTGTGTACCCTCTGTATGTCCCGGCTAAGCTCTTCCTCAGAGCCTTCAAGGTGTAGAGAGATCTTAAGTAGAGAAACAACATAGGACCGGATATCAGAGCCTTCTGGTACATTCAATAAGTGTAAATTATTCCTGCGCGTGTTGTTCTCTAACTTCTCCACTCTATCGCGGAGTTCCCAATGTTCAGACTTTAAAAGTTCAATTTCCGACTTTGCCTGGCACAGAACTTCTTTCATTTCGCCCACTACGTCCTCTAGTGTTACAGTTCTGGAGTTTATAAGGACTACTTTTTTTCCCAGGGATTCACAGAAATTCCTTTTCTCCCCCTGGCTCACTGCAGATACTGCAAACCCCTTCTTTATATCTTCCATAGTGTAGGGAAGAGCTCTCCAAACCTACGGGCGAAGATAAAGCTGGCAGTGCCGGGAGAGACTCCTTTTCTCGTTCTTCTTCGGTACTGTTACTAGATACTCTTGGTAGCAATTGTAGTTGACTTGGAACATCAACCAACAGGTCATCACTGGGAGCACTCATACCTCCTGAAAGCACCCCGAATCACTATGTTGGAGGACCAGACCTGTTGCTTGAGGGACTAGATCCGTTGCTGTGGCTGATTCCACTGCTGTCTCCATCCCAATCCCTGGGACTGTGTCTAAAGAAGAGACCAGTGGCGTAGTCGATGGCATAGCGGAGATTGAACTTGCCAAGCACTGTCCCAGAGGTCCAGATCGTGCGCCAATGGCTAACACCTCTGGCTGAACCCTGAAATAACAGCGTAGTGATGGAGTTTCTTTAACCACGCTGCTAGCTGCCTTATTTTTTGACTGCTTGGGTTTAATAGACTGCCCTTTCACCTGGTTGAACTGAAAAGCAGAGACACTACCAATAGACTTGGTTCGTTCAGCTAAGGAGACCTGTACTCCACAGGAGGAGGAGAGCCCAGCAACAGTAGGGATTTGCAATACCTCAGCGTCAAGGGGACCCCTACCGATTATTATTTTTCCGGGGGTAACTTTAATGCTCTTTTTAATATTTGCATTAACTTTCTTATGACCCTCTGTGGCCCATATTGTTATTTTCTTTTGTCTTCTCCCAGCTTCTATCTGTGGGATTACAGCGGCAGGAGAGGTAACCTCTTGTGTATTAAGGGGAGGCTGGTAGCTACCAAAATGCTGCACTGATAAGGGAGCTGACCCCTTTACCCTTAATACACCTTCAATGCTTCTTTTTAATTCACCAGCAGCAACCCCCTCCCCACCCTCTCTGACCTTACTGCCGACTCCCTCTTCCTCCTGCTCCTGTCTTTGCTCCTGCTCGCAGCCATCGTCCAAGTACTTCCCGCGTCGAAAAAAGTTGGTGATATTGGCTTTATTGCCCCCCCTGAGGAGGCCCCGCGCTACTGCCTTGCGCCCCCTCCTGAGCTCCAGCGCGGCTTCCAGCATGCAAGGGGGGTGTAGGAAAACGGTTCCCCACCTCCTCTCTGCACACAGTGTCTCTCTCCACCGCAGTCGCCGCGAAAGAGCCACACCACAGATCCCAAACACCGGCTCAGGCCGGGAAAGGCCCTCCAGCAAGTACTCCGGCAGGTACAGCGTCCCTGCGTCTCCCCGGCACTGAAGAGCCGCACCACACACGATGAACACGAGCACCGGAGCGAACAGCGAAAAAGCACACCAGCAGAACCACCGACACTTAGGTAATGAACCCCTGCTCCTCCTCAGATCAAATACCAACTATTTTCTCTCGCCCGGGTCTCATCTTAGCCGCTGGTACAGGAGCTCCGGGCGCTAGCGGCTAACATGCAGCCGCCATGTTTCCCCGTGGATATGTAAATATTGTTGTATTAATCAATATGGATGTAGGCTTTGTATGGGAACGTACCTGCAAAAGTGTGTATGTAAATGTATGTGCATATGTATATGAATAAGGCCCAATACAAACATGTACACACACACGTCAATACATATATTATGAATAGGAGAATGCATGCATGTTTATGTATTAGATGTATACACTTATCTGGATATGTAAATATGCATATGTGTAGGTAGATGTAACTATGTAATGTACCTAAGCAGATCTATAATGTGTATATGTGTGTTTCTATATATCCATCTCCTTATTGCAACTTTATAAGTGTAGCGCTTACTACCCCGGACGAGGTATGATACATACATGAATACATTTACATGTGTGCATGTCTGTATATATTAATTTTTCTTTCAAAAAATAAAAACAGAAAGCCATAACACCACTGCTTTTCCCTACACTCTGACTCTTCCAAAACCTTTCTGACTAAAATCGACTCCCAAACATGCTTTTCAAACTCTTCTCACTTTCTATCCAATTCATCCAACTAACAGGTGCGCATGTCCACCACTCCCTTAACATCTCACATCTTCTTTTTATTAAGCATCTTCAATTAATCTTCCCTTTATAAATACACTTTATGAATACACTTCAATTAACATATCCATATTAAATAGCCTAGGGTAAATGCACATGATGTCAAGAGCACACACTTAAACTTAACACAACTGATCCTACAAGGAAAAGGAAGCACATATTTCAAATCAACTACTTATTTTCCTCTAACTATATACATATATATCTGCATACCCATGTAAAAGATATGGTTCAATTCTAAAGCATGGCTTATGTGCCTTAGTAGTCTTACTCATTTAAAGTATACTTACTCCGAGATAAACTCACCAGACACTCCAGTTGTCCACATTTAGAACCAAACAATGACAGTCTGACCGAGGCGTGTTATAATGCTGTAAGGCGTGCTTTTCTTGGGAATTTCGGTCACAGCCCTGCAAGAACAATTAATGCCACAAAATATATTTAAAAAACAAAATCGAAGTGTAAAGAATATTTTAAACTATAACTGAATAGCCATTAAATCATTACTTGTTTTAAGCTTAACATATTACCCAATAACTATATGTTGAGTAAATATTTTCTGTAAATTAAAGAAAAAGACAATAAAGTTAATATTGTTGGTGCTCATACGCACTTAAAACAATACACTACGATGCACATCACTCCTCCCCCATGGTAGGCCCACCTCAAATCCCCATCATGGTAGGCCCACCACTAATTCCCCTTCACCCCCCCCCCCCGGCCCCTCCCCACCCCAAATGGTTACACATTCCTAAGGCAACCTCCCTCTCAGGCTTCATGCACTGTCAACATAATTTTATGAAAAGCCTTACTAATCCTAAACCCAAAACCCCAAAGGGACTAAACAACTTTCACTCATTCTAAAACCCCATAAGCCCTCAGAATGCATTAAGCGGTCCACATCGTATCTCCGTAAGAGCTGATGTATGTTAAATAAACTCCCAGGGGCAGCTCGGCACCCCATGTAGTCTTTCTTGGGGTCTTCACTTTGACAGCAACAACTATTTCCTCACTATCTAGTACAGCACCTAGGGTCTCGCCCAATTTTGTGAACGCACGTATAAACGTTTTATTCCCTCAATATGTCAAACGTGTTTTGAGAGGTTGGATTTATGAGTTAATTGTGTAACAAAAACCCTCATGACTGCCCTTTTGTGTATGCAAATTGTTCCTGTAACCTAGTTTGGGAAATCCAAAGTAAAAATCCCCATCAATGTAAAGTAATGGTTAGGACCCTCGCTTAAAGCTAGATCCAAATTCACTAGACACAGACAGTCATTTTTTTTTAAAGATAATATAGGCTGGGGACGAAAATGAATACAAACTGACTCCATTATGATTTCATTACAAGACCGGAGGCTACCTTTATGCATATTCTTTTATTGCAACTCTTGACAGAAGCCCCTTTGAAGAATATCAACCATAAAAAATCCAGAACTGGAATTTAAAGAATCAATAAATGTCCCATGCACAGAACTCTCATCCTCTTTTAAATGCTGAACTGTATCTGATCCTTCTCTGTCCTCACGTTCCACTTATTCTTATAATGGAGTCGAGCTATCCTGGCTGAAGACGGCTGATAGCCAGAAACCGGTCCTCGGATGCTTGATTCTGGTCCTTGGAAGACACAGCTTGGCTGTTCTGGCTGGACTGTTCCCATGAGGCACATGGGAGACTGATTTGCATATGGCCATGTCTGAACTGGGGTGGCTTGGTGAGCAAAATAACGATGGATTAAACCCAGATCTGTGACTGGGGGTAATGGTTTGCCATTGTGCAACATTCCGTCCATCATCTTGTTTGTTTTGCTCCATCCAACCTCTGAGAACACGTTTGACATATTGAGGGAATAAAACGTTTATAAGTGTGTTCACAAAATTGGACGTGACCCTAGGTGCTGCACTAGATAGTTAGGAAATAGTTGTTGCTGTCAAAGTGAAGACCACAAGAAAGACTACTTGGGGTGCCGAGCTTCCCCTGGAAGTTTATTCAACATACATCTGCTCTTTCGGAGATACAATAATATTATGCAATAAAAGAACATGCATAATGTCAGCCTCTGCGTCTTTAATGAAATCCTGATTCTCTGGTCATGTTAATCTGAGAATCGCCATTCTCGCTCCATGTATCTATCTGCCAGTCCAATGTCCTAGGTGTGCTCTCAAGTGTCATAGGGATATTCATTTCTGGGGCTTGCTGGATGGTGCTCATCTAGGGATACATTTACCCCTCAGTTTAAATCATCTGGCCAAATCATTATAGGATATTGTCAAGAAGGAAACTATATTCACATACAATGCATGTATGTCGTGCATTCAACCATCAATCGGCCCTGTCAAATTAACCAACCAGCAGGGCATATCTACCAAACAGATCAAGTGCTAATTGAGAAATAAACAGACACCAGGATGATCCATATACCCACCCCTCGAAGCATGTATATTAGGTTACGATATAAAATGTGTCCTCTCCATCTTTTTGCTCTTTTTGTCCTCCAAAAATTGTGTTTCCTCTAGGAATTACTTGTATCCCATGATGTATAAAGGTAAGAGCCAGAGCATCAACTCATAACGTAGTGTGACATTCTGGGTGAAGAGCTTAACATACCTGGCCATAGATATGCCAAGTAAAGGAGTTGAGTGGACACAAAGTCACATACTTGGATGTACATTTGTATGCTAGCAATCCGAAAATGTAATATTGGTGTCCATATGCTCCCTTCAGCGTCACCTGCCTCAGTACTACGACCCCAATGGAATTGCAGGAAACAGCCATGGTTGACTAATGTGACACAGTACGCAACAGCACATAATTAACACACCTGTCTCCTTGCTTCCCAGCTCAGAATATGCCCCAAACCACAGCACAGCAAGAACCATAAGGGGACCAAGAAAACTAAATAGAAAGAAAAAAACTTTAATAAATCAACACCAATGTAGGAGGTGTCTCTATATCCTGGAATACGCGTATATTTGGTCGAGGTTCGGCATAATCCTATCAAACACCTATCACAGGCAGAGGTGAGAGGGTCAAGCAGGCCACTACATCCCCATCACTCAATAGAGAAGTGATAGACACATCTACTGTAATATCCCAGCTCAGCTTCCCTCGCCAAACACCTGGGAAGACCTGTCCATTGCAGCCCCAATAGGTATTTTTTCTCTGAGACATAGTGACACATAAGTGGGAAGTGATAGACACATCTACTGTAATATACCAGCTCAGCTTACCTCGCCAAACACCTGGGAAGACCTGTCCATTGCAGCCCCAATGGGTATTTTTTCCCTGAGACATAGTGGCACATAAGTGGTAACTGTTAGCTCGAGTGAGGCTTCTTAAAGACGCTGTGATATTCAAGTGGCATGACAATTAAGCAATGGTTAGGATGTAACTAAGCGCTATCAGGCTAGCGTTCTCCTGATCGTGGGATAATTTAGGCCTTACTTATAAAGTACCATAATTGTGGTATCTGATATGGACAGAAGAGCATATTTAATGTTATATTTTTGTGCGAGCTAGCCGACCAGAGGCTCAGCACTTCCAAGAGAGTGATCACACTGCAGTTTCATAACATGTGTGCACTCTGCTACCAGCCCACAGCTCATTCCCATGCCAGTTCCTGATCAGTGTACAATATTCCCAAATATTGATAATTCTCTGCTTGGACAGGTAAAGGAGCACATCTTTCACTTGTATTTCTGGGTTTTCTTTTTACATCATCAAAACTCCTCTATTGCTTCTATACAAGTTAGGACTAATTCTGGAATAGCAGGATTTCCAAGGTGCCATATCGAATGCAGGAAATCCTCCTGACGGCCTGTAGAATTGCATCCTTGTCCCCATAATGGAAGGTAATTGCCCTTGTAGGAGCACCTGGTGGAGTGAGCAGCACAGGAACACATTACCGAAGATAGGTACCTCGATTACCAGCAAGGGTTGTTTAGTATCAAAGTATGTTATAGATTTAAGCAACTGACCTTCAAACAAGTCTGGCTACCAAGTCTCAGAAATGATAAAGCACACACCGGTTAGAGTTTAACCCCTTCCATGCTGGTGACGAACCCCAGCCGTCATGCACTACGGTGCTCGTGTGCTGATGACGGCTGGGGTTCGTCATGGCCCGCCCCTGTTCGTTTGTTTACCGCACGGGGGCGGAAACGGGCCAGTAGGGAAGGGGTTAAGAGCCACAAACTCAATCAATAAATGTAGTGCTTCAAATTGATAGGGGTCTCAAGAATGGAAAGCTGAGATAAAGAAAGGAGCTCTGATGCACCCCTTTTTTCCCCTCACTCTCTAATATGTAAATCAATGTATATACACTAAACAACTTAGAACCTAAGCTGTTAGGGTCAATACAAAAACCTATATAAGAACAGAAATGCTTTACACCATAGAGTACTTTGTATGTATTGTTCAAAAATAGGCTGTATGATACAAGTCTATCTCAGTTGTTCTAAAACAAATCAAGGAAACAAGAAACTCCTTTAAAGATAGCAGAGAGAATGCTTCGGAAAGAATTCTCACCGTAGAGCCTACAAGTAAAACATGCCCAACATTGCAGATACAAATTCTGAAATCTACTACTCCCGCCACAGTTTTTCCAGCTGAGTATGTATTGATGTGAATTGTTTCTTATGACTTTTAAATAAATTCAGTTTACTATGTAAAGGGTGCCAATACCTTGGAGCCTCACATTTCAAGCAGTATGCATTTAGCAGCTTTTGATCCAGTCTGAACAAGGTCAATTATGGGTCTGCACAGTCTTTTGCTGCAACATGGAATTGGTGGTTGGAACGCAGATGTCAAAAATGTTTACTGACCTTTGCAGGAGATTGGCATATTTATAAGAAATGTAAGCATTGAAAGAGACACCTTTTTTTCTGTCATGTATTATTGTGTCACTACAGGAGTAGTTTCTTCATTAATTGAACTAACTGAATAAATATTACACCAAAGAGGAGTTTTGAAGGTCCCCACTGCGCCCACACGGACTACAAAAAGTTGATAATTTTCTAAAGTGACTGCATCCTTTTCCAGCAATAGTACATGTAGCATATCTTTTTGCAAGAGCCAAGCTACCACACAAATGGCAGACGTGAGCTATAAAAAGTGAAAAAAATAATCACGAAAACACTCCTATAATTGGAATCAACTGTTGGGGAAGAGAACAGGACAAAAGACTGATGGTAACCTAATACACAAAAGAAGTAAATGCACTGTAGGAAAGTGCCCCTTTTTTACATGGTCACCCCCACTTTTTGCTTGGTATTTAGTGCAATTTTGACTGAAGTGCACAGGGTTCCTGCTAACCAGGTCCCTAGTGCTGGTGCGCTTTCCCTAAAACAAGGCAACTGCTCTATTGCTCCTCTATTGGCAAGACCTTTAGCACCTCTGTAAGTCCAAGGTAAATGGTACCTATGGCATGGGTACTAAAGAGGGTCCCTAAGGACTGCAGCATGTATTGTGGCACACTAAGGGACCCACCACCAAACGCATACATGATGGCTTCACAGAACCCTATGATGGTTTTTATCAAATACCTGGTCTTAATAAATCTATACTGATACCAGTAGTGGATTTATTAAGATATGTACCCAGAGGACACCCTAGAGGTGCCCCCTGAAAACCTGCCAGCTTCTCAGAGTGCTGGCTGACTGGAATCTTCGAGCCTGCCACCATAGCCGCGTTTCTGACCCCCAGGAGGTGAGAGCCTGTGCTCTCAGAGATCAGAAACAATGCCTGCTCTAGCTGTACGTGTTTACACCTCCTCCTGCGGGATGGCTAATTAATTTGCATACCAAGGCAAATGTGTCAAAGCCTCTGCTGCCTTTGATATGCGACCCAAGCTTCCTCCAGATCTGGGAGATACCACCTCGTGCCCTGAGGCCCATCTGGCATCAGAACAGGTGGGAAATTAGATATGCAAGTATGCGTGTTGCATCACCAAGCTAGTCACACCCCTAAGGTTGGCTGCCTGATGTGCTCCACGAATGAAGGAATCCACCATCTTGATACTGGTGGAATAAGGAACTCTGGGACAGGGTTATGCCCACTTCCCACAGGAAGCAGTCATATAGGGGGCATAGTGACCCCAAGTGTAGGTAGCCCATTGGCTACTACCCTTCACTCCCCTAAACGCCCCTAAATTCAGTATTTAAGTGGCCTTCTGACACCAGATCTCAGATTCACCTGATAGAAAAGAAGGAGGACGACAAAAAAGAGCAGAAGAAGCGAAAAGTGAGGACTACTGGTAGACTTTGGCGCCAAACCCTGCCTGCATGCTACTGTCCCAACAATCGCGACAACCCGACTTGTCCTACAGCTGTGCCTCTTCCAAAAGCCTCGGAAAGCTAGCCATACCATCAACATCTCCTTTGAAGTAAACAGGCACCAACTGCAATGCCCAGTTCACAGTTCTGCTAACCAACGGTTCGACTAACAAATTAGCCACCCAAAAGGAGGTCACCATGCTCCAAGAGGTCAGATCCATCTCCCCACTAAGTTTGGAGATGCCAGGACCCCGAGGAGCTGCCCTGTATCAATATCCAGAGTGATGGGCACCTTTCATGAACCAACAATTGATTGAAGTCCAATCCCAACTCTAACACTGCAAAGACCGGCCAGCCATCGAGGGACATCAGTGTCGCATAGGCCAGCACCGAGAGTGGGCCAGCTGTCCTGTTTTGTCTCTTTTGCAGGTCTGACCGAGAACCGCGGGACGCACAGGCCCAGCCAAACAAAACCCTCTGCAACCGAGCTCCCAGACTAGCCCCCAAGACCCCCTCTGCGGCCTGTTTCCGGGTGGCCGTTCTTTGCCTATGGTGTGGCGACAGCTACCAATCCATCCAGCACCTATGCACCCAGACACTCCATTGCAGGTAAACACGAACTGCTGATGGATCTTGTGACCATGACCCTTTAACACCTTAAGTCATAAAGAGGACCCTTGAAATACGATTGTAAGTACCTACATGTGCAGTATGTTTCATTCGCTGTAAGAAAGCATTACAGTGTAAATACTGTGTGACATTTTTGTTTACCTGTAAAAATTGATAACTTGAAAAGTACTTAACCAATTATGACATTCTTGGTGTTAAAAAATATACATAAAATAACGGGTATTTTTCTAAATTGGTCTCAAGTTTCTTCTTGAGTGTGTGTCTCATTTATTGACTCTGTGTGTTCAACAAATGCTTAACATTAACTACACCAACTTCTGATAAGCCGCAGGAATGTGGAATTCCTATAGGCCAACTCCCAGGACATATTGTTTGGGGTCAAGGGCAGCAAGTGTTCATGTGTATTTTGTCCTTGAGACAAGTAGGTCAAACCCCCTGCAGCACAAACCCTTTGGCTGCCAGTTTGCAGTACCACATTATGGATCAGGGAAGGGCACTGTCTGCAGTTAAAGTAATATGTATGTCCATTTGTTAATGCTGTTCAAACTTCTATTTATGGTTCATGAATTGAAAGCCTTGATTATTAAGCAATTGACAAAAAAGTGGTTCTGTTGGGTATTGTACAATCTCTTTGGGTTAGGCTAAAGACAGCTCTAAAACACAAACAAGCAGAACTCTCTGATATTCAAAGTTTTTATATATATTAAAAACAAAGACCAATGAAATAGTAAAATGGAATTACTTCATTCCACTACACTACTAGCAAAAATAAGTGCAGTGACTGTGGTGATTCAAGTGACAA
This sequence comes from Lissotriton vulgaris, assembly GCF_964263255.1. Taxonomy (NCBI): domain Eukaryota; kingdom Metazoa; phylum Chordata; class Amphibia; order Caudata; family Salamandridae; genus Lissotriton; species Lissotriton vulgaris. The sequence continues at coordinate 235,894,527 of NC_141696.1, forward strand.
ATGTGAAACATGTAGTGACACTTATATACAAAGACGTTAAATCAATACACTTTGCAACAAGGAGGGGGAGGGGGAGGAGGTGTAGAACGATATATTTTTTTTTTTTTTTTATCGTTTTGTGGCCAGTTTCATCATAGTAAAAGTTCCAAGGAAAGCAAGGAATTATTGTCCATATTCCTGGAATTATCTTGGCCAAAAGGAAGAGCGTCGACGTTTCGACCCAGGTTGCGCCCCAGTTGGTGGTCGCGGCGGGTCTTTATCAAGACAAAAGGGGGATGGGGAATGTTCAAAAGTTAATGTGTTCCAGAGGGTAGCCCGTTGATCAACCCTCGATATGATGTCATCAGCGTGGGTGCCTCCGCGATGTGGAAACGGCGATCCGAATGTGAACGCCAAAAACGAGCTCTCTGAATGAAACGATTAACGAGCGCTTTCATTCAGAGAGCTCGTTTTTGGCGTTCACATTCGGATCGCCATTTCCACATCGCGGAGGCACCCACGCTGATGACATCATATCGAGGGTTGACCAACGAGCTACCCTCTGGAACACATTAACTTTTGAACATTCCCCATCCCCCTTTTGTCTTGATAAAGACCCGCCGCGACCACCAACTGGGGCGCAACCTGGGTCGAAACGTCGACGCTCTTCCTTTTGGCCAAGATAATTCCAGGAATATGGACAATAATTCCTTGCTTTCCTTGGAACTTTTACTATGATGAAACTGGCCACAAAACGATAAAAAAAAAAAAATATATATATATATATATATATCGTTCTACACCTCCTCCCCCTCCCCCTCCTTGTTGCAAAGTGTATTGATTTAACGTCTTTGTATATAAGAGTCACTACATGTTTCACATTTGTCACTTGAATCACCACAGTCACTGCACTTATTTTTGCTAGTAATGTAGTGGAATGAAGTAATTCCATTTTACTATTTCATTGGTCTTTGTTTTTAATATATATAAAAACTTTGAATATCAGAGAGTTCTGCTTGTTTGTGTTTTAGAGCTGTCTTTAGCCTAACCCAAAGAGATTGTACAATACCCAACAGAACCACTTTTTTGTCAATCACATATACCCAGGTTCTGAGGGACACAGGGTTACCCCATTTTGTCAAAATATTGATTATTAAGCACTCAAAGTAAATGTTGTAATCTCCGACTGCACTACTGACAGTGGCTCCAGTATAAAAATGTGTATACACATTTTCAAAGTTTAGCAACATGAGGCGATGTATAATGCTCCCAGAATGCTCTCCGATTTGATGAAAATATTTGCAGAAGCTTGAAAGCTAGATTGATGATTATTTGCTTTCAAAATAAAATGTTCATACAAAAATGAAAGCAGGAAAAAAACATTTCACTAAACTACTGTAAAATTTCAGGTACCATTTCTTTGCAGCATCATTTAGTAACATGTGTTGATGCATGGTAGTATTTCCCAAAAATATTCAATAATGGAAAATCAGTGTAACCAGTTTCAATAAGATTATGAGAAACAAATAAAAAAGCATTGGCAAAGCCAGTAGGTCTGACATTGGTGGTCAGTCTTTTAGTTTTGTCAATGTGTGAATTGTTTTGCCCAGGTTTTTGTAAATCCATGTTGGCGGGAGAGCTTCCAGGCCCTCATCATTGTAACAAACATTGGCAAAAGCAAAAATTGTTTTTGGTCTCAAAAAGCACGCACTGCCACAGTAGTTACTGTCACTGAATAAAACTACTTTGCGTGCCAATATGCTCCTTGAGAAAGAGCAGAATGCTGTCATTCACAGTCAAGCTAGGAGAGAGAGAGAGAGACAGAGAAAGAGAGACAGAGACAGAGAGAGAGAGAGAGAGACAGAGAGAGAGGGAGACAGAGAGAGAGAGAGACAGAGACGGAGTGAGAGAGACAGACAGAGGGAGAGACACAGAGACAGAGACAGAGACAGAGAGAGACAGAGACAGAGACAGAGACAGAGACAGAGACAGAGACAGAGACAGAGACAGAGACAGAGACAGAGACAGAGACAGAGACAGAGACAGAGACAGAGACAGAGACAGAGAGAGAGAGAGAGAGAGAGAGAGAGAGAGAGAGAGAGAGAGAGAGAGAGAGAGAGAGAGAGAGAGAGAGAGAAAGAGAGAGAGAGAGACACAGAAAGGATTTTATTAAACGCAAAAGGTCATGGTCAACGCCAGACCAAATTAGGGGCCCAATTATTAAATAAAGTCTCAAAAGTGCTCCCTTGGTATATGTCCTTGCTTTAAGTGCAGCTATACAGCTTTGTGAATTACCATGAATTTACAGAAGTGGGATAAGAAATAGTACTCCTAGAAAATATTTGTGAACTGCATTTTAGCATGAGCAAATGTGCATGTGTAGATTTGCTCATTGGCAAATCTGAGTGTTTGCAAGTTCACTTTCCCTCCAACCACCTTTTTCCCAACTCTGGAAGAAGGTTTAAGTCTGCAATTGTCAGGATTAAATTTCCAACATTTCTCCGTATGGGAAAAGATTAGATAGAGAAGAGTTGTTGAAAACCCTTCCAACATGCAAGTTAGTAGGTTTGCACAGATTCAAAGGGGCATTCTAACCCTGGAACTATTGCTTAGCACTACCTTCAGCCTTAGTACGTAGATCGGTGAAAACGTGACAACATAAGGGGATTGCAAGTATTCAAACACTACTATGGTATGAGCCATGGATTAATCAGAGGCTATATCAGAACTCTTATATAATGAGATTGCTGCCATAATTTGTCACTGCACTACATAGCACCAAAGGGGCAAGTGGATTTTGTTACAGGACAAGTAGATTTATGAAGCAACCTGCCCCATGGACAAGTAGATATCACACCCCTGTAAGCCTAAACTGCTCGCTCAGACTACCACAAAAGAGAGCATGTGGGATTATTAATTTAAGCCCTGTAAGCCAATAAGGGTCGTCTGGACTTTCTACATAGTGTACCTCATTTTGGCACACTAAATAAAAAGCCAGCTTCCTACACATTGGTACATAGTTTGAATAAACATTTTTCTGACGAATACACACCCCTATTTCTCAACTGCAAGTCACATAAAGTCCCTCAACTAGTAACGCTGATCTCTTATCTAATCAAGATGGATTCTAGAAACACGTGTAAAATAGACCAATACAGAGAATGAGCTCCATACCCACGTTTTATGTTGTAGATGTTACTCCAATCTCACTATATTTGAAAAAGAAGTTTCTTCATTGTTTATACTCAACTGAACACATGTAGTGAGGATACGGGATGAACTGCAGACATTACTATGTCAGCATAAGTTAGTTATATGCTTAAACGCCATTTTGCTGCTTTTGCCGCTTTTGCACACGACACTATATGGCTCTCGTAAATAACCTGCTTGTGCTCTTTCACATGAGAACTGTCTGTTATTCACAAATCTAGGCGTGCTCTGTGCCCTCAGTCTGCACAGCGCGTCCAAGGTCGAATAACAATGTATGCTGTTAATTCATGTTGATCAGTCCCACGCACATTAGACATAACAGAAAACGCAGCTGCTCAAACTCAAACTCTGGTGCTTTTTATATTGCATTGCATGCATGAGGAGGCACTTGGAGACAACCTTTCCAACACCAAGGAGCTGTTCTTGTTGTGGGATGTGATTCATTCCATCTGATCTTGGAGGTATGGGGTCCCCCATCAAAGCCTAGAGGTCTTCTTATATTATTAATTAAAACTAGCTCCGAGCACGGGGAGGGTGGTAACGGCACTATAATCCAATTTCCACTGTCATTTATAATATGAACTCCCCTTTTGTGTTTTATGGAATTGTAACAATGCTCATCGTATTATTCTTATGCATCTGTTTGTTAGTATTGGCGAAAGTACGGCATCTTAGAGCACGTTAGTTAAAATAAACATTTTAAACTATACCCTGTCTCTGATTACTCACGTTGTGGACTGGTATGAGAGCTAGAACTAAAGCGTGTTCTTGATTCCCACTATTCCTGAGAAGTTTCCTAAGTCACATGTTCTAGGTTGTCTAATCATTGGTAGCTTCGATTTAGCAAGTAAAAAACGAATGAGACACTAATGATAGTTGGATCGGGATTCTGGGCACGGAGGTGGGTTGTTTGGTACACCACAATACACCGAGGTCCTGGTTTCCTGCGCATAGTTCTGTGCATGAGCAGAATCCCTGCAACACATAAACCAGTATCTCCAATGTGATAATGTTACTGAGCTTATATCTAATATACTTCTGTTTCTATCCTGCAACTCAAACCTATGATAGCTCTTGGGATGAGGAAGGAAAATCTCATTGGAAAGATTCAAGAGATTTGCAAACAAGCATGTGCCATAGACATGTTTGAGCAGAAAGACACTACTGTAAAAACTGAATATTCTACTTTTACAAACTACAAGAGCTGTAGAGGGACCTTGAGAAAAAAAGACATCTTCAAAATTAGATTACATTCGCATCAAGAAAACCAAGTAAATTATCCTACCTATTATTTACTTCTTATGGCACAAATTTTGACACATTCCTTATCTTGATGTCTGATTTATACGAAAAAAGAACCGAAATTTGGAGTAAGAAGTTAGGGGACGCAGTTCGTAATGTTAATTTGCACATGTATGAGCTATTTCTAAAGGTTTTGGGTGTGATTCCGCACGAATAAGCAAATAAAAACTAAACTTTTATTAGTCCTCAATCTTTACAAGAAATGTGTAGCAAACAAAAGCTAAATAATGCATTTCGTTTTAGACATCTTCTTCGTTTTAGACATCTTCAATTAGAAAGTCAAGTGTATGTGCCATGAATGAACTTAGAATAGCTTTTTAATAAGACAAATACCGGTCTGTATAGGCATTTTAACATTAAGTTAGAGCAAGCCTTTACTTGCCATTTCAGACAAAATTGTCATGTTTCTAATCCAGTAATCTATGTTCTATATGTATAATAAATCATTAAAAAAAATTAAACATTGCATACCCGGTGGCCACATTTTAGACAAAGCCAGATAGAGGGAACTTCCACCGTTTCCTCCTCCATGTTCTTCTCCTTTGCTTTATTGTCCGTTTGGCAGTCCTGGCAAGTGTTCAATGGTGCCTCTGGTAATGACTTCTTAAGATTTCCTTGTTCCAGGCCCTTCCGAAGATGGGTACATGGTTGTTCTGAAAAGAAAATGTATATACATATTACAGATATGACAAAGGGTTAGAATGCACCAGAGTGGAAATAAAGGAAAGGGGTCAAACCTTCAGCTTGATGGAATCAAAGAGCGCTCTATTTTATATTACTCTCAAAAGATTAAAGAGGTAAGATTCAAACAACTTTTTTTAGTTTCACATAATGCTCCACCTCTTCACATGTATTTTAAATCACTTTACAATAGAGGATAGCTTATATGAATGGCTAATCTGAGGGTGCATGCAATTCAGATCATTCTCTGTACTTGGAGGTACAGAGGTGGGTCTTGAATCCTTTGCAGAATAGCAGGAAGTGTTTCGGAGCTTGAGAAGTTGAATATACATATTTCAAAAGAGGTAGCGATGCATGTGTAGTATCTCCCACTAAAGCGCTTCCATCTTTACACAACAGACCTGCTCACAATTGAATTTCACTCTTCCCCAGATCAACATGGACACGAAATGACAGTCAATTTGGAAAACAAACGACAGCAGATCAAATCCTGGGGGAAACGCTCAGATTCTCTCAATGAGGAATAAAGCTAGAAAGCTGGAAAAAGACCAGCCTACACCACCCCGCTCCTAGAAGAAATAACAAGCATTGGAAATGCAATAGGTCTCGCATTAGGAAAGTTTGAGCTATTGGTATTGTAAATGACACTTTTTTTATTTATGTGTTGGTTTTGAAAGTAGCAAAATTAAGAGCTTTGTCAGTTACAATGTCAATAGTGTTAACTTTTGCAAATGTGACAACTATAGCATTTGTAATGCAATGTGGGTTGTATTTACGTGACTTAGATGTCTTGATATTACAAATAACAATGGCTTTTAATTTTGTAAATAATTAATACTTAAATAAAAGTTATTGTAATTTATAATGGCAATAGCTTAAACGTTTGTAAATAACTTTTGTGAAGATTATGTTCAGTGTATTTTATTGTGACGAAAATCCAAGAACATTGCATTTGCACCTACACACACACAGAACCACACACACACACACACACACACACACACACACACACACACACACACACACACACATATAGATGTGGTAGTGGTGGACCTGGGGGATATGGTGGTGGTGGATGTGGTGGTGGTGGTGATGGTGGATGTGGTGGTGATGGTGGTGGATGTGGTGGTGGATGTGGTGGTGGATGTGGTGGTGGTAGAGGTGGTGGATGTGGTGGATGTGGTGGTTGTGGATGTGGTGAAAGTGGTGGTGGATGTGGTGGTGGAAGTGATGGTGGTGGGTGTGGTGGATGTGGTGGTGGTGGATGAGGTGGTGGATGTGGTGGTGGATGCGGTGGTGGATGTGGTGGTGGATGTGGTGGTGGATGTGGTGGTGGTGGATGTGGTGGTGGATGTGGTGGTGGTTGATGTGGTGGTGGTTGATGTGGTGGTGGTGGTGGCGGGTGCGGTGGTGGTGGGTGCGGTGGTGGTGGAAGTGGTGAATATGGTGGTGGTGGTGGTGGATGTGGCGGTGGTGGATGTGGAGGTCATGGTGGATGTGGTGGTGGATGTGGTGGTGGATGCGGTGGATGTGGTGGTGGTGGATGCGGTGGATGTGGTGGTGGTGGATGCGGTGGATGTGGTGATGGTGGATGCCGTGGTGGTAGTGGTGGATGGGGTGGTGGTTGTAGTGGATGTGGTGGTGGATGTAGTGGTGGTGGATGCGATGGTGGTGGATGCAGTGGTGGTGGATGCGGTGGTGGTGGATGTGGTGGATGTGGCGGTGGATGTCATGGTGGATATGGATGTGATGGTGGATGTGGTGGTGGATGTGATGGTGGATATGGATGTGATGGTGGATGTGGTGGTGGATGTGATGGTGGATGTGGTGGTGATGGTGGATGTGGTGGATGCGGTGGATGTGGTGGTGGTGGATGTGGCGGTGGATGTCATGGTGGATGTGGAGGTGATGGTGGATGCGATGGTGGATGTGGTGGTGATGGTGGATATGGTGGATGCGGTGGTGGTGGATGCGGTGGTGGTGGATGCGGTGGTGGTGGATGCGGTGGTGGTGGATGCGGTGGTGGTGGATGCGGTGGTGGTGGTGGATGCGGTGGTGGTGGTGGATGGGGTGGTGGATGTCATGGTGGATGTGGAGGTGATGGTGGATTTGGTGGTGGATGTGGTGGTGATGGATGTGGTGGTGATGGATGTGGTGGTGATGGATGTGGTGGTGATGGATGTGGTGGTGATGGATGTGGTGGTGATGGATGTGGCGGTGGTGGTGGTGGTGGGTGCGGTGGTGGTGGAAGTGGTGGATATGGTGGTGGTGGTGGATGTGGCGGTGGCAGATGTGGTGGTGGTGGATGTGGAGGTCATGGTGGATGTGGTGGTGGATGTGGTGGTGAATGCGGTGGATGTGGTGGTGGTGGATGCGGTGGATGTGGTGATGGTGGATGCCGTGGTGGTAGTGGTGGATGGGGTGGTGGTTGTAGTGGATGTGGTGGTGGATGTAGTGGTGGTGGATGTGGAGGTGGAGGTGATGGTGGATGTGGAGGTGATGGTTGATGTGGAGGTGATGGTTGATGTGGAGGTGATGGTTGATGTGGAGGTGATGGTGGATGTGGAGGTGATGGTGGATGTGGAGGTGATGGTGGATGTGGAGGTGATGGTGGATGTGGAGGTGATGGTGGATGTGGAGGTGATGGTGGATGTGGAGGTGATGGTGGATGTGGAGGTGATGGTGGATGTGGAGGTGATGGTGGATGTGGAGGTGATGGTGGATGTGGAGGATGTGGAGGTGATGGTGGATGTGGAGGTGGAGGTGATGGTGGATGTGGAGGTGATGGTTGATGTGGAGGTGATGGTTGATGTGGAGGTGATGGTTGATGTGGAGGTGATGGTTGATGTGGAGGTGATGGTTGATGTGGAGGTGATGGTTGATGTGGAGGTGATGGTTGATGTGGAGGTGATGGTGGATGTGGAGGTGATGGTGGATGTGGAGGTGATGGTGGATGTGGAGGTGATGGTGGATGTGGAGGTGATGGTGGATGTGGAGATGATGGTGGATGTGGAGATGATGGTGGATGTGGAGGTGATGGTGGATGTGGAGGTGGTGGTGGTGGATGTGGTGGTGATGGTGGATGTGGTGGTGATGGTGGATGTGGTGGTGATGGTGGATGTGGTGGTGGATGTGGTGGTGGTGGATGCGGTGGATGTGATGATGGTGGATGCGGTGGTGCTGGTGGATGCGGTGGTGGTGGTGGATGCGGTGGTGGATGCGGTGGTGGTGGTAGTGGTGGATGGGGTGGTGGTTGTAGTGGATGTGGTGGTGGATGAAGTGGTGGGTGTGGTGGTGGTGGTGGATGTGGTGGTGGTGGATGTGGTGGATGTGGTGGTGGATGTGGCGGTGGATGTGGCGGTGGATGTCATGGTGGATGTGGTGGTGGATGTGATGGTGGCTGTGGTGGTGATGGTGGTGGTGATGGTGGATGTGGTGGTGGATGCGGTGGTGGTGGATGCGGTGGATGAGGTGGATGCGGTGGATGTGGTGGTGGTGGATGCGGTGGTGGTTGTGGTGGTGGATGCGGTGGATGTGGTGGGCGTGGATGCGGTGGATGTGGTGGATGCGGTGGATGTGGTGATGGTGGATGCGGTGGTGGATGTGGTGGTAGTGGATGTGGTGGTGGATGTAGTGGTGGTGGGTGTGGTGGTGGTGGTGGATGCGGTGGTGGTGGATGTGGTGGTGGATGTCATGGTGGATGTGGAGGTGATGGTGGATGTGGTGGTGGATGTGGTGGTGATGGTGGATGTGGTGGTGGATGTGGTGCTGGATGCGGTGGTGGTAGATGCGGTGGACGCGGTGGTGGCGGTGGATGCGGTGGTCGTGGTGGATGGAGTGGTGGTTGTGGTGGATGTAGTGGTGGTGGGTGCGGTGGTGGTGGATGCGGTGGTGGTGGATGTGGTGGTGGATGTGGAGGTGATGGTGGATGTGGAGGTGATGGTGGATGTGATTTATTTATTTATTTATTTTATCGATTTTTAGAGCGCGCAAATACCCGAAGGTGTCTCGGCGCTATTGTTGCAGAACTCTCTGGCGGAATGGGAAGAGTTAGGCTGGGAACAACCAGGTTTTCAGTTTCTTTCTGAAGTTAAGCAGGGTTGGTGCACATTTGAGGTGGAGAGGGAGTGTGTTCCACAGTTTGGCCGTGGCAACAGTAAAACGTTTGTCTCCCCAGTTGGCCCTTCTTGTGCGGGGGACTCTTAGCAGGTGAGCCGAGGATGAACGTAGTGTCCTTGGGTGTTCAAGCGGGCGGAAGGCTTGTCTTAGGAATAGTGGGCCGTGGTTGTGGATAGCTTTGTAAGCTATGCATAGGGCTTTAAATTTGATGCGGCTCCTCACCGGCAGCCAATGAAGCTGTCGGATGTAGGGGGAGACAGAAGCAAATTTTTGAATGGATAGCAAGGTCCTGGCTGCTGCGTTCTGTACTGTCTGTAATTTGTTAAGGACCTTTTGTTGTGCGTTTAGAAGCAAGGCATTGCAATAGTCAGTTTTGAAGAAAACTAGTGTACTGACTAAAGTTTTGCCTGCAGAAGATGGTAAATAAGGGATGAGTTTTTTGATCCTTTTCAGAATGTGGAAGGAGGATGAAACCACCGAATTTGCATGCTGCTGGAAGGACATTTTGTTATCAAAGATAACCCCTAGGTTTCGTACCTTAGTTACTGGTTCTGGAGGTTGTCCCATCTGTTGGGGCCACCATTGTGGAGACCAGGTTGGTTGCAGTCTCCCGAATGTCATCACTTCTGTTTTATCAGACTTGAGCTTAAGACAGTTTGATGACATCCAGGAGCTTATTGCCTTCATTCCGGTTTGGAAATTCGCGGCAACAGCTGTGCCGTCGTCGTATACGGACAACACCAGTTGTGTGTCGTCTGCGTATGTGTGAGGGAGATTCCGTGGGATTTGATGACCCTCGCTAAGTCGGACACGTATATATTAAACAGTGTCGGGCTTAGCGAGGATCCCTGTGGTACACCGCATGGCAAGGAGAAGGTCTGGGAGGTGTATTGGCCTAGTTTCACCGTTTGTGGGCGCTTGGACAGAAATGAAGCGATAAGCTCCTTAGCTTTGTCTTTTATTCCTATGGCCGCGACACAGTCGATCAGGGTGGCATGATCGACCGTGTCGAAGGCCGCGGACAGATCTAAAAGTATTAGGATTGCGGCTTCTCCATTATCCATTGTGGATCGTATCTCGTCCGCAGCTTTTATGAGCGCAGTCTCCGTGCCGTGTCCCTGACGGAATCCGAACTGGGTGTCGTCCAGAAGGGTGTTGTTGTGAATATAGGTTGACAACTGCTGGTTCATTATTTTTTCAAAAATCTTGGCCGGGAATGGGAGGCATGCAATGGGCCTGTAACTGGCCGGCAAGGAAGGGTCTAGACTGGGCTTTTTTAGTAAAGGTTTGATGATGGCTTCCTTCCATACCGAAGGGTAAGTGCCGGATGTAAACATTGCGTTGCAGATGGTGGTTAGCGACGGTGCAATAGCCTCTGGGATGAGATTGAGAACGCCTGGAGGGCACGGGTCTAAAGGTGAACCAGATCTGGTTCGGGCGATCAAGGGCTGGATGATTTCTTCCGTGGTGTTTTCGAAGGCTGCAAATTTTGGGGCGTTATCGGCAGCGGATTGTCCGATAGCGGTTGAAGAAGGGTCAGGCGAGAAAGTGGTAAAAATGGCTCTGACCGTGTCTTCGAAAAATTTGGCCAGTGCATCTGAAAGGGCCTGGGATCCTTCTGAACGGGGTGGCAGAGGATTGGACAGATATGTTACCACCTGGAATAGTTTCCCTGATGAGTTTTTGGCCTTATTGATTTGGTTGGTATAATAGGCGGTTTTTTCTGATATTATGAGTTTTTTGTAGTTAGAAAGGGTGTTTTTGTATGTGCTCTTGTCTGCCTTATTGTAGTGGCAACGCCTCTGCCTTTCTAGGTTTCTGCAGTATTGACGCTGTAATCTGAGTGATTCAGAGAACCAAGGGGATGATGGAAGTTTTCTGTACAGGTGAGAGGTTTTTATGGGTGCTAGCTTGTTACAAGCTTCATTCAGGTTTTCCAGGTAAGTGGCCGAAGCTGCTGTGGGGTCCTGTTTATTTAGCAACGGGCTGTCCTGTATTATCTGGGTGAGCTGGTCGAGGTTAATGTTCTTCCAGTCTCTGAAGTTTGTAGACCTAGAATTTGTCTGGGAGGGGGAACCGGAATTAATGGGAACGGAGAAGCATATTGCAGAGTGATCTGTCCAGATTAAAGGAATAACCTTAGTGATAGAGATCTCACTATTGTTAGTGAATAGACCGTCTAAAGTATGTCCTGCTGAATGGGTGGGTAATTTAACGATTTGTAGAAGGCCAACTGCCTCTAGGTCACCAAGTATAGTTGCAGTGTCAGGGTCATCAAGAGTTTCTAGATAAAAATTGAGATCACCCAAGATGGTAAAGTGTGGGGATCCAATTGACATCTCAATGATTTTATCTAGAAGTGAAAGAAATTTCGATCTGTAACCTGGGGGGCGGTAGATTAATATGCCTTTAAAAGTTGTTTTACTAGAGAGGGATATAGCAAAAAGGAGGGCTTCGCACTCGGAGAAATTTGGCTCTGTTGTGGTTAGTGGTGGTGGTGGATGTGATGGTGGATGTGGTGGTAGTGATGGTGGATGTGGTGGTGGTGGTGGTGGATGTGGTGGTGATGGTGGTGGATGTGGTGATGGTGGATGTGGTGATGGTGGATGCGGTGGTGGTGGAGGATGCGGTGGTGGTGGTGGATGCGGTTGTGGTGGTGGTGGATGGGGCGGTGGTGGTGGATGGGGCGGTGGTGGTGGTGGTGGATGGGGTGGTGGTGGTGGTGGTGGTGGATGTAGTGGTGGTGGGTGGGGTGGATGTGGTGGTGGTGGGTGCACCTACACACACACAGAGCCACACACACACACACACACACACATAGATGTGGTAGTGGTGGATCTGGGGTATATGGTGGTGGTGGATGTGGTGGTGGTGGTGGTGGATGTGGGGGATATGGTGGTGGTGGATGTGGTGGTGGATGTGGTAGTGGTGTTGATGGTGGATGTGGTGGTGATGGTGGTGGATGATGGGGTGGATGTGGTGGTGGATGTGGTGGTGGATGTGGAGGTGGTGGATGTGGTGGATGTGGTGGTGGTGGTGGATGTGGTGAAAGTGGTGGTGGAAGTGATGGTGGTCAGTGTGGTGGTCAGTGTGGTGGATGCGGTGGTGGATGCGGTGGTGGATGCGGTGGTGGATGAGGTGGTGGATGAGGTGGTGGATGAGGTGGTGGATGAGGTGGTGGTGGTGGATGTGATGGTGGATGTGGTGGTGGATGCGGTGGATGTGGTGGTGGATGCGGTGGTGGTGGTGGATGGGGTGGTTGTGGTGGATATCATGGTGGATGTGGAGGTGATGGTGGATGTGGTGGTGGTGGATGTGGTGGTAGTGATGGTGGATGTGGTGGTGGATGTGGCGGTGGTGGATGTGGTGGTGGTGGATGTGGTGGTGGTGGATGTGGTGGTGGTGGATGTGGTGGTGGTGGATGCGGTGGTGGTGGATGCAGTGGTGGTGGATGCGGTGGATGTGGTGATGGTGGATGTGGTGATGGTGGATGCAATGGTGGTGGTAGTGGTGGTTGTAGTGGATGTGGTGGTGGATGTAGTGGTGGTGGGTGTGGTGGTGGTGGTGGATGCGGTGGTGGTGGTGGAGGCGGTGGTGGTGGATGCGGTGGTGGTGGATGCGGTGGTGGTGGATGTGGTGGTGGTGGATGTGGCGGTGGATGTCATGGTGGATGTGGAGGTGATGGTGGATGTGGTGGTGATGGTGGATGTGGTGGTGGATGCGGTGGTGGTGGATGCGGTGGATGTGGTGATGGTGGATGCGGTGGTGGCGGTGGATGCGGTGGTCGTGGTGGATGGGGTGGTGGTTGTGGTGGATGTAGTGGTGGTGGATGGGTGTGGTGGTGGTGGATGCGGTGGTGGTGGATGCGGTGGTGGTGGATGTGGCGGTGGATGTCATGGTGGATGTACAGGTGATGGTGGATGTGATGGTGGATGTGGTGGTGGTGGATGTGATGGTGGATGTGGTGATGGTGGATGTGGTGGTGGATGTGGTGGTGGTGGATGTGGTGATGGTGGATGTGGTGATGGTGGATGCGGTGGTGGTGGTGGATGGGGTGGTGGTTGTGGTGGATGTGGTGGTGGATGTAGTGGTGGTGGGTGTGGTGGATGTGGTGGTGGTGGGTGCACCTACACACACAGAGCCACACACACACACACACACACACACACACACACACACACACATATAGATGTGGTAGTGGTGGATCTGGGGGATATGGTGGTGGTGGTGGTGGATGTGGTGGTGGATGTGGTAGTGGTGTTGATGGTGGATGTGGTGGTGATGGTGGTGGATGAGGGGGTGGATGTGGTGGTGGTGGTGGTGGATGTGGTGGTGGTGGTGGTGGATGTGGTGGTGATGTGGTGGATGTGGGGTGGTGGATGTGGTGAAAGTGGTGGTGGATGTGGTGGTGGATGTGGTGGTGGAAGTGATGGTGGTGGGTGTGGTGGATGTGGTGGTGGTGGATGCGGTGGTGGATGCGGTGGTGGATGAGGTGGTGGATGAGGTGGTGGATGAGGTGGTGGATGTGGTGGTGGATGTGGTGGTGGATGTGGTGGTGGATGTGGTGGTGGATGTGGTGGATGTGGTGGATGTGGTGGGGGATGTGGTGGTGGTGGGGGATGTGGTGGTGGTGGTGGATGTGGTGGTGGTGGATGAGGTGGTGGTGGATGTGGTGGTGGTGGTGGATGAGGTGGTGGTGGATGAGGTGGTGGTGGATGTGGTGGTGGTGGTGGATGCGGTGAATGTGGTGGTGGATGTGGTGGTGGAAGTGGTGGTGGATGTGGTGGTAGTGGATGTGGTGGTGGATGTGGTGGTGGTGGTGGATGTGGTGGTGGTGGATGTGGTGGTGGTGGTGGATGTGGTGGTGGTGGTGGATGTGGTGGTGGTGGTGGATGTGGTGGTGGTGGTGGATGTGGTGGTGGTGGATGTGGTGGTGGTGGTGGTGGATGTGGTGGTGGATGTGGTGGTGGTGGTGGTGGATGTGGTGGTGGTGGATGTGGTGGTGGTGGAAGAGGTGGTGGTGGATGTGGTGGTGGATGCAGTGAATGTGGTGGTGGATGCGGTGGTGGTGGATGCGGTGGTGGTGGATGTGGTGGTGGATGTGGTGGTGGTGGTGAATGTGGTGGTGGTGGTAGTGGTGGTGGATGTGGTGGTGGATGTGGCAGTGGTGGATGTGGTGGTGGATGTGGCGGTGGATGTCATGGTGGAGGTGGTGGTGGATGTGGTGGTGGTGGTGGATGTGGTGGTGGATGTGGTGGTGGTGGATGTGGTGGTGGTGGATGTGGTGGTGGTGGATGTGGTGGTGGTGGATGCGGTGGTGGTGGATGCGGTGGTGGTGGTAGTGGATGTGGTGGTGGATGTAGTGGTGGTGTGGGTGGTGGTGGTGGATGTGGTGGTGGCGGTGGATGCAGTGAATGTGGTGGTGGATGTGGTGGTGGTGGATGCGGTGGTGGTGGATGCGGTGGTGGTGGATGCGGTGGTGGATGTGGTGGCGGTGGTGGATGTGGTGGTGGTGGATGTGGTAGTGGTGGTGGATGTGGTGGTGGATGTGGCGGTGGTGGATGTGGTGGTGGATGTGGCGGTGAATGTCATGGTGGTGGTGGTGGATGTGGTGGTGGTGGTGGATGTGGTGGTGGTGGTGGATGTGGTGGTGGTGGATGCAGTGGATGTGGTGATGGTGGATGCGGTGGTGGTGGTGGATGCAGTGGTGGTGGTAGTGGATGTGGTGGTGGATGCAGTGGTGGTGGGTGTGGGTGGTGGTGGTGGATGCAGTGGTGGTGGTGGATGTGGAGGTGATGGTGGATGTGGCGGTGGATGTGGAGGTGATGGTGGATGTGGTGGTGATGGTGGATGTGGTGGTGGATGCGGTGGATGTGGTGGTGGATGTGGCGGTGGATGTCATGGTGGATGTGTGCCTAGAAGCGCTATACCTCCCATCATATAGGTCAACATGTTGCTGCGAATGGTGATAAATAGCACGTTCTTGTCTGCTCTACCTGCATGTATGGTTCATCCCATTGAATTTTTCATTAATATATGTTTTATTTTTTTTAAAGACGATTAAACCAAGACCAGGGTGCAATGTGTTAAATGTGCATAACGGCACAATCACATTACAGAGGCCATGTGACTTTTAGAGACACGTTTCCCTGTGTAACAGTCCTTGCAATGTGCAATCTGAGACAGAAAACTATTTTTCCCATGTCAATTCTGCTGTACCGTTGTAAAAAAATGGACTTTGACACTGTAGTCATAAATGTGTGAAGGTAGTGCGTTTTAAGTTCCGCTGTTGCAAAAATTATGTTTTATGGAACCAAATTTATTTCACTGCAACGACAGACAACGGGTCGATCTATCGACAGACAATAGTATGTAATTGACGTGGGTAAACGTGGCTGGTCGTCGCCTTTTTTACATGCATCTCCATGTAGAATTAAGAAAATGATATCACCTGGGAGGCACACCACTCTCCAACCGAGGATTACATACGTTCAGACCATCTGGTAGAAGGCGCTATATAAATGCAGCAAATCACCAAACCTTCCTCAAAGCACACGGGAAGCATTTCAGGCTCTTGCTGGGCAACATAAAGAGCACGAGCTGTTCGCCCATCCCCCTTCAAGCAGGACTAGCGACCAGAGCCTCCCTCGAGGCGCTTTACTTACCACTCACAGCTCAAGAACACAATTGAATGTATTCAGATAAGATGCTCGGGTGGTGATAGGCAGATGCATCACACCTCGCACCGCCGGGCAGGGCGCCTGTCATCGTGACTCATAATCACAAAATAAAACCAGACGGAGGGCATTGCTGTGGGGAGGGGGGAGGAGAAATGCGACATGGCGGGCAGGGGACGGGGCGGAGCGGGGAGAGGGTGTTAAGCAGCAGGGGCCTTTGAAGTGAAGCTAAGCTTCACTTCAAAAGGTGTGGGAGGAGTGCGGCTGAGGGAACAGACGGCGATTTGGTGATGTGCACGCGCATTTTAGGTCAATGCGCAAGCGCATTGACCTAAAAGCCACGGGCACAGCACCAAATCGCCAAGTTGGGTAAAGTCTGTTTAAGCCCCTATAGAGCTTCGCCAGCTATGCCATGCGCACAGCAGGCGAGCCCTAAAAAAAGAAAGTCTACAAATAGTTAAATCGATTTTAAAAGGAGCACGTAGTTATTCCCCAGGACCCGACAGTAATCTATCACACCTAAAACATTACACAACTCAGCAACCGGATTCAAACTGGGCAAATATCCAGCAGACAATAATCACAGAAGATACAAAGTGACAAACTGGAAGACATAAAAACGTCTAACTACTTAAAATCGTTCGATCTGATCTTACTCCAAGAAACCTGGGAAGAGAAAGAGATACCCCTGCAAGGATATACAACTCAAATCCACCCAGCAATTAGGAGGTTCTCCCTATGGTCGCAGCTCAGAAGGCTTGGCGTCACTCGCCTCAAACTAACAATAGGAACAATGGAAGAAATCAAAGTAAAAATCACTCCCCCTAGATCCATACAAGCAATAGTAATAACAATTGAAAACAAACAGGTGGCTCAACCACTGTACATAATAAACACATATATACATCCCAAGCACAGACTAAAAGGGGCAAGAGAACTTGTAGCGAATTGATAAGATTCATGGAAGAAAAGGAAATGGATAACTTACTTCTGGCAGGCGGCTTCAATCTTCACCTTTTTGGAAAGAAATCAGAAGAAGAAATAGTACAGGAACTGAACATTGCGTCGGGAATACCAAATCAATCCCCAGCCTCTCCAAACAAGCAAACAAGATGCTCAGACCAACTACTGAAAGATCAGGAGCAGTTAAACCTGAGAGTACTAAATGGTCGATTCAAAGAGGACACACCGCCAGCACTAACATTTTTCCTCTCACCTCGATTTCACCCTTGCAACACTACCATTGTTTGAAATAATAAGCTCATTCAAGTTTGGAGAAAACGGCCATAGTGACCACCTGCCACTTAAAGTGATACTAGGTGCCACTAGTCGGAACGACATGGAAGCAAGGAAAAGCATTGGAACAGAGTATACCTCCAACTTTAGAAGGATAAGGTGCAAGACCAACAAAGCAAAGAGTTATAACTCAACTCAAAAACAATCTTCCACCAGATAACAAGTTTAACAAAGAATCCATTGGAGGCTTGGGAAGAATTTGCAATGGAACTTGGAACAACATCTGCCACAGAGCATAAAACCCGCAAAGCAAACACATAATGTTACATATTCGGTAAGGTAATTACACCAGAGATAAAACACCTAAACGGAAAATAAACCAGATCCTAAGGCAGCTCCGCAAACAATCGAACGATGAAGTCCTGCAAAAAGAGTTGCGAACTCTAAAGGCTCATCAAAAGAAGATGATCTGGGAAAGGAAAAGGCAAATTAAAGACTATCTCTGGCCGAAAATTGTGTACGACTCGAAACAGAAAAACAGCGCTAGATTCTGGAAAACAATCCATAGCCTCCAACGGCCAGGCCACAAAGGAATTAACTCACATATATCTGAATCCGACTGGGCACACTATTTATCAAACCACTTCAATGATAAAAACCCAGAGGGGGACCCACCCAGAGGATAAACTCGGACAATCAAGATGCATCCAAGCACTAATGAAACAGGAAACATAAACGTGAAGTATATGACGACCCCATCAAGACCGAGCCCCAGCGCAAGATTACAAATCTGGAGGAGGAAGTAACAACAAGCTCCAAACTAACCTCAAACAGGAAGGGGAAAAAACGCAGCAACAGTGGTTAGGATCAAGCCACAAATATCAAAAGGGGAAACAAGAAGGTGCTCCGGGCCCCAATGGAATCCCGCCAATAATGTACAAGCGAGACGCTGACTTCTGGAGCATACACTGGCGCCAGTATTCCAGGAAATTAGGGAAACAGTGATATGTCCATCATCCTGGAGAGGATCAATAATAAGTCCGATCTACGAACAGGGTGAAAGGAGCAACCCAAGTAACTATTGACTCATTGCCCTAATAGACACAGAGGCAAAGTACTACGCGGGACTCTTTTTGGAGGAATTAACATCCTGGGCAACTTTAAAACACATCATCCCAGCAAACCAAACCGGATTCAGCAGAGGTCAGGGCACAATAACTAACATCATGGCGCTAACTCTACTGATGGACGCGGTAAAGACAGCCAAGAGCTCGGTATTTCTATGCTTCATAGATTACAGCGCTGCGTTTGACCACATAGACCGCAGCCAACTCGGGTAGAAGCTGGAAAAATGGGGGATTCCCGGGCCGCTTCAGAAACAGCTCATAGTACTACATACCAACACTTGGGTTAAGATCAAACTGGGATCTGGAAGGCACCGTTTAAGGCAAATTAATACCACCAAAGGTCTAAAACCAGGATGCGTTCTAGCCCCCATGCTGTTTAACCTATTCCTTGCAGATCTTCCTGGAGAATTGGAGAAAACCAAATCGCATGCCCTGCGGCTGGGAGACATCTCGCCATCAAATCTCCTCTATGCAGATGACCTGGTCTTAATTAGTCGGTCCCCTATTGGACTACATCTCCTGGACACCACCAACACATTCTCAATAAACAATGCATTAACGATGAACTTAAGCAAATCAAAAGTTATGTCAGTGAATTACAATAAAACAACGAAACTAGCATGGTTCCTGGACGGACAGAGGCTAGACCACGTAGCCACCTACAAATACCTAGGCGCTCTTTTTGAAAGCAGAGGTTCGTTTAAGCCCCAACTAGAGGCCATCCGTCGGAAGGGCAAAACATTCTACATCTCAATGAAGCCCCTGAAGAAATCTCTCCCCGACCGGTCACTGGATCCTCTCCTACAGGTCATCAGAGCACGTTTAAAGCCAATGCTCACATACAGCAGTGAACGTATGCAAGGGAAAGACGAAACGGCTCTAAACAAAACAATCAGCAGAGCATATAGGGCAATCTCCTATCTGCCGAACTACGTCTCCCCTGCTCAAATCCGCCTCAAATTTGTTCTCCAGAGACAAACGGTAGAGAGAAGAGGTGCCTACATAAAAAGCTGGCGCAAAATCAGAGGTGCTAAGCAAGGATCTTTAAACGCCCACCTCTGGACCAAACTGTCTACTCGAGAGAACTCACCAGCCAGGAAGTACTTACTAGAATCACTGGAATACCTGGGATTAACACACCTCTGGGAGTCATCCACAGACAACAAAAGCTTCAAAAGGTGGCAACAAAATTAACCAAAATGATATCATCCATAGAAGACAAAGAAACTCGGGACAAGGGGCCTCATGCATGGACAGTGTTGAAAGATTACAAAGCTCTTAAACCGCAGGAATACCTGAAAACGGGCCTCACGCAGACGACAAACATTTTTTTTTTAAATCTACGCTTCGGCATCCTCCCAATACTACCCCACTTGGCACCTTGGAAAAGGAGAGCAGACTAACACCTTTGCCGTCTTTGCAGATTAGAGAAAGAAGACCTAATACATATAATCTGCATCTGTCCAAACCTGATGGACATAAGGCGCTCCTTACTTTGAGTATTATGGAAACAAAAGGGCATAACAAGTTGCAGACAGGCTGTGATGCTGTGCTTTAATCCTGAAGAGATCTGGCTAAATTGCAGACTAACAAAGTATTTAGATACCACAGCCAGAAGACTCAAGAGCTAGCCATTTGGTTTATCTGAAATACAGCAAGCAACAGCATTTCAATCTAATAAAGGAACAGTCCACTAAGACACTTGCCAAGTCACAATTACGCTTTGGTATACTGAGGCACATTCACTTTACAATCTTAGAAAGTAATGTAATAGAGACTTTATGATTTTATGAGTGTACAATACCTTTTTCCTCTTAGTTTTATAACAAATGTAAAACAAGGTTTAATTACATTTTATTGATGGAAGTTTTTAATAGTGTGAGTTTTAATTAACAGTAAATTAAAGTTATTACAACTACGGCTTCCATCTTTACAAAAATTATTAGGGAAGTTATATTATTTTGATTCTAGAGCACACATCCATACCCAGATTGGCATCACTCAGGAAGCTGCCACAACATAGCTGATGATCAGCTTAAAGGATAACTATGATTTGAGGGTTTTTTACACCCCGAAGTAGAGATGGGTTTCAAAGATTAACAGAACTATAGATATAGTTCCACAGATGAGCCACCAGTAAAACGAAAGTACATGCACCATAGGGAACTTTGGGACTTGGAGTGTGTTTGTGCCGGGAAATTTGTTCTCTAGAAAGGTAAGTGCTGAAACTTGTTGGACAAGATTATCCTTTGAGGTGTGGTGGGGGACATTCTATCAGGGGTGGTGGGGTCAGACACATTCTGTGAAACGGATAATGGCTCATGTCTACCTGATTTTTTTTTTTTAAGGTTAACAAGGGGGGCCCAATTGGTAGCTGTGGACCATGGGTATCAGTTATTAAGACAAGCATTGGAAATGCAATAGGTCTCGCATTAGGAAAGTTTGAGCTATTGGTCTTATAAATGACATTTTTTTTATTTATGTTTTGTTTTTTTAAAATAGCTAAATTAATAGCTTTGTCATTTACAATGCCTAGTTATAACTTTCGCAAATGTGACACCTATAGCATTTGTAATGCAACATGTTTTGTATTTACGTGACTTAGATGTATTGATATTACAAACAACAATGGTTTTTGATTTATTTAAATAATTAATACTTAAATAATTTATTTAATTTGTAATGTCAATAGTTTAAACTTTTGTAATTAACTTTTGTGAAGATTATGTTCAGTGTTTATTGTGACGAAAATTCAAGAACAGAAGTGAAATATTAACATCTTTTTGTGATTTGTAATAAAGCTTGAAAACAGCTTGAAACATTGAAAGAACATATTTGAACCAGTGATGCTGTGGTGGTGCTGAGTGATGCTGTTGTTGCGCTGAGTGATGCGGTGGTTGCGCTGAGTGATGCGGTGGTTGCGCTGAGTGATGCGGTGGTTGCGCTGAGTGATGCGGTGGTTGCGCTGAGTGATGCGGTGGTTGCGCTGAGTGATGCGGTGGTTGCGCTGAGTGATGCGGTGGTTGCGCTGAGTGATGCTGTGGTTGCGCTGAGTGATGCTGTGGTTGCGCTGAGTGATGCTGTGGTTGCGCTGAGTGATGCTGTGGTTGCGCTGAGTGATGCTGTGGTTGCGCGGAGTGATGCTGGGGTGGTGCTGAGTGATGCTGGGGTGGCACTGAGTGATGCTGGGGTGGCGCTGAGTGATGCTGGGGTGGCGCTGAGTGATAATGTGGTGGTGCTGAGTGATGCTGGGGTAGCGCCGAGTGATGATGTGATGCTGGAGTGATGCAGAGTGATGCTGGGGTGGTGCTGAGTGATGCTGTGGTGGTGCTGAGTGGTGCTGTAGTGGTGCTGAGTGGTGCTGTGGTGGTTCTGTGGTGGCGCTGAGTGGTGCTGTGGTGGTGCTGAGGTGGTGCTGTGGTGGTGCTGAGGTGGTGCTGAGTGATGCTGTGGTGGTGCTGAGTGGTGCTGTGGTGGTGCTGAGTGATGCTGTGGTGGTGCTGAGTGATGCTGTGGTGGTGCTGAGTGATGCTGTGGTGGTGCTGAGTGATGCTGTGGTGGTGCTGAATGGGAGATGGGGAGAGGGAGAAAAAGGAGAGCAGGGAGAGGGTAAAGAGAGGGAGAGAGGAGAGAGAGGGGGAGAGAGGAGAGAGAGAGGGGGAGAGGGAGACGGGGAGAGAGGAGAGGGAAGAGAGGGAAAGGGAGAGAGAGAGAGGGAAGTGAGGGAAAGGGAGAGAGGGAAGTGAGGGAAAGGGAGAGAGGGTAGAGGGAGGTTAGGAAGAGAGGGGGAGGACGAGAGCGAAGGACGGAGGGGAGAGAGAGGGGAGGGAGAGAGAGAGGAGAGCAGGCAGAGGGGGAGATGGAGAAAAAGGAGAGCAGGGGAAGGTAAAGAGAGGGAGAGAGGGGGAGAGAGAGGAGAGAGGGAGAGGGTGAGAGGAGAGAGGGAGAGGGAAGTGAGGGAAGTGAGGGAAAGTGAGAGAGGTAGACGGAGAGAGGGAGAGTGAGAGAGTGAGGGGAGAGAGAGAGAGGGAGGACGATAGGGAAGGAGGGAGAGGAGAGTGAGAGAGGGAGAGAGAGAGAGGAGAGCAGGGAGAGGGATAGAGGAGGAGAGAGTGAGAACCATGTTATCGACGTATGTTTGCTGGCCCGGAAGTGGTGTATGCGTGCACGGTCTGCTCTTTTTGGAAGCACATACTCGTGCGTGTGGCACGCCCCTGCTCGCTCCCGCAAGGTGGATGCCGCCACAAGCATGAGTATGTGCTTCCAAAAAGAAAAGAGCGACGGCTAAAGGTCCTCCTATGCAGAGCATGCGTGCTGCATAGGTGAGAGGGGAGAGAGTATTTAAAATGCCAGACAGAGACCAGTAGCAAAGGGATAAAACGAACATTTGGAGTGCTACATTAAATTGTCAAAGGGTTAAAAACATAGTATAAAGTGTGGAGAGACATGAGCAAGAAGTTAATATATTCCAAAAAAAAAGTAAACAAAAAAAATTGTAAAAGATAGGAGACCAACAGATCTCTAGCTAAAAACAGCACAGAAGAGGAATATGGGACGGGGAAGTCTAATATCTTACGGTCATAAACGCAGTGAAAGGGGGAAGGGGGAGACCTGCGAGAGAGACATTAAAATATCTGAGGGGAAAAAACACTGAAGGTGGAAACGAGATAAGAGAGAATGATCAAAAACAAACAAAAGTAGTAGTAAATGGGAGATGTTAAAGAGGCCAGCATCCCAAGACATTAAATAAAGTACAAGAATGCTGCAGAATCGAAACATTAAATATTCCAGAGGTATAACATCGTGGAACAAAGAGTCAATATGGGTATGACAGTTAAATGCCTCATGTATACACATCATAGAAAATGAACAGGACAGCTATAAGAAAGACATGTAAATATCCAACAGTCATGAGTACATTACCGGAGGAAAGAAACATAAACATCAGCGGCATAAACAAGACAGAATAGCAAACCAAACACGGAATTCTCTATGGATACACAGATATATATATATATATATACATACACACACACACACCCACAGATAGAGCGACACACAATTAATAAAGGTGAAATGATGGAAACATTAAAATAAAATTTATATACTCCATAGCAAAGAGGGAATAAGTAAATGAGAGTCATTTAAAAGCCGCGTGACGGACAAGTTCACAGGAGAGAGGGGAAATACGACTGATCTATAAATATGTGATGGGTGGAGCAGAGGACGTGAGAGACCATTATACCCTTTCACAAGCTCTGTCAAAACAAAAGCCCAAGCAGCGAGCAAACCCCACAAGCTGTTGTAGATGTCTTGAGTGACCCACAAACAGCAGAAAGTGAACTGAGATCAATCATAAAATAATCCATAACGAGCCCACTAACAGGCACGTTTATTTTGCAGATTTAATAGTAAAAACAACTAAAAATACAAAACACAGGCTTAGTACAGTTGTTGGTGTAAAAAAAAACAATTCCAGCCTAATGCAAGCGCTAAGTCACAAATGTCCAAAATCAGACAGTAAGTAAATCACAGAGGTAATCAATGAATTAAAATTACAAAATTTAAAATTGACTTAATAAAACAAAAATTATAATGTATGTGTAATAAAGTCATTATTATTTGCAACGCCAATAGCTAAAGCTATCAGTAATGCGAGACATATTGCATTGCAAATGCTCGTTATTTCGGTGGCAAGCCTATTTTCTGTCCCTGACCGACCCTGCCCTACTCCTACATGGATGGACTGCTGCACACTGAGCACTGGAGACTTACACATAGCTCAGCATACACAAGTGAAAGCATCAGCTTCTAAATAGATTCTTGGACTCCTCCGATGAACATCTAGACTTAAGTCAGGAGAATACATAATTGCGGAGGTCTCGAACGTTACCGCCTTTAAATACCGCGCTGGCTAGAAAAGTGTTTATTTCAGCACCACAGTATGAACAGAAATCTTCATAGCTCTGCCATTCTCAAGTTTGTTTACAGAAACACTCACAAAAGCGACCAGCTGAATGGAGTCACTGCTGCAAGGTGGGATCTATCAGTTGCATAAATGGAATAAAGCTAACAGATTAACACGACGTATTATTGTTGCTGATTTTGGAACTCACACATAATATAATGCTACACACAAAAATGAACTATGCTGCTCTTCCCTTTTGTATCTGACTTAGTGAAAAAGGCATCCCATGCCAAACACAACAAAGGTCTGACACCAAAAGTCGAAACGATCAACTGTACAAAACAGAGATCAGAAAAATCGAAAGTACTGTTAGAATTAGAAACAAACTGAATGCCCATGCCTCCCTTGCAACGTAACGAGTAGCTGTTCTATCTTCTTTTGCCCTTTTTGCAAACTCAATGCAAAATAATCTACAAACATTCAGACCGGCAGAAGTTCGGTACACGGAAGTAAAATTATTGGGTAAGAGGAAATGAGGAGACTGTCTGAATGAATGTGACAAGAGAACGGCCTAATAGAACAAGTCGGAGGGCATTGCTGTGGAGAGGGGGGAGGAGAAATGCGTCTCGGCCGCAGCAGGGGGCGGAGCAGGGAGAGCGGCCTCTGAAGTGCACTTCGCACGGCCGGCCGGCCGTGAAACTAAAGCACGTGAGAGCCTTTGATGCCGCAGGGGGTGGAGCGGCACCAAGCTGGGCAACAGATGGCTGACAATTTGATGCTTTGCACGCGCATTTTAGATCAATGCGCTTGCACATTGACCTAAAAGCGCACGGGCACAGCACCAAATCGCCAGTTGGGTGAAGTCTGTTTAAGTGCCTATAGTCTCGCTCTGCTCAATGCGCATGCGCATTGAGAGGCGAGACCTAAAAAACAAAGGTCCTCAGCAAAATGGAGTGACAAACGGGTATCATATAGACCACAATAGGCTGCTATATATTTTCCTTGCCCAGCCGGACAGGGAATTTATTATAAATCAATTCAAGTATTTTTTGGGGTAAATACATTTAGCAACAAACATTTCTTGCAGTAAGGCACAGTCCTGTACCGTACTGGAGAGGTAAGAATAGAGAGGAAGAAAATGAAAAAATGAAAGGAAAGGTTCTTCAGGCAAAAAGGAGTGAGCGATCTGGGCACTGTTTAGAATCGGTATGAACAATGTTTCCCAGAGTAGTACATACAGACAATAATGTACAATGGTCAACAGTATGTCTACTAAAAGGAGTGGACGTTTCGATCCCGTGCTCAAATTAAAATGGGATCATCTTCAGGACTTAACAGTATGATTGCCTGGTTAAACAATATATACGCCTTTTAGGGAAGAAAACAGGGGAAAAGAACACAAAGACAATACGTTGTAAGTTTCAAGAGATCACAAAGCCGCATTTATCATCATTCGGATTCGCAGTGATGAGGTGCCAGCAAGGGCGTGCTTTTTATTTACAAAAAGGTTACAGTGATGTTTGGTGCATAATCACTGCCGTGATTTAAGCGGGGGTGTGGGATGGGAATTACTAGCTAGGGCCTCCGTGGATGTGAGGAGGGAGCCAGCGTGGCCAATTGCTGGATATGCCATTGGCAATTTTGAGGCTTCATGGGGGGCTTCCTGGCGCGCCGAGTCGGCATCGGATGTTAAAATTAAGGAGGAAGTGAGCGTTTTAAGCTAACAGTAACGTGAAAATTCGGTGAAAACTATAAAGAGCCGACGAGTAGGTGGTGCAAGAGTGTTCCACGGGTGAAAGCATACCTCCTAAGGGGATAAGTGAGGTCTCAGGGCGTACGCGAACACAGTGTGTTCTGAAGGGGCTGGGGAGCCCAGGTGGTGAAGCTCCTGGTAGGCAATGCGTATAATAACGCTGATGGCACTGAAATCAGAGAGAAGGGTTACCGATACTGTGATGAACAAGTGCAAAAAATTGGTGGGAAATCACGCAAATTGAGCCAGGTTGCCACCTCTTTGTGTACCACACCTGATGCGGCTCCTATAATGGCAGATACGAGTCTTTGCCTTTTGGGTTGTTTGGCCCACATACATTTTCGGGCAAGGGCAGAGTATTGCATAGATAACATTGCAGGTATTACAATTAGTCAAAGATTTCATTTCAACAGTAATGCCATTATGACTGAAATTGCGTGCCTCAATTGTAAAATCACAAACATTGCAACAACCACATTTCACATGGCCCACCAGCGGTGGTAGTCCCCAATATGATTTAATCGTTGTCTTTGGTGTGGGGGGAGGTAGGGCTGCTCTAATCAAGTGGTCTCTCAAGTTCTTGCTCTTGCGGAAGGCGAACAGAGGTCTTTCTAGGTTAATTAGACCTGCATTTATTGTTGGCCAGTGCATTAGGATAGATTTTCTGATTTTGTTTGAGACTGGGGAGAAGGTGGTACTACAGGCTATCCTCTCAGTCTTATCGCGTGTTTTTGGTGTTAATAGAACCTCGCGTGGGCAGTACCATGCCCTTTTGGATGCAGTTTTAACCAGCCTTCTGGGGTAGCCACGACTTTTCAGTTTATTTGCAAGGATATTGGCTTCCCTAAAGTAGTCAGTTTTTGAAGAGCAATTGCGCCTTATCCTCAGGAATTGAGAATAGGGCAATGAATCTTTCAAAGCCCCAGGGTGGTTGCTGTTGTAGCTTAGGAGAGGGTTACGTTCTGTGGGCTTCCTGTACAGGCGTGTCAACAGCTCGCCTTCATTGTGAAAGACAGTTAAATCTAGGACCTCTGTTCGCCTTCCGCAAGAACTTGATTAGAGCAGCCCTACTGGCCCCCACACCAAAGACAACGATTGAATCTAATTGGGGACTACCACCGCTGGTGGGCCATGTGAAATGTGGTTGTTGTAATGTTTGTGATTTCACAATTGAGGCACGCAATTTCAGTCATAATGGCATTACTGTTGAAATGAAATCTTTGACTAATTGTAATACCTGCAATGTTATCTATGCAATACTCTGCCCTTGCCCGAAAATGTATGTGGGCCAAACAACCCAAAAGGCAAAGACTCCTATCTGCCAACATAGGAGCCGCATCAGGTGTGGTACTCCTAATGCCCCTCTGGTAGAACATTTTTCAGAACTGAACCACACGGCAGATGACATCAAGTGGACAATCCTCAAAGCCGTCAAATTGCCACAAAGAGGTGGCAACCTGGCTCAACTCCTGTATCGGGAAGAATTGAAGCCCATAATCCAGTTCAACACCATCCAGACCGGATTAAATAAAAGTGAGGACTGGACAACTCTTCTATAGGACCAAAACTTTGCTAGAGCGCAAAACTGGGCAAAACCCCATTTAGCTTCAGCTTAAGAACTAACATGGCAAATGGACCAGTCACAGCCATAGTCAAGAATGTCTCTAAGAGAAATGGTCCTGTTTCTTCCTTTTTACAAATGCAATGTTGGAATTTGTTATGTCACAATTTACCATGTCACTCTTGCGTCAAGTCACTGCGTCGTTCTTTAATTCACTAATCGACATCCTGGCTCCTCTGTGCTCCAAAACACCCACAATCGAATGAGCATTTTTAGCGTACCACACTCACTTGCGCCACAATGGTATTAAATATTCACCGGCTCTTAGCCCACTAGCCCAGTAACTCCTTCATGTGCACAATACGATACCCGCTTTCTCAGTATCCCTTTACCACTCCAAGATGGCCGCCGCCTAGATTGAAGGTCCCCAGTGCCTTGCACATACCTCGCCTCGTGGCCAGGTGACGTGATCACATGACAACGAGAGTCAATACCATCATGGCTCCCGCAAACCTTAGACTCTCGAAACGGCGCGCAACCAGAGTGCAGCCCCATCGTGGCCAGCTACCATTCAGACGTTGTTCTAAGAACTGGTAAGTGAGTTGCCCGCAGGCTCGGCCATCCCCGCGGTACAAGTTACCCAACTAACCCATGCTACCTCTCTCCTCAGCGGATCGCGTTAATCTTCTGACCGCTTTTTAAGCAAGAAGGCATCCCAGGCATAGCCAGGACTGTCCACTCTGGACACAAAGCTAGTCCTTTTCTGCTATGAACCCTGGGTATGAATTTGCGTGATTTCCCACCAATTTTTTGCACTTGTTCATCACAGTATCGGTAACCCTTGTCTCGGATTTCAGTGCCATCAGCGTTATTATACGCATTGCCTACCAGGAGCTCCACCACCTGGGCTCCTCAGCCCCTTCTGAACACACCGTGTTCGCGTACGCCCTGAGACCTCACTTATCCCCTTAGGAGGTATGCTTTCACCCGTCGAACCTTCTTGCACCACCTACTTGCCGGCTCTTTATAGTTTTCACCGAATTTTCACGTTACTGTTAGCTTAAAACTCTCACTTCCTCCTTAATTTTAACATCCGATGCCGACTCGGTGCGCCAGGAAGCCCCCCATGAAGCCTCAAAATTGCCAATGGCATATCCAGCAATTGGCCACGCTGGCTCCCTCCTCACATCCACGGAGGCCCTAGCTAGTAATTCCCATCCCACACCCCCGCTTAAATCACAGCAGTGATTATGCACCAAACATCACTGTAACCTTTTTGTAAATAAAAGCACGCCCTTGCTGGCACCTCATCACTGCGAATCCGAATGATGATAAATGCGGCTTTGCTGATCTCTTGAAACTTACAACGTATTGTCTTTGTGTTCTTTTCCCCCGTTTTCTTCCCTAACAGGCGTATATATTGTTTAACCAGGCAATCATACTGTTAAGTCCAGAAGATGATCCCATTTTAATTTGAGCACGGGATCGAAACGTCGACTCCTTTTAGTAGACATACTGTTGACCATTGTACATTTTTGTCTGTATGTACTACTCTGGGAAACATTGTTCATACTTATTCTAAACAGTGCCCAGATCGCTCACTCCTTTTGGCCTGAAGAACCTTTCCTTTCATTTTTTCACTTTCTTCCTCTCTATTCTTACCTCTCCAGTACGGTACCGAACTGTGCCTTACTGCAAGAAATGTTTGTTGCCAAATGTATTTACCCCAAAAAATACTTGAATTGATTTATAATAAATTCCCTGTCCGGCTGAGCAAGGAAAATATATAGCAGCCTATTGTGGTCTATATGATACCAGTTTGTCACTCCATTTTGCTGAGGACCTTTGTTTTTCTTAATATCATGTCTACCTGACAGCATGTAGAAATAGTCAGACCACAACTCGGTACATGACAATCTGTACTTAAGGGTTATCAGGTTGCCCTCACATTTCTACTCCACTTTGTACGGTATTCACCACTTGTCAATTCCAGATTATGTTCTGATGGGCTTAAAAACGCTGCAGGCCAGAGCGTTAGCAAGTGTGGCCTTTGTTAAACCGAAAATGTGTTGACCTGAACCATTTTAGGATTTACAGTGAAGGAGTCCCATGCACAGCTATATGACACTAGTTTACATATTAACCATTCATGTATCTCAGGAAGCCCAGATTGTGATACACTACTGCTTCTTTTAAGCAGCGGCAAATTATAAATATTTTGCCATGAATTAGTAAACAACCTTCTAAACGCTTGGTAAGCGATATGACACTGGACAACATTTGTATGCCGTTAATAAATTAGGTCCTTTTACACTTACTGCAGAAGAGTTAAGCAGTATTACAAGTTCTTTTAGCAAAGAGGCAAACTGCATTAAAGTGATTCCATGCAGCATAAGGAACTTGACATACAGCAATGACATGGTAGAATGCTATAAAGTATTTGCTCAGTCCAAAGAGGGTTCTAGGAAATTCAAAGACTACTTGAGATATTAAGATGACATGATCATAAACAACACTGAACTTATCTTTAAGTCAGATGCGACCATGTAAAAATGTTTTGTGACCTAGAGTTTGGCTACTAAATATAAGCAACAACAAGGTGTATGCTGGCTATCTTTCTCCATATCACCTTAGTGCATTCGGTAATGCATGCCAATGCATAATGTTTGCTACTGCCATGTAACTAATTGTATGTGTAGTGTGTGCATATGTATGTGTTGTTAACAAAAGAAATTCAAAGCAAGTTAAAAAAGGAAGTAACAGACTTCCATTATTTAACCAAAGATCAGGAGGATTAGTTACGTCTAAGAAGTGCTACATAGTGTGGTATAAAAAGGCCTTGCGCTGTCCCCGAAAAGTTCAACAACTTAATATAGAGGTTCAAGAGCAAAGAAGGAGGACATAAGTAATGGAAAGATAAAGCCTTTAGGCATACCAGAAAGTATTGTCATTGGGTGGGAGTCTTGCAGTTCTCAAACTGGATGGAGTGGGACTTCCCTGAGCAAAATATATAACAAATTCAATAAACTCTCTACTGCGATTCATATGTGCGGATGAACAGCAAGCCGATTTCATTGTTGACGGAAATGAAGGCCATCGAATGTTTGAGATATAACTCATAATGTGCAGAGAACCATCCAATATCTGCAGCGAGGTTTGTAGTAGAAAATAAGTAAAGTCTTATGGTTCACAATGAAGAACACAGATGAAACAAGACGTACACAGCCAAGCAATCAAGTTCAGCATTTTAAAGATGTTGCTTGATCAAAATAATGACACCAAAGGTTTTAAAGGATTGAACAAAATAAAATACAAAACTCACCCAAAATATCTGTAGGGTCACTAGCTTGAGAAACTCTGCTTTTGGTACGCTTCTTGGCCATATTCAGGGTTTTGAGATGTTTCTTCTACAAGCACTTTTGAAGAAAAACAGTTGTTCTCATGAATAAATGTAGTACTTTATATGGAGGCAAAAGAAACATCACTTCGGTCCAAGGTGATATAATACATACATAAATTAACTAAACTACATTGTGCATAATACTGAAGAGGATAATAATGTTTGCATACAGAGATAAATGTTACCTTAAGCAGAACAATAGTAGATGCCATCTAAAGGCTTATGGCCTTGGAGGGATGACTTAGCAAACAAATGGTCACACAAGCTTAGAAAATCCCATAATCTAAAAACCTAGAAAGAGCTGTTGGCCTTCAAATAAAACGTACCCATAACGCTAGACTGTGAATGCTTATAACTACCAGTTTATAAAACTCAAGATACAGATCAAATATGTACATTAATACAAAAAGAACTTTACTTTAGAGATTCAGCCCAGATGATCTTCATGCGAGTTGTCACATTAAATACATCACCATCTGAATAGTCATTTAATCCCAGATGAAAAACCCATACACAAAAGTAAGGGAACACAAGTGGTACAGGCCCTTATATCGCACCCATGTGAGTAAACTGCCTTGGTAAAGGTCAGTCCTCAACACCATAACTGGAGTCTCTTACCTATAAGCATGTGTAAAGTATGCATGTGTCTTGAGTGCGAGTTCTGCACTACCTGTTACGAACTAAGCATATCAATATTGGAGCATATGCATAAGATAGGGGTTGCCCCGCAAGCTGTCCGTGGACCATGGTTGCCAAGACAGCTTGCATTTACCAGTTATTTTGAGCCCCTCTTTGAAACTGGAGTTAAATGATACGTGGAAAAAAGATTCCACACCCTTCCTATTATGATGCATAGCCTTCTCCTGTTTAGTGAAACTCACTTATCAACCTGTTCTGTGCTACAGGCTGACACCTCGCAAAGTAAGTTCCCAGAATACATTGAGTTACAAGTATTGAACTAGACAACTTCTGGCTAGGTTTTAACCATTAAATAAGGAAACGTGGGTCGGGGGGTGGGATTGGTCTAGACTTCTCATCTTGGCCTCCAAAGTTGGATAAATAATGGCCCAGTTCAGACAATACCATTTACTTCATCTGGACATTGAAGAGACTCAGCATAAGAGTGTACAAAATAAATTCCTAGAAACAGAAACTTTGATGGTTAGTGTACTCACTGGGGCTAAGCTTAGATTCCCAAAGCCCCTTTTTGCTGTGACGATAGTGGCTAAAGAAGATCTCCAAGGAGAACGAGTTGAACTATTATTGAGGCAGTTATGGTTCCAGAGAAAACCAAAGTCTGAAGTTTTGGTTGTCCCCAAGTCGGAGGTCTAGTTCCAAGTGGTGAAGCCCTTGAGTCTCTTACGTGTGGCTTAATTTGTGCACCCACCACTCTTGGCAACAAGAAGTCATTACACATATGGTCCCCAATGTTTGGTAGACACTGTGGGCTGAGAAGTTCGCGCAGATGGACTGCTACATCGGTCTTCATTACAAGAACTGTGACACTAAAGTCCCAAATGGGTTTCCAACTGATCTGTGCCCTGAACAGAAATAGACTGCCAGATTCCAGGTAGATGATGTTATTTAACTCCCAACTTCATTCTTGCAGCTTAATGCAGCCTTTAACAAGCAGTCTTCAACATGCCGGTAAATATATATTATAGATATTTACCTTTACCACCTAATACTTAAATATGTATATATATATATATATATATATATATATCTATATCCATACATAATAAAGAGAGAGCCCAAACCTTTGAGGCAGGTAATCTCAGAAACCACAGCACCAATCACAACACCCAATACAGCGTTGGAAAGGACAGTTGCAGCAGAAGCACATAGGCTATGCAGACGCCCACCATATACATTTAAAAGGTAAAAGAACCGTGCCAGCAAAGTAGTTCCCTTGTGGGCGTGTCTGCGTTGTGCTGTGGGCGTGCGCTGGGGGTGTGACAAACGCTGGGGGAGTGTGGTACGTTCCGCCCTTCATGCCATGTCTCATATTGTGTGCTAATCCCACCCTGCTCCCTTTAAATACCTCTGCAACCCATAATCATTACCCACCCTTACTCCTTGAAATACCAACACCCTTAAACACTAACCCATCTTAACCCTATAAATATACCCTGTACCCCAAAACCCAAACGTGTCCCTAAACCCTAAAAATACCCCTGTTCCCCAAAACCCAAACCTAGCCCTGAACCCTATAAATACCCCTGTACCTCAAAACCCAAACCTACCGATGAACCCTAAAAATACCCCTGTACCCCAAAACCCAAACCTAGCCCTGAACCCTAAAAATACCACTATACCCCAAAACCCAAACCTACCCCTGAACCCTATAATATTCCTGTACCCCAAAACCCAAACCTAGCCCTGAACCCTTAAAATACCCCTATACCCCAAAACCCAAACCTACCCCTGAATCCTAAAAGTACCCCTGTACCCCAAAACCCAAACCTAGCCCTGAACCCTAAAAATAACCCTGTACCCCAAAACCCAAACCTACCCCTGAACCCTAAAAATACCCCTATACCCAAACCTAGCTTTAGACCCTAAAAATACCCCTGTACTCCAAAACCCAAACCTAGCCCTGAACCCTTAAAATACCCCTGTACCCCAAAACCCAAACCTACCCCTGAACCCTAAAAATACCCCTATACCCCAAAACCCAAACCTAGCCCTGAACCCTAAAAATACCCCTGTACCCCAAAACCTATGAATGAAATGAAATGAATGAAATGAAATGAAATTTGATTTATAAAGCGCATGGCTGCCCAAGAGCGTCCCAGCGCTAACAAAATAGAACAGAGAAAAAACTGAAAAGGGTACCGATAATTAGGTGTCCTTGGGGAAAAGAAATGTTTTAAGGGCCTTTCGAAACTTGAGATAACAGGGTTCTGTACGAATCAGACTGGGGAGAGAGTTCCCGTTTTTTGCAGTATTACAGAAAAGCGGCGACCTCCTGTACGTACCTTCCTGACTCTGGGAACCTTGGCTAGGTTTCCGAAGTCCGACCGAAGAGCCCGAGATGATTTATAGGGGCAGATCAGGCTCCTGAGGACAGGAGGACCTTTACCCTGAAGCGCCTTATGGGTGATGCAGAGTGATTTAAAGATTACTCTTTCGCGTATTGGCAGCCAGTGAAGTGCTCTCAAGACCGGTCTAGCCGAAGATCTTCTTGAGGCACCCGCCAGCATCCTGGCTGCAACATTCTGCACCCATTGTACCTATCCCTAAACCCTAAAACTACCCCTGTACCCCATAACCCAAAACTATATCTGAACCTTTAAAATACCCAAACACCCCAAAACATATACCCTTATACCCATACTTACCTTATCCAAACATAAAAAAACAAACATGCTCTTACCATTCATGCATTTACAACGAATTTCGTTGTAAAATATATGCGTGGTAAAAGCATATAAAATGTAATGCCATGCGTTATACTGGCATTGCGGAGTCATGGTACTTTCGTAATGAAAGTATGCGGAGTGATGGTATGCGGAAAGAAAGTTGCGGAATAATGGGTGTTTACCCTCCCCGGTGAGTACATTGGTGGCACGGCGGCCCATATCTCCAGCAACATACTCATATTTTTCACCACCCATTTGAAAAATGCACAGGTCTCTCTCATTGATGGCCAGCACCGACATACACTTTTAGACACACCTCCCGCCACAAGTTCTAGAATTGCGAACTTTAGAGCTGGGGGAGCTACGTTCGAATCTCGGCATCAGCTCAACAACCTGTGATTCCAGGCAAATCGCTTTGTCTCCCCGTGCCTACCACAAATGAATGTGTTCTTCTGTAATTTAAATTGTGCTCATGCCATGTTGTCGAGTTTGCGCTATATAATATTGCAAGGAAAAATAAAGTAGGGAAACTCGAGTTCACACACTACTGAACGCGCACTCTTAAGCGCATCAGCAGTGCACTGTATATCGGAGCGTTTCACAGATAAGAAATGCTATCAAAACGAAATCCTACAAAACAATATACTACTGGCCGGCAGCAATTCATACCCGGACAACGTCGGGACGGGATATATATATATATATATATATAGATATATATATATATATCCTGTTGGCAAGCGTTTCTGCGCCCCACATAGGGGTAGTAAGGGGTATATAGATGATAAATATCCAACAAAGAGAGAAGCTCATTTGGGAAAGGTCTCTATGGTGAATCCCGTCTCGTACGTGGGATGCAGCGGGTTGTGCAATAAATCAATGTCCCGTTTTCCTTCGCCAAACGTGCTTACTACCCCAACAAATGTCCACAAATCTCGTGCCAAACACTTAAACGGGTGACTGCGTTGTGAGCTTGTGGGGCTCACACATTAATGTTCCACCAAATCTCTTCGTTTCTGCATTGCCACCTTACTCATGTCAGCTTCATTGAACACTGTCAACTCGCCCTCATTAAGTAGGAGTTTGTTAATAAACACAAAGCGAGGACTCCCTTTTGAAATGGTCAGTTTATCAAGTCGCCATTGCAGAGTGCTGACTACCACATATGTCCCAAATAGTTTAACACCATCAGTTGAGAATTTACTCACAATGAGTGCAGGACACACCATATAATTCAACACGCCAAGTATTGGAATTCGCCCTTCATTATGACTATGTCAGTTCATACGCCCTTGTGTTGCCACACTTGACAATTGGTAATGTTCCCAAAGGTGCCAGTCTCAGTGATGGGCACCAAACCATTTAGTAATGCCCCTTAAGCAAGGAGTGAGCACCACAAGCTCATGACATAGGCATCCATTTAAGTGTTCGGCACAAGATATGTGGACTTGGTGGAAATGGATTTGAAAGTGTCAGAACCGCTGCAACTACCAGTGGGATATGGAGCCCGCTTTGCTTAAGGGACATTATTAAATGGATTGGTGCCCATAGATCAGCCTTTTTAAGCTTATTTGCATAATGAAATCAGTTTGCTGGTTGAGTTGTTTACAATTTGTGGGTTGTAGGCTTAGAATTCCACTTAACCCGTTTGCTGCTTTGAACATTCTGCGCCGGTGTGGAGCGTTCTATTAAGCGGGCGGGGCCGCGTCGGCCAACAGACGTGCGCATTTGGCCGACAGAAGAAGCAAACGGGTTAAGGGTGCAACTGTGTTTTGGGCTTGTTGCCGGGAAGCAGGTGGTACAGTTATGTAGGAAATAGCTACGTTTTCAACTGTATTCAGAAGTGTATATGCTCCTGGGGGCTCGTAATGCTATCTGGTAGCGAGTTCCAGACCTTGGCTGCTTGTACTGAGAAAGCTGTACCTCCTACAGATATCTTATGGTAAGGTGGTATGATGAGAAGTGGTGCAATTCTAGACAGAAGTGTTCTGTTTGGTCTATATTGCTTGAATTTAACTTGTAGGTCTAGCGGTCCTTTTCCCTGGGAGGCTTTGTAGACAATGCTGAGTGCCTTGAAAATTGCCCTTGTAGCTATAGGTCACTTGTGGAGCAATTGCAGAAGTGGAGTCACGCATTATCTTTAGTGAAGGCGGGGAAGACAGCTTGTTGGATTATTTTGGATGAATTGTGTTTTGCGTACACTGGATGTAGGTGCACCATGGTATAGGCAATTGGCATAGTCAAGCTAGGAGATTACGAGCAGGAAGAAGACTTGCAGTTATGTAGGTATGCAACTTGTGGAAAGATGTAACAGTGTTTTCACTGTGTAGAAGGCACTCTTTGAGATGTTGTTTGCATGGGGTGTCAAGGATAAGTCTGAATCCCTGGTTACTCGTATGTTTTCTAACTTCTCTTGATGTTGTCTGGAGGATTCAAGTTCCTTAAGTCCTAAGGTGGTAGGGCTGGAAGTTTTGCCATTTTTTGCATATCATAATCTTGGTCTTTGCGGTATTAAGATTTAGATGGTTATTCATCATCCATGTGTTTATGGCACAAAGGCATTCATCTAGTTTTGAATTGTAGATGTCTTTGGGCTATCCAAATTTAAAAATTATTTGGGTTTCATCTATATAGTTGTAACAGGAGAGTTTGTATGATTTAATTAGATTTGGTAAGGGGATTAGGTAGATGTTGAATAATACAGGGGATATTATGGACCCCTGAGGAACTCCACGGTGTCATGTGAAAGGGGGTAGGAAGCCTACACTTTATCTGTGAAATAAGAAACAATTTGATTCGTTAAACTTTATTCAGTTCATACCATGTGAAAACCATAAAAGCGACATGACATTTATACAATATTAGATTATAAGAACATCCATTTTAAAGCATTTTCATGGATTCAGATATTGAGAATTCTTTGCAGTATCACGTGGTAGAGGACAGTGTCAAATACAGCAGACAAATCCAGACGTAATAAGGCAGCTACTTCATTTTTGTCCACTGTGACTTTAAGATCGATGGATACGATGGCCGATTCTGTGCCTCTGGCTGGTCTGAGACCAGACGGTTGGTCTGACAGTAAGCCATAATGTTTTGTAAAGTTGGAAAGATGAGCATATACTGCACTCTTAAAATGTTTTCCCAAGAATGGTCCATTTGATATGGACGTTTAGCCTGTTGGATCAGATAGATCAAGGTATTTCTTTTAGATGGCAGGTCTGTTGATCAAGCAACATTAGGGAGCTTGGCAAGGAGATCGGCACAAGCACTTGGCTGGCAAACATGATAGGTGAGAAGGGACGGGGGTGTCAAATGGCAAGGCGACGGTGACAAGAATAGTTCACAGTAGGCCCAAACTTTGACAAATGGCAACAGTAACTTCCAAGTGGTGATGCACGAGGAATGGAGAATAGATCCTTTTAGGAAAGTTTCCTGCATCCGAATAGGGCCCCCTCCTCCCATCCCATGTTGTACATTTGCTTATTTGCTCATACAGGCCTCAAAACATATAGGACATTAATTGTTCTCAATAGTTGAAGCAATTATGTTTATTACCACACACCGATGTGTGTCACATTTATAGTGCATCCCAATAGCATGCTTCAAACTCATATACTCATTTAAACCGTTGATGTTTAGTAGAAACCATAATGGCTTTAATATTAATACATAAGTGAATCATCAGATAATTCCTCCCGGCTGACACTATACGTCACAAGGTTATTTTTTCTGAAAATAAATAATTTGAGTGGTAAAATTCTGCCAATAGCAACCCTCTCTGAAAGAGTGGGACTACAATTTCAGGAGAAGCAGAGAATAGGGCGGGCCCTCACAAACTACACAAAGGCTATTTTCTGATTAACAATTCTTACACAGAGCCAGAATTACACCTCTTCTCTTAGCGAGGTTAGGGGACTGGAAAATAAATAAAGTCAAGATACAAATGAATGATGACTATATTTAGCAATGAACCTTCATAACCGGTATAGCTTTGTTCCAAAAATAATGCATGTGAGGATCCTCAAAATGAAAAATGTGCTATATTGATTTATCATAATTTTCATTCTGTGCTTGGGTTACAATTTTTTCGATTTCTTAGATTAAACCCCTCAATGTATTCTGCGCTAAAACTGGCTAACAATAAACCCTTAAAATAAATTAGTGGCTTTTTTGTGGTATTTGCACGAAGAGGCAAAAGGTGTCAGAACTCATAACCATACATAAAATGCCCGACAGTCTTTGGCAAGTTTTGTTATATGTCTAGCACACACTTTCTCCAGGCAAGTGGACAGAGATTTATGAACCTCAACTTATCTGTTCTTCAGCTCTAGCTGGTAAGTTGGTTTATGCCAGTGTTTAGGAGCCACACACAAATGCTTATCAATTATTACTGATACAGAGATGTCAGTGCAATATTTCCTCCCTTGGTTCGGATAGGAATTCCTGATTCGGTTGAAGACGGATTTCTTAGCCTCAACTTTTAAAAGAGTTACCCCATAATTCAACTGAGCTTTGAATTACATTCTGAATCTGCTGAAACTGGGGTTGAGAAAATACAAATATGGGTGAAAGATAGGTGTCCATTAACTAATGGAATCTAAAGGCTTGGCTTTTCTAGCTGTCTGTTGGGTCACCGTTATCTGCCTCTATACTGGGCCGGGAAACCCCTCAGGTAGCTGAACTATAAGACTGTCAAATAAATAAATAATTACTTGACATCATTCAAGTTTATTGCTACTGCGAGCTAACTGATTCCGGTAGTCACAGCAAGTCCAGGTGATCCTTTTAAAATGTTATATTCATGGGTAGAGCTTGCACAAGTTGAGGCTGCTACATGATACTTGACCAAATACACGCCAACACATTCTCCTGCACAATACATACGAGTCAGGGGAGCCACATAAGTTATCAAGAGCATGTATTATGGGTCAATGGGGAATTACAATATGTAGTAGAAACAGTTACAATGGGGTCCTTTACGCTTTTCAGGGCAAAATGTGGTCAGAATTAGCAGGACACGTGCTGCACCCAGATATACAAAATCTGAATGTGTGACAATTGAGTTGCTAAAGCAAGTAATTGAAAACAAACACTGAGACAATAGATATTACAGGCGGCAGGAACCAAAATTGGAACTCAGACATTCGAACATGAACCTCATACACAGACTAAGTCTGAAGAATATCTTGGTAGATGCACCAACATAATGATTCTAGAGTTAATAGCTTCACAGAATCACTGCTTTTAATTCATTTAAACCCAGAGCCAGAGGCTTTGTATTATGCCTTTAGGACATTCCTAGAATGTCACAGCATTCTTTAATCTGCTTTCTGTACTGTGTGGGTTTCCAGGGAAGTCAGTTTGAAGCTAAATGGGGCTACGGATATTAGAAGGGTCTGGGTAGGCTTAGTGACCAAGTTGTGAAAATGTAGAGGAATCTTGGTAGCGCTATCATTTGGCAATGGTAAATCTGCCCAATGCTATGAGAGGCAACTTGTTCCTTGATGTCACAAGTCGAAACTTGTCTTAAAAATGTTGACCGCTATTGGGTCTGCCTCTGTATGGCACACGCCAACATCCAACTATTTAAATGAGGCAGTTTCCCATGTAAGTGCCAAAGGACTTGGGTCTACCAATTCCAGCACATGTTCATCGGGTATTTCAAGTAAAAGCAATCAAAGACTTTCTCCATTTTGATTTAAGTATCCATGGGAAGACATGTCCCTTGCGTAGAGCCCGCCAACAAGATACAACTGTCTCAAATTAACTGCTATGATCCTTTGCAGCACAAAACTGGATTGGTCTGGGTGTACCAGTGATAGAACAGAGATTACACTTAACAACATCTATAACCAAAGACATGATTATGATAAAGTTTACGCAAATGATGACAAATGCGTGCTCGGATTTCCACATTTTTGAAACTGATATGAGAGTTTGATTCATCCACTGCATCGTAAAAGCATGCAGATGGGAGATTAGTCTATGTTATATTTTATGCTCAACCCCAATAGATGTGGTTATTACCAACTATTAATGACTGATCTTATGACTTGATAATGTGATATTAAAAACAAGACATTTTATGCAAAATAGATTAATTTACATGTGAAAGAATAAGACACCATTATAACGTGTGCACCGAAAATGACAAAATAAAAATAGGTGCTACACAGGTTTTGTTAAAGCTATTTTCATGAAACTTCCTTTAACATACTTTTTAAACATATATGAGCTTTGAATAACA
The DNA here is from genome assembly GCF_964263255.1 of Lissotriton vulgaris. Taxonomy (NCBI): domain Eukaryota; kingdom Metazoa; phylum Chordata; class Amphibia; order Caudata; family Salamandridae; genus Lissotriton; species Lissotriton vulgaris. The sequence goes on from NC_141696.1 coordinate 235,935,095, forward strand.
TTCACGTAAAGAGTTTTCTATGTATTTTATCTATATGTGTAACATTGACAAAAAAAATGTAGGAGTACCTTACACTTAAATGAATTAATCATGATTTGATTGAAATATTTTTTAATGCATTTACTTTTTAACCCCTTGGCCGCGGCGGTAATTCCGCCGCGGCGCTAGGGGGAAAGCGGGGCCGCGCGGGGCTGCCATGCTTGTGAAGGAAACACTCAGTCACCAGCCATGGGCGTGCTGTGCTAATGACGGAGTGGTTCCGTCACGGCCCGCCCGCTCAATTAAACCGCCGCACAGGCGTGGAATTGATGCCGCGTAGGCGGGGTGGCCCGCCGTGACGGAACCACTCAGTCATTAGCACAGCGCGTCCATGGCTCGTGACGGAGTGGTTCCGTCACGAGCACGGAAGGGGTAAATCAAATCAATAATGGCAGTTTATTATAAATGCAAGATTTATAACTCATAACTTATCATGTATTAGCTGTATTTCATGAAGGCCTCATTTCTTGCTCTTTTTCAACGTGAACTGAATATTATGAAGCCAGTGAGAATATTCAGGAAAGTTACAATTTGTATTCCAACTCTTAAATGTTTCCTTTGACATCTTCTGTACATCAAGTAAGATTGCAACAATATTTGTAATACACAAGAACAGCTGCTTGGAAAAGGGGTATTTGATGAATCATAGCGTTTTTTCTCTCTCTCTGAAATGTCTCATTGTTCATACGACTATGCTTACATGACATAAGGAAGCTACGTAACAGATTTACTTAATTTTTCCAGATTGTATTCGTTTTACCCGCTACATCACCCTCATCCAATCAAGACTGACCAATAGGACAGAATGGTCTGACATTTGTGGTGATGCCAAGAGGTGTCACCCCGGAAACAAATGGAGTATAATTGCTCTGATTTTTGGACTGATGTGGCGGCACCCAATCTTGAATAGGCTCGATCTTGGACATGCAACGTTTCTGCTATTTATGCACTGCTATTATTACACTGCAACTTGCTACCGACAGGTGTGCTGGTGCTGAAACTGAACATTTTGGCTGAAGGGTTTCATGATATGCTGCTGTGACTTTGTTATTGCAGACTTGACCAACCAGAACTGGTTACTCTGAACTTTGCTGAACTTCCTAAGCTGTGTGTATGAGACTCATATGATTGCCTTATACTCCTTAATCAACTCACACCTTGGGTTGCCCCCTGATCGGTCTCGGATGAGGTGAAATTAAAAAGCTGGATGTCACATTACTAAACCATATTTAATCTGATATTGGTGCTGAATGTTATAATAATTTAAATGCTAATGTCATTGTTAGAAATGGGGGTCTCTAGTTGGCAAGTGCATGCACCTTTGTCCAAATAGGGACCGTTCTTCCCAGTCAGGATAAGGGAGTTACTCCTAAAATAACCCCTGCTCACCCTCTTGGTAGATTGGCACGAGCAGCCAGGCTTATCTTAGAGGTCGTGTGTAAAGCGTGTGCACATAACCAACAGTAATACAGTAGAAGCACTACAAAAGGACACCACACCACTTTTATAAAAATATCCAATATTTTTATATACAAGACCAAAAACGATAAAAATCCACAATACAGTACTTAAAAATCTACTGTTATCAAAATGCGCTTTAATAACAGTTCCTTGATGTCAATAGCTAGGTCCGGGGCTATCACGGGGTCGTGAGCAAACAAATCCAAACAGTTAAGGTGTCAGGAAGACCTGCAAACAGTACCTGTTAGAGATGCAAGGCGCTGAGGCCCTTGAAGTCACTCGCTTTGCAGGTTGAGCTCCTTTCTGTTGGGATCAGGAGTGCTGGCATCGGCAGGCGACAGGTGCTGGGGTGTGAAGTGCAGCAGTGCCCCTCAGGCCGCTGTGCGAGCAGCGGCTCAGTGGCGGCGTTAGACGGCGTCGTCGGTGAGACCAGGGGCACGGTGTGAGGTGAAGGCGGTGCTCGTCAAGGTGCTGGCAGGTCACGGTGCAAGTAACAGCGTTGTAGTTGCTGACGTGCTGTCGTCGGTAGGCCAAGGCTGCGGTTCTGGATGAGGGCCGTGCGTCTTGTAAATTTACGAGTGGTGCCCTCGAACCACGGTGCAAACAGCGGCGCCGATTTCGGAGTGGAGCGTCATTGTGGCCAAGGCGTCGCCTTGAAGCGAGGCAGCATGGACTGCGGTGCCTACAGGTCGCGGTGCGAGCAACGGTTCGGTGGCGGTATCAGCAGGTGCCGTCGATGAGACCATGGTCGCAGTGGGGCGTTGCGGCGGTGCCCTCTGCGGTGCCGTCAGGACACAGAGTTGGCAGCAGCGTCAACGACGTTGAGTTACTTTTCCTCAATTGCAGCACAAAACACACAGTCCCCAATGCTGCGGGCAGAAGAGCTTGAAGTCTTTGCAGTTCCTGAGACTTCGTGAACAGGGGGCAAGCTCTACCTCAAGCCATTGGAGAGACTCACAAATTAGGTTGCAGTAAGTCCAGTCTAGGCCCTTCACTGTCCAAGACAGAAGCAGTCACTGCAGGTCAGCCCAGCAAAGCACTCAGCAAAGCAGTCGTTCCTCCTCACAGCTTCTCCGGCTCTTCTTGGCAGTCTTGATCCAGATGAGTTCTAAAGTTCAGGGGTCTGGGCCCTAGTATTTGTATCCAAAAATCCTTTGATCCTCTAGCCAAAGGGTGTCTTTGCCCAGCCAGAACCAGTTCTGCCTTCTCTGGTGTGATATCCTGGCAGGAGACATTGTCAGAGGCAGACCAGGCCCTTTGAGGTGCAAGGAAATCTCCTCCCTCTTCCCCAATCGTAGCCCAAGTCTATTCAGCCTTTCCTGACCTACCTAGACTATCAGGAGCCACTCCCGCTTCCTAGTCATCTGTCGTCCAAAACCCAGACAGGCAATCCACATTCAAGCAGAGGCACACGAGATGACTGAGCAAGAAAATACCTACTTTCTAAAAGAGGTATTTTCAAACACAGAATGTAAAAAAAAAAATAACCTTTACTAAAAGATGCATCTTTAGATTCTGAGTTCAGACATACTAAATATTATTTTCCTACCTAGTTCCCAGGGCCAGTTATGTTTATAAGATGTTATAAACAGACTTTCCATTCTGTCCTATGGGGAACAGGCAGCCTTACAATAGTGAAAAACAAAATGGGCTTTAATTCACTATCAGGACTTGCCACACACACCATGGCAGGTCGTACCTTTCACATACACTGCAACCTGCACACAGGGGTACCTTGGGCCTACCTAAGGTGTGCCTGACATGTAAGAAAAGGGAAGTTTAGGGACTGGCCAGTGTGCACGGGCCAAGTCGACATGACAGTTACACTGCGCGCAGACTCTGCAATGGCAGGACTGAGGTACCTTTTCTGGGCTACTCACGTGGGAGGCACAATCCGTGCTGCATGCCCACGCGTATCATTTGATTCACAGGCCCTGGCACACGCAGTGCACTTTACTAGGGGCTGACAAGAAAACCAAACATCCAATCATGGGAACACCAATCTATAACATACTTTACTACAGGAGCACTTGCACTTTACCACTGATCAGCAGTGCGAAAAGTACACAGAAACACTACACCAGCAAAAACAGAGTAAAACCGGGAGGGCAGAAAGCAAAAAAACTCGGGGAAAGACTCAAAAAGATGCCAAATCTAACACATGTCCCCTCCAGCTGAAAGTAGGGAGAACTACCTAACGTCCTGGGAGTTCCCTTGACTAAGGCAGAAGAACCTGGACAGACCATCTGCACTGGCATGTTCTGTACCAGGACGGTGTTCTACCCTAAAGTCCAATCCCTGTAGGGAGATGGACCACCTCAGCAGTTTTGGATTCCCGCCCCTCATTTGCACTAACCACCTGAGGGGTTGTGGTCTGTCTGAACCCGGAAGTGAGTCCCAAACAGGTAGGGCCTCAGCTTCTTCATTGCCCAGACCACAGCGAAAGCTTCCCTTTCTGTGGCACTCCACCTCAGTTCCCTGGGGAGTAGTCTCCTGCTAAGGAAGTCTACAGGCTGGTCTAGGCCCTCTTCATTCAGCTGTGAGAGCACCGCTCCCACACCATGCTCTGAAGCGTCAGTCTGCACAACAAATTCCTTGGAGAAGTCGGGTGCCTTGAGCACGGGTGCCGTGCACATGGCTGCCTTCAGGGCATTAAAAGCCTTCTGGCAGGACTCAGTCCAGATCACTTTCTTGGAAGTCAGCTCTGTTAAGGGGGCAACAATGGTGCCATAACCCTTAACGAATCTCCAGTAGTACCCGGTGAGTCCTAAAAAGGCCCTCACCTCTGTCAGGGTCTTGGGGGCCTCCCAAGCCAGAATGGTGTCAATCTTGGGTTGTAGGGGCGCCACCTGGGTGCTTCCTACCTGGTGTCTCAAGTACACAACAGAACCGTGCCGGATCTGGCACTTACTGGCCTTGATCGTGAGGCCTGCCCTCTGCAGCGCCTTCAACACTTCACTGAAGTGCTGCAAGTGTTCTTCCTAGCTGGAACTGAACACTGCAATGTCATCCAGGTAAGCGGCACTGAAATCCTCCAGCCCAGCCAACACCTAGTAGACCAACCTATGAAAGGTGGCAGGGGCATTCTTCAACCCAAAGGGCATCACCCGGAACTGGTAATGTCCTTCTGGGGTTGAAAAGGCTGACCCCTACTTTGCCCCATCGGTTAAGGCAATCTGCCAGTACCCAGACGTTAAATCAAATGTGCTGAGGAACTTGGCAGCTCCCAACCGATCAATGAGCTCATCAGCTATGGAGATGGGGTGTGCGTCAGTCCTGGTGACGGCATTGAGCCCACTGTAGTCCACACAAATCCGCAGTTCTGGAGTGGTGCAGCAGCCTTTGGGACCAAGACCACTGGGCTGGCCAACGGACTGCTGGAAGGCTCGAGCACCCCGAACGCCAACATCTTAGAGACCTCCTCTTTGATGATGGCCTTGACCCGGTCAGTCAACCTGTAAATCTTGTTCTTCACAGGCGGGCTGTGACCGGTGTCCACGTCATGGGTATACCAGTGAGTAACACAGGGGGTCAGGGAGAACAGTGGGGTAAACTGTCCCGACAACTGGTGGCAGTCGCTCTGCGGTCAGTGTAGGGGAGAGGATCACACCTTCCACTGACCCTTCACCTTCCTAGGCAGAAAGGAGGTCAGGGAGAAACTCATTCCCTCTTCCACCCTATTATCTGTTGCCAAGAGCATGCAAGAGCATGCTAACTTCGGACCTCTCGAAGTGGGGTTTTGAGGCTGTTCACGTTGAGAACCCTCAAACTTTACGAGCGGTGCCCTCGAATCACGGTGCAAGCAGCGGCGTCTATTTCGGCATGGAGCGTCGTCGTTGGCGAGGCCAAGGCGTTGTCATGAAGCAAGGCCGTGTGAAGTGTGGTGCGCACAGGTCGCGGTGCGAGCAACGGCTCAGTGGCGGCGTCAGCAGGTGGCGCCGGTGTGACCAGGGCGGCAGTGCGGCATTTGGGCTGTGCTCTATGCGGTGCCAAGGCTTCGGCGTGAAGTGAGGCGGTGCAGATTGGTGTGCCCACAGGTTGCGGTGCGAGCAGCGGCTCGATGGCGGCGTCAGCAGGTGTCATCGGTGAGACCAGGTTCGCAGTGCCCTTTTTTGGTGCCGTCAGGACACTGAGTCGGCAGCGGCGTCATAGACTTCCTCGAGTTACTTTTCCTTGGTTGCAGCACAAAACACACAGTCCCCAGTGCTGCGGGCAGAAGAGCTTGAAGTATTTGCGTTTCCTGAGACTTCGTGAACAGAGGGCAAGCTCTACCTCGAGCCCTTAGAGAGACTCACAAATTAGGTTGCAGTAAGTCTAGTCCAGGTCTTTCACTGCCCAAGACAGAAGCAGCCACTGCAGGTCAGCCCAGCAAAGCACTCAGCAAAGCGGTCGTTCCTCCTCACCGCTTCTTCAGCTCTTCTTCTTGACAGTCTTCTTGATCCAGATGAGTTCTAAAGTTCAGGGGTCTGGGCCACAGTATTTGTATCCAAAAATCCTTTGATCCTCTAGGCAGAGGGTGTCTGTGTCCAGCCAGAACCAGCCAGAACCAGTTCTGCCTTCTCTGATGTGATATTCTGGCAGGAGGTAGAGACAGCATTGTCAGAGGCAGTCCAGGTCCTTTGAGGTACAAGGAAATCTCCTCCCTCTTCCCCCATCGCAGTCCAGGTCTATTCAGCCCTTTCCCGACCTACCTAGACTATCGGAAGCCACTCCTGCTTCCTAGCCATCTGTCGTCCAAAACCCAGACAGGCAATCCAGATTTCAGCAGAAGCACACAGGATGAATGAGAAAGAAAATACCTACTTTCTAAAAGGGGTATTTTCAAACACAGAATGTAAAGGTCACCTTCACTAAAAGATGCATCTTTAGATTCTGAGTTCAGGCATACTAAATTTTATTTTTCTACCTAGTTCTCAGGGCCTGTTATGTTTATAAGATGTTATAAACAGACTTCCCATTCTGTCCTCTGGGGAACAGGTAGCCTTACAATGGTGAAAAACGAAATGGGCTTTAATTCACTATCAGGACATGCCACACGTACCAGGGCATGTCCTACCTTTCACATACACTGCACCCTGCCCACAGAGTACCTCGGGCCTACCTTAGGGGTGCCTGACATGTAAGAAAAGGGAAGGTTATGGACTGGCCCGTGTGTGCACGGGCTAATTTGACATGACAGTTACAAACTGCTCGCAGACTCTGCAATGGCAGGTCTGAGGTACCTTTTCCGGGCTACTCACGTGGGTGGCACAATCTGTCCTACAGGCCCACGCGGAGCATTTGATTCACAGGCCCTGGCTCACTCAGTGCACTGTACTAGGGGCTGACAAGAAAACCAACCATCCAATCATGGGAACACCAATCCATAACATCCTCTACCACAAGAGCACTTGCACTTTACCACTGATCAGCAGTGCGAAACGTATGCAGAAACACTACGCCAGCAAAAACAGAGTAAAACACTGTGAGGGGAGACAGCAAAAAACTCAGGAAACACGCCAAATGATGCCAAATCTAGCAGCCATTAATCCCAAACTTTGAAAAACTAAACTTAAAGATTTAACTAAATTCTGATAATGGTCCATTATTACATTGAGGGTAAAACATATGGGTTTTAAGAAAATAATAGTTCAAAGATTTGTGGTTATAAGAGTATATTGATGATGACAACTATCCCATTCATGGTCCTCATTGGAGAATTGTCCATTCTCCTAATATTCCAGTCCCTATCAGCACAGAACAAGATCCATTGGAGGACCAAAAGGTTGAACCTGGTAGATAGAGGGTTGAAGTAATTTAGTTAAACAATAACACCATAGTTGAGAAAGGAAATTTGGGCCCAGTGTAATGCTACGACACCTGTACGGCAGGAGAGGCAGAACTTTGTTCGTCGGGGTCATGGCTTGAGTGCCGATCACAGAGGCCACAATTTAGAGCCGCTCCATACGGTCCCATACCAACTGACATGATCTCGCCACAGATCAGTGAGGGGTGCCGCCATTCTCAGTGCTGAGGTCCCCTCGGGCGCTTGCTGTGATGGAGTTTCACCTTGATGGTATCGGATGCCCCGTGGTCACTAATTGGAGGGAGCGGCCTACACGAGCTGCTGAACGTGGCTGTGCGGTGAGAGTGGGGGCAGAGGGCATAGCTGAGGACCTTTGATTGTTCAGCAAAATCTGGAATATTTCCTCGCCTGACACATGTCCAGCTTGTGGCATGAATTCTGAGACTCTTGACCATATTATGTTTGTCTGCCCTGAATACCGTGGTGTGCTTAGAAAATGGTTGCGTGCGATCTGCTGGACCTTGGAAGTACCATACTTTAGTGAGGCAAAACGAATCTTGGCGACCGACACATCTGTCCCGGTTGTCTTTTCCGTGAGACAGTTTTTATTCAATATCTGGATAAAGCGGGATTAGCTTCAGAAATTATTGTAACATTTGTAGGTTAATAATACATGGGCAGTCCTGTAGGAAGCATTTTAATCATATTAGTCTTAGGTAAATTGTGATTTATACAGTTAGTATCTGGTGGCCAGACCCATTTTAAAGCACTTTTTACAATATTATATTTTATAAATTATCAAGAATTTTATATATTTTTGGAAACTAGGATTAGTTTTAATTGACAAATTATACATGCAGATATAGGACTATTTATTTGAGGTACTACCTTGATATTCCGACAAAAACAGCTGTAGTGGAATGGCACTGCACTTTTTCTGCTGGAGTTACGTTTTATGAGAGTATATTTGTGTATTATGAATATTGAATGAAGCTAAATTGTTGCATGTACTACATGTGATGGTTATGTAACCGAATAAAGGATTTTTTATCTATATTTTTACTGCATCAGAAGCACTTCATAGATATACAGTCACAAGATCTCAGTTCAAAGGTTCTATGCATTAATAGCATGGATCAAGACTTACAAATACAGTTCAAAATATATTCTCTGCCAAGGACATCATGACCTAGATTAGAACCGTAACCAATCATCCCACCTTTTTAATAAAAACGATTAGATGGTTCCCCTTTCTCTGTTCAAGGTGCTAAACCCTGGAACTCACTACCTACAAGAATAAGAAACCACTAGAACCAACTGGAATTAAGGAGAATGGTGCAGCATCGCTCTTTCCTAGATAGGCCATAAACGTGAGCCTAAACAAAACTGCACATTGTGTCATAATAAAGGAATAATAAACAAATTTAATTTTCATAAAATGGATACAACAGGCAACACATACTATGAATATGGGGACAGTACTACTGAATGCACAGAGTACAGAAGAGGCTGCTGATCAATGTCATGTACAGTTATGCACAAAGTTTGCTTAAGGAGCAGCTTTGGAATTGATGGGAAGTTAGTCAACAGAGGAATGGCTGACAAATACATTCCAACAAAACCGGTCTAAGGAACTGATCTGACAGAACAACGCAGTAGCTTAGCCTCGCCTGACTATTCTAGGTCAAAATGTCTTTTATACTGAAATCAACATAAATATTTGTTACATAAACTAGCGCACCTGTAAGTTTGTAAACTATTCAGTAAGGTAAGTTTTATTGTTCCTAGTTATTTAAAAACGTAACAACTGGCAAAACAAATTGATTGAAACAGAACAGAGTCAATGATATCACTATTGATCAATTCAAAGCATACATCTATCAATTCAGTACATCAAAAGTATTTAGTCATTACATCTTTTCCCGATCAATAATAAAATCATGGTGCGATAGGTAAACTTTCGCGAAAATAAGCACCATTCTAGTAAAGTATTGCCTGAACAACTTTTAGTCCAAAGAATAAAATGCAAAATGGTTTAAATTAGAAGCACCTCATGGCAAAATTGCTGAATTGAGAAATTTGCGCCATGGCGCCATTTATGCAAATGCAACTTTAGCAAACCTTTAATCTAAGGACAATGGTCACCCGAAAGCCGATCCTGATCAGGGCTCGACAAATCCACTCGCCCGCTCGCATTTGCGAGGGAGAATGGATCAGGACGAGCTATTTTTAGGTCCTACTCGCCCTTTCTGGCGAGTAGGAAGTCAAACTAACTTTTGTCCCCTGTCTTTGAAAACAGAGCAAAAGTGACAAGATAACATGATTTAAAGGCACTTTTATTGCTCATAAAGGGAATGAGCAATAAAGATGCCTTTAAATCTTGTTATCTTGTCACTTTTGCTCTGTTTTCAGAGACGGAGGTCAAGTGGGTTGCAGTCAGGTCGAGGGGATTTTCCATGGTACTAGACCTGCAGGACTAGTACAATTTTTCGGATTTGTCGAGCCCTGCTGATGTCTCGGAAAGCTGTATAGTTAACAAAGTACATGCTGCATCGAATCAAGGTCATAAAGTCATAAAGCACAGGATAGACTGTACTGGATACTACAGAGGTTTTAGGATATGTGGATGGTGCTCAATAGCCTGGGGAGATCAGGTTAGTCCAACTATTGGAAGGCATTATGCAGTATCAAACAGCCCGGAGGGCGCTGTCTGACATCATAAAGTGCATATTACAATTTCAATGGGCCTACCAGGCCAATCTCGCACAGGTCTCAGCCTGCCTGGGGGGAGGCAGTGCGTACCAGTTAAAAACTCTTACACACCCTTATACATTACAAACCAACACCAATAAAATGGCACTTATAATAAAACTTTCATTTTCTTTAGATAAGGTATATAGTTCATTGGTTTAAAATTCATAAAATCGTACAAATTACTCCTGGCTTCTTAGAAGGCTCTGGACCGCCTTTATGTATTTTCCTAGGGCAATAGCAATGTCAATTGTGGGCATTTCTGATAGGAGGTTGGCCGCCTGCGCCCTTGTTCTTATATCGTGTTTTAAAAATATTGGGCGCAGCCACAGTTTCCGCTGTTCTAGTAATGTTAGGCAGTCAAGAAGGGTATGCACAAGGTCTCCTTTGGTGCCCAGGTTTCACCTGCGGCACCCTTTATGATCTAACATTTTTGATTTAAGATCTTTATTTATTAACCATGGATAGATCCCAATCCGCAACCTTAATATCTCCTGCCTATAACAGCGATTTGGTAGGATATCTAAGTAGGGAAACCAGTTATCATTTGACCAAGAGTTCATCATAAATTATACAGATTGTTTCTTTGCCAGATAGCCCATATCAGTCTTTCTGGATACTTCCTTCGCATTAAATTTCAGCTCATTCTTAGTACAGACTAATTGTTGCGTTTCCTGGTTGACCTCCACCTTTAGACTTTCACAAACCTGCACCATTCTTTCCCTACAAGCTTTTGCCCATTTTAGGTCACTATTTTGAATTTCTTTCCTACACCATTGTGCAACTTTTTGACTTTCTGTATCTTCCAATCGTTTCCAAAGTCTGGATTACCGCAGTTTGTACTTGTACCTCCCAAGACTTTGTGCCTATTTCTGTTCTTATTGAACAAACATAGGTAGCAATTTGGGATTTGATATACGTGATTTATTATCAAAACACCGCGTGATTGCTGATAACAATTAATGAATTAACTTATGCAAATTAACAAGCCCCAAGAGAAAGGGAAGGGAGGAAGTGCTCAGGGAGGTGAAAAAGAGTAAGGAATGTTACTAATAGTATTAAAAGGAAAAACATCCAAATTCAATGACAGTACAAATCAATTATAATACAAATGCCAAAAAATATTATTAAGGCAAAATTCCAAACATAGTCAGTACATCATATTCAACGGTCACAGCTGATTGCTTAATGGATCGGGGGTGTGCCGGAATCTCAAGAGAAGAAAGTCGACGTTTCGACCCCTTTAAGTAGGCTAGTTAAAGTCCTTAGGCGGGGTCTTCATCAGGACGACATACTGGAGAGGTGAGAGGGAAGGGGCAAATCATGGGGTACGGCCCGGCTGGGCTCTGTACAAAATAAGGCCGCCACACCAAAGAGTCGTGGTCAGTCCAACAAGGTGGGAACATCAGCTTTAATTGCTGTTTTGTTGCCTGTCAAGTATATCTTTAGTACCAGGAATTAATTAATAAATATGGCGCTGCTTCGATCTCCAATAATCAAACGAAAATAAGGCGTGGTACCTATATATACTATTCAGTCAATCTCCGTCAGGCCAAAGGAGCGGAGTCGTAAACACACTGATTTAGGCAAAGCGAGGTTGCGCCACTGGCTGGTGCGGAGTTCATGACCACACCGATACAGACCACGCTGCTTCTTTCTCTGATTAACAAACAAACGCTGGAGATCCAACCCCGCGTTCCGAGACGGCGCTGCCCGCTTCGACTCTTTAACTAACACGCGAGCGCCGCTGGCGCAACCTCGCTTTGCCTAAATCAGTGTGTTTACGACTCCGCTCCTTTGGCCTGACGGAGATTGACTGAATAGTATATATAGGTACCACGCCTTATTTTCGTTTGATTATTGGAGATCGAAGCAGCGCCATATTTATTAATTAATTCCTGGTACTAAAGATATACTTGACAGGCAACAAAACAGCAATTAAAGCTGATGTTCCCACCTTGTTGGACTGACCACGACTCTTTGGTGTGGCGGCCTTATTTTGTACAGAGCCCAGCCGGGCCGTACCCCTTGATTTGCCCCTTCCCTCCCACCTCTCCAGTATGTCGTCCTGATGAAGACCCCGCCTAAGGACTTTAACTAGCCTACTTAAAGGGGTCGAAACGTCGACTTTCTTCTCTTGAGATTCCGGCACACCCCCGATCCATTAAGCAATCAGCTGTGACCGTTGAATATGATGTACTGACTATGTTTGGAATTTTGCCTTAATAATATTTTTTGGCATTTGTATTATAATTGATTTGTACTGTCATTGAATTTGGATGTTTTTCCTTTTAATACTATTAGTAACATTCCTTACTCTTTTTCACCTCCCTGAGCACTTCCTCCCTTCCCTTTCTCTTGGGGCTTGTTAATTTGCATAAGTTAATTCATTAATTGTTATCAGCAATCACGCTGTGTTTTGATAATAAATCACGTATATCAAATCCCAAATTGCTACCTATGTTTGTTCAATTGTTTCTTTGTTAATTTTGTTTCAGTGTATGCCCACAATACACTATCCTTACGGGGACCCCCTTTTATATGTACTACATAACGCCCAGGTCCCCGTGACTGCATGGGTCCAACCCCCTTTGTGTAACATATTTCTGTTCTTATAGCTTGGGCCATGGATGATTGCGGGAGAGATAAGTGGCTCTTCAGGCATTTCCCTTCCACCAAGTCCCAGACTCCCTTACCGCTCAAATAAAGGATTTCTGCTCCGTAAAGGACTTGTGGGGGTATCATTGCGTTAAAAGCTTTTAGTAGTGGGCAGTGCTACAGATCCCCGTAATCCCGATTAAACATTTTTAGTCCACAGATTGAAGTATGGGCTTTTGCTTTTTGTGCTTCCAGATGAGTACACCAGTTTAGTGTATTATCGAACCATATCCCTAGGTAACAATATTCTTTGACCGTTTCCAGTTTAAGATCACCTAGATACCAATTAAACTTACTTGCCTTTTTACCAAAGCATAAAATTTATGTTTTGTCTAAGTTTACTGTTAAGAATTTGCTAGCACAGTATACATTAAATGCGTTCAACTTTCTTTGGAGGCATATTTCGGTGGTCTGGTCTACTATTACCAGATCGTCTGCATAAAGTAGACAGGGCACCTTTTTTCCGTCCATTCTGGGACTTGCACTACCCTCAACCTCTAAGTAGGCAGGTAGGTCTGACAGGAATATGGAGAATAACTGTGGGGCCAAAACACAACCCTGTCTCAAGCCGTTTGCAATGGGTATTTTTTGTGTCAATGACCCCACAGTATCCCTGATTACTTGAGCCCAGTTTCCTCTGTGTAGTTCCTTTATTATTGTCAGTAGGTCTTTGGGAATTTTTTCCTTCATTAATGTTTCCCATAGGCAGTCCCGATCTACTGAATCGAAAGCTGCTCGGAAGTAAATGAAACAACAGCATAACTTGCTGTTTGGTTCCGTTGACTTCTTTGCCATTGCCCACAATGTGAAGCCATGATCTATCGTGGAGTGCCCCTCCCTAAATCCTCCCTGTTCTATGGGTACGATTTGAAACTCCTTAACCCATGCATTAAGTCGATTTAACACAATTTTTGAAAATACCTTCTCTCCTATATCTAGGAGGTTAATCATTCTGTAGTTTTGTAGTGCATCCATACTCCCTTTCTTATGGATTGGCCTGATTACTGCGCCCTTCCAATTTAGTGGCATTATGCCTTCTGATAGTATTATATGGAACATCTGGGCGAAGAATCTTGCCCACCACTTTACCTCTGACTTTAATATTATTGCGGGAAGGTTGTCTGGACCTGCCGCACGAGTTAGCTTCAGTTCTCTTATTATATGCTCTACTTGCTTCTCGTTAAACTCTGATTTAAGATCTTCAGATATTGCCTGCCACTTTCGGGGCTCTACATGACCTCGAGGGACTCGTGCCCCATACAATTCCCTTATGTACTCCTCCCAAGCTGCCTCACTGACGACACATTTCATTTCTCCGTCTGTTGGACCAGACGCTGCCTTTACCATTTTCCAGAATAGTCTTACATTTTTTTCTTCAATTGCTTCTAGCATGTTTAACCAGCATTTCTCTTTATATGACCTTTTTGCATCGTTTACCATTTTTTTAAAATTCTGCTTTCAGCTTGTTTATACGATTCTGTCTCTCATGGGTGAAATTCTTTTTTTGCCTTCTTTGTGCTGCCCGTATCTCCCTTTTTTTAGATTGGCACTCGACAGAGAACCATTTTACTCGACTGACCGGGGGTTTTGAGCTATTCTTTTTATCCTTTTTAAATTCTGTTCTTAGACACTGAACTACTTGGGCTATCTTCTCTATAAACCATTCCAAGTTTCTACTCTCTAAATCTTCTGATTCAACTTTAGAATAGAATAGAATAGAAATAGATTTATTGAGCGCGGTTGCTGCCCAGGGGCGTCCAAGCGCTGAGGTTGGAATCGGAGAGACAGGCCGAGTGATGGATTTAGAGCTCGGAGGCTTTGGCAAATAATAAGGTCTTCAGCTTTTTACGGAATGAGAGCAGGTCCGGGTTGGAACAGAGTGAGAGGGGGAGGGTATTCCAAAGTTTAGCGGTATTCAGTGGGAACAGCCTGCCCCCGGATCTAGCTCTCTTCACTCTAGGAACCACTGCCAGAAAAGCCTCAGTGGAGCGGAGGTTCCTATTTGGGTGATAGGGGATGACAAGGTTGCTGTTGATTGCGGGTCCTGTTTTCCAAAAGGCCCGGTGCGCAATGCACAGCGCCTTGAATGCCACTCTGTGCTTGACTGGCAGCCAGTGAAGACTTTTTAATGCAGGTCTGGCTGACTGGGCTCGTGGAATCTGCAGCAGGGTGCGTGCTGCGCAGTTTTGCACCACCTGCAGTTTCCGGAGAGTCATCTCAGGAGCCCCTACATATAGGGCATTGTTTGAGTCCAGGCGGGACTGTATGAGGCCTTGTACTGCCACTTTCTTGGCTTCTAGAGGCAGAAGTGGAAGGACTTTCCTCAAAGTTTTGAGGATGCCAAAGCAGGTGGCGGACAGCTTAGTAGCCTGGGTGGAAAAGGAAAGCTTCCTGTCCAGCCACACTCCTAGGCTCTTGACGCTTTCCTTGGGGGTAGGGGGGTGCCCAGAGCTTGGGGCCACAAGGAGATGAAAGGTATTGGCGAGGATGGGCCTAGAAGCATGAGCTCTGTTTTATCTCCGTTTAGTTTAAGGGAGGAGCTGGTCATCCACTCCTTAACGTCCTCTAGGCAGCTCAGCAAACCTCCCTGGGGTTGACTGATGTTTTCTTGAGCCAATGATACCACTAACTGAGTATCGTTGGCGTACGACACAATTTTGATGCCGTACGGTTCAACGATCCCAGCCAGTGGTCTCATGTAGACATTGAATAGCACAGGGCTCAAGGAGGAGCCCTGTGGTACTCCACAGCTGAGAGGCTTGCTGGTTGATATTGTGTCGCCGTCGAAGATCTGAAAAGATCTGTCGGACAGGAAGGAGTCGAACCACCTTAGAGCGTCGCCTGAGACTCCGATGTCCCGGAGACGGTTCAGCAAGGTGGCATAGCTGACCGTATCGAAGGCGGCGCTTAGATCAAGGAGGATCACTGCCACTGATCCTCCCTGATCCAGAACCCTTCGGGATTCCTCGGCGACCGCTAATAAGGCAGTTTCGGTGCCATGTTTCGGCCTGAAACCTGTCTGGGATGCATCCAGTAGGGAGTGATTTTCAATAAACTGGACCAGCTGGACATTTATGTATTTTTCCAACACCTTGCCAGCCCAAGGGAGGAGTGAGATGGGACGGTAATTGGAGTGATCATCGGGGTCCAGGTTGGGTTTTTTCAGCAGTGCCCGCACCATGGCTTGTTTCCATGCTGTGGGAACCGCACATGCGGCTATGGATGTATTTAGGAGTTCCAGGATAACAGGCAGGGTGGCTTCGTGTGCTTGTATCAGAACTTCTGGTGGGGCTGGGTCACGCGGGGAGCCCGATTTAACTTGGCGTGCCATTTTGCAGAGGGTGTCGAGGTCCAGGGGAGGGAAGTGCTCGAGGGTTGACTGGTCTAGGGGAGGGAGGATTCTAGGAGAGGGTAGGTCAGCTATCTCCGGAACTATGGCTCCCGTTTGAAAGGTGGAATATATTTTCAGGACTTTGTTGTAGAAAAAGTCCGCAAGCTCGTTACATTGGTCTTGAGTTTTGCTCGGAGGGGGGGCGGTGGTGACACTTGAGCAGTGTTTTATTATCTGAAAAATTTCCCTGGGCTTCGATTTAGCCTCCAGGATTTTATCAGAGTAGAAGGTCGCTTTCGCCGTCCTAATCCCATCTCTATAAGCTTTTATCGCCTCTTTGTAGGCTGCCTTTTTATCCGGGAGAAAGTCTAAACGCCAGGCTCTCTCTCGTTGCCTGCAGCAGCGTTTTAGTTCTCTTAAAGAGTCAGAAAACCAGGGCGCTGATTTCTGCATTCTCTTAGATGAGGATCTGCGGAGAGGGAGGATCGTATCTAATGAGTTAGTGATCCAGCTGACATAATTTTCGTTTGCTATGCTGGGGTCTGAGCAGGGGGGCGGGCGGGTAGAGTCCAGGCTGTGCATCCAGGATTCCAGCTGGAGTTTTGACCAGTTCTTCCTGATTGTTGTCCGGGGGGTAGCTGGGGGACCTTGTGGGTGGCCCAAGAAAACGGAATCAGAAAATGATCTGACCATGGGAGGGGGACAGGATAATCAACAGTCAGATCGCTGCAGCTGCTGAAAATTGGATCGAGCAGATTGCCCTTCTCATGGGTTGGTGCTGTGACCAGCTGAGACAGCTGAAGAGCTCCAAGGTCGTATATTAGCTCCTTAGCAATATTATCTGAGGGGGAGTTAAAATGAAGATTCAGGTCTCCTAAGACTGTATAATTAGCAGCGGATAGAGTTCGTTTTGCTATAATCTCTGGGAGTGACCTGTGGAACAGTTTTGTTGGGTCAGGAGGACGGTAGATCAAGGTGCCCAAGAAAGAAGTGTTGGCGTTGAACTCTATGCAGAATTCTATGCTTTCGCACTCGGGGATGGTTTCTGCTGTGGTGCGGCAACGGTACTGGTTTTTGAGAATGATAGCCAGACCGCCTCCTATCCCTACTGGTCTGTCCGATCTAACGATGTGGTATCCACTGGGTAGAGCTGCGACTATGTCTGGGTCAGATTGAGTGGAGAGCCAGGTCTCTGTTAAAAAGATAACATCTGGCTTGCGCTCATCTAGCAGCATGGACATTTGAATGCTATGCTTTGGCAATGATCGACAATTTAATGCCAACATGCAATATTTCTGTACCGAGGGACAAGCCAGGGTGTTTCGGAAAGAATGTTTGCATTCGGAGCAAGAGGGAGGGAGGGATGTGGGTGCAAAAGTGCGGGTACATAAGGCAGTAGCTCTGCTTCCTATGTAGCGTAAAGCAGTGGGGCTATAAGTCTTGACCGGAGGAGCGGGGGAGGCAGGGGGAGTGGCCCCTGGTCCCGTCTGGTCGCGGACGGGCGCAGACGGGCTAGCCTTAGGCGCGCCTTCGGCACGCAAACGGCGCTCCCGCTGCGCTTCCGGTGACAACACAAGATGTAGTTGGAGTAGGGGGTGTGGCCTGCAATGTGGGCGTGGCCCAAGGTCTCGCCGGAATGGCGTCTAGCTGATCGTTGCAGCCGGCGCTAAAGAGCGTTCTCGGCTGTTTGAGGTGGGCTCGAGGTAAGCTTAGTTTTACACAGAATTATACACAAATCACAGTAATTTAAAAAAATTAGCCTCTAAAATGCTCCCGGCGTGTGCCTGCGGAGTCAGTTCGATTCTGTGGCGGCGCTTGGTTTTGGCGCTTTTATCTGTTCCTGGCAGAGGGGGCGTGGCCTGCAATGTGGGCGTGGCCCAAGGTCTCGCCGGAATGGCGTCTAGCTGATCGTTGCAGTCGGCGCTAAAGAGCGTTCTCGGCTGTTTGAGGTGGGCTCGAGGTAAGCTTAGTTTTACACAGAATTATACACAAATCACAGTAATTTAAAAAAATTAGCCTCTAAAATGCTCCCGGCGTGTGCCTGCGGAGTCAGTTCGATTCTGTGGCGGCGCTTGGTTTTGGCGCTTTTATCTGTTCCTGGCAGAGGGGGCGTGGCCTGCAATATGGGCGTGGCCCAAGGTCTCGCCGGAATGGCGTCTAGCTGATCGTTGCAGCCGGCGCTAAAGAGCGTTCTCGGCTGTTTGAGGTGGGCTCGAGGTAAGCTTAGTTTTACACAGAATTATACACAAATCACAGTAATTTAAAAAAATTAGCCTCTAAAATGCTCCCGGCGTGTGCCTGCGGAGTCAGTTCGAACTTTAATTTGCAGAACCTTCAGTTTTTCCTGGTATTCCTCAGTGAGTCGTGTCGTTACACGTTTAGGGTACTCGACATCCTGTGGGATCACTTTGTCTCTAGGCATCTTTCTTCCCCCAAATATCATTAAGTACAGTGGATTATGGTCACTAAATTCTTTTTGATCTATCTTAAATTCCCGTACTAGAGGGAAATTCCAAGCTGGCATAAACATGTAATCAATTGGACAATTCTGTAAACCTATTTTAAAGGTCTTCCCTGCTGGGCAATCTGTCTTCATTCTGCCATTCAAACATAGGAGACCCCTACCTCCTAGAAAATTTACTAATTCCGTTTCCTGTTTCAAGGTCTCACATACTGGAAAGCTAGCATGGTTTATTCCATATACCTCTAACAATTCTCTATTCCAGAGGTCAGCCTTCTTTGGGTTTAGCTTGCGATAAAAATCGCCCATAATTATCAGTACATCCAATGCATATTTTTCTAATAGAAGGTCGACATCCTCTTTAAAATGTCCCATCTCACTCTCATACTCTGCTGCATTATCCCACTGCATATATACATTCATCACAGTCAACATTTTGTATTTCATTTCCAGGGTCAACAATTCTATTCTACAAGCCTGTAGCCATTTACATTTAATTTTTAATGATATTACTTCTCTCAATACTTTTGTTGAGACTAGGGTCATTAACCCCCCCCCCCCCCCCTCCCCCCCCCCCCCCCCCGATGGGTGACCAAACCTTTTTCTCGTGGCCGGACGACTCAATTGTAGATATCCCTCGATGAGTGGAGTTTCGTCGCATGTCCAAGTCTCTTGTAGGCAGGCAATTTCCACGTTGTTTACTACTTCCTTTATATATTCTCGCTTTAACTCATTGCCTAGGCCATTTACATTCCATGTTAAGAAACTTAGACATTGCGGCACCCCCCCATCCTATTCTACCTCACTTAAGCCACCCTCTTCTGCCCCTTCCTCCGTATATCTCTCGCTGGGGTCTCCCACATAGCTTCGACTTAGAGACCAGTTATCCCATGAGGCATCATTTCCTGTATTATTTATCACTATATTCATGCGGCTACAGTCTTCTTCCTTATCTCTAAATAACTTCACTTGTCTCATCCCTAGACCTGTGTGGCATTTTAAAAAAGTACTGCCTGAGAGGACTTTTACTTCCCTCTCTGGTATTACCCTTAGGGTTATCTCACTAGTAGCTTTTAGAATTGCCATTTTTACCAAGTCCGAGTGAAGTGACACTTTTGTAATTTCCTTACCATTTTTATTTTCAACAAAGCCAATTCGCCTTAGATCGTTTGTGCTGATCCCACTCAGACTACTGCATTTGGTGAATGCGGTCAGAATCTGCGCCCTATTTAGGGGGTTCATTTTTCGAACCATCTTTCCCCTTTGCACAGCCTGTATCTGTTCCAGGTATACCCATTTATTATTATCCACCTCTAATAATTTCTTGGGAGTTTCGTATTTTAACTGTCTGCCCTTTGATCTCCCTGGGGGCAACCCTTTACTTTCCACTCCCGCTGGTTCTCGAGATTGTGAGCTGTCAACTCTTTGGCCACTTTTGGGTTGTCCTGAGGATATCCTTACTTTCTGGTTTACGGTGTGAGTTATTAGGGGTTTCTCCTTCAACTCCTTACTACTCCGCCTTTTCCTTGGTACTATTGGGGTCTTTGTTATTTTAATCTCCGATTGCTAGGGTCCAATCTGTACATAGGTCGGAGCGGATGCATTTAGGCCTGACTGTGCCTCCCCCTCCAGTTTCTTCCCTTTTCTCTTTGTTGATATGTTCGGAACCCGCTTCTTGCCTACCCTATTCCTAGTGGGGGCCACTACATACACACCACGCCTTTTTATCAGCATTGGGCGTCTGGAGATATATACATTATCTAATGCCTCTACAGATTCATTCACTATACTTTGTTCTATGGGTTGAGGGGTAGCTACTAGTTTTACCACGTCTGCCTCTGCAAATTCATTCTCTACGCTTTCTTCTGTGGGCTGGGAGGTAACTACTGGGCTTAACATATTTGGCATTTGGCTCTTAATCCCCACCAATTCCTCTTCAATCTTTTTTAAAAACAATTTCTGAGCTTTCAACCCTCCATTATTTGATAGTGTTACTTCTAGAATTCCTTGTAATGTCTTCTGTAACAAAATATTAGTTCCATCAAGGAAGATGTGGGTGTTACAGAGAGGACCGAGTCCTGTGGGTTATTTCTTTCTGGGTTTGCTTGACTTCCAGTTCTTATAGCGTCCTGCTGGGTTAGGTTTTTTTGACCATTTTGATGCAGCAGAGCTTGATCTGGCGCACCTCCCCAGACATAGCTCGGGCTCTGACTTTCATGTCCTTTTTGCCCTTCATTTTCTGAGGATTGCAACAAACACATTTTTGGCGATGATGAAAGACGAGGCGCTGCTATTTGAAGATTTTGGCTCAGAAGGGTAAGGTTTATCAGTATGGGGTCCTCCCTTCCTTCCTCTGTATCAGAAGGTTCTTCTTCGGGGTATTCTCCCATTTCTTTCCTTATCTGGTTCTCCTCCTCTACCCCGTGTTTTCTCTGGCCTCCGCGCCATTTTCCTCCTCGTCTTCCTCGTATTCCAGGTTTATTACTGGCTCTATAGATTTGCAGTGTTTCCCTACAAAGTCCTTTATAGATTTGGAGACTGCCGTGTTATCTTTCCGCTTAGCAGTTGTAGTGGAATCCCTTTTGGCTTGCGGGACGTTTTTAAGTTACCCTTTTAACTTTTCTTTTCTTGCGTCGCCCCTTGCTGTTGTCCATGACGGAGGCCTGGCTTTCCTGGCTCTCTTCCAGTGACATTGAGCCCTCCATTAACTTACTCCTCCCTGGGCTTTCGTCTTTGCGCAATTTTTGCCCTCTTTTCGGGGCCATCTATTAGATTTGTAATACACTTATCTCAGATGCTGTTGTAATTAATTTCACAGTTACTGTTCAAAATTGACTTGTAAATACGCTAATTCTTTCACTTACCTCTGTTGTGCCTTATGACCACCAGCCTGCCTTGTCGCACTTGTTATCCTCTCCCAGGGTGGCTCTCCTGTTTCTCCGTGTGTTCTGGGCAATTGATCCCCTTTCTTACTACGACGATTATAAGCCCGGATTCTCGTAGCCTAAGTGCAAAATGGCACCTTCATTCCTTGGCTCCTGGCTCCTCGAGTGCTGTCTTGAGTGCTGTCTCGACGTCCCAAACTGTACCTGACCCCCCGCTGCTGCACCGCTGTCTGGCGTGCCTCCGATGAGTCCTGGCAACGCAGGTGGCTCCTATCAATGCCCCTGCAAGCTCTCCCGCTACTCTTTTTCTTTTTTCGCGGGGCTGAGAGGTGGCTGAGGGGTGACTCAGACACACAATACCCATGTCTCCAAACTTGTCCGGGGCTCAGTACCCCCCGTGGATCACACGCCGCCTCTCGTGCAGTTTGTTTTCCGGCGACTGGCGTTCACACGCTGTAGGTCGGCTGTAGGTCGGCTCCGTGCTCGATTGCTCAGGCTGCGGCTCCGTCGGCAAGGCAAGGCTAGGCGTGGCTAGGCACCAACAGAGCCTGACTCTGTGGCAGAAGATGATAATTAAGAAGACGGATTTCCCATGCTCTGAGTGATTTCATCAGGCTACAAAAGCAAGGGGAATTCTCATCAGAATCGGAAAATATATTTTGCAAGGACAAAGTGTATCCTGGGAGAGGAGTTAGCCTAACGGCTAGGGCGGTTGACCTTGAATCTGGGAAACTGGGTTCGAGTTTCGGCAATGATGCTGAATATCCTGCGATTCTAGGCAAATCACTTAATCTCCCCGTGCCTAACAAAAATTAATGTGTCCTCATGTAATGCAACTGGTGCTATGTAAAGCGCTCTGATACCAGATTTGGGTCAAGTTCGAACTATAAAAAACTCTGTAAAATAAAATAAAAAATAAATTCTACCTCTGGCTCACACTGATCCTGACCAGAATGAAACACCTATATAGTGAACTGTGCAATTTCATTAGAGTTAAAAGGAAGCCTGGTTAAAAAGAAAAGTGCACTTAACAGTATTGAAGGGCCTATCAATTCTGTTCTGCCCTAGTCCGGGCAGACCTAAAAGAACCAATTCGTATACCAATTGGTGCCCGAGTTTCAGTAAAAAGGATTCCCAGTAAATGAATAAAGTGTTTTTTCAGTAGCCGGGGAGACGCACCTAGTCCCCACTGGTCCTAGTCAGGCTGTGGCAACAAAGCTACGGGCCAGTCAATAAAGTGTATAATGCAATCATATTGGGCTGAAATAGTCAATAAGTAAGGACCGAGTGAATAAAGTGCACTGCACCCTTTTGCTGGAATTCAAAAGCAAATCAAATTCATAAACTGCACTTTGAAGCATGAAGAAGTCTAACAAATCTAATTTGCACAGATCATGGCCAGCATAAAAGAGCATTTCAATGTATAGATTGTTCCACAAATGTAATTCAATTAGGTTTCAAGGGCCAGGAGGATTCCCATTAAATTTGTAAAGTGCTTTGGTGTTAACAAAAGGCCTATCATGCATACTCTCCACTAGTCATACCCGGACTGCAGCAAAAAGGTTGTAGGCCAGAAATTAAAGTGCACAGTGCAATCTCGTTGGTCTTATAGCATCCAGTAGTAAAGTGCCCTGTGGAGGATCAGCTTCCAACAAAAGGACTCAGTGGCAGCTGTTCTTAGGCAAGAGTTGATTTACGACAAGGAGGCTACCATTTTGTCTGTTCACAGGGCTCGAGTTCAATAACTTTACTTACTCAAGGAATTTCACACACCTAGCTGAAAGCTGTGCCTCTACTCCACTCAAACATGCAGTAATAGCCTTGTTACACTGACTTATGCTAAAATGTCGGAGTATTGGCTTTAACCAGTAACACCTTAGACTTTTTAAACAAAGTGATTTTTAGTGCCGCTTTGGCTGTCTTGTTAGTTGCTGGTATTTGTGTAATGATCTATAGCGCCGGGACGCTCTTCGGAGCAGCTGAGCGCTTTACAAAACCCCCAGTAACATAACATAACATAACAAAGGATAGGGGGCGAGGATTAGGCTTCAACTTTTTCTACTTTAATATATGCAGCAGTCGCCAGGCATTTGCCCAGAAGGTTGGAAGGGTGGGGGCCAGTTTCAGAGAGGCGGGTGGTTTTTCAGCAATGCTGCAATATCAGCCCCCAGACACAAATGCAGCAGTGCTGGTGGGTGGTTTTGTTAAGCAGCAGTGATTCACGCTTGCCCCCCCGCCCCCTTGGAGAGTGGGGGCCGGTCCAACAAAATTGCCAGAGCTACTTTGGATTCCCAGCCAGGCCCTGCAGTAGCCATTACACATTATATAGATCTCAACATTAAACTTTATTTCCCATGAGTCATTGGGGAAAGAAACCTGAAAAAAAGTCTATCCCCTCCTTCATCACTGCTCCACCTAAGTGTTTATCTCCACTGCGCTTATAGTATCATGTTTGTCAGCATCTAAAACATATGTTGCGCGCAATATTAACACCGGGAAACTTTCCACTATAGTTGGCGTTGCCACTTTAACCTAAAATGGTTTTACTTTCACAGAGCGGCTCCAGGAACGTTCTCGCTCCTTGAAGGCCACTTAATAGTCAGCCTCTAAATGCGCTGTATGGTCATCTGGCCGCTAGAGGGCCCGTGCATCTTTATAATCACGGTCTGCATCTTGGTGGCCAGTGCGTCAATTTCACCTGTTCCCTTTTTCAAGTGGTGAATGAAGCGCATCGGCCGCGTTAGTGAACGGGCTGTTTTTCATTGGCAATTCACATAACAGTCACTGCCTGGAGCTGAACACCCGCTCATCAGGTAAGGACAGTGTAGAAAGCTGGCTCTTTATGCGATAGACCAATAATCTGATATACTGTGTAAAGAGTCCAGGGGTTTCCTTATAAGTGGACAGGGGCTTGCTCTTGTGATCCCAAGATGCTCTATTAGGGGTAGTGTGGTCGAGCAGCCTTAGGCTTTACAGAGAGGAGTGCAAGATACCTGCAAATACATACAATGATCAATAAATGACATACACGACTCAAGAAGGAGATCCACACCAATTTATAAAAATAGCAAGTATATTTATCTATGTTTGGCTATCAGAGAAAATATTTTTTTTTTGCTCAGGTAAGAACGTTTTTAAATGTGAATTATTTTCAGTTCAAAAAGTGGACACAGAACAATTTTTGAGTTTTGCAATGTTATCCTATTGAAGGAAGAATAAGTTCTGCAAACGGGTATAGTATAGCGACTTACGGGACCAATCTCCAGGAGTGTAGGTGAGTGGCTGGCAAAGTCCAAGGGAGCACCAACAGTACTCCACCAGTGGCACATGGGCAGCCAGGTGCACGGTGTTAAACAGCATCAGGAGCCTAATTTTATTCTATGGAGATCGGACTCTGTGTAAAGAGGCTGCTGGCTCTGGCTAGGAGACCAGTCAGGCCTCGCGATGCTTGGGATGTAGAGACGCCTTAGGTCCTCTTCTCCACAGCCCATGGGAGGCGGGTGCAGAGGTGTCCTTAGACGTCAGGTTTTTCCTTACCGGAGCAGTCGCAGCAGAGGGAGGCTTGCATGCAGAGGCTGCAGGGGACGTCAGAGGTTCCACGAGGGGTTAAACCATGATGGAATTGGTCTCTGGAGGACCTTGATGACACCGTTGGCCCACTTTGACTTGGGCTTGGAGAGACGGGTGCAATGGTGGCTTCAGGTGTCAGGTTTTGGCGGTTCTGGAGGCCTTGGAGTCCTTTCTTTTAGAGTTGCTGCGAGATGCAGGGAACAGTTCAACTGTCCCATGGGAGGTCTTGGTTCTTTATCAAAAGACTTGAAGCCCTGTGGCAGAGGGCAGAGGGCTCGCGCGCTGAGCGCAGAATTATTTTAAACTTCCTTTCTTTTTGCTGCTGAATACGAGCAGCCCTACACCCTGCCCGTCCCGCTGAGTACGAGCGGCGGACGGTAACTTTTATTTTAATTCACTCCCCTCCTATCCCGCCCTCCTGACTCCTCCCACCTCCCGCATTACAGCCTATTTATACGTCCCCCATGTGTCAGCGCAGCGGACGAGCGCAGCGGGCGCGCCGTATATGCTCCGGAGTTGTGCCAGAGTTAAGCCCGTCTGCGCCCGGACGGGGCGATGGGCATGTCTTCATGCCAAATTCACATCGTACTCCTTTGAGGAGCTCACCTCGCTCCAGGGCCACTGGCCACTTTCTGAGCCTGTCCGCAGTCACATTGCCTCACTAGGGCTTGTCCCTCAACTCACGCCTACACTGACGATATCCCCATCGGCCTCTATGCCGCCATGCTCTCTTACGCCTGACCCCTCTTCCCCTGTTCCCTCATTATCTGTCCTCTTGCTCAACACCAGGTCGGCGGTCAAACACCACCATGAGTTGTTTGTCCTTCTTGATTCCGAGAAGCCTGACATACTTCTCCTGACCGAAACCTGGTTTTGTGATTCTTCCCTTCCCGCATTGTTGGCTGTTCTCCCCCCTTCCTATGTTGCTCTGCGCGCCGACCGCCCTGCAGGCAGGATAGGTGGTGGGGTGGCTTTAATTGCTCGGTCTGAATTTAATTTTCAATTTCTCTCCTTTCCTCCTATCCCCCCTACCGAATTCCTTGTAGTCCGTTCCCTTTCTTTTTCCCCTCCCATCACATGCCTTTTGATGTATCGTCCACCCCAGCCTTCATCTCTGTTTTTGCCAGCATTCCAAGACCTACTAGCCACTCTGGCGGTAAACTACGCCTAGGTCTTGGTGCTAGGCGATTTTAACTACTGGCCTTCGGACCCTTTAGAATGCACCGCATCTAAAGAATTTACCGAATCTCTCTCTTCCCTTAATTTTGTTCCTCACATTTCCGTCCCCACACATTCTCACGGTCATATACTTGACCAGGTCTGGTCCCTCAATCTTCCTGTTTACCTGGTGTCTGTATCCCCTGTCCTTGGTCCGATCATGCCTTTATCTTTTTTTCCATCTTTCTCAACTCGGTGTCCAAGGTTCCACATGCCAAAAACACCTGGGCGCGGAATTGGAACCGAGTTGATCTTCCCTCCTTGACCTCCCTGCTTCGGAATTCCTGTCCGACCCTCTCTGGTCTTTCATCCAACTCACAAGCCATCGCTATTAATACCTGGCTGGCTGGAGGTTGTGATTCGGTTGCTCCTTTGCGCCGTATTTCCACCCGTCGACCTAAGGATTCCAACAGGTGGTTCACTGACCACCTAAAAGATCTAAAACTAACCGTACGGCAGGCAGAGAGGCAATGGAGGAGAAATTACTGTCCCTCATTAAAAACTCACTATTTAACATCCCTTACGGAGTATAAAAAAGCTATTATAGCTGCCAAAACCATCTATTTTTCAACAAAAATAATGACAGCTGAAAATAAACCTAGGGAGATTTTTGGCATAGTGAACGACTTAGCTTTTTCCGATAGAGTCTCACCCCAAATTCCCCCTACCCAGTCCCTTTGTGATCAATTAAATACCTATTTTGTGGACAAAATTGTAACCATCAAAGCCAACATCCCCCTCCCCTCCTCTACTTTTGTTGATCCTCCTTCCCCCACTGTTTTAAGCCATCTTACTGTCATTCCCCCCATTACCGAGGAAGCATTCTTAGGGATACTCTCGAAAGTCAAGTCGGGCTCTCCGGCAGATATCTGCCCGGCAAGAATCCTACAACAGATTTACTATGCTTGTCCCCAGCTCCCCACCACCTTCCTCAATAGCTCCCTTACTCAGGGAGTGGTGATTCCCGCTCTTAAATCAGCCACAATAGTGCCCATTTTAAAGAAGCCCGGTGCTGACCCCTCTATCTCAGCAAACTACCGCCCCATCTCTTTGCTACCCTACCTGGGCAAGGTGCTTGAGCGCCATGTCACCTCGGTACTCAGCGCCCACGTAGAAGCAAATGGAGGCTTAGCTTCTCGCCAGGCCGGCTTCCGTCCCAGGCACTCTACCGAATCGATTGTGGTGTCGGTCCTGGACAACCTCAGGGAGGGTATGGATTACGACAATCGTCAGGCGCTGGTGCTTCTCGACCTCTCCGCCGCCTTTGACACGGTGGACCATACCATCCTACTTTCACGTGTCAGGGCGGCGGGAATAGAGGGCTCAGCCCTGGTCTGGCTCTCCTCCTTCCTGAGGTGCCGCACCCAGGCGGTTCGGCTGGGGGATTTCACCACCACACCTCTACCAGTCACTTGTGGTGTCCCCCAGGGTTCTTCTCTCTCTCCCTTATTGTTTAATCTTTATATTTCTCCTCTAATCTTTGCACTTCAGCAGCTGGAGGTCACCGTGTACAATTACGCGGATGACCTCCAGCTCATCTTTAATCTCTCCTCCTCACCCCTTTCTATCTTAAATTTCCAATCTATTATGATTTTCCTCAGGGACTGGATGAACCACAACCATCTCAAACTGAACCCGGATAAAACCGAGTTGGTTCTCACTGGTGGTTCTTCCAGTCCCTGGAATTCTCTCTTCTGGCCCTCCTCTTTTGGCACTTCCCCCACTCCTTCTTCCACAGTTAAAACCCTGGGTGTTAAAATCAATAACCAACTCACTCTACACTCACATATCAGTTCAGTTGTTTCCTCCTGTTTTCTTACTCTTCGAACTATCCGTACTGTCTCCCGTTTCTTTTCTCCCCAAGCACTTAAGCTGATCATGTCCGCACTGGTGATCTCGCGGCTGGACTATGCCAATGCCATTTACAACGGCATCCCTGCATACAGCCTGCGGAAGCTCCAGATGATTCAGAACCAAGCGGCCCGGTTGGTATATGGTCTCCCCCGCTTTCACCACTCCACACCCCTCCTAAAGGAGCTTCATTGGCTCCCTGTTAAGGAACGCTCCCTTTTTAAAACCGGCTGTATGGTTTTTCAGGCTCGCCAGGGCACTGCCCCCGCTTTTATTTCCTCTCTGATCCAAGACTATGTCCCGACCAGAGAGCTCCGCTCCTCCTCTAAATCCTTTCTGCAAATTCCACGTTTTAAGCGTAAAAAGTGGGGTGGAGCCAATTTTTCAACTCTGGCTCCCACCTTCTGGAACTCCCTCCCTGATCACCTACGCTTGGTCACACAATATTCATCTTTCCGTAGAGATTTAAAAACATTCTTATTTCGACAGGCTTTTCCCTTGTAACCGCCCTTTTTTCTTTTGCGCTTGGTTACTCCGCCCTTGCTAGTCTTACTACTATAGCGCCAAGAAACCGTATGGTGAACGCTGCGCTTTACAAATGTTTTAAATTCCAAATTCCAAATTCCAAAAGCAGGCAGTCCTCCCAAGTTTCTGGAGACAACAGCTGCAGGACGAGTCGACTTTGGTGCAGTTCTCGTAGAAGGATGCAGACAGGCCAGCGAGGCTGGTACCAGGTCAGCTGCTTCTTCTCTCCTCTCTGCTTTTGACTCTTCTGTGTCCTCTCTCTTCTTAGGTCATAAAGATCCGTTTCTCTGGTGCCAGGGACTCCCCTAAATACTAAATGTTGGGAGTTGGGAGAGTGTAAGGGTCCCTATGCACCCTATATGAACACTTCCTGCCGGAACGCTATCCAAGAATTCTTAAGTATGCCATCACAACGATGGCTACTTCTGAGAAATTGTGTCCACCCCAGACTAGCCCACCTTAGGGGTGGTACTAACCTGAAGTTGACATGCCTGACTAGCTATTTTCCTCACATAGTTTACAAACCAAAAAGGCCTGGTTACAACACACAACAAACTTGAACAGTCTTAATCCAATGGGTATCAAGTCTACCTACTGGGCACGGCTATGCTGATTTTATTTAGTCATACCCCCCATAGGTGTTCAATTATTTTTAGAAAATTATCAACCACCTAATAATTGGTTATAATTCCCTCCGACGCTCCTTAAGAGTAGCTAATTTTCCTGCCTGTCCAGGTGCCAAGGGGATCCTGGACAAAGGGGGGTGACTTCCTCTCCAGTGAGGGGAGCCAGACTCTTATTCCAAAAGGGGCAGCTCTTTGCAGCTTGCTGGCCTGGGGAGGCTAATCCGCAGGTCATCCGGTGGAAGAACGTGTAACACTCTCTTCCTGGACAGGCTTTTGTTCTGGACCCCCTAAGAGCATTGGCTCTCACTCTAGGAGGTCAGAACAGTGTCTCGGTGTGGGAGGCTGGCAAAAACCAAACATGGAGCACACCAGGGGCTGGTAGGTTTTCAGGAGGCACCTCTAAGGTGCCCTCTGGGTGCATGTATTAGTATCATTGGAATCAGTATGAGTTTATCAATACAATATGGTTGATACCAAACATCCCTATTGTCAAAGAAGTCATCATGTAGCTGGGGAACTTGTTTTCACTGGTGTCCAGCACATGTTTTCAAATGACTTTCCTGACCACTTGCACTGGCTGTAATAGGACTGCCCAGCACAGGGAAATATATTCTTATGCAGGTATGCACTAGCTTGTAATATTCAGCACCCTGCCTTACTTCTGTCAGGACTGCTGTGGGGGTGACTCACAAATATCACATGCACTGTTAAGGGACATGGCACACAGGGATGTGACACATGTATTTTCACTTTTGTCTGCACCAAGACACGCAGCGTGCAATGGCAGTCTTGCAGGTGCTTAGTGAGGGGTCCATTAGGGTGGCACAATTTGTGCTGCTGCCCTTAGGGAGCCTCTTTAGTACCTCAGTCCCTAGGTACTAGGGCTACCATTTACTAGGGACTTACAAAGGCTGCTGAAGGTTTTGCCAATTGAGGGAACAATTGAAAATTGTTCAAGAAAGAACACTGGCACTGGGGACCTGGTTAGGTATTGCATCAAGAACCCAAATCCCTACAGACAACCTCGAACAAGGCATTCTTTTTGGACACGTCCCAGGTGGCTATTTCTTATCCTTAATATTGAAGGCGTACTGTTTCCAAGAACTATTAATGCCTTACTCATATTCCCTTCTGGGATTCCACATAATTCCCTGGGGTTGCACCACAATTTTTCTACAGCCCTCTTCCTTATAGGATCCAATACCGCCCTCATCATCGGGCCTCGAAAAATCTACTGGCCCACTCGCAATTGCGAGCAAAGGTTTAACAGATCGAGCTATTTTTAGCACCTACTAGCCCCATCTGGTGAGTAAAGTTAGGCTGGAAAGGAACAGGTGTTCTGCTCATTCAGAAAATGAATAAGCAATAGGTTCTACAAATAAAATACATAGGGAACATAATGCCTATTGTAAAACATCCATGAGGGGTTAAAAACATACAAAGGTAATTCATAATGGCCGATATCGCTAGTGATCATAAATACAAGATCATATGTTTGTAGGGTAATTAAAAATGTATAGGTCATTCTGAAAGTCATCATCCAGGTTTTCATAAAGGGGTTGGGGGCGTAAGGAGACAATTCTTTTTAGTTGGTATCACTTGTGATCATAAATACATATTAGTATAACTGCAAAATATATTAAGATTTATAAAATATTATTAAAATCACCATTCAGTTCTTCATATAACAGTCCATCCAAATGTATATAATCCTTTCTTTTTCTCAGTGCAGATTGCACGTAGCGAATCACTGAACTTACGATTTTCGTATTTTCCATGCTACAAAATTAAATGCTTGTTTGTGATTGAAAATTGTATTTGATAAAAAAAGGGGCTTTAAAAATGCGTTCTGGATTTCCTTATAAAACCTGCCAAACAACATAAAATACAGAGTGGATTGGGGTGTTCTCCATTCACAGGAACAATTCGGTAATTTTTCGCACCATTTTTCCATGTTTGGGAATGATACTAAAAGATGCAATATGCCCAACCTTAGCCTGGTTAAGTAAAATCTGCGTTGGATATTCCCTACCCACACAAGATAAGATTGCAGACCATACATTGTTGGATGTTCACAATATGCTGCAACACTATTTTTTAAACTAGCAGTCCTACACCTTTCATTTTCTGTGAAGCCTGGAAGTCTAAGCTTCAGGTCCTTTTATTAAACTCTATGATTGATGTTGGGTTCTTTTTGTTAACATCTATATTACAACATTTTAACAGCTTAAAAATATGTTCCAGCCATGGTATTTTCCTACTACGGTCCAATGTTAAACAATCCATTATTAAATCTTTTGTAAGTTTCGTTTCCTCTTTAACCCATAACCTTCACCAGAGGGTCAGCCCAGCCAAATGTATTATATTGTTTAAATACGAGGCGGACAATCTTTTGAAGAAATTGTTTTCAAGGGTTTGTAAGGGGGCTATATTCGCTAGTCCCCATATTGCTGCCCCATGACAGACCCCCGAAATGCATTTACTTCGATATAAGGCTAGGATTTCTCGTATTGGTTTGTTCCCGCGCTTGGTCGAGAATCTAAGATAACTCTCCGTGCTTATTGAAAATTTCATGTTACACAGTTCTATATGAGTATTCTATGAACCTTTCCTATTAAATAGCATTCCCAAGTATGAAAAGGATGACGCCCTATCTATAAAAGATCCACCCACATGGTGCTGTCTAGTCTTCGATCTGGTACTCCTGCATGTCATGATAAAAGTTTTCTTTAAATGTAACTAAGTCTATATTAGTCATGTACAATGCAAACTTTTCTATAAGGAGTTGCAGTCCATTTGCTGTTCTTGACATAACACAGCATCATCTGCATATAATAAAACAGGCTTGGAACGGGTTCCTATTTTCAGGGCATCTGCATTTAAAGTTTGTAAAAAGGGTCAATATTATTCATATAAAGGGAGAATAGGAGTGGTGCGAACACACACCCTTGTCTAATACCACGCATTACTCTGAAGACTGGTGTGCAGTCCCCCTCTTTCCCGAAAAAAACCTTAGATGTTAGGAGGTTATAAGTTTGGGAGAGGTATGCTATTATATCAATCGGCGCCCCTAGAACCTTCAGTATTGGCCATAATTTGTGGTGATTGACTAGAACAAATGCGCTTGTAAGATCAACAAAGCATAAATGAAGCGCCCCTTCCTTTGCTAGTGTATACTTCCCTATTAATAAATCTAAGTTCAAACATTGCTCTACGGTCCTGATGCCCCTTCTGAACCCAAACTGAGCCTCTGTTAAGATGCCCTGCTCACTAGACCAGTTTTCAAGCCTCTCTAAAATTATGCGGCCCATCACTTTCGAGGAGGAATCCAGAAGAGATATCAGGCAGTAGCAACTTGCTTTCCCTCTGTCCCCTTTCTTAAAAATAGGGACAATAATACCTTCAGTCAAAGTGGCAGGTATTATTCCGCCACAAATAGCATTGAATACGTTCATTAAAATGGGTATTCAGAAAACCATGTTGTTTTTAAAATCATCGATTGGCACTCCGTCCACGCCAGCTGCTTTCCCATTGGCACTTTTACATAGTACAAGTTCGATTTCTTCTGGAGTTATAGGTACTAAGCCAGTTGGTTCCACTTGTATAAAATCACCAGTTCTCACATCAGCTATACTTATAGATTTGGGATTCAAAATACCTTCAAAATGGGATACTCAATCTTCGGGGGCTACTACAGTGTTGATTTGTACAACATTATTCTCGTTCAAAAATGGATGATTGTTTTCCAAAAAAGACCTTGATTGTTTACCTCAGCTGCTTTAATTAGCTTCTCCCAAGCCTACTCGCGTATCTCCCTTTTCCTTTTGATCAGAGAATTTTTATAGTCTTTCCTCGCTTGACTAATCCTAGCACTATACCTAGGTATTTGTTTTAATGCCATCTTTAGTTCTCCATTCAGTCTGGAACATTCATGATTAAACCATCTTGGGCTATTATCACTTGTTTTCATCCTCCTCTTAACTGTTAGATCAGCTGCAATGTACAAATGATGTTACAAAAGGCAGTTATTATTGTCGAATCAGGGGAGGTACAGTCTAGACAAATGTTAAAATCCTTTTGGGTTTTGCCCAAAAAATTGTCCATAAAGGCTATTGGGTTAACTCTCGACCACTTTATTAAGGTACCATTGTTCCCATGGGTACTAATACTCATATCCATAATTTTTCCCTGTGCTTTTAGTGTCATATTTAATCTTAGTGACACGGTTAGGGGATAATCGTCACTATAAAGACTCACAATAATTTGTATATTTACCACCAGATCGTAGCAATTTGTTGAAACAATAATGTGATCTATATCTGAGGAAGAACGATTCCCCACGAAGGTTGGTAATTTTGTATTTCCATCTTCACTTGAAGGTTCTAGTAATGCTAGATCGTATTTATGTATGGCATTATTTAATACATTCCCATACACATTATGGATAAAGTGCGTAATTCTATCTCTAAACTCGTCACAGAACCCACAGGGTTCTCCCACTTTGTATTCACACTTTGCACAATTAAAATCTCCTGCCCAAACTAGGATATAATCCCCTTCGATTCCCTTCAGAAATGTTTCCAAATCTGTTTCTAATGTTTCGATTACCTTACTTTTAGTTCTATCAAAGATGTTATTATAGAAATTAATTACGACAATGGCCTCTTTTTCTTCCAAGAGAATACACAGGAACTGGTAAAATTGTGATGAGACAAGCGTTTTCTTCAAAGTTAGGGGTGTATTAGGTGCTATTAGGGTGGCTAATCCCCCTTTTACTCTGCCCATCCCAGAGGGGCTGGCGTTGGTACAGATGGATTGATAGCCATTAATGAAAAAGGGCATAGTACTCCAAGTTTCTTGAATTAAAAACAACTGCACACCCATATAAGGTTCTCAGCCATTCGTCATCACTAATCTTATTTTTTAAATCCAGCGACATTCCATGTCATTACATTTAAGGAACCACTAGAAGTTACAGAGAGTTCATCTGTCGTTTAGTCACCTACTATTCGGGATTCGTTTTTACCCAGACTAGACTCATTCAGTACATCATTACTTATTAATACAGGTCTGGCACTATTTTCCTGGTCTGTATTTTGATTATTAAAATATTCATTCTCCCTAGTTATAAACGGCTATTCTATCAGTTTTTCCACTAGTAGTTATTGTGTCGTTAAGACAACTTCCGGTGAGATATGATGTAGATTTTGATCGTTATTAGCACCATGATTTGCTCTTACAGTTCCATGTCAATCTAATTCGCTACATCGTCTCAACTGCAAATACCTATTGGTCTAGGGTATATTTACCAAATGGTTATTTCTTATGTTTGTCATTCTAAATCTGTTTTCCGGCCTATAGTATAAACCCAAAAGGGACGGCGGAAATATCCTCGAGGCTATTTGCAAGATGCCCTTTATCTACAATAGAGAGTACCTTAAGCAGATCACCCACCAATGTACTATTGCAAAAGTTTACGACCACACAGTCTCCATTAAATGTTTCTCTAGAAGGACCCACCCAGTTTACCCTCCTCAACATTATGATGTCCCGAAATAAAATGTGCACCCCAACATTTGTTTTCCCGTAGATGCAGCCAACTACTTTGTTCTTCCACAAATCATACGTCTCCCTTTGATTTTCTGCTAATTTTGGGACGTTATTTAGAATAATGACGTACGGTGTTGCTTGTGAAGTGAGGTTTAAAGTCCCTTGAGTAATGTTATTGCTTTCAGAAACTCCAGTCCTTCTATTTAACGGCAACATATTTGAGCTCCCTATTTGATGAGGCTCATGATCTTCGTATGTTCTTACGCTTTGTTTTTCATGCGTTGACAAGTTCTCATTCTGGGTCAAAACGATATCTGGTGTCTCCCTCTGCCTACCCCCATCAGAGGTAGCGCCATTAGTATAACCTTTCCGTTAAGTTTTCCAGTTGGGATGGTCATGTGGGAATTCTTATTTGTTACATTGGGGGGATTTAAAGGTAGTACTTTGGTCACCATATCTGTTACGGATGACATATCATTCCTCAGCAGTTTTATTTCAGACCTTAAGCGTCTTTCTTTACAGTCCATTTTACCGGGAAGACTCTTGCAAAAGTCTCGATATCTGATATGTTCTATTTTGCGGGGTTACACCCCCCTTTGTTTATCCCCCTTCTGTTACCTCCCTTTTTTAGGTCTTGCGCCTAGCGTTGCAGTGCGCAGCATTTCTCGCCCATTGCAAGACCTCTTGTAAAGGGGTTCTGAAAGCTGCTCACATGCTTGTGCGTGTGAGCAGGCTTTCGCCGCCAGCCATTGGCTTTAGCGTCTTTTTTTTTTTGAACGGCACGGGATTGGGTAAAAGTGGGCGCATGTCCCACCTTTGCAACGCCCATTCAAGTCCGTGTCTAGCACATGGAGCAGCGCGCGTTCGCCTCGCTGCCGTGATCCCTCCCCCACTCCTCTGTGGTGCACGCGCCACTGGTTTCCTTTCCCGCCGCGCGCCCATTGCTTTTTTTTCCTCCCTGTGCAGCACGTTAGCCAAACACCCCGAAATATCGTCCGACTTACAGGAAATCAAGAGAGAACGCCCTGTCCCTACCCGGCTGCTGGTATTACAGCAGCACCGCCCTGTCTGGTAATTTTCCCCTGATGGACTTGTCCCAGCCTGGCAGGTCTAGCACAGGCACTGGACTGTTGTGAAACCGCTCCATCTTCCCACGGCCCGGTTCAGCTCTGCTCTGAAACAATTGCCTGTGTTGATACAGCCACGACTTTGAAAGACCCGCCCTGCTGTAATTCCTGACCCCTGACTGAACGCGCTTTCTTGGCTGTAACCTCACAAGCAAATGCTCTTTAAAAGTTGCTGCAGCGCCCAGACTCCAGCCGCCCGGAGGTGGGCACTGCTCGGGGAGCTGAGCAGACCCCCAGGCTCCATTGCTGCGTGTACAGAAAAGGCAGCCTTTCCCTTCAGGTGCGGGACAATGGCGGGAACAGAACGTTTTTTTTATCTCCACAAATGTTTCAACGACCGCAATAAATGTGAATTCTGATCTGACCTGAGCTGCCAGGTGTTGGGGAAGGAGAGAGGTTGAAAGCAGGCTGAGTGGAGGCTAAGCCAGAGGAGGGAAGAATCCTCGCTGTGAAAAAAAGCTGCGCTTTTAGTGATGGTGAGATGTGAAGTATTTCGTAAAGAGCCTTTTCTTTGCAAGAAATAGCTCAGATCTCTTAGTTACTTTCCCAAAACAAGCATTGTTGCTGCTTGAAGCTGCAGTTATTTCGCCAGAGTTTAATCTTTAGGTTCCACTCACCCTCCCCTCGGGGGTCTGCTTCCGTCCCCCGTACATTTATCCTGTCTACCCCTCCTCTCCTTCGCCTCTGTTCATTTGTTTCATTCCCTTCACCTTTCCTGCAGCCTCCTTTAGTAGAACCGAGATTCACGTTTAAATTGCCTGTGTTCAAAGCCTGCACTCATGGGCCAAGGCTCTCTCAACATATGGGCAAAGGCTCTCAACACAGGAACAGCCAAGGCAACATATGTGCAACAGCTCTCTCGACATAAAGGTAAGCAATGCAACATATGGGCAATGCTAGCTATACATAGAGACAGCCAAGAAAATATATAGGCGAGTGCTCTTTAAACATAGGGACAGCCAATAAGCAAATGCTCTTTAAACATAGAAGCAGCCAAGGCAAGACATGGGTGAATGCTCTTCAAACAGTGACAGGCACAGTAATGCATGGGGCTTTGGCAATGACGTATCACAGAGATAGCCATAGGAGCATATGGGCCAGTAGTCATCAAACACAGGTACAGTAAATAAGGGGCAAATGTTGCTCAAAATTAGGGATCTGAGCTTCATAGTCTCACTGTTGCTTCATTCTTGTGTCTCCCACACCCTTCTTCTCTTCTCAATCAATCAATCAATCAATCATCACACTTGTATAGCGCGCTACTCACCCGCAAGGGTCTCAAGGCGCTTGGGGGAAGGGGGCCGCTACTGCTCGAACAGCCAGGTCTTGAGTTGTCTCCTGAAGGCGAGGTGGTCCTGGGTCAGCCGAAGGTGGATGGGGAGGGAGTTCCATGTCTTGGCCGCCAGGTAGGAGAAGGATCTGCCTCCGGCTGTGGCTCTTCGGATGCGTGGTACGGCGGCGAGGGCGAGGCTGGCGGACCGTAGCTGGCGGGTGGGCGTGTGGAAGGTCAGGCGGTCGTTGAGGTACTTGGGGCCCAGGTTGTGGAGAGACTTGTGTGCGTGGGTGAGGAGCCTGAACGTGATCCTCTTGTTGACGGGGAGCCAGTGCAGGTTCCTCAGGTGGCCGGAGATGTGGCTGCGTCAAGGGATGTCCAGGATGAGTCGGGCGGAGGCGTTCTGGATGCGTTGGAGTCTTTTCTGTAGCTTGGCTATGGTTCCGGCGTAGAGGGTGTTTCCGTAGTCCAGACAGCTGGTGACGAGGGCCTGGCTGACCGTCTTCCTGGTTTCGATCGGGATCCATCGGAAGATCTTGCGGAGCATGCGGAGGGTGTGAAAGCATGAAGAGGAGACGGCGTTGACTTGTCTGGTCATCGAGAGGGAGGAGTCCAGGATGAAGCCAGGTTGCGTGCGGGTCTGTTGGCTTGGGGGCGGTGGCCAGGGCTGGGGGCCACCAGGAGTCGTCCCAGGCGGAGGGTGATGGTCCTAGGATGAGGACTTCCGTCGGGTCTGAGTTCAGTTTCAGGCGGCTGTTCTTCATCCACTCGGCGACGTCTTTCATCCCTTCGTGGAGGCTGGTTCTGGCGGTGTCGGGGTCTCTGGTGAGGGAGAGGATCAGCTGGGTGTCGTCGGCGTAGGAGATGATGTTGAGGTTGTGTTGGCGTGCGATGGCTGCGAGAGGTCTCATGTAGACGTTGAAGAGGGTGGGGCTTCTGTATCTGCTGGCATGGCGTACCACACACGGAGCACGCTGTCGCACCATCTACATGCTAACGGGGCCCTCTGTCCCTTACGATGATGGGAGTTCCTCCAGGCAACTTGAACTACATGAAATGATTTGTGCTGCCACTCTAAGATGACCGCCTATATGTGTGACACCCTCTGCGACACACCATGTCCCATAGTCAATAAAATAGGGTTGCCCCGGTGTGTGCCAGTCACCGACTCTTATTCCAGGAGGGCTGAATCAGTCTTCCATCCTAGCAGCTTCTACTGCAGCGGTACTAATAAAAGCCATTATTCACATGTCTGTGGACAGTTCCACTTCATTCAAATAGCATGGGTGAATGCATCCGTCCATCTGCCCCACTACACTCGGCCTCATTGCTCCAGTGTTGCTTCCCAGGGAGTAACGATATTAACAAGCATTTGCAATGCAATAGGTCTCGCATTTGCGAGAGTTTGAGCTATTTTTATTGTAAAAGACATTGCCTTTTATTTATGTTTTGGTTTTTGAAACATAAATAAAAGCAATTGTCATTTACAATGCCAATAGGTCAAACTTGCGTAAAAGCGAAACCTATTGCATTGCAAATGCTAGTTTATATTAGAATTTGATTTGGTCCTTAGAATAGAAATAGTCTTTTGACTTTCTGTGGAGTTTATATCTGTTAATATAAGTTGTTTGCTCTTCTTTGCGGGGGGAGATACCTGGGGATGTATAGTTTGATAATACTGAAATTTCCAGAGATTATGTTAATACGCATGGGTTAGGCGGTCCATGGACAATTACCACATCATGGTCATTTGATATAGCCAATTCTGTAGCCACATTAGACTCTATCGCCTTTCCATTCAGGTGACACACATGCGTTTGTTGTTCACACCCGCCTTCAATCACATCTCCCCTCATGGCGACATTTAGTGCTGTTTTTGTAGCTGCTAACTGTTCCTCTACTTGCACTATCTCGCTATCAATGAGACCCACTGCATTTTTCAAGTAGTTTAGTGAAGGGTACATTCTTTGTGTTTAATTTGCCCCCTTGCAGTCTAAGTTTTCTTTTGCCCATTGTTCAAATAGTATGGTTGTCGATATAATTAAAATCTTCTTACCACATATAATCACCTCTGGACAAAGCTCAGGGGGTGGCCCAGCCCAGCCACTTCCGGTCTCAGACGGGTGCAGACGGGCCTGGGTACGTCCGAGCGCATCCCGTCCTGCGGGAGTCCTCACGCTGTTTTGAGCGCCTCCCGGTGAGTCCCGTGACTGGAGAAATGTGCGTCCACGGGGCTCCTGGGAATTGGAATCCGCATCAGGGGTGGTTGCGGTATTTTATGTGGCTCTGGAGTAATGTAATTCAGGGGGAAGTGGGGGGACCAAGAACAGCCAGCCTCCAACCGGCGGTAAGTCTGCAACTGAAGGGCACAAAGTTTGATCAATCGCCCGGAACGTTTGTCATTCGATTTACAGATGAATATCGATCTGTTGGAGTCTCTTGGTTTTGTGGTCAGCGAGAAGAAGCCTTCCCTGATTCCATTCCAAACCTTGCAACTTCTG
This sequence comes from Lissotriton vulgaris, assembly GCF_964263255.1. NCBI lineage: Eukaryota > Metazoa > Chordata > Amphibia > Caudata > Salamandridae > Lissotriton > Lissotriton vulgaris. The sequence continues at coordinate 235,974,707 of NC_141696.1, forward strand.
GTTTTGTGGCGAAGTCTGGCAAATCCACTCTAAGCCTCCCATCTTGCAAACTTACCAAAAAAAAAAAAAAGAGCAGGAGCTCAGAGAAACTCTGTCTTGGCCTTTGATCTCCCTGAGCCAACTTGCCTGCACAGTAGGTCTTCTCTCATCATCCATACAGGCCATTTTTCCAGGCCCCCTCCACTACAGGGAATTGCAATGCTTACAGATCTTCAACAGGGTCTGACCTATTTGCAATCAATTCCCCTCTCAGAAGAGGCGAAGGAAGAACTGCAATGGTGGATTTCCCATATGGAAGCCTGGAATGGACGTGCAATCTTTGGGCCCAGCCCGATTATGTAATAGAATCTGATGCCAGAGGCACGAGTTAGGGAGCTTGATGTGGGGAATTCTGCACAGGAGGAAAATGGTCATCCGCAGAGCAAGCCCTTCACATAAACTGCCTGGAACTAATGGCAGGCTCCTTTGCAGTGAAAGGTTTGGTAAGTCGACCATTTAGGGGGAACAAGATCAAAGACTCTTTCAGATTTGGCTTGAACGTTTTGGAACAACAGCCTTGCTAGCCAGATTTTGTACTTGGCGGAACACCTTCCACGAAAATCCAATCAGGTGGCAGATTGGCAGTCCCCGACATGGACATCCTGCCAGTCGACAGAAACTACAACCATGGGTATTACTAATCGGGTTATGCTTGCAGTAATAACCCTCGCACAATCACAGACATGAGCACTGCCCTGACAGGCATGATTTCGTGAATCAGGGCCGGCATGGGTGAGCTGGGCACAAGGCTGGGATGCCAATATTCCGAGTGACACAGCAGGGAGCTGCCTGACTTAATGCCATGCAAACAGCAGCTCGTCCATCCCACTTATTAATGAGTGTGTAATCAGCCCTTAATGTACCTCGGCGTAATTGTGAGCACGTCATCAATCCCCTGGCCTCCTCCCATCTTCCTCATACCTCCAGCCATCACACCACAACAGCCCCCTTCCCCACAACAAACAGAACATTTTGCTTTACGCCCAGGGTGCTGTTCCGGTCAATCCAATTAAGGGCCGGCCCTGGCGTGAAAGACCACTGGTGTGATTGCCAAAAAGGCCACCTGCATGACAGCATGCATATCCTCTTCAAAACAAATTGCATAAACGCTCCTTCCTTGTACGATTTTTTTCAGACACAAGTGCAATCTTCTCATCTGACCTGTCCACTAGCACAGTCATTCCCTAACGATTCATGACAACCTGTTTAATCAGCTGAAGGATCAATGGCATGATAGACTTCAATGCCACTTCGGGCTATATACTGCGTGACATAACTGACAGTTTGCACAAAGGTGTCCGACAACTTTATATAACAGATTAAATGGCAAATTCACTGTTAAACTACTTACAAATTGTGTGTCTTTTACTAAATAGATAGCAAGACAATCATAACCTAATACTTATGGCAGTGTTTAAGTGTCTTACAGCAGAGGTTCCTAATCAGAAAATTAAATAATATTAACAGTTTAATAAAGTGTATATAAATAACGCAGAATTGAAAATTATTAAACATTCTGTCAATGTGAAGGAGACTAAAAGCTAAGTTAGTATACTCCGATTGAGTCATGGGGACATTGTAAGTGCATAAAAAAAAATATAGAATATACAAGTGGCCTCAACCGAATTTAGAAATACGCTATCGTCCCATTAAAATTAAAAAGTTTTAAATATATATTTCTTAAATAAATGAAATATTTATCGTTTGTGCATTTATTTAGTGGTTACTCATTGCTGCATTTGTTGTGTATAGTTTTGCGGTTAAAATCATTGAAAATACTTAAAATCACAGTGCGCGAATTCCATGATAACTCGGAGGTCCAACACCAGAGTCCAACAAGCAGTGGGGAAGGAAGAGGCAGACGATAAAGGAGCAAATGGCAGATGAACGCGAGTGCTGCTCGAGTGTTGTTAAAAAATGCGTTCCTCACCGAGTGCCTTTGTGCACTTACTCCTCGCGCTAAAGACATGCACCCAGGCAGACTTCGGCACTCCGGTGGGTCGCACGCATACATACGTGTGCATTTGTAGTGGATTAATTAAATAACAGAACGAAAGAAAAGCACCTGAAATTTAAGCATCAATAACATGATTACTTTAACACACTCCAATCGGGCCAGCAGAGCAAGAATAAGACACCGATACATGCAAAGCCAAAACGTGGAATGCCGCGTTAATATGCAGAAACAAACAAAAGTGGGCAGCCTCCATATTCTTGCTTAAGTAAAGCATGTGAAATGTAAGCAGGAACAACATGGTTACCTTAACACTTTCCGACCGGGCCAGTAGTGCAAGAATCCGATGCGGATACATGTAAACATAAAACGCGGCGTGCCGCGCTGATATGCCGAACCAAACAAAAGTGGGCCACTGCCATATTCTTGCAAGGACGGGGTGGAGGTAGGGCAATAATGAGGGCAGCATTGTAGTGTGTCTGTAGCCCTCTGGGTCCGAGTGGACTGCTTAAGGTAAAGCATGTGAAATGTAAGCAGGAACAACATGTTTACCATAACACTTTCCGACCGGGCCAGCAGTGCAAGAATCCGATGCCGATACATGTAAACATAAAATGCGGTGTGCCGCGCTGATATGCAGAACCAAACAAAAGTGTGCAGCTGCCATATTCATGCAAGGTCAGGGTAAGGGATTGGGCGATAATGAGCTAAGAATTGTAGCATGTCTTTAGCCCTCAGTTGCCGCATGGACTGCTGTGTTAACAAGAGGAAGAGGACGAGAGAGTAAACAAGTAGGGGGAAAAAGTAAAAAAAACAGGAGACGCGGCCTGGCGGCCGTGAAACTGAAAGGGGAGGAGAAATGGCTGAGTCAGAGTGCACGCTTTGATGCAGCAGGGGGCGGAGCGGAGCGGGAAGAGCTGCTGGCGGCACCAAGCTGGGGAACAGATGGCTGGCCATTTGATGCTGTGCACACGCATTTTAACTCATTGCGCTTGCGCATTGACCTAAAAGCGCACGTGCACTGCAACAAATCGCCACTTTGGTTAAACTCTGGATAAGCCCCTATATCTCTCGCCAGCTCGAATGCGCAAGCGCATCGGCAGGCGAGACCTAAAAATGATTCAGTGGGGGTTCCCAGTAATGATTAAGTGGGGGTCCACAGATGTCAAAAGCTTAAGAACCACTGTTTTACAGAGTAGCGTCTACTCCTCCACAAAGCATTTCTGAGTCTTTTCAGGGATCGGATCGAACGTGCTATATAGATGGTGCTACAAGACAAAGTAAAACGTACCAGATCCACCTTACGAAAATGTGATTACCTCAATTCAGAGGCCAATTAACAGCTGAACACACTTGAATTTATTATTTGGTACATGTTCTGTCCTAACTACCTGTATGAATATGTCCTGCTGAGGGCACTTTGTTGTGACGTCATTCCACTCCGCGCTACGCCGTGGAATGTTGGAATGACGAACGTTCTAAGTCAAGCGCCCGACGCCAGCTGGCAGTTCCCCCCGGCTGACTGAAGGCGGTGGGCGCGCTGTCTTGTTGCTTATGAATAAAGCTTCATGTTTAAACTTAACCCCTGTCTCATGTTGTGGCTACAACATGTTCTTGACGAAGAGGTCAGCCTGATGTCAGCGAGCAACAAGACAGACAGCGAATAACGAGGCGTGGAAGGTGAAGTGCTTTAACCTTGATGAGGCACTACGGAATGGCATAGAGGACCTTCACACAGAGAGTGAGAGAAAAGCCAGGCGCAAGAGGAAGAAGGAAATAAAAGTAAGAAGTGCAACTGTGCTGGCAGTGAAGAGGTATTCTATGGCAGAGTTCGCACCTTGCATCTAGCTGTGTGGAAGTGACAGTGAGCAGCTGAGCGCGTTTAAAGAGGAAAAGTTATAGCGCTTAATCATTGCTGTGATGGGCATTACTTCGAGTTAGTGTTAATTGGAGATCAAAGCACCCGAGTGTGAAAGCACTTGAAAGCACCAAGGCGTGAAGGAAACTGAAGCGCTAAACAAGCTTCTAGCTGCCGCATATTATCAGGCACAGAGATTTATGACAAAAGGCGCAATTAAAAGATATTGTCTGAAGACAAACAAAGCTTGATCAGTACAGCGCGCAGTGAGCTTGTGGAAACTGAACACGAGTAGAAACGCAGGCAGCAAAAGCTGAAGGCTGTCATGTGAAGAGGTATTTGAACTTGGTGCCAGGGAAGTGTGATAAAGCAGAGTACATTGAACATGAAATAAGTGGCAGAAAAAAAAAAACGATTTGTGAAGTGGATGGTACATGCTTCGCCCGGAATTGTTATTTACGAGTGATTGGCACAGTTTACAGAGTTGTGCCGCATGTGTTAGAAAACGGCGCCACCTCATGGCATAGAGTGGTATATGCTGGTTAAACACAATTTTTGGAAAACACATCTAACTAAAGATTGAACTTTGTATATGACTGTGACAAGAAGTGAAACAATTGAATTGACAGGAAGCACATATTTGCGCTAATATGGATGTAAGTGCCCTTGACGTATCTGCAGTGTCTACGCCTCCTCACTTTCTCAATCAGCCAGGGAATCCAAGCATATAGTGGGATGAGTGGATTGAGGTGTTCGATAACTATTTGGAAGCCTTGGATGCGCTGGACTACAGCAGCAACAGAAAAAAGGCAATTCTACTTACTAACTTAGGCAAAGAAAGACAACATATTTTTTAATATTTGCCTGTTGCTAATAATGAGCGTGGTCAACCCATTGAGGAGGTCTATGAGGAGGCAAGGAAAGGGCTAGAATTGAGATTCGCTAAGGAAACAAATGTAGCGTTAAGAAGGTACAAGTTTTATACCCAGCCACAGAGAATTGGAGAGTCAATTGACGACTTTGCCACAAGACTTCGCTAACTTTCTTTGAAGTGCAAATTTGGCCCTATGACTGAAGAAATGATCAGAGACCAGCTTATTGTACAGTGTAGAAGCAGGAAGACTCAGGAACGTTTATGGGCCGCAAAGGACCCCTCTCTTAAGGATGCAATTGACATTGCAAAAATTATAGAGGAGTCAGACTCTTGCATGAAAGAAATGGATCGTAGGGACAACAAAGTTAACATGTCTTGTGAACGTGAAACATCTGTTGTAGAGGGTTGTGAAGGGGAAGTAGCTGCCTCAACCAAGTTTAAAGGTGTGAAGAATGCTTATAGGGGTAGAGCATTTCCAAACAGGTACGGGAATAAGGTATGTGGAAAGTGCGGCAGTGCTTACCACGCGTCCGACTCGAAGCAGTGTTGGGCCATTGGGAAAGAATGCAGAAAGTGCGGCCGCAAGGGTCACTTTGAAAGAATGTGCAGGGATACAACAAAGGAAAGGTAGCAATGTTATCAGATGAGTATACTACATATGAATGCTCTTACAAACCCGATAGAATCTTGTGCGTTGAACCATCTTCATGTGGTGGTGGGGAGGATGGAGAAGTTCTTCTCACTGAGCCTCATGATGTAGACAATAGGAGGAAATAAAGGCCTAAGGCAGGGTTTGTCATTGGTGATAAAAAGGTTGACTTGATGGTTGACTCGGGTCACTATATACTATCATACCAAAAAAAATCTACAAACAGGAGTGGCCTAATAAGAAGTTGATGCCAAAAGACATAAATCCTGGGGGGTATCAGGGTGAACAGATAAACATACTTGGCTACATGGCAACAGAGATTGTCTTTCAAGGAAGGTCAGTGAGGGGTAAGGTATACGTAGCAGAATCAGGACCTCCAATCTTAGGATGGTATCACCAATTTGACCTCCATATCAAAATTGACCCACATGCTGTAGAACAGGTCATGGTGGTAGATGATCTGTCAGTGGCAGACATCCTAGAAGGGGGTAAGGGTGTTTTTAGAGATCAGCTGGGCAATCTAGAAGGATATGTACACAAGATAAAGATTAAAAGTAATGCAGTCCCAGTGCAACACAAACTCAGAAAGGTTCCCATCATGGTAAGGGGAGAAGTAAAGAAAATGTTGAATGAGATGCCAGCCAATGGGGTCATAGAACCAATTGAATGCTCATCATGGATTTCTCCGGTTGTTATTTCTCAAAGGGCTGATGGCATATTACGTTTTTGTGTTGACCTCAGAAGTTTGAACCAGAATGTTATCCCTGACACCTTTCCCTTGCCCAACATAAATGAGTTGATGGTGATGCTTAAAGGGGCAAAATACTTTTCTAAACTTGACCTTTGTCATGCCTACCATCAGATATGCTTACATGAGTCATCAAAACACCTCACAGCCTTCATCACCAATGAGGGGATATTTCAATTCACGAGGATGCCCTTTGGGTTATGTTCGGCTGCGAGCGTGTTCAAGAGAATGGTCACAGAGGTATTCAAAGGTGTTAAAAATGTAATTTACTTCCAGGATGACATTCTTGTATTTGGCAAGAGTGTGAGTGACCATAACTCCGCATTGAAAGATGCCCTGGCAAGGATCCTAGAATCAGGTCTGACATTACGCAGGGAAATTTTTTTATTTTTGTCAACAGAGGTGGAATATCTGGGGCATTCCATCTCGTCAGATGGCGTAAAACCAAAGAGAGACTTACTAGCATCCATAAAATTGGCTCCAGTCCCGACCAACAGAGACCAGCTACGCTCATTTATTGGGCTAATAGAATACTATTCTAAATTTGTGAAGAACTTCGCAAGTAAGACCGAGCCCCTAAAGGTGCTCATGAGAAAAGGGATCAAATTTTGTTGGGGGGATGATCAGGAGAAGTGCTTTGTTGACATTAAGGAGGAAATATGCAACACAGGCATTTTGGTTCCTTTTGATGTTGAGGGGAAAACTGTTATTACTGTTGATGCAAGCAATACCGGTGTAGGAGCTGTGTTGTCACAGCATGACGGCACCAATGAAAAAACAGTGGTGTTCGCATCCCGTACCCTAACTACCACTGTGCGCTGTTACTCTGTGATAGAAAAGGAAACTCTACCAGCCGCATGGGGTGTTGAGTATTTCAGGATGTATGTGTGGGGGAGTAGATTCAAACTCCGCACTGACCATAAACCGTTGTTGAAGATACTTTCACCAGGTGGGACAGGAAAGGAGTCAGCCAGACTAGCAAGGTTAGCCTCTAGACTACAGAAGTACAATTTTGATGTAGAGTTTATTTCGGGTTGACTGCATGTCACGACTGCCCTTGAATTGGGAAGATGTAGACAGGACAGGAGTATCAAAAAGAAAAAGTGAAGGGGCCATTTCTAGTGTTGAGGATGTAATCCAGTGGAGTAGTGGCGCAGTCAGTAAAAAAGAGTGGGAGGAAGCTATGTCTAAGGACGAAATTCTTAAGAATGTGATGAACCTTGTTTCAAAGGGTAGACGTAAGGAAAGCACCCTGCCCATCAGCATTAGACCTTTTAATGCAGTAATTGACGAATTGTCAACTGTTGCTGGTCAGGTTATCATGCGTGGAGACAAAATAATTCCCCCATTTGAGATTCGGAAAAGACTCTTTGACTTGGCACATGAAGGACATATGGGCCAGACCATTACGAGGAAACGGTTGAGGAACGAATTTTGGTGGCCTGGTATGGATGGTGAGGTGGTAGATTGGGTTGAAAGGTGCAATGAGTGCTGCGAAAGTGAGAAGAGACGTCCCTAATTCAATCCATGATCCGGGTGTAGTGTGGCACAGTGTATGCCTCGATTTTATTGGGCCTATGCCGGGTGTTCACCCCAGTAAAAGATTTGGGATGGTAGTAATTGATGTGCATACTCGATGGCTCATCGTCTATTTACTTCCTGAAATAACCACCCGAACCACCATTAAGGTTTTGCGCATGATTTTCAAAGAGGAGGGTCACCCCACTGTTCTTATCACGGACAACGGGACCCAGCTGACTTCTGGTGAGATGAGACTTTCTGAGCGAGTGTGGAATAAAACATACATTCACCACTTTGTATAACCCACAATCCAACGGGATTGTCGAGAGGGCCAATCGCATGATTAAGGGTGCAATTGGGTTGGCAATAACCAATAACCTTGACATAGAGGAGACTCTTAGCGAGTTGGTATGGGCCTATTGCACAACTGAGAATGCTACCACTGGAGTTGTCCCCTTCGTCGCCATGCGAGGTAGGAAACCAGCTTCTAAACTGGTGCCTCCGTGGATCAAAGAACTGATTGAAGGGAAGAAAGATGATGGTTGTGATGCGAGAATTCCTGAGCATGCTTCCTGTAGAGTGCAAGTCAAGGAAGAGAACGTGCCCAGCATAAATGTGGGTGACTGAGTCAAAGTTCGTTCTGGACGATGGGTGAGAGGTTTATGCAAGTTTCGAGGACCTTACAAGGTAAAGGAAGCACACCCATTCTATGTTGTGCTGGAGAATGGGGGAAAAGTGGAATCTACGTAGGGTAGCAAAGTACTGCTCAAGAGACCGCATTCCTAAAACCTTGGTTAGTAACGGAGGTACCAAGAGTTCATGTTCTGGGTACATGTTGGCCCATGACCGGCAATTGCTCAACAGTGCTCGCACAGGTGTTGAAGTGAGGGCACCAGGCCCCGGTGGGGATAACCTGAGCACTGGTCAAAGGCCAATTAACACAAATGATGATTCATATGATCTTCATGGAGCCCAACCCTACCAGAGACCCTTACGGGCTAGGAGCTCCCTCAGCATTTGCACGATTTCATTGTAGGATGATCTGTTGTTAATGTTCTTTGTTTCTGACATTTACATACCCTTCCCTATCATTGTTTTATTTTATTCCCTACCTGCGTGTAGAGGAAAGGGGGGTATGTTGTGACGTCATTCCACTCCGCGCTACGCCGTGGAATGTTGAACGTTCTAATTCATGTGACCCACGCCAGCTGTCAGTTCTCCCCGGCTGACTGAAGGCGCTGTGCGCGCTGATGATGTCTTGTTGCTTATGAATAAAGCTTCATGTTTAAATTTAACCCCTGTCTCATGTTGTGGCTACAACACACTTCATGTGTCCAATGTCAAAAGCAGCGCACATGATCCTCAGACCACAAAAGGTATACCACAATGTTGCAAGATGACAACTAGCGAGGCTTCTTAACTGTCACTCTTGATAGTTCATATAGCCCAGCATTGACAAAAAGAAAATTATGAGTGCTAGTTTGAAAATGAATGTACACTACTAAGATAGAACTAACCGAACTTGTCATGCGAGTGATGCATAATACGAGCTCTGAAAGCTGAATAACATACAGTAGAAATTCCAACAAAAAACTACAATAAGCTCCTTCCCGTAAAAAAAAACCCGAAAAGGTGATACATCGGATTTATACATTAACCGAATAGGACAACAATGCCACATCCTCGGTACACAAAGACTCCCAAGGGGTTCCTTTTTCGCAAATCACCAACTCCCCCACGCTTACCTCACAGGCTACCGGCTAATATCGTGAAGTCAATCCCTATCCGGATTAATTTACTCCGCCCTCTAAGTGCGTTTTCACACGTCCAGCCCAAAGACAGTCCGCTAAACGCAAATACAGCGAAAAGGTGCCCAGCAAAGAGTAATGGGCTGCTTGTTAAGAAGTCGGCCATTTTGATACATTATATTTTCTGTGTAATGAGTACTGAACGGTAGTGTATATTAAAAAAGCAAAAAGATAATTTGAAATTAAACATTTGAAAAGAGGTGGCTAAACAAATCAATTTTAACCGATATAAACGACATCAATATATATATACATACATTTTAATTTCGTAGAACCCAATATAAATGTGTCGACAAACCTATGAAAGAAATGTCACTCTTCTACGCTTGTTTTCTAGTCTGGGAATGCTGTTCAACCGCAGAATCTTCATCTGGTACCTGCGTCGTACGCGGCATTGCAACATGCTAATCCCTGTATGTTTATGCGCAGCTCCTTTTCTGGTCGATTTCATCACTGGCTTCGCTAGCGCCACGTCTTTAGTAGCTACCATGCGAAGGTCAGGCAGCACGCCACTTTGCCAGATTTGGGTTCATGTTCATTTCATATTGACTGAATAGCCTGCTCCCTCTCGTCCGTGTTGCAGAGAATCAAAGGTATACAATAGATTTGCCTGCCATTGACTATAACAGTCTCTCTGATGGTGACTACGCTTCCGCACGTGTCACGGCGTCCGCAGGCTTGTTGTGACATCACGGCTGTAAACGGAAGGAAGCGTATCAGGTTGCTACCATGTTGGTAAAGGTGGGCCGGGCCGGCTGATAGTGCGAGACGTCTGTCAACGGTTTCAACCACAACAGCACAAGAGCGACTCGAAGAAGGCTGGTGTGCGCTCTGTTTAGGAACATGTAGCCAATTTAATCTCGATTACTGTGACTTTCCAACTCATTTACTACAGCAGCAGCAAGCAAAGGTAAGTAGTCCCGTTCTTTAACCATGTCCGCGTATTCGTCGTATTAGGACACCTGCTTAAAATTACTCACTTGAACCAGCCACACTTATTCGCTCACCCGTCAGCAACCTAATTTCACTGCGTGCACCCTCAGACAGTGACCGATTTAAGTCAGTTAGGTGTAGACACGACCATGTTAACCTCTCTTCTCACATGTTCAGCATTTTTACACTTGCACACAAATTAGGAAATCAGCAGGGTAAACATTTGAAAGAAATGATAAACTGTGGTGAAATTAGTATTATAGGATAAAGAATGTATTGTTTTTCTACTATGAATAGACATCTAGGTTGAATAACAACAAGCTAATGGGATGTGCCGTCTTCTTTCTTATATGCATATCACCGAGGTGTTTTAGATGCCCCGATCTCTTGTTTTTTTTTTTTTTGCAGTGCACAGTTTTATGGTTCGCACCAAAGACGTGTTCAAGTTCAAACCACCAGGTGGTTCCATGTGAACATGTTCTAATCATTCGGTTTGCAGATTGTTTACGTCTGCGATGCCTTTCCTTGAGGGCCGTGTACGATAACAACATCGATAAACACTTGGCCGATTTTTTTTATTTGCCTAAACCTTTCAGTAGGTACTGTAATGTAAATGTGTTGTATTTGTATAGCGCGAACAGTAACCCATAAGCATCCCGGCGCTTGTACTCCTACCACAAGGGAACCCCTCCTGGCTTTTCCTTGTGAGGTGTCCACTCCTGGGCATCCCATGGTGAAACCAGGCATCCCTTGTGTATCGGGGGCGTTGTGGAGACTAAGCAAGCTATTGCCCAGAGTTGCAGCCTGGGGCCCATGTTTAGATTCGGCACTGAGGCGAGAATATCCGGTCAGAGGAATTTAAGCCCGATCCTGCCGAGGCGGGAATCGAACCCTGGTCCCTGGCCAGCGCTCTGCATCAAGGTCTGCCGCTCTAACCATTGAGCCAAACTTCTCCACTGATTATCATGTAACCTTTTCACAAATGTTCCTTACATAAGACATTATTTAACCCCCTGGTCTAACTAAGAATTAAATGGTTTAAAAAAAAATAAAACGATTAAAAAGTAGGCACTTTGCAATGTTAACAAAGGTCCGTTAAGTACTAAAAAATATACAGTTACAAAGCCAACCTAGTTGTTTCACGATTTTCTTACACAAATTAAATTGCACAAAAACAGTTGTTTCATATTTGTAAGTGACATATTGGCAACATTTGTTCAGCAGTTTCGCACCCACTTGAAAAGAACAGATTTGTTCCTCACCATGTCACCTGCTCCCATTAGGGCATGCGATACCAAAGGGGATGATGGACGGAGCGTTTGAGCAAATCAAAAACTCACCCCCAGTCAACTGATCTGGGTTTAACCCATCATCATTCTTTAGCTCACTCCACCACCCCAGTTCAGACATGGCTATATGCAAATCAGTCTGACCCTGTGCCTCATGGAAACAGTCAAGCCCGAACTGCCAAACCATGTCTTCCCTGGACCGGAAACAAGCATCCTGGGACCGGTTTCTGGCTAGTCAGCCGTCTTCAGCCAGGCTAGCTTGAATTCAGTGGCAAAGTGAGCAAGGGACCCACGTCTGGGCATACTCTGCCAACTTAGGGCGAATGATGATGGATTAAACCCAGATCAGTTGACTGGGGGTGAGTGATTGCAATGTTCAACACTCCGTTCATCATCCCCTTTGGTTTTGATTCCCATTATGGCATGCAATGGGAGTTTCAAAATGAAATACATTTCTCCCATAGCTAAGAAGGGGCTTGAGTTAATGAGCATGTTGAAGTTGGATTAACAAATCACTATCTAGCGTATGAAAGTGTGTTTTTGCAGAGTTCCTTAATCATTTTCCCATTTGTTGGTCATTGCCGTTATGGAGTAGTCTACTAAACTGTTTATTTTCATTTGTTACAACTATGGTACAGAGTTGTGTGTAGTTATGATAAGTTTTTTCTTTGCTTTGTTATTTTATGCACTTCTAGGAAGGGGTTCTATTTTTATATTTTAAGATATATATATATATATATATATATATATATATATATATATATATATATATATATATATATATATATATATATTGGTTTATATTCTGTTACTAATATTTATATAGCTGTCCCACTTCTTCCATTTTCATGGTCTTGCAGCACTCTGACATTTGACAGCGTTATTCTAAATGGTTTCGGAATAATTTTTGACTATAGTCATTCTGCTTAGGTCTTGTTTTGTCTAGTGTGTGTGAGATGATATGTTCAGTAATGACGATTCCTGTTTGATGTAAATGAATGATTACTTATATTTAGAGCATTGAAGGGGCTGTGCAGTGTAGAAAAAAGTAGTTCTCTATGCTTAGTTCTGTATCTTTAACAATCCCCAACAATAGGAATTCTAGAATGTTTGTTTGTTTGGTGATATCCTCTGGGGTTTTGAAACATATTGTGGCATTCACCGTATGGCCCCTGTAAGGGAGTGATGGTGCCAGATGGCTGAGCTGTAGACAGTCGCAGCTCCTGGCAATAAAAAGTGGCGGGTGGCGAGGCAGCAGCGGGGGTGAATTAATACTTTTTTTTAAACGTACCTGATGCTGCCGGCCGCCTCACATCTAGGATCATCAGAGACTCCCCATCTAATCCCGCGATGCTCTCAAACTGCATGAGAGCAGCGCTGAGATTGGCCTGAGTGGGCTGGTATAACACTCGTTCAGTCAGACACAGAGTCTGTGCTGTTTCTCCACGTGCTTGTGGAATACAGCTGGGTTGGAGAAACCTAACTGTGCATGTCTGTTTGGCCAGCCGAATGCGGCTGGCCAAGCTGACATGCACACTTATACGTGCACTCCACTCCCATGGCCTGGCCCCACCCATTCCTGCACACGCTTAGCTCAGCCAACAGCTGAAAAATAAAATGATTTAAAAAAATCATTTTATTTTTCAGATGCTGGCTCTGAGTCAGTGGGGCAACGCTCCTCCTCCATTGCAGAGGAGCTACCGCTGGCTGTAGCATTTTGTGACTTGTCCTAAGGAGGTTGATCAGTTGTTCATTGTGCAGCCAACTGTGTTGGGATGTGCTGTTTTCATTGAAGCACTCTACCAACTGATTGGCTTTGGCACTGTACTGTGAACTTCAGGATGTATGTGGGCTGCCTAATGTGCTGTGTTAGTAATGTTGGACATGGGTATCGTATTGTAATGCTGGTGCAGCATCATTCCAGAAGCTAAACAGATTTGGTACTATGTTGTGCATGTGTGAGGCTTTGGGTGAACTTTCTAATTGAATTCTTTGTTATTGCAGGATATTATGTGCATAACTTCACATGCATTTGGCAATATCCATTTAAATAGCTGTTAAACCTGATACCCTCTGGTGGTAGGATCCCAAACTTTTTGCTTCCCCCTCCTGTTTTGCTGAATTCATTTTTGTTGGCTTTAGGATTATGTGCACTTTACCACTGCTAACCAGTGTTCAAGTGCTTGAGCCCTCTCCCTAAAACGTGGTGCCATTCTCTTACACCAGATTGGCACATTTCATTTAATTGTGAGTCCCTAGTAAAGTGGTACTACATGTACTCGGGGCCTAAACATTACATGCAACTGGTGGGCCTGTAGCACCCATTGTGCCACCCACTTAATTAGCCTTTTTAGACATGTCTCGTGCCCGCAATTTATAGCCTCTGTGCACTTTTAAACTTCCATTTGACCTGGCAAAATAACCTTTTTACCAGGCATCAACCTTCCTTTTTGAGCCATAATAGTCATCCTAAGGAAGGCAATAACCCGCCCTTAGGGCAGGGCACCCTGTATTTAAAAGTTGGATATGTACTTTTTAAGTTTTACATGCACTGGTAGTGAAAACTCTTAAATTAGTTTTTCACTACTTCAAGGTCTACCTCCTCCATAGGATAACATTGGGTTGTCTTCTTACATTTATTAAGTGATAACTTTTGATTGGGATGAGGTGGGAATATTAAGTTTGGTTTCAAATTAGTTGTAATTTAAAACCCTGTTTAACAATAAAGTTGGATTTTCAGTCACAAGTCTGAAAATGCCACTTTTAGAAAGTTGCTACGTAAACAAATGATGGACGGAATGCTGAATAAATCATACATTCTCCCCCAGTCAAGGATCTGGGTTAAATCCATCGTTCTTTTGCTCACCATGCCACCCCAGTTTAGACCCAGCCATATGCAAATCAGTCTTGACCCTGTGTCTTAAAAACCAGTGTAAAAACCGAAATACATTTATTCGCTGGGTATTTACTTGGTCTTAAAATCATTCTGAAAGAATCTTACTTTTGTTTTACAGGTGAATGAATACCAGTTAGTTAGAGGATGACATAGGTCACCCTACACAGTGGTAACATCTGAGCAGATTTGGTGAGATAGGAGCCATAATTCTTTCGTCCTGATGAATGCCATGGACCCTTTGGGCCAATTTGGCAGAAAGATGTTGACGACGACAATCACAGTGGTGACTGAGTACTATTTCCCCCAATCCCCACACCTCGCTTTTAATACCAAGTAAATACCCAGCGAATACATGTATTTCTGTTTTTACATTGGTTTTTAAGAATCACTTTTCTCACAGGCCGCCTCTTAGATCTTAGAAGTGCCTCCCTGTCTCCAGGTGTAGGCCTGCTCTCTACCAAACATGGTTTTTAGAGAGCGAGGACTACCAATGATGAAGCATGACACCTAATGGTGTGTGAAGGCAGTCCTTTACATTTTTAGAGATGCTCAGCACTCCACTAATTAGGGCTTAGTGCTTGTCATTTTTTGGCCACTAGCCTCAAAACGACAATTCCATTCAGCGTAGCTTCTTTTTGTGTGTATTATAGGTTGGAGGCCAGCTCACCCTGGATACCCCATAGTCTTTAGTTCTCTCCCCTGGAAAGCACCAGGGTGTTTTGTGTCGTTGCTACCATCTGACCACCCCTAAAATTAGTATTTAGTATTTATTAGTTTTTAGGGGGCAACCCTGAACCTTACTTCTCAGATTACTGACGATCTATGAAAAAGAGGACAAAGAAGAGCCGTGCAGCAGCGAAGACTGAAGACACCAAATGATTTAGCCCCAGCCTACCAGCTTGTTTGCTGCCCTCAAAGATCCTGCTACAGACCCAGCTACAGAAGAACAGAAGAGCGACTCTTCCTCCAGCCAGCGACCTCCATAACCCTGGAAGGACTGCCTGCCTTCTAAAAAGAATCTTGAACTCCTGCGGACCTGTCCAGAAGAAAACCAAGTGAAGACCAAACCTATGAGTGTGCCAATAGCTCAAAATCTTGCAATTGCGAGACCGAATACATTGCAAATGCTTGTTTAGGGCGGGGAGCTCTCCTCTTATATAGCTGCCTGCTTGCAATCTTGCGTGGACACGCCCCCCTGCAATGCATCATTAAATCAGACACCATGGCAGGTGATGACCATGAAAAAACAGGGAAAGTGAGAAGAAGGGAAATGGGTGGGTTGGGCGATGTACGGGTAAGAATCCCCGAAAAATAAACAAGCATTTGCAATGCAACAGGTCTCGCATTAGTTAGAGTTAGAGAATTTGGCATTGTTTATATTTAGCTGGATATGTTTGCTGGTTTGTGTACTGTGTGTATTAGGGAATGGCAGGTTTGTATGTATCTGTGGAGTAAGTATGTGTATTATAGCGTTCCCATGCTATGTTTACATTACCAGTGAGGCTAACAGTAGACATATACACAGAGACAAACATACAGAGAGACACACATAGAGACAAACGCACACAGAGACAGACATTCACATAGAAACATACACACAGAGACACACAGACAGTCATGCACACAGAGACTGACACACGTATAGAGACGCATGCACAGACAGAGACACAAATAGAAAGAAAGATGCACACACAGAGAAGAGACGTACTTACAGAGACAAATGCACATATAGAGACGCACACATCTATAGATAGAGATGCACACACAGAAAAATACACGCAGATAGAGACACGCACACCGAGACAGAGATGCGCACCGGAGAGACAGAAACATGCACATAGAGTTGCACACACAGACACAGATACAGAAACGCGTACCCAGCAAAAAATACACTTACAGACAGAGATATGCACACAATAGGGGATGTCACTGTTAGGGGATGCCATGACAGAGAAGCGTGGGAGGTGGGCTGGCATGTACAGGGGGGAAGGAAACATACATTACAATTTTTTTTAATTGCAAGAGAACAATGGGAAAACACAGAGGGGGTGAACAAATCAAAAATGTAAGTGAGGGAGATAGATAAAAACGAGACCTATTGGCGATGCCAATGCTTGTTTTACTAGTAGGTGTTGTTTATTGGCACCCAGCAGTTAAGGTTTCTTAACTGAACTGCGCATGTCAGGGTGACTGGTATTTTGCTTATGGCCTGCCCGACATGTACAGTTCAGGCTTCCCCAGTCATAGCTGTCAGGGAGGCGGGGAAGCAAATACACAGCTCCATCGTTCTCAGATGGAGCACTGTGGTTACCCGTCCCGTCCCAGCCAATCCTTGCACTGCACTTATGCTGTTTACTATTATTAACACCATGAAAGCAGTGCTATAATTGGCTGGGATGCATGGTGTTTAGTTTCACTTTACCCGCCTGGCATGCATTGCTCAGCTCTTCCTATTCAGCGCGTGATGCAGGTGGATTTCAGAATCGGCCTGCACTGCATAAATAAATAAATAAACAATGTTAAGGTAGCAGCAGGAGAAAGTACCCTATAAACGCCTCACTATTTTCGAGAGTCACCAGCCGCCACTGCCATGGAGGAATAGCCACATTTTCGAGAACCACTGGTTGCTGATTTTTGAAGGTCGGTCACCACTACCTCATTCTTCAGCCCCACAGGTTTTATGGTAGCAGTCAACACAGATAACATATATAGGATTAGTAAGATAAGATGTATACTTTGGGTTGAGAAGCAGAGTGGGGCCAAGGCTGCGTGTTTGCCATTTACAACGTCCTGTGGATGGAGCGGTTAGGGCAGAAGGAATGTAAAGTTTGAACACGGAATGGGTGAAAAGTGAGATGACTGTAAATCATGCTCGAAGAAGGGGGTGGTTTTGGATCGGAGTGAAGCGGTGTAATCCTAGAAATAAAAGAGCCTTGGAACACAACAGGATTGACTAAAAGAACTGGACAGTTTGATAAGAGAAGGTGTAATACGGTCAGCTGTGCTCTCCATGGTGTGAGAAATGTATTCTAAGGGGATTTTAATTTCGGACACTCCTTCCCCAGTTTTCTTCTGAAGATTGTTGGGTTGTTTTAACTGCAGCTGGTATTTAGCGCAGAACCCAGGCTATGACATTGCCTCTCTCCAGCTATACCTCCCCCCTGCTTTTTTTCTTACTGTATTAATCAATTTCTTTCTTTCTGTCAGTACACTTCTTGCCTGCTGAACTTCCTAAAGTACCTTGCTTCAACCCCTGACCAAGCAAGGCTATGTCCGGTCAAAACACGTTAACTTCATGACCTATCTGAATTCTTAAAGACAGACGAGGGAGACTCTCTTACCAATGTATGCTCATTTTAGGATTGAAAGTTTCTTGCCAGGAGATTGATTTGCAAGCAGTTGTCTTGTTAATACCAACTGATAACTCCTTGACTACTTTGGCTATTTCGGGGGTCTTTTAAAGGCAGAAAGATTG
Source organism: Lissotriton vulgaris (assembly GCF_964263255.1). Taxonomy (NCBI): domain Eukaryota; kingdom Metazoa; phylum Chordata; class Amphibia; order Caudata; family Salamandridae; genus Lissotriton; species Lissotriton vulgaris. The sequence goes on from NC_141696.1 coordinate 235,992,751, forward strand.
CTGTCTCTGGCCCCCACCTACAATATTCGGCTAAGTCTCCCCCCTAACATATAAACAACAAAGGTACCAGAGGGTCTCAAGAAGTGTGCCCAAAGGAAAAGAAAAGCCAAACCATCCCTGACTTCTACAGAGATGCGTCACAGAGGGCTCTCAACAGGATGAGGAAAATACCCACCTCCCCAGACGGCCAGGACGCCGGCCCAGGAGTACCGACGGAGAGAGCGGTGCTTCATCTTCCCCTGAGCCGCTACCAGGTGGGGTGAGGCCAGCCTACCTTACAGATCTAGTGATCATCACAGACTGTAAGAGGCACCCGGAGCAATCAGGTGACCATTTGCACTTGCTTTTGTTTCCCAGGTGCTAGTTTTCACTTCACTCATTCCACATGGTGCAGTAGTTTTATTCATATACTTGGTCCTGATGAATGCAAGGACGCAGTAGTCCGTTATTTGCAGAAACTAGTCGACCACGCCCACCCTAGGCAGTCTACATCATTAGACAGCCCTAGGTAACCCTTTTTTTAATATTGGTAAGTTAGGCACACAGAGAATAAAGTTTGGTTTTGTGCTCTTTCTGAACCAATTTTAATACACCCCTTTCTTGGTTTCTTCACTTCCACACACTTCCCGACACTGCACACCCCAGTCACATCTTTGACCACTCACAACATCGAGAGGCATACCACAATAACATTGCCGGTATTTGTTGAGGAACCCCCTTACCACCGGGTTGACCTCTGAATGTGGCACCGATCTTCTCAGACGGGTGGTACGGATAAAATCCCAAATGATGAAGGGCGGATCCGTTTGGTGACTGATGGGTATTTTCCTCATCCTGTTGAGAGCCCTCTGTGACGCATCTCTGTAGAGGTCAGGGATGGTTTGGCTTTTCTTTTCCTTTGGGCACACTTCTTGAGACCCTCTGGTACCTTTGTTGTTTACATGTTTCGGTGGGGAGAGTATCCAGAGCATGGTCCTTAAACTTCCCCCAGGTCCCCCCTACCATAGTTTTTTGTCCCCCCTAACATATACTGGAGAATCATCTAGTGTCAAATTCAATTTTCTCCCCTCAACACAAACTAACAGAGTAACTGAAGTACCCATCATATGCATTCCACCCAGCTGGTAAAATTGCTTCTCCTCACAACACACAGGTTGTTGCTGACGGATCTCTCAATGGGACTGCAGCCATTGATGGTGACCTCAGCAGATTAAGAAGATTTCTGTGGGTTGCTTGGCTGCTTAGAAAGATAGCAAGTCCCTAGCAGGGGTAGTGACCACATCATAGTACATAGGGAATGGTTGATTTAAGCGGGAGCCTTCTTTGTCCTCTTCACCCTTTCTATATGCTAGTAAGACGTAGATAGGATATTTCGAGAGGGGCAAGATCCTGGTTGGCTCCTTTAGCTTAAACCTCCTTAACTATTGATATGCTTGTCATGTTTCTTATACTGCCTGGTGAAAGTGTGCACTGATGGCCGGTGGTGTGTATGCCTGTTGAAAGCGTGCACTGATGGCTGGTGGTGTGTGTGCCTGGTGAAAGCGTGCACTGACTGCTGATGGTGTGTGTGCCTGGTGAAAGCGTGCACTGATGGCTGGTGCTGTGTGCCTGGTGGAAGCGTGCACTGACGGCTAATGGTGTGTGCGCCTGACGAAAGCGTGCACTGACGGCTGGTGGTGTGTGCCTGGTGAAAGCATGCACTGATGGCTGGTGGTGTGTGCCTGGTGAAAGCATGCACTGATGGCTGGTGGTGTGTGCCTGGTGAAAGCGTGCACTGACGTCTGGTGGTGTGTGTGTGTGTGTGTGCCTGGTGAAAGCGTGCACTGATGTCTGGCGGTGTGTGCCTGGTGGAAGCGTGCACTGAAGTCTGGTGGTGTGTGACGGCTGGAGGTGTGTGTGTGTGTGTGTGTGCCTGGTGAAAGCGTGCACTGATGTCTGGTGGTGTGTGCCTGGTGGAAGCGTGCACTGACGTCTGGTGGTGTGTGCCTGGTGGACGCGTGCACTGACGGCTGGTGGTGTTTGTGCCTGGTGAATGAGTGCACTGACGTCTGGTGGTGTGTGTGCGTGGAGATCTCTGCCCTTAATTGGCGAAGAAATGCAGGTTCATACTTTGGCATTTCCTCTCTATGTCTTAGATGTTGTGTTGCCTGTACTTTGAAGGAAGTTAAGGAAATGACCCTAGGTACCTTCCCAAAATCCGAATTTTCATTAGTTTTCCTATCCTACAAGAAACCACAGCAGACACTGGAGAGAAAGTGGCACAGACCAGCATTTGAAAGTTATCAGCGAAAGTCCGGCAGGGTCCTTATCTAGAAGGGAAGCTCGGCTTGTAGTTCAACAGTGTGACTGCAAAGATTGTGTGTCAGTGGTATATTGTAACGGCCGCACGGCCTTCAGGCGCACTCTGCGCCCTAATTCAGTTACAGTGAGTATAATTTTGCCAATTCCACTAGAGTAGCGTCTCCAGGCACCATAAACCATTGTCTTTTCAATTAATGTGACAGCCATTGTACAATGCGCACATTTCCAATTGCATCTTGATGTTGCTGGGGAACTGGGTTCGAGTCTCGACAATGACGCTGAACATCCTGTGATTCTGGGCAAATCACTTAATCTCCCTGTGCCTAACCAACAAATGAATGTGTCCTCATGTAATGCCAACAGTGCTATGTAAAGCGTTCTGATACCAGATTCGGGTGAAGTTCGCGCTGTATAAAGCTCTGTAAAATAAAAAAAATACATAACGCAAAATGGTTGTTGGGAAATGTAGTTTCTCTTTTTCAATGTGCTAGTTTGTATTGTGCACGGTTTAATGGTGCCACATAGCAATTAACTGGAAAATGTAACCTTGAGCTGCACACATATATGCAGGAACCGGCCAAGAGTACTAGATTCACTTTATATATGCAGAACATATGTTGGTAAATGTTCACAAGTGAAGCCAGTGGTGGCAGATGTTTTGAAGTGGCGGCTAAATTTAGTTGAGCCCCAAACGTACAGTGTTAAATCTTAATATGAGACTAGCACCTTTTCTTAGTAACAGAGACTCCACGTCTCCACCTCTTGGATATGGAGTAATCCCTTAAAGTATAGCCCATTTGAGGTCATCTGTATCATGATTGTAAGTCAAAAATGGCTACTAGTAGCGCCGATTTGGACAAAAAGATTACATTTACATTAAAAATAATGAAACATGTTCAAACTGCAGCCTCACCTCTTATTCATATTTCCTTTAAGATAATGCAATTTATGGAGGGTTTTCTACTTGCCTCTGGGGTCTTAAGGTATAGACCAATCGAAATGTTTTTGAACTGTATGTTCTTTTACCTAAAATGTCCACCTCAAAGAAATCACTTACAGGTTACTAACTCTCCCGTCAGCAGCCAGTTAAGGCTACCCACAATGCACTTTTCAGCAGATTAGTAAAGCCTTTCCCACATACTAAAACATTTGATATTTGATATTTATGTGTATTTATAGAGCGCAGACATTCGCTAACATGCTAAAGAAAACACGTCTCCATGTAATCTTAAAATTCTGTTGAGATGTGTGAGGAGCAGCAAAAGTCGAAAACAAATATTATTATACCCAAGCACATGTAATTCAAAGCAACATTCTTTTCAGAGTTATTGGTAAAAAGCACAAAAGTGAAGCCAATCAGTAAACTTTTTTCTCTTTCTCTTTTGAGTGAGCAGCCACGGGGGTAAATCTGAAGAGGGGTACCTGGCTACAACAATAGTTAGGCTCACTCACCAGGGGGTGTCCTCCAAGCTATGCTAACAAACACAGCATGGTAAGAACACACCCAGTCCTACTTATAAACTGAAGACCGAGCAGGACTGGACCACCAGAGATGCAGATGACTGACTCGGTCCACTTATAGAGCTAAAGACAAAGTGGCACGGAGTACACACACCACGTCCGACTCTTAAGCTTAAGACAGAGCGGAGCGGGTGTACATAAAAGACACGCTCAAAAGAAAAACCCCTTCCGCTCATAAACTTAAGACAGAGCGGAACAAAGCTCTCAATTGGCCAGCGTGACGTAAACAAACACAAAACACAAATGCGTGTCGTTCAACTCGTAAACTAAAGACGGAGCTGAACGAGCACGAACTGAACAAACACACAAAAGACTGTACTTTACGAGCACAATAAAACAATGCCAGTTGACAGTGCTATAGGTCGGAACCATGAGAGGTCGTAAAACAGACCTATCAGTGGAGCGCAGGCAAAACTCTCCATCCCTGGGGAAAGGGAATACCGGGGAAAGGGAATTAAGACAGCAAGGTGCCAAGAAATACCGTCAAGCAAAAGGGTTCAGGAAACAAGGTCAGAAACTTAAACAGGCAGGGAAGCAGATACCAAAAACGCTATGAGAGCTTCACAAAGCAGAACGCTGAGTAAAGGGGCGTGGTCACTAAACCATTCAGTAAGCCAAGCGGGGATTCGCGGGTGAGACTTCCTTTTCAGTTCGTCAGGGAGCTTCTCCAAATTATCGAACAAGGCACAACAGAACCCACAGAGCTCTACTAGGGACTGTAAAGAAACATGCAAATCCTTAAGCAAGTAGAACAGCATGCTGAACACTCGTCATAGCGGGTCAATGAATTCGACCACCCCTGCCAGTTCTCCCCCTCAAAAGCCTCCCTCCGGGGCCTGGTTTAGACGGATGTAATCTGTGAAATGTCCTTACTGATCTGGGGGCATGAACATCTTCTGCAGATTCCCAGGTTCTGTCTTGAGGAGGGTACCCTGCTCAATCCACTAAATATTGTAGCTTCCCTCTCTGTCTCCTAGAATCCAGGATTTGGTGTACTTCGAATTCTTCCTCACCCTCTATCTCAACAGGAGGAGGAGGTTTTTCGGGTTTCAGTCAGGGTACGTATTTCTTAAGTAAGGAGCAATGAAATACAGGATGAATCTTTAAGTGCGAGGGTAATTGCACTTTTAGAGTAACTGGAGTTATGACCTTGCTGATGGGATAGGGACCAATGAAGCGGGGTTGTAATTTCTTGGATCCTGGAAATCTGAGATTTTTGGTAGATAACCTTACTTTTTCCCCTATCTCATAATGTGGTTCTGCTCGACGATGTTTATCTGCCTGGTGTTTCATATTTTCTTTGGCTTTATTCAACTCTTGAATGGCACTTTCCCAAACAGCCTTTAAATGTTGATGATGTTCTTTTAATGCAGGGATATTGTCAAGATTATTTGGGAAGGGGATGGAGAGAAATCCTGGATGTTGTCCGTAATTAAAAAAGAAAGGGGAGACCCCTAGAGGTGAGTGTGTTGCATTGTTGTATGCAAATTCTGCCAATGGGAGAGCCTCCACCCAAGTAGTAGACAAACTGCTCAATAAACAACGTAAATATTGCTCTAAAGTCTGATTTGTTCTATCAGTTTGCCCATCTGTTTTGGGGTGATAGGCCGTAGATAGCCTGTGATCCATTTGTAACACTGAACATACTACTTGCCAAAACTTAGAAACAAATTGAGGGCCTCTGTCCGATATAACAACAGCTGGGACGCCATGTAAACGGATGACCTGAGCTAGGAAAATCTGTACTAACTCTTGAGAAGATGGTATCTTTTTTAAAGGAACAAAATGGGCCATTTTAGACAACATGTCCACTACTACCAGTATGGTGTTATACCCTTGACTACTGGGGAGTTCTGTTATGAAATCCATACTTTTAGTATGCCACGGTTTAGGAGGAGTAGGTATCACTTTTAACAATCCTGTGGGAGCACAATGAGAAGCTTTTTGCCTGGCACAGATAGAGCAAGTTCTGACAAAGGTAGTTGTGTCTTTATTCATGTTGTCCCACCAAAACCATCTTTGACATAAACTAGCAGTCTTGACATTCCCGAGATGTCCAGCTAACACACTGTTATGACACCATTCTAACACTTGAGTTTGCAAGGAGGGAATGGGTATGTACATCCTGTTATCATGAAAATATAACCCTTCTTTGACAGAATTCAAAGGATTCTTCTTCCATTCTTCCTCGGGGATAAGAGCATATTGTTCTCTTAATAGTTCCAGAAAGGTTTTGATGTTATGTTCTTCTGCTCCAATGATCTTATATTCAGGAATGATAGGGGGCACTTTGTCTTTGTGATCTGCAGGAGGGCTGTTCATTCTTGATAGAGCGTCAGCTTTGCCATGTTGTGCTGTGGGTCGATAGATGATTATAAAATCGTATTCACTGAAGAATGATACCCAACGCATCTGTCTTGGCGTGAGATATTTAGCAGACTTAAAGAATTGCAAATTCCGATGGTCGGAAAAAATAGTGATGACATGTGGGGATCCCAACAGGTAGTGCCTCCATTCTTGGAAGCACAGCTTGATGGTGAGTAACTCTCTTTCGCCTATGGTGTAGTTTTGTTCCGCAGGAAGTAGGGTCTTTGAAAAATAAGCAACAGGATGTAATTGCCCAGTACTTGGATCTCTCTGCGAGAATACAGCTCCTACAGCTGACTGAGAAGCACCGGCTTCCAGAAAAAAGATAGAGTATTATCGGCATGACGAATTATTGGGGCAGACATACATTTGTCTTTTAGGATACAGAAAGCTTTTTCAGCTTCTTCCCTCCATGGAAACTTGTACCTTTCTTGAGTAATTTAGTGATAGGAGTGATGGTATCGGAGAAGTGATCAATAAAGCTTCTATAAAAATTTGCAAATCCCAGGAAGGATTGCACCTCTTTGATTGTAGTTGGACTGGGCCAATCCACTAGGGCTTTAGTCTTTTTTGGATCCATGTGTATTCCTTGGGGTGAGATTACAAAACCCAAAAAATCAATGGTATCCGTGTGAAAAGTGGGTTTGTCTAACTTGGCAAATAAGGAATACTCTTGTAGTTTCTTTAGTACTCTCTTCACATGTATCACATGTTCTTCCTCGGTTTGTGAGTAAATCAAGATATCAACGATCTAAACGATGACGAAGACATCAAGAAATTCTTGCATGACTTCATTGATAAAATATTGGAACGCAGCTGGCGCGTTGCATAATCCGAAGGGCATGACACAGTACTCGTATAATCCAAATTTAGTACGAAATGTAGTTTCCCACTCATCCCCCTCTTTGATCCTGATAAGATGGTACGCTCCTTGCAAGTCTATTTTGGTGAAGATTTTTGCACCTCGCACTTGGTCGAGAAGGACCGGAATGAGTGGCAGTGGGTATTTGTTTTAAATGGTAATTTTGTTCAAGGCCCGATAGTCCAGGCACGCTCTCAAGCCGCCCTCCCGTTTGGGAATAAAAAATAAAGGCGAGGACACAGGGGAGGTTGAGTGTCTGATAAAACCTTTTTGCTGCATTTCATCAAGATAGTTCTTCAAGTATTCTATTTCAGCCGACGTCAGAGCATATATCCTACTATTGGGAAGTTCAGCCCCTGGTACCAAATCGATACGACAATCGTAATTACGATGTGGGGGTTATTTAGTAGCTTCTTGCTCATTAAATACAGAGTCGAATTCAGAATAGATATCTGGAATCACCGATGTGGCTGCTACTGATTGGACGGTACAACATAAAGGGTGTAGGCTGTCACTGGCTTCTTGATAACAGTGCATCATACAGTATTGAGATTTTAGTGTCACTGTCCGTTCTATCCAATCGATCTGAGGACTATGGGCTTGCAACCAAGGTACTCCTAAGATTTCTCCAAAGTTAGGAGTGTCAATTAAATCAAAATATATTTGTTCGGAATGCCCATTGCCACATACCAAGAGAAGGGGAGGTGTCTGATGACTAATCAAACCAGAAGATAGTTCAGAACCATCTACTGACTTAACTGGTTCTGGCTGGCTTTTGTTCATGAAAGGGATACGCATTTTATGAGCTAACCGTATATCAAGAACATTTCCAGTTGCTCCGGAGTCTAGTAGTATAGACAGGTTATGTCTGTGTTGATTTGAAATTACGAGGGTGACATTTAACAGGAAATGTTTCACTGGTCTACTTAAGGTTTTGTTGGATTGTGAGATCTGGGGAGAAGATGAACTTGAAGAATCGATCTCATTATTCCTCAAGTTTTTTAGTTTTCCTGAATACTCGCTATCTTTCTTGGATGAACAGAAGGCCAAATGGGGCATTCTCTTGCAAAATGCCCACCTTTTCCACAGTATAGAGATCAGTTATTCTTCCTTCTTCTTGACTTTTCTTCCTGTGGTAAATTTTAATTACCTATACGGAATTTATGCGGTAAAGTTCAATAAGAATAACTCAGTCAAAATGAAAAGGCAGAGTCCGTGGCATCTGAGGTTTATGAAGGTTTTATTCCTTAAAAAGGAATTGGTTCGAACCAGGTAGCATGATCCATCACCACGAGGGTTCAGGATGGGAATTGCAATGGACATGTACAATGATTTATTAACAGGATATCATATATATATAGTCAATGCATACAGTAGTATTGAATGCAGAAGGCGTAACAGCTGAGAGAAGAGATAAGAACACATACACGTAATGAAAAAGGCGTAACAGAAGGCGTGCACAAGGGTGTGTACTAGAAACGTCATATAGAGGTGTCACAAGTGGGTGGATCCCTAGAAGAATCCTGCAGAGTCAGCAAAAACATGTGGCAGAGATGCGCGCGCAGCAGCATGACGTGTGATTGACGTGTAACTGGAGGGTGAAGGGGACTTGACATTTAGCCCTACATGTAGAGACAAAAGTCTGGGGTGTCAGAACAACCTAATCCCAAATCATATCTAATATCTTGTGTTTGAGGAACTGTATTATCTAGAAGGAAAAGGTCTCTCGGGCAGAGGCTATTCTATACTGACTGCTAATGCGTGCATATGCGACTGCGTGTCTACGTGTAAAGCAAGTGGCCATGGGCCTACCATGGTAACGGAGGCTATGAATTACTTGCATGGAGACAGAAAGGCCGGGCCCTTTGCTCTGCAGCTGGAAAGGATGTTTACCTAAACTACTAGACAGGAATGTATTTTTCGAGGAGCGGAGCAGATAACTTGAAGGCTGAATACAGTCTTGGCAGGCGAGCAGGCCGAGCCAGGCACCGCTAGCCGCGCAGGGAGTAAGTAAAAGGTCATGGATACAGATGCAGGTCCAGGCTGCAGCTTCCAGAGGCAGAAGGCAGAAAAAGGCTTGAATGGCAGAAAACAAGGCCCAACTCGCCAGGGCCAGAAAAACGTGAAAGTGCACCATGTAAAGACGTTGGCAAGGCACACTTAGGAACTGAATATCGGACCCATTCATGGTGGATCTGAAAGAGGACATGTTAACGTTGGACGCAAATGTATTTGCGTCTTCATAGCTGGTTGCGGAGGGAACTTACATGTACTAGAAGCACGTACATGGAGCTGTTGGGGTCTACGATAGGGGACACAATTTGACCATAAAAATTCATATTACCTCATTCCCTCCTTGTCCCCTACGGACCCTTCATGAGATATCAATCCTCATTAATCTATCAATCTGTTCATGTAACATCATTTGCTCTTCTTTCTTCTTACGACGTTTTGAATGTGAACTTGAATGAGGAATACATGATGTGGCGCACAAGCCGCAAATCGCTGGCCCACATTGCAGACATAGGCAACAACTGAATACTATAAGAAGGGCTATACCTAGGAAGGATAGGACTTTCCATCCCCAGGCTGACAACGTGGTCCAGAACCAACCGGACCAAGTCCAGGTGCCTGGATTCTGGTGTATCAGACTTGCAATCTTATGAAGACGGGTAATAGCTTTATATACTGATGGCGCGTTTTCTGGAATGAAAACACAGCAGCTCGATCCGATGACTCTACAAGCTCCGCCCCTATCGGCCAGGATGACGTCAAGGACGAGACGATTTTGAAGAACAACAATCCGCATAGCAGACTGCTCCTCTGTTAAGTTGCCTAGGGCGGAAGTAGTTTAATTCACTACTGCTTCAAGGGTTCTAGTTAATTTTCGTATCAGTTTACTATTAAAGACAGCACCTAAGTAGGGAAAGAAACCTTTATTGAAATCTGTGTATTGCTCCCATGCCGTTTCAGTGTAGTCGACAATCGGAAGATCTCTCTGCGGTCTATTGTGTACTAGATGAGTGTCCCTGTGATAATCAGGAGGGGCTAGAAAAACAGGTGGCAGAAGGAATGCAATGTAACAGGTGCCATCCCAGTCTAGAGGTAAGCGTATATATGCGGTATGACCACAAATGAAGTAGGAATGACGGGAAGCTTTGAATGTAGATTTGCCCTTATCACTGAATTCGATCACAGTAGTACATTTACTATGACTCAGGTGTACTGAACCATTCTTTCTGACACATAATTCACCTTTGACTGGAAGTACAGACATGGCGGGCAAGACTGGTTCTGTTTCGGATTCAACACTGAGAATCATGAGGTTAAGTGTAAAGTTACCTAATCCATATACTTCATTTTCTAGATCAGTTCCTGTCCTTTTGGGAAGACCCTCCTTGTCAGGGAAACATACTTTATGCAAAACAGTGTTCAGGTTTCCCCATACCCAGTTACCCTGGTAAACTACAGAATCTGAATTTAAGGAATTAATTAAACTAAACCATGCACCACAGGATCCATTGTGTGTGAACGGGTACGGAAAAAGAGGCAGAACTCCCTTGTATTTCTGATAGGGGGGGAGTCGGCCACATATCCAACAATTTGTAGCGTTGCTGGTCTGATGGGAATGATGTAACATACTAATGAATGTATTGTTGCGCAGCGCAAGTCTGTAAGATAACTCGTGCGGAGGTAATTCACTGAAAGAGTGCTCGGCAGTAACGTTGAAGGAAGAATGTGCATGCTTGAAAATAGGGTAATATACGTGTAGCAGTACACTCGCAACAATGATCATAAGGCTCAGAAAAAACATAATCAGTAAAGTCACAATGCAGTGACTGCGCAAGGATTTACAATATGCACGTTTCTTGAGCTGTTTCTGTCTATCTCTCTCTCTGTTGGGGTCTAGGGGATACATGTCAGAAACTCGTCTAACCGATTCACCTAGGGGAGGACTTAAACAATTAAACTGTCTGACTTGCTAGACCTCAGTTTCGCTTTATACTCCTGCTGTGGAGTTTTCTCTATCAGGGGAAGTTTAGAGTCACTGGAATCTGGACAGTCCTTAGAGGGGGAGGGTGAGTCAGTCTCTGGCGGCAATGCATGAAATCTCTTCACGTGACTCGAGTGGAGCCATCCCTTGCGGCCCTCCACCTTCACTGCGGTCCTTGTGGTGAGAAGTACCAACTTCGGCGCCTGCCAACGGGGCTCCAGCGGACTTCTTCGATCGAAATTCCTCACGAGGACGATATCTCCTGGAACAACGTCATGCGGTTTCACCTCGGTGTTGTCGGGAAAGGCTGCAGCGACCTGTGAACGACATGATTGTAGTGCAGACATCAAGGAGGCAAGGTAATCTGTCAGCATATTACAATCTACATCGGTAATTTTTCTAGGCAAAGGCGTCCCCCACATATTTGGTGGCCTACCGAAGACCACCTCGTACGGGGATAGCCCTGTTATGGAGTGTGCGACCATTCTCATATAAAAAAGGGCGACTGGCAAAGCTACGATCCAGTCGACACCTTTCTCTCTACAGATTTTAGCAAGACGAATTTTCAGGGTCTGATTATGGCGTTCCACGAGACCTGCTGCCTCGGGATGTCGGACACAGTGGAACTTCCACTGGTAGCCTAGCAGGAGTGATACCTGCTTCATAAGCTCGGACGAAAATGGCTGACCGTTATCAGAGTATACGATGCGGGGCAAACCATATCTGGGGAAGAATTCACGAACCAGCTGCTTGGCAGTGGTCGGAGCAGTGTAATCTGGGACTGGATATGCTTCTGTCCAACGGGAAAGTGCACATACAACTACGAGGACATATTTGAAACCTCGACAACGTTCCATCTGGATATAATCCATCTGGAGGACTTCAAAATGGTGATCGGGAGGATTAAATCCACCTTGCTCTACGGGAATGCTTTTACCTGGGTTGAACTGACAACAAATTATGCAAGTACGCACTTTCTGTTTGGCTGCTGCTCGTAAATGTTTATTGAACCAGAGGTGTTGAATACTGTCTAACATGGCTTTTTCTCCTAAATGTGCTGGACTGTGTACTGTTAATGATAACTTGAACCATAGAGTCGGGGAGAAACCATGTAGATTTTCCCTTCGTCATCCATCCCTGTTCTGTCTGGATCCCTCCTAGTTCAGTCCATTTCTTTATTTCGTCTGGTGTAGCATGTGTCTGTATGTCAATTACATCTAGGGCAGGATCCTTAACTGTCATGCAATGTGTCGGTGTCGTGACTATTGTCTTTGTCAGGTCAGTAGTGTGAATCTGATTCTGAGCTGTATATTTTGCGGTTCGGTCTGCCAGGTCGTTACCCTGGGAAATAATATCTGTAACCTTTGTATGTGCCTTGCACTTCATGATGGATATAGCTGTAGGCAGATGTATTGCGTCTAATAGAGCTTGAATGAGAGGACCGTGCTGAATTTTGGCACCGTGAGAAGTCAAAAAACCTCTCTCTCGCCAGAGGACACCGAAGTCGTGTACGACTCCGAATGCATAACGGGAATCTGTGTATATGTTAACTTTCTTGTTCTTGGCTTGAATACAGGCTTGTGTCAGAGCGATGAGCTCTGCTGCTTGGGCTGACAGGGTATCAATACAATTCGTTTCTATGACTTCAGTTTCTGTTGTGACTGCGTAGGCGGCCACTAATTCTCCTGTACTTGTTCTCATGCATGAACCATCCACATAAAGTGTCAGGTCTGGATCTGGTAATGCGGTGTCTGTCAAGTCTTTGTGGAACAGGAGCCCAGATTACTACTGATGCCCAGGCCGCTGGCGCAAACCGCCTCTTAGTTCCCATGTTGAATAGTTACCAAATAAAGAGACGGGCGCTGGAAGCAGGAATCAAGAACAGAGTTTATTTCTCATGAGGAGAGCCAGTCATTTCGGACACGAAACACAGTGTCTTTCAGGAGGTGCTCTAACAAGTGAGCTGAGACTCCGTCTTTTATACTTTACAAAACACTTGGCATTACAATCATGATATTGTGTAACAAGGAAAATACAACCCCATGATCCTCGTGTCAATCCTACCCCACATGCGTTCACAATAGGGACCCTTGACCTGCTGATAAGAGGGGAGGGCAATCACGCAGCTGAGTGTTCCGTCAACAGTTTAGGGTGTGTGCGCCTGATCATAGCCCAGGGGGTGGGGTGGCCAGGATCAATAGTGGGTCCTTTGAAGAGGAGTGACTTCATACAATAAGGGCAGTAAATGGTATCTCCCGGCTCAGGCGATGGCCTCGGACATGTGTGGTCAGCCGGACTCGGGGGAAGGAGTCATCAAAGGAGTGGTATTCATGCCGCGTGGACAATCGAGCGCGGAGGGAAGGCTTGTCAACAGAGGGGCATTCATGGAAGGAAAGGAGGTGTTGGCCAGGCACGGCCGTGGCTCCCAAGGACAGGGTCTTGCAGAAGAAGAAGGTTTATGACTTGCCCATGTGTGGAGAAGGGAGGGGGAGCCAGGGTGGACACAGGGACAGAGTCACATAGAGAGAGAGAGAGGTCTTATGACCCGTACATGAGAGAGCGGGGGCAGTCAGGTGCAGCTGGGGAGGGCTATGTCAGCTAAGGCGAAGGATGCCTCTTCAAGTGGGAATGGGGGGTTTGTGCGGGTCAAGCAGAAGGGTTGCCTTTCACAGCAGGGTCGCGCAGAGGGAGAGGGTTTCATGGTTTATGCATGAGAGAGGGTGTTTAAGATACGCGCAGGAGGGAAGCCGGGGATTCCAATGGGTAAAAGGCCGTGGTGCCTAGAATGGCTGTACATATGCATATGGGTATGGGCTCTTACTGGCAGAGTGATACGGTCAATAATTTACGGTATTCATGGTGCTCACAGGGAGAGGAGTGGGAGAAGAAGGGAAATGAATGCTGTTTATGTACATCAATTTCTTCAATTTCCACAGTCGCCCCTTTTTACATTACAGCGTTCATTTTCATAATCGATGATGGTACATATAAACAGGCGCGGTCGCAGAATTAGCATTGTCAATATTAGCATATGGCATATAATCATGGACAGTTGATGTGTTTGGCAGAATGCAGCACATAGGAGATTGCATTTCGTTGAGTTCCTGACAATTAAGCACACTACATAGCATAAATGTTTCTGACTTAAAAATGTGACCAATGAACAGTTTTGACCAGGTAGTTGAGAGCGGAATTCAGTTCAATACACAAGATTTCTTCGTCACAGTGTCTTTTTATCAGTGAGCCATCACTGGTAGGCTCTAGTCCGTGTACTTTCGTTGGCGCTGTTGAGCACCGGCGGTGGAGCTATAGGTCCAGCTCGGTTCTATCCTTACGCGTTGCAGGGTGCGGTCAGTCCTCTGCTGTTAGACCACAGTCCTGTTCCCTAAACAATCCGTTTGGCGGCGCCTTATGTTCGGCACCTATATTTCCGTGGCAACACCCTATTCCCACTTGAATGCAGTTCTTCCCTTTGGCAAAAAGTCACGTGGAAAAGAGGGTGAGTGTGGTTCAAATAGTCGATAGGAGGGAGGGCGGAGTTGGGTCAGAGTTCCTGGGACACACAAAAGGGACCAAGGGAGCAAAGGATAACAAGCAGGCAGGCCCATCAATCGGGCCCAAAGAAGGGGAACGGAGACTCCAGGCACACGTGGGTTAGCAGACGGAGGGCTTCAAGGCGGCCCGTCATTTTTCATTTTCCACGTTGGAATTGCAGTCTCGTCCCGTATCTAGTTGCTCTGCAGCTCCACCTTTGGTCGAGGTCACACGTGTCCCAAGATCTGCAGCCAGGCTGTACGTCACATCTGACCCTTCTCCTTCGGTGATCGTGAATCTTTGAATAGGTACAAAACAAGGTTTTAGAGAAATGGCAGAAGAAGATATCTGCGTATGTGAATTCCTCCCTCAATTCTACGCATTTGGGAGATACGCTCATCGGTCACAGTCAGAGGTCTATTACCAAGCAGTGCATATGTCAGCATTCCTACTGAGTTCATGCCATGTTTATTCATCGTCCTATTTATAACTCAAGTGGGGATAAATGGGATTCCCATCAACTGTGCATTTCATCATATTCAACATTTCGGAGCATTTCCCTTCAAGGCTGGCTAACCTTTTCAAACAGGGCGGGGGTGCCATCATCGAGAGTCAGGTAAAACAGGTTTTTCTCGAGGGACGACAGTTACTCATGGTCATCATGTTTATATCCGGGACAGCAGCTGGGGTCAATCAAGTGGGGCGGGGATTCTTCGGGTATTCGCGCTTGGGTGCAAAGGGGGTGGGGCAATCTGGACGTTGGGGGTCAATCTAGGCGCTGGCGTTCGTCTCTGATGAACAGAAATAAAGTGCCATTGACATACAGTTCCCCTATAAATGGCCAGATTTGGGGGACCTTAGTCGTCTTACCTGTCCTTTCCTTCTCAGCCAATTCAAGTTCATTCATTTTGCAGAAAGGAGAGGCAGTAATATGGCGAGATACAATCATTTTAGTTTCGGTCAATTTTCGCTGAACACCTTTGCGTTCAATAAGTATCCAATCAGACTGGTGCCGGTGGGGCACAATTTTACCACAAAGAGGGAGAGAAGATAGGGGGACTCTCATAGAGAGTGAGAGTCGTCCGCAACCTAAACGAGCCATTCGGTACACGTATGACATGTAGAGAGAGAGAGAGAGAGAGAGAAAGAGAGAGAGAGATAAGGGGGTGGAGAGAGAGAGAGAGAGACGTGTACGAAAATAGGTCAT
The DNA here is from genome assembly GCF_964263255.1 of Lissotriton vulgaris. Classification (NCBI taxonomy): domain Eukaryota; kingdom Metazoa; phylum Chordata; class Amphibia; order Caudata; family Salamandridae; genus Lissotriton; species Lissotriton vulgaris. Next base: position 236,008,537 of record NC_141696.1, read on the forward strand.
TTAGTGCGCTCACAACACAGAACAGCAAAGGTCAGGTAACACGCAAATACAGACAGAGGGAAGACATAAATCCGTACATTACATACACACAAACTCAGACAGGGAAGACAGCACATGTATTACATATATAAGACATTCACGACAAAACAGAAAACAACAGGTGGCCAACAAAATTCATATTATATCCTACGTATCTTTACTATCCTATTTATCTATGTGCTTAGCTCTTTCTACCCTTCCCTCCTTTTCCTTCTCGCTTGTTATCTCTGCGAGCGTTCTCAATTGCCAATACTTACACCTCGGTTAGTCGATCAGAAATTAACCTGGTCGTGCTATTTACCCATGGTTGGATCTTAAACCATTTTTCAGTTCCTTCCTTTGGTGGGAAGTTCTCCAGGCTGAGGCAACGGCAAGTATTGATCGGGAGAACAGTCGGACAGCTTGGCTATATCTATAAGAGTGTGAGAAAGGGGGCAGTGCATTTTGAACATCAGCAACATTTCTAACTTCCCAGACGGGTGGTGCCGTGGTAACCCTTACCCACACATTTTTCTTCGTCCTTTCCCTACCTAGTCAAATGTCTAGTTACATTATCCAACGTGTTATTTCTAGTCAATTTTCGTCATACAGTACCCGTCCAGTTTCTATGTCAGTCCATCCTTCCAGTCGCTACGTTCTAAGGAGGAACAGTCATGTTTAAGTCTACGTCTTTCAAAAAACTCATCGTCATAAGGACTATGCACATATTCCCTCCTTCCCTTTTCGTCGGTGGTTCGACCATCGCTCTCCCACACTTCAGCCGACGTTCTGACGTGACCTGCAGAAGGGAGGAGAAAGAAGGGGTGGGGGGCAGCATTCAAAGCACATCAGCATGCAGTAGTCCGAAAATGTTTTTACCTACCACTTACTCGACCTATCTCCACGTACTGCATTTCGTTACCATCTCGGCGTTTAAGCCCAGAGGGACCAGTAATGTCAGATAGATAATCATTTGACGATCTGCGTATCTACATGAGTTACTTGGTCGCAACCCCTTTTGTTGGGTGCAAGGGTGGCGGTCAGGTGGTATTTCTGTGGTGTCGTTTTAAGGGCGTCTAAAACACTTTTCCGGCTGCCTGTGACACATAATGTAGCTGCTAAATATCTGGTCCTTTTCAACCTTCAGCTTTCATCATACTTATTCTTCGCTCACAGTAGCAAAACATCCAAAACTCATTAATGCAACCGCTACAACTATGCTTTCTTGTCAAAATACTTTTAATAAAAAGTGTTGATGTATAAATACAGGCCTACAACCCAGTGGACCGGCCACGGAGCAGATTGAAACTGTACATAAGAAGAACGAAGTTGGTGGCAGTTCATTGCATAAAGTGCAGCAGTGCAATAAAATCGTATTAAACTTTCCTACAGAGCAAGCATGATGCATGTCAAGAATTCACTTTTTCAATTTATTCATTAATTCATTATCCAATGCTCATTCACTGTCTAAATTACACCAATTCATTTTTCAAATCATAATTAGTACCCACCCTAAGTCAGTTCATTGTCCGAGCACATACTCAATATCCTTCATATCTACTTTCATTATCCAAAAAACTGCATACATATCTCGGGACAAAAAGCTGCGCGGTCAGGGGGCAACAAAGTTTATTCAAAAAGTCTCATTTTGTGTCGGCGCCATTTTGGGCGAGGTCAGGTTGGTTCCAGCATAGTCAGAATGTCTCCAACGACTCGTGGTTGGACCAGAACCTTCCGTTAGTAGTTCAAAAGGTTTTGAATCATGTGGTAACAGTCTAACAACAGTCAAAGAGTGAGGAGGGCGGCAACAATTTTCCTACCGGGTCACTCTGGTGTTCCACCGGAACTGAACAAGTCTCTGTCGTGGCTGCACCTTAGCCATTTCCAAAGTGAAGCTGGCGCCGGCAGGAGTGCACCGATGTCGTGGTTCCCAGTGAGGGGGGGCGGGGCGCCCATGCGGAGGGATCGGGGTGCCCCCCGGCTCTCATAGAATCTTCAAGGTTGAGGAGAGAAGGCATGGGGCGTGTGCCCTTCCTGGGCAAAAGACCGCTTTTCGATGTTGACCCTCTTTAAGCAAAGAGCGTTGGGGTGCCGCTGGAAGCCTCCACCTGGAGGGAGGTGGGGGAGGCTCGTTCGCGCCGCCTCCCCCTTCCAGCGACCCCGCGCCGTTCTTCGGCTCCAGCGCTTCGGTATTGGCCGTGCCAGCCATTGAAGATGGGGGGGGGGGTCGGTGGCTGAGGCAAGACATCCCCCCCCTTTTTGACATGTGGCGGGACTACCTGTAACTATCCAGGCGTTGGCATGTGGCGGGACTATCTGCAACTGTCAGGCGTTGGGTGTAGTTGCAGCCATTATAGCTCAAAGAAATGCCGTCATCCTCGCTTTGGCTTCGGCCTTCGACGAAAGCCGGATCGGGTGAGAGAGAGGGGTGGTCGGTGGCCGAGGCAAGACAGCCCCCTCTCTCCCCGCGGCCTGCAGGGCGGCAGAAGAGGGAAAGGTGGAGAGGTCCTTATTATTCTTTGGGCCGCCTGCCCACCAGCATCTCCTACTGACCGCGGCCAGGCGAGCCCCGCATGCCTCGAGGCCTCGCCCTCCGGATGGGCGTAACCGCGGACCTGTTGCACTTCGGGAGCTTCCGGAATGGGGGTAGGTACCTATTGAATTGTTTCTATTTCGTGTGACCGTTATTTGGGCGTGGTGGGCAATGAGGCAGACATGTTGGGAGCAGGAATAGGCAGTGGAGCCTAGCTACCTCGTGGCTATTTTTGCTGTCAAACTTTTCGCCATTTTATATTTCTTATTACGAACTGTTTCTAATGTTTCTTATTTTTAGTGAAGTCAAAAAGCTCATCAGGGGGTTACTGACTTAGCCTGATTTCGTTTTACTTTTCCTTCTTTTCCTTAGCGTGTTTCAAGCTAAAGTTTTCTGTTAGTAGGGAACGGTGATCACTTCATATTTTTATGTGTCCTTTTCACTAGGGGGAACTTCTGGCCGGACCAGACGAGTTCCCTCCAGTAAATGGTCCGGGTTGGAACTAGATTATCGATCAAAAAGGGGAACATATATTCCTTCATTAGGGTATCATCCTGGACAGACCAAGCGATGTACTTCCACTTACTAGGGTAGCCTCCTGGACGGACCAGATGGTCTACTTCCACTAAATGGCCCATGAGCGGGGAGCATATGTCCTCCATAAGGGTAGTCTCCTGGGCGGACCATGCGAGCTACCCCCCAAATAACCAATCAGTGGGGAGTGGGTAGGACTGACGAATTCACAAAGGGGCATAACCTACCCTTTACTACTTGCAAAGACTAGACAGAATATTTCTATTCCACGTTGTTTGCAAGTAGAAAATGCCTCAAACGAAACAATTCCTGGAACAACAATGTCCAGGCAACCAATCAATCAGTGGGGAGAAAAACAGGCATGACGGATTACAACGGGGACAAATGTCTGCATTACCTGCCCTTCGCTATCCATAAAGGAAACAGAATATTCCTATTCGTCTCTGTTTGTGGACAGGGAAGATCTCAAAGAGCAACAATCGATTATTAATCGATTTCAAACAATCAGTGGGGAGAAAAGTAGGCATGACGGATTACAACGGGGACAAAAGTCTGCATTACCTACCCTTCTCTATCTGCAAAGAGGGACGACGTTCCTATTCGCCGCTGTTTGCAAACAGAGAATGTCTCGTTCTCAAGAAGAGAACCAATATGTCAAGTAGCATTCAAAGCTAAATGAACCAATACCAACAATATCAGTATACAAATACCGATTCCAATACAATCAATCAATCAATCAGGTGGATAGAACCACCCTACCAATCAGGCGTAAAAACACCCTACTTAATCTTACCCGGACCGGACCATACGGACAGTTCTTCATCTTCCTCCTCCAGCGCCCGATCGTTCTCTTACTCCATGTAGCATTCCTGTGGGATTCCAGTCAGGACAATAGGTCACTCGAGAGAGGTCCGTTCAGAATTGGTGAAGTTCTTTCGATCGGCAGCCGGGCGAGGGCCCTCTCAAGGCAGGTATACTCCGATCATTTAGATATTCACCTCATCGTCTGGATCTCTCTTACTGGACTTTATGTCACTGATGGACCCCGCGTTGGGACGCCAATTGTGGAACAGGAGCCCAGATTACTACTGATGCCCAGGCCGCTGGCGCAAACCGCCTCTTAGTTCCCATGTTGAATAGTTACCAAATAAAGAGACGGGCGCTGGAAGCAGGAATCAAGAACAGAGTTTATTTCTCATGAGGAGAGCCAGTCATTTCGGACACGAAACACGGTGTCTTTCAGGAGGTGCTCTAACAAGTGAGCTGAGACTCCGTCTTTTATACTTTACAAAACACTTGGCATTACAATCATGATATTGTGTAACAAGGAAAATACAACCCCATGATCCTCGTGTCAATCCTACCCCACATGCGTTCACAATAGGGACCCTTGACCTGCTGATAAGAGGGGAGGGCAATCACGCAGCTGAGTGTTCCGTCAACAGTTTAGGGTGTGTGCGCCTGATCATAGCCCAGGGGGTGGGGTGGCCAGGATCAATAGTGGGTCCTTTGAAGAGGAGTGACTTCATACAATAAGGGCAGTAAATGGTATCTCCCGGCTCAGGCGATGGCCTCGGACATGTGTGGTCAGCCGGACTCGGGGGAAGGGGTCATCAAAGGAGTGGTATTCATGCCGCGTGGACAATCGAGCGCGGAGGGAAGGCTTGTCAACAGAGGGGCATTCATGGAAGGAAAGGAGGTGTTGGCCAGGCGCGGCCGTGGCTCCCAAGGACAGGGTCTTGCAGAAGAAGAAGGTTTATGACTTGCCCATGTGAGGAGAAGGGAGGGGGAGCCAGGGTGGACACAGGGACAGAGTCACATAGAGAGAGAGAGAGGTCTTATGACCCGTACATGAGAGAGCGGGGGCAGTCAGGTGCAGCTGGGGAGGGCTATGTCAGCTAAGGCGAAGGATGCCTCTTCAAGTGGGAATGGGGGGTTTGTGCGGGTCAAGCAGAAGGGTTGCCTTTCACAGCAGGGTCGCGCAGAGGGAGAGGGTTTCATGGTTTATGCATGAGAGAGGGTGTTTAAGATACGCGCAGGAGGGAAGCCGGGGATTCCAATGGGTAAAAGGCCGTGGTGCCTAGAATGGCTGTACATATGCATATGGGTATGGGCTCTTACTGGCAGAGTGATACGGTCAATAATTTACGGTATTCATGGTGCTCACAGGGAGAGGAGTGGGAGAAGAAGGGAAATGAATGCTGTTTATGTACATCAATTTCTTCAATTTCCACAGTCGCCCCTTTTTACATTACAGCGTTCATTTTCATAATCGATGATGGTACATATAAACAGGCGCGGTCGCAGAATTAGCATTGTCAATATTAGCATATGGCATATAATCATGGACAGTTGATGTGTTTGGCAGAATGCAGCACATAGGAGATTGCATTTCGTTGAGTTCCTGTCAATTAAGCACACTACATAGCATAAATGTTTCTGACTTAAAAATGTGACCAATGAACAGTTTTGACCAGGTAGTTGAGAGCGGAATTCAGTTCAATACACAAGATTTCTTCGTCACAGTGTCTTTTTATCAGTGAGCCATCACTGGTAGGCTCTAGTCCGTGTACTTTCGTTGGCGCTGTTGAGCACCGGCGGTGGAGCTATAGGTCCAGCTCGGTTCTATCCTTACGCGTTGCAGGGTGCGGTCAGTCCTCTGCTGTTAGACCACAGTCCTGTTCCCTATGAGGAAATATCAATTTTATGGTCAAGTTGTGTTCCCTAGCGCGTACCCCACCGTCTCCATGTACCAGCTTAAAGTGCATGTAACTTCCCTCCTGTGCCAGCTATGAAGACGCAAATACATTTGCGTCCAACGTTAACATGTCCTCTTTCAGACCCTCCCTGAATAGATTAAATAGTCCGTTCCTAAGTATGCTATGCCAACGTCTTTTTGTAATGTACCTTACATGTTTTTCTGCTCTGGCAAAGTAGGCCCTGAATTTCTGCCATCGAGCCATTTTTCTGGCTTCTGACTCTGAAAGCCTCAGCCCCGGCTGCCTCTGTACCCGTGAACTCTGACTTACTTCCAGCGTGGCCCACCGCGCTCAGCTCAGCCTGCTGCCTGCCAAGATTGACTATAACCTTCGAGTTATCTGTTCCGCTCCTCGAAAATACATTCCTGCCTACTAGCTTCAGTAAACATCCCCCTCATCTGCAGAGCAGAGGGCCGACCTGTCTCCGTGCAAGTAATTCATAGACTCTGTTACCATGCTCCCATGGAAGGCCCCATGCCCCACGCTTCTCACGCAGACATTCAGGCGCTTACACACGCATCCATAGTCAGTATAGAGTAGCTTCTGCCCCAGAGACCTTTCCGTTCAGATAATATGGTTCCTAAACATCAGATATCAGATATAATAGAAGTACAAGTTGATCTGACATGCCAGACTTCTGTCTCTTCCCGTCAGTGTAAATGTCAAGTCCCCTGCACCCTCCAGTTTCACGTCAATCACACGTCATGCAGCTGCGCGCGCATCCAAGCTTCCGATTTCTGCTGACATTGCAACATTTCTGTTTAGTGCCACCCCTTAGTGACACCTACTTGTGACGTTTCTAGCACACACCTCCAGTTCACGCCTAGTCCACGCCTTCTGATTACGTACTAGTAACACGTGGATACTGTTATCTTGTCTTCTCTCAGCTGTTACGCCTACTATACTGTTTTCTATGACATGAATTAAGTATATAAGCTATGTACTGTCAATAAAATGTAGCGCGCTCTATCCCTTCTTCCACCCCTGTGGTGGGAAGAACATGATATACTGGTCCTGACCATTCCTTTTTAAGGAATAAAACCCCTAAGAACTCTAAACACCACGGACTCTGTTTCTTTCTTTCCGATTTGAGTTATTATTGATTAAGTACTTACCTGCATAGAAATTAAGACGGTAAATTATATATTTACATCATTTTGGCGCCCGAACAGGGACCCCTCCCCCACCTCACGCGCCGGTTGGTGCGTTGCAAGCTCTGTCCCCTGCCATCAGTTAGAAGGAAACTACGCGTACCGGCAGGATTTCCTGCATCTCCCTCTGGCCCACGGAGGTGACGAAGACTGCGATCAGTACCCAGACGAGGCGGTGAGGAGTGCGGAGGATCCCGACCAGAGCCTAGCCGAAAGAAGCAAGGTCCGAGGTGTCAAGAGGCCCACCAGTTTTTCCGAAGTTTTCCGAAGTCGAGCCGAGTCGAGTCCAGTCCAGTCGAGTTTTCCGAGGCCTTCAGTTTCCGTGCTTCCCGGTGAGTACCATTGCTGGGACGTATCTAGACGGGTTTGGGTACACAAGTCCGGTCTGCACTGTTTTTAGACAGTGTATCTGTACTGTTTAGCAGTACATCCGTTATATAGGGTAGTGATATATGTCTCAAACGTCTTTTCATGTGATTAATGTCGTGGTATGAGTGTGACTGTTTTTGTGCATTATTGTGTTCTTGTATAACAAGCTATATTCAGCATTAGTCAGCATTAAGTAGTAAGGATTGAGCACTCAGTATTAAGTAAACAAGATGCCGTTTTTCGACAAATTAAAGCAGATAGGAACTAGGAAAGGGATACTAGAGGAAGCAATTCCTATCCCCCCTAGGGACACTCCAGGAAACTTCATGTACCACAAGCATGGCATAGATGCCATATTATTTCTAGAGTTATGGGCCGACTATACTAAACACCTAGACGAAAGACACAGATGGCCTGTTAACGGAACATGGGATGCCGAGTGCATCATGAAGGTGGAGGAAGTACTATGGAAAAAGAAAGCCAGACAATCTCAGAAAGACGCCATAGAGTTTTGGCGTAAGGAATCACACAAGCGTGCTGAAAAAGCACTACGTAGAGAAGACAGACTTAAAGAATCGGACAAGGCCCAAGAAAACGAGTTAGTTACCGAGGGGATCCGAGTAAAAACAGAGCAAGTAGACCGCGCACGAAATAACCTCGTGAACGGTATGTATCTCGCGGCTGAGGGTTCGCCTGAGGCCATTTCTGAAATACCGAAAAATCTGCCGCCACCATTAGTTCCAACTAAAGTAATGCATAAGACTACTAAAGACATTTTCCTGAATTCCTATCTAGAGGATGTAGCACCCGCTTACACCAATCTGCCTGTCCGCGCCCTGCCTAACGACAGGGACGGGGGTGGTAACCCGCCCCAAGATCAAATTCCGCCAGTACCACAACAGAAACCTCCTGTTCCACCACCTCCACCACTTCCCGCACTTAAAGTTGATCTACCGAAACCACTTCTACCTGATCCAACTAAAAGAAAAATTCAAGTTCAGGTACAGACTCCGCCGAGAGATAATGCCCAAGCTTCCGCCTCAGGGGGTGCGGAAGGGGGTCTACACACCCCACCATTGACACGCAGGTTACAGCTCAGGGACTTTCGGAGTCCTTTTTCGTTCAAATCTCCTAGCCTTGATATATTCAAGGAAAACCTTTCAGTTTGCAGATATGATCCAGTACCCGGTAAAGACAATACAATGATGATGGCATCACTACGGTTAAGATCTGCTACTGATTTCCTGCTATGCTATGCAGGTATGAAGGAGCGCCTAGATAGAATATACGAGTTTATTCAGACGGGGAAAGACCCTGACAGTATTCAGGATGCCATGGAGCGACAGAAAGTTGATGTTCAAGCACAGATACTACGTTTTTTCATAAATTGCCTAATAAGAGAGCGAGACAGGCCTGGGACAGATCAGAGTGAACTAAATGCACTAAACAAGTGGGGTCAAAATATAGCTGAAGGAAAACACGATAAAGGCACTTGCATAGCCAGTATGTACAAGAAAATTAGAAAGGCAGTGATAGAGGTACACCAGAAAGAGAAAGAAAAGGCTTCCTCCGAGGAGGAAGAAGAGCTTGAAGAACCAGAAAAGACTACAGATACTATAGCGTATGTAGGTAAGGGAACTTACCTTAGGAAAGGTATCTGTCCAGAAAGCAAGAGAGTTTTCCTCTCTGCCTTAACAAATCCGAATTCTTCTGAACACCAGTTCCAGGAGACTGATAAAAGACTCCGAGACCGAGTGGGGTACCACATACTAAATTCAATGGATGAACAGGAATTAGCCCGGTCAGCCATATTATGGGCTGAAAATCCGGATATGTATAATGATGATACACTAGCGCAGACATTTCTGAACCTCTCCCCAGACGAACAGAAACTAGCAGGTATATACATGATTCAGCACCTCCTAACGAAATACAGAAACCAACATTCTGATCCAGGTCCCTTACATGAAACCTTAGAAGCACTACTCATGGATAGATGGAGAGGTTTAAGTACCAAGTTAATACAAATAATTCTAGAACAGCGACATAGATATAACACTTTTATAAGCTCTGAATATGTTCCCGCTCCGCCCCCAGAAAGGAAAACGTATCACATGCAATGCCTGAGTGGCATTGAAAGTCAGAACCCCTTACGAGAAGTACACCCGGTTTTGGGTGAGGATCATCTCTTGAAACGTGTGTATGTACACACGCCACTGACTAAGTTAGAACTGTTAGAAATGAAGAAACTAGTCCCGAGCCATGATAAAGACCCTGCAGGTTTTCACAGAGAGCTTAAAGACATGTTACTGATGGGGGATTACACATATGATGATATCATGAAAATGTTAAAGGTGCTGTTGCCCACGGGCATCTACGAGAAACTAAAGGAAAAAGAATGGGAGGTGGGAGAGAAAAAGATTGCATGGGCAGAGATAGAAGACGAAGAGAATAAACGTGTCCCAGGGGTAGGCCTTGGGGACAAAACTAAAGCATTACCAGGTTTAATAGTACAGGTTCTGCCAAGATTACTGGCAACTAGAAAAGAAGACTGGGATGCAATCTCAGCATGTAAACAGAAGCCCGACGAAGATACTAGTGACTTTTATTCAAGATTCGAGAAATGTTTTATTATTAATAGTGGTCTTAAACCAAGTAGCGAATCGTACCCGCATCTTTTTGTATCAAAGTTAGTTGAGAATTCCCTGTTAGCAGTCAAAAATCGTGTATACAAGGTTGAGAGTACATGGCAAGCAAATACGCCATCCCAGATGTTACAGATGTTACAGATGTTACAATACCATCAGAATAGAATTAGAGAAGAACAAGATCAGGAACAGAAACGTATGAAAGACACGAAAATGAAAATGTTAGTAGCCCAGTCGGTACATACCGACGGAAACAGAAAGGGTACGAATCAGACCAATCATTCCGCAGGTCCTGTTAAAGGGACGTGCAATTATTGTAAGCAGCCAGGTCACTACGTACATGAATGTCCAGTTCTGAAACATAACATAGCGACAGGTAAAACTAAAGAGAGACCGCATCCACCTAGACAAGATCAGGTTCAGCAACAGACTTTACAGAATACACAGCCCATGCAGAATACACAGCCTATGCATGCTTCATCTCATACCGCACAGACAGTAGCAGTACCACAGCCCACTGCCACGACTCAACAAGTTTCCCAACAGATGTACCAGTATGCCCAATCTGCTTATCCAGAGTATCAACGATACACATGAAACAGCCTAGAGAGGGAATTTGGCTTGCCTCTTATTGAAATTCCTGTAGATCAAGAAGGTCCTTATGTACACAGTCAAGTATTGGGAAAAGACAGAAAGTTTTTAATTGACACAGGGGCAAGCCGCACCACAATCAGCCATAATGAAGTCCCAGGGGCAGCCCTCTCAGGCTCACAGAATGTTTCCCTTGGTTTTTCAGGACAGCCCATTGTAAATGAAGTATCTGAACCAGTACCCTTGGCTGTGGGTCCATTATCACGAGTTACAGACTTGTTACTTACGAACTCATGCCCAGAAAATCTGTTAGGAATTAAAACATTGAAGGCTCTAGGAGCTATAATCTGCTGTTCCCCGGAGGGAGTTAGACTCTTTCTACAGGATTTCAAGGGTCATTATGTGGTGCGAGAATTCGATGTCAGATTGAGAAATGTACCAGATCACTTGTGGGCAACAGGCCCAACTGATGTAGGTTGTATGCATATTACACCGTACCGTGTTATACTCAAGACAGGAGTTGTACTACCACGAATCAGACAATACAAGTTACCACCCGATGCTGTAGTGGCTTTGCTGAAAATCATTGAAGAGCTTATAGCACAAGGAGTGGTCGTAGAGACCGACTCCAATATCTGTAATTCACCCATCATTCCAATTCTTAAACGTACTGATCCCAATGCACCGCCAGTATATCGGCTGGTGATTGATCTTCGAGAGCTGAATAAATGTATTGTACCACAGTACCCTGTGGTCCCCGATATCTCTTCCCTATTGACTGCTATTGATTCAGAAGCAACGTTCTTTACTGTAATTGATCTCAAGAACGCCTTCTTTAGTGTACCTATTGATCCAGAGAGCCAATATCTCTTCGGATTCAGTTTAAATGGACGAAGTTTCAAATTTTCCCGCGCACCTCAAGGATTCACAGAAAGCCCCAGCATCTATAGTCAAGCACTGAAAAGACAACTAGATTGTATTCAAATGCCAGTTAACACCGCTTTACTGCAATACGTCGATGATCTGCTGATCACCGCACGAAGTGAGCCCGAATGTGAACAAGCATCACTGACAGTTTTACATTTCCTGGCAGACAAGGGACACAAGGTGTCCCCTTCGAAGTTACAATTCTGTGTTCAGCAAGTTGTGTACTTGGGTCACTTGCTGTCCAAAGTGGGGAGACAGCTCACTCCCGATCGCATTCAGTTAATTGTAAATATGCCACGACCCCAGACACAAAAGGAAGTGCGGGCCTTCATAGGCCTCACCTCGTACTGCAGACAATGGATTCCTCAATATGCATTTCTAGCTAAACCACTCATCCAGTTAACGACACAGGAGGCAGCGACGTCGACTGTCCTCCCTTGGACTCAGGAACATACACAAGCCTTTGAGGAACTAAAGAAAGCATTATGTCAAGCACCAGTTTTAGCAACACCATGTTACAGCAAACCGTTTACACTTTTTGTTACAGAACGTGATGGTACAGCATTATCTGTCCTCACTCAAGATCAAGCGGGTTCACATAAGCCTTGCGCTTATTTTTCAAGTACATTGGATTCAGTAGCCCAGGCACTCCCTGCGTGCTTAAAATCTGTAGCAGCAACAGCATTAGCAATCAGACAGAGCGACTCAATTGTTTTAGGACATCAGTTAACAGTACAAGTTCCACATTCTGTAGAGGTTCTGTTAAACAGAACCCAGACTCAGCACTTAACTATAGCACGACTGACAGGTTACGAATTGACGCTATTCCAGCCACACATAGAAATCAGACGCTGCAGCATTCTGAACCCCGCAACATTGTTACCTTCAATTATGACAGATCCAGCCCCGCATGATTGTATAGAAATCATTAATGCAGTAACAAAACCCCGACGAGACTTAACAGATGTTCCACTGACAAATCCAGACCTGACACTTTATGTGGATGGTTCATGTATGAGAACAAGTACAGGAGAATTAGTGGCCGCATATGCAGTGACCACTGAAACCGAAGTTAAAGAAACACATCGTATTGACACACTGTCTGCTCAAGCAGCAGAGCTTATTGCTCTGACCCGAGCCTGTATTCTAGCCAAGAACAGAAATGTCAACATATACACTGATTCCCGTTATGCGTTCGGAGTTGTACACGACTTCGGCATGTTATGGCAAGAACGAGGTTTCCTGACCTCTCATGGTGCCAAGATCCAACATGGTCCCCTCATTCAAGCACTGTTCGAAGCAATACATCTGCCTTCAGGCATATCCGTCATGAAGTGTAAAGCACATACTAAAGTTACAGATTCTGTTTCCCAGGGTAACGACCTGGCAGACCAGACAGCAAAACATACAGCATTGACTCACACTCAGACAACTGACATGACAAAGACAATAGGACCGACAAATTGCATGACAGTCAGGGATCCCACACTAGATGTAATCGATATTCAGGCACATGCTACTCCAGATGAAATAAAGAAATGGACTGAGCTAGGAGGGATCCAGACAGATCAAGGTTGGATGACGAAGGGAAAATCTACATGGTTTCTCCCTGATTCTATGGTTCAAGTCATGGTTAATACAGCACATAGTCCAGCACACCTAGGAGAAAAAGCGATGTTAGACAGTTTACAAAATCTTTGGAGCAATAAACACTTACGAGCAGCAGCAAAACAGAAAGTGCGTACTTGCATGATCTGTTGTCAGTTCAATCCAGGTAAAAGCGTTCCTGTAGAGCAAGGTGGATTTCATCCTCCCGATCACCCTTTTGAAGTCCTCCAGATGGATTATATCCAGATGGACCGTTGTCGAGGATTCAAATATGTCCTCGTAATAGTTTGTGCTCTGTCCCGTTGGACCGAAGCATACCCAGTCCCAGATTATACTGCTCCGACCACTGCCAGGCAGTTGGTTCGTGAATTCTTCCCACGATACGGCTTGCCTCGTGTCGTGTACTCAGATAACGGTCAGCCATTCTCATCCGAATTAATGAAGCAGGTTTCCCTATTGCTAGGATACCAGTGGAGATTCCATTGTGTCCGACATCCCGAAGCCGCAGGCCTTGTAGAAAGGCATAACCAGACATTAAAGACACGACTTGCTAAAATATGTAAAGGGAAAGGGGTCGACTGGATAGTCGCCCTACCAGTGGCACTGTTCTACATGAGGATGGTTGCCCACTCGAGATCAGGACTATCCCCGTACGAAGTGATCTTTGGGAGACCACCGAATATGTGGGGGACGCCCATTCCGAAAAGAATTACTGATGTTGATTGCAATATGTTGACAGACTACCTTGCCTCCTTGATGTCTGCACTCCAATCATGTAGTTCACAGGTTGCTGCAGCCTTCCCTGACAACACTGATGTAAAGCCGCATGATGTCCGTCCAGGGGATCTGATTCTGATAAGGAACTTCGACCGGAAAAGTCCGTTGGAGCCCCGCTGGAAGTCGCCGAAGACCGTTCTACTTACTACAAGGACAGCGGTGAAGGTGGAGGGCAGGAAGGGGTGGGTCCACATGAGCCATGTTAAACTGTGTAATGAACTGAAATCCGATCCAGGCTCATCCACCCCTTCCAAAGACTGTATCAAGGCCCAGTGACTTTAAAACTTTGCCACGAGAGAAAACTCCCCAAGAAGAATACAGACTTAAGCTCCGATCTAGCAAGTCAGACAGTTTAATTGTTTAAGTCCTCCCCTAGGTGAATCGGTTAAATAGTTTCTGACATGTATCCCCTAGATCGAGATAGAGAGAGAGAGAGAGAATTCAAGAAACGTACATACTGAAAATCACTGCGTAGTCACTGTATAGTGACATTGCTAATAATGTTTTTTCTAAGCCTTCTGATAATAGTTGCCAGTATACTTCTCCCTATCTACTACCCTATTTTCAAGCGTGAACAATCTGCTTACAATGTCTCTGCTGAACACACTTTTAGTGAGTTACCTCCACATGAACTGTCCTACAGACTTGCGCTGCGCAACAACACATTCATTAGTATGCTACATCATTCCCATCAGACTAACAATGCTACAGACTGCTGGATATGTGGCCGACTCCCTCCCTACCAGAATTACAAGGGAGCTCTGCCCCTCTTTCCGTACCCGTTCACTCACAATGGCTCCTGTGGTGCATGGTTTAAAATAATTAATTCCTTAGACCCTGATATTGCTGTTTTCGACGGGGGCTGGGTTTGGGGAAACCTGAACTTGGTCCTGCTCGACGTCTGTTACCCTGATAAGGAGGGACTCCCCACTAGAATCGGAACTGATCTAGAAAATGAAGTATATGGATTAGGTAATTACACAATTAGCCTTATGATTCTCACTGTTGAATCCGAAGCCGCACCAGTTCTACCCGTTATGTCAGTATTACCAGTCACTGGTGAATTATGTATCAGGAAGAAAGGTTCAATACACTTAGGTCATAGCAAATGCACTACTGTGGTCGAATTCAGTGATCATGGTAAATCGTCCTTTAAAGCTATCCGTCATTCCTATTTTGTTTGTGGTCATACCGCATACATACGCCTACCTCCAGATTGGGATGGTACCTGTTACATTGCATTCCTTCTGCCACCTGTTTTCCTAGCTCCTCCTGATTACCACAGAAATGCGAATCTAGTAAAGAATAGACTCAGAAGAGATATCCCACTTGTCGACTACACAGAAACGGCATGGGAGCAGTACACCGATTTTAATAAAGGATTCTTTTTCTTTTTAGGCCCTGTCCAAAATAGTAAACTAATACGCAGATTAACTAGAACACTTGAAGCAGTAGTGAATGAAACTGCCTCCGCCCTAGGTAACTTAACCGAAGAGCAGTCCGCCATGCGGGTTGTTGTCCTTCAGAATCGTCTTGTTATTGACGTCATCTTGGCAGATAGAGGCGGAGCCTGTAAGGTCATCGGGTCAAGTTGCTGTGTTTTCATTCCACAAAACGCACCATCTGTATATCAAGCTATTACACGTCTTCACAAGATTGCAAATCAGATACATCAGAATCCAGGCACCTGGACTTGGTCCGGTTGGTTCTGGACAACGTTAACCGCTTGGGGATGGAAGATCCTATCCTTCCTAGGCATTGGCCTAGTCCTAGTATTCAGTTGCTGCCTGTGCTTACAGTGTGGGCCAGCGATTTGTGGACTGTGTGCCACTTCATGTATTGAACATTCCAGTTTTCTCTCACAACGTAAAAGAAAGAAAGAAGAGCAAATGATGTTACAAGAACAAACTGATCGATTCATGAGGATCGATATATCATGAAGGGTCCGTAGGGAACAAGGAGGGAATGAGGAAATATCAATTTTATGGTCAAGTTGTGTTCCCTAGCGCGTACCCCACCGTCTCCATGTACCAGCTTAAAGTGCATGTAACTTCCCTCCTGTGCCAGCTATGAAGACGCAAATGTTAACATGTCCTCTTTCAGACCCTCCCTGAATAGATTAAATAGTCCGTTCCTAAGTATGCTATGCCAACGTCTTTTTGTA
The DNA here is from genome assembly GCF_964263255.1 of Lissotriton vulgaris. Taxonomy (NCBI): domain Eukaryota; kingdom Metazoa; phylum Chordata; class Amphibia; order Caudata; family Salamandridae; genus Lissotriton; species Lissotriton vulgaris. Next base: position 236,024,616 of record NC_141696.1, read on the forward strand.
ATGTACCTTACATGTTTTTCTGCTCTGGCAAAGTAGGCCCTGAATTTCTGCCATCGAGCCATTTTTCTGGCTTCTGACTCTGAAAGCCTCAGCCCCGGCTGCCTCTGTACCTGTGAACTCTGACTTACTTCCAGCGCGGCCCACCGCGCTCAGCTCAGCCTGCTGCCTGCCAAGATTGACTATAACCTTCGAGTTATCTGTTCCGCTCCTCGAAAATACATTCCTGCCTACTAGCTTCAGTAAACATCCCCCTCATCTGCAGAGCAGAGGGCCGACCTGTCTCCGTGCAAGTAATTCATAGACTCTGTTACCATGCTCCCATGGAAGGCCCCATGCCCCACGCTTCTCACGCAGACATTCAGGCGCTTACACACGCATCCATAGTCAGTATAGAGTAGCTTCTGCCCCAGAGACCTTTCCGTTCAGATAATATGGTTCCTAAACATCAGATATCAGATATGATAGAAGTACAAGTTGATCTGACATGCCAGACTTCTGTCTCTTCCCGTCAGTGTAAATGTCAAGTCCCCTGCACCCTCCAGTTTCACGTCAATCACACGTCATGCAGCTGCGCGCGCATCCAAGCTTCCGATTTCTGCTGACATTGCAACATTTCTGTTTAGTGCCACCCCTTAGTGACACCTACTTGTGACGTTTCTAGCACACACCTCCAGTTCACGCCTAGTCCACGCCTTCTGATTACGTACTAGTAACACGTGGATACTGTTATCTTGTCTTCTCTCAGCTGTTACGCCTACTATACTGTTTTCTATGACATGAATTAAGTATATAAGCTATGTACTGTCAATAAAATGTAGCGCGCTCTATCCCTTCTTCCACCCCTGTGGTGGGAAGAACATGATATACTGGTCCTGACCATTCCTTTTTAAGGAATAAAACCCCTAAGAACTCTAAACACCACGGACTCTGTTTCTTTCTTTCCGATTTGAGTTATTATTGATTAAGTACTTACCTGCATAGAAATTAAGACGGTAAATTATATATTTACATCACCTAAACAATCCGTTTGGCGGCGCCTTATGTTCGGCACCTATATTTCCGTGGCAACACCCTATTCCCACTTGAATGCAGTTCTTCCCTTTGGCAAAAAGTCACGTGGAAAAGAGGGTGAGTGTGGTTCAAATAGTCGATAGGAGGGAGGGCGGAGTTGGGTCAGAGTTCCTGGGACACACAAAAGGGACCAAGGGAGCAAAGGATAACAAGCAGGCAGGCCCATCAATCGGGCCCAAAGAAGGGGAACGGAGACTCCAGGCACACGTGGGTTAGCAGACGGAGGGCTTCAAGGCGGCCCGTCATTTTTCATTTTCCACGTTGGAATTGCAGTCTCGTCCCGTATCTAGTTGCTCTGCAGCTCCACCTTTGGTCGAGGTCACACGTGTCCCAAGATCTGCAGCCAGGCTGTACGTCACATCTGACCCTTCTCCTTCGGTGATCGTGAATCTTTGAATAGGTACAAAACAAGGTTTTAGAGAAATGGCAGAAGAAGATATCTGCGTATGTGAATTCCTCCCTCAATTCTACGCATTTGGGAGATACGCTCATCGGTCACAGTCAGAGGTCTATTACCAAGCAGTGCATATGTCAGCATTCCTACTGAGTTCATGCCATGTTTATTCATCGTCCTATTTATAACTCAAGTGGGGATAAATGGGATTCCCATCAACTGTGCATTTCATCATATTCAACATTTCGGAGCATTTCCCTTCAAGGCTGGCTAACCTTTTCAAACAGGGCGGGGGTGCCATCATCGAGAGTCAGGTAAAACAGGTTTTTCTCGAGGGACGACAGTTACTCATGGTCATCATGTTTATATCCGGGACAGCAGCTGGGGTCAATCAAGTGGGGCGGGGATTCTTCGGGTATTCGCGCTTGGGTGCAAAGGGGGTGGGGCAATCTGGACGTTGGGGGTCAATCTAGGCGCTGGCGTTCGTCTCTGATGAACAGAAATAAAGTGCCATTGACATACAGTTCCCCTATAAATGGCCAGATTTGGGGGACCTTAGTCGTCTTACCTGTCCTTTCCTTCTCAGCCAATTCAAGTTCATTCATTTTGCAGAAAGGAGAGGCAGTAATATGGCGAGATACAATCATTTTAGTTTCGGTCAATTTTCGCTGAACACCTTTGCGTTCAATAAGTATCCAATCAGACTGGTGCCGGTGGGGCACAATTTTACCACAAAGAGGGAGAGAAGATAGGGGGACTCTCATAGAGAGTGAGAGTCGTCCGCAACCTAAACGAGCCATTCGGTACACGTATGACATGTAGAGAGAGAGAGAGAGAGAGAGAGAAAGAGAGAGAGAGATAAGGGGGTGGAGAGAGAGAGAGAGAGAGACGTGTACGAAAATAGGTCATTTAGTGCGCTCACAACACAGAACAGCAAAGGTCAGGTAACACGCAAATACAGACAGAGGGAAGACATAAATCCGTACATTACATACACACAAACTCAGACAGGGAAGACAGCACATGTATTACATATATAAGACATTCACGACAAAACAGAAAACAACAGGTGGCCAACAAAATTCATATTATATCCTACGTATCTTTACTATCCTATTTATCTATGTGCTTAGCTCTTTCTACCCTTCCCTCCTTTTCCTTCTCGCTTGTTATCTCTGCGAGCGTTCTCAATTGCCAATACTTACACCTCGGTTAGTCGATCAGAAATTAACCTGGTCGTGCTATTTACCCATGGTTGGATCTTAAACCATTTTTCAGTTCCTTCCTTTGGTGGGAAGTTCTCCAGGCTGAGGCAACGGCAAGTATTGATCGGGAGAACAGTCGGACAGCTTGGCTATATCTATAAGAGTGTGAGAAAGGGGGCAGTGCATTTTGAACGTCAGCAACATTTCTAACTTCCCAGACGGGTGGTGCCGTGGTAACCCTTACCCACACATTTTTCTTCGTCCTTTCCCTACCTAGTCAAATGTCTAGTTACATTATCCAACGTGTTATTTCTAGTCAATTTTCGTCATACAGTACCCGTCCAGTTTCTATGTCAGTCCATCCTTCCAGTCGCTACGTTCTAAGGAGGAACAGTCATGTTTAAGTCTACGTCTTTCAAAAAACTCATCGTCATAAGGACTATGCACATATTCCCTCCTTCCCTTTTCGTCGGTGGTTCGACCATCGCTCTCCCACACTTCAGCCGACGTTCTGACGTGACCTGCAGAAGGGAGGAGAAAGAAGGGGTGGGGGGCAGCATTCAAAGCACATCAGCATGCAGTAGTCCGAAAATGTTTTTACCTACCACTTACTCGACCTATCTCCACGTACTGCATTTCGTTACCATCTCGGCGTTTAAGCCCAGAGGGACCAGTAATGTCAGATAGATAATCATTTGACGATCTGCGTATCTACATGAGTTACTTGGTCGCAACCCCTTTTGTTGGGTGCAAGGGTGGCGGTCAGGTGGTATTTCTGTGGTGTCGTTTTAAGGGCGTCTAAAACACTTTTCCGGCTGCCTGTGACACATAATGTAGCTGCTAAATATCTGGTCCTTTTCAACCTTCAGCTTTCATCATACTTATTCTTCGCTCACAGTAGCAAAACATCCAAAACTCATTAATGCAACCGCTACAACTATGCTTTCTTGTCAAAATACTTTTAATAAAAAGTGTTGATGTATAAATACAGGCCTACAACCCAGTGGACCGGCCACGGAGCAGATTGAAACTGTACATAAGAAGAACGAAGTTGGTGGCAGTTCATTGCATAAAGTGCAGCAGTGCAATAAAATCGTATTAAACTTTCCTACAGAGCAAGCATGATGCATGTCAAGAATTCACTTTTTCAATTTATTCATTAATTCATTATCCAATGCTCATTCACTGTCTAAATTACACCAATTCATTTTTCAAATCATAATTAGTACCCACCCTAAGTCAGTTCATTGTCCGAGCACATACTCAATATCCTTCATATCTACTTTCATTATCCAAAAAACTGCATACATATCTCGGGACAAAAAGCTGCGCAGTCAGGGGGCAACAAAGTTTATTCAAAAAGTCTCATTTTGTGTCGGCGCCATTTTGGGCGAGGTCAGGTTGGTTCCAGCATAGTCAGAATGTCTCCAACGACTCGTGGTTGGGCCAGAACCTTCCGTTAGTAGTTCAAAAGGTTTTGAATCATGTGGTAACAGTCTAACAACAGTCAAAGAGTGAGGAGGGCGGCAACAATTTTCCTACCGGGTCACTCTGGTGTTCCACCGGAACTGAACAAGTCTCTGTCGTGGCTGCACCTTAGCCATTTCCAAAGTGAAGCTGGCGCCGGCAGGAGTGCACCGATGTCGTGGTTCCCAGTGAGGGGGGGCGGGGGCGCCCATGCGGAGGGATCGGGGTGCCCCCCGGCTCTCATAGAATCTTCAAGGTTGAGGAGAGAAGGCATGGGGCGTGTGCCCTTCCTGGGCAAAAGACCGCTTTTCGATGTTGACCCTCTTTAAGCAAAGAGCGTTGGGGTGCCGCTGGAAGCCTCCACCTGGAGGGAGGTGGGGGAGGCTCGTTCGCGCCGCCTCCCCCTTCCAGCGACCCCGCGCCGTTCTTCGGCTCCAGCGCTTCGGTATTGGCCGTGCCAGCCATTGAAGATGGGGGGGGGGGTCGGTGGCTGAGGCAAGACATCCCCCCCCTTTTTGACATGTGGCGGGACTACCTGTAACTATCCAGGCGTTGGCATGTGGCGGGACTATCTGCAACTGTCAGGCGTTGGGTGTAGTTGCAGCCATTATAGCTCAAAGAAATGCCGTCATCCTCGCTTTGGCTTCGGCCTTCGACGAAAGCCGGATCGGGTGAGAGAGAGGGGTGGTCGGTGGCCGAGGCAAGACAGCCCCCTCTCTCCCCGCGGCCTGCAGGGCGGCAGAAGAGGGAAAGGTGGAGAGGTCCTTATTATTCTTTGGGCCGCCTGCCCACCAGCATCTCCTACTGACCGCGGCCAGGCGAGCCCCGCATGCCTCGAGGCCTCGCCCTCCGGATGGGCGTAACCGCGGACCTGTTGCACTTCGGGAGCTTCCGGAATGGGGGTAGGTACCTATTGAATTGTTTCTATTTCGTGTGACCGTTATTTGGGCGTGGTGGGCAATGAGGCAGACATGTTGGGAGCAGGAATAGGCAGTGGAGCCTAGCTACCTCGTGGCTATTTTTGCTGTCAAACTTTTCGCCATTTTATATTTCTTATTACGAACTGTTTCTAATGTTTCTTATTTTTAGTGAAGTCAAAAAGCTCATCAGGGGGTTACTGACTTAGCCTGATTTCGTTTTACTTTTCCTTCTTTTCCTTAGCGTGTTTCAAGCTAAAGTTTTCTGTTAGTAGGGAACGGTGATCACTTCATATTTTTATGTGTCCTTTTCACTAGGGGGAACTTCTGGCCGGACCAGACGAGTTCCCTCCAGTAAATGGTCCGGGTTGGAACTAGATTATCGATCAAAAAGGGGAACATATATTCCTTCATTAGGGTATCATCCTGGACAGACCAAGCGATGTACTTCCACTTACTAGGGTAGCCTCCTGGACGGACCAGATGGTCTACTTCCACTAAATGGCCCATGAGCGGGGAGCATATGTCCTCCATAAGGGTAGTCTCCTGGGCGGACCATGCGAGCTACCCCCCAAATAACCAATCAGTGGGGAGTGGGTAGGACTGACGAATTCACAAAGGGGCATAACCTACCCTTTACTACTTGCAAAGACTAGACAGAATATTTCTATTCCACGTTGTTTGCAAGTAGAAAATGCCTCAAACGAAACAATTCCTGGAACAACAATGTCCAGGCAACCAATCAATCAGTGGGGAGAAAAACAGGCATGACGGATTACAACGGGGACAAATGTCTGCATTACCTGCCCTTCGCTATCCATAAAGGAAACAGAATATTCCTATTCGTCTCTGTTTGTGGACAGGGAAGATCTCAAAGAGCAACAATCGATTATTAATCGATTTCAAACAATCAGTGGGGAGAAAAGTAGGCATGACGGATTACAACGGGGACAAAAGTCTGCATTACCTACCCTTCTCTATCTGCAAAGAGGGACGACGTTCCTATTCGCCGCTGTTTGCAAACAGAGAATGTCTCGTTCTCAAGAAGAGAACCAATATGTCAAGTAGCATTCAAAGCTAAATGAACCAATACCAACAATATCAGTATACAAATACCGATTCCAATACAATCAATCAATCAATCAGGTGGATAGAACCACCCTACCAATCAGGCGTAAAAACACCCTACTTAATCTTACCCGGACCGGACCATACGGACAGTTCTTCATCTTCCTCCTCCAGCGCCCGATCGTTCTCTTACTCCATGTAGCATTCCTGTGGGATTCCAGTCAGGACAATAGGTCACTCGAGAGAGGTCCGTTCAGAATTGGTGAAGTTCTTTCGATCGGCAGCCGGGCGAGGGCCCTCTCAAGGCAGGTATACTCCGATCATTTAGATATTCACCTCATCGTCTGGATCTCTCTTACTGGACTTTATGTCACTGATGGACCCCGCGTTGGGACGCCAATTGTGGAACAGGAGCCCAGATTACTACTGATGCCCAGGCCGCTGGCGCAAACCGCCTCTTAGTTCCCATGTTGAATAGTTACCAAATAAAGAGACGGGCGCTGGAAGCAGGAATCAAGAACAGAGTTTATTTCTCATGAGGAGAGCCAGTCATTTCGGACACGAAACACGGTGTCTTTCAGGAGGTGCTCTAACAAGTGAGCTGAGACTCCGTCTTTTATACTTTACAAAACACTTGGCATTACAATCATGATATTGTGTAACAAGGAAAATACAACCCCATGATCCTCGTGTCAATCCTACCCCACATGCGTTCACAATAGGGACCCTTGACCTGCTGATAAGAGGGGAGGGCAATCACGCAGCTGAGTGTTCCGTCAACAGTTTAGGGTGTGTGCGCCTGATCATAGCCCAGGGGGTGGGGTGGCCAGGATCAATAGTGGGTCCTTTGAAGAGGAGTGACTTCATACAATAAGGGCAGTAAATGGTATCTCCCGGCTCAGGCGATGGCCTCGGACATGTGTGGTCAGCCGGACTCGGGGGAAGGGGTCATCAAAGGAGTGGTATTCATGCCGCGTGGACAATCGAGCGCGGAGGGAAGGCTTGTCAACAGAGGGGCATTCATGGAAGGAAAGGAGGTGTTGGCCAGGCGCGGCCGTGGCTCCCAAGGACAGGGTCTTGCAGAAGAAGAAGGTTTATGACTTGCCCATGTGAGGAGAAGGGAGGGGGAGCCAGGGTGGACACAGGGACAGAGTCACATAGAGAGAGAGAGAGGTCTTATGACCCGTACATGAGAGAGCGGGGGCAGTCAGGTGCAGCTGGGGAGGGCTATGTCAGCTAAGGCGAAGGATGCCTCTTCAAGTGGGAATGGGGGGTTTGTGCGGGTCAAGCAGAAGGGTTGCCTTTCACAGCAGGGTCGCGCAGAGGGAGAGGGTTTCATGGTTTATGCATGAGAGAGGGTGTTTAAGATACGCGCAGGAGGGAAGCCGGGGATTCCAATGGGTAAAAGGCCGTGGTGCCTAGAATGGCTGTACATATGCATATGGGTATGGGCTCTTACTGGCAGAGTGATACGTTCAATAATTTACGGTATTCATGGTGCTCACAGGGAGAGGAGTGGGAGAAGAAGGGAAATGAATGCTGTTTATGTACATCAATTTCTTCAATTTCCACATCTTGTCTGGGTTTCGTCGTGATGGTAATGACTTCAATGCAATCATGTGCCAATGGGTCTGTTTCAGTTAATGGTAAAAGTGTAGCCGGATTCAATGTATTCAAACGTCTAATTTCTATGTGTGGCTGAAACAATGTTAATTCATAACCTGTCAGTCGTGCTATAGTCAAGTGTTGAGTCTGTGTTCGGTTTAAAAGAACTTCCACGGAGTGTGGAACTTGTACTGTCAGTTGGTGTCCTAACACTATTGAATCACTTTGTCTGATTGCTAGAGCTGTTGCTGCAACTGATTTCAAGCACGCAGGCAAGGCCTGGGCTACTGGATCCAATGTACTAGAAAAGTAAGCACACGGTTTGTGTGAACCTGCTTGATCCTGCGTGAGTACCGACAATGCAGTACCTTCACGTTCTGTGACAAAAAGTGTAAAAGGCTTGCTGTAACATGGTGTCGCTAAAACTGGTGCTTGACATAAGGCTTTCTTTAAGTCGTCAAAAGCTTGTATATGTTCCTGAGTCCAAGGGAGGACAGTCGAAGAGGCTGCCTCCTGAGTTGTTAACTGAATGAGTGGCTTTGCTAGAAATGCATACTGAGGGATCCATTGTCTGCAGTAAGAAGTGAGGCCTATAAAAGCCCGCACCTCCTTTTGTGTCCTGGGTGGTAACATGTTTGCAATTAACTGGATGCGGTCAGGCGTTAGCTGTCTCCCCCATTTGGACAGCAAGTGCCCAAGGTACACCACTTGCTGAACACAGAATTGCAGCTTCGAAGGGGACACCTTGTGCCCCTTGTCAGCCAGGAAATGTAAAACCGTCAGTGAAGCTAGTTCACATTCAGGTTCACTTCGGGCGGTGATCAGTAAATCATCGACATACTGAAGTAGGGCAGTGTTGTCAGGCATGTGAATACTGTCGAGTTGTCTTTTCAGTGCTTGGCTATAGATGCTGGGGCTTTCTGTGAATCCTTGAGGTGCACGTGCAAATTTGAAGCTTCGCCCATTTAAACAGAATCCGAAAAGGTATTGGCTTTCCGGATCAATTGGGACACTAAAGAAGGCGTTCTTCAGATCGATTACAGTAAAGAACGTTGCCTCAGAATCAATAGCTGTCAATAGAGATGAGATATCTGGGACCACAGGGTACTGCGGTACAATGCATTTATTCAATTCGCGCAAATCGATAACTAATCGATAAACTGGTGGTGCATTTGGATCGGTGCGTTTAAGAATCGGAATGATAGGAGAATTACATAAATTCGAGTTGGTTTCTACAACCACTCCTTGTGCAATGAGCTCGTCAATGATTTTCAGTAAAGCCACTACAGCATCTGGGGGTAACTTGTATTGTCGAATTCGTGGTAGAACAACTCCTGGCTTGAGTGTGACTCGATATGGTGTAATGTGCATACAACCTACATCAGTGGGGCCTTGCGCCCATAAATGTGCAGGTACATTCTGTAATCTGGGATCAATATCTCTCAACACATAGTGACCCTTAAAGTCACGCAAAAACAATCTTACTCCTTCCGGAGAACAGCAAATAACAGCTCCTAGAGCTTTCAGTGTCTTGATACCTAACAAGTTTTCTGGACATGACTTTGTGAGCAATAAATCTGTAGTACGTGTCAATGGACCAACTGCAAGGGGAAGTGGTTGCGATACTTCATTAATAATAGGCTTGCCTGAAAAACCAAGGGAAACATTCTGTGAGCCTGAGAGGGGTGCCCCTGGGACCTCGTCGTGACTTATCGTTGTTCGGCTTGCCCCTGTATCAATTAAAAACTTTCTATCTTTCCCTAATACTTGACTGTGTACATAAGGACCCTCTTGATCTACAGGAACCTCAATAAGAGGCAAGCCAACTTCCCTCTCTAGGCTGTTTCATGTGTATCGCTGATAATCGGGATAATCAGTCTGGGCATACTGGTACATCTGCTGAGATGCATGTTGTGTTGCGGCAATCGGTTGTGGCTGTGGTACCGCTACTGTCTGTACTGTCTGTTGTGAGGCTTGCATAGGCTGGATATTCTGTGGTACTTGTTGTTGGACCTGGTCCTGTCTAGGAGGACGCGGTCTCTCTTTAGTTTTTCCAGTAAGTATATTATGTTTCAAAACTGCACAATCGTTTATATAGTGACCTGGCTGTTTACAGTAGTTGCATGTCCCTTTAACAGGAGCTGCTGAATTATTAGACTGTGTCGTGCCCTTTTTCTGACCGTCAGCTGGAACTGACTGAGCAACTAACATTTTCATTTTCGTGTCTTTCATGCGTCTTTGTTCGTGTTCTTGTTCTTCTCTAATTCTATTCTGGTGGTACTGTAACATTTGTAACATTTGTATGGGCGTATTTGCCTGCCATGTGCTCTCGACTTTCTGTACACGATTTTTAACTTGGGGCAGGGAATTCTCGACCAACTTGGTTACAAAAAGATGTGGATATGACTCGCTACTTGCTTTCAGGCCACTATTAATACCAAAACATTTCTCAAATCGGGAATAAAAATCACTAGTGTCTTCATCGGGTTTCTGTTTACAGGCTGAGATTGCATCCCAGTCCTCCTTTTTAGTAGCTAATAAACGTGGCAATACTTGTACTAACAATCCTGGTAATGCTTTAGATTTGTCCCCAAGCCCTGTGCCTGGGGTTCGAAGATTTTCTTCATTTTCTAATGCAGTCCAATCAATCTTTTGTTCTCCCACCTCCCAATCTTTTTCTTTGAGTTTCTCGTAAATACCGGCAGGCATTAATACTTTCAATATTTTCATGATGTCAGGATAGGTATAATCCCCCATGAGTAACATGTCTTTGATTTCACGGTGGAAACCTGCAGGGTCTTTATCGTGACTGGGCACTAATTTCTTCATCTCTAATAGTTCCATTTTAGTTATGGGCGTGTACACAAACACGCGTCTAAAGGTATTATCATCATTCTGGACTGGATGCACTTCTCGCAAGGGATTCTGCCTGTCTATGTAATACATTTTTCTCTCTACGGATGGAGCTGGAACAAACTGTGTATTCAGAAAAGTATTATACCTGTGTCGGTGTTCTAGAATTACTTTAATTAAGTCGGTACCTAGACCTCTCCATTGTGGCGAGAGTAGCTCTATTAAAATATCAGGTAAGGGACCTGGATCAGAATGTTGGCCTTTGAACAATGTAATGAGATGCTGAACCATATATATTCCAGCTAATTTCTGTTCGTCAGGGGAAAGGTTTAAAAAAGTCTGCGCTAAACCGTCATCACTATATTTATCAGGATTGTCAGCCCATTGTACTGCTGACCTGGCCAATTCTTGTTCATCCATGGTATTGAGTACATGGTACCCCATTCGTTCTTGAAGTATTCTATCGGTAGCCTGAAATAGATGTTCAGGGGTCTTTGGGTTTGACATGGCCGCTTGAAAAATTCTTTTACTTTCTGGGCGTACCGGTCGCATTGAATTATTAAAAGGTCTTCCCTTACCTACATATGCTATCATTTCTCTGGCTGGTAATTGTGATTGTCCTGTTGTCGTTTCTGGTTGTTCCTCCTCCTCCGAGGATTCATTCTTATCTGTATCTATTTCTGGTTCAGGCTGTCTTCTCTCGTGTATTTTTAATACTGCTTTTCGGATCCTTCGATACATGTTTTCTATACAACTCTGTTTATCATGTTTTCCTTCTGCTATATTCTGACCCCATTTATTAAGTGCTTTCATTTCTTCCTGGTCTACACCAGGCCTATCTTGTTCTCTTATTAAGCAGTTTATGAAAAACCGTAATATCATACCTTGAGTGTCAACTTTCTGGTAAGCCATGGCCTCGCCAATACTTTCAGGACCTTCCCCCGTTTGGACAAAATGATATATTCTGTCTAGATGATCAACCATTCCTGGTAGTAACATTAAAAAGTTTGCGACTCGTCGTAACCGTACTGATGCGAGCATCATTCTGTCCTCTTTACCGGGTACTGGATCATATCTACAGTCTGTAAGAGGCTCTTTAAGTATGTCGTAATTAGCTGTTTGAGGTGTACGTTGTTGCGCTAAATCCCTATAAGTCAATCTATGTGTTTGTGGCGGCGTTTGGAAACCTCCTGTCGCACCTCCCGAGGTGCCAGGTCCAAAAGGATTTAGTGGGTTTATGGTAGGGAGAATAGGTGCCGGAAGGGTTGGGGGAACAGGCGCAGGATGTGAAACGGGAGGAGGATGTGGAGCGGGAGGAGGATGTGGAACGGGAGGAGGAGTCTGTTGTTGCGGAAGTCGGTTATTATTTCGGGGTGGGGTGCCGTCATCGGGTGGTACATGGACACGTCTATTTGCATATGTGGGAGCTACGTCGTCTAAATAGGAAGAGAGGAATTTGTCTTTTGTGGTCTTGTGATGTACTTTAGTCGGGAGCAATGGAGGGGGCAGATCCTTCGGTATTTCCGGAATGGCCTTAGGTAAACCCTCGGCCAGCAGAGGATACATACCATTCATAAGAGTGTTTCGTTGTCGGTCTACTTGTTCTGTTTTACTCGTATCCCCTCCTCAACTAATAAGTTTTCTTGGGCTTTGTCTGAATCCTCTCTATGTTTGTCTGCTTTTCTGAGTGCTTTCTCTGTGCGCCTGTGCGATTCTTTACGCCATAGTTCAATGGCGTCTTTCTGTGACTGTCTGGCTTTCTTTTTCCATAACGCTTCTTCTACTCTCATGATGCACTCGGCATCCCATGTCCCTGTAGCGGGCCATCTCTGATTCTCTGCTAAATCTTTGGTATAGTCTACCCACAAATCGAGATATAATATGGCATCTCGGCCATGTTTGTGGTACATAAAGTGCCCTGGAGTGTCCCTAGGTGGAACAGGCACTGCTTCTTCTAGAATCCCTTTTCTAGTTCCTATCTGTTTCAGTCTGGAAAATAGCGGCATGTTTCAGTCGTACTACTTGGGGCTTGATACTTACTTGAACTTGGACACAACTAATACAGTAAACACAATAATGTAGATCGAACAATCACTCATACCACGACATTTAAAACATACTAAAACATTTTAGATTGAACAATAATGATTAGAATAAAACTAGCTACCTGCATACTCGATATACTGCTAAACAGTACAGATACACCGCTAAACAGTGCAGACCGGGTCTGTGTACCCAAACCCGTCTTGACCGGCACAAATTAATGCGCTCGTCTAGATGCGTCCCCAGCAACGGTACTCACCGGGAAGCACGGAACAGAAGGCCTCGAAACTCGACACTGGACTGGACCGGACTCGACTCGACTCGTGACGTAAGCACTTCGGAACCTCGGAACTGGTGGGCCTCCGGATACCTCGGACTTTGCTCTCTCAGCTAGGCTCTGGTCGGGATCCTCCGCACTCCTCACCGCCTCGTCTGGGTGTCGATCGCAGCCTCAGTCACCTCCGTTGGCCTGAGGGAGATACAGGAAATCCTGCGGGTACGCGTAGTTGTCCGTCAGCGCTGTGGCAGGGGACCGGGCCTGCAACGCACCGCCGGCGCGTAAGGTGGGGGAGGGGTCCCTATTCGGGCGCCAAATTATGTGGTAAATTTTAATTACCTATACGGAATTTATGCGGTAAAGTTCAATAAGAATAACTCAGTCAAAATGAAAAGGCAGAGTCCGTGGCATCTGATGTTTATGAAGGTTTTATTCCTTAAAAAGGAATTGGTTCGAACCAGGTAGCATGATCCATCACCACGAGGGTTCAGGATGGGAATTGCAATGGACATGTACAATGATTTATTAACAGGATATCATATATATAGTCAATGCATACAGTAGTATTGAATGCAGAAGGCGTAACAGCTGAGAGAAGAGATAAGAACACATACACGTAATGAAAAAGGCGTAACAGAAGGCGTGCACAAGGGTGTGTACTAGAAACGTCATATAGAGGTGTCACAAGTGGGTGGATCCCTAGAAGAATCCTGCAGAGTCAGCAAAAACATGTGGCAGAGATGCGCGCGCAGCAGCATGACGTGTGATTGACGTGTAACTGGAGGGTGAAGGGGACTTGACATTTAGCCCTACATGTGGAGACAAAAGTCTGGGGTGTCAGAACAACCTAATCCCAAATCATATCTAATATCTTGTGTTTGAGGAACTGTATTATCTAGAAGGAAAAGGTCTCTCGGGCAGAGGCTATTCTATACTGACTGCTAATGCGTGCATATGCGACTGCGTGTCTACGTGTAAAGCAAGGGGGCCATGGGCCTACCATGGTAACGGAGGCTATGAATTACTTGCATGGAGACAGAAAGGCCGGGCCCTTTGCTCTGCAGCTGGAAAGGATGTTTACCTAAACTACTAGACAGGAATGTATTTTTCGAGGAGCGGAGCAGATAACTTGAAGGCTGAATACAGTCTTGGCAGGCGAGCAGGCCGAGCCAGGCACCGCTAGCCGCGCAGGGAGTAAGTAAAAGGTCATGGATACAGATGCAGGTCCAGGCTGCAGCTTCCAGAGGCAGAAGGCAGAAAAAGGCTTAAATGGCAGAAAACAAGGCCCAACTCGCCAGGGCCAGAAAAACGTGAAAGTGCACCATGTATAGACGTTGGCAAGGCGCACTTAGGAACTGAATATCGGACCCATTCATGGTGGATCTGAAAGAGGACATGTTAACGTTGGACGCAAATGTATTTGCGTCTTCATAGCTGGTTGCGGAGGGAACTTACATGTACTAGAAGCACGTACATGGAGCCGTTGGGGTCTACGATAGGGGACACAATTTGACCATAAAAATTCATATTACCTCATTCCTCTGAAATAGGACCTCTCACACCACCAATTTGCATGGGTTCGGGCATATCCTTGATTTCTTTTTTGTCGGATCTCTGTACCACCAATTTGGGAAATCCTACTCTATAATTCTCTCCTCTTCTTTCTTGTAAACGATGATTCAATTTCACAGTGAGCTCAATAAAAGAAGGACAATCTTCAGGTGGATTTACAATTTCAGCCAATATATCCTTTAATTCATCAGATAGACCTCTGTAAAACAATGATGTCCTGGGGCCAATATGTTTCTGCCAGTAATCTATTAAATTGTGTGATATATGTGAGGAGATCTTTGGACCCCTGTTTTAAGTTAGGAAGGGCGTTATCACTAGCCTGCATGTATGTATGTTTAGAAAAGAGGCTTCTCAGCTTTTCCTGAAAATTATTGTAATTATACAACAAGGGATCATCAGTTTCCACAAGAGGTACTGCCCATTCGGCTGCATTTCCGGCTAGATATGAAATAATAAACGCTGCCTTTACAGCATCATCGGGGAAGGTAGCCGCTTTGCACATAAACTGGAGGTGACATTGAGTCATAAAACTATTGAACTTAGCGCTATCCCCTGTAAATCTCTCTGGCATACTAATGGGACTGGACTTGGTGTATGGACTGTAACTTGAACAGGAGTTACCACACTTGTGTCATCAGAAGGGAAACTGGCAGTGGATGTCGGAACAGAAAAACGGGCTGGTTGAATATAGTTCCTCCTGCCCTTGGGAATTGCACCCAATCCTCTAATTGCCCCTAACTCTTGTGATTTTAATTGTGTTACTTCAGCCTGTAACTTAATGTTTTCTGCACGTAACAATGCTACTTCCTGTTGTAATCCAGCTAAGACTACAAATATGTCTTCCATTGTAGGGGTTTGACTAGCTAGGAGGGGTGCATGTTCAGAAGAGCTGAGAGTCGTATCTATATTCATCTTCGCTCGGGTGGAATATATTTTCCTGGGCTTGGCTTTCTGTTAAGGTTCCTCCCCCGATGGGGAGGAGACAAATTCCACAGGAGCGAAGATGAAAGTCCCCAACACTTCCAAACAGCAATGACCCGAGTGGAAATAAAACACACTCAATGCCA
The DNA here is from genome assembly GCF_964263255.1 of Lissotriton vulgaris. Classification (NCBI taxonomy): domain Eukaryota; kingdom Metazoa; phylum Chordata; class Amphibia; order Caudata; family Salamandridae; genus Lissotriton; species Lissotriton vulgaris. Next base: position 236,040,155 of record NC_141696.1, read on the forward strand.
ACTGCTCCCAAAAAGTGTGGGGGGAAAATCCAAGGAGTATACCAACTCTCCCCTAGCTGGACTTTTGTAGCTGCAGTCTCGAAGGCGGGTGAAAGCTGTAACAAACATACAATAATGCTATACTTTAAAGATAACCTCCAAGATTAATAAACAAGTGTTCAACATGAAGTTCCACTTACCCCACGATCGTGAGCGTCAGGACTTGAGTGAGCAGCCACGGGGGTAATTCTGAAGAGGGGTACCTGGCTACAACAATAGTTAGGCTCACTCACCCGGGGATGCCCTCCAAGCTATGCTAAAAAACACAGCGTGGTAAGAACACACCCAGTCCTACTCATAAACTGAAGACCACGCAGGACTGGACCACCAGAGATGCAGATGACTGACTCGGTCCACTTATAGAGCTAAAGACAAAGTGGCACGGAGTACACACACCACGTCCGACTCTTAAGCTTAAGACAGAACGGAGCGGTGTACACAAAAACAAACACAAAACACAAATGCGTGTCGTTCAACTCGTAAACTAAAGACGGAGCTGAACGAGCACGAACTGAACAAACACACAAAAGACTGTACTTCACAAGCACAATAAAACAATGCCAGTTGACAGTGCTAGAGGTCGGAACCATGAGAGGTCGTAAAACAGACCTAGCAGTGGAGCGCGGGCAAAACTCTCCACCCCTGGGGAAAGGGAATACTGGGGAAAGGGAATAATGGGGAAAGGGAATACCGGGGAAAGGGAATACCGGGGAAAGGGAAGTGAGACCGCAAGATGCCAAGAAATACTGTCAAGCAAAAGGGTTCAGGAAACATAGGAAGTATGTACATTTGACAGTTATAGTATATTAAGGCTAGTCTTTCAGCTAATATGGTTGTGGTTTTTAACAGGGGTTACCTGTTGTTATACGAATTTTCCTTTTCTGTATTCACAGAATATTTTACTGAGAATACATACAGGACAGTGACTATCTGTATATTGAAATACTATGGGCACCAGTCACTATTATTGGTGTCTGTGTTCTGGAGATTAAGGTGTTTCTCTTCTCACATACGTGTCACTGGGTGACGTATTTGTGTGATCCGACTTAATAGGGAGCGTAGGATTACACATATGTTTATATGCCAACACATCAATAACCAGAATTTTCACGCACCTTTCGAGAGAATTGTTAACTACGAACCATGCTTTATAATGTTTTTTGGCACCATGACTGACTTGCATGGAAAGAGTATCACGCAAGAGTATTTGCACACGATCTAGAACATTTCGAATAAGCACGAAGTGACACACGCAGTAATTTCACTTGGACGTTTTTTGCTCTCTGAGCACGTTTCCACAAAATCTGTGCTTGATATAATATGTAAAAACAGAATCTTACACAATGTAAATATATGTTTTATCTAGCCGTGAACAATTGCATGTACTAAATTGCAAGAGGCGACGAAACACGTGTTGGCTTGGAAAACCTGAATAAATGACATCAGGAAGACTGATTGAAAGGAAGGAGAAAGAGAAAAAAGTTTACTGGTTGGCTTCACTTTTGTGCTTTTTACCAATAACTCTGAAAAGAATGTTTCTTTGAATTACGTGTGCTTGGGCACAGTTTTTGCTTTGGTCTGTTGGTTTTCCACAGAGATTTAGTGAGGTAGGTGGTTCTCCCTAACCTTAGAGCACCGTCACTGATATTGGATGACATATTAAGAAATTCTAGGGAATATACCCGGTAGCGCCTCCACCCTATCGCCGACCTCACTTTTCAGAGCAGCATAAGTCGCTCCACTCCCTTCTCCTTTGATAACTAACAAGCTTCAGCTCATCTTAATGTATTTGTGAATAGAAAGGTGCGTTTGTACTAATGAAAAGATAACATACACAAACTTTGAGCTCTCTCCTCAAATGGTTTGATAAGCGAGTCTACATCCAATAATCCACATGAGCAAAGTACACAGACAAGAGGTCAGCACACAAGGCAAAAGGACGGGCAAACACACAATGCTCATTGTAACTAACAAGCAAAAGGAAAGTGATCGCGATCGCGCGAAAAACATAAAAGCAGGGGTGACACTGCAACTCGCTCGCGGGCAAGGGACAGGCGGTGCAGGCTGCGTCCTGTCCTACACCCACTGGCGCAGGGGCCTGCACTGCACCCCATGCCACCCACGAAGCCTGCATTGTGCACTACACTCTTGGCTACACCCTGAGTGGTCCGGGTGCTGCTAAGTGGAGCGTGGCGGCCGAGGGGCTGAGCTGAAAGAGGATGCCAGGCCATCTGGAAGACAAAGCCAGCAGATCTGTCCTCAGCCCTGGGATACCGCCCCCCCCTACCTTTAGAAACAACTGGAAACAATAGTGCTGGTCAACGGTACTTTCATGGACGCGCTCGTTCTTATATTCCGGAGGGGTTCGGTGTTAGTGGCAGCAGAGACAATCTCCCAGGTAATACAGTATTCCTCACACAGTGTGCAGGCTACTCTAACTTAAGCAGGTAGTATCTGGATGTCAATACAGCAGCAGGGCAGGTACATGATTCTATAGGGCAGCTCGTGTCCAATACATTCCTGACATGCAACCGACTCTGCCCCAGCCCAATCCGTCTTTCAGAAGCACGTTTTAAAGATGAACTCCGATTAGGCTGTTGTTTCTCGGTGTTGCCAGATGTGCAAACACACGCGCACCAGAGCTCCAACGCTCAACCGCCTACATTATTACAACAAGAAGTCAGCGCTTCGCCGTGAAATGGATCCAAAAATGTTTTTAAACCCGCAAGTGGTGCACGCGCGCACCACTGCGAGCATATGTCTTCAAATATCGCGGCCGTGTCTGGGCATGATAATTGAAGACATATGGGCTTTGGTGCGCTTAACTGACACCAATAGGCCATAGGCGGAGCTAGGCGACCGCCTATGGCCTATTGCGTGTTCTGTTAAAAAACAGCACGCACACAAAGCCCAATCAAACTGGACCTTGGAAATGCACACGCACGAGCTGTGTGAATTTCAAGGTCCATTTTTAAACCCCATACAACAGGGCTCTTCGCTTCGCGAGCCCTAAAAAGAAGTGGAGAAACCTATCCCCTCTACTCGAATCCAGGTTACAGCGCCGCTCTTCTCCAAAAACAGAGAGAGGAAAGGAGTAAAACGAGTCTTCTGAATTTAAATCAGCTCTTGAGTGCATGGATTGCAGCTGGGATTTGCAGCGTCAGTACTTTATAAACAAAAGAAGGAGTCTGAAACCTCTCTCAATCTATTGATACACCATGTGCTCGTGCACGCATGACTATGCATAAATTGTGCTCTATATCAACGTAATGAAAACGGGACGGCGAAATGTGTTGAGAAGTTAATAACTGCATATCTTTTAAAAACAATCGCTTACCTTTCCACAGGAATGTTTTATGTAATACTTAATTGCAGGCTGTGGTTCACCATAGGTATGATCCAGTCGCGGCTGGTGACATTTGAAAGTGGCGGGGCGTGATGACAGCTGTCGCAGCTTTACAGGGCTCTGTGGTAACACTCATCAGAGAGTCTGCACACCAGACAATGTCTAACCCTCTGCATAACGCCCTAATCCACAGCTGGCCACCGACACCTCTCTCTCTCTCCACAGACTGTCGAAGGGACACGGAGGGAAAGTGAGCATCAAAGGGCACTAGGGCAGGAAACGGAGAGGGGCCTCCCGCTTCATGTGAAAAGGTCGGAAGACATTTCAATACATAATAAAACAGTCATAAGTCAAATAGTCAAGAAACTTTACTACTTACCTTAACTTTCCGGCTTCCCGCCTCCAAGTCCGCTCCGACTCCCGCCGCCGTTCAGTTCTTGAATTCGGAATCGTCATCATGACTCATCAGACTCGTCATGCAGGAAGCCAGGCAGCCTCCCTCCCCTCTGGCTCCACCACAGCACAGCGCTGCAATTGGTTCGGCCGGCTTCCCTAACACCACGTGATTTCTCTGTATGCTGCAGCATACAGAGAACAGGGAGAGTGGGAGGGGTTACCCGAGGGCAGGGGGGAGCGGCTTTCCCCGCTGTTATGAATACAGTTAATACTGTCTGTTTGGACAGCCTCTCAGGCTGCCAAACAGACTGTATTTACAACAGTGAGGAAAACCACTCCCCCCTTCCCTCGAGTAACCCCTCCCACTGTCTCGAGCAGGAACTCGAACTTATCCTTTCTCGCCGTGCGAGAAGGCAGAAACAAATGGTAGTTCTCTACTATTTGTTTCTGCCTTCTCGCACGGTGAGAAAGTAGTGGGTCGGCGCCCAAACGCCCCCATGGAGGATCCGCCTCTGGTATGATCAATAAAGGGACCGGGGGCGATAGTGCAGTTCGTCCAATTCGCGCTCCCACTGGAAAACGCTATCTGATCCCGTAACAAAAGACTATTTCTTACACAGGAGATAATACAACTGCAATTTCAAATTTTATATAAATAAATACAAGTATAGTTAAGTGGATAATTAATTAAATGTTTCAAAGAACGACCCAATCCCTTCTTTTAAAACAGACATGCAGTGTTGAAACCCTACTGTAGATGAAATTCCACCTTACAGAGGCATGCGCGCCATGTGCTTTGCTTACGAAGCCTGCTGTGACAAAAAGGCGCCCTTTATAATTAAATTATCAAAAACGACCCTACCCAAAAAAAAAACACATCTGACAGCAGCTTACAAAGAAGAGAGGAGGGGATGGGAAGTTCTATAACAGCAAAGATATCTGAATCTGGTGTGGGCAGTGCGCAATCACAAACCCATTCCAAGTAATTCAGCATCAGACATGCAAAATAGGCAGCATTAACCAGAAACACTAGGGGGAAACAAGCATTAGAAATGCAATAGGTCTCGCAGCATTAGAGTTAGTGCTTTTAGAATTGTTTATGGGTTTTTTTGTAAATCTTTAGCATGAGGTTGAGGGTGAGTGAGGGTGAGTGAGGGTGAGGGGTTTGAGGGTGAGTGAGGGTGAGGCTGAGGTGTTGAGGGTGAGGGTGAGTGAGGGTGAGTGAGGGGTTGAGGGTGAGGGGTTGAGGGTGAGTGAGGGTGAGGGGTTGAGGGTGGGTGAGGGGTTGAGGGTGAGTGAGGTGAGGGGTTGAGGGTGAGTGAGGGTGAGGGTGAGTGAGTGAGGGTGAGTGAGGGTGAGTGAGGGTGAGTGAGGGTGAGTGAGGGTGAGTGAGGGTGAGTGAGGGTGAGTGAGGGTGGGTGAGTGAGTGTGAGTGTGAGTGGGGGTGAGTGTGGGTGAGGGTGAGGGGTTGAGGGTGAGTGAGGGTGAGGGGTTGAGGGTGAGTGAGGGTGAGGGGTTGAGGGTGAGTGAGGGTGAGGGGTTGAGGGTGGGTGAGGGTGAGTGAGGATGAGTGAGAGTGAGTGAGGGTGAGGGTGAGTGAGGGTGAGTGAGGGTGAGGGTGAGTGAGGGTGAGGGTGAGTGAGTGCGGGTGAGTGCGGGTGAGTGCGGGTGAGTGCGGGTGGGTGAGGGTGAGGGTGAGGTGTTGAGGGTGAGTGAGGGTGAGGGGTTGAGGGTGAGTGAGGGTGAGGGGTTGAGGGTGAGTGAGGGTGAGGGGTTGAGGGTGAGTGAGGGTGAGGGGTTGAGGGTGAGGGGTTGAGGGTGAGTGAGGGTGAGTGAGGGTGAGGGGTTGAGGGTGAGTGAGGGTGAGTGGTTGAGGGTGAGTGAGGGTGAGGCTGAGGTGTTGAGGGTGAGGGTGAGTGAGGGTGAGTGAGGGAGTGAGGGTGAGGGGTTGAGGGTGGGTGAGGGGTTGAGGGTGAGTGAGGGGTTGAGGGTGAGTGAGGGTGAGTGAGGGTGAGGGTGAGTGAGGGTGAGGCTGAGGTGTTGAGGGTGAGGGTGAGTGAGGGTGAGTGAGGGAGTGAGGGTGAGGGGTTGAGGGTGGGTGAGGGGTTGAGGGTGAGTGAGGGTGAGGGGTTGAGGGTGAGTGAGGGTGAGGGTGAGTGAGGGTGAGTGAGGGTGAGTGAGGGTGGGTGAGTGTGAGTGTGAGTGAGGGTGAGTGGGGGTGAGTGTGGGTGAGTGTGGGTGAGGGGTTGAGGGTGAGTGAGGGTGAGGGGTTGAGGGTGAGTGAGGGTGAGGGGTTGAGGGTGAGTGAGGGTGAGTTAGGGTGAGGGGTTGCATTGTTGGCATTATCCTCCCCCATCCCTAGTAGATTAGGAGAGGCATAAAAAAGGCACTGTTTTCATAAACAGAGAAGCTGTTACTGGGCTGCTGGGAGGGGACAGAGGGAGCCCACAGGAGAAACCATGTCTGTCTGGCCTGTTCATATGAACAGGATGCAGAAAAAGTTGATATGTAGGAAAAGGGAGTGCATTCAATGAAATGCGACCACTATCATTTACCTCAAAAACTAAGACTTATTTCCGGCTGCATTTGACATAAAAATGAATGCAATGAAACGCGATCACTAACATTTAATTCAACGCCAAAGACTGATTCCTGCATTTGACATACATAAAGAATGAATTTTTAGCACACTGCGCATGCCATGAGCAGATGGGAGCGAAAAAAAGCAGAACTGCATGTTTTTTTTCTCTATTTCCGGACTCAGCTGCATCTGAAAGACAGGCTGTCAAAAAAGCATCATATTGTGCTGGAGAATCTGTAAGTAAAGCTGTCATTCATCCTTACTGGAGAAAATGGAGGGCAAATATACAGAGGGTGGGGGCGTCAGGAAAATGACATTGTACATGCAGCCTGATAACACAGAGTGACCCGGCCCAGCAGGCTGCACTGCCAGCAGCAGCCCTCTGCTTCGAGGCTCTGGCTGCCTTTCTCTCCTGCTTCCCCCCTGCCATCGACAGGACCTTACCTCGTCAGCATCTCCTTGACCACATACAAAGAATTTATGAGGGGGAGGGGGGCTGAGGACAGCTCTCATCTGCTCGGTTAAAATGCCTGTCTGTCTTGATTTCTTTTCAACAGCCACCTTATTACCAGGCAGAGCGAATGGGGTGGAGGGGGGTTTGTTGGAAGAACGAGGGCGCTGCAAAATAAATATCTGTTTGCGGGGTGATTTTTATCGCCACGGATAATATTGTGCCATGAGAGCGCGCATGAAGTCGCCAGGACAAGGCTGATTGCTTAATTCTTGAGCTGAAAAGGACTGCTTGCTGCTCCATAGCCCAGTTGCACGGGGTCTTTAAAGGGCGATGGGGGGTCCGGGGAAGAAAATGTTCACTTTTTGGAGCAATTCATTACAAGGCTTCCGTTGCCACTGAAGTAAACGGCACCATTCCAAGATGGCGGTGAGCTCCGGGATGTCTTGTGCGCTGTGAGCTATTACTTTGTATACAAACAGCCGTTTGAGTAGAACCGTGTTCGGTGACCTTGGAGTCGGAGCTGCCGGGGCGCACGGCGCGACAGTAGGCGGGCTCATAGACAGAAGGGACCGCCATGGGTGATGTGTCGGAGCGTAGCCTGTATCTTGCCGTAACTCTCGCCTTTGCCTCAGGGGTGCTGGTGGGGTGGCAAGCTAACCGCCAGCGTAGAAGGTTCTTGGACTGGAAACGGAAGCGACTGCATGACAAACTCATCGAGACCCAGAAGAAGCTCGACCTTTCCTAAACATTGCTCAAACAGGCGAGTCTCCCCAAAGTAAATAAACCCTTAGTGTGCATCATGTGTGCAGGACAGAGGAGTGCAGTGTTTTTAAAGTGGCACGTGTTCTAATGCTTCCGGGCAGGTTTTGGTAACTTTTTGCGCCCATGAGTCACAGGTTTGGTCTGTGGTATATGACAAGGGTTTTATAAAAAGTGAAACTCCCCGGTGGGAAAGATGACTGATAGAGGCACGGACTCTGTGATTTAAACAACAGATAGAGTGTTGGCAGGGAAATTTCCACTGTACTACAGTAACGAGAAATATGACGACTGCGCAGTAAACAAGTTTTCCAACTACTGCTTAGTTGGCAAAATCAGACATAACAACAAGACGGAGGGAAGAGAGGGGAGGGGGGAGGAGAGATGCGACACGGCGGGAGGGGGCGGTGCGGCTCAAATAAACAAACAAGCCGGAGGGAAGAGAGGGGAGGGGGGAGGAGAAATGCGACACGGCGGGAAGGGGAGGGGGCGGAACAGGGGAGGGGGCGGAACGGGGGAGGGGGCGGAGAGGGGACATGCACGCGCCCGTGACTTTTAAGGTCAATGCGCATGCGCATAAGCTTAATGCGCATGCGCATTGACCTTAAAAGTCACGGGCACTGCAAGGAATCGCCACGATTCCTTGCAGTGTGGATAAAGAGTGGATAACTCGCAATACTCTCGCCTTGCTCGATGCGCATGCGCATCGACAGACGAGACCTAAAAAACACTAATAGTCATTTGGAACGGATTGTGCGCAAATATGCTACAACATTGTCACTTTGTGGTTAAATACTGAATAGAATAGGAGTCCAGATATCAATACAGAACGGTCTTTAAGATGTTCAAAATGTTCGTTCAAAAAACTATCGATTTTGCGATAAACACCATTGTTAAGTGGGCGCTAAGTTAATAGGTTTGAGAGCAATCACAGCCCAAAAAATAAATCTAAAATATCAGAGAGTTTATAATCTACTGTTCAATGTTATGCAACCAACGCAATCGGGTGAAATTCAATTTCAGTGCTATGGGAACTTAAACAAAATATCATTAAAAAAAACCACTCGGTTAATTGGGTCGACGTCCAGGGTTAGTGCAGAGTTCTCAGTCTAAATCCTAGCGCGGCCCTCTTGGGCTCTCATCCTCCAGAGGTCGGTAAAATTAGATGTCTCACAGCTTCTGCATGTGAAGTAAGCTTCACGAAGCCTTTCAGCTGCTGACATGTGCTGCATGCGACGGGATGTGAGAGTGGCAGTTGAAGAGCGTTAATTGGTTTGCTATTATTGATGGCCTTTTTCTTGTACAATAATAAAAACTACATTTCACAGCGGCATTTCGAGTTAGAAGGCTATATTGCACCTCCCACTTTGAGTACAATTAACTACACAGAGCTGTATAAGGAGATGTGGCAGAAACATATCTTTAAAATTCTTAGGTTTTCAGACCTTTGGCAGTTCAAGTGGTGCTGCCAAGAGGGGATTGAAATGGCTTGTCACCTTTCGGCAACTCACAGCGAGGAAAGGTCACCTTAAGATTAAGGATCTTAGCACTTGTGATTGGTGCCCTGGCTTCCCTGGCTACTATGCAAATTCCAACTACAATGTTAACGTGTTATTTCTTTTTGTTTTGTTTGTTGTAAATCTCTGCATTGTATCTGCTGTAAAGCACTCCGATACCCTCGCTTCTTAAATAAATAAAAAAAAATAACTGCCAGCACTCAGGAAGCCTGAAGTATTATACCCTCTGGAATGTCATGTGGGATGAAACGTGTGCTTTGGTTAACTAACAGCCGCCAAGGCTAAAGAATTTACTGCAGGCTGCCCTCTGGGCCTGGTAGAGGTTGAAAAATGTGTCCATGGACTGTGTTTTTATGCAGATTAAAGGCGTCAGTAGAGATGGATAGGACAGCTCCTTTGGGATGGGACCGCGCTGACTCGCTTGTGGGAGACAGGCTTCCTAAACATTGATTGGAACAGAGGCCAGAACCATTCAAAGTGGCTCATTTCATTAGTGGCACCCTCTTTGCTGAATCGCAGAGGCACCTATACATAGGACTAGGCACGAAGCAAACAATGCAGTTGTCTTTAGTCAGGTTTCCGCGTCAAGACTGAAGACGTGAGCTGGCCCTGAGTGCACTTGACAGGGGAGTGCTTTAAAGACCTTGGCAGCAAGTGCTAGTGTTATTACGGACACAGCAAGAGGGTTTCTGAAAGGAGTAAATAATGAACACTGAGAATAAACCTAGCAGAAAAGTAGAAAGCACATTTTCAGGATTAAGCCCAGAAATGGCAGCGCTTTCCTCCCACAAGATCCAGGTGCTGCAATGAATTCCGAGGTTTAGAACAGTTCACCAGCATGACAAACGATAATACAACAGCACCCCCGCTTGATAAACGAGAAGGCCACGCAGCTAGTTTGCAGATTATAACCTTTTATTAGAAGGGGAAACGAAAACAACAACCCTCAAAAATAGGTCTGCTCGCACTGTTGAACAGGGCAAAAAAACGAGCTGCTGCCATGTTAGGTGTGGGTAAGCAAGGCACCGTAATAAACAAGCAGCATGCGCTGCCCATCCCTCGCGCTCACCGGCACTTCGACAATGCGCATGCCCCGCTGCCATGTTTACGTCAGGCAGAGATCCGTGACGCAAAAAAAGTGCGATCTGGCGGACGAAAACTGTAGGCGATCAAGGCGATGATTGGTCTACCCTGAATTTTGGCTGGAGCGGAGTTGTGTTGGACTTGGTCCTTTTTCCTGAAATTTTCGCTCCCCTAATACTGGATGTCCCCCCCTCGTAATAAAGTTGTATAGGCCCTGTGAGGTTGAGATGCCCTATGTATTATTAAAATCAATGCTAGGTGCAGGTGCTCTCTACCCCCAACATGGCTGCCACTGACCCCTTCTACTGCAGCGTGGTCTTTTCAGGTGCATTCTAGTAGCCAGGAGCTGGCTGGAACCCCTAAACATTGTAACTATTCCAGCCTGCCTTGCCTGCCCACAGTTAGGGTAGGGAAGCTCCTGGCACCTTCTAGAATAGGGGTGGAGCCTATTTTAGCCGCCTTAGAGGGTGGTCACCTGACCTGGGCCTATATAAAGAAAGGGAGGGAAACTTTCCTATCAGAGAGAACTGAGGAGAGAAGAGGGAGAACCTACGCAGGAGTTTTAGGCAGTGGGGCCTAGTCGGGGACCTATGATACTGGGAGTGACAGGGCTTAGGTGTTGCCTTCCAAGTGTTGAGGAATCCTGAACTTACCCCCCTGATCTGGCCCGGCAGGAGGGGAACCCAGAGTCCACCTGAGGTGACCGGCTAAGGAGATTTGATACCAGCCATCAACTCAACTCCCCTTCAAGGAACCAAGAATCTGCTATTTACAAAGGCGCAAGAAACCTAAAGCGCCAAGAAGAAACCTTTCTACCTACAGGACTATTGAGGGATCAACCAGGTATTGGCGCTGAGTCACCCCCCTGCGCTCCCTGAGGCCACCTGGGTCCCTGCGCTAACCTGCCACTGTCGTGTGGCCTGTCCTGTCTGATCTGCTGGTTTGCTTCCAACTTAAATAAACTGCCTGCTGGCTAAGCGCTCCTATTCCCTGGCGCTAGCACCCTGGACTACCTGTCCTGCTCGTGCTGCCTGAACTGCCTTATTTATGGGAATGGCCCCTGAGAAGCTCTGTGCCTGCGAAGTGCTGGTGCTGTAACTAACCCTGAGTTCCCAGCGCTGTCATTTGAGGATCTGTGGCTGCCAGGAGCGCTATTGTGGAAACTGCCCAAGCGCTACTGCTGTCTCAGCGCTAGCTCCCAGAACTGCGGTGCCCGTGGAAGCGCTATTGCCTAGACTGCTTCTGTGCCCTACGTGGTGCTAGCCAAAGCGCTGATACCTTCCAGAGCGCTCTTGCTTAGAATCCCCCACAGCGTGGGGCACACAAGACTGTTGGTGCCCTGAGGAGCGCTGATTGGGAGTGGGGACTCTCCGCTGTAGCCCGGGCTCCTGTGGCCGCTGTCCCGATTCCCGCCGCTGTGGTGCCGTGGGCCTCGCCCGGCCCGATCGCATGCAGTCCCTGCGGCGGCCCCCGGAGCCCTGGGGAGGCCGCCGCGTTCGCTGTGCTTCTCCTGCCCCCGTTGTGTGTTCCGTTGCGGCGGCCCCCGGTGTTAGGAGAGGGCCGCCGGAATTCCTGTTAGGCCGCGCTAGGCCTGAGAGGACTTAAAGCCTGCCTCTCAGGTCCCGTGAGGGGGGCGCCGAGTCACCGGCCGCGCCCCCGCCTTTGGTAAAACGTCATTGGCCGCTGCGGCCTAGTCCCTCCTGCGCCGCATTCTGAGTGGTTCCCGGGCCGTGGAGGCTGCAGAATGCCCGGGAACAGCCGGTCCTCATCAGGGAGGGCTCAGAGAGGAGTAGAAGCCCTTCCCCTTACCGGAAACCTCCGCAAGGGCCCTGGAAAGGCAGAAGAGAGAAGGTAACCCCAAGGAGGAGGGCGGAAGGCCCCGAAGGAGGCCATGAGCCGCCCCTTCCCTGGGAGAAACTGTAGTTGGGCCCTGTTGGCCCCGATTAGCCCATAAAAGCACCTGAACTGGGCCGGAGCCCTGTAAGACCTTTTTAGGGGGGGGGGGGGGCCTGCATTATAGTAAAGTGAACCCCACGTTGAGGGACTGGTTCTTCCAACCTGCCCTAAGCAGGTCTTCATGGTTTAATGAAAAGGTGCCACCTCTTGATTGATCCCTAGGTACCAGGGTTCTATAGGCTCAATGTGGTAATTAAATGTTTAATCCTGCCTAGTGCAATGCCTTTAGGAATGCCCTCCGTTATCTAAGGAAATGTCTAAAATCGCCTTACTGCCAGAGAGCTGTAATTCAGCCTAATGCCAGGTTGAGGAGGTGCCATAGTTGGGCTCTGAGTTAACCCCTGGTTAGGAGTCCATTAATGGAATGTCTTAAATGTTCACTTTGGCCTGGTTTAGTAGGACCTAGAAATGAAGTGGTCGCTCTTACCTACCAAAATGGGTATTTATACCCATGAATGGGTTATTCCTAAGTAAGGAACTGCTTTATTTGCATAAGCCAAGTTTCATTCCGGCCTAATGAGATGTTGGTGGGTCTTCAATTATTATCTATTATGATTATCTATGATGAACTGTTTAGACATGCTGAAGGAAATGTTATTCAGGAGTAATGCAATGTTTATTCCTGCAGGAGTGTACCTTGAAAAAAGTTGATTGCTTTACCTCCAAGGGGTAAACCAGAGGGTTATGATTAAATGTTTTCCCTTACATGAGGAAATGCTTATCTGTGCAATAGGGAACTGTTTAGTCCTGTTTAGTTCTGCAATGCTTGAGGGCATATAGGTAACTATTGAAAGGGGTGTACCTGTCTACTGAGAGGGTTTACCCTGGTTAACTAACTGTTCTACATTTAATGAAAGGTTATCCTTACCTGATGAGATGGGTAATTCTGTCCTAATGAAATGTTTTATCTGTGTCTAAGGGAAAGCTCACCCTTGCTTGGTGAGAAGCCAAATGGAAGCCCACTGTTATCCCCTGAGGCAAATGGTTACTGTGGCTAAGGGATTGTTATTATCATTGCTTGATTCCTCAAATGTTTATTCTGGCCAGAAGGAATGTTAGAACACCTGAAGAGGTGGGAGTACTTGCCTAGTGAACTGAGCCAGTGTTACCGGATGAAAGGTTGATGCATACCTAATGAAAAGTTCTTCTCTGCGTTGAACTGTTTAATTCCTGCAGATAGGAAATGTTTACCGCTGTGCAAAGAAACGTTATTTCCTTCCAGACAGGATTATTGAAATGTACTGATGAAAAGCTTTTAAGGTGATATTCATGCCTTTATTGCCAAAGTTACCCTGAATGAGATGCAATGTTATTTGGTTGTCCTTATAATGAATTCCTTGCAGGTGCTGACAAGAAGCAAGGCTAAGGTCAGGCCTGTGATTATCTAATATTCAATATTTATTTGATATTTAATATTTATTCCTCTGAGTATTTATTACAAAGTGTTGAAACATATGTATTCTGAAGGAAAACAAATAAGTTATTGATACTATGAACTTTTGATTACCCTGACTCTGCTCTATATAAAAGTTACTTGATTTTTACTAATACTCACTGGAGTGGCGTCAGTCATTGCGTGCCCATTTTACTGTCTCAGTGGATGTGTGTGCTGTATGGTCACTTTACACGTAAGCTTTCGGATGCCTACCCGCTCGTGCCATGCTACCCCCAGGGAACTGGTGACCCCAGTTCCAACAGCCATGATAAAGGCAAAAAGAACCAATGTAAGGGAGATTGCACAGACTTTACCAGGAGGGAGCTGGTAGGCAACCCCTCACAAAGGGTACAGATTGACCCTGACTATACATTGATGCTGCCACCATTGTCAGTCTACCCCAGCCTGGGTAGAGTGGCCAATATCCTCTCTCAGTAAAAGAGGGTACACTTTGCATGCCCTCATGAAAACCGGGCCAGGCTCTAGGGTCTCAACCGTAAATTGACGCAAATGATTGTTATGTGTACTGAGGTAAAATCAAATAACCTACAGCAGCATTCAAACTACTTCCTAGGAGATCAACACAGGTCACAGAAGCGCACTCTTTAGATCTATGCTGTGACTTACTAGCTCAACACTATGGAATACAGATTGAGGGTGATGCTGTTCAATTCTATTTTCATCTTAATATAAAGGTTCAACGTGAAGGTGCCAGATTTGTGTCTTGCTTGTGAAAAATTCAGTCGATATTTTATGATGGTTTTTATGTATGTACTGTCATTTGTTGATTCATCCTGATTTTAAATAATCAATCATCTTTATCAATTTTACTTTGCTGTTGACATGTATATGAGGTTATTAGATTATTTCATGTAATTAGTGGCACTATATTCTACCTTATTTTGTCCATTTACTCACTATATATCTCCTTAGTCATTCCATTAGCACACCATTGTAATCTATTGAATTGAAACACAACTAAACCCCCCACAGTGGACAGGGTTGTTAAATGAAATCCAGAACTGGAACATGGTGGCCCTCATGAGATGGAGTTCTCTAGTAAATTAAATTACATAGCACCTGCCAATTGTAAAATAAGATGTGGCAGAGATCTTTGTATAGGAGATGGATTTCCTTCTTGTTTCAGGACATTTGTATTTATCTGTTGTTTAGAAACCCTCATACTATATGCTGAAAATGTCGACAGTTGAAGAAGCCGAAGCCCAGCTCTCTGAAATTGAACTGCTTGCCAGCATGTTTCCCACTGAAGATGAATTTGTTGTGAATGATCAGCTGGCTTTAGCAGAACTCAGAGACTTCGTTGATAAGAAGATGCTAAGTGCCCCAACATCGAAAATCCATTTTACAATATATTTAAAATTGGATGTTTCTGAAACCGTAGAGGTAAGTCGCATGTTAAATGCAAAAAACAGATCTTAGCCAAGTATTGTGATTACTCTTTAAGATAGATTTTGTGTTTTGTTTTTATTGTAGGAGATTTTCTCTTTGTCCTGTTCTTATCCCTTCCGTTACCCAACAATACTGCCAGAAATTGTTGTCAGGTACAGTACAGTTAACTCTTTCAACATAATGCTGTACAGATATATATATATGGATTATGCAGTGGAACAGTTCCCTTTCTCATAATTGTACCATCCCCTCATAAGTGAAATAATAAACGTTAAGCAAACACCTATGCCCACCCCTGTGGCTGTTTACGGACATGTCCCGAAACCACAAAATCATGCTGAAAAGATTAATATTATTTCTATAATTCTTTTGTATGTTTCAACAAAACAAATACAGCAAATAAAAAATACATTGCAGGTAAACATGGTAGATGTCCGTTATTACTTCTGAGAGTAATGATTGCTTTGTATTTGCAGCTTTCTCTCTGTGTATACTTTGGCTTCACTCTTGATATGATGTTAGGGTCCAACCGTGTACAATCCCCTGGACATCTTCAGTGGGGTGAGGTTTTCCCAATGACATATTAAAATCACCCTAACTCAACATACCCTTATAATTCTATCAAATAAGAAAGATAAGGATGAGATGAATGTATTGTGTAGTTTAGTGCTTTAATAATAGAATTCAGTTTTTTAAGGATAATTTGTAACATAATTTATATTAAATTAAATTTAGTAGATATATGCTATAAATATGAAAGCAATGTAACTTTTCATAGAGAGTTATGACTTGAATGTAGTTGAATGTTTTTATTCAACTAAATTATTTTAGTGTGTGTAGCTAATTTGTAATGAGAAGGTGAGATATGAATTGCATTTCAATTACTTTGTGAACCAGTGGGTGGCAAGCCTTAGTTTTCTAGGTACTAGAATGGAAGTGTGTGGTCTGCCTCTGCTGCACCCCTATTTCTAATAATCAAATACATAGATTTGGACTTAAATAAGGACTGAAGCTTAATTGTGACAGATTGTTTACTTCTGTCCATTGAAAGTGTGGCAAAAGTAGTGCCTTTCCAGTCCTCCACTAACAGTGGCTGCTTTGGATACTTGGGGATTCAGTCATTTTACATATAAGTAGAGCTACTCTTGCATAACAATATGAGTTCACTAAACTCATTGCAGAATTTGTTAGAATCCTGGAGATTACCTCTCTCGTCCGAACAGTCCTTGGGAAACTAGTTGTGGCTTAAGAGGTTTCTACAACATAGAAAGTTATATTTGGTGTCCGTTTTTTAAACAGCTTGACAAGATCCTAACTGGGAGGAGGAGGAATGACAATGACAACAGAGTGGCAATCTCTGTCCTAAATTATCCCCTCAAAGAGGAGGACTAAGACCTCAGAAAATGGAGCTGTATTTGGGTGGCATGCAGGTTCAAGTCGTAGCTCAGTGGCTAGCAGTTCTGTTACCCCAGAGAAGGTGCTTCCGTTTCCCAATTCAGCAGCACTATACATGGATTAGCAATGGTATCCATCTAATCTCCCTTGTGAAAAAGTGCATTACAGAATATTTCGGCCAGTGCTTACTTGCACAAGAATGCCAAACACTGATTTGAAAGCCAAAGGATTATATACTCTATGCAAGGATGGGGAAATGAATGCCGGAGCTCCTTTTCCCAATCACTGGTAGGCAGAATTCTGTATCAATAGTGGGTACATATATTATTGTACTGATGGACAAGCATGGTGTTTTACAGAAGGGAATGCATGTTCCTTTACTGAACAGTATTTGCTGTTAGGATTCTGCCACTTGGTGTCCCTCATGACAATATACATCTCAGAACTTACCATTCTTAGTTTCTCCACTTCCCAGTCCTGATTTCTGTCCCACTTCCCTGATGCATTATCGTCCTTGTCTTTTCTGTCTCCAAACCGTGCCCTAGTCACGCCCTGGTGGTGGCGCGCTATTGCCGCTCTTGAGTCCTGGATCCCGCTGCCTTTCTTCTGACCCTTTTACACCTGCCTTCTGGACTTTTCATTCTCTTTGATCTGACCCGTACTGTGTTCCTGGCTTACTTGGGTCCTGTTTTGTGTTCCTGGTTTTGCTACACATTTCCTTTCCAAGTCCTAGTTCAGCCATCTCTTTTTTTCAGTTTAAGAGATTTTTATTAAGTTTAAAACAAATACAAAACATAGCCATTCAATAATATCAGTGAGTAAGATAAGATGAAACATGAGGCATAGAATGCATATAAATACAAATGAAACCATGATGGGGAGAGAGAAAAGGTAAAGAAAAGATAAGAAAGGAAAAGAAGGGGGAAAGGAAAAAGAGGGGAGGAGATGAAGGAAGAAAAAGTAAATCGGGGGCGGGGGAAATATATGTGAAGGAAAACCGAGCAGGCAGTCAATTGGGACGATTAGAAGAGAAGTAAGTAACAAAAGGGAGCCATAGGAGATCAGACTTAATTTTTAAAGAAATGGAAGAAGAGGAAGCAACAGCAATCCTATGTTCGTCACATATGAAATTCCACCAAGTAGCTATAGATAATTTGGAATTATCTTTCCAACAAGATAAAATCACTTTAAATGCAATAGCAATGAAAAGATCAAGTAACTTATCTTCAGATGAAACAATATCTAAATTATCCGATGTAGAACCTAAAAATACATTCACAAACGTTAAACGGGAAGAACAATGAAACATTTGCATACATGTATCCCAAACCGAATTCCAAAAGGATAAAACAGAAGGGCACTCATATAATTGATGTTTAAGTGTACCTGTTTCGGAAGAACAAGACCAGCATAAAGAAGGAGATGAAGGTGAAAACTTGGAAATACTTTCAGGAGTGAGAACAGCTCTATGATAAATAAAACAAGCACTGGCGTTGCCAATATGTTTCGCATTTGGAAAGTTGGAGCTATTGGTTTTGTAAATGACATTTTATATTTATATATCGTTATTGGCATTGTCAATAACAATATCTAAATATAAAATGTCATTTACAAAACCAATAGCTCCAACTTTCCAAATGCGAAACCTATTGGCAACGCCAGTGCTTGTTTTTAGTTGTCATGTGAGAATATACTAAATACAATTTCATTTTTCCTTGACCCAAATATAAACATGTGCAAATTAAATACATTAAAAAGGGATATATTCAAGAACAACTGGTAAAACTATCTTAACACCGGGATTCCTAATTGTTAAACAAAGGCACAAAAACAAACTTTTGTGACAATCTAGGTGTCGGCAGTGCAGACGCCGTGAATGGCGATTTACCGCAGAATTTACACTTCCAAACCCTTTTTCACGATCGATTTCTTTTTGTTAAAATTACATCGTTTGTTCCAAGAATCCGTGTGTTTTCACGAAACGCGTTTTTGCTGACTGATTTTAAGAGAATGGGTTCGCGTTGTTCGGAATTGACTCGTTTTTTTAATCATAAATTCGTTCGTGATTGTCACTTCCTCGAGTTGAGTATTTTCGGCTGGTGGGAGGACTGGGAGTGGAGTGGAGTGGCGGGGTGGGGGGTGGAGGGTAGAGGGGAGTGTAGGTTGTGAGCCAAGACCGTCACTGTCTAAAATACGACGAGTTCGCTTACGGGCGGGTGCTGTTCGTTCGCACACCATCTCACTGCAAGGGAAGGCGAACAAGTAAACCTGCATTTTATTTAATTATTGGTTATCGGACACATCATTGATCTAGTCCCTTCGCACAAGGTGGCTGGTATCTTACCTTTTATACGTTGGCAGATTATTTGTTTAGTAGCAAGCAGCCCGAAACATGTAGTTTAAGTTAAATGGCCTCGCAATGCTGGCAAATGGCCGGAGGGAAGCCGGATGGGGGCGGGAGAGCCTGGTGGGGGGGCGTGAATGCGAGCGAGGGGAGGAGAAGTGTGGCAGGCGGATTAGGGAGATGCGCGGAGGGAAGCCGGATGGGGGCGGGAGAGCCTGGTGGGGGGGCGGGAATGCGAGCGAGGGGAGGAGAAGTGTGGCAGGCGGATTAGGGAGATGCGCGTGCTTGTGTGGTCACGTGACCCGCTTTTGTGGTCACGTGACTCACATGCACAGTAAAAAAACCGCAGTGGTTTGACGAGTCGATGGAGCACTTGAATTCTCACCTATTACATTCGCAAGCGAATGATAATAGGCGAAACCTAAAAAAGGGATTGGGTAATACGTGCAGCAATAGAAACTTTAAATCATTTGGACCAAAGATGATCCCAAACATCAACAGATAACGAAACATCTAAATCATTTTCCCAAGTCATCTCAATTGATGATTTGGGTCGGTTAATAACATTTGATAACAGTATTTTATAGACAAAGGCAGCTTTAGGCTGTTGAAGAGAAAACAAAGGATAAAGTGGAGATGAGGGAGAGAAAGAGGGTAAGATATCGTCGGGTGAAGAAAGGGTCAATAGGTGAGATTGTATAGCATCAGTTATGTGGGTAAATTCAGGTAAGCACGAGGTGGACAACTGATATATATTTTGCATCTCAGGGAAAGGAAGAATAGCGTTATTGGAAAAGAATTGGTGAACAAAGAAAATACCTTTCTCTTTCGAATTTTTGAAATATAAAGACTTGCCCTTGTATTTGAGAAACTTATTATACCACACAGTGGATGATAAAAAACATTTGAGAGGAGATAAGTCCTTAGAGAATGTGTCACGCAACAGTGTTTGATAATGCTTTAGAACTGGGTGTTTGGACAAAAAAGAACAATTGGACATAAAGACAGTATGTTGAAACGAAAAGTCTTTTAGTAAAGAGCATTCAAATACAACCCATCTAGGTATTGGGGAATCCATAAAATCGTAAGCTAAAGAAAAGGATTGTTTACTGACAAAGGCAGAGTGGTATGTTTTGAAGTTGGGAAAATTGTCACCTCCTTCGTTCTTGGGACGGATGAGTTTTTGCAAAGCAAAGGGTGTTTGTCATTCCATAGAAATTTAGAACAAATAGTTTAAGCGAACAAAATATGAATCGAAATTTGCCTAGCTTACGTAACGGTAAGTTTCAATTCTATTAAGGACACGGAGGCGAGGATTATGCTATACCTTCCTTCGCTTTATTAACATAAAGACTCCACAGCAGCTTAGGAAAAGATATAATAAGAACAAAAATGCTTTAAACATAAAGCATTGACGTAATGTTCAACAAAAAATAAACAACAACTCCCAAGAGTCTCTTTGCGTAACAATAGTCCATAGTCCTTTTACGCTGTCCATCATCACTATATAACCGGACTTCTCATCATCTTCCTCCTCTTTCTTTGCGCAGATCACGCTTGAGCCTCATTGGTCCTGCTTAGCACCGTCGTTGCCTGTCAAAAAAGGAACAGCGTCAGCGAGGTGGCCCAGGAATGCGACAACAAGGCGAGGAGCAGTCAGTGAACAACACAGTACTGACAATGTAAAGGAAAACGCTTTACTTACTGCCATACGGGTGGGTAGAGACACCACTGTGGCCCGGGTGGGATAATCCTCGCCTCCGTGTCCTTAATAGAATTGAAACTTACCGTTACGTAAGCTAGGCAAATTTCGATTCTATGTCAGGACCGGAGGCTTCAGATTATGCTAGTTTAAAGCTTACTTACCACCAACTGAGCCAAATCCACCACCGGCTTAAAATAAAACCTCTTGAAGGTGGAATCCGAGGACCAATCCGCCGCGCGCATTAGGTCCTCCAGACGAGCACCCACCGAGAATGCCTTAGAGGCCATGGCCCCCCTGGCGGAGTGTGCTCCAAAGAGAGAAGTATTGATGCCTGCTTCTTGCATGACCCATCGCACCCACCGAGCAATAGTAGGGGAGGAGACAGCTTTGTGTGGCTTCCGCAGGGCAATCAACAACTGACGCTCGCCCGGAGGGCGCAGATCCAAGGTCAGGTCCTCATATGCTTTGAGGCATTGCACGACACACAACTTAGGAGTGTCAGTAAAGGCTGGATAAGAAATGGAACGCGACAACGTCTTAGTACGCCGGCCCACGGTGAAAGTAACCCCATCCGGGGAAAAAACGCGTGCAGAGACATCCAGCGCGCACACGTCCGAGACGCGCCTACAAGAAACCAGACACAACAACATGGCTAACTTCGCCGACAGCTCCTTAAGAGACAGATAAGAATTGGCTGGCCACGACAGGAACAAATTCAGAACCAAATTGACGTCCCAAAGGATGGAGTACCTGGGTTCTGGCGGCAGTGCGAGGCGAACAGCCCGCAGAAGCCGACACACAAAAGGATGTTCCCCTACCGGGTGGCCATCGATGTTATCATGGCCCGCAGAAATCGCAGACCGGATAGCATTGATCGTCCTATACGCTAGACCCTTGTCGGCCAAATGCGCCAGGAAATTCAGCACGGGAACAAGGCCTGCGACCACGGTATCCAGATCCCTTCGTAAACACCAACACATCCACTTAAGCCAAGCGGATCTGTAACGCTTCGTCGTACTGTCGGCCCATGCTTTGGAGAGCAAGTGCTCAGCCGACCCCGAAAGGCCCGGGAGCGCCCAGCGTCTCCTGAGAGCCTCCACGCCACGAGGCGGAGAGTGTTCTGCACGACGAGAGGGTGAGGTTCCTGATCCGGGTTCGTCAGGAGCAGAGGAAACAGGGGGAGTAGGATTGGAAAATCCCAAGAAAGTTCCAGAAGAACCGGAAACCATACTTGAGACCTCCACAGCGGTGTAACCAACACCAGTTCCGCACCCTGGCGGCGTATTTGAGCCGCCGTTCGCATGATCATGGAGAACGGGGGAAACGCGAACGGCTGTTCCCGACTCCAATCCTGCAAGAACGCGTCCGTGGCCTCCGCTAGAGGGTCCGGCCTCCAGCTGTAAAACCGCGGCAGCTGGTGGTCGAGACGGGACGCAAAGAGGTCCACCGAGAAGGGACCCCAAAGGGAGTGTAGCCACCGGAAGACTTCCGGATCCAGTTTCCACTGGCTGGCGTCCCTGAGATGCCGAGAGTGCCAATCCGCTACCTGATTGCACTGGCCTGGCAGATACTCCGCCGTCACCGCAATGTGACGAGACAGGCAATAATCCCAGAAATCCTTCGCTAAATCCGCCAAGGCGCGGGAACGAGGACCTCCTAGGTGGTTCACATACCGAACCGCCGAAATATTGTCCATCCGTAACAGGACACAAGCCTTGACCGAGTCTTTGGTCCAACAGCGAACTGCGAAGGAGCCCGCAAGGAGCACCAAACAATTGATATGCAATTGTTGTTCTTCTGACGACCAGGCGCCGCCGGTGGAAAAATCCCCGCACCGGGCGCCCCAGCCCGACCTGCTGGCGTCGGACTCTATGATCAGGTCCGGAGCCGAACTGAAGATCGCTCGCCCATTCCATGCCTCCATGTGAGACAGCCACCATGACATTTCCTCCTTCACTTCGTCCGTGAGGGGAACCCACTGGTCGTAACACATCCCACGGCGCAGATGCTGCGCCTTCAAGCGTTGCAGAGCCCTGTAGTGCAGCGGGCCCGGGAAAATCGCCTGGATGGAGGACGAGAGAAGGCCCACCACCTTGGCGATATGACGCAGTGACGTACGCTCCCTTGCGATCGTCTGCCGAAGCAGGTGTCGAATCTTCGCGACCTTCCGACCCGGCAGGCTCAAGACCGCCTGTACCGAGTCCACCACGAAACCCAAAAAGGTGATCTGCTGAGTGAGAACCAAAACCGACTTGGAGCCGTTGATGACGAACCCTAGTCTCTGAAGCAGGCCGACAGCTTGACGCAGCTGGCCCGCCAACACCTCCGGGCACTGCCCCATGAGGAGGATGTCGTCTAAGTATACAAGCATCCGGACCCCCTGACTTCTGAGAAACTCCACCACCGGGTGGAGGACCTTCGTGAAGCACCACAGGGCCGAAGAAAGACCGAACGGCAGGGCGGTGAATTCGAACACCTTGTCGTCCCACAGGAATTGTAGGAAACGACGATGAGGGGGGTGGATGGGAACGACCAAGTAGGCATCCTTGAGATCCAGTCGTACCATCCAATCCCGAGGGAGGAGCACGTCTCGAAGGAGGTGGATCCCCTCCATCTTGAAGTGACGGTAGACCAACCACCCATTGAACTCTTTGAGATTGATCACCGGCCTCTTGCCCCCATCCGTCTTGTCCACTAGGAAGACGTTGCTGAGGAACCCATGTGGGTGGCGCGTTGATAGACGGATGGCTCCCTTGCGCAGCAAGTCTGAGACCTCTTCGTCTATCAATCGCGCGTCGGATTCTGAAAAAACCATCGGGCGCGGGGGCCTCGCCTGAGCTGGCTGGTCGTAAAACTCGATATGGAAACCTCTTACAGTTTGCAAAACCCAAACGTCGGCAGTGAGCAATTCCCACTCCCCGTAAAAGCTTGCCAGCCGCCCCCCAATCGGAACTTGATCCAAGCAAAGTACACTTACCGGGGGCATTTCCTTGTCCGGAGTTCTTCTTGAACCCTCTGCCACCATAGCGCTGTCCCCTCGTGGGGTAGAAGTTGGTGTAGTTGGCTGAGGTCTGGTACTGACCTCTTCCGGAGCCTTGTCCTCGGTTGTTGGTCTGCTGACCACGGCCGATCGCGCGGCCCCTGCCGCGACCGGCCCCTCCAGAAAAACGCTGGTGGAAGACCTTCTTGATGCTGGACTGAGCCTTGTCCAGCGACGTGAACGTATTCACGAACTTTCCCAGCTCGCGGATGAAAGGCTCACCGAAGAGGCCACCCTGAGCCACGGCACCTGCCTCCGACGAGGCCAGGTCCTCCAGCTTCGGATCCAGCTTGATAAGGAGCGAACGCCGCCTCTCCGTGGACAGGGCACAGTTGGCGTTGCCCAAAAATACGATCACCCTCTGGGCCCAGTTGGAGAGCACCTCCGGTGAAATGGCGGTGCCATTCACTCGAGCCTCCTCCGCCATATCGAGGATCTTCGTGGCGGGCCCGACCGCATCCAACAACTTGTCCTGGCAAGCCCGCCAGGACCGGTCGATCCCCTTCCTGGGGTCCTTCATGAATTTCGCCAGGAAGGTGGCCATCTTGGGGTCCAACTCTGGTGTCATGGCCACTTTCCCTTCCAGAGTAGGCCGAGGGCATTCCCCACGCAGGCAACCCCTCGCCTCCTTTTCTAGGGGCTTGCGCAGCCTGCCCGCGACAAACTTCGCCACCATCTCCCCCGGGGCCCAGGCCGCGGAACGGGGGTGGACGATCTCGTCCGGGTCCAGCATGCCCAACTCGTCTCGGGGCATCTCCTTCGCTGAAGGTGTCGGAAGCCAAGAACGGGTCGACTCCCCGTCGTCATCCGTGTCCGGAGAGTCGTAGATCGGGGAGGCGGGCGCAGTAGACACGTCGCCCGAAGTGCCAGGGTCCACCAAGGGTGCAGGGGGCACCGCCGTCGCCTTGGCCAGGAAGGCGTCACGAAGCCGCTCGAAAGCTCCCCTGTCCACGCCTTGGGCCTCTGATGAAGGTCCCTCCCCACGAGGTCTCTTCGGAGCGGGTGGCAACCCGCCGGACGTCCCCGGGAGTTCGGGGGACGGAGGCACCTGCGCCGCTGCCAGCTTCGCGCACTCCTCCACGATGCGGGCGGAAAGGCGGTCCTCCATGGGCCCTACCACCTCCGTCACGCAACGATAGATGGAGTTGTCTACCGCCTGATAGAACTCATCATCCTGCAGATAGGGGCAGGCTTCCTCATCGTATTCCCCTTCCATCTCGGAACCAAGGGCAAATGCGGGGCACCCAAGAGGGCGGCAACCGAGAAAGTTCTCGAATGTGGGCAGGCCAAGCGGCTGCGATCACGTTTTGGGCCAGCTGACGTGGCAGGTGGGCTGCACCAACCCCCAAGCGCGCAGACCCTCCTCGCCGGGACCGGGTCTACGTACCCCTCAAGCGCGCTAGGCCACACACGGGTAAAGAGGTGCACAGATCTCGCCCGAAGGCGATTCACGCGGTCAGAACCGCCATACAGACCCCAGAGGGCGTCAAAAAGTGGGCAAAAGTACAGACCCGGATCACCAGGTGTCAGAGGGGTACGCGAGGATCGGCCCCTGCGCAAGCAGACCCTACGGCGTGGCTCCTCGCACTGCGGAGGCGCGCCGGAGGGTCGGCGAGACGACAGGCCGCCCCCTTGCGGTCTATGTACACACCGCACACAAGTGGGAATAAAGTCGTGTAGGAACGAAGAACGTTCCCGCAACTGGGGACTCTGTAAGGAAATAAACCATGCAAGGAGTCCCCCAAAGATCGTACACAAGACAATCAATCACAATGAAAAGGAAACAAATAGAAAAGCACTTATCTGGCTGCGGGAGCAGCGAAGAAAGAGGAGGAAGATGATGAGAAGTCCGGTTATATAGTGATGATGGACAGCGTAAAAGGACTATGGACTATTGTTACGCAAAGAGACTCTTGGGAGTTGTTGTTTATTTTTTGTTGAACATTACGTCAATGCTTTATGTTTAAAGCATTTTTGTTCTTATTATATCTTTTCCTAAGCTGCTGTGGAGTCTTTATGTTAATAAAGCGAAGGAAGATATAGCATAATCTGAAGCCTCCGGTCCTGACATAGAATTAGGTATTTTTATGGGGAGCATGGAAACAGTGTAAACATCATTTTAATGGTATCTAGTCTACCCCACCAAGATAGGAAAAGAGGAGACCAACTTTGAAGTAGGGATTAGATTTTCTTGATAAGGGAATCGAAAGTAAATTTAAGTGTGTCAACAAGGGATGAGGAAAACCAAATGCCAAGGTATTTTATTTTAGAGGGACACCAAGTAAAATCCGTAGAGTAAAACATGAATTGGTAACAAGTAGAATTTAGGGGTAAAACTTCCGTCTTGGATAAATTAAGTCTGTATCCTGAGATGGCAGAATACAAACTAACTTCTTCCAAGAATGGGGGGAGGGACGTGATTGGGTTAGCCATATAGACTAAGATATCATCTGCGTATGCAGAGACTTTCGTTTCAATGGAGGCTAATTTAAAACCATTAACATTAGGGTTATTACGGATTCACTCCAAAAAAGGCCTAGGCTAAACAATAGCGGGGAGAGAGGACAACCTTGTCTTGTACCCCTGGATAAGGGAAAAAATATAGAAAACTGGTTATTGACAAAAATACAATCCCAAGGAGAGGAATAAAGGATTTTAATCAAGGAGATAAAGGAAGGTCCAAACCCATACCACTGCAAAGTACGAAACCTAAATTGCCAATTGATGCGATCGAAGGCTTTCTCTGCATCTAAAGACAATGCCGCTAGTGGAGTTTTAAAGGTTTTACTGTAGGAAATAATATTAGAAAACATACGGGCATTATCTGTGGCCAATCTACCTTTCACAAAGCCAACCTGGTCCGTTTTAATCAAAAGTGGGATAAGGGAGTCAAGACGGGAAGCAAGATTTTTGGCAAAAATTTTACAATCCTAATTAATCAGGGATATCGGGCGATAGTTTTTACATTGGGAATGATCCTTGTCGGGTCTGGGAATAATGATAATTAGAGCTTCAAGGAAAGACCCAGAGGCCTTAGCAGTGGAAATGGAGCAGTTTGGGTACAAAGATGGCATGAAATGTAGAGTAAAACTCTACAGGTAATCCATCAGGGCCTGGAGCTTTAGATTTTTTGAGAGCATTGATAGCCTAAAGCACTTCTTGAGGGGAGATGGCTCTTTCTAATTGGGCAAATTCACCCGGGAGAGACGGTGGAGGAGGGAGACCATCAAAGAAAGAGGTTAAGTTGACATCTGAAGGGTGTGTGTCATCCGTATAAAGAGTGTGGTAGTAATTATGAAAAACTTCTGCAATGTCTACATCAGAGGAAACCAATTTATTAGTAGAATCATTAAAAATAGGGCTAACTGTTTTTCGTTCAGATTTAATCTTAAGATAGTTAGCCAACATTTTACCCGCCTTGTGCCCCCATGATACTTAGATTTGACTTTCAGTAAGGTATTGCATGCTTCAATCAGTTTTTGCCTTAATTAGATTCTGAAGGGCATCAGGGAATTTAGAAGAGAAATATGAATGTTCAAGCCGCTTAATAGTTTTCAGTTGGTCTTCATACTTGGTTCTATTTGCTTTCTTCTTTTTAGCAACATAGGAAATAGTGAATGCTCTAAGGGCAGCTTTGAAAGCATCCCAGTTATTAGGTGTAGAGGGGTCTGATGGATCATTAAACGTGAAAAACTCATTAATAAACACTGTGACTTCTTTTACAAAAACAGTATCCGACAGTAGAAAAGTATTGAATTTCCACCGATTGAATCTAGAGGATGTTAGGGTAAGGTCAAGGACCGCATAAACAGGAGCATGGTCAGAAATAAAAATAGAACCAATGTCGGATTTGTGAATTGAAGGGAGGAGAAACTTACTAACCATAATATAGTCTATCCTTGAGCGGGTATGATGAACATTTGAAAAAAAGGTATATTCCAGGGAGTCAAGGTTGCAAGTTTTCCATACATCATAAAAGGGACACGAGGCAATGGCAGATTGAAAACACTTATGAGACTTATCGGGGTGAAATTTGCTTGAGGAAAGTCTATCAGAAAATGGATCTAACCATTGATTGAAGTCACCAGCAAGAACAATATTGGGACAATCAATAGTGGAGATAAGAATTAAATGTTTAATAAGACCAAAGTTTTGTTTTGGATCACAACCTTAGCCATTACCCAGCGTCCCTCGTCATCATTTTGAGAGGATAAAATTTGGACCGACAACCCTTTATGGAACAAAATAGCAACACCCCCTTTTTTGTTAACAGCTGGAGAGAACACCACTTGACCCACCCAATGCCTTTTTAACTTAGAAGATTCAACACTTGTACAATGAGTCTCTTGAAGAAAAACAACTTGTGAATTAAGTTTGGATAAATGAGATAATACCTTTTGACGCTTGACAGGGTGACCAAGACCTCAGCCGTTCCACGATACAAAATTACACATGATGGAATGTGAGGAGGAGGAAATACACTAGGGGTAGACACACTGCAGGAGAAAAACTACAAAAGAGAAGACAGAAAAAAATACATTACATAAGAACAATATACCCATTACATACACCTTAAGAGAATTAAATACATCCAAAATCATTGTGACCAACGACAAAAAACATAAAAACCAGAAGAAGGAAAACATAGATTGACCAAGAAAGGGCGAAGAAAAGAGTGCACACGAAAGAAAGAGAAAACAGAGAAGGAGAAAGCTAGGTAGGAGGATAAGAGAAAAGAGAGGAGCAACAGGAAAGGGATAAGAAGACAGATCAAGGCAAGGAAGCCAGGTCTGTGAAGAAAGAGATAACCAAGACATCAGGGGCGAGGAGACGCCACAGGGGGCAGCAGAAGAGCAAATTCGGACAAAGAAAAGGAAGAAGTGGTAGAACCTCAAAAAGGAGGAGGACACAAAACAAAGCCATGACAAAGCCAGAATAGACATACAAAGCCTGAGAAAAAGGGCACCTCAGGGAACTCTGGTTCAACAAGTGCCAGGAGATTAGAGAAGGGAGACAAAGAAGAGAGGAGAAACAAAAATATTCTCAAGAGAAGAATCAATACAAAGAAGAGTTGGAAATGAGCCATGGCATCGCCGAAGGCAAACCCAAATCATTCAAAAACCATGAAGATGTCAAGAGTTAGTGTCCATGGTAGCTGAAGAGACACTCTGCAGATAAGCGTGAAGCTTCTGTGGATCATCAAATGATCGGGTATGGCCATTATGAGTAATGTTACAGAAACATGGATGCAGGATGCCATATTGGATGTTCAACTGTCTCATCAGAGGACGGAGGTTAAGAAATTCCTTACGCCGGGCATTTGTTGCACTGGAGAGGTCTTGGGAGAAGAAAATATTATGACCAGACCACAGGAGACGTCGTTTAAGCCTGACA
Organism: Lissotriton vulgaris; assembly: GCF_964263255.1. Taxonomy (NCBI): domain Eukaryota; kingdom Metazoa; phylum Chordata; class Amphibia; order Caudata; family Salamandridae; genus Lissotriton; species Lissotriton vulgaris. The sequence goes on from NC_141696.1 coordinate 236,069,009, forward strand.
GCCTTAAGAACATTCATTTACTCAGTGAATTCAAGGAATAACCGGATAATGCCACAGGGCGTGGAGGCATTGGGAGCAAGACAACCTAGACGATGAGCCCTCTGTATGTTAAGAGGATGTGACGCAGGTTGGAGGTCTAAAAGATCATGAAAAAACTTTTGTATGAATGACACCATATCTGACCCTCAACATTTTCCGTAATGCCATAAATGCGTAGGTTATTACTACGGTTTCTGTTTTCGATGTCCTCTGTATGAAGTTTTAGTTTGTGAATTTCTTGTTCCAATAGAGGAACTTTAGAGGCAACATCCTGTATATCACTAACACGCTGCTCTAAGTTGAGCACCTTGCCTTCCATAAGGACCCATCTCTCCTCAATTTGTTTAAGCTTTTCATTGGTCGCACTCATGAAAGGCTGTAGACCCCTTACTTCCTCCAAAATGGAGTCCAGGATAGGATTTGGAGAGGTATGAATGGGGGAAGGGGGGTCGTTTTTTACTCGTTTGGGTTTTGTTACAGTGTGAGAAGTCTTGACATTATTTGTATCATGCGCCATGGTGAAACGCCAAGGAAGAAATCCAGCTGCAGGAGATAATGGAAGATTAGGCACAATCAACCTCTCAGGCAAAGAAACAGGATAAAAAGCGCAGCAGTGTCTCCCTCAATAGTAATAAACTACAACAGACCAAAAGCGTAGTGTCAGCATTTGTGGCGTAGGAAAAGGTGACGAAAGGAACCGAATAAGCACATGTGAGAACTGTCCTACATCCACTTCCCCAAGACACCAACCATGTATCTCAAAGGGGAGCAAAAATATGACCATTTAACACAGAGCAGTTCAGCAGGCAGAGCAGTAACATCCCGGGCAAAGCCAATTCGTGAGGAGAGCTTGACATAGGGAGGCAGCGTGGTACAAATTGGAGGTTGGAGGGGTATCCCATGAGCAAGCAGCGAAGTAGTTATTGATAGCTGGGAAAGGATATGGGCTCAGCGGCATAAGAACATTGCGGCCGCCCGCATCCAAGCGGAAAAGAAATCCGCCGTAAAAAATTTGAAAAGTAGGCATTGAACCAGAGACATATGTATGCAAAAGTCAGCAAAAACATGGTATAATGCCATAATCTAGTGAAAGTATACAAGGGTATGGCCAGGAACTAGTAGTAAGTGTCACAGTAAAAATCTTCTCTGTAGACAATCAGCAAATAAGGGCTACGAGCTCAGCGGCATAATAAAGCAGCCACCCGCGCCCAAAAAACAGGAAAGCAACACTGTCTTCCTCAGAGAAGTAAAACCGCTGACCGGAAACATGCCATTACGTCAAAGAAAAACAGCATGGAATTCGCCATACCTTCCATGTAGCTGATTTTGGCCGGCACTGTAAAGCGTGTGCTTGGTGAAGTAGCCACTCCACAAGAGGCGATGAAGATGCGGAGTTAGGTTGTGAGAGGGCGCGGGCACAAAATGGCGGCCGCCCGCGTCCAGAACGGAGGAACTCAGCTGCTCGTCATAATGGAAGACGAAACATCGGTAAACCTTGAAAAGATGTCTCCGCCCTCTGCAGACCAGTTTCCGCCAGCCGAAGACGTGAAAAGTAGGCTCTTAGCGGTGGTGAACGAGGTCCATATCTATACTACTATTATAAAGAGAGAACACAACCCTTTGAGCCAGGTAAACTCGGGAACCACATCGCCAATCCACACACCCGATACATCCTTGAAATTGTCAGGGTGTGTAGATGGACATTGGCTACATAAAACTTTTAAAAAACGTAAATTAAAAAAATTAACTTTCAAAACAAAGTAGTCCCCTGAAAGAAGCGCCGGCCGCGACGTCTGCGTCATGACATCGAGGGCGCGTGGCGGAGCGGCGTTCAGGAGCAAGAGGAAGAGCGGAGGACATGATCGCGGGGAGGAGCGGCGAGCGGCAGACAAGCGACCAGCGAGAAGCGGAGGAGCAGTGGAGCGGTAAAATCAGCAGCACGAGGAGGAGCGGCGAGTAAGGTAAGTGAACCATCCAAGAGCCGCGGTAAGTGAACCATCCAAGAGCCGCGGGTGCGCAACGAGGGACAGGCGGAGGGACGGGCGGGAGCCATGGGTGCACGCAAGCCTGAAATGCTGCCCCCAGCCCCCTTCCGCCCCAGGCAACGCTGCCGCAAGCCTGAAATGCTGCCCCCAGCCCCCTTCTGCCCCGGGCAATGCTGGGGCGGCCTGCTAGTATATGATAAAGTCCCGTAGCTCAGCGGAGCTCACGGACTATCCGCCATCTCGCCTCGGCGCGTTAGCCTCGCCCCCGTTCAGCCATCTCTTGATCGGCGATTCCCAGATTCTTTGCACCTACTTTACTCCTTGCACCTTTCTCACTCCCTGCTCTTGTGCTCCTCGCCTGAGCCTCCTGCTCTTTTTGTCTGCGGCTTTCAAATGAACTTACTGCTGAGTCTTCTTATCCTCAGTTTGACCCTTCTACTATATTCCAGGATTGCCTTTTGATTTCGGGTTTCATTGTTACTTGATTCCATGTTCCTGTTCTGATTTTCTATTCGTGTCTGCTGCCTATCTCTTATTAATCCTGTCTTTGTTCCTGTGTCTGCCTTGTTCCTTGCTCTGATTGCACACGTCCAGACCTCTCTTGTATATGTGTATTCCTTGTCTTAAATTCTGTATTCTGATTGCAAATTCCTGTCCTAGGTTGTGTGCAGGTTTCCAAAATATTCAGTTTTGTGTATTCCAGTTCTGTCCCTGACTTTCATTCCTGTCCATCTTTTCCCTGAGCCCAGTTCCTGTTACTTTGTTCCTTCTGTTCTCCATGTGTCTTCTTGTGTGTTTACATTATTATCCTTATTTTCATTGCTTCCAAGGGTGCCTGTTAGACCGCAAGACTTGTGCCTTTGGCACAAAGAATCACCTGGGGTTCCTTTTTCCAGAGTAGTTGCTGGTTCTCTCCTTGAACTCTGTGAGATTAATCTGCTTCTTGCCTATTTGTAAGATCTTTTTCACCTCACAGAGAGATCACTTCCAAGAAGAAGACAAACTATTATATATGATAGTGGTCTTGTTTCCCTTCTACCCCTCGTTGGAGCATTAGTGTAATCATATAGTTTTCCCTTTGCAGACTTCCCAGTTCACTGCCTGTTCCAACCTGCTTCAGTCCTCTACTTCTGTCTGACCTTCCTCCCAGTGGTCATGTACGCTCTTGTTTATAACTTTTCCCCCTTTTGTGGAAATCCCTTGCCCCTGCAGTCATTAAACTCCCCCATATTACTTGGCTCTGTCCCTAACTTCACTAGAACCCCCGACATTTGCTGGCACCCCTTGCCCCTGCAGTCATTAAACTCCCCCATATTACTTGGCTCTGTCCCTAACTTCACTAGAACCCCCGACATTTGCTGGCACTGTTATACTGTACTACTAGGCAGTATTCATAAATATTGATAGTCTTTTATACACAGCTGTGCTCTCGCAACTACAATAATGTTACAACAAATAGTACAATGACCAATGTAATATGATGAACAGAAGCAGAATCTTTCGTGTGTTTCTTATCACAGCAAGGTGATGGTTTATTGTGTCCAGACTTGAGGAATGTCACAGTAAGCCGACACGTGTTTCGTCGTGTACAGTTGAGTCAACACAACTCTTCAGGGCTTTCAACTCAACTTGGTTGAGAACAGTCTGGACCTTGTACACGTACACGAGAGACGCCGACCGGGAACCAAAAGAGGAGGGATACCGCACTACGGCACTACGCTAAGGAGGAAACGAACCCGTTTCCCGAAGCATTTCCACAGAAGGATCCCCTCCCGGTTACTGCCTGATACGCACACGTATTCAGTGCTAACACTTGAAGAATTTGACCTACCTAATAGGGCGGAATATAATGGCAAACATTGCTATTTGCACGTGACTCCACTGGATATACCATTCCTACTCAGTCACTAACCTGTTCTAAGACTTAGTGTCTCTCTCCAAATCCACTTACATAGACCTCAACTACAAGGTCCAGACTGTTCTCAACCAAGTTGAGTTGAAAGCCCTGAAGAGTCGTGTTGACTCAACTGTACACGACGAAACACGTGTCGGCTTACTGTGACATTCCTCAAGTCTGGACACAATAAACCATCACCTTGCTGTGATAAGAAACACACGAAAGATTCTGCTTCTGTTCATCATATTACATTGGTCATTGTACTATTTGTTGTAACACATTATTGTAGTTGCGAGAGCACAGCTGTGTATTTATGTTTAGTCTTTGACTTTTTTCAGGTGGTTAAGGGTGTTTTCCGCCTGCTCTTTACGCACTACGCATCGACCATTCCCTCAACACACTGTAACGTAGGAATTGAGGCAGTGCGCCCGCGATATCTGAACTTTCTAAAATACCCCATTGATAGTCTTTTATGTAGTTGCAGTGTTGCACCAAATCTTGTATGAATAATAGTCAATTTCTTTTGTTAATAAATTCATGATAGTGGTAGTATTACTTTTGTACTGATTTCAGAATTGATGTATCGGTGGGTGTAAGTAGAGGATGTTTCTTCCTGCTCGCCATCCTCACATCTTTGTTGCATTTATTACCTTCTATCTTAAAATCCCCAGACTGAGCCCTAGTTTTCTTTTTTGCTTTCGCTCCTCCAGTCATATGTTGTGGACAGAGAACTATACAATAGGGCTCCCATGGCAAATCTGTGCAGTGGGTATGCAGGTGACGTGCCAGTGGCATGCCAAAGGCAGGCCCATCTGTACTCCTTCACAACTGAATCAACGGTGCAGCAGCCAGTACCTCTGGTCAGGCAACTTCAGAAGTTTCCACCACAGATTATGTTGCTCTTCTTTGCAGTTCCTAAAGCAAAGAACTAGAGGTTTTAGACTTCCAACCGGTTATGAACCCTTCCTTTTGGTGATTAAAGAACTCCAGTCGAACACACTACTAAGCACTGAATCTTCCCTTAGACTTATCCTCCCTTCTTTTTCCATGGATTTTAATGCCGCTATACACTTGCCTAGGCGTAGGGGGAAATTTATGATTTATTTTTTATTTTTTTTCTTTCTTTTTTTTATTTATATAATGTAAACGCTTTACATAGAACAAGCTGGAAATACAGATAACAAGAAATCATTTTTGTGGTGCTATGGGGAATTGCAATTTATTAGTTATAACAGAACCTAGATCTGTGATACTTCCACCCATTACTTAGCCTTAGCCTTGGCCTTGGCAGTGTCTGACCAGTACAGTATTCTAAATATTGCTTGGGAAAAGAAACTAGCTGGCAGTGTGGACATTTTATTTCATCATCATTTTAAACTATCTCCAATTATGCTCAATGGCTCCTTACAAGCTGAATTCCTGGTATTTAATCTTGCTTCCACCTGTGTGGTATCCTTTACTAGGTTACGTGTGTGTCGCTCTCCCACCCCCATGTCCTGCTACTTATTTTAGCAATGCTTTGGCCAATTTTATTGCCCCAATAGCTCTTTCTGCATCAAAGCTGTTCATTTTAGTTGATTTTATTTTAAAGCTGATGACCCTTCCTCCTCAACTTGGAGTGCCCTTGTTGAATTTTGCAGTGTGTTGGATTTGGAGCAATTGGTCAAATGTTTTCCCATAGCGCTGGTCATTGTATTAACTTTATTTCTACTACTGGTCTTGTTATCTATCTGGACTACCTGCCACTTACCTGGACTAACTACTCTCATCACTTTAACTATCTCCTCTCTGTACGTAAATGGTCCCAAAATCAAGAAGCAGTGGTTACCTAGAAAAAAAAACTACATTAATTTTCAGAGTTCCTGCTTTTAACACCTTCAATTTATCATAATAATGTGAAACACTTGAATAAAAATATCAGTAAAAGGCTAAGTCCAATACCAAAATGTCCCTTCTTTCCAGCTGTTGGCATTGATGAGGTCAAATCTGCATTTATTGGTACTAAATCGGACTCCTCCCAGTGGTCCTTGCCTAGCTAAAGATTTTCACGTGGCAGTGGATGTGCTGGTCACCACTTACATGACCATTATTAACAACTCCTCTACCACTGGCACTGTTCTCTCTAATTGGAAATAAAAATAGTGATCCTGCCTCAAAAACAAAAATGGCTGACCCTGATATTTCCAGCAAAGCTTGCTACATTACTTTTTATATTTATCACAGACATTGCTGAAAAGGAGACCAATAAACAATTGACCACCGTCAAAACATATTCTCTTCCACAGTCAGAGGTCACCTGTCTTCTCCACCTCACCTGTGTCTCTAGAGACCTGTAGGTGGTGGTAGAATGGTGGAGGCAGTCATCCTTCTTCCTGCTTCCTTCCAGTCTCAAGAGAGGGGGACGAATGTATGTGATGGTCCAGTGTCACCAAGAACCATCACTTCTTTCCGCTATGGTGATTCCCTATTCTCTTATAATGTGTAGAGAGCACACACAGCCTTGGCAGGAAGGTTGGTTGGTTGGTTTGGAGGGAGAGCTCAGCGAGTCATAAGAAATGATGTTAGAACACCAAGTGATGTGTTTGTGGGGGAATGACGGAGAGTGCAAGGATACTAAGTATTATTTTTTTGGAAGGTGAAGCGAGTGGCAGGACAGAAGTGATAGAATACATTTTTAAGAGGCAGTGGTAGGTGTTGCTGGAGTGATGATCCCAGAAGGCCAACTATTTGTGTTTTTTGGGGAGAGCCTGAGTGAGCAGTGAAGGGGTGGGAAAGCGATATGTGTGTGGCTTCACCTAAACAGCAGATTCACTGGTTTACCTACATTGGAAACTGGGTCTATACAAAATATATAACTGTTTACAAGTAGCGATCCGTTTCACCACTGGTTTCTGTTAACCTCATAGGAAACTCGAGATGTCATTTGAAACCCTTTACCGTTAACATTAGCTACCCATCTATAATTCTATAGAAATTTGGGATAGTGTTAACACAGTTATGTAATACTTGGTGGTGCTGCCATTGAAGTAGGATCTTCTTATTTTGTTAATGACGTGCATTTTTTGTTTTTGTCATAGAGCTCCTTTGCTTACCCGGGCTCAGCAGGCCCTGCTGAACACTGACCTTGAAACATACCTGAGAACTTGTTGCAACGGTGAGGTTTGTGTCCTAAGTGCTACAGAGTGGATTAAAGATCACGCAGTTGATTATCTTTGCAAGGAGCTCATCTCCACCACTGGACAAGACACGCAGAGGACAACATCAAATGATGCCATTTTTACAAGAATGTGGATCTACAGCCATCACATCTATAATAAACACAAAAGAAAGAATATCTTGGATTGGTCAAAGGAACTCCGCCTTTCTGGATTTAGCATGCCTGGCAAACCTGGTGTTGTCTGTATAGAAGGCCTGCAGAGTTCATGTGAAGAGTTCTGGGCAAGGTTTGCTTTATCTGATTTATACTTTTCTGTATACGTATCCTAAAATTAATATACATTTCAGCTTTTTAGGTTGGTTGGCAAATTTAGTTTGCGTTACTTTTAAGCGGGCCTGGATATCAGTCCTTAAACCATGCTCTGCCATATTGCTTTGCATACAGTTGCATTTCTTTTTCTTCTTTACTACACACACCATTGTCGCTATTTCCCCTCCTTTCTTAAGCTGATGATATACAGGAGTTTGCTGGCCCCTTTCAGATGTATCCTCAGCTCTATTAATTTTAGGCATTTCATTTCTGAGGAGTATTGGCTTAGTATGAGAAGCCAAGCAAACCGCATGAAGCCATATATTGGATGTCATGTAAAATTGTTGTACTTTCAGAGGATGGATTATTATTGAAATCCTTTTTTCCCCAGAAGAGGGATTTATTTTCAGTAGCAGTCCAAATTTGTAGTTTGGCAAGATTGACTGTGCTTCATTAAACATCTTAGCTTTGCAAGACCCACTGAAGTACCTAATTGCTAGCAGGACTGGATCATTGTATATCTACCTCTATGTGGAAAAAAGTAGATACCTGCAAATATAAAAGAAAACCTGGTTCAGGTTGTGGTCTCACCTCCGTGGCCAAGCAAAACAACTGTAATGACTCAGCTATGTGTGAGTTAAAACAATATGAAGCAATGGAACTGACTAAACAATCACTAGAAAGGTGAAAATCCATTTCAAAATTTGGGTAGGGTATATGTTCTGGCTGCATGTCTACTGCTTCTTTTGCATCTCATTTTTTGTAAACCATTAGTATAACTTCTTAATGTGCATTAGATTTTGTTTTATACAATATGGGTATGTATAAAACTGTATCTGTCCCTGTCTGTGCTTTATAAATAGATGGGAAAAAGTTTGCCTATGGCAGTTTAAAAAAAAAATTCTAAACTTACAGAGTTTGCTTCATTTCCTAGATAGTAAGAAAGAGCAAGTGTTTTAGTCTCGTAGAAAATGGCACTGGATAAAACTGCAAAAGAGATAATTCAAGTTGCAATTTTTATGCAGTGATGTAGTCTATGTAGAAATGTTTTATTTCAAAGGTCGCACTTTTATTTGAGATTTAGGTTGCTCAAATACATTGCTATTAAAATGTAGGATTAGTTATTAGAATCATAATCTACATATGGCTGCTAGTCCGCATTCTTAGCAACACTTTTTGGCTCACACCCCATTTTAGTTAGGAAGTTAAGCTAAATGTCACATGTGCCAAACACTACTTATGGTAATTTGGGATGGCACTATTGTTCCAGCACTGCAAGATCAAATGGAGTTAAGATGAATCTTGAGAACAGGACCTGCCTCTAATTCAGCACGGTAAGCGTTTACCCAAAGCCAGCGTGCATGGAGGTGAAGAAGAAGAAGCTGTAAATCTTGGTCTAATGCATCTATTTGTGTGCCAGGATCACAAATTGCATCTCCCCTTCCTTACTATTTCCCATTGGTCTGAGCATCCACCGATACCATAGTGATTGACTCTTAAATTGACGTTCAACTGAAAATGTTGTTTATAAATTGAAAAACCTAGTCTCATTTACAACTTGTGTGCCTTCCCCCCAGATTATTTGTTTTTTATTTTTACACTTTTTAAAGGCACCAGATAACTCAGATGTGCCAATGGTGATGATGCCTGAACACTTGGACGGACAAGTGGATGAACCTAGGACCTTAACATAAAGGAGGTTCCTGGAGATCAACTACTGTATTCCTTTGTCTCCCAATCCCTCCAAAATGTTTGCTCACCATCTGCACATTGGGGGTTGCAAGGACAATACCCTCACTAAAAAGTTCCCTTCATGCCAAGCAAAATACATACATTGCATTTGCCACTAAACTTATTTACTTGCTCGGTAGATCATTAAAATGAAACCAGCTTCTTTCAGTCATTCACAAAATTCATTGATGACAAGTTCAGGGAGACCGATTGTAGTCTTCAATCTGTCACTCAACGGAAGAGTCAGTAGGGTATAAAAAAGTAAGTTTGCCGTAGTTAGAAGTTGTGTTACGTTTGAGATATTTATTTCACACTGACTAACCTTCGATCGCGTCATACTATTTGCTGCATTAATTTAGTGATATCAAAATTGTTACATGAAAAAAGGATGGGCCCCCTATGGGATCAACTCCTTTCTTATCCTTTGGTGCTCATTAATATCTGGTAGTGCTGTGGGCAGGGCCCCCACCCCCCCTGCTTTGAGCAATTTTGAAGGATCATCTGATTTCAGAATGCTAATCTTAAGATTCAGGCAAAATCTCAATACCCTTGCCATTTGGTACTAGACCACTTGTCCCAAAGAGTCCTGTGCATTACCATACCTGATTGAATGGAATTGACCATTTAATACGGACCAAGGGCATACACTTTAGAGCTTGCTAGACATGTTGTTTAAGGTTATCTTTTAAGATACACCTAGCTGTCTTTTTTTGTGTATTATATGTTTTCTCTTAGTTTTCTTAATGGCAGTAGTAACCCATTTTGAACAAGATGTGTACCCTATCAAAAAAGGTGTAAGTAGCAATTCATATTCCTTACTTTAGACGATAGTACAACTGACCCCAAATGTGATACAGGAATCTGAAAGGCCACTGGTTGTCAAATATTACTCTGGGGGTTACAGAGTTGCATCACTGGTTTTGGCACAGAATCAGGGCCCTATAAAAGAGAAGTTGACTGGTTTGAAAGAACAACCTCATAAACTCATATGATTAAGCTGTTAGCCCAGTTTAGCGTTGCTGTACCCATTCATACATCATTTCCAAATAGCAGTCAGTTTAATGTAGCTGTACCCATTCATAAATCATTTCCAAAAAGCAGTCATTTAGGTTTCATCAGAGGTTTTGATTTTAGCTCCACCCCCGCCCCCCCACCACCGTCTGTATCTGTATACATCTGACCACAAATTGTGTGACCCTGTTCATTTGAATAGTGGTCGTGTGTAGAAGGTAAAGAAGAGATGAGTAACTCTGAAATCCTCTGCCAATTTAATCTGCTGCGTTCTCGTCTACAGACAAATGAAACCTAACTTGAAAGATTGCCAGTGATCCTAACCTATTTTGTGAAGTTCGCCAACAAGGTTCTAAAAGATTGTATCTGAGAGAGCTGACTGATTGGGGAAAAAAAAGAAAACATCAGAAGTGATTTATTTTTAATGACAAATATTTTGAGTTTTGAACAATTATCACACCAGACATATCCTAGAGGATCACATGGAGTGCCGGAATAATGACACTATAGTGGAGATAAACATAGAAAAAATAAGACTTAACCTCTCCCCAGGTCTGACCAGTAAAAGACACCACATGCCTCCCAAACCCCTGTGGCTCCACTTCAGCCACATCCTCCATAAGCCTTAAGTTCTTCCTCTAGGGAATAATTGGAGTTCTGTGGTCCTTGCAGGACAATGCCCCAGTATTTGCCCCATGTAGCCCATATTTTATAAAGTTTGAGGGAGGGGACAGCCCCTAGCATTATACACATATAGGAATTTCCATGCTCAAGCAACAGTATAGCACCCCTGCTTCCACTGTTCCAAGGATTGGGGGTGGGGGATTATGGGGGTGTCAGTATCTTTCCAGGCCCTAGGAATCTCTCTTTCCGCTATCGCCAAACCCAACCACAGCAGGGCAGCATGATACATATCTGCTGCGATCTCTTCAATAGTTAGGATCGCAAGGCAAGACCCGGCCCAGCACTCGTTCAAGGCACCCCAACACCCCCGCCCAAAATGGGGACAAGACAATCTGGTGCATTGCCAAGTCATATGCAGAAAGTCTCCTCTTCCTCACAAACGCTGCAGATAAGTCGGTGTGTCCAAGATTCCCATATCCCATAATTTCTCCAGAGTATAGTAAAATCTATGTAGATATTTCCACTGTGTAAGGCGGAACTGCGTAGCTATCGCTGCCTCACAGGAGGAGGTGCAAGTCTCTCACCAGTCATCATCCGTAAGGTGTCCCAAGTTACCTACCCAAGCCTCTCTTAACCTATCGAATAAACCTGATGTGTTGCTCACTAGTGTTCGATATTCCTGCAAGAATTTGTCGTCATTTAGTTCCTGTAAAAGTAGTTTGGCCTCTAGAGGAGTGTGGTCCAGTATGTCCATGTGTTCCCTAATATATTGAGTGAAAGCATGTTTCATTTGAAGGTATCTAAAAAGATTGTGAGTGATGTAGGTTGGACTCTTCTGCAGCTCCATTCATAGTGGACTCCACAGGACATTCCCCGATTTTCATATGCCAGTGCCATGATTTTAAGCCCTCCAAGGCCGTAACCTATGACAGCTGGGCCCCATGCCATAGCAGGGGTTTCCGTTTCCAAACAGCCCTTCAATCCAAGGGCCCTGTGGGAGTCCTGCCAAATTGAAGAATCCCTTTTTTTGCCCCTGAAAGGTGCTCCAGAAGAAATTCCCCATAACGCAGATGGGGAACAGTAATCCTTTATATTGCCCAGTGTTCAGTATCAAAGGCAGGGTCCATTGAGTCAATTAACCACTATTCTCTTATGACAATGAGGTAGGACTCCTGTAATATGAAAGTTTGTTGGGGGTCACAATACCTCAGTTGTTTGGAGATTTATAACACTTGAGGAGGGTAATCTGTGGGGTGTGACCCTGCCATAGGAAGTCCCTCAACAGGGAATCAAGCGTCTTGAGTGAGGAGAATGGAGAGGGATAATTATGCAACTGATGCAGCAAACGAGCAGAGCGACCATTTTGTAGATGGCTGAGTGACCAAGAATGGATAGTGGTAGGGTCGTCCAGAAACCCTGGTCCTAATACACCAGTTCGAGATGGGGTTGAAGATTGCGTTCTTAGGCCCGGGTGAGGTCGCAATATACGTGCACTCCCAGATACTGAAAACCCTCTCAGAGATTTCCTACCCCTCCCCCGCCATCTCCTAGGATCGGGAGGACTCAGTGCCCCGAACTAGGGGTATCGTCCATTAAAATCAAAACTTCATCTGCATATAATGTGATCCTGTCGGACAACCCCGGACCAAACTCCAGACCCCTCAACTCTGCATCTACCCTCATCCACCCCACCAGCAGCTTATTACGATTGCAAACGGCAGGAGAGAAAAAGAGCATCCCTAACTCGTCCCCCTGTGCAGCGGAAATGGATCGGACATTGAGACTATTCGCACTCTCGCCTAAACATCGATGTATAGCAGTCATGGCCAGGAGATTAATTTGAGTTTTTGCATCTAGCAAAACAAATAATCCCATCTCACAGAGTCAAATGCATTGTGGAAATCGTCCAACAGGAGTATGTGAGCCCCAGCTTGTCTATCTGCCAAAGCCAGTGCATTATTTACCCGTCCAATATTCTTATGTTCCTCTATTTGGCATAAAGCCAGATTGGTCCGTATCGACTAAGGAGGTTATCACGAAGCATAACCTGTTCGCAAGGATCTTTACCCAAATGTTTACCTCCGCGTGCAAGTGGGAAATAGGGCGGTCAGATGAACAGTTGTCTGGTCGGTGTCCAAGATTTGAGTATAACAACTATTTCAGCTAGCCGGAGATCGGGGAGAAGAGTGTCAGTCTCCTGGTCCTGCTGAAACATATTCCACAGAGAGGTTCCATGAGCAGCCCTTTGTAGGCTTTAAAGAACTCCACTGGAAAGCCATTCGTGCCTGGGAGTCTTACCCAGGTGGAGATGAGACAAGGCAAACCTCATTTCCTCACAAGTAATATCCTCATCTAGTGAGTAACTCTCCAGGGTTGATGGGGTGCATAGGCAAATCCCTCACAAAGTCCCTCAGGGCCTCCAAGTGCTCCCCAGGTATCTGTGCATACAGCGATGTGTAATAAGTGGTAAAATACTGGACTATTGCTGTCCCTTCAGCATGTCGGGTTCTTCATCTGTTAAGTTTGTAATATTCGTGCTCTGTGCTGTGTTAGAGAAGAGCCAGCGGAGAATCCTTCTAGTCCTATCACCATACTAAATGCGGTTCTGTGTAGCAAACTAGGTTGTTCTGGCTTAATCCAGAAGCAACTGCCGCCGTACCTCTTGTTGATGTAGGGAGCCTCTGAGGACCAAGAGGTCACTGGACAAGGAGAGCCTGCTGTGGACACGGCTGCGGCTCGGGCGCTGCACATTGGAGGAGCTGGAGTCCGGGATCGCCTGGCGAGGTCGGGCGGCTAAGGGACGCGAAACGGAGAAGGGCTCCCGGGACAGCACCGGACCTGTGAGGGCGCCACTGGGGTCCTGCACCGCTGGCCTCGCCTGGAGCTCATCGTGAACGTGAGTGCTGTGCTACCCACGGGAGGGATACCAACTATCTGTGGCCCCGCCCGTCACCACCGGAGCTGAGGAGGGCTCCCGTGTGGTGGTTCCTCTGGGGAGTCTGGGGTGGCGAGTCGCGCCTAGAACAGCGCACACATCCATCGGGCACTGGCTGCGGCAGTGAGAGCGGATCGCTGGTTTGGGCTCGCCACGGACCCGACAGCCAGAGGAGCTTGTCGCCGCCCCCCCCTGCAGACATCGAGAGGGTCGGCTCCGCAGGGCTTGACCGGAGCTCACCCCCGGGGGTCTCCATCTCCCTCTCCCAGCATCACCGGTTGCAGGCTCGAGCCGGGTGAAGGGACGGGCACCGGGAACATCAAGGCTTGCTACGGACGGACGGGACGGCTGGATCAGACTTCTCAGCCAGGGGAGACATCGGCTATTCCCTGCGCCACCCCCGCTACCGCCAGGAGTCGACAGGCACGGAGTGGCAGCCCGTGCAGGGGTGCTATGCTATGAGTGGCCGCCTGAATCACTAAAAGGTGTGTACACATTAGTCTTTTACTCTACTGATCATTCATGCCCTCTCTCTGCCCGGACTGATCAAGTTTTTAGTTCTCTCCTAACAAGGGCATTTTCGGCGACGTGGCAGAGGCTCTTTTGTTAAAAATGGCGGGGGCTATAAACCTGAGTAATAAATCGCACCACTGCCCAGATGACCATGAAGATGCATACCAACTCGGTCAGGGGTCACCTAAACTGTGATAAGGTTCTCTCCTCCTCACCAAGCAGCAACATGGAAGCAGCAACATAGAAGATGGACCAACTCGCACATTAATAGAAAGGGAAACTGAACTAGCTACATCTAGCAACAACAGACAAAGGACTTGTACTCCTGCCTCCCTATTCTCTATTTGGCAGCCATCTTAGACTAGTCCACCACTTCGGTGGCCTTCCCAGACCAGTCACCCTCATTAACTAGCTTTCCCTTATTGCTCGTTTCTACCCTCTATGCTTTTCATTTGATAACCTCGTGCACTTTTATTGCAGTATTATACTTCATATTATATCTCAGATTTGTCTATTGCACCTATATTGGTTCCAGTATATCCTTAGTATTTTATTCCTATTTGTATGCTGTATTTTTTGTAAACCGCACACACCTCACTTTTATTTCTATTATGCACTGATTGTTACCTCATATATTTTGCTCATTCTTGTAAGCTGCACCCATTCACTTTCTATTCCTGAAGTACACCAATGCTACCTCTTACAATCTGTTTATTCATTTTGACCATTCTCTAGTGTTACTTTGGGTCCATTTAACTGATTGCTACCTCATATTCGTGGATTTCACTGACCTCTACCTCATATTCGTGGTCACTAACTAGTCATTCCCTGGCATTGTAACTAGCGGCTGACAGCTTTTTATTATTGTCCTATCTCCTACACCCACCATCACAGCCTTTCTAAAATGGAGCTCAACGGCAAGCACACTTTTAGAATTAACTACCCCTCCACTCTCACCAAAAAAGCCACTAAACGTTTTAAACATAACTTCTTGAGGTCGCACCCTGAAACACCCTTTGCCGACACCTACTTCTCACCGGGCAATGGAGCCCTGAATACCGATATCATCTTCCACACCTCTCGCAGAGCCCAATGGAGAAAAACGTTCCTATCCCTACTCTCCGTCTCCTCCACCAAGAAAACAACTCACGGCCTAACCCTCTCTATCACACCTTCCCACCTCTTCCCTGGCAGGACCACCATTACTATCTACAATAACGGGATTGTCCTAATTCAATCCACGGACAAGAACTTGGAACTACTCGACAACCTGTTCCCTAAGTTCAAAGAGCACCTTTCCAAGCCGCAGACCCCCACCCAGAATTTCACCAGCACTATCACCCCTGACGTCGCAGCCCCCACCTACAACACCTCTTCCCCCAGCACCCCAGTAAATGGCCCACAGGCTGTTAATGCCCCACACTCCCCAAGGGCAGTCACAATTATCTCCACCTCATATACTAGCCTCCCCTCTAACATGACCCCTCTTACTCCCACTCATTCCCCCTTCATCCCTACCCCCCCTGACATAACAACTCCCACCCACAACACGCCACCATCTGAACACGTCACCGCTCGGAGTCTATCCACCCCCCTTCTCCCTTCCCCCCCACGGCAGACCCCTCTCCCTCCCTACTCCCTCCCTCGAGTCTCTCACACCTGACACGACAACTCTCACCCACAACACGCCACCATCTGAACACACCACCATTCGGAGTTTATCCACCCCCCCCCCCCATACCCCCAACGGCAGACACCTCTCCCTCCCCACCCCCATCCACGACACTTTCACCCTCCCAACAAAAGATACAGAACACACCGCCTCCCTTACCTTAGCATCCCCCTCTCTCCCACCTCCTATTCTCAGCCCTCACTACCCTCCCGTCTCCCCCACTGACTTCAGCCTTCACTCACTCTTCTACTCTCCGGCACAGTCTCCCACTGACGTCACTACCTATGCCTCCCACGCTCCGCCTGCTTCACCAACTTCACCCACACCCATCGCTCACAAACACGCCCACACTTTGAATGCCATACCACTCATTAGCACCACAGAACCTTCCAACAACGCTAGTATATCCCCCCCCCCCTCGATACCTTGCCCGCTTTCCAACGCACTACTCAATCATTCACCAATGGCTCTCACCACCAACACCATCCCCAGTGCACCTCCCGACCTGACTTTATCCACCCTCCAACAAGTCAAAGAGGATATTCTACAAATCAAAAAAGATATCCACGCAATCAAAGACCTTCTCTCCCCACAGCCCAGCCTT
This sequence comes from Lissotriton vulgaris, assembly GCF_964263255.1. Taxonomy (NCBI): domain Eukaryota; kingdom Metazoa; phylum Chordata; class Amphibia; order Caudata; family Salamandridae; genus Lissotriton; species Lissotriton vulgaris. Next base: position 236,085,486 of record NC_141696.1, read on the forward strand.
CCTCCCACGATCCCTCTACCCTACAAACGACACACCCTTCCTACATACCCTCGCCTCCGACGACACCCGCGCTGGCCGACTATCCCCGTTCGCAACAACTCCCACCGCCCCTGCCGTGTCCTCAACCCATTGTCGGACTGCGACCTATGCTCTCTCCTGCGCTCTTATGGCCCAGGTCCGGTTAAACACATATCCAACACACACATCCCCATACCCACAATTCTTACAAACCCTCTGAGGCTCCCAACACTGAACAACAGAGGTTCCGTCCCTAACAACCTCAGAAAAGTTCCCCTCACACTAGAAAGTTCGACCACCCTTCTCTCTCCCAAACTCAAATGCATCCTACTCAACTGCAGATCAGCCCAGAGACACGCCTCCGACATCGCTGATCTCGTCTCAGCTAGGGATCTGGACCTAGCCTTTCTAACGGAAACGTGGCTTACTGAAACCTCTACCCTGATTATTGACATACTAGTCCCCCCCCAATTATCACATCATTAAGTTGGACAGGCCTCCTGGCAAGACGGGCGGGGGAATTGCATGCATTTTTAGGAGCAACCTCTCCGTTACTATAGGCACCGCCCCCTCCCTCTCCTCCTGTGAACTCCTCTGCCTCGACATCACCAGCGAGGGCAAACAAGTTTGTGCTGTATATCTCATCTACCACCCGCCTGGTGACAATCTCATATTCACCCAACAACTCATGGACATGATCACTTCCAATGCCGGCCGGCAGACCACCCAAGTCTACCTGGGTGACTTCAATCTCCACTGGAACGATCAGAAAGACACAGTGGTGAATAGTCTCAAAACTCTCCTTAATGCGCTTGACCTCACCCAAATATGCGATAGACCAACACACGACAAAGGCTCGATACTTGATCTCATCATTACCAAAGAGAACTCTACACAATTGGAGGCGATTCTACCCTGCGATTGGTCAGATCACCACATTATCACCTTCTTTATAAATGAAAAAGTTAAACCTAACCCTGCTCAACCAATCAAATCCAAAACTTGGAAAAGAGACATGAAGAATCTTAACCCCTCTACCCTGCCTCCCCACATCGGCAATCTCCTCCATCCCCCTTCAGGTGCCTCGGATGTTCAATCACTGACCGACCACTACCTTGACTCTATGAAGACAATAGTCAATGAAGTCGCCCCCCTGCAATTGAAGAGAGTCTCCACCAAAATTTCTAACCCCTGGTTCGATGACAGACTCAATGACGACAGGCGTACTATGCGAATGGCAGAGCGCACCTGGAGATCTGACCCTTCAGCACTGCACCTCAAAAGGCTTAAGAACAAGAGAAATGCCTACTTCAGGAAAATAAAGCGCACAAAGTCGGACTTCTTTAGCCGCCAGTTGGACCAAGCAAAAAACAGGCCAAGAAAGCTGTTTGAACTAATCAAGACCCAAAGAAAGACACAACCCCTACAATCAAACAGCACAACAAGCGACACCCCACACTGTGAAGCCTTCTCTGCTTTCTTTAAGCTAAAGACTGACAACATAAGAAATGACCTCATCATGGATGTAGGCCGATTCCCCAACCACACCAGAATGGCTAACACTCAACCTAAAAACAAGGCAACTTGGATGTTCTTCGATACCTATTCGGAAGAAGCAATTCACAAACTGCTCTGCACCTTAAAGCCCTCCAATCACCTCACAGACCCTCTACCTGCTAGTGCTGTAAAAGACTTCATCCCCGTGCTCCTCCCTCTCTGGACCAAAATCGTCAACAGCTCTCTGCAACAAGGCCTCATTCCAGACTCCCTCAAGGTGGGGCAAGTCACGCCTATACTCAAGAAACCTACAGCTGATCCGTCTGACCTAAACAATTATCGGCCCATCACCAATATCCCCACCCTGGCCAAATTGCTGGAGAAATGTGTCCAACTCCAACTAACAAAACACATTGACCAATACGACCTCCTCAACCCTCATCAATCAGGTTTCCGAGCGAAACATAGTACGGAAACAGCTATGACACACATAATTGATGACGCCCTCCAAATTCTTGATCGCAATGAGTCCTGCCTCCTCATCCTTCTTGACCTCTCGTCAGCATTTGACACGGTCAAACATGAGAACTTGCTGGAGCTGCTAAGCACTAGAATGGGTCTATCGGGAACTGTTCTCAAATGGTTTTCGTCCTTCCTTCACAACCGGTCTCAGAAGTTCAAGATCGACAATGTGCTATCTACACCTGTGCCTGCAGATCTAGGGGTACCACAAGGATCCTCCCTCTCCCCCACACTGTTCAACCTCGTCATGGAACCGCTCGCCACCTTGCTCCAAGCTTCCAATGTCGAATTCCATATGTACGCCGACGACACACAACTTTACCTAAAACTACAATCCCCTGAAGATATCAAAGATCTGAATTCCACGCTTATTAACACTCAATCTTGGCTGGCCGTTAATCACCTCAAACTAAATGCTCTGAAAACTGAGTTACTACTCATCTCACCCCCGGCGAAAATTTCCATCACCCAAACCTGGCTCAATAACTTAACAGCACTCAATGTCCAACCCACAATCGTAGACTCGGCGAAATCCCTAGGCGTCACTCTCGACGCCAAGCTCAACATGCAGCAGCACGTTAGCAAAGCCACAAAAGCAGCTAATTTCCAAATCAACACACTAAGGAAAATTAAACCCTTCCTCCCTGCCGAAGACTTCCAAACTGCTGTACAAGCTTTAGTCATCCCCCGAATAGATTACGGAATTGTGACCCTCAGCGGACTACCGCTATCCACAACAGCACCCTTAAGAGCCTCCCTGAACGCTGCCGCGAGACTCATTACTGGATCAAGAAAGCATTCGCATATATCCCCAGACTTAAAATCGCTAAAATGGCTGCCTTTTGAAGCCAGAATACAGCTAAAAATTGCAGTTATGACACATGCAGCCGTGCACCACAATGCACCCAACTACCTCGCTCAAAAGTTGTCTATATCAGGAGGGTCGAGATCCAATAGAAGTACAAAAAATCTACTCCTGAAACCTTGTAGATTCCGGAAAGAGAAAACATACAAGCGCTCCTTTTCAGGAATGGCACCCAGGATCTGGAATGCGCTCCCCCCTGAAACAAGGCTTATCTCCTCCACTACACTCTTCAAGAAAGAGGTGAAAAGCATCCTTCTGGCCAAGATCTCCTGAACCTCACAGGTGCTGGATCAGTGACTCTGCATTGCTTTGTACCACTGTTCTCATTGTCCCTTGGCACCATACTTCTACTTGATGGGGACACTACTACGCTACTCTCGTCTACCGACTAATATAGGATACACGCTGATCCACTCTCCCGTTGCCCTCACTCAGTGTTCTCTATATACTATAACACTGGTATAAGCCATCCACATACCCAAGGTGTACCTGAACACCCCTGTAGTGTGATCAACGACTTGTGCTGTCTTATATTACTTGTTTATTTGATTGTATATGCATATGTTTTATGTATGTTATGATAATTTTTACCATGTTAATGACTATTACACTGCTCCCATTATCTCTGTTCATTCCTACTGCCCCTACCTTGTCCATGTGAAGCGCTCTGATATCTGTAAGGATCTTGTTCGCGCTATATAAAACTTTGAATAAATAAATAAATAAATAAATAAGCTGCCTCTGACTCTGAAATGTTGGACTCCAGGTCTGTCATTTCCTGTGTGCGGTGCCTGCGCCTCCCATGACGTAACCAATAATTTTGCCCCTAGTGGTGGCTTTCAGAGCCTCCCAGGTAATCTGCGGGGACTCTACCGTGCCAGCGCTGGTGCCCATGTAGCCTTGTATGACTGGGTGGATATGAGACTTGGCTTTGGCATCCTGCAGCCACCAGGCATTCAGGCACCAGCCCCGCTGTGAACGACTTGGGCCGATTCGCAGCCGTCATTTAAATAAAGAGTGATCTGAGTGACCACATGAATGCATGTGCAAGTCACACACCCTAAAAAATTCTGAGGCTGGAATAAGAAAGTAGTCCAAACGGGGGATGACCCTGTGCACCCCGGAGTAGAATGTGTAGGCCTGTTCCCCTGAGCGGAAAGCTGCCACGTGTCCATCAAACCCATAGCCTCAATAAATGGGGAGGTCTCCGGGCCGTCTGCTGCATCAGGAACAGAATGACATGGTCTCCATGTGTGCCGAGTTCGAAGCAGCAGCTTCCTTCATCGCTGGCCCTGCCTCGTAGCGTCACGTTGAGTGGAAGATGCGGGCGAGTATGGGGTGGATGGGGTCCCTGGGGGCAAACTTTGTGCCATGGATCTGTGTGGCCTCTCTACCGCAAAATCAGGATATAGCGTCTTTCCCTGTACCCAGGTTTTCAGCCATGTGGTCGATAGTTGGGTGAGGGACATCCCCTCCGCACCCTTAGATACCACAAGTAGCCTTATTTTTTACATGGTGATCGACCTTCTGCATCATCCACCCGAACTTCTAGTTGGCTCACGGTTTTCTAGAAGTCGGAGATTGTTGCTTTTAATATAAGGCCAGTGTTCTCCATGGTTGAGCTACGACTCTCTCGCGTAAGTCCTGCGACAGCAGAGAGACATTTACTTTCAGTTCGCCTTTTTTCCCTTCCAGAGATGATCAGAGGTCTTGGATTGGTTGGAGTTTAAGAGCAGGGTTATCAGCTAGCGCTGGCGTGGCCGCCAGGGGGGACTCCTTGCTGGCCATCCCGCGGGTCTCGCATATGTATTGATGCACTCCTGGGAAATCTGGGCCCTGGGTTGCTTGTCCTTCCCCATACTGAGCCCAACCAGTTCCCCAGTGGACAGAGAGGGTAGTGGCACTACAGCAAGCCCCCACAGCCTTAACAGGAAAGAGGGGGGGCACAGACCGCTGCTCACTCGCGAGTAATTCCAGTGCCTGGTAGGCAACCCCCTCCCCCACCACCCACTTGCTGAGTCCCAGGGAAGAGACAATAGTCTGGTCTGCGAACCCTTGCAGGGGCCCCAGACAGTTGTTAACCACCAACAGCCGCCTTCCAGGGCCACTCCTAGGGCAACGTCAAAGGGTGCGAGCTCTATAGTGGAGCCATGGACCAAAAGCCTCCACACCCACAAGGCGTGCCCTGTTTCATGCCAATCCAACCTGACCAGCCAGGTATGTCCCTCTAGCACCATCTCCTGCCACGCTACCACCATTCCCGGGGGACCCAGTTCCCCACTGCTCCTCCCTGTTGTGGCCTCCTGATCGAAGCCAAGGGGATGACACCCACCGCCTCTGAGCCCCACAAACCTTTAGTTTGATTTAAGCTAGGACATTTATGGCATTCCTTACAATACCAGTGTGGAAAATTATCTTCCACTAAGTCAAGAGACAGTTTAATTAATGACCAAACCTAAGATGGTGGCATTTATGTCTTAAGTAAGCACTGGTGAAGCTGTTGCTCAGGATGGTTTATAGATGTTCTCCTCACCATCTAGACTCGCAAGGGCGGTATTGGAGCCAGGTATTTTTGTCCTAACCTAGGGCATTTTAATTTTGTATTAAATGCATCAGCAAAACAGCTAGATTTCATGTGGTCCAATTTCACTTATTTATAACTTCTTGAATGTGTGCTATTTCCCTAATCCCTTTTCCCTAAAATGTGTGTTTTGTCTTTGCAGTCTTTTATTGCAAGTGATAATTTTTTCCCTTCTGTTGCCTTGAATGTAGTATTTATGACTGATTTGTTCAATATAGCCTTTGCTTTTAAGAGTGCACACATCTAGAGGTAGTGATTGTTCTCTCTATAGACTGGGAGTACATTACTCAAATGCTGTTTCATTATTGTTATAGAAAAAGTATACATTTTAATACGTTTATTCCCCCCCCCTGCAGAGTGCGACGGTTGACATGGAAGAGAATTTTAATTCGTCACAGAGAAGACTTTCCCCTGAATGGCCTGTCTGATGACATAGAAATTCAGAAGCAAAGAAAATTTTCCAATTTTGAAGAAAAAATATTTGATGTGCATGGGACTAGAGGAAATCACATGGACCTCGGACAGCTTTATCAGTTTTTAAACGAAAAAGGATGTGCTGACGTCTTTCCTATGTATTTTGGAATTGAAGGGCAGTAATCTGATTTAGAATATGTATCCATTTAATATATTTTTTTATGGCAAAGCATATCCCTAATTGTACTAAACAGAACTTTAAATCAGACTTTTATATGATGAACATTTTTTATTTTCATCTTATTACCTGCTGTTATCATTCTAAGAAAAGTTGCTTTGAAAGAAAAGTGGCAATATGATGTACAATACCACCGTAATAGATGAATTCAAGATTAAATACAGAGGATGAGCAAGTATTTTTATTTTGAGAGGCTCAAACAGTTCAACAATTATTCATAAATAATTAATTGTAATAATTATTTATTTGATGGTGCATCAAGGTGGGATTAGCGGTGTACAAATCTTTTGTTTTAGTCTTGTTAGACTGCTGGAGTGATGATACCTCCCATTAATGCAGTCCAGATTACATTTTTCTAGATGCTGTGGGGCCAATACAGACTGAAAGTTGTAAATCTGCACCTACAGTTCAATAATCTCTCATGAGTGCATATTTGACTGTATGGATTACACAAAACATTTCCAGGTGATGTTCGAAGCCTCATCATTAACAGCTTTCCATATGTAATGCGGGGAAAGTTTTGTGCATTACTTTTATTCGCTTTGTTGGAGGCATTTCCCCACTATGCAAGTCTACGCATTGTTGAGTTGATTATGGTGAGGTGCTTGAGTGTGCTATAGGGCTATATTTTGCATTCACCAGGAATTATTTTTTCTTCCTGGACCAACCCCTTTTACTGGTACCGTCAGGCATACTGGGGATGTTACCTCTCATCCAGGAAAAGCTTTGCTCCTGCCCTTGGCACAAGTATATCTTCATTGATTTCTGATGTGGGAATGGGGTCAGCGATGACTTCGAGTATACGTTCCAGTTTGTGAGTATTCCCAAATTTTCTTGGGGAACCTCGCTGTGAAACACACACTTCCAACCTCTTGAGTAGGATTTACTCATTTGTAAAAGAATGTACAACTCAAGGTCACCTTTTATGAATATCTTTCACATGCAGAAGTGGCCTGATAAATCAGACCCTTTAGATCAAATCAGTTCTGATGGCAGACCTATATTTGTTTTCATATGAAGGAATGCAACATTTTCAACAGTAGAGAACATTTTAAGTCTTTCATTTTCAATTAGTATGTGAAATAGACTCCTCACTTGTATCAAATAGGCATTCTTGGGTGAACATCTTGCACTAGTTTTGAAATCACATGTCTCCTGTCTTTGGGTTTTGAAACTGAAATATGTTAAATATACCTTATAGGTTTTACTTCTTAGTATTTGTGTGGATCAAAGTTGTTTTGGCACGTACAGCACACTGAACTACCTTTGTCTAACTATTTTTAAAACCGGTTGAGACAATTGTAAATGTTGATCATAAAATACTACAAAATTCCAAAGTGCATTAAACTAACAGTTCATAATACACCAAAAACTGTATATTTGAAACACCACCTCAAAAAAAAGAAGCAGCTCATTCAGGAATATCTTATCCTGACACTAAGTGCACCTCTAATACAATTAGGAATTGCAGAACACATTTCTACTTAATCTAACTGTTGTAGGTACTGAAAGCCCAGTTTATAGTATCTAAAATTCATAGGCCGTAATAGTGGTACTAAAAACCAGGATTGTGCCGTTTTATAAAGGAAATGAAAAAGCATAAGTTGTACAATAGATTGGGTTGAATGATTGTCCCAGGGAATATGGAAAAATTATCGAACCAGCTACCTTGTTGTTGGAAATCAAAAAAAAAAATGTAAAGAGCACAGCTGTAGCCTAGTCAGATATAGTCTGGATTGCGAGTTAAGAACAACTGTAGCTCAAAATTAGGGGATAGAATGAGGTATCTTTCCTGAGAAGACATCCGAAGAGCATTAGCTTGGCTTAAGTTACGGCAGTGAGTAAAAAAATAAAGACCTTACCCAAGCTTTCGTTGCGGGCAAAGTAGTTCAGGGATTGTAAATAGACCTGGAACTCCTAAGCTTGAAAAAGTACTGTTAATGTAAGTAAGTAAAGTAAGTAGGTGAATGTCGTATTTATAAAGCGCACAAATGCCGAGGCGTCTTGGCGCAAGGGGTGACGTGTCGCAATTAACAGGGCTCAGTATCAGAGTTTATTTATGGGGGAATAGCCATTGACCATTACCTTAAAGTGAAGCCTATTAGGCTGTAGCCTGATTGTAATCGGCAGCTTGATCCACAGTTTGGCTGCCCGGTGGGATAGGCTTTTCCCTCCCCATCTGGCTTTTTGAATCTTGGGAATCTGAACTAGCCCTGTATTGGCTGATCTAAGATTCCGTCACAGGGAATACCAGAGAAATAGTTTCTGCATGTCCATGGCTCCCCCAAAATACAACGCCTTATGTACCAGACAAAGAGCTTTAAATTCCACACGCAGTTGAATTGGGAGACAATGAAGCTGCCTAATGCTAGCGGAAATGGAGTGATCTTTAGGGATATTATGAAGTACTTGTGATGCGGCATTCTGTAATGACTGCAGTTTGGCAGTCTGATACTTTTGATTCCCAAAAATAATGCATTGCCGTAGTCAATTTTTGAGAGGATTAAAGCTCCTATTACCGTTTTCCTGAGGTCCTGAGGATAAAAGGCAAGTTCTTACTCAGAATCTTCAATAGAAAGACGCATGAGGAAGTCAGGTGATTGATCTGTCCTGCAAAGTGTGGAGTGGTGTGGCTCACTGGTTAGAAGCGGCAGACCCAAGAGCAGAGGACGACCCGGGACCAGGGTTCAATTCCTGACGCGGCAGGGTCGTGGACCAGGGTCAGCGGACTCGATAATTCTCATCTCGGTGCCTACTCTAACCAGGGATCACACTCGGCAACTCCGGGCATTAGCTTGCCTCATCTCCACAACGGCCCCCCACATACGCCGGGGATGCCTGGTTTCACCTTGGAGATACCCAGTAGGGACCCTCTCACAGGGAAAGCCAGGACGGGTTCCCCAGCGGTCTACTGCGCAGAGATACTCCTTCGGGAGTCGATTCTAGCGCATTACAAACCCACAATTAATTAATTAATTACAAGTTTAACTGGTTGTCAAACATTACTCCCAGGCTTCTTGCCTTAGTAGATGGAAAGGGGAAGTTACCTGCCTCAATTGGCCACCACGTTTGATTCCATATTGATGGACCCTGCCAAAACTTTATGACCTCTGTTTTATCTGTAATAAGTTTGAGGAAATTTAAATTCATTCAGCCCATAATACACTTCAGACAATTGTGGAAGCAAACAGCTGTAACTTCAACCCTATGCGAGATAAATATAACTATCTGGATATCATCCGCGTATGAGATCAACGTGAAACTGTGTTTTCTGATTAGTTTGGCCAGATGGGTAACATAGATGTTGAACACGGTTGGTGATAGAGCTGATCCTTGTGGTACTCCACAAGGGAGGCAGAAGTTTTCTGATTTAAGATTGTCCAAACAGACCCTCTGCTCCCTGGATGCCATGAAGGAGGAGAGTAGGGTTAGAGCCGTCTCTTTGATACCTATTGCCTTCAGCCGCCGCATTAGCACCGTATGGTTAACGGTGTCAAATGCTGCTGATAGGTCAAGTAGGATAAGGATGGCTCTACCCCCCACCCCTCTCCCCCTCCCCCATTCAACTGTCTACGAATCTCCTCTGTGGCCATAATTAGGGCGGACTCTGTGGAGTGGCGAGGGCTGAAGCCATGTTGGGTGGAATTTAGGAGGTTATTGCAAGCTAAGTAGTGGGTTAGTTCCATGTTAATTGATTTTTCTAAGATTTTAGCCGGTATTGGTAGACAAGATATTGGACGATAGTGTTTCACCTCAGTGGGATCCAAGGAGGGTTTCTTCAAAATAGGCCTAATGCATGCCTTTTTCAAAGAACCGGGGGAAAGTCCCAGAACTACTCACCTCATTTAAAAGAGGGGTTAAATGTGTAATGATCTGTTCGGAGACCAGGTGTAAAGTGGCAGGAGGACATGGGTCAGTAGGAGAACCTGATCTGGTCAGTAATAACAGATTATTAACTTTCTCTATTGTTGGAGTCGAGAATCTGGACAAGCTACTGACCGTTAGATTCTCATCAGTGGTATTATCATTATTTTCAGTTGAATTGGGCGCAGACTGACTGTACTGTGGTTTTAAAAAAGTTTGCAATATTATTACAGAAATATTGGTCTGGTGTGAACTGTTTACCCTGCTGCCGTTTAGAAAGGACAGTAACCGTTTTAAAAAGCGCCTTAGAGAAGTTTTTGGGCGCATCTATTCTTGTTGTGAAATAATCCATTTTGGCTTTTTTGATTGCTTCCTTGTAGGCTAGCCACGGAATACAAGCAGACTTGTCAAGGGCCATACAATCTGAGATTATATTTTCAGGGAGGCCCAGCTCATGTGATTGCCACAATTTATCCCACAAGGAAATAGGAGCCAGTCTTAATAGATCTTCTAAGTAGGTCAAAGTAACCTCATTATGACAAAAGAAGATAGCTGTGCCTAAGGGCACTAAAAGTAATCTATGCAGAAAGCTGTTTTGCAATTTCTGCAAATTAATGCTATTGCAGTACCCCCACACCCCTGCCCCATAAGAGGCAACTGAGAGGCATTTATATTGATACAAAGCAAGCATCTCCTTTACTGGCCTGTGCCCAAGTTTTGATGCAAAACGAAATATTCCTTAAGTTGCTCTTGTAAATTGAATGGTTCTTAATGATCACAAAGGACCCCATTTAAGCCTAGAGTCAAAAGGAACACCTAAATAATTAAAACTGTCAACTTTTAAGTTTGTTGATCCCTCTATCTGATAATTTTTTTGTTTGGTGCTTTAATGACCACAGATTAAAACAAAGTACTTTGACCGATTAACCTTTAAATCAAAGGAGGTCATAAATTCTGTAAAAATCATCCAGTAGCCTCTGCAAACCAGTGGGAATCAAACGATTTTCCACCCTCGGTGTATATGCCCTCTTTAAAAGAATGTGCCACTCAGGTCCATTTATATAAATTGAGAATACAAATGGACCTAAAATATGGCTTTGCCGGACTCCCTGACTACAGTTTATGGCGACTGTGCTCTCCAGAAGAAGAATAACAAATCCACGCAGAGGTATCCCAGTATAAATGATGTAAGAACCTAACTAAGGGTTTTTCAACCCCCAAACTCACCAAGATTTTCCACAATTTTGAGTGATAAATAGTATCAAAAGCACATGATTAGTCCATGAAGGCCAGATGTAAGGTGCTGTATTTAGCTTGCACATATTTGCCGATTAAAAGAGAAAGATTTAAGCACTGATCTGTTATGCCAGTCCCCTGTCTAAATCCATACTGTACATTTGAGATTATATTATCTGTCTCGGCCCAATCTTCCAATCTAGCCAGGAGAACCCTGACGAAAATCTTTTTAGTTGAGTCCAACAGGAATATTGAACAATAACAAAAGGGATTATTTCTTTCCCCTTTCTTAAAAATGGGCACAATGACTGCTTCTTTCCAAGTGGGAATTAAAGGCCCAGTTATGGCAGCACAAAAAACGTTTGTGAGCAAGGGGGCCCAGGAATCTACATTTTCCTTAAAATGTCCACTGCAGTGCCTGCCCACAGTTTGGGTCGCCGTTGTAAGGACGCCGTGCGAGTAGCTGCTTGGGAAGCCTTAGAGGCGTGAGGAGTTACAGCCAGTCACCGAGGTGCTGGAGTCCTGGTATTCCGAACCATTATCCGCCGTGCCTTCTCTGTTTAACTAACAGCCCACTTCTTTTATTGCCTCATCCTCTGTGTCTGGTTCACATGGGGAGCCATGTGAGTCTTGGGCGTGCGGCCGGGAGCAGACTGGTTCGTCAGTACAGGACAGCAAGCAGCAGGGTGTGGGGGGATCCGCACAGAGTATCTCGCTCCTTTGTGCTCCAAGATCCTTTCCAAGGCCTCCTACATCAACACAAAGAGAAGAGCAACCGGATCAGCCAGTAACCAGGGGAGGGAGAGTTAAAACTCTGCCCCCAAGTTACTAGAGCTCACTACTTATCACTTGGAGAGCGTTTGGTTCATACTCCGGTCTTTGCTGACATGGGATGCCTGTGGGTGGTGGTGGCGGTGACTGCCTGACACAGGCAAAGCGCAGACACTCCAGCTCAACTCGCTACTGAGGGCCATATTGCTAATTTGTGCCTACTAAAATGCAAATCGGCTACAGTTAGTCCCTGCGGCCCCGCCCCAGGAGCTACCCTGGGGCGGGGCCGCAGGGTAGCTCCAGCAGGAGGTAGGAGTGATTAGCAGGGGAATTGAACTTGCAGAACAGCGCTTGTCCCTTTCTGTCTCCCGTGACTTAGTGACTTTACAGAATTTACCTGCGGTATCTCTGGTAGAGGATGGTACGGATATTGACACAAACATGCCAAGGGAGAGGCCGGAGGTGAGGCCAGGCACCTCAGGAGGGGTTTTTGACACCGTTGGTGCCCAGACTGGGGTTGCCAGGCCGTCTGAAGGGTCACAATCGTCATGCCATGAACTTGTAAATGGTGTTAAGATAAATGGCCATTCGGACAAGAGAAAGTGGTTCCAAATCAAAGAGGCAATGTTCGCGACAAATAAATACAGTGCATAGCCCTAGACCAGGCCCTAATCCATCGGGCGGGGGGGGGGGGTATGATGCCCCCAAGCTCATCAAGGATTTTTCCAGCCGTGACTTGGCTTCGGTGATAGGCAGTTTGAACCTGATCTTGACCCGCCTACAGGGTATTGAGAAAGAATTGGCCAAATTGAATAACGCTCCCATGGCGCAACCATCATAATGGACCCAGCTGCCTCACCTCCCAGCCTTTGGATCCTAGAGTATCTAGCCCTCCGTCAGTGCTGTCTAAAATTCCATCAACGAGGATACAAAACCAATACAAGCACAGGGCCTGGGATCAGTTAGTGGACAAGGGCAAGGATAGGCAGTTTCTAGCTAAACCAACAGTAAGGGAGATGACTTGGAATCAAGGGGAAGGACCTTTGGAACCTACAGGCCACCTGGAAACTACGGGCCATAGGCTGGCTAATAGCTTCCCCAAGCTGCCACCGGCCCGCACACCATATGTTTTAGTGCTGCAAGACATCCCAGTTTTAGCCCCTCACACTTGGGCCTTAAAGAATAAGGTAGCCCACTGGCTTCGGGTCAAATCCAGGTGGCACATCGATTTTTCTAAGGAGGTAAAAATAGATGAATTCCCTTAATCGGGCCTGGAAAGAAGCAGGAAGTCGTTGGGGATTGTACTAGCATCAATCTTTAGTTTTCAAAGATGGTTTAATCATTATTAATGTACTTTTACTCACAGCTCGCTGTTTAGAGTTCATCTAGGTTCAACTGTTAGGATATTTCTTTAGGCCAGAGGTTCTTTTATCCAGATTCATCCAAAGGAGTCCCTCGTAACCAGGGGTGGAGAATCAAACCTTTAATGTAGAAGTCTGTGACTCTTTTGATGCTCTTGCCTTCCTGGAGGATTTGGTTTGGCCTGGCTTCACCCCAGCCTGCAGGGGGTTGTTTCGTATACTGTATTGGAGAGGGGGTCCTTGTGGTCCATAGAGACTGGCCCCTCTATTGAATTCGAGCCCCCTAGGCCTCATTTGCTGATTCCTGGGGAAGAACGGAATGGGTTAAAGAGTTCTGTAGGGAATATTATAAGTCCAGAGCATAAATTCAAAAATCTCGATCTCCTATCTATAACTGACCCTGCAGACACTTGTATCTCACATGGAGTCCTTAACCTTTCCTACTTCTTCTCTGACATCTGATATAAAAAGAAAAGGAGGGCCTATGCCCCCATTTTTGCATATATCCTTGGATACAGTTGCCCTTTCCTCGCCAGTGGGGCCCCCTCAAAACACAGTACCCAAGTTGAAGACCATCCGTTTTCACGTATCCTACAAATTGTTCAAATTGTTAGCATAGAATACCGCAAGGATCTATTCTAAATTAATAAGATTGGGTCTCTTTTATTTAGGGCTTTGAAATAATCAGTCTGCAATAAATATGGGCCACTAAGAACTTTTATGTGGATGGCTTTCAATCCTTTTGCACCTCTGCAAGACCATCCCTGGCTGGGAGAGCAAAGGGTGGGCTTGTCATTTATTTGTCCACTTAATATTTCTTGTTCTAGGGTAAAGCTTTTGTTTTCGACTCATTTGGTTCCAAAAGTTATGTTCTTTTCGAGCTTAGATCCAGTAGACTTAATGATCGTGAACTTTTACTACAACCTGTTTGACCATCTCTCTTCAGATGTGGTAGACATGCTGGTCTATCATGTGGCAAAATTGAATTGTAATAAGAGCGCCTGCTGTCTGTTATGGGTGGGTGATTTTAACTGTACCTTGTGTCCTTTTTGTGGGGCCCCGGTCTGTGGTTTGGAGGACCAGTTCAATCAAGAGTTGAACCATGAACAGTTTATGAGGACGCCATGAATAAGATGATTTTTATCAGCAGCCTTCTTTTTGACAGTGAGTGCACAGTTTTGATTCCCCTACCCACATTTATTATTGATTTTGTGCTAATGTTGAAACCTTACAGTTTTCTGATATCAGCCTTTAGAGTATTGCCAAATTCTTTGAATGACCACAATCACCTTACGTTTACTTTCAATTGTCAGCAGACAGGTGTAGGCAAGATCTTGGACCCAGTTCCTATTGCTTTCTCTGCAAACGGGTCTCTTTATTAAATGGGATGCTGTTAACCCAACCCTGTTTTTGAGGTCGAAATTGGCTTAAAATTTGGAACAAATGATTTATCCACTTATACCCTCAAGTGTGAAAATAAACAGTTTTGCTAGGACATGCCAATCATTTTCCTTATCACTGACTTTGAATGGCAAGCCCCGTTTCTCCCACTCTACGACGGTTTAATTCACCCTGCTCTGCAGCCTATAGGTCTTTGAAATTGGCCCTAAAATCTTGCCAAAGAAATCGGGAAAATAATAAATCTGCTCGTTCATTTTACAAAGCCACAATCAGGGTTAGGAAAGTTAAGCTTAGAGAGTCAGCCCTGACTGAGTTCCTAAAAGCAGGAGAGTAAAAAGATCCCAAACCTTTTGGGGAAGAAGTTACTCGATCCTAGTTTTGTCTGTGCACCTCGTCTAATGTTGACTGCTTAATTTCGGCTGAAACTTGGGTTGCTCACTTTTCTCAAGTTTTTACTTCCGGGAGTGAGGCCCATATAGAACAGGGTGCCCAAGATTTGATACGACCTGATAGGGAGATGGCGTCTGAGTTCCATCTTGCCATTAAGCATGAGCATGTAGCTCTAGCACAAGTGGCAAGGCACCAGTCCATAATGGGGTCCCAGTGATCATTTTTAAGGAAAATGTTGATCTATGGGCCCCCATGCTCAAATCGTTTTCCGTGGTAAATGTCTATTTTTATAACATTTCTGAAGAAATGTATATTTATTACAATGCAAATCTATTTTCTGAAGTAAATCTGGTAGATCCAGTAAAGGTTTTCATCGCGTCTCTAAAGTTAAATAAGCAGATGTACATATTTGCGACTAAATACTGAAATGCCAATAAAAATAAATATTCATAATGTCTTTTCTATTTGCTGGAAAATATTATATCACTTATTGACTATGCAACCTGTCTTGTAATCTATTACCAGAAGGATTCAGTGTATGCTATCTTAATCTTAATAGTCATCTCACTTCTGATGTAACAAGAAAGCGCACATTATATTTTCTCAATGTTCCTGTTGTCTGTTAAATACACAGTGCATGGTGAAAAGTAAGCTCCATGTCCTATTACAAAGACAACTTGGGTTCCCCTATGGTTAGGTTAAATGTGGCCTATCCACAAATACTGCGTTATAGATTCACTTTCACATAGCTGGTATAAGATCCACATTCACCACCGTGAACAGGGTTGGGAGAGGTCTGGTAGTGATCTTTTGAGATTCCAGATCTGTCCACAGAATACCAGATTTGGAGATCTGTCCTTCGCAGAACGCTTAATAGTCTTAATTGCCAAATATTCTAAAGTGAGTACTGGTGGGATCATCGCTTAATAACTCTTTGTTGTGAAATGACAAACGCTCAACACAGTTTTGGTCACCTTTCCTGGGGACTTTAAGAAATGGTTTGATTAACGCCATGATGTAATTAAAAATTGGGATGTGGATTTTGATTTTGATTGAAAGATGGTAAACTCAAGATAAATGAAAGGCCATTTATTGATATATATATATATATTTTAACAAGCTCATATAATCATAGCCGTTTCACTATTTTTATTTTGAAGATTTTTGTACGACTTTGAGCTCATTTTTCCCTGATTACCATATCTCTTTTTACAAACGGTCCTGACCTTTCATTACTCTGCCACATTGTTCTCCCCTTTTCACAAGTGCTTGGGAATTACCTAGATCATCAAGCAGGGCTTGAAAAAGCTTCACTGACATTTTAACGACTTTGTAGTATAAGTGCATTTTTTCATGGTGCGACTCACCACCATATCCAGTTCCTGTTTTGTCCATCTACAATTCAAAACTCTTCTCTGACACGTTCCATTTTTAGGCAGTTTATTCTGATGTCTCCTCTTCTACGAAGGATGAGGCTTTGCTTATTTTTCACTAGAAAAAAATGCCTCTTTCTGCACTGGATCCTACTAACACCAGTCTTCCAGCAGTGAAACAATCCTGCATGTTCATGTACTGAAAATGACATAAAAGAGGGCCCAAGCAGTACTTCTAATTTGTGTGGACCATTAAACAAATATGTCACTTAAACTGAGTGGTGGTCATATGATTAAGAGTGTAATGGTGGAATAATCCACAAGCCAAAGAACATATGTAATCCAGCATACTATGTACCACCACCTCTGCTGAAACCAAAAGGAGCATGCACCCCACTGTCCCTAAAAACAACCTTCTAACCCAAGTGAAGGATTTCATCCATAAGCTTCCAGTGAAGCCACCAACATACTTTTTTTAATTTCATTTTTGTGCATTTCTAAGGCGTGATATTCACCCAAAAGTATCTTGGCACCAACCTAACAGTTGGAACAGAGCATCAGTGCTAATCATCGGTGAATTACAAAACTTAACACTTGAAAACGACCGGACTTTCAAGCTTTTCCTAAACCTTATTAAGGGATGGCTCACTACACAGAAGAACATTTAGTTTATTTCACAGCTTTGCGGCTGCAATTAAAAACTCCCTTCCTTCTAAGGTGCGCCAATAGCCACCAAACAATATTTATTCATATCATCAATGCCAGCAAGAAGAAATATGGTTAACAGGTCCACCTTTGAAGAAAGAAGTGTTTTGCAGGTTCATGCATTTTTGTAGAAGAAGCAGACTATTTCAGATGCAGTGCAGTGGTTCAGTGGCAATTGTCCTTGAGTGAATCAGCAGTCTTGCACATGCTGTATAATTTATTTCAGTCTTAGACATCCCAAAATTGGAAAAACAGAGAATGAACCACCATGTAGCGGATGAAAGATAAGGGCATGGCATTAGCTTCATCTATGCACTGAGACTAATTCTAAAACAATTATAAGAACACCCTGCATAGCACCAAAATGTCTCCTAGAGGACGGATGCTATATTCGAAGTTTCAGATATGCCTATAAGGGTTGTGGTATGAACTTAAAAAGAGTGGATGAGGTCAGGAAGAGAAATCGGGTGCAAAAGGGGAAAATGAAGGCACATGCAGATCAAAGATAAAGTTGTAGTATTGGTATCTGAGACTGTGACTGGGTTTATTGTGGATCCACAACAGAAAAAGAAATTACACCAAGTTTAAAAACAATTGCCACTTAAGATCTTTGCCATGAAGGGCTCAATGGTCGTAGCAATGTCAAGAGGGTGTAGCTTGAATTAAACCATATCAGACTTCCATAAGTTCAGGTTCTTGCGTGAAGTTAATTGTAGCTGACGAAGAACAGAGATGAAATCAATTGGACAATTTAAACAACTGACACAATTACAAACTTAGGCTCCATGCTAGGCGATTAGTAAAAGTTGCCAAAAGACCCCCGGCAACTGACTAAATAGATGTGCTTAACATAAAATTAAGTGGTAGTTCTGGTGCATTACCGAATTTTGCATATCAAGGCCTGACCATCCAATTTCTCCCTAAATGCAATACTATTCAACACACTACTACCGTACCCACTGCCCCTGTCAACATAACGCAACCCACTCTCACAGTCCTGTCTCTTAATATACAGGGCCTCAACTCACGCAACAAAAGGCACTAAGTATGGGGATATCTTCCCCAACAAGACTCCAATATCTTTCTCCAAGAGAATCGCCTCCTTAAGGAAGACCATAAACTCATACTTCACCCACTATACCCCCACCAATACCGAGACTCACCCACCTCCAAATCATTAGGTGTTCCGATCCTCTGTAAACCACATATTGGCCACCAACCCTCCTCTTTTACCTGTGACTCCAAAGGACGTTGCATCAAATGGATTCTACCCAAAGGCAACACCACTCTCACAAACATTTATATCTGAAAGAGACACGTTAGTGATAGATTCCTTACCTTAGAATATCCCCAGGCGTCAGACTGGATCTGGAAATTTTTGCGTAGCAATACCCCTGCACACCGTCAGGCGTCGTCCGCTGCTCCGCGTCCGGCGTCGTCGGCGTCGTTCGCGCCGGAATGACATCGTCGGAGTACCTAGACGCTGCCCATGCGCGCTGACGTCAGTTCTTTTTTCCGGGCCACCTAGCGCAGATCCGGAGAAGCTCCCCCTTAGTCTTTTTTTGACTAAACCTTTTGATCTTTTTGATCATCTCTCTACTCGAGTCTTGGACTCAAACGGTGCCGGTAGGGATGCCCGGGTTCAAACCCTGTTCCAGGTGCGACCGACTGATGTCGGTTAAAGACCCCCCATCGCCGGTGCCTCAAGTGTTTAGGCCTCGACCACGACGACTGCGCCTGCCCCGACTGCCAGGCCCCGACGACTAAGGCTAGGCGACAGCGGTCTCGCAAGCGACTGGAACTCCTGCAGTCGGCCCCGCGCCGCACCCGGTCCCGGTCCCAGTCCCACGGGAGGTTGAGGGACAGGTCGCGGGGTCGGAGCCCTCGCAGCTCCGGGAGTGGTCATCGGTCGTCAGGATCCAAGTCCTCAGGTAAGAGGCATAAGAGGTCGTAGAGACATCATCGTTCCTCCGACCCACCCCGATGCTCGCACGATGTGGGGTTCGGGTGACACCACCCACGCGGCTCTGCCAAAGTCGCAGTGGTCGCCGTCTGCCCCACACCTTCGGGTCCCTGGGCAAGACGCGACGCCTGAGGGGATCGAGCGGTACCTCATGGCCTTGAGGTCCCTCCCTCCTCAGCCGGGTTCCGTGGCGCCTCCGGGCCCAACGGCCCTGGCTGGAGGTCCTAGCGGGTCGGATGCTTCGGCTCCGACGCCATCGGGTGCTTCGGCCCCGGCGACTTCGGTCCCAGCGCCGCAGGCCCTCTCTGGATCCGCTTCCAGATCCGGGCCATCGCCGATACCGGCCCTAAGGGTGTCACCCCCGGCGCCTGCTATGGGTGCCGTCCCCGATCCTACCCCTGGTCCGGTTCTGGCGCCGCATCCGACGGCATTTGGAGATTTCTATTTCCATGAGCAGGACCCATCTGTTGAGCCTGTACTACAGGAGATGGGTGACGAGGGTTATTGGGAGGGGTCTGAGGACCCTCTGGCACGGGAGTGCCAGTCACCACAGGACTGGACAAATGAGCTTGGGGAGGCCAGTGGCATTGACACTTTGCCAGACACTGGATTTGTCTCCCCTCCCACCGTGGCTACGGAGGAGGGGGCTGCTTATAGTGTAGTGTTGATACGGGCAGCCAAGGACTTAAACCTTGAGCTCCCTGTCGCGGCCGTGAGGACTAACCTCCTCACAGAGGTCCTTAAACCGAAGGCAAGCTTCAGTGAGCTGCCGTTTAATGAGGCCTTGTGTGACGTTCTTGTGCGCACTTGGTCCAAGCCCGCCACAGGTCCGCCTGTGGATAGGAACGTGGCCAGACGCTACCGCCCGCCTTGCTTTTTGTCCACCCACCCCACCCCACCCCACCCCACCCCCGAGAGCCTGATCATCCAGGCCTCCACTTCCCAGACCGCATTCCCACATTCCCGACGGCCCCGCCCGATCGGGAATCCAAGAGGTATGAGCAGTTCGGGAAGAAGGTGTTCTCGTCCCTCAGTTTGGGACTGCGGTCAGTTAATACTGCATGCCTCTTGGGCCGCTATACCCACACCCTGTGGGACGCGGACGTGCTGCCACAATGTCCGGAGGAGGTCCAGGCAAAACTCACCCAAACCCTTGCGGAGGGTCGAGATGCAGCATGGTATTCCATCCGGTATGGGCTGGATACCACGGACTCACTGGGCAGGGCGATGGCAACGACAGTGGCGGTTCAACGGCACGCCTGGTTGAGGTCCGCCAACTTTTCGGCCGATGTCCAGGCCACTCTGCTGGACATGCCGTTTGATGGCCGTCGCCTCTTTGGCGACAAGGCAGACCATGCGCTTGAGCGATTTAAGGACTCCAGGGCTACGGCCAAGTCCTTGGGCCTCTCGGCCCCTCACCAGCAAACGGGTGCCTTTCGCTCCTTTCATGGCCAAGGAAGGGGCGCCCCCACACGTGCTGCCAGCCACGCGCCGCAGAATGTCCAACAGCGCGGTGACGGCCGTGGAAACCGCCGTGGCGGCGGTCGGGGACAACGGCGCAGCCAGTCCACACCTTCCCCCGCAGCACCTGCCTCAAAACCCTCCTAGTCCGTGCTTTCAGGCCATTTGACGCCAGTGGAGGGCAGTGTTCGCCATCACCTCTTCCACTGGCGCACCATCACGTCGGACAGGTGGGTGCTGCAAATCGTCCGAAGGGGCTACTCCCTCCCTTTCGAGGCGACCCCTCCAGCCATGCCACCGCAATTCCACCGTGACGGGGATCACTTGCAACTTCTGCAAGAGGAAGTCACTGCCCTCTTGGCCAAGGGGGCCATCGAGCGCGTTCCTGGCCAGAAGTACGGTGTGGTTGTTACTCACACTACTTTCTGGTACCCAAGAAGGGCAAATGGGGCCTACGCCCTATCTTGGATCTACGGAACATCAACGGCTTCCTCCGGAAGGAGAAGTTCAAGATGCTGACTCTGGCTCAGGTCTTAGCTGCCCTGGATCCAGAAGACTGGATGGTAGCGTTGGACTTGCAGGACGCCTATTTTCATATTCCCGTCCTGCCGGCCCACCGGCGTTACATCAGGTTCACAGAAGGCCACAAGCACTTTCAGTTTACCGTGCTCCCCTTTGGCCTTACTAGCGCCCCACGGGTGTTCACCAAAGTGATGGCGGTGGTCGCAGCTCATCTGCGCAGGTTAGGGGTTTCAGTCTTTCCCTATCTCGACGACTGGTTGTTGAAGGCGGGCTCGCCCCGGACAGTCGTCAGCCACCTCCAGACTACGGCCGATCTCCTGCATCTGCTGGGGTTCTCCATCAACGTGCCAAAGTCACACCTGTGTCCATCTCAGAAGCTCCTCTTCATCGGAGCGGTTCTGGACTCGGCGCAGTTTCGGGTTTATCCACCCGAACAGCGGGTTCGTGTTATTCAGGCTCTGATTCCGATCTTTCAGCCTTTATCCCGGGTCTCGGTCAGGTTAACGCTGCGGCTTCTGGGGCTGATGGCCTCCTGCATCCTTCTGGTGCATCACGCCCGGTGGTGGATGCAGGCTCTGCAGTGGGACCTGAAGTTTCAGTGGGCCCAGCATCAGGGCAACTTGTCCGACCATGTCTTGATCTCGGAGGCACTGCAAAACAGCTGCAGTGGTGGCTCACGGACCGCGATTGGGTCAGTGGCAAATCCCTCTCCCTACCCCACCCGGAGCACGTAGTTGTGACGGACACGTCCCTCCTGGGTTGGGGAGGCCACATGGGAGAGGCGGAGATCAGGGGTCTCTGGTCTCTGGCGGAGTCCCAGCTCCAAATCAACCTTCTGGAGCTGCGGGCGATCCGACTTGCACTGAAGGCATTCCTCCCCTCTGTCCGGGGGAGTGTAGTGCAGGTGTTCACGGACAACACCACCGCCATGTGGTACTGCAACAAACAGGGCGGGGTGGGATCGTGGACCCTATGCCAGGAGGCTCTACCTTGGTGGTTCAACACCTGACAGGTTCCCTGAACGCCAAGGCAGACGAACTCCGCCGTCTGTGCATGATGGATCACGAATGGCGTCTGAACTCGGATGTGGCGCAAGGCCTCTTTCAGCAGTGGGGAGAGCCTTGGTTAGATCTATTCACCACAGAAGAGAACGCGCAATGTCATCAGTTCTGCGCGTTGGAGTTTCCAAGGCAGCACTCGCTCGGGGACGCTTTTCGTCGTGAGTGGAGTTGCGGTCTATTGTACGCTTTTCCGCCTATACCACTTCTGCCCAGAGTGCTGAAGAAGATCAGGCGCGACCGGGCCCAGGTTATCCTTGTGGCTCCGGACTGGGCATGAAGATACTGGTATCCCGAGCTACTCAGCATGTCAGTCGATCCCCCGATTCGTCTACCTCTTTGGGAGGACCTTCTGTCGCAGCAGCAGGGGACGGTCCTCTACCCGAACCTGTCCAGTCTCCACCTACAAGCTTGGAGATTGAGCGGCGACAGTTGAGGCCATTTGACTTGCCTCCCGAAGTCTGTAATGTCATTCTGGCAGCCAGGCGTCCCTCCACAAAGTCGGTATACGCCTGCAGGTGGAACAGATTTGTGGCATGGTGCACAGCAATGGCTGTGGATCCACTCTCTGCACCCCTTTCTGAGGTTCTCCTCTTCCTTCTTTCTCTTGCCCAGCAGGGCTCTGCTCTGGGCACTCTCAAGGGCTACCTTTCTGCCCTTTCAGCCTTCTTAAGGCTACCTGATCAGCCTTCCTTGTTCAAGTCCCCCATTGTAAACCGATTCTTAAAGGGCATCACTCATATGTTCCCTCCTGTTCCTTTCGTGATGCCCCAGTTGGACTTGAATCTTGTACTTACCTACCTAATGTGTGCTCCCTTTGAGCCGCTCCATAACTGTCCTCTCCTCCTTCTTACCTTCAAGAATGCTTTCCTGGTTGCCATCACTTTGGCCAGGAGAGTGAGTGAGCTCCAGGCTCTTTCTTCTACACCTCCTTTCCTCTCTGTTCATCCGGACAAGGTTGTGTTGCGGATGAGACCTTTGTGCCTGCCCAAGGTTGTCATGGCCTTCCACCTCGGGCAGTCCATTACCTTGCCCACCTTCTTTCCGCCTCCGCATCCCTCGAAAGAGGAAGAGAGGCTCCACCGTCTGGACCCCAAACGTGTGCTCTCTTACTATCTGGATCGCACATGCCAGTTCCGGGTGGATGACCAACTCTTTGTTGGTTACGTGGGCGCTAAGAAGGGAAAGGCGATGCACAAGCGGACCATCTCGCGGTGAATCATCTTGTGTATCCAGGAGTGTTACTCCTTGGCAAAGAAGGAACCCCCTGTGGGACTACGGGCTCATTCTACCCGGGCCACGGCGACTACCACTGCCCTGGGCCGAGGATTGCCCTTGCAGGATATTTGCCAGGCAGCTACATGGGCCTCGCTGCACACGTTTGCAAGACATTATTGCCTGGACAGACAAGTCCGGAGGGATGGCTTCTTTGGCCTTCTGTCCTCCAGGTGATTATTGGTTCGCAGACCCACCACCGGTATTGCTGGGGTATCTTTTCTAAGGTAAGGAATCTATCACTAACGTGTCTCTTTCAGATGCACAAGTTACTACTTGTGTAATGATATATCTGTAAGAGACATTAGTTAGTGACAGATTCCTTACCGACCCACCCATCCTCCCCGTTGTGCGAACCAGTATCTAGGGTTAAGGTCATCCCCTTTCAGGGCCCTAGTTTCATGGCACCAGTGTTGGTTCTATCATGGATCTGCGTATCTGGCGCGGAAAAGCTGTGTATCAGAACTGACGTTAGCGCGCATGGGCGGCGTCTAAGTACTCCGACGTCATTCCGGCGCTAACGACGCCGAAGACGGTCGCGGAGCCGCGGACGACGCTTGCCGGCGTGCAGGGGTATTGCTATGCAAAATTTTCCGGATCCAGTCTGACGCCTGGGGATATTCTAAGGTAAGGAATCTATCACTAACTAATGTCTCTTACAGATATATTGTTACACAAGTAGTAACTTGTGCGTCATTAACACATCACAGGATAAGTACTTAGGCAAACTCCTGCCAGATCAGCTATGCTCTGCGAGTGGTCACATCCTAGTGTGGAGGGGGGTGGTACCTCGCATGGCGCTGGACCCAGAACTAGACAGAAAAAACACTTTCTGCCAAGGTGCAGGTGTAATGTCTGCCCTCAACTAGTGGACCTTCGACTTGTTGACTAATAGAAACCCACCCTGGTGAAAAGGACTATTCTGTTTTCTCCCATGTTCATGCCACCTACTACTGAATGACTATCTCCTCATCATCCCTTAGCTAATCCCCACCTTAGAATCTGTGTCAATATCCTACTTCTCCATCTCGGACCACTCCAATCTGACTCTACCATGGAGAAAGGGCATTTCCCTCAATATGGGTCCTCCATGCTGGCGACTCGACCCTCAGAGACCCAGTAAATAGGGCAACTATAAACCCTACCATAGTGGATTACTCCATCAAAAACGCCACTCGGGACACCTCCCCCAGATACTATGGGACGCTTTTAAAACTGAAATAAGAGAGGTACTTATCACCATAGACCGCGGCAGAGCACGGGAGGTGTGACTTTTAGAACAAACCCTTTCTACTGAAATAAAAAGAACTAGAACACATAGCGAAACACAAACCCATGAAACACAAATCAGCCATGGTGTGAGGCCAACTAAAGGCACACACAACCACCCTCGCAAAACGAGCACTTCTATCCATGAGGCAATGATTTTACGATAAAGAAGATAAAATAGAATCATTTCTGGTATGCAAGATTAGACTACACCAAACGAAAACACTCCAGTGTATGGTTAAAATATGAGACTGATAATCTAGGACTTTCCGTTCCGGTCCAGAGGACGCCGTAGTAGGTTCGGAAGCGGAGGAGCGCCACAATACAAGCACCGAGTATGCACTCCGCCCGCCCTGGACACGTAGAAGCATGGAAATCCAGTGACTCACGATTTTTTACAGCTAAACCAACAATTATGGTTAGCTTTCATTCGCATGGTAAACACACCTTAGCGAGTGTGTAAAAATGCGTTACACACGTGGTCATTAATTTTCACCACCCACTTTTTTACTTTTCACCATTCACCACATTGATAAGGTCCTGAAGAAAGCCTACAACATTTTTTTTATAAAGCTGAAACATGTCGACCTGACCTAAGGATAATTCAGACACTTATAGTCCAAAAAGATTATCCATGTTATTTTTTTAACCTTACCCTGGTCCACTAAGAATTAAGGGCCCAATGTAGGTAATAGGGAAATACTGATTCCTAAATACCGAATTTTACTGATTCAGTATTTAGGAATCGGTATTTCATATGTAGGGAATAATTCGGTAACAAATACCGAATCATTATTATTCCTTATTACCCATTCGGTAATACGGAATCCCCTACCCATTCATTCCTAAGGGCTTGGAAGCCCATAGGAATGAATGCGAAGGAATTCGGTATTAGATTCGGTATTAAGGGGAAGTACTTCAAGGGTGTCCAAAGGACACCCACTGGCACCCCTGAAATGTGCATGTGTGCACATGTGGCGCACATACATGTCCTAAGGGCATGGATGTGTGCCACAGGGCACACTTCAAAAAGCAAAAAAGTGCTTTTTGAAAGGAAATCGCTATTTACCACCAACTAGGAGATGGTGGTAAATAGCGATTCCTTAAGGCTGAGGACAGGTGCACTGTTTTAAGTGCTACCTACATTGCATTTAAGGAATCGGTATTACCGATTCCTTAAATGCAAGGCAATAAGGAATCAGTATTTACCGATTCCTTAATACTGAATACTCCCTACATCTCAAATGCCTAAATACCGGTCGGTAATGGTGAAATTTAACGGATTTCACCGTTACTGACCTGTAATGGGCCACCTACATATGGCGCAAAGTTTGGTATAGTGAGTCCCCCAGAGGTATTTTTAAACATCACCACTCGTACCACTTCATCACACACAAAAAAACAGCTCCACTGTAATCAAGTGTCGCAGCACTGTCAGGTGGCATTCGGCTGCCCAACTGCGAACCCAATGATGAAGCATGACACCAACCAGGTTGGTGTGTGAGGGTTCTTTTAAGCAATTTCTGTTGTGTCAGACACTACATGACATACTAGTCACTCTAGGGTGGACCGTCTCTGCTGATAATACTGTAGTGTTCAACCTTAGAGGCAACAGAGTGTGATGCAGTTTGTATGGGGCATTGATGTTTTTGAATGAAAGACATATTTCCAAACTCAGGTCACAATGCAAGGTCTCCAAGCCCCTCACAATAAATTAATAGTAAGAAAAAGGCCAAAAGAAGGGTAGGCTTGGTCCAGTGGTGTTCTTAAGTCACCTACTCCTTGTTCCACCTTTCTTTCCACCTGCCAAGGGGCCAGTAATAAAAGTACAATTATGGGTTTTTTGACAGCTACAGGTGGGGCTATTATCAAATAACTTGCTACAGCTGAAGAAGAACCTTGGCCTAAATGTAGCTGTAGCACCCACAGACTTAAATACAGTCTCTCCAACTCCTACGGGAGATCCTGCCATTGGGCCAGGGTCCGGGTCCAATACTATTGAATTTGAGGAGGGTGCCAAGTTAACAAGTAGTATAACTGTGCATCGCCCTCTGGAGGAGGAAGGGGGTATGGGCAATACCTTGCCTCATGACCCAGGCCCACTAGAACCTAAAAGAAAAAGGAGGGAGCTGCTATCAAATATTAGAGAGGAGAAAAGACCAAAGGATGCTGCAAGTAAATTAGAGACTATCCTAAATCAAAGTAAGAAAGTTAGTGGAGAGCCCAAACCAGCGGATACAACAAACCTCGAGGCCTTAAAGGACAATCTGCTGGGTAGGATTGAGGCTTTATTCAACCCATGCTTGTATGAATGCCTCTCCAGGCGATTGAAAAAGTGGCTATTAATTTCATGTGGATGGGATATTCTGATTCCTTAAATCTTGGCGCAACCACATCACTTAACCCTGCCACTCATCCAAGTGTAAGTGGGTTGTGTGAAGGGAAAACACAGAATATGATTTTGCCACCACAGGCTGTTGAGCAAATGGCATTAGAACCCACCGGCTTCCTAAACATGCCTTGCCCTCTCTCAGACGTTGGTACTCTTCCCCAGCCCCTTCGACCTCAGTCCAGGGATTTCTTTGTGATGTTCCAGCATTGTACCCAAGATTGCTAAAGCAACTTGGGTCTGGGCTAAATTGGCAATACGGTCGGAGGTTTAACCCGAGGCTTCCCCTTTCGTTGTGGTATTGGGGAATGTTCAGTACCTAAAGGAAGGAGCAACAGAAGATTTTACCCAGAGAACAAGTCGCCCATTGGCTTAGCATTCACACAGGAGCAAATGTGTTGATTAGTAATTCTATCATTATGGCTAAACAAATTCCCTGTTGGGGGGACAGTTTGGCAAGAGATTTATGGATCACAGTACCAGAATGTTTAATAAGATTATATAGGGATAATTTGAGCATTAATGTGTTGATCGACATGATATTGGATGGCCCCTAGGGGTTAAGATGGGAGGGAATGTAGAAAGTTTGATGTACGCAGAAGGTGTATGGTCAAGATTGGTGTAATTTGTGCATAAAAAGCTAATTTCAATCACAAAAGAGGGGCGAGGGTCAGATAAGTTTAGACTCTACCACCCCAAACCCCCAAGGACCTAAACTGTACACACAAAAGGGGTGGATAGAGTAAGTAACATAAAAATACATATATACACAACAAACAGAGAGGGCCCCAATAGGGCAAATCGCTCTATTTGAAAAAACTGCCCTCACTCACATACCAAGGTATGTGACATGCTTCATCATTGGGCCTGCTTACAATACGCCCTGGTGTACCCCACACAGGGCGGAGCATGAGGGAGGGGGAAAAAATAATACATTTCTCAACACAACATCTAATCAAGACAGCTGAACATAGACAACACTTAACACATAAATTGGTGAGAATCGTGCAAACACCAAGTGATCTCAACCGAAGAGTGCGACAAAAAAGTGCAGTATGAGGAGTGAATAAATCCTCGTATTCGTGTCTCAAAAGCATCCATTCTGCTGCTTCTAACCCTTCCATGTGTGGGATCGATGTGTAGAGTGCTGATACATCAACTGTACACAGCCAAAGTTCATCATCAGCAGAGAAGGTTACTCTCTGCAATTTTTTTAAACAGTCAGTGGTGTATTTTACAAAAGTTGACCATTGTTGCACTAAAGGTTGCATGTAATGATCCAGATATTTCCCTAATGGCTCATGTAATGACCCACAACCTGCCACAATAGGCCGGAACGGTCGAGGAACCTTAAAGAAATTCTGAAAGGTCGCAGACATGAAGAAAAAGATCTAGGTCAGAAGGGCATGATGAAGTGTCAGAACTGTGGACATTGTGGAAACGTGTTGGTTGGAAACTCATTTGCACATCTGCAAACTGGTAAAAGGATAACACTTAAACACACATCTGATTGCAACTCTAGTGTTCTGATATATGTAATTAAATGTCCATGTGGACTTGTTTATGTTGGGCGCACTTCAAGGAAGGTGAAGGTGCGGATGACCGAGCACAAAAGTATGATACCTACTATGAATATGAAATCTTGTTTGGCTGTACATTGGCAAGAACATGGTCATACAATACCTCAGCTGAGATTTACTGTATTAGAGAGATTGGTTACATGTTGATGTAACAAGACTATTGGCACAAAGAGAAACATACTGGATAAAGTCCCTTAGGACACTGATTCCCTATGGACTCAATGATAAGATAGAGATGATTTGCTTTTTGTAAATATAATGTAAATGTACTGAATTAAATACTTGATTTTTTCTGTACGGGTTCACAATCACATTTATGCATTATCAGATTTCATGCTCATAAAACCTCACAAGCACTTATTTCATATTAGGGGATTTTTACAGGATTACTTATGAGAATAGCTTACACACACGTTAACGGTTTAAATTATTTATTTTTAGACAGTAGTCCAGTGTACCAATTAGAATTTGAGTGAACGAGAGAGAAGTTATGTCATGAGATCCAATCTGAGTTTGTTTAGAACAAGCGTGTGTAAACACACGCCATCTTGGATAGAGGGAGTAGGTTTTTAGTCCGTTTTTTGTGTTTGTACCTATGGTGACGTCAGACGCCAAGTATAGGCACTCTGAGATTGTTCGGATTCACTGGGGCAGCGTTTGGCAGACTTTTCGGACAAGCATACGACAAAATAGGTAAGAACTGGGCGTTTTAGTGAGGCAGAGAACCTTTTTTAAGTTCCATCAGGAGTATGGATAGTAAGCTTATTTAGCGTCATTATTATTGTATTTCAGAAAAGGGGAAGAGACAAAGGAAATAGCGTTGCGGTCATTAAATTTGGACATAGCTTCAGAAACAAGTGAGTGACTATTAGGTGTCACGTATACAGGATAAACCTACTAATAGACATGGCAACTTAGAGGTTTACGGACGACATTACTTTCCTTGCAGAAGTTCGTAAGAAAGTCAACAATCATTTTGGTACACCACGCTTACCCGTTCGATTGTGGTCAGTGAAGGTAGGAGTGTGAATAAGTTAGAGGCATGATTTGTGACACCTGGGCACATACACGGTTTTTTGGTGAATATTATTTTGGGCACTGACAGTGCATGGTATAGTTTTGTTCTTTGTCGTTTCTAGTTTCACACTTTTTTGTTTTTTTCAGTCACTTGCACACTTTTGCGAGCATGATAATTGGGAATACACTACATGTGAGAACCTAGCTGGTTATTCTCTGGTTTCTGCTAAAACATTCTGTGGATTAAATGATCTATAATGAATTAATTTTATTAGAAAGTGCAAACAACTCACTAGCATTTTATGTATAGTGATAGATTTTAATGTTATTTGTAGAGCATACCCCTGACGAAGGTGCATGCCGAAATGCATTGGGATATGTCTTCATGTGTTGATATTTGAAGAGTTGTTTGAAGATTTCAAACAAACGTAATTGATGACGAAAAAAGAAGAATAAAAGCGTTTTTGAAGAAGGAAAACTAAACAACTGATTTATGGCATTTCTGTTTTTGTTTAGCTTTTGATGTTATTACTTTACAATGATTGTGCAATGTGATGATCAACAGTCGTTTGTTTAATCTTTGAAAACATTTTCTTGAAATATTTCTTGATACGAATTGGTTGGAAAGTACACATAAAATTGAGAGCATAGTTTGCATCACGCAATAGTGGGCCAGTGGACAGTGCACCCCATAACACAGGCCTCTGTGGATTATCCAATTACTATTATGTTGCAATTATTAACTGGAATTGTACCAGACTGATATCTTACATTACAGTGGAAAGTCCCAGAAACTGCCTACTTGGGACACGTGGTCAGCAACAGTATGTTTCGGACCTTAAATGGTATAGCACTGCTTAGGGCTTTGATAATTGGTCAAATGAACTATGCTTAATTTGTGCTAAATATGTTATGATGCTGCATCCTTTGCGGTTTGGGCCTATAAAGACTGTCAGAAACATCACATCTTTGGACATTCAGTGACTTTGCTGATGTCTCCGTGCCGTACGTTAATACATTGTTTGTTGGTCCTCAATAAACTTTGCTATCTTTTGTCCTGACAGAGTCGTATTTGTGGTATTATCTCTTATTTCAGCTACTACATTATATTATAGATCTCGCAACTAGTAACATAGGTTGAAGGTTAAGAAGGAAAATGGAAATTAAAGATGAGGCCAGACAGGATCTAGTTTCAGCCTCTACATCAAAACATTGTGCTGAATTCTGGCCAGTTGTTAATCGCACTCAGATGAGGGTTCAGTTTCTTCCTATTTTCCACTAGATTTATGAGAAACCCATTACAAAGGGATCTATAATCTAGGCGAAGACGCTTCACTGGTATTAACATTAAGATGAGTGGGTGTCTCTGCCCCCTACCCCCTGGGTTTTATGATCATAATCATATCATCCTGATCTGCTGTGTTTCCTCCTGCCTAAGAGAGCCACTTGCAAGGCCAACATTTTAGATATCACGTCTAGTAACCAAGGTCGAAGGTTAAGGTGATCGAAAGTGATCCAAGCTGCTTTATATGCACACTTAAGGGAAACATGCACCTCAGAATTAGAACAGTGTCGCAGAGGATCTTACAATCATTTGGAGGTTTTATTATTATTATTTTTTAGCTTGGAGAGCGCCTGGTTACTCCAACGGAGTGACCCCGGGCTAAAGTGGCCTTATCTGTGATTGCGACGGTCGTCCACTCCTTGTTCCTGCTATCCTCATGGGTCACCTTGCTACTCAGAGATGGTTTAACAAATATTGTATCACGGCCCTTAGAACACTTCACCAGGCCCTGAAAATTAACCCCAGAGATAAAAACCTCACTGCTAGTTGCAGGAGGTATTACAAATCCCAAATTCTTAGGAGAAAAAAGGAAATTTAGGATGAGGCCTAGTAGGATCTACTTTCAGCCTCTGCATCAAACATTTTACTGAATGCTGTGCAGCTGTTAATCGCCATCTCTTTAACACCTCACATAAGAGTTCAGTTTCTTCCCACAATCCGCTAGATTTATGACAGGCCCATTTCAAAGTGATCTATACTCTAGGTGATGACGCTTTACCAGAAGTAACAAGCCGAGTGGTTTTTCACTACATTGTCTGTGGGTATTAAGGAGGTAAACAATGCCATTCTGGCCCTCGAGAAATAAGGCTCCAAGCCCTGATGAGATCCCAGTTGACCTCTTTGTAAGTAAACCAGTATTCCGGTCCTCAATTGTGGTCGATTGCATCAATGCAGCGGTGCTGGTGGGCCCACCTAAGTTTTGTCCACCTCACCTGGCATCATCCCTATTTTTAAAAAGAATGACAGGACAGCCTTGCAAAGCTACGGCCCCATGTCTCTGATAGATACAGTTGTCAAAGTTGTAGGGATGATGATCCTTAATAGACTTTCAGTTTGGGCAGAGGAAAATTGGGTTCTTTCTGACTTGCAGTTCAGTTTTAGATCGGGTCTTAGTATTAGTGACCAGTGTTTGAATCTGCACTTGATTGTAAGCAAATAAGTGAATTCATGGTCAGGGCACCTTCACCTTGCATTTAGGGACCTTACATCTGCCTTCAACAGAGTGACTAGGGCCAAGCTATGGCCAAATATGCTGTCAATGTAGGCGAAACCCGACATAGTGTACGTTTTAAGTGATCTGCACCAGAACATGTCTACACTGATGAGATAGAACATGGATGGCTCCTGTACCAAGTCATTCAAAGTTAGTTGGGCAGTGCACCAGGGTTGCATTCTGGCTCAATTTATTTTTACCTTGTATATATTAATGAGCTGGAATCTTCCCTATTATCGAGGAATACAGACTCCTCGTTTGGTGGGGTCATGTTTTATACCCACCCTATTATGCACTTACGATGGTGTCCTGTTGTCCTGTACCACACTAGGCATCCAGCTATTAATAATTTCATTTGTCACTTTTATGACAGATTTAGACTTGTCCACAAATTATAGTAAACCATGTGTTATGACAATAGTCCACAAGTCCACAAAATCCATGCAGTTTTTCTGCAGATGGACATATTTTTGAAAGGGTCCCCTCTTTCCCATACATCGGGCCAACTTTTGACTGTAATAGTACTTGGTCTTCTTCTGATGAACAAGAAATACACTCTGATGAGGACAGTAGGGGCCATTTTTAGGTTGAGCCATGGCTGCATAGGCAAGACACGATCTCTCCTAAAACCTTCTTTGTATAGCATGGCATGCCACAGTTTCGGCTGCACCTTTGGTTTATTTGTGGTGCAGAACACGGCTGCGTGTTTAAAAAAAAGAAATAATCACTTTTCTTTGTTGTTTTCAAGTGCCCCATGCTGTGCTTTCTCGTTAATATAGAGGCCACAACCCTTTCTTTAGACAAGCCGTGTCTAAAGAAAGATCCACAGCCGTGATTAAAGTGAAACCGCAGCGTGGGGCACTTGTACAAAAAAACATTTGTCACCTTAACAAATGTTTTTTTGGGTAAAAGTTCCCTATACCGTGCTTTCACTTAAATGGCGGCTGTGCCCCTTTCTTTAGACGCGGCTCATCTAAAGAAACGAGCGTGGCCTCTATTTACGTGAAAGCGGGGCATGGGGCACGGGGCACTTGTAAACAAAAAATATTTGCAATGCAACAGGTCTCGCATTTGCGAGAATTTAAGCTTTTGTTATTTACAATGTCAATAGCTCAAACTCTTACAAATAACTCTTGTAAATGCGACACCTAATGCATTGCAAATGCCTGTTGGGTTTTCTTCCAGGTTGGGTAAAAAAGTTTCAGAGGCCATGATATAATTGTATCAGGCTAAATGTGTTGGAGTTGCCATGTATGGAGGTGATGTATAGAGTTACATGGGAGCTGATTCATTCAGGTTATTGACGATAAGTTTTGCAAAAGATTGCTAGGCGAACCCCAGTGCACACCTTCTTATATCAAACACCAGTAATTGGGACTGCCCTATTTGAATTATAATATTAGTCAGTGTCCCCTTATAGAAGGCTTACTATCTGGACCCCACCTGAGTCCAAACTAAATATGATGGTGCTGTAAGATTGTCCATTTTTAGACAGATGGCATGTGATCCCATGGCTGAAGTATGTGAGCCACTGTTGTAAGATAGGGATAAATAACCTTTTTGTGGACCCACATAAGATTGTGAAAGCGGACCTCTCATGGATTCTCAACAACTACATCAGGGGAAGAGGTTCAATAAGGGAACAGAAGGAGGTGATTAAACCTACTACAAGAGACTACATCATCTTGAAAACAACTTTTTTAATGCAGTCGTATCAAGGGGTAGTTTCAAATGTTCACCTCCGTTTTTAGTTATCTCGCTTTGGGTTTAATATGTTCCACCGCCTTTTGTGGTTTACAAACCCGCCGGAACCCAACAGACAACTCAGCCCTTGTGGGTGTGACGGCACTTCCATTCAGGACACTACACACTTTATCATGTTTTGTAGAAACTATAAAAAACCTTCACAAGGTTTCTAGCCCTTTGTTTGGGAGGCTAAATTTCACACAAGTGTGACCTGCTTTGATGCGCTTTCAACTTTTACCGGTTATCGATGCTTTTTATGCTGTTGCTAGTTTCTTAACTGTGACAGATAAATTAAGGAAAATAATAACTTGAACCTGCCGAACTTTTTTATTTGTTTGTGATGCATTTTAAATGTTTTACCACTTTTATGGTTATGATTTTATGATCTGAATAAAGTTTGATGATGATGAAAGACATATGCAAACACAAGAAGACGAAGGACGAGCACTGAAACTTTTCCGATACTCAACCCCAGTTGCAGATCTGGGTTGAATCCATCATCTTTCTTTTGCTCACTTCGTCACCCCAGTTCTGACATAGCTATATACAAATCAGGCTTGACCCTGTGCCTCATGGGAACAGTTGAGCCCGAACTGCCCAGCCAGGTCTTCCCTGGACCGGAAACAAGCATCCTGGGACCGGGTTCGGTGTAACACCCTCATCAGGCAGGCTAGCTTGAATCCAGTGGCAAAGTGAGCAAGGGACACACGTCTGGGCATATATCCTGCTAACATAGGGCGGACAAAGCAAACACCAGGAGATGATGTGCAGAGCGCTGAAACTTTTCAGACACGCCCCCAGTCACAGATCAGTATCTTTCTTTAGCTCACTTCACCACCCCAGTTCAGACCCAGCCATACGAAAGACATATGTTCATATTCTTGAGCTTGTGAGGAGGCGTGAATGGGATGAGAAGACAACCTGCTCTGATGATGCAATGAGGACAAGGATACAGATTCTGATTGATACAGGTGCATCCGTGTGAGAGCCAAAGTACAATTTCAAAACCCACCCCAAATACAGGGTGACAGACTGTCAGGACCCAGATACTTAAACAGAAGCAGAATTTAATATTTTGCCGCCCAAAGCCTGAAACGGTAACCATGAGGAGAAGTCAAACTACGACAATGGTCTAGGGGAAGGCATAGGAAAGGAACACCAGGGAGTAGATACCGGTAAAAGGAAGATCGGGTAACTGATGTCCTCAGGAGTGAATACTTACTTGAAATGATTTGCTGTGATTAACATAACCACTCCTACTTGAATAAAAAGATGTTTCGGGGTGGAGTCATTGCTTACACAACTTGATCTTGTTGGTGCTTTGCTTTTGGTTTTATATTGTAGTGAGGCCGAGTTGCAACCCTAAGCATTCAAAAAAAGGGAAAAAAATCACTATACTATACTCATTCCAGTCCTTTGGTTCTAAAAAACAACTTTCCACAAATTCTGGCGCCCACACACCTAACAAAATAGGGTGCTGCATTTCTCTGTCTTTGATGAATGCAGCTTACAGTTCTTTCTAAAGGCACAACGAACCGAAGACTTTTCAACTCAGCAGGTATCTTGCTTTAGCACATTGTCGTCTACAGGTATGGTTGGAGATCCAAGGCTTGATGGAGGAGGTATGTCCCGCCCCATTAATGGGTCATAATCTGCACTGCAAGACCTAGAGGATTCCATTTGGTTACTGATTGATTGGGGAAGCTTGCTCTTCTGGTGCTCATGGAGGTATTGGGTGCATTCAACATATTACTATGGTGCTATTGTGACCTGTTTCATGGAAGAAGAAACCTGTTCAAAGCTACAAATCTGCAGAATTTTGTGCCTAGACATGTATATAATTTGATGCTGCCCCAAGGATGTTGATATGCGGGGTCCCTCAAGGATCCCCTCTTTCCTCTTGGATTCACTAAGGCAACATATCAAGTAAGGAAGGTCCTGCAACATATTTCTGGATATTTCAGTTGGATCTGTAAATGCTTGTCTTGACTAAACTAATAACCGATAAACAGGAATTCTCACAGATTTATTGAATAAATTGCCCACTGCAGAAAATGTATGAGTCAGTCTGGTACAGGGGTCTGCTTAGGCGCATCTATGCCTTTGATAGTGGGTGATATATTTGCTAAAGGTGGAGGACCAAGTATACTTTATAAATCTCCGCATCTGGTCTTCAAAAGGAAGAACTTGGGTCTCTATTCTCCAAAATGCACTCTCTGGTTCACTCCAGAAAGCTAAGATTAAGTGAAAAGACGAGTTCAATATGAAGAGGCCAACATCGGAAATAAAGGGGAATGAGTTTTGTTCTGTACTATCCTCCTCTTCTTGGAATGTCCTCTAGAATAAAATCAGACATGCCAACAACTATGTTACATTTCGCGCTCTCCTCAAAACCTCTCTCTTTAATTATCCATGAGAGGATCTGTCGAGATGTCGTCCTACCCACTGATCTACCTAGTCTCCACAGGCAGCACGGATTTCAAGCACCAAGACACATTTATAGTAGTGTGTGCTGTATAAATGTGTTAAATTAATCAGAATATGTGCATTTGACAGCCTGAGGCCATTGTTGTTCATGGACGCATTTAGGCACATGGGCCATCGTAGGAACTTCACAGTGGAGGCATTTTTCTTCATCCGCACTGTTGGCAAATATACAGAGTTCTGTTGCGATAAGAGTGAGTCACTTTGTTTAATCAAGCATGCATACTTTCACCTGGAAGATAAGCTGAAACATTTTCTAAAGGTATTGAACTATGTGTTCCAAGGTATGAGGGTTTAAAGGATATCAAGTTGCTCTGCAGATAGACCAAACTGTTATGGTTTGTGCCCTGAGACACAGTAGATTAACCTACTACATGAAGGGCGTAAAGGAACAGAAAAAAATAAAGTTCAACCAATTATTGAGTCCTAACTGTAACCCAAAAAACTTAACTGTGAAGACTAAGAATTTTTATTGAGCTGTCTTAGAATCTAGTTTTCACCCTGTAAGTTTTTTTTGTTGCCACTTAGTTGGCCATTGCCAACAGTACTTATAGAGCTCCCATGCTATGGCAGGAGTGTAGCGATCTTGTGCGTTTTCATAAACCACACAACATTTGTGATCAGTTATTGATTGTGAACATTATATATTGCGTGTAACATGGGAGGTCCGTTTTACAATTAATTTCTTTGTGTTATACATATATAATATATATAAAAAATCTATATATTCCGAGCAATCCACAAAATAGATGCTCATTCACCTGTACGTGGAAAAGCTAAACTTCCAGCAAAATGTATTTTGGCCAACTCAGTGGCCTTGTTCATATGTAAGTCTATTTTGTGGCTTACTTGGGATTATTTCGCCGGTTGACTCCAGCTTCGATGCTCCATCCCTCAAGGGCTTACAGTCTTTTTTTTCGGGCAGTATATATATATATATATATTCTTTCTCTCTCTCTCTCTCTCTCTCTCTTGTGGATACAACCCTTTCAACCAGGAAGTGATAACATTGAAGAAGTACTTAACATTGTGTAAACGGAGTGCAAACTCAGTGCCATCTTGTAATGTTTTGACATTATACCAAATAGGTAGAAAAGTTCCAACAATATATAAAGTGTGCTGAAAACCAATCTCAGGTTAATAAAAAATGGGAAATTAAAGTCAATCAATCAACATTTAGAAAACGTGGTGTGAGGGTCTCAAGGCAGTGCAGTTGCTTGCTGCTTCACTGTTGGCTCGCCGGAAACGGGGGATGTATGCGAGGGAGAGGGAATCAGATTGAAGGTGTCTGTTCGTTTGGTGGTATATGCTGGTCCTTCCTTGTGTAGGGCTTTGTATGCATGGGTCAACATCTTGAACTGGCATGTCTTCTGAAGCGGGAGTCAGTGTAGCTTCTTGAGGTGTGGAGTGATGTGAGTCCATCTGGGGAGTTTGGGGATGGATCATACTCTGAGTTTTGTATTGTTTAGTCTCATCACAGATCAATACTATCTTTAGTCTCATCACAGATCAATACTAAGAAGGAATGAAAAGTTTTTATGGGGCGGACCCTCATCTTCCCATACTATAATCCAAACTATACACAAAGGAGGGTTGACCCATCTCTCTTAAATCCTGACTTATACTCGTATATGCATGACATCACAAATATGAAAGCCAATTCAGGAAACAACTGAAAACATGGATCTTCAGCCTATCTGACGAGTATGTGCGGGACACCATCTAATCCTGCCTAATTTCACCCTTCCGCACACCTTCCAGTCAGCGCCAGGATGCTTCTTCCGAAGCGACAGTCGCGCTTTATAAATACCGATTCCAATTCCAATTCCAATATCTCAAGTGAGTGAGCGATCGGCACCCAGGTAAATTAATGCTCTCGCCACATGTTTTTTGGGGGTTTCGAGGGAGTGAGGAAGAGGTTTTGTTTGGGAGAGGTGGAACTACAAATACGAGGTTATAACCCAATTGTACAGAATTGAACATTAGAACATCAGCTCTCTCCGAGATGTATTGTGATTTCCTCTTCTGTATTCCAGCCACCAGAGTATTTAGTTTCCAGGTTTATGATTTATCTGGCTCTTTCCTTCTGAAAATGGTAGTTGTATCGCTCCCTCTGATGTTCCTGGGTACATGCTCTATGGCATAATATGTAAGTTTAGTCCTGTCACTGAAATGTGAATCCTTAAAATGCCTAGCCATGGGATAATGGGGATCATTGTTATTGAAAGCCCACCTGTGTTCAAGTATTCACTTTTTGACAGCATGGATAGTACTCGCCACATACTTCTTGTTGTAGGGACAAGTGAGAATGTAAATAACAAATTGTGTACTACACGTCAAAAACTGCATGATTTTTGGTGCCATTAATATTGAGTACTGCAAATTCCTTCACACTTTTATTGTAGAGACAAGCTTTGCATTTGCCGCAAGGGAAGAAACCTTTCAGTTCTTGGGTTTGGGTGTCTCTTTTGGTAGTTATGTCATTTTGGACTATCCCTAAGTGAGCATCCTTTCCTAAATGTGATGTTAGGTTTATCATCAAGGATATTATCAAAAGTGGGATCACATTTAAATATGTCTCTGTTAGATTACAGTATT
This sequence comes from Lissotriton vulgaris, assembly GCF_964263255.1. Lineage (NCBI taxonomy): Eukaryota > Metazoa > Chordata > Amphibia > Caudata > Salamandridae > Lissotriton > Lissotriton vulgaris. The sequence continues at coordinate 236,124,642 of NC_141696.1, forward strand.
CTCCTTATTTCTTTGCATTTCATGTTGTAGGTAGTGATCATGCATATCGGTTTGTCACCGATTTATTAACTTTATTTTCAAACAAAATCTGATTTCTACTAATGGTTTTGATCCGTTCCACAGCTTAGTTCAGAACCCACCCAGGGAACCCTCCGTTCTTTGAATCTCTTGACCATATTTGTTTGCTCGTGTAGGTAAAGTTCTTCCGTACTACAGTTGCGTTTGGCTTTAAGGAGTTCCTGAGAGGAGATACTCCATTTGAGCATGTGGGGTTCACCACTTAGTGCATGAAGCATGGTTACCAGTGTATTTGCTACAACCTTAATATTGATGTCTAAGTAGTCAATATTGCCATTGCTAATATTACAAGTGAAGTCAAGCTTTAGGTTCAGTTTTAGTTTCTGTACAAATTCCTTAGCTGATCTCTCCTGGCTTCTCCATACAATGAAGAGGTCATCGATGTTTTTGAGCCATAATATGGTCTGTTCTATAAGTTGGGCAGTCTCATCTGTGATGGAAACCTGCTCCTCCCACCAGCCCATAAAGATTCTCGCAAAGCTGGGGGCCAAAGCAGGTTCCAATTGCAGTCCCCATCTTCTGCCTATACAGAGTCCTATTAAACATAACATTTTATCTGAAAGAGAATATAGTTATAGATTCCTTACCTTAGAATTACCCCAGGCGTCAGACTGGATCTGGAGAATATTTTTCTCATTAGTACCCCTGCGCGTCGGTAGGTGCCGTCGGTCAACTCCGCGTCCATTGTTGGCGTCGTGGTTGCTGGAATAACATTGCAGTGTCTACTTAGATGCCGTTTCAGCGAGCTGACGTCAGTTATTTCTTTTTCCGGTCAGCCTTGTGCAGATCCGGAGAGAGCTACCACTTTAGCCATTTTTTTACTACGTTTTTTCCTCATTTTTTGATGAATTTTTTTTGAGTCTTTCGATTCTTGGTGTACGAGGGATGTCCCATCATCGGACCGTATTCAAGCCGTGCAAAGCCTGTACCCACCTGATGTCGGTTATGGACCCCATGGACCCCCACCTTGTGTGCCTCTGGTGCCTGGAGCGCAGCCACGAGCCGAAGTCATGCTCTGACTGCCAGGCCATGAATCCTAAGTCTTTGCGGGAGTGGTCCTGAAAGCTCTTGGAGGCCCAGCAGTCGACTCTGCGTCGTTCGAGGTCCTGGTCAAGAGGAAAGACTCAGGACCGGTTGCAGAGCCATCACCATCATTCCTCTTCCAAGTCTTCAAGATCTTCGGGTAAGTCGAAGCACTAGATGAAGGTGATGAAGCGGTGTCACTCTGCATTCTCCCCGTCCGTTGGCTGACGTGACTCGGGACCCAGAGTGTCGTCGTTCTCCAGCTCAATCTTCGGAGCCTGCTCCTGGGACAGCTCCTCACTTTCCGCCTTTTCCCGGTGCAAGAGCGTCCCCAGCCCAGGTTAGAATTTTCAATAAAGCGCGTCACAGCATCTTTGGGCAGCCCGACTCTGCCGGCGCACCTTTGTGCCCCACGGACTCAGTTGAGGGCCCTGGGATTTCGATGCCAGCGGCTCCAGAGCCGGAGGGCCCTCTAGGATTCAGGCTTGGACCCGGATTGACACGTCAACCTCACAGTACCTTCCCCAGCTCCGATCCAGGCAACAACACCCCTGGCGCCGGTTGTGCCCCTGTCCGGCGCTGGCCCCAGCCTCACTACCGACTTTGACACAGAGCCGCAACCAGCGCCGGACGATATTTTTGTGCCCCTGTGCATCCCTGGTGTTCCTTTTTGTCCTGAATAGTAACCAGAAGAGGGTGAGGAGAACTGACAGGGTTCTGTTGACCTTTTATCTGACTAGATTGATGAGCCGGACTGGCAAGAGGACCAGGGAGACGCCAATGGTCTGGTTACCTCCCCAGACCTTGGCATGCTTTCTCCCCCTACTGTTGCTATGGAGGAGGGAGCGTTATTTGCAGTGGTGTTGCATAGGGGCTGTAGGAAGTTACAGGTCCAAGGCTGAGGCCTTGGGCCTGTAGCTTCCTACAGTGGCAGTCAGGACTAACCTCTTGACAGAGAGGTGCTTCAACCTGCAGCAGTTTCTTCGGAATCCCTTCTGCCCTTTAATGAAGCCCTCACGGATGTCCTTCTGGGCACTTGGTCCAAGCCCAGCAAAGGGGCTCTTGTGGACAGGATGATTGCAGACACCCCTGCCCGCCCCCGGGCAACCCACTTTTCCTCTCTTAACACCCGACCCCAGAGAGCTTGGTGGTCCAAGCCTCTTCCTCTAAGGGCGCATTCCCTACTGCTCCACCAGATAGGGATTCCAAGAAGCTAGAACACCTTGGGAAGAAGATGTTTTCTTCCGCCAGCTTAGCGCTGCTATCTGTGAATACTGCATGCCTCTTGGGCCGTTATACCCATACATTGTGGGATACAGTTGTACAAGTGCTGCCACAGTGCCCGGAGGAAGTCTGGGCCATTCTCACCCGTGCAGGGGCAGAGGGTAGAGATGCAGCAAAATTCACACTCAGATGTGGGCTGGATTCCGCCGCCTCAGTGGGCAGAACGGTTACCACGTCAGTAGCCCGAGATGCTTCGCCTGTTTGAGGAGGTCTGGTGTTTCGGGGGAAGTCCAATCCACCTTACTCGACATGCCCTTTGATGGCCTCGCCTTTTCGGTGATAAGGCAGACTCCGCGCTTGAGTGCTTTAAGGATTCTAGGGATACGGCCATATCCTTGGGCCTCGCAGCGACCTCTCGTCCCACACAGTCTGCTTTTCACCCCTTTTGTGGCTACGGTCGACCCAGTCTAGTCACCTGTTCACGCCACCTGCCCAGCCTGTGCATGGACGTGGATGTGGGACCCAGCGTCGCAGGTCTGGGGGCCAGCAGGCAGGACAGTCCACCCATAGCCCCCTGCAGCAGCCTCCTAGTTCAACCTTTCAGGGCCACCAGAGGCCAGTGGGCGGCAGAATTTGCCATGACCTCCCCAACTGGAACACCATCACGTCAGACAGGTGAGTTTTGCACATAGTCCGAAGGGGCTACTCCCTCCCCTTCAAAACTACCCCTCCCTCAATGCCACCATCATTCCTTTGCATGTTGGAGGATCATTTGGCCCTTCTCTGCCAGGAAGTTACTACTCTCTTTGCCAAGGGAGCTATTAAAAGGGTCCCTGTGCCAGAAGAAGGTTGTGGTTGCTACTCCCACTACTTCCTGGTAATCAAGAAGGACAAAGGTCTGCATCCTATTTTAGACCTCAGGGCCCTCAAACACTTCCTCTGGAAAGAGAAGTTCAAGATGCTCACGTTGGCTGAGTTCCTGTCTGTCCTTGACCCCGTAGACTGAATGGTAGAATTGGACTTGCAGGACGCCTATTTCCATATCCCCGTCCTGCAGTCCTATCGTTAAGTTGCTTTTCAGCTTCCTTGATGTACAAGTCTTTGGGTAAAACAACGATATTACCACCCTTATTTGAAGGGCGAATTATAATATTTTCATCTTTAGCTGGAGTAGCAATAGCTTTTCTTTGTTCGTATGTTAAATTGTCATTCTTTTATCTGTTATTCTTTCTCAATTTCTTCATTTCCTTTATGGTTTTGTTGTGAAAAGTGTCAATTGTGTCATATGCCATTTGAAGTAGAAATGTAATGAATGGATGGAAATTACTAGGGGTGAAAGATTGTACACGATACCCAATGATTCTAAGGAAGTCTGATAGGTTGGTTTGATCAGTAGTCTCAATTTTATAGGTATCTAACTCGAGAAATGTGATAAACATGTCAATATCACCTATAGTCAAATTGCTGGCCTCATGTGTGATGTGTGAGCTTCTACTTCTGTCTTCAGGATTTTGTTTCAGATAGTACCATTTTTTTAGTTTGAGTTTTCTTCCTTTCGGTGTTTGTTTTATTATCTTCTGACCCTCCTTAATATCCTGAAATTCTCTAAAAAGTGGATGGTTTCTGTATTACCGCCACTTTGAGATTTGGGATTCGCATTACGGTACTGTGTATATATGTAATCCACGTGATACCATGTCTTTGTCCAAATAATTCTGTTGTGAGGTTCCTTCCCACCACTTTGCTATTTCAGTTTTACTCATGTCATTCAAATCATCACATTGAGTACTGTATAGTGTACCATCAATATTTTCACACACATATATATATATATTCACTGAAAAAACCATAGGTTATAGACCATATATAGTTAGGAATTTGCATTTACAAAACCATGAAAATTCACTGAAAAAACCATTGGTTATAGACCATATATAGTTAGGGATTAGCATTTACAAAACCTTAATTTACTCGCACAAAACCATAGAAATTCGCATATATAGTTAGTTGCAATAACTATATATCGCGCACCCGCAATCCACTGCTGATGATGTCACATATTACATCATTCATGACATGGTCAGTGACATCACTGATGACATCACTGATGACATCTCAAATGACATCACTGATGACATCTCAAATGACATTGCTGATGACAACATCCAGTGACTGTATGTTTCTGTAAAGTTAAAATATGTCTTACATATTGAAGAATGAGTGGATGTATAAGTGTTTGGATGAAGGATTTAGTAGGTGCATGACTGACTGTATGAGAGAATGATTAAATGAGTCTCACTGAGTGCATGGGTTAGTGACTAAACTGTCTTAATTTGTTCATCAATATTTCTGTAGTTCTGTAAACTGCTGCATGTGTTGATCAGTAGCTATATGAGTAACTATATGGGTTATTGATTGGTTGCCCAAATATTTGTATGGGAGAGTGAGTGTGTGTGTGGGGGTGGCTGGGAGGTGTGTGACTCTGTGCATAGATGTGTGAGCAGTTGATTTACTAGATGTATGGGTTCAAAAGTGCATGTGGAAACAGCTGTATGGGCGGTTGACTGTCTGCATGAGTGTATTGGTGAGTGATTGGATTTCTCAGTGCTACATGTCAAAGTAAGTACATATGTAAAACACAGTACATGTAAGAGTTGACATATATAAATAACTGTGCATAAGAGCCAGTGAATGTGTGAGTGGCTGTATGGATCATTGTGAACTTGTATCATTGATTGTATAAGAGAGTAAATATGTGTTAGTATATGTTTGATTAAGTAAGGTGTGTATAACTGTATAGTTGAGGAAATGGAGGTGTGATTGATTCTTTGCATGACTGACTAGGTGTGTGAGTAACTGCATGGATGAGTGACAGTCTGTGAGTGTCTGTTTACACTGATTGTATCTAAGGTTATATTAGAGTCTGAAGAGGTTCATCGTATTATCACATGAATGATATCATCAGTGATGTGATCAGTAATGTCAAATGAGATGTCATCAGTGATGTCATTTGAGATGTCATCAGTGATGTCATTTGAGTTGTCATCAGTGATGTCATCAGTGATGTCACTGACCATGTCATGAATGATGTAATATGTGACATCATCAGCAGTGGATTGCGGGTGCGCGATATATAGTTATTGCAACTAACTATATATGCGAATTTCTATGGTTTTGTGCGAGTAAATTAAGGTTTTGTAAATGCTAATCCCTAACTATATATGGTCTATAACCAATGGTTTTTTCAGTGAATTTTCATGGTTTTGTAAATGCAAATTCCTAACTATATATGGTCTATAACCTATGTTTTTTTCAGTGAATTTCATTGGTTTTTTAAAAGCTAATATCTATAGCTGTAAAATATATTCTTTATTACGTGACGTATCACGTAGCCATCACGTAGCCACGTGAGACACCTCATGACGCATCGCATAAACGTGACGTATCGTCTCTGCAGCGCAAACAAAACCCGTAACGTAAGCGCGCCAGAGCACGCTTACAGATATATATATATTTTTTTTTAACCTTAATTAGACAAAATCCACACGTGCACATATCTTGAGGCCTTGCAAAGGCACATCAAACAAACAGTCCCTACAATTTTGCCAAGTTTGGTGGAAATCTATCCCTTTAAATTTTATTTTACTGTTTCTCTTGGTTTTCCCCTTGTTACGCTTACCGGAACGCTACCCGGTACGCAAACCGGACGCTCGAAAAACACAAGATGTCGGACTCCCGTTACGCTGCCGGTTAGCTGCCCGGTTGGCGTACCGGGAAGCGCCTCTACCGCGAAAAATCGCAATTTCTTTTTTCTTTTGCCCCGCGGGGCACTTTAATATCCCCCTCATCAATCCTAGGGGGTCAGGAGGGGTCTACCTTGCCCCCTTTCCTTCATTTCCCCCTTCGTTTTTCACCACCTCTTGTCTCTCGATCCTACCGAGAGACAAGATGGCGGCCGCTCCGGACTGTTTACAATGTTGACAGCCAATCAGCTTCTCCTCAGACTCCCGTTACGCTGCCGGTTAGCTGCCCAGTTAGCTGCCCGGTTCGCGTACCGGGACGCGCCTCTACGGCGAAAGATCGCAATTTTTATTTTATTTTTTTTTGCCCTGCGGGGCACTTTAATATCCCCCTCATCAATCCTAGGGGGTCAGGAGGGGTCTACCTTGCCCCCTTTCCTTCATTTCCCCCTTCGTTTTTCACCACCTCTTGTCTCTCGATCCTACCGAGAGACAAGATGGCGGCCGCTCCAGACTGTTTACAATGTTGACAGCCAATCAGCTTCTCCTCAGACTCCCGTTACGCTGCCGGTTAGCTGCCCGGTTAGCTGCCCGGTTCACGTACCGATTTGCGCCTCTACGACAAAAAATCGCAATTTATTTATTTATTTATTTTTTGCCCCGCGGGGCACTTTAATATCCCCCTCATCAATCCTAGGGGGTCAGGAGGGGTCTACCTTGCCCCCTTTCCTTCATTTCCCCCTTCGTTTTGGCCTCCTCTTGTCTCTCGATCCTACCGAGAGACAAGATGGCGGCCGCTCCGGACTGTTTAGAATGTTGACAGACACCGGAGAGCCAATCAGCTTCCCTTCGCAAAGCTCCGTTACGCGAAAAGTACGCGAACTGGTGCGCTATCCGGGACGCTGTCACAGATATATCTGTTTTTTTAAACGTTAATTTCTCAAAATCCACTGGAGCACATATATTGAGACCCAGCAAAGGCACATCGGGCTAACAGTCCCTACAATTTTGCCAAGTTTTGTGCAAATCCATTCAGCCGTTTGAGCTAAAAGTGAGGCCAAATGCCCTATGGAAAAATGAATGGGAAAAACGCGTTTTGGGACCCCCCTTTTTTCTCGGCCCCCCCTTGACGGAACCCCCCCAAATTTTCAGGGGCTGCTCAGAAACAAAATGTGCCATTTTCCTGAAAATTTGAGCCAATTCCGTCCACAAACGCCAAAGTTATTAGACATAGAATTTTCAAAAGTTCCATAGAGAAAAAATCCTAACTATATATACCTACTGGCTATTGCCAGTAGGTAATATATATTACCTACTTGTGGTCACCAGTAGGTAGTTATAGGTAGAACCTAGTTTCCATAGGAAAAGCATTTTTTGTTTTCCCAATAACTTTGGCGCCAGTTGATGAATCTTCGCGAAATGTTCAAAACTCATGGGGCGTTCCGATCAGCTGCTATCCTGAGAGTTTCGGGGTGATTCAGCAAGCGGGGGCTGAGAAAAAAGGGGGTCCCAAAACGTGTTTTTTCCATGTTATGTTCCATAGGAAACTTAAAACACAGCTACAGCCCGAACTGCTGAACGGAATTACACCAAATTTGGCAAAAAGGTAGCCCTTGTTTCAGAAAGAACTCTTTTTGTTAAATGGTATAAATCTGTTCAGTAGTTCCTGAGAAACTACAAAAAAAGAGGTCAAAAAATGAATTTCCCATACGGAACTTTAGGCACGGCTACGACTGGGACTGCTGAACGGAATTACACCAATTAGGCAAAAAGGTAGTGCTTGGTTCAGAAAGCGCCCTTTTTTAAAATGGTGTAAATCCGTTTAGTAATTGCTGAGAAAAAAAAAAAACTTTAGATATCTATGGCCACGGTGGATCTGTAGACTCTCCTGACCACAAGGTTTATTCTAATTGGCTGTCAACACTCCAAACCAGGAAGTGTTGGCAACCATCTTGTGACTCGGTAGAACCGAGTCACAAGAAAACAGAAAAAGAAACGCGAAACACAAGAAAAGGGGGCAGGGTATAAACACCCTGACCCCTAGGCCTGCTCAGGGGGTCCCACAAGGACCCCCAGGGCCAAAAAAAAAGAAAAAATGTTTTTAATCGAGATACGCGCACCCAGCGCGAATTTCGGCCGAAACTAAAAAAAACAGCGCTTCGTTATTATTTAGCACACGAGGGGGCAAAGTCCGGGGGCATGGAGAAATGGACCGCCACCCCCCGGGGCTTTTCTGAAATATTTGCAAGAGACACACAGCCCCGGGGACCGCCACCCCCTTGGGCCTTGTTTTTTTTAATTGGGGTCCTTGGAGGCCCCCAAGACCCGGGGACCGCCTCATCAGGGGCTTTTATCAAATATTTGTGAATGGGGGGGGGCACAAAGCAACTTCCCTGGCGTACTAAAATGCAAATTTAAGGGTCCGTTACGGACCCCGAGCCCCGGGGACCTCCACCTCCCTGGGCTGTGATTGGATGGGAGGGGAGCCGGGCGGCCCCCCTCCTGGAGGCTGTGATGGCCCTGGGGACCACCACCTCCCTGACCCGGCTCCTGCCCTGTTCCGGGGTGCCCACCCTGGGACACTGCTGTTTGCTATGGCAGCTCCCGCCCTGCCATAGCAAACTGAGGTTTGGGTTTTGGAAGAGAGAGCAGGAAACCTGTTCTCTCTTCCAAAATCCAAACTAGATTGCTTTTCCACACGGGAGCTGCATACCAGCAACTCCCCGTGTGGAAAAGCAATTCCAGCTCCCGCAGGAGGCAGCGGGCCGGCTAGAACCATGGGGGCATTGGGGCTCCCACCACGGTCCCCAACGAGAGGCCAGGCCCCGGGTCATGGAGTCCCCGTGGCATGGGGTCCCCGGGGCAAGGAGTGGCCTGGGAAGGAGCCACGCGGCCCCTCTCCCTCATAATGTCTATTTTTTTTTTTTAAATAAAACACGCAAAGGCCGGCCCCGGGGGATGGGGTCCCCGGGGCCATAAATGGCCTGAGGAGGGGGACCACGCAGCCCCTCTTCAAATATAGGTTTAAAAAAATAAACACTGGCCATGCCCCAGGGGATGGGGTCCCTGGGGCCAAATATGGCCCCGGGAGGGGGGCCACGTAGCCTCCTTCCATTTCTAAAAAAATAGGGTTCAGGCCCTGGGGGATGGGGTTCCCAGGACCCATATATTAGGAAAGGAAGGGGGGGGGGGCACACAGCTCCCCTTCTTAAAAAAAAAACAACAACAAAAAAACAAGCATTTGCAATGCAACAGGTCTCGCATTAGTTAGAGTTAGAGAATTTGGCCTTGTTTATATTTAGCTGGATATGTTTGATGGCTTGTGTACTGTGTGTGTTAGGGAATGGAGTAAGTATGTGTATTATAGCGTTCCCTTGCCATGTTTACATTGCCAGTGAGGCTAACAGTAGACATATACACAGAGACAAACATACAGAGAGACACATGCACCAATACAAAAATAGAGACAAACACACACAAACGCACACAGAGAGACAGACACGCACATAGAAACATACACACAGAGACGCACACAGTCACGCACATATAGAGACTGACACACGTATAAGACGCACACACAGAGACACACATAGAAACAAAGATGCACAAACAGAGAAGAGACGTACTTACAGAGCCAAATGCACATATAGAGACGCACACAGAGAGATAGAGACGCACACACAGAAAAATACACGCAGATAGAGACACGCACACCGAGACAGAGATGTGCACCGAGAGGCAGAAACACGCACATAGAGATACACACACAGACACAGATTCAGAAACACGCACACAGCAAAAAACACATGCAGACAGAGATATGCACACAAGACAGATACATGCACACAGACACAGATTCGCACACACAGACAGAGGAGTATACATAAAGAGACGCACACACAGAGACAGACACGCACACATAAATACTGAGACACACACACACACACACAGACACACAGATACAGACACACAGACAGATAGTTTGGTAGCTAAATGCTAAGGCATCCGCTACAAGAGCTTGTTCTTAACCTTACATTTACAGTTGTTTTTAAATGTGTCTCCACCCCTTACTGACCTTGCTCCTACAGGTGCGGATATGTTGCCCCTCTGTGTTTAAATACAATACAAGGCAATAAAAGATAGTTATCTTGTAGGAGTAATAAAAGGTCACAGTATGTGGGGCCTGGAATGTCTAGAGATAGTGTGAAATGTGTGGCTGTTTGCAAAGGACGCGTAAAAGTTTTAGGTAAACATGAAAGGGATATGCAATAACTATTATCTGAATAAGCAAAAAAGATGTGTGTAAACACATTGAAAAAAAATATAGCAACACCAATTGCAACAAAAGTCTATAAATTGTAGGCCAAAAAAATATGCATTTATTTTTGTAGCAATGGTGGCATGCTGCGCTTTAAATGAATATGTTTAAAAGTAAAGTGCGCCATACTGCGATTGCTACAATAGTTAATTGTGGATGCATTAACAATTGATGTGCGCACTGATGGCTGGTGCTGTGTGCGCCTGTAGAAATTGTGCACTGATGCTGTGTGGTTGTGTGTGTGTGGTTGTGTGTGTGGTTGCATGTTTGTGGTTGCGTGTGTGTGGTTGTGTGTGTGTGGTTGTGTTTGTGTGGTTGTGCGTGTGTGGTTGTGCGTGTGTGGTTGTGCATGTGTGGTTGTGGTTGTGTGTGTGCTTGTGGTTGTGTGTGTGTGCTTGTGTGTGTGGTTAGGTGTGGTTGTGTGTATTTATGTGTATGTGTGTGTGTGGTTGTGTGTATGTGTGTGTGGTTAGGTGTGGTTGTGCTTATTTGTGTGTTTGGTTGTGTGTGTTTGTGTGTGTGGTTAGGTGTGGTTGTGTGTATTTGTGTGTGGTTAGGTGTGGTTGTGTGTATTTGTGTGTGTGTGTGTGGTTGTGTTTGTGTGGTTGTTTGTGTGTGTGTTTAGGTGTGATTCTGTTTATTTGTGTGTGTGGTTGTGTTTGTGTGTGGTTAGGTGTGGTTGTGTGTATTTATGTGTTTGTGGTTGTGTGTGTGGTTGTGTGTGTTTGTGTCTGTGGTTAGGTGTGGTTGTGTTTATTTGTGTGTGTGATTGTGTGTGTTTGTGTGTGGTTGTGTGTATTTATGTGTGTGTTTTTGTGTGTGGTTAGGTGTGGTTGTGTGTATTTATGTGTGTGTGGTTCTGTGTGTGTGTGGTTGTGTGTGTAGTTAGGTGTGTTTATGTGTGTGTGGTTGTGTGTGGGGGGTTGTGCGTGTGCTTGTGTGTGTGTGCTTGTGTGTGTGGGTGGGTGTGGTTCCCTTCCTCTCCCTCCCACACCAGAATTTAACGAGCCACTAATTATGTGAGCCTAAGTCTTGTCTTCTCACCTGGCACTTCTGGGAGATGCAAAGAAGAACGAGGCCCCTGGTCATCTGTGATAAAAGGCAATACTTGGAACATGGCTCAGCAGCAGCCGCCACATAAAACAAGGGTAGAACAGGCACGGAGTACAGGGGAAGGGCAGACAGGACAGGGAGAGTGAGCAGAGGCAGAGAGCACGTGCGGGACAGTGCACCCTGGGGGTATAAAGGGTAGAGGCAGACCGTTGTGGGGCAGAGAGGAGTGGTGGAACAGACCCCAGTGTTAGAACAGGCACGGAGGACAGGGGAGAGTAGACAGGACAGGGACGGTGATCGAAGGCAGAGAGCATGTGAGGGACAGTGCACAATGAACCCTGAGGGTATAAAGGGTGAAGGCTGAGAGCCAAGGGGCAGAGAGGAGAGGTGGAACAGACCCCAAGGGTAGAACAGGCGCGGAGGGCAGACAGGACAGGGACAGTGATCAGAGGCAGAGAGCATGTGAAGGGACAGTGCACAGTGAACCCTGAGGGTATAAAGGGTGGAAGCAGAGAGGGGAGGTGGAAGAGGCCCCAAGGGTAGAACCGGTACGGAGGACGGGGAGAGGGTAGACCGGACAGGGACAGTGAAGATGCCAGAGAGTCCGAGAGCTGAAATAACCGGGAGGAGTGGGCAGTGAGCAGAGGGCAGAGATTGAAGGAGACAGATGGCGTGAGGGGGAATGTGACGGTAGGCAAGTAGCAGAGGGCGCACAAAGGATAAAGGGTAGGTAGCACAAGGGCAGTGAGCACGAGAGTACAGTCCGAAGTTAGGATAGGGCAGAGAGCACGAAAGTACTGCAAGAAGTCAGGATAGGGCAGAGCGCACAAGAGTAAAGTCCGAAGTTAGGATTGGGCAAAGATCACAAGAGTACAGTCAGAAGTCAGGATAGGGCAGAGAACACGAGAGTACAGACCGAAGTCAGGATAGGGCAGAGAGCACGAGACTACAGTCAGAAGTCAGGATAGGGCAGAGAGCACGAGCGTTCTGTCAGAAGTCAGGATAGGGCAGAGAGCCTGAGAGTACTGTCAGAAGTCAGGATAGGGCATAGAGCAAGAGACTACAGTCAGAAGTCAGGATAGGGCAGAGAGCACACGCTTACTGTCCGAAGTCAGGATAGGGCAGAGAGCACAAGAGTACAGTCAGAAGTCAGGATAGGGCAGAACGCACAAGAGTAAAGTCCGAAGTTAGGATAGGGCAGAGAGCACAAGCTTACTGTCCGAAGTCAGGATAGGGCAGAGAGTACCAGAGTACAGTCAGCGCATTGCAAATGATAATGTCGTTTACTCATGTGTTATGACTATATGTATGTGGCGTAGTAAAAAAAAAAAGAGAACTTGGGAGAAAATAAACAGAAGGAGGCTGAAAGCCGCCATTTTACAGTTGCATGCTTACATATCTTTCTTAGAGCAGCAAGTGTGTTTGGGAGAGAGGGGTGGGGGAGAGTGAGCAGACCATGACAACCAATAGAGTGTGAAAAAGGCCGCTTTATTGGAACAGGTGCACATTTACAAATACCACAACCTCGGCAACAGCCTAACAATCTAAAACCATAACCAATTTTGTTTGTTATATTTTCAAATCCCCAAACCCCGCCCCCACATCTCACCCTCCATCACACCCGCCCCCACCCGTACATACCCAAACACATAATAAACCATACAAAACCCCAATAACATTATAACATCACATTACCCAAATCCTAATTACAAAACCCCAATTACAAACCAACTGATCCATATCCCCCGACCCATATTCTCTGAACACAACCTCAACCTGTATAAAACTTCCCCCAACAAAATCCAACTTCACAACTAATGGGTCCAAACCTGTCCCAAAACTGACAATTACAGAATAAACCGCCACGCACCTGTCCCAAGCGACAAAGAAACAAAGCTAAAACCCTATGTCCACCTGTTACAATCAGCCGCCAAATAAATAATTAAAACAGGAAGAAAAGCAGAAAAGAAGAGCCCAGAAATTAAGGGAGGGAGGGAGGGACAAAAACTAGCTAAGGAAACAACCAGCCACCAGGTCACCTAAGCCCAAAATGGTGCCCGAGAAAGGGAGCCCCGCCCCTTTATAGGCTGGGCTCCTAATCCAACCAAAAATAGCCCAAAAGAAGCCTAAATGGAAACTGGTAGAAGGAAGGCCCCACCCAGATCTCCCAAACCGCCCGGGGGAGGTGACCTCCCAGGGGTCGGCTGCCCTCCCCCAAGTCCCCCTTGGGAGAGAGGGGTGGGGGAGAGTGAGCAGACCATGACAACCAATAGAGTGTGAAAAAGGCCGCTTTATTGGAACAGGTGCACATTTACAAATACCACAACCTCGGCAACAGCCTAACAATCTAAAACCATAACCAATTTTGTTTGTTATATTTTCAAATCTGATGGGTACTATTTTCCAGTCTTAACAGACTTTGTAACTTCTCCTCTCCTACTTTCTTTTCTTTTTGTCATGACATAATACTGTCTCTTTGTAAGATCAACATCTGGTCTGCATGCACATTTGCTGGACACCACTTGGGTCCTTTTTTCTCATTCAGACTGTAGGTACCTCCATTGTTGTTTCGCTATATAAGTTGGGGGACAAGGTACCTAGTGTGTCTATAAACTGTTTCCCCTTGGACCCTCCAAACACTCAGTATATTATTGATATTTTCAAATCCCCAAACCCCGCCCCCACCCCTCACCCTCCATCACACCCGCCCCCACCCGTACATACCCAAACACATAATAAACCATACAAAACCCCAATAAAATTATAACATCACATTACCCAAATCCTAATTACAAAACCCCAATTACAAACCAACTGATCCATATCCCCCGACCCATATTCTCTGAACACAACCTCAACCTGTATAAAACTTCCCCCAACAAAATCCAACTTCACAACTAACGGGTCCAAACCTGTCACAAAACTGACAATTACAGAATAAACCGCCACCCAGAAAGCAGTGGGGAGAAAGACCGAGTAGGGAAAGAACCCCACCTTTCTGCCCCCCCACCCACAAGCACAAACGGGGGAAAACCAGGGAGAGGAAGGGGGGAAAGGAAAAACAGCAAAACAACTAACCAACGCGCTATTCACCTACAAAATGCTGAACCGTCAAACAACGAGACAAGACCTCGCGCAACTCCAGGAGGTACAAATCCATCCCCATCCGGGACAAATGAACACCATCACCTCTAAAAAATTCCACTGCATCATACTTAATATCGCTGTGAACAATACGCCCAAAACCCAGGTCTCTACAGAACCTAGAAACTTCCAAGTTAAGCTTTCTACGGGATTTATCGACCGCCTTCGGCTTCACATCGTTCCTCCAAACCCTCCTGGGGACCAACTCTGTCCATAAAACATGACACCCAGACCACTGCTTATGTATCAAAGAAAGATCTTTCTTCATTGCCCTGAGAAGAACAACGCCCTTCACTGAACCCAAATCGTTCTCACCCAGGTGGAGAACCAGCACATCAGGACAAACCCCACCTACCATCCAGGAATTGAGAGCAGGGATTAATTCTTTCCACAACATGCCCCCTTTACCTTTCCACACAATGTTAAATAAGCGGTCATTAAAACCTAACAATGTTCCAAAATAACTTTGTCGAGCTTGAACTTGCGCCCGTTTAACGAACGAATGGCCCACGATCCACACCGTTAGGAAAGCAGCGCGAGGACCAGCCACGGAACCTGAAAAAGAAAACAGTATCAGACAGGCAAAACAGAAGAAGACGCATGCGCTCCACTAGATTCGCTCCTGACATAGCGCTGAAAGCAGTTTGAAGTCCAGCTCCCCAGGCCCATGATATCTTCCCTCGACCAACCCCTATTAAAAGCCTCTGTGGCCGCCCCAATCCTGAATGAGTGTGTACCATACAGCGTATCGTCTAAGCCAATATGACGCAGCACTTTTACGCAGTACCATGCGCAATTGATAGTTAGACACCAAGGAACCATTCATATGACGAAAAACCGGGTGATCCAAAACCCCACCCGACAGTTCCTTCCAGCAATGAGCCCAGCGTAAAGGGCACGTCTCCGGAGGGGAAACCGCCTCCAACCAAACCCCTTTGCCAGAACTTCTCTGATCCGTTTTCGAATGAGAGAGCCAAACATGGACTCCCCTAACTGACAACTGAACGTCCCCCCACAGAAGACCTCGAGAAGCTTTATTTCCCAGCAGCTCAGACACCCGGAACGCACCAAAAAACATCCACACCATCAATGTGGCAAACAAACAAGCTTCTACTCGATCAGTACATACAACTGGCAGTACAGAAATAACATGGAACAGTTTTTGCCACGATAAAGGGGACCGAAGGCTTCGAACACAACCCCGCTCCCGAGACCACCCTTCTAACATTCTCCTACCCAACTCCCCAGCCGACGGGGCATATCCCCACAACAGCTTTCCCATAAATGAAACACCTGCCAGCTTGCCAGCAATGGTAACTCTGGATAAATCCCTGTCCATGAGACGCAAAATGAACTGAACAACATCTTCAGACCTTTGCCAAGCCAGCTCTCTCTTACAGGCACCCGACGCCAAAAACTCGTTCCAGGCCAACTCATGCGCCAATTTAGTGGAAGGAGCCAGGGAGCCTAGAACCAATTGAATAACCCTGTGTTGCCTACCGTCCACAGATGGTCCGGCATGGGAGTCGGCTCCTCGTCTGCCTCCAAAGCAAGCCCACGGAATCTCTCCCACTGTGAACGAGACAAAGCGTCCGCGATGTCATTGTCCACGCCAGGAACATGCAGGGCCCGAAAGCAAATATCATACTTCAGACATCCCAGCTCAAACACTCGAAGGAGTTTTAGGATTTGAGGGTCCTTAGCAGACTGTTTATTAATCACTTGAACCACAGCCATATTGCCAATGCGAAAAAGCACCTTTTTGTGGGCCAAATCCTGACCCCACAACGTAACAGCCACCACAACAGGGAACAATTCCAAAAAGGCAATACTCCTGCCTCCATTCTTCCAGTGTTCCGGCCACTGCTGAGCACACCATTTCCCCTGCCAGTATAGTCCAAAACCCTCACTGCCTGCTGCATCAGAAAATATTTGCACATCCCAACACCAGTCCACCTCACGACATAAAGGCACACCGTTGAAGGAATGTAAAAAGAAAATCCACATACGCAGGTCCTCCTTGACCCCCGCTGACAGCCTCACTCGATGATGTGGTAGGGAATGACCAGACTGCGCTCTACCCAACCTCCTATAGAAAGTCCTGCCCGCCCTGACCACCCTGCAAGCAAAGTTAAGGTGCCCCAGCAGAACTTGAATCTCCTTTACCAACACCTTTTCCTTACCCAACATTGCACCCACCAAATCCAGCATTTTCTGTTTCTTTTCAATGGAGAGACGAGCTTGCATCAAATGCGAGTCAAGTTCAATTCCCAAAAAAGACATGGTCGCGCAAGGACCCATGGTCTTTTCGGGAGCCAATGGTACACCCAAATGATTCATCAATGACTGAAACGTTGTCAGAGCATTGTGGCAGTCCAATTAATTCGCTGCACCCACAAAGAAGAAGTCATCCAAGTAGTGCGTGACCAACTCATGTCCACTTCGTTGAGTAAAAAACCATTGCAGAAACGTACTAAAGGTTTCAAACAATGTACATGACATAGAGCAACCCATTGGCAGTGCTTTGTCCACGTACCATTTACCAAGGAAATGGATGCCCAGAAGACTCCAGTCTTCAGGATGGACTGGAAGCAGTTGAAATGCAGATTTAATATCGCATTTTGCCATTAAAGCAGCAGGGCCTGCCGTTACAACTAGTTGCATAGCCACATCAACAGAAGAGTAAGACACAGAGGCAGCGTCATTGTCAATAAAATCATTCACAGACTCACCCTCTGGCCAGGACAAATGCTGGATGAGCCGAAACTGCCCAGGCTCCTTCTTGGGGACCACTCCAATAGGGGACACAATCAAATTCACCAAAGGCCAATCATCAAAAGGACCTGCCATCCTACCCTCACACACTTCTTTGTCCAACTTCGCTTGCACTATAGCAGGATGCTCGCTTGCCGACTTCAAATTTTTTGACCAACGTCTCAAACGAGGACCCTCATAACCCAACCGAAAACCAAATTGGAAACCAGATAACAAAAACGACCGCAGCCTCGCGGGCACATAGTCCTGCAAAGCGGCAGCCAAATTAATGACATTAACCGGTGTACGAGCCTTTGGGCCCAGCACCGGCTGATGACTTCCCTCCCCAGGGAGCTGGGGGTTGCTGTGGCGCGACATAAGCTCCTGCACCCTGCTGTGAACCTTGTGGACCTCCGGAAGGCCTGGGACCCCAACATCTTGACAAAGGGTGATTTTTCCTGCCACATTGGGAACATTCGTGCCGGAACTTACAGACTTCTCTGTTACACACCCCCTTGTTGAAATCCCAGCACGTGCCTGTAGTTGACTGCGTGGTAGAACTGGCTCCCACCCCTCCCCGGGTGGGACGAGCCTGAAAGGGGCGATAAACTAAAGGAAAACCGCTAGCCGTAAAAATAGTTCTACCACTAGCAGACGAACCCATGGTATGCTGCCAAAGGTCGGTGTCCAACTCCCCCCATTTTGCCTCCGGGTCCCAAGCCATGCGCGCCCTAAACTCCTCATCATACTGAGCCCATGCGAAATCATTTCTTGTAATCTGAGCCTTTCGAATTACATCCATATATTTAAATAAGGACACACAGCGCTCAGGAAACTTCTCACAATAGACGCTGGCATATATTAAAAAGGCCGCCGTCCAATTCTCAATATTTAACGGAACTTTAGGGCGCTTAGCCAGCTCATACTCTTCCTCCTTAGAGCCTTCCTTGGCCCGAACCTCCCTATGTAACAATTTCAGCAGTTCCACATACTCACCATTCCAAATACGTTCTTTAGTGCTGAGCATTAAATGAGCCCCCAAGGGCTTAGTAACCCCCATATACGGCATTTTTTTAATTTTCAGCTCTTTACTGTGTAACACATTTTTAGAAGTGCCCAAACCACTTTAGAGCTTGTACTTATATCATCACCGTTTGTGCCCACACCTTGGTCTTTAACTATACGACCTTTGTACAGTTTACCGTCACTTTCACTAGAGACCAAGTCCACACCAATCCCAATAGACACCATTTTTGGTTGCACAGAATGTACCACATTCTCACCTGGGCGTAATAAAGGAGGCTGACTGGATTCCGTCCTCCACTCCGTACGATAACCGTCATCCGCCCTCCGAGGAGCCCTCACCGAGGGGCCGAGCACTCGTGGCCTTGACGACTCTGCACGACTCCGCACCACCGGTGCCTGCAACACACTGTGAGAGACATTAGAATGCCCCCCCCCCGAGACACCACTTCCCGCACCTCGCCCTCCTCAGGGCTGTCCTCGTCATAGTCCAAAATTAATGATTCATCCAACTGGGAAGGAGCAGGTATAACCACCGTATTCTGAACTGTTTCAACCGTTTTTGAACGACCATGGGCCTTACTAGCCCTCACACTTGACCTTGGCGGGGAGGCCGACTGTACACGCCGGTACGCTCCTCCGCTATTACCACTTACAACCTCCTGATTTCCTGGAAAAAATAATGCAGAATCACGAAAACCACGAGGCACAAGAGAGGTCGTGCATGACCCGCTCTCATGAAAGGCGTTGGGCTCCTTCGCTGAGGCTGGGAAGGTCGCGCTTGACCTGTTTAAATCGTCCATGTCGAAATCCCTCGTTGGGGCCATCGAGGTCGTGCTGAACCTGCGTGGGATGGCCACGGCGGGATCCCTCGTTGGTATGGGACGTGCTGCGCCAGGCTCCACCCGCACTTCTCGGCGTGATTGGGCTGCCTGCCGCCCTGCCAAGTCTGCTGCTCCCGGGCGAACTCCAACCTGCAACGAAAAAGGCCGGACTGGTGTGCCGGGTCCCTTACCAAACACAACACCAGGAACTGAAGACAAATCACCTACTCTACCACCAAAACCCTGACCAGCCTCCCTATAAACCACAGAACCAACCGCGCCTTTCCTCTTTAATGCAGCACTTAACCTCGGAGGAGAAGGAGAAGGCCCGCAGACGTCTTCATCAGAACTAACGTCCAACAATGCCTGTATAATCTCTGAAGCAGGACCCTGAGATATAGGATCCTGAACCCTCGGCTCCCCCAAGGCACTCCTCGCTCCAACCCTCCTACCCACTTGCAATCCAGGAAACTGAAGCTCACCAGACACACTAGGAAAAGAACCACCCTCACCACAAACCTGACGAAAAGAGGCATCGCCACGCCCCTCCCCCCAAGAAGGTAAACCCTCCAAAACTCCTAAAGAACGGAACCTCGCTGCAGGGAGACCCACACCAATAGAATCCCCTACATGAAAAGACCCATCCCCACGCCCAGCCCCCTCCAAAACCCCCATCTGCGCCCATTCACCCTCGCCCAGAGAACCACTACAAACCGAAACCACTTCCCCCCTAGTGGAAACCGTAGGGGAAAACAACAAGGGGCTACTTTGGTCCCTATCCGTAGTACCACTCACAACCAAACCAGATCTCTCAGAAATAGCAGGACCAGACAGCAAAGACAAAGGCTGTGAGATAGAAGGAGCACCCACAATATCCGATGTAACCACCACAGGCGCTGTAGATACGGTCTGACGAATAACACTCTGGGGAGCAACAACTTCGGACACAACCTGCACCTGACCGCCCTGTAACGGTCGCGGCGCCATTAACTCAAAATCCAAAATGGCCTCCGCCCCTCCTCCACCAGTGACGTCAGTAACCGGCACCGCGGAGGCTGAAGCAGTGCGGCGCGTGCAACCACACTGTCTGGAAGCACGACGGCCTCGCAAAACAGGAGCAGAGGCCTCCCTGTCGCGAATATCGACCGTTGATACCTCCACCGGCACAGTTTGAAATTCACCCTCCAAACCCACACCGCCCACAGAAAGGCCCAAATTACTCGACGGGTCAGAAGACCCTGAGTCACTCCCACGGCGTGACCTCGCACCCGCTCTCCTAGTTCTAGAACGGCCTCTTTCACTTACCCCGTCCTGTCTCCGTCGTTTGGGTGAAAAACACGCCGCCACCGCAGCCGACACCCTCGCCGATGCCTCCCGCTGAGGACTCGGAGGCTCGGCCTGCACCCGGTCTCCTATCACCAGGTCCAAACGACCCGCCTCGCTGAGAAGACGGATAGCTTCAAGTACACGATAATCCTCTCCAGCCATAATAACAAATAGAAATCACTACAAAAGTAGAGACTAAGAACTACCAAAAACTCTGACACAAAAACTAGCTAAGGAAACAACCGGCCACCAGGTCACCTAAGCCCAAAATGGTGCCCGAGAAAGGGAGCCCCGCCCCTTTATAGGCTGGGCTCCTAATCCAACCAAAAATAGCCCAAAAGAAGCCCAAATGGAAACTGCTAGAAGGAAGGCCCCACCCAGATCTCCCAAACCGCCCGGGGGAGGAGACCTCTCAGGGGTCGGCTGCCCTCCCCCAAGCCCCCCTTCGGAGGCAGACAGCAGGGTGTGTATCAATAAGACACAAGTAATCTTGCCTTGTAATTCCCAGTACCTGGTGCATTTGGCGTGCGCCTGTACAGCCTCCAGCTTAGAAACGAGTACCCCATGAGGGAGAAGAGAAACAGAAACCGGAGGAGCAAGAAGGGAGTAGATGGAAGAAGGAACGCTAAACCTGGGCCTCCCGCTCAGTAACAGCAGGGGAGACAATTAAAAAAGAACACAAGGGAAAAAACAGAAGCAGGCTGAAAACTGGTATCCCACAGAATATCCTGCAGCTTATGTTAACAAGCTTGGATTGAGGAGGGGGCTGTTATCATCTATGGAGAAGCGCAAAGTTGCGAACCTATGGCTCTTACAACAATGCTGAGGTTGAACCAGGGGAAGGCGAGTCACATACTTGTAGGTGTTTGGTTACTAAATATAGTTTAAACCCATACATGATGACATGACATTACACACATACACACCTGTGCCACGAAATAAGATGCACACAGTGGTTTGTTCCACTAAGTGTCCAGGAAAGGAAGATTGCATACGGACACACGTTCCTGCAGGAAGTTAAATGTCCACCTCCCCATGCTGTAATTCCTGACAGCAGCTCAGCTCCATGATCGTTCCAACTGTGAAAATACCTGACCCGGAAGTGAAAGCACACTCTGCATGAGTGTCACTATCTTACTACAGCACAAATTAGGTCATCTCAACCCGTGCTTGTACACTCACAAACATCACTGCCTTTCTTGAATACATATGCATCTCTACAACTATGCTGGTCTAGATTAAGTGGGCAGATAAAACAAAATATGGTCCCTGTAATGCAATGCCTCTCAAAGCTACCGCCGACTCAGTTTCATGTAATACTAAGCATAGTGCCAATATCGGCCCGCACACCAGCCCCCCTATAACATATTGTATACCAATAAATAAACAGCCAAGACAACTTGTTGATGGGGAAAAAGTATCTGCATTATTATTCGCATATATTATGCCAAAACATTGCGGGTTATCTTACAGACGATCCAAAGGCAAGCCGCCCCTCGCTCATGCCCCCCCCCTATGAGGGGCGGAGCGTCAAGCGACCCCCGGTTGTCCAGGTTTCCAACTGCCTGTAGGATAACGGGGCGCCGTCGCACCCCAGGGTCCACCGCACAGATCTCCTGGGAATATTGGGCCTCAGCACCCTTTGTGCTTCTGAATAGGGTACTCCTGAGTACCTTTCACCTGTGGATCGTCCTGTAACTCCGCCTGCAACACAAATACCAGATTTTAAAAGCAAAACTCCCCCCGCCTCCTGAGATGAAGGGTAAGCAGAAGGGAGGGCAACACTGAGGGAAGAGGAGGACAAAGAGGCCGCCTAAAGGGAGGGGGAAGCCTTAAGTACCCCGACCCCTTCCCCCCACCCGGCCGGATGTGACGCGCCTGCAGCTAGGAAGCTGGCGACCTACAGGGCTGCTGCGCTTGCCATCTTGAGGCACTAAGGAGTCCGCCCTCTTATGAGGGTCCCCTGCGGCGACGAGTCGGTCGACCCGCATAGTGCCAATATCGGCCCGCACACCAGCCCCCCCCCATAACATATTGTATACCAATAAATAAACAGCCAAGACAACTTGTTGATGGGAAAAAGTAGCTGCAGGTTTATTACCATATCTTATGCCAAAACATGGTGGGTTATCTTACAGACGATCCAAAGGCAAGCCGCCCCTCGCAGCTTGCCACCTGATAGGCCAATTAGCCCCACGGCCTTGGCCAGACGGTGCTTAGCGGTTGTGGTGAGAGGATAGCCCCTCCCATATCCGGTGAACCATTGGTCCACCCTCTTGCTCACACCCCCCCCCTACGAGGGGCGGAGCGTTCAAGTGATACCCGGTTGTCCACGTTTCCAACCGCCCGTAGGATAACGGGGCGCCGTCGCACCCCAGGGTCCACAGCACAGATCTCCTGGGGAGATGAAATGAAATGAAAAGAATCTTGTATCGCGCAACTAAGCCCGAAGGCATCAAGGTGCCTAACAGAAAAACCATAGGAACAAATGAAGAGTAACTACGGGTACGCCCTTGCAAACAGCCATGTTTTCAGTGCTTTACGAAAAAGCAAAAGGGAAGACTGAGATTTAATTTCACATGGAAGGGTATTCCATAACTTAGGGGCAATTGAAGAGAAAGCCCTACTGCCCCATTTACTCTTACCGAAACGAGGTATTACCAGCAGGTTCTTTGAAGAAGAGTGTAAGACTCTGCCCGATACATAGGGTAGCAGCAGTTTCTTGAACCCCCCGCACCCTTACCAGAGAGTGCACTGTGGGTCAGGCATAGCGTATTAAAGATAATCCTCGCTTCAATAGGAAGCCAGTGTAAGGCCTTCCTGGCTGCCTTTGATGACGGTAATCTGGGAGCGTCCAGAACAAATTTGGCTGCCGCATTTTGGGCAGTCTGAAGACGCTGTATCAGGCTCTTATTCATGCCGATGTATAAGGCGTTACAATAATCAAGTTGCGAAGCGACAAGTGCTACCACCACTTGCTTCCGCGCCTGAGGGGACAGGTAATGTTTTATTTTTCGGAGTATTTTAATGATGCCCCAGCAGGTAGCAACAGTTCTGTTAACCTGCAAAGTCATGGAGAGGGCGGGTTCAATCAATACTTCCAAGTTCCGTGCTGACTCCGTAGGAGTAGGACAGGTTCCCAGCGAAGGCGGCCACCATTCAGGTGACCAGATGTTATTGTTAGGGCCAAACACCAAGATCTCAGTCCTCTCACCGTTCAACTTTAGTGAATTGTAGATCATCCACTGGGACACTGCTTCCATGCAGTTCCTAAAGTTGAACGGTGACGAGCCACCCAAATGGGAGAGGGACACCAAGATCTGTGTGTCATCAGCATAAGAGACTACCTCCATCCCAAAAGATCTAACCAACCTGGCAAGCGGGGTCATGTAGATGTTAAACAGGGTCGGACTTAGTGCCGACCCCTGTGGGACCCCACATTGCACAGGTAGGGATGGAGATAGGAACCCTCACAGCTTAACTCTCTGTACCCTCTGGTCCAAAAATGAGGCCAGCAGACTCAGAGCCGCCCCTTCCACCCCTATCTCCCTCAGGCGAGCTGTTAAGACCGAGGGAGATAGGGTATCGAAGGCGGCTGTGAGGTCCAAAAGGACCAGGACGGTGATATGTCCCTGGTCTACCTCCATGCGGATGTTATTCAGTACGACCGTAAGGGCTGACTCAGTACTATGGTGTCTCCTGAAGCCGTGTTGGGATTGATCTAAGAGACCCGAGGAGTCAAGAAATGCCGCCAGATGTTGATTGAGATGCGCCTCCAGCATCTTTGCCGGAGCTGGAAGCAAAGAAATGGGGTGATAATTCTTAAGCACCTCGGGATTTAGTGTAGGCTTCTTTAGGAGGGGCTTGACCACCGCACTCTTCAATTGAGATGGAAAAGTGCCCTCTCTCATAGCCCTATTCATGATGTCCAGCGAAAAGGGGAGTAAGGGGTCTCTGCACTCCTTCAGGACTTTAAGGGGACAAGGGTCCAATGGGGACCCCGACCTTGTCTTATTTAAGAGCTAGTCAAGCTCCTGATAGGATAGAGGCGGAAACTCTGACAGACTCTTAGAGGTGGTGGGAGAAACCTCCTTCGAGAGCAGAAAAGAGGGGACGGGCGGAGGAGGGGGTGACAGATCTTTGTGATTCAAGATTCGAATAGATGTCCGCAATCTTCGAGTGGAAGAATCATGCGATTTCATCACAGAATTCCTGGGTGCTAACTACAGGGTCCTGCATCTGTAACGTGCAGAGCGAGTCCACTATTTTGAAAAGATCCCTGGGAGAGGAGAGAGCCATTGTCAGGCTAGCAAAGTACTCTTGCTTAACTCTAATGATCTCCATTTTGTACTCCTTGAGGAGTTTCTTGTGTTTTTCCCTCTCCTTAAGGTTCCAACTCGTCCGCCAAAGCCTTTCTTGCTTCCTGCACCCTTGTCTCATGAGCCTGAGAGACTCCAAAAACCAGGGTGCAGAGGGTTTCTTTCTCGCGGAATAGCAAGAAGAGAGAGGAGCCAGCACATCAACTGCTGCACTAATGGCTTTGGACAATTCCGAAGCGGCTAGATTGATATCCTCAAAAAGGTCAGTTTTGTCATTTTGCATCAGTCGGGCCAACGAGGTGCTCGTGATTTTTTTAAGGTTCCTCCTAAATTTGGTTTGACTAGGGACACCAGTCTTTGCAGGCGTCAAGGCGACCGAAAGCTCCAAAGGAACAGCAAAGTGGTCTGACCAAGCCAGTGGGATGGGATTGTCTATTTTGAGCCTATCATCATTAGAGAAAACCGCATCCAGTATATGACCCACCTGATGAGTAGGGTGTTTGACCAGTTGCATGAGATCACATGCAGATAGTGAGTCCAAAAGGTCTAAGGAATCTTTGGAATCAGGGTTATCTAAAGGAAAGTCACCCAGAACTGTCAAATTGGCAGATCCGAAGTAGGGCTCTAGAATATTAAGAAGAGACTGACTAAAGTCTATCCTGATATTGGGCCTCAGCATGCTTTGTGCTTCTGAATAGGGTACTCCTGAGTACCTTTCGTCTCTGGATCATCCTGTAACTCCGCCACAGCCCTGGATGTGGCGACCGTCGCAGCCAGGGCCCCCCACCTGAGCTCACCTTCTTATACACAGCCTGCTGATACTAGGGCTTCCTGAAGGTCCAACAGGAATAAATCCATGCCTACCCTGGAGAGGTGAACTCCTTCCTCATCGAAGCATCCCGTGGATTTGGCGTGGAGTTCCCCACGTCTAATGAAGCCAAAGCCCATCAGCTCAGTGAATTTACGCATAACGCAGTTAACTCTCCTTCGCGCTACTTCCAACGCTTGCCCAGAGCGTGCCCCGAGCCAAAACAGGCGTGGTGTGATCTCAGACCACCACAGCTCGCAGGATCCTAATAAGTTACTTATCTTGGAAATGTTCACCTTCATGTCCCTCAGCAGGAATCTTTTACCTAAAATAGGCAGGTCGTTCCCTCCCAGGTGCAGTACAAGCAAGTCTGGGGAATGGGGGCTCCTCTGTAATTCCTGTTTCAAAATCCCAGAACCCCATTCCAACGCAAGCCATTGAATCCGTGCCAAACAAATTGAGTTTTGCTAAACCCATGATTCCACTTCCTGCTTTCAGCCCACAGAGCCAACTTGGAGACACCCTTGTGGCCCAACACCCAGACCGTTGTTCCTGGTAAATAAAGAGAAGTGGTGTATGAAACTACTTTTTATTAAACACACATAAAATCCACGCAGCCAGGTCCGTCCCACCAATGCTGGCTTTCCTACTTACATCCTGCTATATCTAGGGCCTCTCCCCTAACCAGCAAGAAACAGTTCATGCTTATACTGGGCAGGTGTACCCCTCGCTCTCGACACACCCAGAGAAGAAGGCGTGTAGCATTCATGTCTGATGAGGCCAAGTCTCCTCTGCCCAGTTAATGTACGCATAACGCAGACTTTGTGCGCGCAGGCTCCATCGCCTCCCCTGCCAAGCTTCCTGCTTCAGGAGCCAGGGGTGATATCCTACCACTGAAGTTTACCTGCCCCCCATAGGTGGCTTAATCGCCTGTGTGGACATTGTGGCCTTTATCCCTGTTTCATACCTTGCCACATAGACCAGACAACTTTATAAATATTAAATTATCCCTGGTGCCTATCGCAATGGTGACACACTGGTTTGAGCTAATACGAGATGGTGTCCGGCAATAGACACTGCACCCTATCGTGAAGTGCCAACCTACAGGTGCCCGGACCCTGTTATCCACCTACTAAACCAGTAATGGTGCCAAACTATAAGATAGTGTGTCATATGTTAAGCTATCATCCTATTGGTGGATTCGCTGGGACCCAACTTGTGTCCCCGCCAAAGCTGGGTCACCCACTTCGGCCCTATAATGGCCTACCCTGCCCCTCAAAGACACCTACAGCCTGATACCCCCCGCTGCCTTGGTGAGGGGGTGTTGAGCACAGCGCTCTCCGTCTAGTCTCTAACCTATCTCTTCCTTTCAGGCTCCAGCTTGTGTGGGCTGCTATCCCTGTCCTAGTGGGGCATTACAAAGTCCCTTTCCCACCTTAGGAACTAAGCAGCCCTGGGAAAAGAGGTATAGCAACGGGTGTCCAAGTTTCTTCGACGTATAAAAACGGAACACTTGGCCCTATTTGGGGCAGTCGGACCGCCAAAACAACCTTCTTCCATAGATATAGCCAAATTAAGTTGACCCCACTTGCTCCTCAGGTTATTGCACCGCAACCCATAATTTAACCGGCAGCTCCCCCCAATGCTTAGCTCCCTGGCTCATAAGCAGGTGAAATGACTGCCTCGAATGGACTTGAGCATCCATCGCTTGGTGCGTGCTTGCCCTTACTGTGATCACCTAGGTAGTGCAAGTCCCTGCGGAAATCACCTGCCTGTGTAGGCCGACGAAGCACCTCCCTTGGGAACACGTTTCTACAACACAAGGCTTACCTTTAGGCATATCACTATTGTCTCCATATGGTTATAAGGCTGGTAGTGACCTACTTAGATAATCTCCCTTCGAGTACATCATGACGAGAAACTATTAATGTCCGTCTCTTGACTAGTCGCCCCGATAGGGCACTGCACCCCACCAACAAATTAGCTGTCCACAACAGCCAAGGCCTGGCTAAATAAAGGGACATAAAGTCCATCCGGGATGAACTTGGGGATCCAACTCTTGGTGCATGCATGCAACTTTACCCAAAAACCCAAGTTGGACCGCCCACTGTCTGGCCGCTAACCTCTGACATGAGTAAAAGGCCAGTATGCGTGTAGCTTAGGCATGTCCCTTCTAACATTGTGTACAGTATCCCCTCGTGTTTATCACTTGTACAATTCGTCCCCCTTTGCCTGGCACTTGTTGGACCATATGAAGCTTCAACAAGCAACCTATATAACTGTATATACATGTTGTGTAACGGGGGGAACATATACTTCACCACTTGTGCTTCCTGGTGTGTGAAACTGCAAGGGGAAACCTTACTTTAATACCTGTATAATCAACCTAAAATACTGTCTTAGGTGTAGGCTTGCCAGTGAAAATAGCCAGGTCCCCTCCACTGCGTGTCCACCCAAGCTGTTAAATGTTTGAATTTTTCTGCCCACAACCGGACCCTTCAAGTGAAGTAAGGAAACAAGCGCCACATGGCCAACGCACCACCTGTGTACGGAGAAATAAACCAGTTAGAGTCTTAATGTATCAGCCAGACCCGGGGTGCCGGGAAATAATAATGTCTGTCACTTGGCCCGTCACCCTGATTAGGCACTCGTTGGACCCAATATTAACAATTTTAACAAATGTATATGTAAAGATGGGCAACTTGGGCAGTACTATTTTGTCACTGTGTACTTCCCGGCGTGGAGATACTGCCTAGGATCTCCCAACCTAGGTCCTGACTAACTACTAACTAAATGTGACTCGGGCCAAACTATTACTAGTGCACCTAGCCAAGGGCCCTCCACTGCCTGTGAAACCCAGCAGTTCATTATAAGACTGTGGTTATTCCTGCCCACGTCCGGACCCTACAAGTGAAACCCAGCAATATCAATTGCAGGCCCTCCTGCTAAGACACAGCCCTATCTGGCCGAAGTGCCACAAGTGTCTAGCTATTCTGGGCACCAGTATTTACGCAAACCAATAAAACCAAGGCAAAAGTCACCAAAGCTTTTGACTTACCCCGGGGCAGTATTAGCGGTCTTCTCTGAAAGCCAGACAGTACTCTGTAGTGACAAAAGAGGGATGGTGCCACGCACCATAACCAACCACCTTGTAAAATAGAGCGCCAGTGAACTTGCTGCTGATAATAGCAGTGGCGGGCCCTAGTCGCACTTACGGAAGTCCAGGCAGACTCTCTCACCTTGTGGGGTTAACAAGTTACCTGGTGACAAGTGTGTACCCCACAACACTAGGCGGGCAAAAATGTAAGGGCCCCTCCCCCTTGTGCGAAACAGGCGGATTGCTATGTCAGGAAATAAGTACTTTAGTATTATATTATGACCAGGTATATTTTCGCAGAGCAACATCACGGGGTTCACCAAAAGCTGATTAGAGCAATCCAAAGCTTGTTAACACAAAACTGCTAGCTGTACTCCGTAGTGTAAGTGCACTCCTATGAGCTCTATCAAGTGTATGCAAAGCATCGCCTGCTAGTAACATATGCTTGGGTAAATTAGCCAACTGTCTACATGTACTAACCTCTAGTACATGTCAAAAGGACATGCCCCATAATAGTATAGAGTGATAAACTCTTACCCAGCCTCTGATGTGAGGCTCCCAGGTGCATCTGAGCCAAGGCAATGAAATAAATGCTATCCCGGAGGCAGTAACTACCAGGCCTGAAACGCATGACAAAATTGTGTAAATGCTGGGTCTTATAAAGGCAAGAGAAAGTGGAATTGAGTCTCTCCCCTGCAGGTTGCAAGATTTGCCCACAGTCTGCCATTGCTTACCGAGCGAAACCCCAATATCTTCCTAGTAAATTAAAAAAACTACCAAAGTATTTGTTCCATGGGGCATAACCTGCGCTCCCCAACAACAGGGACAGTAATATCCCTTAGAAGCCCTGCCCCCCTCAATACCAATAAATATTCTCTGCAATGATGCAGGGGCCATCAATGCCCCCCACGCTACCCAGGCCAAGCCTGTATGTCAGTTACGAGAACTAATTTGACCAAATTACCTTCTCATAAGGAGTTGGGTGGGGCAAACACTTGCGTACTTCCAGCGCCAAAGGCAGAAATGTAGTATTGTGTCTTGAAACTAAGCCAAAATCCAACTGCTAAGTCTGATACTGACCATTGCACTTAGGTGTGAATGACTGCTAATCACATCTTACCTCGTTCCCTTACCATTCTACCCCGGAACACCTCCTCACCCGAGGCCTTCAAACTGACCTCAACGTTCTCCTCCTATAAAGACACTTCCAAATGCGATACGTGCCCTCTCTAATATCTGATGGAGGACCTCTTATTATTGCAAGTTCTATTCTCCTTGACTATGGAAGAGTCTTCCACGAGACTTGTGGTTTGAGAGTCTGCCATATATTGCAGTAATATCCTTCAACCTATTTTGGGACTCTCTTGTAACATGTACACATCACTTTTATCTTGTGACACACTGTTTGCTACTTCATACATCGTGCGCACGATGCGGTGGAAACTCAGCGAGCGAGGGCGAAAGGGGCTACGGAGGGAAATAATCAACGTTAGTTGGTGCACTTGAACGTGACGCTCTTACGGACATACCCTCTGTCGGCTCCATCTCGCTTTTAGCAGGCAATCCACCCCCCTCTGCCCCCTTCCAGACAGGGTCCTTAACCATATACCTGATTCTGCCCAACAACTTTGCCACCAGGACAATCCCATCGTCCGTTGCGCCGACTGCTTTGTTTTGACTCCTGAAAGATAAAAGAAATTGTCATAACGTTCTTTTCATTCCTTCTGCTGAGTTTTTTAATCCACTTTGCTCCTTCAGCTTCTGGCGTCGTGAATCCACAGCTCAGCTTTCCTCCGGCCAGTCCTCCGCAGCAGTACAAGGTACACACTTCCTGCAAGTACACACATGTTAGGCCCGTTTTTTACATTTAAATGCTGTAAGCCCTGTCCACCACTATTACTTTACCCCTGACGCCCCAGGGCTAGTGACCGGTAAAGGGGGACAGCACTTATACAGCGCAAAGAAGGTGCGCATTGTACTCCCGAGTATATCCCCCACATAAGGTATGCGTATGTGGCATGCACCGTGCCCCCAAAAGGATACCCTTGATCTGTGGCTTAGGCGGATCGCCGGATGGAAGTTAACACCCTCCGAACATCACGCACAGGCTCGAGTGGACTACCCCCCAAGTCCATCCTCCTCTGCGCTACCTGCTGTGTGACGTGACCGTCACCCCGGAATGTGAGAAGGTGACGCCATGATGAAGCGTGAGGCGCAGCCTCGCGGGCACCACCAAAGCGGGCAAAGCATAAAATGCCCCAGGCCTGGGGGTGTGAAAACCCGCCACAACCCTGGCTGAGTACACCAAAGGGAGGAAATCGAAAAGAAAAGGAGAATTCCAAAATGGCTGCTTGTACCAACAAGCGCCTAACCTCTGATCCTGCCCCCGAAGTAGGAAGAGCATTGCTCTGCGCTTTGACCTGGCTCCCCAGTATGGAATTCGGTGCACGCGCCCATCTGCCACACCCACACCAAAGTGTGCAGCCGTGGACCAGGAGAGGCCTCCAACGCTGTCTCCGCACAGCCGTGTGTGAGCCGCACGCTGCACCTCATCATCAGGGCCTGGGCCCCCCACCCCCCCACTGCATCTAAGTCTATCTCCGGCCCTAAATCGGGTCGGATACTCAAACGCGGGGGGGGGGGGAACAGCCCCGCACATGACACCGAAAGACTTGTCCCTGGAGAAGAGGCAAGGCAGAACATCTGCCGCTTGCGAAAAGAGAGCCTGCCCTGCTCGTAAATTCCCAAAGAAAGACATCCCGAGCCCCGCGAAAAGGACATAAGAAAAGGGGGCAGAAAGACGACTCATAAACAGCAAGAGGTGCATAGGAGAAACACTGACATAATGGGACGTAGCCGAATAAAGCGGCACGAAACAAAAAAATACAGTGTAAAAGGCCGGCAATATATAAAGAGAGCAAATCCATCTCTCGCCGCTCCCGGTGCTGTCCGTGTATTGCGCGGCCCAAAGGGCAGGTCCGTGCACTCCTTGAACAGTGTCCCTGTGGGCGGCCAAACGTTAAGCAACCACGCACAAACCACTAAAAAGCCCAAAAGCGACTCCGCAAGGCTGCAGCCTGAACCCCGTGCACACTGATCTCTCTCTGAGAATGCCGACGTGCCTGTCCCCATTAAATAAAATGGACGCGAAACAAAATGGCCGCGCCCGGGCACCATTACCAACGTGCGCCGGACCCCCGTAACGCAACTGCTCCCGACATGCCGAAAACATACTACCCATGCACTGAGGCCATCACCATCCCCAAGCTCGGGCACAGTATCCCCCTACAAGTCCCTAAAAACACATAAAGCCCCTCGGACTGAGGGAGAAGGGCAATGGCCGCCCCGGGGTCGACCTTTCCTCCCGGGGCCTCGACTTGTCCGACCAGCAGTCCAAGAGAGAGCTAGTCCAGGAAACTACGTGCCCCCTGACCCTGCCACCTGTGGGGTGTAGCAGTGAGCATATGGGGGCACCGGCAAAGAGACACAAGGAAGAAGGAGTTTCAGCCTCACTGCCTCGGCAGCCGCAAGTGAGGCCGATACCCCGCTGCCCTACCCGCAGAGATACCTAATCAATGGGAGGGGGGGGGAGAAACCGGGCAAGCAACCGCCTGTCGCCGAGAACATCCCCCTACTCCTCTGCACCGAGGAGGCCAGTGCCGGTATGAAAAGGAAATAAAGAAACCCCCACCCCTACTCTCCAGAAATCATCCAACGATAAATGCAGAGGACCAGAAGATTACCCCGCTAGACACCCGGAGAGGGAGTACCTAACGCCATGCCCAGAAAACGACCCCCAAAACACAAGTACACAAAATTCCACATCGCCATAATATTACAACTGCCACAGCTTCAGCGGCCCGCTCCTATGCAGGCCGCCCGGCCCAGCTCCTCTCCCATAATGGGGGAAGCAGGCACGAAGTGGGAAAATGGCTCACCTTAGCTAAGGCGATCCTGGGCACGACCAACATCGAGGTAAGAGGAGGACAATGAGGCCGGCTAGAGACCCCCCCCCACCCGGCCGGAAGTGACGCGCCTGCAGCTAGGAAGCTGGCGACCTACAGGGCTGCTGCGCTTGCCATCTTGTGGCACTAAGGGGTTCGCCCTCTTGTGAGGGTCCCCTGCGGCGATGAGTCGGTCGGCCCGCATTAGCAAGTGACAGAATGTGTTTGCCTGACCCTGATATGACCGCTAATTACAACTCTCAACTTGTTTTTATTCGGAAAAATATCCTACGTATTAAAAAGACGTCAGCGGTTGTTTTCTTTAGTTGCTTCGCCGTGAAATGGATCCAAAAAAAACAAGGTGGAAGTGGACTATCATCCTTAAAGGCCATTTCTGTTGGGAGGCCCGGTTACCTCGTTTTCTGACACAAGATGTTTTGCTTTACAAGTCCATAATAAACTGTGCAATCTCCTTCGCCCACCCTGCATGCTTTTATTCCACCCATCCATCCGGTCTGAGTCAGCATCAAACCTTCTGTGGCTGGCCTAGCAGTGGATAACAGATTTAGGGGTCTGTCTGGTTTTACTCCGATTGCTACGGATGCATGGAGGGCAATAGCGGTGGGCTTTTTAATATGAGAATAGAGAATGCCCATGTTTGGAAAATGAAGTCTGTTAACACGTCACGGATTTTGTCACATCTATCTTTCGCTAAGCCCTGCAGACTTTGTGCAACAAATTCGGTAATGTACATTTAAGTACTGAATATACACACATTGCGTTTCCATGCAGCAGTGGAAAATGGGACACGTTACACATCATATCTGTAGTACTGATATTAACATTACATTAGGCATTTCAGGGGTATATTCAAAAGTACAGACTCGTCCCTTCCTATTCAGCCACGCACAGAGGCACATCCAGAACGGTATATTAACGCACCAGTAATGCACGCGAAGTGGCATTCGGCATAGGACACCGTTCATCACATCTCTTCTCATACACAGGAGCATAGTCTGCCCTGCACCCGGAGTAGCAATCAACAGTGCAATGAACCTTGTACGCAATCACTGCACATTGAGTGACACGATACCGTGCTGCACTTTGCACATAACACACTTACTGCAGCTTATGCAAAGGTGTATACGCATTCTTTAGTGCATAAGAAGCTTGACGTTTAGCAAGACACTCTCGCACAGAGTCCAGTATGAACGTGCACTCCACTGCAGAGTGTTTGCAGTATGCAAATGCTTAAGTAATGGGACCGAGTGCCAGTCTGTTTGTTGAAGTCTGCGTCCCTCTGCGATACTGATAGGTTCCTGCTGGTCGGCCAGGCGCAGGATCTCGGGCAGTGCCCAGATGGAGTTGTGTGCGAAGCGCAGGGTCTCTATCTTGGTGAGGTGGGTGTCGGGCGCGGCCTTGGGGTCGGCAAGTTGACACATGTTGAATTAGCCCATCCCACTCTAGCTGTTGTTTCGCTCATTGCCATCAACTTACAGCGATCACATTCAAAAGTTTCCTTTGTTGCCAAGTACTAACAAGACGTCAGTGTTTAGTTGCTTTGCCGTGAAATGGATCCCCCCAAAAAAGCCGCTCGCGAGTGGTGCGCGCGCGCGTGCGCCACTGCGAGCATATGTCTTCAATTGTCGCGGCCTTGTCTGGCCGCGATAATTGAAGACATATGGGCTTTGGTGCGCGTAACAGACACAAATAGGCCATAGGCGGAGCTACGCGACCGCCTATGGCCTATTGCGTGTTCTGTTCAAAAACAGAACGCACGCAAAGCCCAGTCAAAATGGACCCAGGAAATAACACGCACAAGCTGTGTGGAATTTCCAGGTCCATTTTTGAAACCCTACCAAAAGGGCTTTTCGCTACGCTTCACTTGCGAGCCCTAAAAAAAGACCGGCATCACCAAGGCCCCGCCCCTCCCAGCAACACTCAGCAAACAAACCCTGTGACGTGTTTTAAGTTGGGGAATTAATTCCTCTTCAATACTGGGGGTCCCTGGGTGCCAACTAGCCTACCAGGTACCTCCAGTAAGCGGCTGCGTTGCAGAGAGGTGGTCCAGGTAAAGCCCCTTTTTCCACCTCTCTGCTACGCAGGGCTGTGGTGCTTACTGGAGGTACCTGGTGGCTAGTTGGACCCCAAGGACCCTCAGGATTCAAGGTGACTTTATCCCCAACTTAAAACGCGACACGGGGCGCGTTTGCACAGTGGTAAAGGGAGGTGGCGGGGTATGAGGTGACATGTGTGCAAACACTCCCTGTGTCGCGTTTTAAGTTGGGGAATTAATTCCCCTTCAATCCTGAGGGCCCCTGGTGGCCAACTAACTCACCAGGTACCGCCAGTAAGTGCTACAGGCCTGCATTGCAGAGAGGTTGTCCAGGCCACACCCCTTTTTACACCTCTCTGCAACGCAGCTCTGTGGCGCTTACTGGAGGTACCTGGTGGGCTAGTTGGACCCCAAGGACACTCAGGATTCAAGGTGACTTAATCCCCCAATTTACAACGTGCCAGGGAGCACATTTGCATAGTGGTGGAGAAAGGGGGCATGGCCTTTGTCTACCTCTCACCATGTCGTGAGTGATGTAATATGTGACGTCATCAGCAGTGCATTGCGGGGGCGCACGTTATAGTTAGCTGAACTAACTATAACGGGGGAATTTCTCTGGTTTTGTACGAGTGAAATGTCCAACCAACTATAACTTTTCCTAAAATCTATGTTTTTGTTCTGTGAATATATATATATGTATGTATATTACCTTCTGGCGGTCGCCAGTAGGTAGTTATAGTTAGGACCTAGTTTCCATAGGAAATCCGCAACATTCTATTTGGAATAACTTTGGCGCCGGTTGACAAATCTTCGGGAAATTCTCAAAGAAGATGGGGCGCTCCGCTCCTTCCCTATAAGTTTGGGGGTGATTCGTCAAGCGGGGGCCGAGAAAAAAGGGGGGTTCCAAAACAGGTACCTCTAGTAAGTGCCACGGAGCTGCCTTGCAGAGTGTTGTAAAAAGGGGGCGTGGCCTCTGAACACCTCTCTGCAACGCAGCTCCCTGGTGCATACTGGAGGTACCTGGTGGGCTAGTAACCCACAGGGGACCTCAGGATTGAAGAGGAATTAATTCCCCAACTTAAAACGCGCCACAGGGCGTATTTGCACACATGTCACCTCAGGCCCCACCCCCTTCCTTCACTATTGAGCTAAATATTCCTCTAAAATCAGCCAAACTACGAATTCCGATTTAC
This sequence comes from Lissotriton vulgaris, assembly GCF_964263255.1. Lineage (NCBI taxonomy): Eukaryota > Metazoa > Chordata > Amphibia > Caudata > Salamandridae > Lissotriton > Lissotriton vulgaris. The sequence goes on from NC_141696.1 coordinate 236,160,566, forward strand.
TCACCTGTTATCATGAGAGATGTCAGTGCTGCATCGTTGAGCCCAGTACGGACCCTTAAAAGTAAATCTGAATGTACTTACCAGTAACTTGTATTTCCTTCCATAGGAATCTATTGTGTGGTTTGTGAGAAGTTGGCCTGATATATGATGCTCACTAGTTCTAGTGATCACCTTGTATCAGTCCAAACAACCCTTATGGTGATTGGTTGTAAAGTCAACCTTATAGACCAGCTATCTTAGTAGCGTGGACAAAAGCAGTCTTTAGGCTAAACTCTGAATGGCATGTGAAGCCAGCTGTTTTACCACATATAACCCCTTGAATACCACATGAAAGGACACCACACAGGTTGTTATGAAAAAAACAGATATTTATTAACTAACATACACCTCTGAACTCTTTATGAGGTCAGAGGGCTAAGCACATGACAATACTAAAAAGGAAATACGAGTTTGCACAATATTTACAAGTGCTCCTTAGGGGCACGACAAACCATATACTCAAAACAATGGAATGTGAGGAAAGAAAATACTGTAAGGAGATCCAGAGGCTGGAGGATCGCTGGGACTACGCTACACACTAGGTAAGTAAGGAGCAGGAGGCCCACGGGACTCACGTGCAGAGTGGAAACTCTCACGCGGGATGCGTACCAACGTCTATGGATGCTACAGTTTAGAAAGTTACGGATTCCGGACGAACCCGGCTGGATGGAGGGAAAACAACAGTGGATCTGAACACTAGGATAGTGAACACAGACTTCAGTACCTAGGAGCTTTAGTTACCTAACCCACAGGCTACAGGGTGCATAGGGCTGAAGTGGTGTTGGGTTTGCTGCGGTGATGCCTGAAACAAGGAGTTGCTGGCAGGCAGCCAGATGGAGGAGTCCGGTGGTTCCAAGGATGGAACTTGGAAGAAGAAGTCCTGAAAGGGAAGTGGACAGAGTCTCGGTCACTAGCCAGTGACGGTGCTGGAACCAGGAGGGAACCAGAAGCCGTCGCCGCGTTCAGGTGGAAGAAGGGTCGCTTCTCTCTATAGCTGCGCGGAACAGGAGCTGTTCTTCACGACCAGGCTGGAGGCACGAGCTGTCCCACATAGTCTGCTGCTGATGGCGCTGTTGGATCGTCGATCTGGTCAACAGGCCTTGGCAAGTGCAAGCCACGCGGTGGAACAAAGATGGCGTCTGGTGCGGACCAGGAGGGTCCGGGGTGCTTTTCTGTCACAAGGAAGCAAGGGCCAATCTGGGGGACCAGACCAGCAGTGTCGGATTCTTCGGGTCGTCGTCTCAGAGGTCACGAGCCAGCCGACAAGTGACCAGAAAACAGGACAAGCAGCAACCAGGCAAAAGGGCCCCACACAGATCTCGTGGATGCAGGGGGGCCTGATATTTGGTGCAGGAGCTGCGTCGGTGTGGGGCTTCTCAGACCCCAAAGCACTCACTCGAGGAACCCTCGGCGGTCGTGCTGGAAGCGCTGTGCAGGTTTCTCAAGATGGGCGTCTCCACGTTGCTCGTCGCACCCACGGGTCCCAGCTGTGCCGTGGATGTGGGTAGAGGTCAGAGGAGTCTGGAGGTCCGGGTCTTGTGGAGCTGAGTTGTCGGATACCGGGATGGAAGGACTTGCAGCAAACCGCACAGGAGCTTGATGGTGCCTGCGAAGCAGGATGGTCACTCCCTGACCATAGGGGAGATTCTTCAGTCTTCTGGTAATCAGGAGGTCGAAGGTCAAGAGTTTCTTCGTGGAAGTTGTCAAGATTAATCTGATTTGGAATGGGACCAGCTCCTACCTTTATTCCGCTAAAGGGGGCTGCACTACGGGTAGGTCCCTCCTCTGGGTGGGACCAGGAAGGGGGGTGGTTACACCCCCTTTCCTTTGTCCGGTCTTGCGCCTGCTCTGGGGCTGGAGTGCCCCAGGAACTGGTTCTGACCGGTGTATGCACAGGGACACCTTGTGTGCCCCAGGCATGTCTCATTCCTTTCAGCCCTGTCCTACCTAATACACAAAATCCTGTCTGGGGTGTTGCTAGCACCTCCCAAGGCAGGAAACCCTTTGTCCGAGCCTCCCTCGCTGGAAGGACTCCCAGCAGCAGGAGGTCAGACTTGTGTCTGTGGTGGCAGCATCCATTTTGTGATGCTGAGGCTCGAGTTAACTTTAACCGGGGTTCACAGTTACATACATGTCGTGTCCCTCTAGAAGGGTGGAATGCTAACCCCGTCGCCAGAATTGGCGAGGGGTTAGTATTCCAATTCGTATGACACCTTACTCGACATGTTTTGATAATGCTATGCCAAAGTTAGCATTTGACCGCGAGGTTCATAATGCACTTAAGAGTATATGGTATAGCGTTATCATGGAACAGCTATTAGGACTTGGTTCCGCAAGCTGCAAACGGGCTCAGCTCATGCCAGAGCACCACCTCACATAATTCCAAGCACTCTGCCTTCAGGATTGATAAGGCCTGCCATAGGAGTGACTGATACGAAAATATGTGTCCATTTTAGGGTTAGATATAGGGATACTATATCTAAAGCAAAGGGTGATTACACCACCTTGCCCCAGCTGTTTGATCAGCCAGTTGTGTCAGATTTGGATGGCCAGCCAGGGGTGGCATAATACATGCTGCAGCCCCTGGTAGGCCCTGAGTGCACCTATGCCCTGGGCACCTAAGGTACACTGTACAGGGGCTGATAAGGTGACTCAGTATCCAATTAGATATGTACCTAGAGTACATGGAATCCATTTTACAGAGAGAGCAGTGGGCCTGGGGTCCAGAATAGCAGGGCCCCAGGTCAACTAAGTCAAAAAACCAGCAAAACACCAGGCAAAAAGTTGGGGGCAACCATAGTCCGATATCCACCTTCCTACATAACCCCCCCCCCCGCCCAAACGAAAGAAGATAAGGCTATCCTTGACCAGGTAAGCCTACATTACCTGAGTGGCCATATGAGGTGGTATACGCACTGGCATGGTTATCCCCTATCTCATGGTCCACTAAGCAATCCCTCACCCTAAGGGTATCTGAGGGTCTCCACCATAGGGAATCTCTACCTGTGGTGTGTTTTGGCAAAGTAAAAGGCTGGTGCTGGGATGGAGTACTGAAGTGAGGCTCCACTAATGTTGGGCTCAACTTCCTCCAATCACTATCCACCATATGTGCCTTTCTTTCCAGGACTGAGTTGCTGTGAGCTCTCAGGGTCAACCTCTGGCTACCTAAAGCTGGAGGCTGAGTCCCTCTGTTTGGCTTACTGGAGGGACAGGTCAAGTTTGGGGTTTTTAGGTCCCAGGTTTGGCTCTGCCCAACAGTGTCCATCTGTGGGAGGTCCCTAACTAAGTTTAAGGGGGATCCCTCAGGAGTGTTTTTTTATTTTCACTTGGCTAGGCCTGCTAGCTTCAGTGCCCTTAATCTGCTGATTGGGGAGTTCTTTTGGACAGGGGGCCCTTAGGGGTCCACCACTGGCCTCCCTAACCTCTAAAGCCCTAGGCTGACTGAGGCAGGGTAGAGAGGGGCAGGTTACCTGCTCCAGACTGGGTCCCACCTTGGAAGGGTCCACTGACATCAGGGGCTCTGCCAGGCCAGGCCTGACTACCTCTGGGGCAGTTTCTTCACAATGGGTCAGATCAGTTCCCTGAGGAGGCTGATCCGTTCCTAAAGTCTGGTGGGGGGGGGGGAGATTTCTCTTCCTCCTCAATGCTCTCTGTCTGAGTGGAGTGATCCATAGTTTCAGGCTTCACAACACTATTATCTGTCTGAGTTTGAGCTCTGGCCATCACAACTCCACCAACCTTTTCAGGAAGGGACTCAGTTTGGGTATGGGCTGTGACCATCACAGCTTTGCCAACCTGTTCAGGGAAGGAATCTGTCTGAGATTGGGCTGTGACTGGCACAGCCCTCCTGACCTGTTCAGGGAGGACATCTTGGACTGGGGCTGTGGCTATCACTGCCCCACTAACCTTACCATGGAGGTTTACCATTTTAAAATGGGTTTCTTGCTCTACCTCAGCCCAGGTTGAGATCTCTAAATCATTCCCCAGTAGGCAATCTACAGGCAAATTTGATGACACTGCCACTCTCTTGGGGCCAGTGACAACTCCCCAGCTGAGATTGACCACTGCTATGGGATGATCTCTCTGCGCTCCATCAATGTTGGTCACCTGGTATGTGGCTCCAGGTATAAGTTGCCTTGAGGGGACTAGGCTCTCAGTCACCATGGTGATGCTAGCCCCTGTGTCTCTGTAGGCCTCAACTTTTGAACCATTGAAGAGGGGCTCCTGTCTGTACTTGTCCAAAGTGTTGTGACAAGCTGTGAAGTTGGCAAACCCCATGCCAGTCTCACAGACAAGAGTATCTAAGTCAGGGGACCTGGTTAGGCCAGAGTCCCCAGGAACTCCCAAAGTAAATCCACCCAAATTCTTGGGGGCACTCCCACCACCTGGGGGATTACTACTAGTAGTAACAGGAGGCTTGGAAGTGTTACTTGGGGGTATGTTCTCCTTATTGTTGTTGGCCCTTGGGCAACTGCTGTCAGTTTTCCAATGGCCTACCTGTTTGCAGGTATGGCAATAAGGTTTCTTTTGGGTATTGGAAGGATTCTGGGACCCACCCTTTTCAGAGGATTTTTGCGGCCCTGATGTGGTTTGATCAGAAGATTTATTCCCACCCTTCTCTTGAGGCTTGGTTGATTCTTTTTTGGTCACCACCCTGGTTCTTAGGCCTAATCCTGGTTCTGACCCATTTGTCTGCCCTCTTACCCAATTCTTGTGGAGAGGTCAGATCAGAGTCTACCAGGTGCTGGTGTAATAACTGGTTCTGACAATTATTTAAGACTTGCTCTCTCATAATTAGATTGTACAATCCTGTGTAATCAGTAACCTTACTTCCCAGTAGCCAGCCTTCTAGAGCCTTAGTGGCACAATCAACAAAGTCAGCCCAATCCTGAGACTGAATTTTCTGGGTGTCCCTGAACAGCAACCTGTACTGCTCAGTTGTTAAGCCAAACCCATCAATCAGTGTATTCTTCAGGACTTGGTAATTGTTAGCATCCTCAGCTCTAGTAGTGAGGAGCTTATCTCTACCTTTACCTTCAAAGGAGAGCCACAGTATAGCTGCCCACTGACTCTGGGGGATTCACTGGACAGTGCAGGCCCTCTCCAAAGCAGTCATCCATTTGTGGATGTCATCCCCTTGTTTAAAGGGGGCACTATTTTACTCAGGTGTCTAGTATCAAAACTCCTGTCTTTATCTCTAATGATAATGCTGCCAATAGTGGGGTCTGCCCCACTCAATTTCTGCTCTCTGGCAAAGGCAAGTCTTTCTTTGGCAAGGGCAAGTTCTTCCCTCTCAATCCTCAGATTGACTTCCCTTATCTTAGCTTTATGCTTTCTTCTCTGAGGGGATGTCATCCCTCTCTGAGAAGATGCCTGAGAGACATGGGTGTGAATAGATCTGTTAGAGCCTCTGGAGTGAGACCTAACTCGTCTATTCCCAAGGTTAAGCCTACCTGAGGATGGGCCTGGGAGTCCCCCAGTTCCATTCTCATGTATGCTTAAGTTGGTCCTGGTGAGCCTACTGACTACTACTGGACCTTTGTCTGTCTCGTCCCCAGATAATTCCTTTTCCTCTTCCTCCTCTTCACTTTCTGCTCCATGGAGGTTAAGGTCAGGATCACCAAGGGTTCCCTCTAAGGGGGGCATGCTCCCATCTGGATTAGAGGGGCCTGTGTTGGAAGCCCTTCTGGCATCATATGTCTCTAAGAGACCTATCAGAAAAGGAGTGGTAGGGTTAGAACCCTGTTTTAGTTTCCTGGAGGTACACAGTTGTCTCATCTCCTGGAAACTAAGGGCTGCATATCTGGAAGTGACCTGTGGAAGGTCATCAACCACAAGGGGGGCCTCTGTGTTCCCTCCTGTGGTAGACATGCTTTTCTAGTGAGGTGTAAGTGGTGCACTTACCTACACTATGGGTTTACCTATTGATCCCTTGCTAAGAGTTGTAGTCAGGGTGTGCTACTCCCTTTCTACTACAACAGCTGGTTCAGTAGAACTCAGAGTATTTCTAAGCTTGTTATATGTACCTATGGTACCTTATGTGATCTTTCAAATGATATCTCAAGATTATATTTGGTAAAAACAACAGCAAGCTCAAATCCCAACCGCTGCACACCAATGTGAGAAGTTGGCCTGATATATGATGCTCACTAGTTCTAGTGATCACCTTGTATCAGTCCAAACAACCCTTATGGTGATTGGTTGTAAAGTCAACCTTATAGACCAGCTATCCTAGTAGCGTGGAAAAAAGCAGTCTTTAGGCTTGGCATGTGAAGCCAGCTGTTTTACCACATATAACCCCTTGAATACCACATGATAGGACACCACACAAGTTGTTATGAAAATAAACAGATATTTATTAACTAACATACACCTCTGAACTCTTTATGAGGTCAGAGGGCTAAGCACATGACAATACTAAAAAGGAAATACGAGTTCGCACAATATTTACAAGTGCGCCTTAGGGGCACGACAAACCATATACTCAAAACAATTGAATGCGAGGAAAGAAAATACTGTGAGGAGATCCAGAGGCTGGAGGATCGCTGGGACTACGCTACAAACTAGGTAAGTAAGGAGCAGGAGACCCACGGGACTCACGTGCAGAGTGGAAACTCTCACGCGGGATGCGTACCAACATCTATGGATGCTACAGTTTAGAAAGTTACGGATTCCGGACGAACCCGGCTGGATGGAGGGAAAACAACAGTGGACCTGAACACTAGGATAGTGAACACAGACTTCAGCACCTAGGAGCTTTAGTTACCTAACCCACAGGCTGCGGGTGCATAGGGCTGAAGTGGTGTCGGGTTTGCTGCGTTGATCCCGGTGATGCCTGAAACAAGGAGTTGCTGGCAGGCAGCCAGATGGAGGAGTCCGGTGGTTCCAAGGATGGAACTTGAAAGAAGAAGTCCTGAAAGGGAAGGGGACAGAGTCTCGGTCACTAGCCAGTGACGGTGCTGGAACCAGGAGGGAACCAGAAGCTGTTGCCGCGTTCAGGTGGAAGAAGGGTCGCTTCTCTCTGTAGCTGCGCGTACCAGGAGCTGTTCTTCGCAACCAGGCTGGAGGCACGGGCTGTCCCACGTAGTCTGCTGCTGATGGCGGTGTTGGATCGTCGATCTGGTCAACAGGCCTTGGCAAGTGCAAGCCACGCGGTGGAACAAAGATGGCATCTGGTGCGGACCAGGAGGGTCCGGGGTGCTTTTCTGTCACAAGGAAGCAAGGGCCAGTCTGGGGGACCAGACCAGCAGTGTCGGATTCTTCGGGTCGTCGTCTCAGAGGTCACGAGCCAGCCGACAAGTGACCAGACAACAGGACAAGCAGCAACCAGGCAAAAGGGCCCCACGCAGATCTCGTGGATGCTGGGGGGCTGATCTTTGGTGCAGGAGCTGCGTCGGTGTGGGGCTTCTCAGACCCTAAAGCACTCACTCGAGGATCCCTCGGCGGTTGTGCTGGAAGCGCTGTGCAGGTTTCTCAAGATGGCCGTCTCCACGTTGCTCGTCGCACCCATGGGTCCCAGCTGTGCTGTGGATGTGGGTAGAGGTCAAAGGAGTCTGGAGGTCCGGGTCTTGTGGAGCTGAGTCGTCGGATTCCGGGATGGAAGGACTTGCAGCAAACCGCACAGGAGCTTGATGGTGCCTGCGAAGCAGGATGGTCACTCCCTGACCATAGGGGAGATTCTTCAGTCTTCTGGTAATCAGGAGGTCGAAGGTCAAGAGTTTCTTCGTGGAAGTTGTCAAGATTAATCTGATTTGGAATGGGACCAGCTCCTACCTTTATTCCGCTAAAGGGGGCTGCACTACGACTAGGTCCCTCCTCTGGGTGGGACCAGGAAGGGGGGTGTCCGGTCTTGCGCCAGCTCTGGGGCTGGAGTGCCCCAGGAACTGGTTCTGACCGGTGTATGCACAGGGACACCTTGTGTGCCCCAGGCATGTCTCATTCCTTTCAGCCCTGTCCTACCTAATACACAAAATCCTGTCTGGGGTGGTGCTAGCACCTCCCAAGGCAGGAAACCCTTTGTCCGAGCCTCCCTCGCTGGAAGGACTCCCAGCAGCAGGAGGTCAGACTTGTGTCTGTGGTGGCAGCATCCATTTTGTGATGCTGAGGCTCGAGTTAACTTTAACCGGGGTTCACAGTTACATACATGTCGTGTCCCTCTAGAAGGGTGGAATGCTAACCCCGTCGCCAGAATTGGCGAGGGGTTAGTATTCCAATTCGTATGACACCTTACTCGACATGTTTTGATAATGCTATGCCGAAGTTAGCATTTGACCGCGAGGTTCATAATGCACTTAAGAGTATATGGTATAGCGTTATCATGGAACAGCTATTAGGACTTGGTTCCGCAAGCTGCAAACGGGCTCAGCTCATGCCAGAGCACCATCTCACATAATTCCAAGCACTCTGCCTTCAGGATTGATAAGGCCTGCCATAGGAGTGACTGATAGGAAGATATGTGTCCATTTTAGGGTTAGATATAGGGATACTATATCTAAAGCAAAGGGTGATTACACCACCTTGCCCCAGCTGTTTGATCAGCCAGTTGTGTCAGATTTGGATGGCCAGCCAGGGGTGGCATAATACATGCTGCAGCCCGTGGTAGGCCCTGAGTGCACCTATGCCCTGGGTACCTAAGGTACACTGTACAGGGGCTGATAAGGTGACTCAGTATCCAATTAGATATGTACCTAGAGTACATGGAATCCATTTTACAGAGAGAGCAGTGGGCCTGGGGTCCTGAATAAGCATGAGCGGATTTTGCGGATTGGCAATCCGCGAATTTGCGGATTTGTAAACTCGCAATCCGCAAAATCCGCGAATTCCCGCGAATTTGCGGATTTTTTTTTTTTTTTGTGTTCGCCCGTGTTTCTGCCAGTTCGCGAGGGTTTTTACAATTTCGCAATTTGCGAACTTACCTGTCGGGTCGCAAGTTTTGCGAACTTGTTGTTTCTACGTGTCCAACCTGTTTGGGACACTCTTCTTCATCACTGCCACTCTCTGTCACCACTGCCACTCTCTGACTACTCATGCCACCCTCTGGCCCACCCATGCCACCCTCTGTTTCATCACCACACCCTCTGGTTGTCCAGTGTACATTATTTTTGGCAAAGCAAAGCACACCTTCCCTGCCTCAAGTGACCTGAATTAATTTGGGGCTGATTAATGTGTCACAGAATATTTTTTTAGCTGGCACCTGCTTCCTTAGTGCGCCCTGATTAGTGATCTTTTGCACTTGCTAAGTGCTTTCATTGTTGCAAAATTAGTTACAACACCTGCCCTGCCCCAACTGACAATAATGAATTAGGGGCTGATTAATGGATTTTAACTTCCAGCCTGGCTCCTGCTTGTCTCCCTTAGCTGTAATTCAGGACCTTTGTGGCATATGTGTAACTATTCTGAGGTTCAGAGCAGGGTCACATAATAGTTGCAACTGGCAACTGAACTCTGGAGGGGCCCCTCAGGAAGCACTACAGGAAATGGCTACTAATGATGAGCCTGAACTTTTGAACCTGGTAAGTAGTTACTTTCAGTTTTGCTAAAATCGTATTTCTGCAATTTCGCACTTATTCGCGGGGCGCGAACTCACGCGAACAGTGCGAGCAGTGCGAGCAAAATCCGCTGCTCGCGGATTTGCGGATTTTTCAGGAAATTCGCAAATCTCGCGGATTGCGGATTTCCCGAAAATCCGCAAAATCCGCGAGCGGAACGGATTTTCCGCCCATGCCTAGTCCTGAATAGCAGGGCCCCAGGTCAACTAAGTCGAAAAACCAGCAAAACACCAGGCAAAAAGTTGGGGGCAACCATAGTCAGATATCCACCTTCCTACATGGTTTTCACCAGAAAAGTTTCTAAGTGTCTATTTTTGAAATGTACAAATATTCCTCTAAAATCAGCCGAATTACGAATTCCGATTTACTCACCTGTTATTAGGAGAGACCTCAGTGCTCCATCTTTCAGCCCACTACTGATCCTGAAAAGAAATTCTAACCATACTTACAGTAACTTGAATTTCCTTCCATAGGCTAACATTGACTGGTTTCACTTGAAAATTCTTCTAAGTGTGGAGTTTTGGAACTTTAAAAAATTCCTCTAAAATCAGCCGAACTATGAATTCTGATGTACTCACCTGTTATCAGGAGAGACCTCAGTGCTGCATCTTTTAGCCCAGTACTGATCCTGAAAAGTAATTTTAACCGTACTTACCAGTAACTTGCCTTCCATAGGATATCATTGCCTGCTATATAACATATATATAAATACAAAAATATATAAAATAAAAAAAATATTACAAATTCAATATTTTAAAAAAAAATCCAATTTATATTAAAAATATGTAATGTAATTTAAAAAATAATATATATAAAAATAAATACTTTAAAACAATATAGTAAATCAGTATAAAAAAATATATCAATTAATGTATTCTTTAGCCACTCGTCAAACGTGTTTCGAGTGGCTAAGAATACATTTTCTTAAAACCGCACACCGCTTAGTTTTCCTTCTATGAATATAAACGGAAGGTTTGGAGTTTGATTTAATGCAACCCGCTTCCGTGGGCTCGAAATCGACGAAGCAACTCTTGCTTTGGTGGTGGTGAAGAATGCACAGAATATATATATAACCACGGATAGTAACAACCCTAACATGGATTTAAAGGGCAAGTTAAAAAAGTTGGAAAAACTGCTAAAAACGGAGACTACTAAATGGTGGGAAAAACGCTCACTTGAGAAATATCTGGAAGTGGGCAGAATCCCAAGAGGTTTAAGGGTACTCATAGCACCATCATTTGAGAACCCCAACCCCCTTATGTTGAAGGAATGGGCCACTAACAATTTGGAAGCATCGAAGAACATGATCTGCATTTTAATTAAATATGCAGAAATTGACAGGAATGACATTTTGAAACAGATTGAGATATTGAATAATGAATTGGATATGCACAAGGATAAGGAGTATATTAAAAAATATCATGAAGACATAGATACCCGATTAGTCAAGCATCAAGAAACCATTAGCCTGCGCAAACATTACAAATTCACCCGCGACAAACAGGATTACGAAACGGGCAGGATTTTTACGTTTGCACGTAAATACGATACAATGAAAAGACAGGCATTAATTCCCAAACCCACCATGCAAACAACAAATGAAGGAGGTGAAGCAGGTCTTTCAGAGGCTGAACTTAGTTCTAATGCAAGCAGCGTGGGTTCGGAAGATGAGCAGGCAGCGGGGGGGGTCTTCAAGTGTACCAACTCATTTTGCACCATCGGAGGAACTGGGTTTTTTAATCGAGGACAGATTAAAAACATTGCGACCGAAAACCCAGCAACAACGGAACAAAAACGAAAACACAAAAATCACAAATGCAACGAAAGGAGGAAACGCCGGAGGGAGAGGCTTCGCAAAGAGAGGCAGGGGCAAGAAATGGTAGAAACAGAAAGTATCATTTCCAACCAGATGACATCAAACGCTAATGAGATTATAATCGGTAATATATCATCAACCGATAATGACATTGACAACACAGTTATCAACCTTTCGGAAGTTGACCTTTCTAAAGCTGAGATTCAATTATTATCATTAGGTCTCTCCTTTTGCCCAAAGAACTCTTACAATTATGTGCAGACCAGAATAGATGTCTTTAAATTTATTCGTAAATTAAAATTGAAGAAGCACTTCAAACTTACTAATGCACAGGAACGAGCAACTTCCATCAGCAGCTCATCGCAACCATCATCTTTATTTCAGGTTGCAGATATTGGGGCATTACAAACTGCTCATGAATTAGCATTAGAGGAGAACTTTGGCACCAGTTCTACCCAGGACAGATGCGACAGAATAGGAATCAACATCAATGCACCCAGCAAAACCCTTTCAAAGCTAGGTCTACGTTCATTCCCCTGATGCCTAAAGATGCCATTGACTTTTTTAATGATATGATTACGGAGGATCTGAAGGGATTGCAAATTAAAACATCCAGAAAAATCAAAAGAATCAAGTATATGGAAAAACAATACTTGACATTGATGAAAAAGCTGAGAAGTAATTCCAACCTAATAATCAATAAAGCCGACAAAGGAGGCAATATTGTTATCTGGCCCAAAAACCAATACATGGAAGAAGCACAGCAGCACTTGTCAGACATCTCCTGCTACAGGAAAGGCAATTTCTGTGAAATTCGCAACTTAAAGGAGTTAGTACACAAGGAACTGAATCAGTGGAAAAGAGAAGGCCTTTTGAGTAAACAAGAATTGGCGTTTTTGAAGAAAGACAATCCGTTAACACCGACATTTTATCTCATTCCAAAAATCCATAAACTTGTTTCTCCTGTACCAGGTCGACCCATTATATCAGCCCAGGGGAGTCTCCTTGAGGCTATTTCCAAATATGTCGACTTTTTCCTTCAAAATTTTGTGGTTGAATTACCTTCATACATTAAGGACACGGGACATTTCCTCACAAAACTGAATGAGGTCAAATGGGAAGAAGGATATATTCTTGTGGCTCTTGATATCAGTACTTTGTACACCAGTATAGAACATACAGATGGTCTTAATGCAATTAGATATTATCTGAACCAACGTAACCTCAGTCTCAAAAATCATAATGACATGCTGATAAAAATGATAATGTTATGTTTAACTAACAATTATTTTTTGTTTAACAACGAAATTTATCAGCAACAGAGGGGAGTAGCCATGGGGGCATGTTTCTCCCCCACCTACGCGTGTTTACACGTGGGGTGGTGGGAGGAACATGTCCTCAGGCACATCCCTGGTTACACCAGTAATATTATTCATTATTGGAGGTTCATCGATGACATCTGTTTGGTGTGGAAAGGTGATGAGAGGTCAGCTAAGGAGTTTGTGAGAGCCATGAATGATAATACCCTAAACCTAAACTTCACTTGTCAAATAAGTAAAACCAACATACAATTCTTGGACGTTGACATCTACGTTCAGAACAATGCCCTAGCAACTAGACTTCACAGAAAGAGCACGGCGGGCAATTCCATTTTGCACGCCTCCAGCGCCCATCCGAGACACTTAATAAGAAGTAACCCCTATGGGGAGTTTATACGGATGCGCAGGATATGTAGCTCTGAATCTGACTTAGTCATCTGTCAGAACGAGGCCATTCAGAGATTCCAGAAACGAGGCTACCATATTAAAGATCTACTGGCAGCCAAGGATAAGGCTAATAGCAAAAACAGGGAGGAATATTTGGTGAATCCAGTTGAGGGTGCTGACACAGTTGAGGAAAACACATTAAGTAATGAAAACAATACCATCAGTTTGATAATCACCTACAATACAGAGGAAAGAAAGATAAGGGGCATTCTTAAAAAACATTGGCCTATATTGCAAACTGACATTAATTTAGCACCATTACTTCCAACAGAACCTTCCCATTATTTTTAGGAGGCCCCCCTCCAAGAGAGACTCTCTAGTCAGAAGCAGTCCGGAAGTTAAGAGCAGCAAAATATGGGTTTCAAATAAGAAAGGCTTTCACAAGTGCATTTCGTGCAGGGCATGTAAGTTCGGGGTCAACACCACTGAATTTAGATCGCCATTCAACCCCAATCCAACACCTCTTAGGGAGTTATATACTTGCCGCACTGATTACGCGGTATATGTTTTAGAATGCTCGTGCGGGTTGAAATATGTGGGCAGCACCAAGTTGCAGGTTTTTAATAGAATACTGCAACATTTAAGAGCCATTGTTAACTCGGATGTCACTTATCCGGTTGCCCGCCACTTCGAACTAGTACATGCCAAAAATATGAACCATCTGAAATATTTTGTAATCGATTCCATACCGAAGAACATACGGGGTGGGGATCGAGAAAAACTTTTAAGGCAGCTTGAGAGTAAATACATTGTACTACTCGACACTAGGATACCGAATGGGTTAAACAGGGGGGAGGACTTACAGGTCTTCCTCTGAGAGATCACTGGTAACCTACAATAGTGTTGACATCTGATCAATACAGCGGTTAAGGGTCACTATTGGGGAGAATATATTCATTGATTGATTCATAATGTCAAGGTTTGAGATATAAAAGGAATGTCCCGATGCCACCATAAAAGTACACTGTAATGTTAGTCTCACGAATTTAGTTAGTTTTTTCCAAACTTTGTAACAGAACAAAACCCAATTTTTATTGGTAAAGTCCTCTTATTTTTAGATTGTTTCTCATTTACCGGAGTGTGGTAATAGTTGACATGAATTTAGTGTACCACAGGACAATAAGTCACTATGGCTTTAGTCGGTTCGAAGCAACAGCAGGTATGCTTTGTGTTTTTAACTGTGTATATATATGAAATTTTTGCGCATGTACAGTTGCTTAGATTCATTATATGTGATTGATCACACTCTAAAATGCATTATCACTATGTACATATTGCACCCAATTTATGCACTTTTTTAATTTTGAGCACTTTAGCACTTTCAGGTGACATCATAATTTCATGTGGGTTTGTTTTATATTCAAAGACATAGGAAGATAGATTGATCTATGTTATAATTTCTCTCTTAAGTGCACATGGTTGGATAGTAAACAACATGTGTAGTCACTAAAGAGATGAGTTGATTATCAGTATTAGAACTTTTGTAGGCACTTGCACTTTATAGCATTATGTACATAAAGTTGGCAGTATTTGCTTAATGTCATTATTATCATGCGATTCTGGGAAAATGAGTTTTTGCTATTTAAGAAATTTAATCCCAGTACTTTGTTCTAATCACTGTATATATCGTGAATTTTTGCACTTGTATTTCCTTTATATCTATTACCCACATGTTTGATGTTGTCCATAATGAACACAGTACATAAACACCCCCATTGGTAATTTGAGGCCTTGTGATCAAGGCTGTTGTTACACAGCTGAAACGCGTCATGCTGATGGAGAGGGGAGAATAAAGACACTTTAATACACTACTTTCTGGTGTTGAGAGATCTGTACTTGGAGGAGGAGAACGCGTGGTGAGCCAAACTCACAGGACTCTGTTTGTATATATATATATATATATATATATATATATATATATATATATATATATATATATATATATCCAAGAACACGCTGTCTCAAACTCCTCACCAGACAACAAGTCGAGGCCCAGTTTGCATTTCAAAATGAATTTATTTAGGCAACAACACCCAACGCGTTTCGCAGCCTTCGCCGCTTGCTCACGAGTGACAGGTTGTGTTTTACAAATAAAGATATATACAAACAAATGGAACAAACAAAATTGACCGGCTGTCCGCAGAAAAAAAGTGAATACGCACTACGTGCGTTATAATACAATGGCGACATCAAGGAACGAAAAACGTAATGAAGCAGCAAATAAAATGTTTGAAACGACCTCACTAGCACAGAGTGATGTAAGTACAGTGGACCCCACGTCGGGCAGTAACACGTCTAAAAAAGCCCAATGGGACCTTCTATGGAAATATCTGAAATTGGAGCAAAATAAGTGGTGGGAAGCCACTACACTGCAAAAGTATATAGAGGCAGGAAGAGTGCCTCGAGGACTCCGGATCTTTATTACCCCAACGTTCAGCGACCCAGACCCTGACTTGATAGAGGAGTGGGCTGAGAACAATCACCATTGCTCAATGGTAATGTTGAAATTATTGGTAAAATATGCTAACCGCGACTGTGAGAAATTTACTGAGGTCATTGAAGAGGTAACAGCGAGATTAAAGGCACTCTGCGAAGCAGAAGAGTTCGACAGAGATATGGCAAAAATTGAAGCCAAACTGGAACAAATCGAAAGAGGCATAAAGGAAAAGAAACAACGGAAGTTCTTAAGAGACTTTGTTGATTATGAAAAGGGCAGATCCTAACATTCGCCCAAAAATTCGACCGTTTGAGAGGCCAAGGAGCGAATACGACGACAGCAGCAAAAACTTCTAGTGCTGAAGAAGAAGTTAACTATGTGGACAAAACTCCAGAATCCAGAGCCACTACAAGTGAGTCTGCCCTCAACCAGAATCTGTCAGTAAAAGACAAAATGTTAATGGAATTCGCTATGATGGCCCAGGAAAGGCTAACCACACAAGAGAATGTGGGAACAAGCAACCAAAGAGGACGAGGTCGTGGACGCGGAGGAAGAGGCGTAGAACGGCTGCAAGATACGCCAAAAGGAACAATGGAGAGTCCGGTAGGATCTCGCACTCGGTGGCAAAAAAGAACCAAAGAATGGAGCAAACAGAAATGAAGAAAAAAACTGTTTTGAATTTATCGGATCGGAAATTGACAAATGAGGAAATTGACGTTTTGGCAAGAGGACTTACATTTGTCCCCACAAATGAATATGACTATACACAAACAAGAATAGATCTCTTCTACTTCACAAGGAAACTAAAACTTAAGAAATGGTTTTCCACGAAAGTGAACACTGGGAAAGACAATATATGTGAAGATGAGGTTAGTAATCTGTGTATAAATGACATTAACACATTACACTTGCTGAATGAACTTGGGGATCAAGTAGATTTCAATAGAGATCCAATTTTGAACCTACTTAATGATGACATTGTTACAGACCTTAGCAGCAAAAGTCACTTTAAACCCACATCTATATTTATGCCACAGATTGTAAATGAAGCACTGGATGTATTTGAAAGAGGAGTAAAAAACGGTTTTAAGAAATTATGTAATACTCCCTCAAACACAAAAGGAAACCTAACATCCCAGCAGATTTCCGCGATCCAGACATTACAGAATGACCCTAAAATAGTGATCAAAAAATCTGACAAGGGTGGTAATGTGGTGGTGTGGGGGAGAGACAGATATGTTAAAGAAGGCTTAAGGCAGCTAAGTGATGTGAACCAATACGAAAGAAGCTCCAAATCATGTTTTGAAAAATCAAACCGAGAATATCAGGAAAAACTACAAGAATGGAGAGATAAGGGCTGGCTAGAACAGAATGAGTATGATTACCTACTTTGTAAGTTTCCCAAATTGCTGGTATTATATTTATTACCGAAAGTCCACAAGGACAAGGACAATCCCCCTGGAAGACCTATAGTGTCTTCCAGAGGATCTGGCCTGGAGAACTCATCAAGGTATGCTGATTATTTTCTGCAGCCATATGTGAAAGCGCTACCATCCTATATCAAGGATACTGGTGATTTTTTACGTATGATCAATAACCTTGAGTGGAATGACAATTACTTGATGCTGAGTCTAGATGTAACTAGTTTATACACTAGCATTCCTCACGAATTGGGCTTAAGAGCTTGTAGACACTATTTTGGTGAGAGATCGATCTCCTATTTGATGCACACTGAGGTACTCATAGATATGATTTATAGATGCCTAACGGAAAACTACTTTTTATTTGACAACCAGGTGTACAGACAGTTAATGGGGACTTCGATGGGCACTTGTTTTGCCCCAAGTTTTGCGTGCCTATTTCTAGGTTGGTGGGAGGAGCATGTTGTCCGACCCCATGACCTATACGGCAAACATGTAAAAAAATGGGCAAGATTTATCGATGATGTGTTTTGTGTGTGGGAAGGTACTAAAGAAGAAGCCGATACCTTTGTTGAGAGTCTCAATACCAATGAGTTGAACCTAAAATTCACACACCAAGTACATCCGACCCAAATGGAATTCCTAGATGTAATGATGAAAGTAGAGAATGGTTAAATCGAGACATCCCTGCACCGGAAAGTAACAGCAGGAAACAGCATGTTACATGCTTGGAGCTGCCACCCCAAAAGTCTAATCCAAAGTATCCCATATGGAGAATTACTGCGTGCAAAACGCAACTGCAGTACAGTGGAGGGGTATGAAAATGAATGTAGGGTTATGACCAAACGATTCAAAGAGAGAGGATATAGCGACCAACACATATCAACAGCTTGCACCAAAGCAAGAATGAGAACTAGGGATGATCTGTTAAAAATTGATACTATCGATGAGCAAGCACAAGTCAGCGAAAAAGTGAGATTTGTAACCACATATAGCAATAAAGCATATGGAGTGAGGAAATGCCTGGAAAAACACTGGAGCATCTTACAAACAGACTCAGACCTAGGAAAGGCGATAAGTGAGACACCACAAATCACCTTTAGGAAAGGGAGATCAATCAAAGACATGGTAAGCCCGGCGACTTTACCTAAATTATCAACTAAAAGAGCAAGTCCGATACAGGGATTTTATATTTGTGGCAAATGTAAGGCCTGTAGACACAGTACCAACTGTAAATCAGTGAAGTTGTCAGCCAGCAGCAGTCCATTCAAAATCCTGAAACACCTGACATGCGAGACTGAATATGCAGTGTATGCCCTCAGATGCCCATGTAACTTGAGTTACATAGGGAGTACCATACATAAAGCGAAGAAAAGAGTACTTGAGCATCTGAGGGCTATAAACCACCTCGACAAACAATATCCAATTGCCCGCCACTTCTACAATGAGCATAACCAAAACACGAACCTATTATCATTTGTGGTATTAGATTGTATACCTAAGAGAGAAAGAGGTGGTGACCGGGTGAGAGAATTGAGAAGATTAGAATCTAGGTTTATAATTAAATTCCAGACACTCTTCCCATCAGGACACAATGCTGATGAAGGGCTGGCATCTCACCTGGGGGAATAATGTGCTAGTGTCGATTTAGTTTTCAAATTGAATTTTGCTGAATATAATGAAATCATGGAAATGAATGTTTCTTTTTTAATGATGAAGTAATGACATTAGGTGCAAAAATGTTGATACTAAATTTTAAATTTTAATGGGTATACTCTCTCATTTTTCAGGTCACGCAAGATTCTGTTGCATTCCAGAGTGTATGAATACGTTTGAAAGCCACAAGAGTGAAGAGTGAACATGAGTGCAATAAGCACAATGAAAGCTGAACTGTAATGATTAGAGTGAGAAATACTTAACACCGATTTAAGGTTACCAGCCCACTTGGGCTCAATCAGTATGCCTCAATATTGGTTGTTGATGTCTATGCTAATGAAATGTGCAAAGAGGTCAGCATATTTTATTAACTATGTCAATGAGTTGGACTAAGATGCAAGCAAAGTACATGACCTGCCCACAGGGGCTAGACATCAGAAATGCGATTACCTACAACTCGTTAGAAGTCGTTTTGTCTATGTCAACCCACAATAATTGTGTGCTATATAATGCACTCCACTGAATGAAGCAATTCAGTGAAGAATGATGTCCGAAATATATAAAAGAGTGGGGAATACTTTCCTAGCCCATCAAGATGAATTATGGGACAAGCAGTCCGGAAAAAGTTAAGACTGTTCTGAATCTCGCAAATGGCTAAATTATTTCTGTAAATCCAAAATACTGGAATGCAATTGTGATGCAATGAAAACTAACAATTGTATCAGTGTATTATCTGACATGAAAGCAATGTTAAATTTGAGTCTGATTTCACTTTTTATTGTAAGTCACATGACTAAGTTTCCGTTTGTTTGTGTATATCTTTATTTGTAAAACACAACCTGTCACTCGTGAGCAAGCGGCGAAGGCTGCGAAACGCGTTGGGTGTTGTTGCCTAAATAAATTCATTTTGAAATGCAAACTGGGCCTCGACTTGTTGTCTGGTGAGGAGTTTGAGACAGCGTGTTCTTGGATTGACTGGGGTGAGACGAAACCCCGTCGAGGCCCGCCATCGAAAGGAGGCGCAGGCTGATCTTCGTCAAACCTGTGGTATATATATATATAAGTAGCATTGTGGGACTGGTAGTCCCTGTTATCGGCACAAGTGGGCGGGATCAGAAGAAGGCGGGGCCTCTGTAATCCATCTTTAGCGGAGCCCATTGAAACCTTAGAAGCATGCAATTCTGGGAGCATCTGACGAAGGCCAAATGCCGAAACCGGTTATGCTGTACCCCGAAATAAAGCAAGCCTCTACGAAATCCTAAAGCGTCCTTCATTCTTTTCGCTGTTAGTGAGGAGAAATTGAACTTACATATTTTGCTCTGCCCCTGAGCAAATGAAGGACCCTCTCAAAGAAGCAGGACACAGACATAAGGGCAACTACTGAACTTACCCAAGGCGTTGGACTAAAGCCGTGACCCGCCTCATCAGCTCGCCTGGTGCCAAAAGCTGCTGGAGTACGGCGGGCCTGGAGATCCAGGTGAGACGCTGAAGACTCTTTGGTGTCTCCCCTTTGTTTCGCGAGGCAAGTTGTGAGGCTGAGAGAATGGGAGCAGAGGCTGAGAAAGCAAGAAAATCACAGCGGCTTCCCCCAACACCGGACTGCCAACAAGTAGCATTGTGGGACTGGTAGTCCCCGTTATCGGCACAAGTGGGCGGGATCGGAAGAAGGCGGGCCTCTGTAATCCATCTTTAGTGGAGCCCATTGAAACCTTAGAAGCACGCAATTCTGGGAGCATCTGACGAATGCCAAATGCCGAAACCGGTTATGCTGTAACCCGAAATAAAGCAGGCCTCTACGAAATCCTAAAGCGTCCTTCATTCTTTTCGTTGTTAGTGAGGAGAAATTGAACGTTTGAACTTATATATATATATATATATATATATATATATATGATCAAGGGCTCATTGGGCCCGAATCGCATCATGGCGGTACATGGTACACTGAAGAAATAAACTACTGCAAATTGTTTACCTGGGTCCGTTTTCGTTTGTCCAGAAGATTGGATGTGGAGACGACGTTCTTGCTATATATATCTTCAGTTAGGAGGAGTTGGTTTGGATATATATATATATATATGTATATATATATCTCCAACTTCACAGTTGCCTGTTTAAGGAGAAGCCGCACAACAGGTAAAGTATCAGCCATCAATTATTGCCGGTACAGCGAGGGCAATGTCAGACACCACTACAATCAATCCAGCTTGTGCCTGACGTGCTTCGTGTCCATGCCACTTTTTCAAAGGCACTGGAATACCGCATAGTCCTGGCATTTTGTGGCACCACTTTATGATGAATCAAGTCTCGCCCATCTGGGCGTGGCCGAACCCGCGGCCTCATGGACCATGTAGTGCCAAATGTTACTCCTGTGAGCTGCCTGGATTGCGGCTTGCCTGAGCCGTGAAGAGGAGCCCCAGGGCTGATGACAGCCCTCCAGCTGAGATGCCAACCGAAGCCTCGGCAAATGGGAGAAGACGCTGGTTGTCGTGTTCACGCTAGCAGCGTGAACGCGATTGCTGCTGCACAACCCACTTGGGCAATTTTTTTTCAATAAGGACACGACAAGACTGCTTAAACGAGAAAGACTGGTAACCACAAGTACCATCAGGCCACAGGAGTGGCCACGCCCCCTTGGGGCGGGACTTCAGTGTTTAAAAATGGTGCCGTAAACTGCCTTGCTATCCGCTTCATAGTCCAGTGCCTTTGATGAAGTGCTACAGGCACGAAACGCATCAGGCAGGACTTTTCTGGCTATTAGCGCCATTTTCTACACGCTGCTTCCTTCCTTCAATAAATGTGACAAACCAATTACCTTCTTGCGTGGCTTCCTTCAGCAGCAGGTATCTTGTTGTGGATATATATATATATTTATATATATACTCTGCTTTGGAAACCCTTTACTGGAAGTCTCTGTCTTAAACACAAACTATTTAGGTCAAAGCCTGTTTGCTTATGGCTTCTTGTGGGCATTCTGAAAGCAACCCAGGGAATACATTTCACAAATGCATACTATTGGATTTGTGGTTTGTAACTCACAGTTGCTTTCTATCTATTTGCTGGCTTTATTTGCTTTAGGCTGCCCAGCTTCAGTTTGCCCTTCCCATGAGCATCCCTTGTATACTGTATCCTTCCAAGTACCCGCTTTCTGGAAACAGGCCTTTAAATCTTGTTCTTATGTTGTCACATTTGCTGTGCGGTAAAGACAGAGGTCAAGTGTCAGGCTCTGTCTTTCAAGGGAGCTTGGTGTTTACTTTTCCTTCTCTGACTTCAAAGTGAGAGAATTGATGTGACAAACCTGCTGAGTAGCCCTGTGAGACGAGAGAGCGTAGGATGTTATTTTTACTAGTACACAATAAAAATGAACTATATGTCAGAATTACGAAAGTACAAACAAATCATTTTTTTGTAATTCTGAAGTGTGATGGAAAAATATTTGAATACGATCAAAACACATCACTACAGTAGGTGATGACATTTCCACACATTATCATTTTTGTGCAGTAAAACCGTATGTCTGTGCAAATGTAATGGTTATTTCAATTGAAAATGTATTGTCTGTAATGGCAGTGCGCCGCCACACCATGCATACTCAACAGTATGGCCCTCCATTTTACTGCATTCCACTCTACATCACTGGCCTCCTCTCTATGCCCTTCCACTCTACGCCATGCCACTTCATTCTATGATCTTCTGCTCTACTGCATGCCACTCCACTCTACAAAACGCCACGTGACTCCAAGCCATTCCACTCTACACCACTCGCTCCATGACACAACACGCCACTCTACTCTATGCGCCTCCAATCCACACCACTTACCCCACTCCACTCCAATCTACCCCAGTCTATCCCACTCCACTCCCACCTAACCACAATCCACTCTTCTCCACTCCAATATACCCCAATGTACCCCACTCCACTTCACTACAATCTACCTCAATCTACTCTACTCCACTCCAGTCCAGTGTACTCCAGTCTACCTCACTCCACTCCTATCTTCCCCAGTCCAATCTACCATGCCAATCTTCTCTAGTCCCCCACTCCACTCAACTCCACATCAATCTAATCCATTCTAATCTATCCCACTCATCTCCACTACAATCGACCCCACTCTAGTCTACCTCAATCAAACCCCAATCTACCCCATTTTATCCCACCCCACCTTGCTCTACTCTACCCCAATCTACCCCATTCCACTCTACCCCAATCTACCGTACTCCAATCAAACCCATCCCACGTCACTAACTTTTAGCCACGTTGAACAGCAGCCGCACTGATGTAGAGCATGGCTAAAATATGTTACCAATAGCTATAGTATAGGCAAGACGTATTGGCTCCCCAATGCTTTTTTTTTTAGGTCTCGCCTGTCAATGCGCATGCGCATTGAGCTTGCGAGACTATGGGGGCTTAAACAGACTTTAACCAACTTGCGATTCCATGGCGATTCCTTGCAGAGCCCGTCAAATTGAAGCCCAATGCGCAAGCGCATTGACATTATAAGCGCGTGCACATGAAAGCGACAAGGCTCCCTCCCACGGCAATCCCCATCCCCAGCACCTCCCCTCTCTCTCCCCGCACACAGCCAGGCTTGCATTTCTCCTCCCCCTGCCCAGCCGCCAGCACCTCCCCTCTCTCTCCCAGCACACAGCCAGGCTCGCATTTCTCCACAGCCAGGCTGGCATTTCTCCTTCCCCTCCCCAGCCACCAGCTCCTCCCCTCTCTCTCACTGCAGTTTCACGGCCGTGTCTCGTCTTAAACCCTTAAACCTGCACAACTCATTTTTTACACACTGAAACAGACTATTTTTTAAACAAAATTCGGCAGCCTTCGACATCTGTTCCCCAGTCCCCAGCCGTCAGCACCTCCCCTCTCTCTCCCCAGACACAGCCAGGCTTGCAATTCTCCTCCCCCTCCCCAGACGCCAGCACCTCCCCTCTCCAGCACCTCACCTCTCTCTCCCTGCACACAGCCAGGCTCGCATTTCTCCTCCCCCTCCACAGCCGCCAGCACCTCCCCTCTCTCTCCCTGCAGTTTCACGGCCGTGTCTCATCTTAAACCCTTAAACCTTGTCTCGTCTTAAACCCTTAAACCTGCACAACTCATTTTTTGCCCACTGAAACAGACTATTTTTTAAACAAAATTCACCAGCCTTCGACATCTGTTCCCCAGCCCCCAAACGCCAGTACCTCCCCTCTCTCTCCCCGGACACAGCCAGGCTCGCATTTCTCCTCCACCTCCCCAGACGCCAGCACCTCCCCTCTCTCTCCCTGCACACAGCCAGGCTCGCATTTCTCCTCTCCCTCCCCAGCCGCCAGCACCTCCCCTCTCTCTCCCTGCAGTTTTACGGCGGTGTCTCGTCTTAAACCCGCATTTGACATCTTCGCATTGAATACTAAAACATGTTGGAAGCATCATGTTCTTAAAAGAATTTGTATTAACTAACACACATTAATTAGCCTTGTACCGAAAACAAAAAATACACTACCCTAGATGTGTGGTAGTGAACGGCAGCGTTCGAATTCTGGTGAGCCCAACAAAATCAAAATACAATGGCAGCCCTCTATCTGTTTCGTGTGCCTTGATGGGGTGGGGGGCTGAGGGGGCTTTCAAAGCGGCTTCCCTTTGCAAGCTCAGTTTGAAGCCCTGGTCTTAACTATGCAGCCTCGGAACTCGATACAAATGGAGTAACAGCAGAAAGGAACGGGCTGCAACTTGCAAAAATCAACGACTCCAAGCGAGCATGCACAACTCCGTTCGCCAGCCTTCGCCATCTGTTCACCAGCCCCCAGCTGCAAGCAACTCCCCTCTCTCTCCACGCACACAGCCTGGCTCCCATTTCTCCCCCCCTCCCCAGACGCATTCACACACTCAACACCCTCACACACCCTCAATCACCCTCACACCATCACTCAACATCACCCCCTCACCCTCACACCCCTCACACCCCCTCACCCACAGTCACACGCTCAACCTTCAAACTCGCACACCCTCACTCACCTTCACACCCTCACACCCTCACAACACTCACCCTCACTCACCCTCAAACTCTCACCCTCACTCACCCACACCTGTCACACTCTCACACCCCATTAGCCTCACCCCCTCATGTTCACACACCCTCACCCCTTAACCCTCACACACCCTCACCCCTTCACCCTCACAACCCTAACACCCTCACTCATACTCACTCCGTCACCCTCACTCACCCTCACACACCACCACACACCCCCTGACCCTCACATCCACTCACACTTACACCGTCCAAGTCCACCCCCCCATTAGCCTCACCCCCTCATGTTCACACAGCCTCACCCCTTCACCCTCACACACCCTCACCCCTTCACCCTCACAACCCTCACACCCTCACTCTTACTCACACTGTCACCCTCACACACCATCACACACCCTCACACCCCCTGACCCTCACATCCACTCACACTCACACCGTCCAACTCCACCCTCACAACCCTCACACCCTCACTCATACTCGCACCGTCACCCTCACTCACCCTCACACACCCTCACACACCCTCACACCCCCTGACCCTCACATCCACTCACAATCACACCGTCCAACTCCACCGTCCAACTCCACCCTCCAACTCTACCCTCCAATATGACTGCGCATCACAACAACTCACACTCACACCCACTAACACCCTCACCAACCCTCACCCTCAGCCTCACACACCCTCACTCATCCTCACCCTCCCTCACACACCATCACTCACCAACACACCCTCACCCACAACCTCAACACCCTCACCCTCACACACACTCAATCACCCTCACCCACTCACCATCACACACCATCACTCAACAAAACCCCCTCACCCTCCCACCCCCTCAGACCCCCTCACCCTCACACACCCTCACCCTCACCCACAGTCACACACTCAACCTTCAAACTCGCACACCCTCACTCACCTTCACACCCTCACAACACTCACCCTCACTCACCATCAAACTCTCACCTTCACTCACCCACACCTATCATCACACACTCTCACATCCCATTACCCTCACCCCCTCATCTTCACACATCCTCACCCCATCACCCTCACACCCACACTCATACTCACACCGTCACCCTCACTCACCCTCACACACCATCACACACCCTCACACCCCCTGAACCTCACATCCAATCACCCTCACACCGTCCAAGTCCACCCTCACAACCCTCACACCCTCACTCATACTCACACCGTCACCCTCACTCACCCTCACACACCATCACACACCCTCACACCCCCTGACCCTCACATCCACTCACCCTCACACTCACACCGTCCAAGTCCACCCTCCACATCCACCCTACAACACCACCCTACAACTCCACCCTCCAAAATGACTGCGCATCTATGTTAATGCAAGCAAAGCTTTTGCAGTGCGGCTTGATGTGTACCTTACAAAAAAAATGACAAAATTTACATGTATAATATAAAAAAAATTACTGATGTCTTTGTTTTTGGATTCAGCGCTAACAACAGCATCAATCAACATTACATAGGTCTCTTAGCTTCAGAAACAACGCTTCACAACATTAATACATTTGAAGTGTACTATATTCACGGAGAAAAAATAAACACTTATAGCCATCATCACAACAACTCTCACTCACACCCACTCACACCCTCACCCACCCTCACCCTCACACACCCTCACTCATCCTCAAACTCCCTCACACACCATCACTCACCAACACACCCTCACCCTCAACGCCCTCACCCTCACACACCCTCACTCACCCTCACCCACCCTCACCCCCTCACCCACTCACCCTCACACACCATCACTCAACATCACACCCCCTCACACACCCTCACCCACAGTCACACACTCAACCTTAAAACTCGCACACCCTTACTCACCTTCACACACTCACACCCTCACAACACTCACCCTCACTCACCCTCACTCACCCACACCTAGCATCACACACACTCACACCCCATTACCCTCACCCCCTCATCTTCAGACACCCTCACCCTCACAAACCTCACACCCTCACTCATACTCACACAGTCACCCTCACTCGCCCTTACACACCATCACACACCCTCACACCCCCTGACCCTCACATCCACTCACCCTCACACTCACACCATCCAAGTCCACCCTCCAACTCCACCCTACAACACCACCCTACAACACCACCCTACAACTCCACCCTACAACTACTACGCCACCCTCCAACTACTAATCCACCCTCCAACTACTAATCCACCCTCCAACTCCAAACGTAAATAGCATTAGGCAACATTTAATTCAATAACAAAACATCGGATTACACACTTGTAGGTATTCAAAAATGAAAACTTAATGCATCGCGAGGACAGTGCACCAATTAATACATAAAAACGCAGAAAAGGATTGTTAAATATAACATTTTTTACGAAAAAAAATAAATCCAAAGAAAATAGGGAAACATCTGAATACACAGCGAGTAATACACCAATTTAAAAGGGGACAATGACATCTAAAGGACACAAATTCACAACATAAAGCAGTTACTAAAGTAAGGGGAAATAAATAAACCATTAAACAATGGTGGAAAGAATCCACAAAACAAAGTAAGTGCGTAATCACAAGAGCACGAGACCTCACATCCTAATTGCAATTCTTCCATAAGTACAATAAAGTATTCCACTCAAACTACACAACAAAAACAATACAATTTTTAAAGGTGGCTTCATACTTATACTTTGCCACAATTAATGCGCATCTGTAGTCGGAAATTTAAAAGGAGGTAAACATTGTCTCTAATGAGCAAACACAAACAAAATCACTGCGCATCTATGTTAATGCAAGCCAAGCTTTTGCAGTGCGAATTGATGTGTACCTTACAAAAAAATGATAACTTTTTACATGCATTATATAAAAAACGTTACTGATGTGTTTGTTTTTTGATTCAGTGTTAACAACAGCATCAATCAACATTACATAGGTCTTGATTAGCTTCTAAAACAACGCTTCACAACATTAATACATTTGAAGTGTACAATATTCACGGAGAAAAAATGATCACTTATAGGCATCATCACAACCACTCACACCCTCACCCACCCTCACCCTCAGCCTCACACACCCTCACTCATCCTCACCCTACATCACACCCTCACACTCTCACAACCTCACACCCTCAATCACACTCATACCCTCACACACCATCACTCACCAACACACGCTCAGCCTCACTCACAACCTCAAACCCCCAGACACTCACATCCACTCACCCTCACACTCACACCATCCAAGTCCACCCTCCAACTACACCCTAAAACTACAATACCACACTACAACTCCACCCTCCAACTCCACACATAAATAGCATTAGGCAACATTTACCCTCACCCCCTCATCCTCACACACACACTCACAACACTCACACCCTCACTCATACTAAAACAGTCACCCTCAATCACTCTCACACACCATCACACACCCTCAAACCCCCAAACACTCACATCCACTCACCCTCACACTCACACCGTCCAAGTCCACCCTCCAACTACACCCTATAACTACAATACCACCCTATAACTCTACCCTCCAACTACAACTCCACCTTCCAACTCCACACATAAATAACGTTAGGCAACATTTATTTTAATACGTAAAAATCGGATTACACACTTGTAGCTATTCAAAAATTAAAACTTAATGCAACGCAAGGACAGTGCAGCAATTAATACACAAAAATGAAGAAAGGGATTGTAAAATAAAACATTTCTTTCACAAAGATCATAAATGCACACAAAATAGGCAAACATCTGAATACACAGCAAATAATACAACAATTTAAAAGTGGACAAAGCGAGCTAAAGGAAACAAATTCACAACATAAAGCACTTACTAAAGTAAGGGAAAATAAACCATTAAACAATGCCAGAAAAAATCAAAAACACAAACAAAGTGCGTAATCACAAAAGCACGAGACTTCACAGCCTAATTGCAATTCTTCCAAAACTACAACAAAGTATTCCACTCAAAGTAACAAAAGAAATCTAAACAATGCATTTAAGTATTCAAAAAAAAAAGAAAGTAAACCGCATACATAAATATACTCGAAACGAAATAGCCCTTAGAAGTTCAAAAAAAAGTTCATGTACGTCAAATAACAAACAACAGCTACAAAAAAATGAAATTAGAGTTGTCGCTAACATATACATTACATATCAACGTTAAAAAATGATTTAAATTTTCTTTAAATAAATAAATAACAAATAGCACAATCGCTAACAAAAAATGTCACTATTTATATAAATACACTCATAAACATGAATTAATTTATACATACTATAGATACTACATTAAATTAGATACAAAATAACTTAGAAATTAAATCTTACCTGTCAAACGACGCAGCACCAGCACACGAACAAGCACACGCCTTCCGCGCACCACGATTCTCGATCTTCTGGGGAATTCCAACGTCGACGTAAGCAAATCGGAACGCTACGTCAAAAACGTAGCGCTCTGATTGGCTACAAATAAACGTCAATCAAAAGTAAACAGTGACAACACAAAAAAAAACTAGAACGCTGACGTAGGAAGCGTCAAGGTGACGCATTGCGTCGGCCATTTTAAAATTAATACATTTAATACGGGAGTCCACAGACACAAAACACACACATAACACTACACATATTAAAACACACACACACACAGTTTAATTACATAAAAACATACACATAAGGCAGGACAATTCAAAAGGGAAGCTCTATCACATTTTATTTAATACAACACATATTAAAAAAAAAGACACATTTAAATTACTTATAAACATACACAGCCTCATACCCTCACCCTCACACCCCCTAACTCTCACACACCTTCACACACCCTCAATCACCCTCACACAACATCACCCTCACACACCGTCACACACCCACAACCTCACACCCCCTCACTCACCCTCACTCACCCTCACCCTCACACACCATCACACGCACTCACCCTCAAACCCCCTCACTCACCCTCACACACACTCACACACCCTCACCCTCACACCCCCTCACCCTCACACACCCTCGATCCCCTCACACCCTCACACCCCTCACAACCCTCTCACACTCACTACACCTCACACCCTCAACCTCACACACCCTCACACACACTCACCCCCCTCACCCTCGCACCCTCTCACCATCAACACCCCTCACCCTCACACGCCCTTATCCTCATACCCTCACCCTCACACACCCTCAGTCACCCTCACACCCTCACCCTCACACACCCTAACTCTCACCCTCACCCACTCACACACCCTCCGACTCCCTCACTCACACTCACACACCCTCACACACCATCACACACCCACACCCTCACACACCCTCACTCACCCTCACTCACACTCACTCACCCTCACACACCGTCACACACCCTCAGCCTAACACGCCCTCACTCAACCTCACTCACCCTCACACAAAGTCACACACCCTCAGCCTCACACACCCTCACTCACCCTCACCCTCACACACACTCACACACCCTCACCCTCTAGCTCCCCTCACACCCTCACACCCCTCACAACAATCTCACACTCACTACACCTCACACCCTCATCCTCACACACCCTCACACACACTCACCCACCCTCAGCCTTGCAACCTCTCACCATCAATGCTCCTCACCCTCACACACCCTTACCCTCATCCCCTCACCCTCATTCACCCTCAGTCACCCTCACACCCCCTAACTCTCAGACTCACCCACTCACACACCCTCGCACTCCCTAACTCACCCTCACACACCCTCACCCTCACACCGTCACACACACTCAGCCTCACAACCCCTCACTCACCATCACCCTCACACCCCCTCACCCTCACACCCCTCACCCTCATCCCCCTCACACTCACACCCCTCACCCTCACACCCCTCACCCTCACACTCACACCACTCAAGCCACAGATGGGTGTGCGATGGGAGGACGCTCAGCTTGCAGGGCTGTGCTTCTCTCCCCTGCTGCACTCTCCTGCTCTCTAGAGATGTGGCATAACAACAAGAGCTGCCATCAAAGTCACGTAAATACAAAACATGTTGCATTCCAAATGCGATAGGTGTCACATTCACAAAAGTTAAAACTATTGGCGTTGTGAATGACAAAGCTATCCATTTAGCTATTTCAAAAATCAACACAAAAAAAAATCATTTACAAGACCAATAGCTCCTACTTTTATAATGCGAGCCCTATTGCATTTCCAATGCTTGTATTATTTGGCAAACGCCTGCTTGCGCGTCTTCAGTGAGTGAAAAAAAAATTCACGAGGCTCGTTAAAGAATCAGTCATCCCTGATGATAAACAAACACCCTCATACTTTAACAATTTCACCAAATTTGGGCACCACCTTAGTAGTGTAAGAATAATGAGTCCCTCCTAGTGAAATGCTGCTGTCTTTATGAAGCTGTATAACGCACTGTGCAATGCTGGCCAGTCAGTTGGGTGCTTAAATGAACTTTACCCAACTCTGAAATCGTGTTGCCTTGGTATCTGATGAGATAACGTTGCTAGTTTGATTTCTATGTGGCAATGCTGATAATCATAAAATAAAAAGATTTGATAACAAAAGAGAAAGGAAATTGCTGAGCCTCTCCCTGTTGTATGACTCCACCCTCGAAGTAACAAAACTGACTGACTGCACTTGTACTGGGATGGCAGTTCATGTTATCAACGCTCAATGTTCTGTGAAGGGGTGAGAGGGAGCTGACTTCTTGGTATATCATGCTTCTGACTGAAGGCAAGATATGCAAACCCCTTTTCTTGTCGCAATCCGTGCAAACCAAAAATCTCATGGTTTGTGACAGGAAAAGGCCTTTTTACGATGTACAAAAGCCATTTAACAAGTCAGAAAAGTCTTTTCAACTCATACACATTATTACGACCCTTTCAGAATCGCAAATACGAGTGGGCATTAAAAGCCCATTCCCCTCCTAGATGCAATTGTTTGGGAAAGTTTAGTACAGATTAACTGAGGCGCTGCAAATTTGTAGCTAAAATAAAAGTTGGCCTTTTCTTTACAACTCACATTCGAACTCTAACTACAGCGTCGTGAATGCTCCCTCTGTAATAGATACATAAATATATATTGCATTACGTTTTTGGTTTCATTTACTGATAACTGGTATATGATGTTTACTCCTTTATGCTGACATATTCATGTATTGTTCTTTTTGTGTGGGTCCGATTGGCAGTAATTTTTAACAAATCGTTTTATTGAATTTTATATCATGCATGATTTGATGGTCAAAGATTGCAGTACCGAGTAATAAAGGGGCCTGCGCTTCTCTAGGTGGGTTGTTGGCAGAGCTCTCAGAAGGCACATAATTTGGTTATATCTCTGTGCATTCTCAGTCAATATCCAAGAGATATTTTTCGGTTTCAGTTTTATCTTTTCCACAGTGCCCCCCTCCCAGTACCCTATGGGCTAAGTGTGACACTTGCCACAGAAAGCCCCCGGCACCAGTAATTGCTACACTTGTTTCTCCCCACATTTCACCACTCAGTATATCAAACTTTTCTTTAAGAAAAAACAGAGACCTACCTGGTTTTGGTCCACCTCATGGGCGCTTGGTTCAATTCCTTTCTCAGGATAGGGTCTGAAGTTAGGATGGAAACTACAGGAGATGTTACCGAGTATTATACTCGGTAACATTTTTTTGTTTCTCCCTTCTTCTCTCCCTTTAGTTTTTTTTCGGGGGAATGTACTTCTAACTCAGATTCTGACAAAGCGGCATTTTTTAAACCCCCTGCCCCCTTCTCCTGTTCCATCCATTCTGGCCTGTGAAGCAATTACTGAAATCTGGGAAGATCCGTGGCCACTAACAACTGTTCAGCTCGTACTGGGATTAATCCTACATTCATCAGGGTGTGTTCCCCATCAATTGCTAACAGTACCTGAGCTAATGAGTATGTCTTGTTATTCCCATGGACACAAGTAATTGAGATTCTTTCTGCATCTTGCCTTTGAGAGGGGTGGACCAATTGTTGTTTAATCACAGTGCAGTGACATCCAGTATCCATCAACTCTTTTCTATCCACTGTGACCCTCTACCTATAGGCTTCTCCACTGCTCTCCATACTTAAAACCGGTCTGTCCACTGTGTATCCCAGCTCCATAGGTTCAGGTGCTTGGGGTTTCTGGGTACAATTGTGAGCTATATGGCACCATTCAACACAATGGAAGCATGGTGACCCTTGCATCTTCCCTGCAGGTATAGTTTTACTTTGTGGTTTTGTTGTATTTGGGAATCGGACCCTAATCTAGAGGTACCTTTGGCATTAGGGGTATTGCCTCTTTTGAACTGTATTTTAAATTCAGAGGAATGGTGGTAGTCACATGCCAAATTGATGGCAGTAGACACTGAAAGCTGTGGGTTTTGCCGGATCCAGACCCTGGTGCCTAGGGGTAAGGCCTCGAGGAATTGCTCTAGGTAATCTTTCTCAAATGCTTCAGTGAGTGTGGCAGTGGTTGGTTGTAGCCATTGATTCCCTAGGTCCCGTACCCTGTAATACAGTGCCCTGGGAATATCCCCCGCAAGACATTTTTCTTTACGAAATTTAACCCTATAGAATTACGGATCACCTCCTACTCTTCCCAATATGGTTTTCTACATATAGGCATAAGAGGGTGTCTTATCTGGACTGGCTGCTTGGTAAGCGGACTGTAAGGCCCTGAACAACAGCAGTGCTCTGTACTCTCCCCATCGTTATGGAGGCCATGCCGCTGTAGAAGCTACCCTCTCAAATTTAGTGAAGAAAAAATCATGATCATCCCCTTCCTGGTAATAATTCAAAACTATGCAAGGAACATTTGGGTGTATCCTGGCACCAGCAATCGAATTGGTTGTATGGGACCTGGTCATATCTTGCACTTGTTAATTGGTAGTCATCAAGATGGCCTGTCCTTTAAGGGCCACTTGTAAATGTTTGTGGTCTTGCTCAGCTGCTTGAGCCTGCTGTTTACCTACCAGCTTAAAATGTCTTTGGCCTTCAGCGAGCTGTTTGATCATATCTTTCATAAATGTGGATTGCATCACGTTGGCTGACACAAAGATCTCACTTCTGACAACACTGTAACTTGAGGAAGCAATGACCACCAGCACTAGTTGCAGGTTGAAGGAGTTGTATTGCTTATTTAGGTTTAGAACTTTGCCCAATGTAAGACAGTCTTCCATCAGTACAGTTCCCCCCCAGTCCATCTCCCTGGTTTCAGGTTTCAGTGACTTCTTCACCATTAACTTTTTGGAGGTAATGCGTCCCTCGCAGGGGGAAAACAAACAAGAATACCAAATTAAGGGGGCATGGCCAAGCGGGGCAGAGAGATGGTCACATAAACCAAGAGCTCCATCCTCGTTAACTCCCTCACATCTATCCGCCACCTCGATCCGACACCCGATCCCAGATTTGAGAAACGGAGGGGTGTGGACTCCCCCCTGGGCGTTCCAGTGTCATGCGGAGGTCCGGGGTTGAAACTACGAGTATCACTGCAGTGAGGCCTGTGCGTCCTCGTGAGCCGGGACCTGGGGTACTCACTGTGACCAGCGGTGGGACAAGGAGAGGTGGCCGACAGACGACGCGACCCCGGAGCCTCGAGCGGCCCTTATAATAAAAGATCACTGCTGCCTGAAGCCGACTGGTGGAGCCCTCCTGCCTCTTGGGAGGGGCGTGTACTGCCAGAAGAATCTCCAGCTGAGACTGGATTATGCATTGTATGCCCGGAGGCAGACGCGGCGATTCCCGCACCTCCGGTGCGACGGCGGAGAGGTAAGGAGGTTCCTGGGGGCGGCGATGGAGATCGGGGTAGATTTGTGGTGCCAGTGCTTTGCCTGACTCCCCCCCCTCCCCGACACCGGGAGTTGAGTGATCGTGTGCTCGTCCCTCCCCCTCACCCTTGCACCATAAAGACAGACGTAGACAGTAGGCAAGAACGGCCCCCACACTGCTGGACATTGGGAGGTCTGATCTAGTACCCAGTCTGCCGCCTCTTCAGTAGGTAACGTCGGCTTGGGCTGCGATTGCCCTACCAGTGGGACTCACAGGCCCGGCCATATGGGACTATTCTCTTGGCTAACTCATCGGGCGGGATAAGAAAAAAAAAAGCCTATCGCTATCCTACGCAGTGCCCCTCAATCCACGAGGCACTTGGGTGCTGGAGGAGGGTGGAGGCCTGCATGCCGCGGCCCTCAATTGCAAAATGGCAACCTCTGAAAAGCCGAAAACAACCGGTCTGAGGGGCCAAAAAACAGTCCAATCAAATAAGCTGGACCGCTACGCAGTCCCTAAAGACTCACCGCCGGACTCGCGTCCCGGGGCTCGGCTGATGACTGAAACTGGAGTAGAAGGCCAGGAATTGACGCCAAAATATGTTATGGAGGCTATAGCTGGGATCAGAACTTCATTGAAGCACAAAATGGACACACTCTCAATTGAAGTGAATCTCATCCTGGCAGATTTGACCAAAGCCACTGAGAAGATCAAACAGGTCGAAATTACGGTGGCGAGTCTTGTAGAAGATGTAGCGCACCTCCTGGAAAATGTACAGGACCTGTGCGCATTGCAGAATATAAGCTGGATGACTACGAAGGGCGCCTTAGAAGAAACAACTTGCGCATACTAGGGGTCCCTGAGAAGGCGGAGGGGTAGACGTCGGACCTCTTTGTGGAAGAACTTATCCCAAAACACTTACAGCCTAAAGGACTTAGCACATTTTTTGCTGTAGAAAGGGTGCACGGGGAGCCGGGAGGCAGTCCGAGACCTGGGGCCCCTCTATGTCCCCTGCTAGCGAGGGTGTTGAACTTTAGAGACATAGATGTCATCCTGCAAAACGCAAGAAAGACCGCCCCCTTCTGCTACGAGAATGCTGACATAACTTTCTTTCCAGACTTTACTCAGCTGGTACAGAGACAGAGAAGATCGTTCCTGGCAGTAAATAAACGACTTAGAGATCGAGGATTCAAATATGCCATGCTGTTTATCGTGAAACTCAGGGTGGAGGCAGAGGGACAAACTTGGTTTTTCGATCAACCAGAAATGATCTCGGAGTGGCTAGACAGCCAAGTAGATCGTGACTCTGGACAGTCCAACCGTGGAGACTGCACCGCAGTCCGGCAATGTGACTGATACCAGATTTGCCGACTTGCAATCGCACCTGCGAAGTGACTGGATCCTCGTCGAGATCCTGTATCTACATAGGGCTGGAGGAGCCTCTCTTGGTCTGGAGCCCATCCCGGTGGCAACGGGACGGGTGCTGTACCCCATCTTTTTCTTCTTTTAGTTTACCAGTTGGGGCAACAGGCGCTCTGCAGGTTTAATTGGGCAGTTGGGTGCCCAGAATGCAGGGAAGTAGGGTGGGGATTGTTGGGTTGGGGTTTTGTTTGGGGTGGTGGGGTATTATCTGGATGATTGATTTCATTTTCTCTCATTGACAGTACAGGCCGACTGGAATCTCTAAAGACACAGAAAACTACTTAAGCTTTAATGTGGGCGCAGTAGGACAGAAATGTTAAGATCTTAAGCTGGAATGTTAACGGGCTGGGGTACAAGGTAACACGTAGCGTAGTGCTCCAAAATATCAAAACGCATATGCCTGATGTTGTCATGCTCCAAGAAACTCATCTAGTTGGGAACTCGTGCAAGGCCATGCACCAATATGGCTACACCATGATTGCCCACGCTGGCTTCACATCTAGTTCACGCGGAGTGGGCTTATGTTCAAGAAATCATTGCCTCTCACAGTAACTTCCACCTGGATTGACGATCGGGGCCGCTACATTGGGGTCACGGGTATTTGGGAGGGTCAATCCATCACACTCATTTTAGAATCAATCATTTTTATTGTGTGGTGTCTTAGACGTGTACATCAGGGTGCCCGCAGAGCGAGGGAGGAGCAGAGATACACAGCGTTCAGGTTTACATGCCGGAGGGCGACCTTGCGATAAGTTCAAGCATTAGTGATGACTGAGCACTCCCCGCAATGACTATCAATTTTATAAAGGAACAAATAAAACAATTAAACAGCCCCACCCACCCACACCCTCCCTCCACCCTCTCTCCGCATCAGTTTCATTGAGTGCCCGGATGACCTCTCAGCAATTGGTTACAACAGTGGCAAGTTACCCAGCATCCCTATCTTTGGATGATCTAGGCGGTTCTAATGGAATGAGCTATAAAATTAGCAAATATTTAATGTTCTGCCGGGTCTACAGGCCACCACATTCAGAGACATAAGTGCCATCCTACTGGCTTTACCAGAGGGTCTGCTGGTGCTAGGGGGTGACTTTAATTCAGTACTTTCAGGCACTTTGGATCGCCATCCCCCCGCGTGCTTGGGCAGTCATCCTGTTGGTTGCCTGACTTCCTCGAAGCAATGGGACTTGTAGACGGTTGGAGAGCTTACAACCCAGACAAAATGCAATAAACGTTCCACTCCGGCGCGCACGCTAGCCTTTCTAGACTTTAATACATCATAGTCCCTGGATCACACATAGCATATATTCACGAAATCAGACACTTGGCTAGGGGAATTTCTGACCACTCTCCACTTGGGGTACACATAGTGTTTAGTCATACACGGGTGGGTAGGATCGCCCCCATCAATCCATGGTATTTCCGTGCCTCCAAAATTCGAAAAGAGCTGCTCAAAGCTATGGACGACTACTTCGGGGAGAACATAGGAACGGTGGACACGCCTCAAACACTGTTAGAGGCCTTTAAGGCAGTGATCCGTGGCAGGCCTTGTCTCTGATCTCCGGTGATAAAAAGGACAAGCATACGGATATCTCAGATCCGGAAGCAGAGCTCTACATGTTGGAGCAAGACCTGACAGACGATATCACTACGCACGCTTCGCCTCAAACAGGACAGCTATAGAGCTTTGGTGACAGAAAAGGCCAAGACACTTGGGAGAGACCAGATGGGTAGACTTTACGACCTGGGTGACAAGGCAGGAAAACTAATTGCATGGCTTGACAAAAAAGAATGGGCCAGCAGGCTGGTCCCTGAGCTCCATAGAATAGATATGCCCCCCATCATGGACCCGGAAGAAATAGTTAACAATTTTGCTGATCACTTTCAAATCGTTTACACCTCAATAGCACTATACAATGAAAGTGATGCTGCCGAGCTCCTCTGTGACATCTCTCTCTCCTCTCTCTCGGTGGAGGACTGTGAATTTCTTGATAGCTCTCTGACCGAAGATAAAATAGCACTTGCAATCCACACGTTAAACTCAGGCAAGGCACTGGGTCCCAACGGTATCCCCAGTGAACTATACAAATTAAGGCCAGACAAACTGGCCCCTTACTTAAAAGCTATGTACGTGTACAGCTTAGAGCAGGGGCTATTGCCGTTGGACCAAAGGATAGCTTCTATCGTCACTATCCATAAGGAGGGTAAACCCAAGATGGAATGGCCATCATTCCATCATTCCATCCTATCTCCCTTCTCAATGCTGAACCCAAAATGTTGGCCAAATTGCTGGCTAATCGACTGGTTAAAGTTATTGGAGGCCTAGTCCACCTGGACCAATCCGGCTTTATGCTGCACAAAAATACGGCACTGAATTTACGCAGGGTCCATGGTGTCTTGGGCAAAGCGTCCACCATACAAGAATAGGCAATAATTGTCTCACTAGACGCCACTATTGCGTTTGATACCCTAGAATGGTCATTTCTCTTTGCCACACTCACTAAGCTGGAATTTGGGCCGAGTTTTATACAATGGATACGCCTCCTTTATAGTGCACTCTTAGCACAAGTAGTAGTTAACAACAAAAATCAGAGACTTTTCAACTCAGTCGGAGGACACGGCAGGGATGCCCCCTCTCTCCCCTATTGTTCGCTTTGGCCCTTGAGCCTCTTGCGGCCTGGATCGGGAAGGACCCGGTCATCCGTGCATTTCACTGGTCCCTGGACTGGGGGAACCGAATTTCCCTCTATGCTGATGACATTCTGTTATACCGTGCCACCCCAAAGAAATCTCTGATTGCGGTTTTTGACATCCTGAATATATGTTGTAGATATTCCGGTTTCAACGTAAACTGGCAAAAACCCCTTCTCTATGTCTTCAGGGGCGACCCACGCCAGATACCATGAGGCTGCCCCCTTCAAATCGCATTGGACAGGTTTAGATACCTATGGATTTTCGTCTCCCTGGATCGGACGCTCTGCTACATCCGTAATCTCTTCCCGCCGCTGCAAAGACTGAAAAGAGACATAACGAGCTGGAAAGCTCTTCCTCTCTCACTGTTGGGCAAAGCAGCTCTTTTTAAAATGATGTCCCTACACAGATTCTTATACACTTTTCAAAACTCATTTGATGCTGTTCCCAGTACATACTTTAGGAAAATTGAGGGGCTTCAAAGAAATCACCTGTGGGACGGTAAACCGCGAATCTTTTTGCAGAAATTACCCCCAATTGGTATGACGGTAGAATTAGCCTACCAGACATTAAAAAATACTATTGGGCGGCGCACCTCGCAGCTACAAATCATGGTACCTATGGTTGCGTAGACGACACGGGTTACTCTATGGACAGATGTCTCCTTCCTGGGGGAACCTTCAATCGGGTGCTATATTCCAAGCCAGACAGATATCCCCTCACGGGCCCTACTAAAAATTCTACTGCTGTGTGGCACGCTGCTAATGGGTCACTGGGTTGGGGGATGAAGCTCACACTGGCCACCCTGTTGTGGGATTTCTAGCAGCTGGGGGACCTGTGGAAATCGAAAGGGTTCGAAAAATGGGAGCTTAAAGGGATTTCGCGTGTCCAAGACCTCTGGGATAAGAACAAGATCAAATTGTTTACCGCACTGCAGCAGCAGTATGAACTAGCGGACTCGGAACGCTTGCGCTACATACAGGTGTGTCACGCACTTGGATCGCTCCTTCCTTCAGGGTCCCACACCCCCTGACGCATCTCCCTTGGAAGACAGAATACCCGACAGCCATTTGCCAGAGAAGACCATTTTGCTAATATATTAAAAAATTAATAAATAACACGGAGGACCCCCTCCACGCACTGTGAGAAACATGGGTGAATGACGGTATGATAATTGACGATGAGGAGTGGCAGGAGGCAGTGTCCTCCCCAAGAATAGTTGCAATCACTGCGCCCCTGTGACTGATACAGCTTAAAATCCTCCATAGGGTCTATGTGACGGGGACCCATCTACTCCACATGGGAGTGGCTGGGGGAGGCAATTGTGGGAGGGGTTGCACTCAATTGGGCACATGCATTCATATCATCTGGGACTGTACTTATATACAAGCCTACTGGGGAAAACTATATGAGGTAATCAGCGAGGTTCTCGCAGTTCCTCTCCGCCCGGAAGTAAGTAGATGTCTTCTCAACATCTGGGAACCCACAAATGTAAACAGTCACCAAACACTTTGGGTCACTGTGGGGCTTACAATAGAGATAAGGAGCATAGCACAGCTTTGGATGCCGCTCACGCACCCACGCTCTCTGACTGGAAAAAAGACCTCAATTGGTGCATGCTCAGGGAGAAATTATATTGCTCGAGGCTGCCCTCGAAAATGGTCCAAAATCTGGGACCCATGGAATACGTATAGGGGGAATGTGTGTAGCCCACCCCGTGGAACTGACCCTGATGCTGTCCCTTCCCCATTGCTTCCAATGGGAAACACTGTTAGTTCAATGAATGCTGTATGTCACCACTGTTAGCACACTTGCCTAATCCTTCGTACTGTACGTAAATGTCAATGACTGTTAATAAAAAGAATTATTTAAAAAAAAGAATACCATATTAGAATTAACCTCCTTCAGGGTTTTCTCCACTCAATTACCCCCGGTGTAAAAAATCACCTCACACCTGTGCCCATGTATTGTTTCAACTGCTTTGTTGTTAAACCAAGAGCTTGTCTGTGTTATTTCACCCACTGTCTATTTCCCTATGTGGTCAACCCTAGCCACAGTTCATGGTGCTTACCCAATCCCTACCACCACCAAAGCAAGCCAAAAAAGCTAGGTTGGGGGACTTGCCTGAAGCCACAACCCTCCTCCAGGGTCATGGCGTTGGGGACCACAGTGCCTTCCACCTCTTGCCGGCTGGGTCTGCTCACGTTCTGATCTTGTGCCGTCAAGTCTCCGGATTCAGTTCCTTTCCATCTCTCATCCTACTTTGCATCACTCACCAGCTCTTTCTATTCAGCTCCTTCAGCCTTGCTTCCATTCTCTGTAGCAGTCCAGGGCTGCCCTCTGCTTCCATAACTCCTTCCTCTTCATGACGCACTTTAGTCTCTCTGCGATCCACCATTGGGGTTGACTTTCCAGTGACGTCAGTGGCTGCCAATAGAACGCTAACCTCCTGAGTCCAAGATCTTATTTCATCTACCATTTTTAAGCAGTCACTATATCCTGCATCCTTGCTACAATGCTAATCCACTCTACACCATTCCACTGTATCCAACTCCACTGTATGCCACTCCTCTGTATGCTATTCCACTGTAAGCCACTACAATGTATGCTACACCACTGTACACAATTCCAGTATATGCCACTCCACTCTAAGCCACTCCATTCCACACTATTCCATTGGACGCCACTCCGCTGTATCTTTACAGTCTACTCCATTCCACTGCATGACAATCCACTGTACGCTGCTCATCTATACGCTAGTCCACTCTACTCCACTCCACTCTACGCTATTCCAACTGTATGCCCAACCAATCTAGAACACTCCACTATCTGCTATTTCACTGCATGCCAATACACTGTACACTACTCCACTCTAGGCTATTCTGCTCTACCCCCCTCCACTCTACACTATTCCACTGTAAGCCAATCCACTCTACGCCTCTCTAGTCTATGCAATTACACTGTATGCAACTTCAATCTTTGTCCCTCTACTGAATGGTATTCCACCCTACCCCATTCCACTGTATGTCACTCCATTAAACGTTATTCCATTGGACGCCACTCCTCTTTAAACCACTACATTGTATACTATTACACTCTACCCTACTCCACTGTGTGTGACCTCAGTCTACACCACTCCACTGTATGGTACTACACTATATGCTATTACACTCTATGCCTCTTCACTGTACGCTACTCCACTGTACCCCATTCCTCTGTACTCTACTCCACTGTACGCTGTTCCACTCTGCTATTCCACTCAACTGTACGCTACTCCACTGCCACTCCAGTGTACTCTCTGCCACTCTATGAAACTCTTCTATACTCTATACCACTCTCCTAGACTCTACTCCACTCTATACCCGTACACTCTACTGTCTAAATGTGTACTCAACTCTATGCCTGTACACTCTATTTTATAACACTCTATGACATTTTCCAACACGGTACAACACAGCATTCCACTCTACTGTATGAGACGCCACTCTTGTTTATAACAGTTTACACAACTCTACGCTCCACCACTTCAATGTACCCCACTCCACTCTTATGCTAATCCACTACACCGTAATTCATTCCACACAACTCCACTGTACCCCATTCCACTCTACACTATTCCGCTCTATGCCACTCTACTCTTCTACACTCCCATGTATGATATTCCATTGTACGCTATTCCACTTTATGCTACCCCACTGTATGGTAATCCACTCTACACAACTACAGTGTATGCCACTCTACTATACGCGCACCACTATACAACACTCTCCTCTACTCTATATAACTCCACTCCATAAAAGTCAACTACACTTTATGGCACTCTAAGACACTACTCCATTCTATCCCTGTACACTTCACTGTCAAATTCAATACTCCACTCTATACCATTGCACTCCATTGTACAACACTCTATTCCACTATACAACACTTCTCTATACTCTACGACACAGCACTCCACTCTATGGCGCACGACCGACTCCAAATTATAATAGGTTACTACCTACACTACCCCACTAAACTCCACTCCATGACAGCCCTACCAAGTGTGCTTTCACCTGGCTCACTCCACAGAAGCAATTATTCTTTCGGTGGTGGATGACATACGGGAGGATGCTGCTAGAGACACTACTCAAGCCCTCCTCCTTCTTGATCTCTCAGTGGCCTTTGACACAGTTGACCATGATTCTTTGGTTGACCATGTCAGGGCCGTGGGACTACAGGGCTTGGCAATTAACTGGA
The DNA here is from genome assembly GCF_964263255.1 of Lissotriton vulgaris. Lineage (NCBI taxonomy): Eukaryota > Metazoa > Chordata > Amphibia > Caudata > Salamandridae > Lissotriton > Lissotriton vulgaris. The sequence goes on from NC_141696.1 coordinate 236,203,371, forward strand.
TTGCCTCTTTTTTAAAAGACAGATCTTAATCGGTCAGACTCACTCCGTTCAATTCCTCTAAAACACATCTGAATTGTGGAGTGCCTTAAGGTTCTTCTCTTTCTGTAGTTTCTCAAACTGCAGGCCAGGTGTGGTACATCCTTATTCCCTAAAGCATAACTTCTAGTTTTCAGAGACGATTCCTCTCGGCATTATTGGCAGCTTAGTGTGTTGTTTTTTTGTGCTTTTTATATGGCGCGAACTTTACCTGAAGGTATTAGAGCGCTTTACATGAGCACCAGTCACATTACACAAGTAGAGATTCATTTTTCTTTGGTAGGCACTGGGAGCTTAAGTGATTTGCCCACAATCAAAGTTTGTTTAGCCAACGCCAAGACTGGAACCTGGTTCCCCAGCTCCTAAATCAGCAGCTCTGGCCGTTAGGCCCCATCCTTTGCAAGAGCACCTATTTTGCAAAGGATTCACTATAAGAAGTAAGTCAGAGAGGTGCTAGCATTATGTCTCCCTTCGGCCCGTCTTAGAGCCTTAACTAGTGATACCCACTCTTGTGCTCTCCCTTTTTTAGGTCTCGCCTAAGCAATCATTTTAGCGATGCTTTGGCGAGATATTAAGTAGGGGCTTTCAAAAATGCTCCCAAAGGCTTTTCCAGGCGGATTGCCTACAGTGCATGTGTGCGGGCACGTGCACATCGCAGACCATTTGGCAGCCTGTGACCCTCTCTCCGCACTCATGCTGGTTTGCTTGCAGCCGGCATCAGACTTCAAACACTTCAAAGGAATCCGCTCCCGTGTTCCCCGCTGTTTCTATCTTTGCCCGCTGAAGGCTGTCATCCCCAAGATCACACTGACTGTAAGTTGCTGCAGCAGTGTCTTTCACTTTCATGGCCGGCCGCTTTGTTGTTGTTTTGTTTACCATGTGCCAGAGCGGTAATAAACAGCAGCAGCTGGCAGGCACAGTAAGGGGCAGAGCGGCGCACACAATTAAATTTCATTTATTCACACACCATTTGCCATCCACTGCAGTTTACCCTAACTTTATATACTTTTAGCTAGAATATGCCAACCAGTTTTACAAAATCGTTTTTTTTTTCATTAGAGCGCGAGGGAAACGCTTTAACTTTTGCCAATGCTTTCACTATCTAAAACTACAAAGAATAAAATAAATAACCATGCTCTCGTGCCTCTCCTTCCTTGCACGCACCAGTGCTCTCTTTGCTTTCAGCGGCTCTCTGTCCTTTCACTGCCTCCCCTCCTCCCTTGCTAGTCAGTTCCAGCACTTGTTTTCTTCTCTACCCCCAATCACACCCCACCTCTCACTCTTGTTACACCCCCCATCCACACACCTATACCACTCAGTGCCACATAATTATATGCTACATAATTACACTGCGCTCAACGCAACATATACTCCAAATACCACTCAGTGCCACATAATTACAAGCCACATAATTACACTGCACTCAATGCAACATACACTCCAAATACCACTCAGTGCCACATAGTTACATGCCACATAATTACACTGCACTCAATGCAACATACACTCCAAATACCACTCAGTGCTACATAGTTACGTGCCACATAATTACACTGCACTCAATGCAACATACACTCCAAATACCACTCAGTGCCACATAGTTACATGCCACATAATTACACTGCACTCAATGCAACATACACTCCAAATACCACTCAGTGCCACATAATTACACTGCAGTCAATGCAACATACACTCCAAATACCACTCAGAGCTACATAGTTACGTGCCACATAATTACACTGCACTCAATGCAACATACACTCCAAATACCACTAAGTGCCACATAATTACATGCCACATAATTACACTACACTTAATGCAACATACACTCCAAATACCACTCAGTGCCACATAGTTACATGCCACATAATTACACTGCACTCAATGCAACATACACTCCAAATACCACTCAGTGCCACATAATTACACGCCACATAATTACACTGCACTCAATGCAACATACACTCCAAATACCACTCAGTGCCACATAACTACACACCACATAATTACACTCTACTGAATGCAACACACACTCCACACAATACCACTCAGTGCCACATAATTATATGCTACATCTTTACACTGCGCTCAACGCAACATACACTCCAAAGTCCACTCAGTGCCACACAATTACACGCCACATAATTACACTATCTATCTATCTATCTATCTATCTATCTATCTATCTATCTATCTATCTATCTATCTATCTATCTATCTATCTATCTATCTATTAATCTATCTATCTATCTATCGCCGTCACTCTATCTGTCTATCTATCTATCTATCTATCTATCTATCTATCTATCTATCTATCTATCTATCTATCTATCTATCTATCTATCTATCTATCTATCTATCTATCTATCTATCGCCCTCACTCTATCTATCTATCTATCGCCCTCACTCTGTCTATCGCCCTCACTCTATCTATCTATCTATCTATCTATCTATCTATCTATCTATCTATCTATCTATCTATCTATCTATCTATCTATCTATCTATCTATCTATCTATCTATCTATCTATCTATCTATCTATCTATCTATCTATCTATCTATCTATCTATCTATCTATCTATCTATGTGTCTGTCTATCTGTATGTCTGTCTGTCTGTCTATCTATCTATCTATCTATCTATCTATCACCCTCACTCTATCTATCGCCCTCACTCCATCTATCTATCGCCCTCACTCTATCTATTGCCCTCACTCTATCTATCTATCGCCCTCACTCTATCTATCTATCGCCCTCACTCTATCTATCTATCACCCTCACTCTATCTATCGCCCTCTATCTATCAATCTATCTATCTATCTATCTATCTATCTATCTATCTATCTATCTATCTATCTATCTATCTATCTATCTATCTATCTATCTCTTTATCTCTCTATCTCTCTATCTCTCTCTCTATCTCTCTATCTATCTCTCTATCACCCTCACGCTATCTATCGCCCCTCACTCTACCAATCAATCTATCTATCTATCTATCTATCTATCTATCTATCTATCTATCTATCTATCTATCTATCTATCTATCTATCTATCTATCTATCTATCTATCTATCTATCTATCTATCGCCCTCACTCTATCTATCGCCCTCACTCTATCTATCTATCTATCTATCTATCTATCTATCTATCTATCTATCTATCTATCTATCTATCTATCTATCTATCTATCTATCTATCTATCTATCTATCTATCTGTCTGTCTGTCTGTCTGTCTGTCTGTCTGTCTGTCTATCTATCTATCTATCTATCTATTGCCCTCACTCTATCTATCTATTGCCCTCACTCTATCTATCTATTGCCCTCACTCTATCTATTGCCCTCACTCTATCTATCTATCTATCTATCTATCTATCTATCTATCTATCTATCTATCTATCTATCTATCTATCTATCTATCTATCTATCTATCTATCTATCTATCTATCGCCCTCACTCTATCTATCTATTGCCCTCACTCTATCTATCTATTGCCCTCACTCTATCTATTGCCCTCACTCTATCTATCTATCTATCTATCTATCTATCTATCTATCTATCTATCTATCTATCTATCTATCTATCTATCTATCTATCTATCGCCCTCACTCTATCTATCGCCCTCACTCTATCTATCGCCCTCACTCTATCTATTGCCCTCACTCTATCTATCTATCTATCTATCTATCTATCTATCTATCTATCTATCTATCTATCTATCTATCTATCTATCTATCTATCTATCTATCTATCTATCTATCTATCTATCTATCTATCTATCTATCTATCTATCTATCTATTTATCTATCTATCTATCTATCTATCTATCTATCTATCTATCTATCTATCTATCTATCTATCTATCTATCTATCTATCTATCTATCTGTCTATCTATCGCCCTCATTCTATCTGTCTATCTATCGCCCTCACTCTATCTGTCTATCTATCTATCGCCCTCACTCTATCTGTCTATCTATCACACTCACTCTATCCTATCTATCTATCTATCTATCTATCTATCTATCTATCTATCTATCTATCTATCTATCTATCTATCGCCCTCACTCTATCTATCGCCCTCACTCTATCTATTGCCCTCTATCTATCTATCTATCTATCTATCTATCTATCTATCTATCTATCTATCTATCTATCTATCTATCTATCTATCTATCTATCTATCTATCTATCTATCTATCTATCTATCTATCTATCTATCTATCTATCTATCCCCCTCACTCTATCTATTGCCCTCACTCTATCTATCTATCTATCTATCTATCTATCTATCTATCTATCTATCTATCTATCTATCTATCTATCTATCTATCTATCTATCTATCTATCTATCTATCTATCTATCTATCTATCGCCCTCACTCTATCTATCTATCTATCCCCCTCATTCTATCTATCTATCTATCTATCTATCTATCTATCTATCTATCTATCTATCTATCGCCCTCACTCTATCTATCGCCCTCACTCTATCTATTGTCCTCACTCTATCTATCTATCTATCACCCTCACTCTATCTATCTATCTACGCCCTCACTCTATCTATCTATCTATCTATCTATCTATCTATCTATCTATCTATCTATCTATCTATCTATCTATCTATCTATCTATCTATCTATCGCCCTCACTCTATCTATCGCCCTCACTCTATCTATTGTCCTCACTCTATCTATCTATCTATCTATCTATCTATCTATCTATCTATCTATCTATCACCCTCACTCTATCTATCGCCCTCTATCTATCTACGCCCTCACTCAATCTATCTATCTATCTATCTATCTATCTATCTATCTATCTATCTATCGCCCTCATTCTATCTGTCTATCTATCGCCCTCACTCTATCTGTCTATCTATCTATCGCCCTCACTCTATCTGTCTATCTATCGCACTCACTCTATCTGTCTATCTATCGCACTCACTCTATCTGTCTATCTATCGCACTCACTCTATCTATCGCACTCACTCTATCACTAGCACTCTATCTATCTATCTATCTATCTATCTATCTATCTATCTATCTATCTATCTATCTATCATCTATTTATCGCCCTCACTCTATCTATCTCCCTCCCTCTATCTATCTATCGCACTCCCTCTATCTATCTATAGCCCTCACTCTATCTATCTATAGCCCTCACTCTATCTATCTATCTATCGCATCACCACAGCATCACTCAGCACCACTACAGCATCACTCAGGTGCACCACAACATCACTATGCGCTACCACAGCATCACTGAACGCCACTGCATCACTCGTCACCACGCCAACATCACTCACCGCCACTACAACATCAATCTGTGCAACCATTCAACAACAACTGGTTCAAATATGTTCTCTCAATGTTTAAAGCTTTATTACAAATGTCACAAAAAGATGTTAATATTTCACTTTTGTTCTTGTATTTTTTTCACAATAAAATACACTGAACATAATCTTCACAAAAGTTATTTACAAAAGTTTAAGCTATTTCCATTATAAATTACAATAACTTTTATTTAAGTATTAATTAGTAAAAAAAATTAAAAGCCATTGTTATTTGTAATATCAATACATCTAAGTCACGTAAATACAACACATATTGCATTACAAATGCTATAGGTGTCACATTAGCGAAAGTTATAACTATTCTATTGGCATTGCAAATGGCAAACCTATTAATTTCACTATTTTCAAAACCAACACATAAATTTTAAAAAATGTCATTTACAATACCAATAGCTCAAACTTTCCTAATGCGACTATTGCATTGCAAATGCTTGTTATCCTGAGACATGTTCCCCCATTTTGTAAGTAGCCTTTTTAGGAAAATATTCATTCTAACTAAGGAAATTTTAAAGAAATGTCTTCTTGTCTTTGGGTTTTTAATGCTCTTCGCAATAATCGTGTACGCATTTTTTCATATAAACGGACCGAATAATACTTGAGATTTTTCATTTCAACCAAAACACGAGGGAGGCGGTCATGCATTAGAGAAGTCTATAGAGACATCTAGCGGCAAAAATGAAAAAGACAGCATGCTTAAGTCCTTTTATTTGTCAAGCAAGATATTTATTACCTTGGAACAACAGGGGCACACAATATTTTTGAAAGCACCAAATAAACGAAAACATACGTAACGCCACATTTTCGTTTTATCGCTGCAGAACAACGACTGCTATTAGGCAAATAAATCGCCTCCCCCTTTGTATTTTACAATTATTTATATAAACATGCATTGGCAAAGCTAAAGGTTAACTTCTAAAGTAAATGTACTTCTTCGTTAATTGGCACGTTTGTGTGTGCGATTGTGTCGAGGGTGGGTGGATGAATACGAGAGGACGTGATTGATTTGAGAAATGACTGGCTATTCTCACTTCAAAGGATGCAGTTTAGAGACGAAATTGAGCACAGGAGACCCAAGCGCTGATCCTAGTTTCCTTATCGGATTCACTAGTTGGACTAAAAGAACGCACAATCCATCTCCCGGTTAGGCCTGCGAAAAAACACGGAATAGGCGAAATCTGCCTTTTTTTCCACCTGTGTAGCGAATCAGGGATCCTTATTAGGCAAAACATGGTTAGCCACAGACAGATGCTCACAGATGTGGAAGGGGAGAAATGAGAGAGAAGTTCCATTGAGAAGCACTGTCAGGGGATGGCCGATATACCTTAATGGTAATTTTCATTAAGGCTGCCTGGCTCCTGAGACTGCTCCCGAAAGCAACTTTCCAGCAACAAAAATTCTTCTGGAATGCCAGAAACACAACTGGAGGTCTCGTTAGCACATGTGCTGTTTAGAATAACTAAGCTGAGCCCCACTGTCTACTTTTCAAAAGTAAACCTAGATGAAAGCAATTGAAAACAACAGACGTTCACATTGCCTAACTTGCAAAAAATCATAAATGCGGGCGCTCTGGGTTTTTAGGTCTCGCTGAAGCAATGCGTAAGCATTGTTCGGCGAGATTCTAGTAAGGCTTTCGAAAAGTCTCCCCAAACTGCGGATTAGGCACAGTTCATGTGAGCCACATCACCAGCCAAACCGCACATCGCTCTACATACACCATGTGTCTGCGACTTCAAACCAAGCCGCTCCCCCGCCCCCCATAAGACTTCAAAGGAATGCGCTCCCCTGGTTCCTTCCGCGCAATGCCAGAGCTTGTTTTGCTGAGCAGCGCTGCCTCACTTAAGTGTCTAAGCCGCTCCCCCGCCAGAATGCAGAGAGCATGTTCACATTTTCTGTTTCCCAACATGCCTCTCTTTCCTCGAAATCTTCCAACCCCGTCCCCTTCCCGCTATCTGTTCTCAGCTTCTATCTTATTTCTTTTCTTCCCTTTCACCTTCCCCTACCTCCCCTCCTCACTCCTCTCCGACCTCTCACAATCGTCCACCTCTCGTTTCCTCTTTAGCGGTCTCTTGCTTAACGTCTTGTTCTCCCACCCTCTTACTCCTCCCATTGTTCCCACATTATCACCTTCTACTCTTTTTTTTATCTACATATATATTCTTGTTGCCAGTAGCCTCGAGCCCCGTTTGTATTTCAGAACATTAAAGCAGCAATTTTCATTCAGGTACTTCGTCGTTTACCTCCTGTTTCAGTTTCCTCAGCTTCCTTTGTGGCGGATGTTATGGTGGCAGCTTCTTGTATTGCAGGTTTATACAAATCGCTTTTCACATAGCCTATTTTCAGCCTGGGATGCAGGGCTTTAAGTGTGCCGGGTCCTGCCGGTGCTGAGCACGGTTCCCTATCGGGCTCTCCCTTTTTGCCCTCACAATCAGGGTGAAAAAAACACCTTAACTCTGCAGCAGCGCCCCCTTCACTGCCTTTGATGCAACTTCACAGTCTCATCATGTCAGAACGAAGCCACAGTTGCTGCTTATTTACCTTTATGTAACAAGCAACCATTGACAAAGCCAATAGTCCTGGCTTGTTTAGGATAATTTTGGGCTGCGCTGCTTCCTGGTGTGTGCCATGGTGTTTACTGTTTGTTTTGTGTTTAGATTCAGTTTCTGCCACCCGAAATCCTGTACTCCTAGTACATTTTAAAAAACAAAGTAGCACTCTTTTACAAACCCATGCCGCTCTAAGCGCTGTAAATAGTTAAAAGCAACTCAAATTACAGACATCGCAACTAAATACACCGATGTCTCAACAAAGCAAATAAGGATTGGCCTAGCTTGGCAACGTATCACCGCTTTCCTCGTATTTTTTTGTTGTTGTCTTCCTACTCGGTGCCCGCAAGCACACTTACACTTGCAGCGCTCCATTTGCTAAACCCCCTCCTTCCTCCCCCGTCTTCTTGTTCTGTCATACTAAGGGTTCGCACTTCCATTATGTACAACGGCTATCTTTCTTCGTACCCACTTTTGACGGCATTTATGGCCATTACTATTCCGTCATTATTCTCAGTGCAAGGTACCAGGACTTATTTAGAAAGGGGACTCCATTCCCCTTGGCCTGAGAGGAGTCACCTTCTGCCCGATCACTGCAACTGCTAGCATTTAAAAAGCCAGGCCTCAGAATGTTTGCAAACCTCCATGCCACTGGCAGCACCCCCTTAATTTGTGAAAATAGAACAGGAAAGAGAATCTTTTAATCTCGTATCTGAGGACAGAGAACTTGATAATGTCAACGCTTTGAGCGCTTAACGAACTGCAAATGTGAGGCACATTTGTGCTTTGAGGCGTGATAAAGAACAACACCCAAAACCCCCACAAATTAGCAACACTTTTTATTTATCTACTGAAAGCAATGTAAACATGTCAATTCCACGTTCCACACCTCTGTTCAAAATATTTGTCACTTTCAGCCCGTTCCGACCTAAGAACAAATTGATAAGTGTCAAAATACTTGTGATGTGTAAAAACAAAATTTTTCTTTTCACAATATTTTGTGCTGATTAGGTACAGTACATGTGAGCACAACCCAGGGGCGTAACACAGACCCCCGCAGCCCACGCAGTGCGGGGTGTGGGCCCGTGCTCCAAGGGGCCCTTTGCGGCCGTGGAGCAGCTAGAAAGGCCAAAAGTGTAAAAGGGGGTTAATTTTTGCACAAAACCTAGGGACACACAGGCACTATAAGGAGAGATAAAGTGCCATGAAGTTCGGAACTGGGGAGGGGAGGCACGGCATGGGGAGGAGCTGTGTGTTACAACTTGGCCATGGCGCCGGAAGGGGGGAGTGGGAACATTAGGTCACGTCCTGCTGCCAGGGCGCTGAGAGTTCCATTTTCTAGGGAACCAACTGGGAGGTAGAGGCTGGCTGCAGAGCTCACTGGTTTATGGGCAGCAGCGCCACCGGAAACATGGTGCTCGGCTGGCTGGCAGCACTACAGATCGGATCGCACCTTCTGCCCGGCCGCCTGATGCAGTGGGGCTAAAATATCTATGGTTGCCCCCTCCCTGACAGTAAATAATTATTTCCGAGGTGGAGGGCGGGTCGAGGGAGAGTGCTGGAGCCTGTGTCTGACTGTGACGAGAGCGGGAGGTACAGGCAGAGTGCGGCTGCTTCTCATCGCAGCTGTATAGGTCTCTGCAGTAATAATGGGCCCTATTTTCTGTCATGTATACATATGAGCCTTAACATAATGGAGTAGTCGAGACAACACCCTCAGAGGAGCATAGAGCTGGACCACTAATGTCAGTAATTCGCATCTGCAGCGCAACAATTAAAAATGCGCAATAAGTCGTGACCAGTAAAAAAAAAAAATGGAGCAGGTGCCTTGCTCTGTGGAAGGAAGGTAGGCCCAAGAGAAGCGGCTAGTACAGAGTGTTGCTGGGATTTTTGGAGCAGCAACTTAGACTGCACAAGGTAAGGCTGATTGAGAGCAGATGCGTAGCTGTTTGCCAAAAATGTTTTCATTTTTCTTGACGGATATGGCCTCTATCGAGAACACATGACTCAAAATTAATGTTTTGATATCGAAACAAACAGTGCAGCCTGGTGCAAGAGGGGGAGAGGGATAATGACAGAGGAGAGGGATAGGGAGCGAGCGCATGAGAGAGGAGAAGGATAAAAAGAGACAGAGAGGAGAGGGATAAAAAGAGACAGGAGAGGGATAAAAGGATAGAGAGTGAGAGCTTGCAAGAGGGGGGAGGGATAAAGACAGAGAGGAGAGGGCTAGAGAGCAAGCGTGTGAGAGAGGAGAGGGATACAAAGAGACAGAGAGGGGAGAGGGATAAAAGGATAGAGAGGAGAGGGATAGAGAGAGAGCGTGTGAGAGGGGGAGAGGGATACAAAAAGACAGGGAGGAGAGGTATAAAAGGATAGAGAGGAGAGGGATAAAAGGATAGAGAGGAGAGGGATAGAGAGAGAGTGCGTGCAAGAGGGGGAGAGGGATAATAACAGAAGAGAGGGATAGCGAGCGCGTGAGAGAGAGGAGAGGGCTAGAGATTGAGCGCGTGAGAGAGGAGAGGGATAAAAAGAGACAGAGAGGGGAGAGGGATAAAAGGCTAGAGAGGATAGAGAGGAGAGGGATAAAAGGATAGAGAGGAGAGGGATAGAAAGAGACAGAGAGGAGAGGGATAAAAGGATAGAGAGGTGAGGGATAAAAGGATAGAGAGGAGAGGGAAAGAGAGAGAGTGCGTGAGAGAGAGGAGATGGATAAAAAGAGACAGAGAGGGGAGAGGGACAAAAAGAGGCAGGAGAGGGATAAAAGGATAGAGAGGAGAGGGATAGAGAGAGCGTGCAAGAGGGGGGAGAGGGATAAAGACAGAGGAGAGGGCTAGAGAGTGAGCGTGTGAGAGAGGGGAGGGATAAAATGAGACAGAGAGACAGGAAATGGAGCCGGTGAGGGACTGGTGTTTTTGTAGGGAGATGGTAAGTTTGCGACTAAGTGCTGTGATGGTGGTTTTGGCGACTAGGAGGTGGGCATTAAGGCTGTTGATCCAGTGGTCCGGTCTGATGGTGTAAAAGATGAAGTCCATTTTAGGCTGCCCTCTAGATGGGCAGTGGTACGTGTCTACGATAAGTGTTTCTGGGAATTGTCTGATCATTTTGAGTTTAAGGAGTTTTTTAGCTTTGATAGAGAGTCTATGGGGGCAAGAAATAGCGAAAGCGTTTTGACCGTGGGGAGTTAGGTAGTTCGTGGTTAGGCATGGGTATTCGTCCGAATGTATGGCTGGAGACATCTTGGTTTGGTTGAGGAAGGAGGAGGGACTATCGAATGTGAGGGGGAGCAGATAGGTGCAATGCAGGGGGTTGAAGTTCTAGGCGAGGGCTCTCCGGAGGAGAGTGCAGTACTGTGGGATTCAATTTAGAGTGAGGTCTGCTAGATCGGACCATCAGGGATATAGACCACCTGCCGGGGGGTGTATAGATCTAATAGGGGGGGGTGCGGGGGACAGGCTGAGGTGCTGTGTTCTTCAACTAGGAGTAAGATCTGTTTGTTATCTGGGAAACAATATGCCCGGAGCCAGCAAGGCTGTGAGAACTGAAATATCAGCAGAGACCTCAGGCTGCCCTAGAGGAATAATGTGGGTTGGGGGCTCTGTGGCAGGAGGGGTCGTGCTGCAGTTGTCTACTTTGCTAAAGCCCAGCTTGGTGATCTGAGGCACTACACTTTTGCCTGATGCTGTGTTGGTTTGGTTGGCATATGCAGGGGGTGGTAGACTAATCCTCTTCTGCTGCTATCCTCTCCTTCTGCTATGCAGGGGGTGGTAGTCAAGGTACACAGTCAAAATATCGAATTTTTAATTTCGACTTACACTTATATCGAGTTGCTAATATCGAAGGGACAGAATATCGATGTCCAGAATATCGATGGCAAGAATATCGACCCTAAGGTAAGTAATATCGAAATTACTTATATCGATAGCATATATATCGATGTAAGTAATTTCGATTTACTAATATGTGTTAGAAATTTTAGTTAAGTATTTAAATTAATTGTTATAATATGTGTTTAATATGTTTTTATAAATAAAAAATATATAAAAGTAAATTATATGTTTTACTACCAGAGCGGGTTGTGGGTTTTTAGGGGAATAGGGTGGGAAGTAATTTATTTGTAATTAAATAATTATTTTTTAATGATTAATTTATTTTGCAATTAAATATTAATTGGCAATGATTTATTTTAATTGATTAATTGATTAATTAATTGATAATTTATGTATATTTTTAACTAAATTATATGTTTTACTACTGGAGCGGGTTGTGGGTTTTTAGGGGAATAGGGTGGGAAGTAATTTATTTGTAATTAAATAATTATTTTTTAATGATTAATTTATTTTGCAATTAAATATTAATTGGCAATGATTTATTTTAATTGATTAATTGATTAATTAATTGATAATTTATGTATATTTTTAACTAAATTATATGTTTTACTACTGGAGCGGGTTGTGGGTTTATAGGGGAATAGGGTGGGAAGTAATTTAATTGTAATATTAATTAATTTTGGGTAAAGGAGTATTTTTAGGGTTCAGGGTCAGTTTTGGGTTTTTGGGTAAAGGGGTATTTTTAGGGTTCAGGGTCAGTTTTCAGTTTTTGGGTAAAGGGGTATTTTTAGGTTTCAGGGTCAGTTTTCAGTTTTTGGGTAAAGGGGTATTTTTAGGGTTCAGGGTCAGTTTTCAGTTTTTGGGTAAAGGGGTATTTTTAGGGTTCAGGGTCAGTTTTCAGTTTTTGGGTAAAGGGGTATTTTTAGGGTTCAGGGTCAGTTTTACGTTTTTGGGTAAAGGGGTATGTTTAGGGTTCAGGGTCAGTTTTCAGTTTTTGAGTAAAGGGGTATTTTTTAGGGTTCAGGGTCAGTTTTCAGTTTTTGGGTAAAGGGGTATTTTTAGGGTTCAGGGTCAGTTTTCAGTTTTTGGGTAAAGGGGTATTTTTAGGGTTCAGGGTCAGTTTTCAGTTTTTGGGTAAAGGGGTATTTTTAGGGTTCAGGGTCAGTTTTCAGTTCTTGGGTAAAGGGGTATTTTTTGGGTTCAGGGTCAGTTTTCCCTACTGTTGCACCCACTGGAGTGGGAATAGTAATTATTGTTAATTAAGTATATATTATATATGGTTTGTTAATATTATTTTTTTTAATTAAATATGTATTATTATTTTTTTACCATTATTAAATATATTTAAATATGTTTAAGTAATTTATAAGTATTATTTACAGTATTTTTCATTTTATTTTAAACCCAAAAAAAACGATATATTCGACAACGATATTTTTAACATCGATATTATTTTTTCGATATTTTGGTACTTACCATGTTGAACATAGGGCGTCGATATTCTTGCAAACGATATAATTACGCCGATATTTGTTTAGGTCGAAATTCTGTCTGTCGAAATTCTGTCATAGATCCGGTAGTCAAATCGTCTCCTGCTGCTTAGGAGATCCGGAGTGAGGGCGTCTTTAGTTACTGCTAATCAGTCGTAGTTGGCGGCCATTTTGGGGTCAGGCGGCCCTAGACACAGAATGGAGAACTTGTTTGGTGTTGACTGGCAGTCTTTTGAATTGTTCAACACTTGTTTTATGTTTTTGTGGGGTTCTTTGGGTACAATTGGATGTTGAAGGAGTTCCTGAGCCTTCTACAATGAAAAAAAAGTTGTCTAAAAGCAAAAAATGTTTTGGTTTAAGAAAGCACACATTGTCATAGTAGCAACTGGCACTGAGGGGAAATACATTGTGTTAGTGGTGTCCTTGTTACAGGACAGAATGGCATTACTCACAGTGAAGTTAGCCAATGACTGAAGTGGGGGGGCCCATTTCCCCATTCTGCATTGGGCGGAAAGAAAGTGTGATTGAAACAATAACAACCCAGTAGATGGTAATGTTGTGCCGCGGGCCATGGCTCAGCCGGTGGCGCTGTTGGACTTTATGGTGCGGTGAAGACGAACCCAGACCCTTGTTGTCTGGAGTTGTAATCGAAATTATGAAAAAATGGCAAAAGATCAGTGTATTGAAGTTTGACGTCCTGTTGTTCTGGCAGTCCAAATGTTCAGATGCTTAAACCCTAACATGAAAAATAGCCCAAGTTGGAAAACAAGTCACGGTTACAGTTTTCTACAACCATTTCAGTATGTGTATTTATCTCTCTCTCTCTCTCTCTGACCGCTTGGACTATATAAACCATAACAAATATGGGGTTTATTTACAAGCCCCTTGCTTCGCTGGTGCGTCACTTTTAATATGGGAAAAAGTGACGCACCTTGGCGGTAGGGGCATGTAAATAAGCACCAATCTGTATAGTCCGACCTCCGTAAAGCACCGACACCTTTATGGACCTAGTTCACGCTAGACAAAACTACAGCTAAATAAACAACCAGTGTTCATATACTTCATTCTATAGTCATATGCTAAAATGACCTTTGCGCTGTGTTAATTAATTTGGATGATAGCCCTATACTCTTTTTCCTTTAACATAGTTTAGAATTCATTTAATTATTCCTGCCTCATTTTGTAGCTATTAGGATGAAACTAATAATTCTCAACACATGTTTTCCAAAAGTACGTCCATCTTCAAAGACTCTGCTTGCCAGGATGTCTACATTGAGGAACTCTGGTGCTGTAAATGGTTGACTCATGCATGTGTTTCCTTGCCCTTACTCTTTCGTTAGTAAAGGGACACACTCTTGAGTAGCTGTGCGCTTTATGAATCCCATGTAACATAACGTACGCAGCTGTATGTGTGACTAGAACATCAGACACTAGGGACATCCATTCTTGCAGTGTGGGTGTGTGCATACGAAAGATGACTCTTGCGTTGTAGTTTAGTGAGTGACTACATCACTTTGTCCTTTACTTTACTGTGATGATTGGATTTTTCACAATTTTATGACTTCAGTGATGTAACATTGAGGGCAGCACCAACACTCTGAAAATTGTTCCAGCGCCACTGTTTTGGGTACCTTTATTTGTCATTTTTATGCTTTCTGGCCTGGGTGCCTTTGTGGGACATTTCCATGCTTCCTGGTCTGAGTACTTATGTGCCAGATTTCCATGCTTTCTGGCATAGATGTCTAGGTGTGATATTTCCGTTGTTGTATGGCACTAATAGGTATGACTTGAGATACGGAAATTCAAACTGCCCAGCCAGCCACTACCTATTCTTTTGGCTCAGGTACCTATAGGACTTTTTTGGGGAGATTACATTTTTCTGTGCTTTATGTTAAGATACTAATCTTTCATAAAAAAAGTAATTTTTTGAATATATGCCTCTTTTCTAATCTCTGTCTTGTCTGTGTGATACAGATCTACATTTGGATACACCAGTTAAGTTCCATGTTTTTTACTATTCTGAATGTCTGAATGTCTAATAAATGCACATTTAGCTCCATGCCAGGGAGTAAGTTATAGTAACAAGCCCAATTGTTAATGATCTTTTTTAATTGTTTCTCTAAAAGTAATCACTTTAACGAAATACTAACTCTGCTATTTATGAATCCCAAACCCCTTCAGCCCCTGGAAGTGACAAAGTGACTCATTCAAGTGTATTTCATGATTTTATTCAGCTTATCTGTTTTGACTAGTGTTTTCACAACATTTTGGTTTATTTTGTCACATAAGCTATGTAAAATGTGTCTCTTTGATCTCATAGACTCTATTAAAAAGGGCATACCCTACTACATATTGTCCTTTGCCTAAATCAGCACATAGAGCACTGGAATTGTCCCTTTTCAATGCATTAGTGATTTTAGCTAATTTATTCAAAAATTGTGCTTTAAATGCACTTTTGATTGACTCTTTTTCAACATTTTCACAGGGCAGGGGAACCTCCAATTAAAACCTTACTATGAGGAAGGCTCCCTTGCTGAAATTCACCGGACTTTTCGCAGTGCCAGTTGAGGATGTGGGTGGAGCTAATAGAATAAGTGGGTGGACCCAGTGGAGGAAGCGGTGGAGCCATAGAAAAGTAGGTGTGGCCTCCGACAAAGATTTGAGCACCTGCACTTTATATTTTACAAATTAAGCACTGCTCGTAACATACTTTTGGAGGGAGACGTTAGGGCCAGTACCCGCACATATTTGTAGCTGTGTCGTTAGTTCCCGACGATCATCTGCTACCTTTAACATTTGGTCGGCATGATTTGCTAAACTGTCCTTCAGAAGTTCCCGGTCTGCCTGGGCGGAGGTCATCTGTTTTTCGACCGCCCATTCCAGCTTCTCCTGCCCTCTTATCAACTGCTATATTAAGTTTTCCATTGTGAGGTGAATGTATCTCACTTCTGACACCACGTGTGGCGTGGTGGAGAAGCAGACCAGGACAAGTGGGTAGTGTAAGTTAATTTGGTTTATTTAACAATTCAGTCAACACAAGGGATTCTGGGAGTTGTAGTCCTGTCCGTGGTTTTTCTGTACTGGTGGATTCAGGATGTCGGGTGTAATCCAGTACAAGGGGTGACTTGACTCTCAGCAACTCGTTAACAGACAGGAACGTGGGGAAAAAGAAGAAAAGAAAAGGAAAACGGCAAGGAATGTGTTTTGCCTTCTACGGAACGTCGCAGGAAGCAAGGGGTGCAGGGAGGCTTCTCACCACTACCGTCACCAGTGTCTTTTCATGCACGTGAGGTCTTTTGAAAGGGAGCCCAGTTATGGTGTCAGGGTTTTCCTTCCTCTACACCCCCTCCCTTTGGGTCCTCCGTTACGCACCCCCAGTTAAAACCAAGGCGCCCCCGTACCTTGTATAGCCACGACTCTCCGGGGCCGTGCTGGAGTCTCCGCATTGCCAGGTAGGGTCTGGCTGCTCGTCTGTTCCTCTCTCGGTTGCGTCCGAATTCGGGCTTTCTTCTCCGCGTCCTGTGTCTTCCTCGTCGCCCTGAAGATGTCCAGATTCCTTCCAGGGCCTTACAACGAAGGTTTCTACCAGCGTCTCCTCCTGCCTCGCTGTCTCAGTGGGTCGGAATGAACAAACTCCTTTTCCGGCGTCTTCCGTCTTGAAGCGCTGGAAGTCATGTGACTCCATCACATGACCTGGAAAGCCGAGAGACTTAAAAGAACAGTAGTCTTCGGGGACGGGCTGCAAACATAGAAGGGAAGAGGGAGAAAAAATAAGGGGGAAAGTTTTCTACCGGGGCATCCAAGGACTGCACATCCTCACAAGGTGATATTTAACTTCCAGGCCCTGGGGGCAGGGTCCAATACAAAGTGGAAAATCGTGGATGGACACCCAGACTCCACACTGGTATCCTACATGCCACAACAAGTCTCTTTCAGGGCCTTACAAAATGTGAACACATTGCTCCCATCCTGATGGAACTCCAATGGCTCCTATTGCTGACCTGCATTATCTTCAAAACCAGCTGTATCATTTATAAAGCTACCACGACCAAGAACCCCTGTTTACCTTGAAGACAAGCTCACCATCTTTGGTGGTTCTTAGCACACCCGCAGTCACCACCAGACAGCAGAATAACAAATGCAAAAACCAGAAAACAAGACAGAAGGCCTTTCCCATCTATGCACCCAGGGTCTGGAACAACATCTCTGTATGCATCAGGACAACTCAAAACTGCTCCAATTTAGGAATATGTTGAAGAAGTGCCTCTTTATAGAACACAACTTCACAATGCAAACCAGCGACCTCTCCTATCGCTGGTTGACTTGAGGTAAGTGCTGCCTTTTGGCTAGGTTTGCTCCACAGGCACACCATATGCATACATACAACATACCTTCTGTGTGTTATAAGACCAAGGCATGAGGCATCTTTCCCTCCAATAGAAAGAGAGCTGTCTCTTTTATATACATCCTATCCTGCACACATTTTATTCATGGTACTGCCTGCTGGGAAATGCAGCATGTCCAGAACAATAACTAAATAAATATGCTTATGCAATACTATTGTTACCAATATTTAAAAACTTATTTTGGGGGAGAATCCCTACATATCTTGTAAAACGCTCTTTTTGAAGTCTTAATAGATTGTGACTAATATAATGTGTCCACTGTGTTCTGGAATGCACTCACCAGGAGTCTGCAGACCACTCAGAACTCAGCAGACAGAATCAGTGTCAACCTCGCATGCTGTCTACACATCTCACCTCAAGGAGTTACACTGGCTTCCCATATACAAACAAGTACAATTCAAACCCCTCACCCACACTTTCAAAGCACTACATAACTCTGGCCTAGTATCCCTCAACAGTCGCATCTTCTTTCATAAACCCATTAGACACCTCTGCTAAGGCGACTCCTACTTGCACACATCCCATGCATTCGAAAAACCAGATCTGGCGGTTGAGCCTTCTCCTAAATTGCTCCTAAAGCATGGGCAACCTGCTATCACACATCTGCGCCTCCCACTCACTTCTTGCATTTGGCGAGAAGCTGAAGACCTGGCTTTGCGAGTAATCACGTTTGTTTCACATCTCCTCAGATCCAGGATACCCTTCTCAGAGCCAGAAGAATGTTCTTTACAAATCTACATAACATAAATGTCGGAAAGTGCCCTTTTTGAATAGTCACACCCCTACTCTTTGCTCCAGTGCTGATGGTTATGACTCTGAAAGTGCAGGAACCTGCTGCCCAGGCCCCAGCGCCAGAGCTCTCTCCCTAAAACTGATATGTGTGAATTGGTAACCCCAATTGGCAAGGACTTTAGCCCCCTTATAATGCCCTAGTATATGGTACCAGTGGTAACCAGGGCACTGATGTTGATTAGGTGGCCAGGGCCTGAAGTAGTGCTTGTGCCACCCTGAGGGAACCAAGTCAACTACTCACAACGGGTCTGCCACTCCAGCCTGCAGGAGCAGTGCAAACTGCTTGAACTCGACTTTGTTCTCATCATGTGTGGCAAACTCAATGCACTAATTTTAATATTTGCCAGTTACCCCTAAGGAAGGCCTCCTAAGCCCAGGGGACAGGGTGCATTATATTAAAGGTGTGGACATGTAAGTGCAAGGGATGTATGACATTACAACGCATGCTTTTACCACGCATGCCTTTACATCGCAGGTTTTACAACGCATGCTGTTACAACGCATAGTGTTGAGGGGTGCTGGATAGTGAATAGTTTAATTTATTATTCCAACTCCAGTCCCCGTGGATAGTAGGGAAGGTGTTGGATAGTAAATTAAATCTATTCCCTATTCTAGAGCGTCCCCCAGCGCAATGCGTTGTAATGGCATGCGTTGTCAAAGTTGCGTCGTAAAGGCACTGCGTGGTAAAAGTTGCGTTGTAAAGGATGTTTTTACAAGTGCAAGCTTATATGTCCCTGTAGTGGCCTCTATTATTAAAGGCTACTATAAATGCTAGACGGCCCATAGAATAACATAGCTGGCACTCGGGAAAACCTGAGGTTGGCATCTTCATTATTGTACCGCCTAAATATGTAGTGTTTGGCATCAAACAATGTGCCTCATTCCCTGACACGAATCTTTTGCCATGGACGATGCGGCATGCATCCAAGTAGCTACCCCAAAGGTTGCCCACCTGGCTGCCCCAACCTTTCATGTGTTCTGACTGCCGGCCCGCAGCTGCTGCTGCCAAGACAGGAATCTGGGCGCTTGCCAGGAGATGTGAACTCTCCCAGGAGTAAAAAATAATGGCCTGGACAGGGAGGACACACCTCCCTCCCTGACAGGATGGCTAGTGAAGTGTAACATCAAAGCGGTGAGCTTTTAAGTCTGCATCGCTTGTGATATGCAACCAGGCAGCCTACCAAAGAAGGAAACAGCCTTCACTCTGCCCCCAGGCACACTTGCACCCAGGCAAGCAGGAAATGTAGGTATTCAGGAGCTGTTCACCCCCAGAAGGCTAGCCACACTTCTAGGATGAACTACATAGTCTGTACAGCTGAGGAAGACTTCCCCCATTTCTGAAAGTGGAAGAATAGATGGTTCTGGGTAGCAACAGTGACCTACACCCCCTGATGTGGTCACTTCAGGGGCTGATTGGCTGATTAGCTGCTGAGGCTAGTAGCCCATTGGCCACTTGCACAAACTCCCCTAAATCTAGGATTTAAGGGCTACCCCTGACACCAGAACCTCAGTTGCAACAAGGACACAAGAAGAGATCTGAGTCTGAGACAAACAATAGCTGCAAAAACCAAAGGTGTAATACTCTGCATCCGTGGTAACCTTCTGTAACGACCGGATTCTCATGACAGGCAGCTCACCAACCTTGGCTAACCCAGTCGTCACGTAACGACACTCTTCTCAGGCCACTATTTACAAGACATCTAGAATACTCACCTGAGAAAGTGAAAAGAAGCTACTTACATGCCTGTATAGTTAAACATATCACTAATACCTAATGGGTTCCATATCTTATCCTATATTTACCTCATTTTATATTCTTTAACGTCACCCGACGATATCTTTTACGTCACCCGACGATCTCTTTAACGTCACCCGACGATATCTTTAACGTCACCCGACGATTTCTTTAACGTCACCCGATGATATCTTTAACGTCACCCGACGATATCTTTAACTCCACCCGACGATATCTTTAACATCACCTGACGATATCTTTAACGTCACCCGACGATATCTTTAACGTCACCCGACGATCTACACTAATGGGGATAACTAATAGGGGTTCACCTTTAAGAGTTATTTTCCAAATGAAGTTCACACTCTCCCCCAATCATCAGTTACCTTTGCAGAAGGGCATATCCCATCCTTCTGTATATCAGCACCTGGTTAAAAGGAAAGGTTAATCTCATTCATGAAAACAACATTCAAAGATATTGGTAATTAAATCTTTATTCTACAATCAAACATGACAGAATGAGCAAAAGACAAATAAACTAAGTTAGTCGATACCTATAACCTAAAAAGGGGAATAAAGATGAATAGTTAAATTCATTCTACACTAAGCTCAGAACGCCTCACCTTAGACGTGTGTCTTTCCATCATGCAGCGGAGCTGATCCCTCTCTCTCTCGTTCTCCTCTAGGCGCTTGGGACTCTGCTCTCCCTCTATGGCTCACGAATACACGTCTGCACCGCTATGCCTCGTCTACGCTGCCATGGTTCCAGAATACTCGAACCCTCTTCTGGTCTTAGTCTCTGCCACTCCTGTATGATGTCACTACAGGACTTTCAAGGCGCCTTGACGCCCATTGGGCAAAGTTTGCGCACAATAAGAATCTTTTCATTCATTCATTCAGTCACTCTCCTTCTTCACTTCAGGATTTCGATTAGCTGATGGTATCAATCTCTATGCACCAGCCTTCAGACCAACTTCTTCGGTCTTCTCCACACGTTGCTCTCTCCCTCTACTCTACTCGCTCCTTGATAATATAGAGCTCACTTTCTCTATGGAAAATTCCGGCATTAGGCCGACTCCCACCGAATTCCTGTACCAGTCCCCGGCCCCCTTCGCCCTCCGCAGTGGCCACCTGCGTATTGCGTCTAGAGCCGGGGAGACAAACACATTCCTTCGATAAGGGCCAGTCTTGACCGGTCCCTCTCTAGCGAACAACAGGATGAATTCTAAACATTACCTTTAATCTGCAAGCGCCTCGGACAGCCGAGGCAGAGATACAAAATGGCTTCTCTCTAGCTTTCGGGCCTGTAGGCCAGAGAAAACGGAAAAAGGCACTAAACCCTGTCAAAGCACATAGTTAAGCCCTACAAATGAACGCAAATGCAACTAGGACTGAAATGGTAGTAAATTATAGTCACCACCAGTCTGAAAATAGACTAAAATTACCCTGTCGCTACATTCCACTCCTGACTAAATATACTAGCATGAAAAGTCAAAAAATAAAAAAGGGAACTTAAACAGGACGTATATCAGTTGAGGAATAATAGGAAACAATACTAAAAGACCTAGCCATAACTCGGGGGCGGAACATCCGGAAAAAGGATGGGATGCATTGAATACAACAGCAAATAATAATCAAAAAACTAATTACTAGACAAATGCCACCCAATATCTGGAGTAAAGAGTGGAAATCTGGCAGCCAACTGAAAAGCCAATCGAACCACCCTACATCTAAATGTTCCCTAACCTCTTGTGTTAGCTCATGTAACTTGTTAAGATCAGATCTAATGGATATAGAATGATCTGATAAATTGAAGCAACATAGGCCCTCAAAATCTGAACAGCCATGGTCATGTTTTAGTAGTAAATAATCGAATGCAGCTCTATTCTGTAGAATAGCACGGCGCTCGCCTTGAGTGTCTGATAATAAGTCAGTCAAAATAGCAGAAGTATTATTTAGGGATTTCACCATCCAGCAGGCAAGTTTGCTTATAGTGCAGGAACACCAATAATAGAAGCAGCTAAACTGAGATATTCAGTTTTAGAAAACAAATGCAAAGAAGAATCACAGTCTCTTGAAAGTGGAGTTGCATCACGCACTATGCGGGATGACGCAGCCTCATCAGACGAAAACATTAAAAGACTTAAGCGCGTTAGAGCGCATGGACCTCCAGAAATATTTGCAGGAATATAGGACCAGGACACATTGCCACAGGAAAAGAGCCATCCAGACAGTAATAACACATGATAATAATGACTAGCAGTCACTATAAAACGTTTGCAGCTCATAGAATTGTGGATTGAAACACACGCAGCAGGAGTCCTGGTAATACATACATTTCTTTCATGAGAGGAAGATGGACTAGAATGTTCTAAACGTAATTGGGCACATTTGCCTATATATTTAGGATCACAAGTCATGGAATAGCAAGCATCACTTTCTGTGATATTATATGTTGAAATTTGAAAAGTCAATGGGGGCTCCGGTTCACTTAGAACTGTGCAGGCTACACAGTAATCGTATGCCGAAAAGTCAGAATGGATAAATGTGGGATAGACTTCAGATACATTAAAGAAATGCAATAAGGAGGCCGTCGAGATTGGGACAGCCACAAGGCACGTTGTGAGGAGATCATTAACCGATCTCATAGATGCTAGACAAAAGTGTGAGGAGTTTATGATGGATTTGGATAAATGTGTCCAAAAGTTAGTAGTGATGTCCAACGAAGCAATGGAACGACGTGCTCTGTCATTAATCCGGTCCTGCGCGCTCTCTTGACTCTCATCGCAGCAGACCAAAGGGAGTCCAACGACGACACATCCGGCAGCAACAATCCAGGCAATGATCTGCAACAAAAGGATAGCCATTACTCATTCTCGCAGATAACATTTATCAGCTGGGACTACATCCCAGCTTTCCTGCCCTGGCCTCATTACTAAGATTGTATTATCAGATCCTGTCGCTAAAATTTCGGCCTGTTCAGGGGGATTATTTGGCGACTGCACCCACACTCTAGCTCCAGGATTGTCAGTTGAGCCAAATCCACCGGTTCCACGAATTGTTAACAGAGTTGGAGCAGTGCCCTTTTG
Source organism: Lissotriton vulgaris (assembly GCF_964263255.1). Classification (NCBI taxonomy): domain Eukaryota; kingdom Metazoa; phylum Chordata; class Amphibia; order Caudata; family Salamandridae; genus Lissotriton; species Lissotriton vulgaris. The sequence goes on from NC_141696.1 coordinate 236,226,640, forward strand.
AATCACACCACTGAAAACAGGCATAATAACCAATTGAGCGATTCGATCATTTTTCTGAATTGTGATCTCAGAATCGCCACTGTTCAACAGGATGACTTTTATTTCTCCTTGGTAATCACTGTCAATTACTCCACCAAGCACCTGGATGCCTTTTAAAGTAAGCATGGGCGGAAAATCCGTTACGCTCGCGGATTTTGCGGATTTTCGGGAAATTCGCAATCCGCGAGATTTGCGAATTTCCCGCAAAATCCGCAAATTCGCACGCAGCGGATTTTTTTTGCGGCGCGCGGCGTTGGTGATACAATTTTTGCGGCGCGCGGCGTTTATCATCGTTTGCCGAGTTGTTTTTCTCGATATTTTGCGAGTGCTGCGCCATTTTGGATCTTGCTGTGTGATCCCGCGGGAATTTGGCGAGCGCGATTACGTCATCGCGGCTTGCCAACTTGCACAGCGAGAGTTTGTCAACGCGAGTACGGCGAGATCACGTCTCGCGGTACTTCGCAATTGCGAGATTTGAGATGCGGCGAGCAGCAAGAATCTCGCACAAGCGAAAACAAAATTTGCAATTCTGCACAAGAAATCCACCAGCAAGCAGCATAAACCTTCTTGAAATGATGATTTTTATCAGAATAACTCCTTAGGTTGACATTTGCCTGCACTTTTTTAGCGAGGAGTCCATTTTGGGGAGGGGGGGAGGGGGGAGGGAGGAAGGAAGTGCCCCACAGTCTTCAACTTCCTGTTCCTGTTCAGCAGGCTCCTCCCAGTGCTTTGTCCATCTCCTGGTCACTTTTCATTTGGATCTGGAGCTAGAAGGATTACTTTTTGTGGATGCTGCTGGATCTTTGGATTTGAAGCCTTTTTGACTTTCTTTGGATCACTGTTGGATTAGAAATTTTACAAGTAAGTTTGTTTGGGGCATTACAGTTGCTGCAACTAAAATTTTGGAATTTTCGATTTTTGGGCTGTTTTGGGGCCTTTTGCCCAGGGGTACTCAGTGGTGGGTGGACTGAGTCTTTCTGTGGGTTGTCTTGAACTTAAACATCATGGAGGGCATGGATGGTTTGGGATTGTGCTGATTTTTCAGTGATTTTCGTTTTTTGGGGCTGTACTTGTGGCCTTTTCACCAGGGGTATTTGAGTCTAGCATGGGCCTAGTCTTTCTGTGGGCTGTCTTGAACTTAAACATCATGGAGGCCATGGGAGGAATGGGATTGTGCTGATTTTGTAGTGTTTTCCGATTTTTGGGGGTGTTCATGGGGAGGGACAGGCCATGTGGCTGGTGGCCATTTTGAGTGCTGCTACAGGCACTGGCCATGTGCTGGGAGAGGCAAGTGGCCATTTTGAATGCAGGCTTTGTTGTTAGGCCTGCAACCATTTTGCCTACTTTTCAACCTTTATGCCCAGGGGTAGTGAGTCTTGCATGGGCCTAGTCTTTCTGTGGGTTGTCTTGAATTTAAACATCATGGAGGGCATGGATGGATTGGGATTGTGCTGATTTTTCAGTGATTTTCGTTTTTTGGGGCTGTACTTGTGGCCTTTTCACCAGGGGTATTTGAGTCTAGCATTGGCCTAGTCTTTATGTGGGCTGTCTTGAACTTAAACATCATGGAGGCCATGGATGGAATGGGATTGTGCTCATTTTGCAGTGTTTTTCGATTTTTGGGGGTGTTCATGGGGAGGGACAGGCCATGTGGCTGGTGGCCATTTTGAGTGCTGCTACAGGCACTGGCCATGTGCTGGGAGAGGCAAGTGGCCATTTTGAATGCAGGCTTTGTTGTTAGGCCTGCAACCATTTTGCCTACTTTTCAACCTTTATGCCCAGGGGTAGTGAGTCTTGCATGGGCCTAGTCTTTCTGTGGGTTGTCTTGAATTTAAACATCATGGAGGGCATGGATGGATTGGGATTGTGCTGATTTTTCAGTGATTTTCGTTTTTTGGGGCTGTACTTGTGGCCTTTTCACCAGGGGTATTTGAGTCTAGCATGGGCCTAGTCTTTCTGTGGGCTGTCTTGAACTTAAACATCATGGAGGGCATGGATGGACTGGGGTTGTGGTGATTTTGCAGTGTTTTTTGATTTTTGGGGGTGTTCATAGGGAGGGACAGGCCATGTGGCTGGTGGCCATTTTGAGTGCTGCTACAGGCACTGGCCATGTGCTGGGAGAGGCAAGTGGCCATTTTGAATGCAGGCTTTGTTGTTAGGCCTGCAACCATTTTGCCTACTTTTCAACCTTTATGCCCAGGGGTAGTGAGTCTTGCATGGGCCTAGTCTTTCTGTGGGTTGTCTTGAATTTAAACATCATGGAGGGCATGGATGGATTGGGATTGTGCTGATTTTTCAGTGATTTTCGTTTTTTGGGGCTGTACTTGTGGCCTTTTCACCAGGGGTATTTGAGTCTAGCATGGGCCTAGTCTTTCTGTGGGCTGTCTTGAACTTAAACATCATGGAGGGCATGGATGGACTGGGATTGTGGTGATTTTGCAGTGTTTTTCGATTTTTGGGGGTGTTCATGGGGAGGGACAGGCCATGTGGCTGGTGGCCATTTTGAGTGCTGCTACAGGCACTGGCCATGTGCTGGGAGAGGCAAGTGGCCATTTTGAATGCAGGCTTTGTTGTTAGGCCTGCAACCATTTTGCCTACTTTTCAACCTTTATGCCCAGGGGTAGTGAGTCTAGCATGGGCCTAGTCTTTATGTGGGCTGTCTTGAACTTAAACATCATGGAGGGCATGGATGGATTGGGATTGTGCTGATTTTTCAGTGATTTTCGTTTTTTGGGGCTGTACTTGTGGCCTTTTCACCAGGGGTATTTGAGTCTAGCATGGGCCTAGTCTTTCTGTGGGCTGTCTTGAACTTAAACATCATGGAGGGCATGGATGGACTGGGATTGTGGTGATTTTGCAGTGTTTTTCGATTTTTGGGGGTGTTCATGGGGAGGGACAGGCCATGTGGCTGGTGGCCATTTTGAGTGCCTCTACAGGCACTGGCCATGTGCTGGGAGAGGCAAGTGGCCATTTTGAATGCAGGCTTTGTTGTTAGGCCTGCAACCATTTTGCCTACTTTTCAACCTTTATGCCCAGGGGTAGTGAGTCTTGCATGGGCCTAGTCTTTCTGTGGGTTGTCTTGAATTTAAACATCATGGAGGGCATGGATGGATTGGGATTGTGCTGATTTTTCAGTGATTTTCGTTTTTTGGGGCTGTACTTGTGGCCTTTTCACCAGGGGTATTTGAGTCTAGCATGGGCCTAGTCTTTCTGTGGGCTGTCTTGAACTTAAACATCATGGAGGGCATGGATGGATTGGGATTGTGCTGATATTTCAGTGATTTTAGTTTTTTGGGGCTGTACTTGTGGCCTTTTCACCAGGGGTATTTGAGTCTAGCATGGGCCTAGTCTTTCTGTGGGCTGTCTTGAACTTAAACATCATGGAGGGCATGGATGGATTGGTATTGTGCTGATTTTTCAGTGATTTTCGTTTTTTGGGGCTGTACTTGTGGCCTTTTCACCAGGTGTATTTGAGTCTAGCATGGGCCTAGTCTTTCTGTGGGCTGTCTTGAACTTAAACATCATGGAGGGCATGGATGGAATGGGATTGTGCTGATTTTTCTGTTTTTTTCCGATTTATTTTTTGTGGTGTATAACTGAACTGATGTTCCTCTGTCTTCCATTGTTTTTAGGTGCACAAGACTCAAGAGAACCACCAGTGCCAGGAAGAAGTCCTGCAGCGGTGTGTGTGTGCAGCATAACGTCACGCGACGTCACGTCTGGCCTCAGACAACTCTACAATTCGTGCAACTGCAGCCTGCTGTCTGACCTGCTCTGAAGAAGATGGCCCCAAAAAAAGTTCTCCGTAGCTCCTCTAGCAAGAAAGTTGCTAGTAAGGAGCAGAAGAAGCAAGTTACCAAGGAGGCTGGTGTGCCAACCGCCACGTTTTTTGGGAGAAAAAAAAAAGTACGCCTGCAGCAGCAGCAGGATCTGCTGGGGACCAAGCTGAGAGCAGCACCCCCGCTCCATTGGGTTCAGTGCCTCCACCACCACGTCAACTTAAGTCAAAGCCCTTGAGTGCTTCAGAGGCAGTCAGTGTACTTCTCCAATCACCATCGACCAGTGATGTTGGCTCATCGCAAGAAAGTAGCAGCAATGTCCCTGAATCAACACAGGTTGTTGTAACTCATCTGACAAGTGTTGAACAACCACAGCCGCAACAACAACACCATGTGCAAGTACACGCCCAAGTACATGTGGAAGGAGAGGCAGCAAAAGGAGATGCGCAAGCAGAGGTGCATGGAGGGTCACAAGTCCCCACAATAGTTGTTCCTCCCGAAGTAGGGGCACATCAGGAAATCGACAATGAAGCCGAGGTATCATTGGAAGCCACTCCTCCTGATGATCATTCATTGTCTTCCACATCCCTAGCAAGGAAAAGATCAAGGGGGGTGTCTACATCTTCTTCAAGCCCACCTCCTTCTGATGCAAGTGATCCATCTTGGGAACCAACACTGCGGTCTGACAGTGAGGCACACCATGATCTGACAAAGGTACCTAAGCGTAAAAGGAAGGTCGTCGAAAAACTCATACCTATGGAGTGTGATGAGGCTCAACAAGAAGTGACAGATACTGCTGGTGATGAAGCCTCTCACGATGACGACGAGCCAGTCATCACAAAGGTCACTGCAGCCCCACCGGGCATGCAGCAAAGAGACATTTTGACCCTATCCCGAGAAGCTGCTGAGCATGATGATGATGTCGACGAGGAGGCAATGGAAATGGAAACACAACAATCATTAGATTTGGAGTTAAGTAGTACACCAACACCTACCGCTTCCATATTTCTTCCTCGCAAGAAGGTACCCACCTCGACCTCAATTCGTGGTGGTGAAAGTGCAAAACGTACTGAAGTTCGGCAATCCACATCCTCCACTTCATCTGGCATTAGCAGCAGGACCACCACCACCAGTATCGCCGCCTCCTCCGCCCCCCAAAGACATTTCAATTCTCCAGTTTGGGACTTCTTTAGTGTTTGCCCAAAAATGGAAAACATAGCCATTTGTAGCATTTGTAAGCTTCGAGTTAGTCGTGGTAAGCTTGGTTCTAACTATGGTACCGGAGGCCAGAGAGGTCATCTTAGGAGAGCGCACCCTGTCCAATGGTTTCCGCACCTAGAGGCGTTCAAGAAAGCCGGAATTGCACGTAATGAAAACGTTGATTTTTCATCTGATGATGACGAGGAGGAAGAAGACGATTCAAACACTTCACTTACACCCAGTACCCCTGTCAGCAGCACACCCCATGTGAGGCACACTAGGAGTGTGGGAGAGAGTGAGACATCAATGCGGAAAAGTTCATCAGCGAGCGTAACTAGGTCGAAGATATCATCATCATCCCGTAAATCCTTGGTCCAGGGCAACATTAAAAAGATGTTGTTTACAGAAGCGCAATATGAACGCAACCACCCACTGACGCGTCTGTATAACACTAAGCTGGCTAAAATGCTAGTTCTGGACCTTCTCCCTTTTTCTTTTGTAGAAGGGGTTGGTTTTCTAGAATTAGTGGCAGCGCTCTGCCCTAAATGGAAGGTTCCTAGCCGGTTCTATTTTGCCCGAGTTGCGGTTCCAGCACTACATGAAGATGTTCTGAAGGTGATTGGGGCAGCTTTGCAGAAGAGTGCTGTTCACACTATACATCTGACAACAGACATGTGGACCAGTGGCGCAGGCGCTGATTACATGTGCATCACTGCACACTGGGTCTCTTTTTCAGGGGCTAAAGCAAAGCTAAACGCAGGTGTTAACGCAGACATTGTTTTTAAAGCTGCTCGGAAACATGCAACACTAGCCATGTTTGGTTTGGAGAAACGTCACACAGCAGAAAACATTTTGGATGTCTTTAACACAAAGGTCCTTAACTGGCTGTCCCCACTAAAACGCCAGGTTGGTTATGTTTCCACGGACAATGGCTCCAATATAGTTAAGGCCATGAGGGACGGTGACTATTTCAGAGTGCCGTGTTTGGCGCACTGTATAAACCTGGTTGTCCAAAAATTCTTGGGTAATAAAGGCAGTGCAGCGTACAGTGTATTGGACACCTGCCGAAAAATGTGCAAGCATTTCAGCCATTCTTTTAAGGCCCGGAAGCAGCTAAGGAGCCTGCTATATCAACGTCAAATGCCAGTGAAAGCACTCATCCAGGAGGTGGTAACACGTTGGAACTCAACCTTCTACATGCTTGAGCGTCTGTATGAGCAGTATAAGGAACTCGATCAATATTTCCTTACAGAGGGTACAGAGGAGCTGAGGATGGGTGCGGCGCAATGGAACATAGTTCAAAGCCTGACACGCATGCTTCGTCCTTTTGAGTTCTTCACGCGAGCAGTCAGCAAGGAGGACTCTAATTTGGGAAAAGCTATCCCATTGTTGTACATGCTGGAGAACCAACTGAAGGAGGTGTGTTCTGTGTTTGAAAAAGATGAAAAAAACCAAGACTCTTTGCTTCTGGCTGAGAAATTATTAGAGCTCCTACAAGGCGATGAACGTCTTAAAAAGATCCACTCAGAAGAGCATTACATTTGTGCTACTATTCTGGATCCACGCTACAAAAAGGTGCTGGCAGGCCAAGCATTCTTTCCTTTTGATGATGAACATGTTCCAAAGTACAAACATTGGCTAGCCTTGTCAGCCAAGAGGTTTGAAAGAGAATGGCTGAAAATTGAAGGAAATGGCAGTACATCAGCAGGCCATCCCCAGTCAAAACAATCCACTTCTGCGCCTGTGGCTGTGGCACAAGTGACCTCTCAGCCGTTACAGACACCGGCAACCGGATCATCTGCACGAGACACAACAGAAACATTGGAGGCTGAAGAGGATTGGCTAGCTCTGCGTGGGTTTGGTTCTCAAAAGGTCAGAGGCACAGCAAGAGCTAAGCAAAGTGGAGGAACCTTGGATGAGGACCTTGAGTCGATGGTGAAGGACTATCTGAATGACTCAACAGAGGTCTATGTTAATTCTGACCCATTGGCGTATTGGCATGGGAAAAAAGAATTGTGGCCACAGCTCACCAACCTGGCTTTAAACTACTTGTCTTGCCCACTCGCAAGCGTGTCTTCTGAACGGGTTTTCAGTGCTGCTGGTGGCATTGTAACTCCCAAACGGAGCCGCCTCTCGCCCAAAAATGTGGAGAGGTTAACAATGATCAAGATGAATCAGCACCTCATACCACCAGATTTCAGAGTACGAGAAAGCGTGCCGGATGAAGAGGAGGTGGCCAGCAACATAGATGAGGGAATTTCTACTCTGTCAGGTGACACTGAGCTCACCCTGCCTGAATTCGCAGAGTATGATGACGAAGCCTTATTCTTATTCCTGGACCGTGATACCGAGCCCTGAAAATGAGACAACGAATCAATAACTTTCTTTTTCGTCCTTATTCACTTTTATTCCTGTGTGTCTGTCTTTCTTTGTTGTGCACAGTTAATATATTTCAAACTTTAATCAGATAATCACAAAATCAAGCCCATCAGCAGAACTGTCTTCACTGGTTTGCTAATTGATTTGAAGTTGCCGCAGTCTGCATTCCTCAGGTTCACAAGTTCAGAAGAACATGCTCCTCTATCCTCCTCCTCCAGACTCCTATTTCCATCAAACCAGAGGGCTGGTTTACGCCCAATGAAGAAAGACTCAGCACTTGTGGGGGTGTTGTTGTACCTCTTTGCAGGTGAGTTGACGGCTCTGGGACCATTGTTGGGAAGCTCTAATACCGGATAAAAGTGGTTTGGACCAAATCCCAGGCGGAATTTTTTGTGTGTTTTTGATGACTTGCTTGCCTTTTAGGTGCTCTTAGGGGGGGTTCCGTCTGTTTGTGGGTGAGTTTCGTGGTCTGGGAGCACTGCTGGGACACTCTAATCTTGATTGCATTTGCTTTTCAGGAAATCCGTGGTGGCAACCCCGACTTATGGCCTAGCTACGCAGCGCGTTTGGACCGAAGGCCGAGAAATATTGCAAGTATGAGATTTTGCTTTTGGCCTGTTTGGGGGTGTTATGCTTCTTGGCGGGTGTGTTGGCGGGTCTTGGGGCATTCCTGGGAAGGTTTAATACCGTGTAGAAGTGGTTGGGACAAAATCCAGGCCGATTTTTTTTTGCTATTTCTGACATTTTGCTCACTGTAGCGTTTTCGGGGGCCTGTTTGTGGGGCTTCCTGGTGTTTGTGGGTGAGTTTCGGGGTCTGGGAGCACTGCTGGGACACTCTAATCTTGATTGCATTTGCTTTTCAGGAAATCCGTGGTGGCAACCCCGACTTATGGCCTAGCTACGCAGCGCGTTTGGACCGAAGGCCGAGAAATATTGCAAGTATGAGATTTTGCTTTTGGCCTGTTTGGGGGTGTTATGCTTCTTGGCGGGTGTGTTGGCGGGTCTTGGGGCATTCCTGGGAAGGTCTAATACCGTGTAGAAGTGGTTGGGACAAAATCCAGGCCGATTTTTTTTGGCTATTTCTGACATTTTGCTCACTGTAGCGTTTTCGGGGGCCTGTTTGTGGGGCTTCCTGGTGTTTGTGGGTGAGTTTCGGGGTCTGGGAGCACTGCTGGGACACTCTAATCTTGATTGCATTTGCTTTTCAGGAAATCCGTGGTGGCAACCCCGACTTATGGCCTAGCTACGCAGCGCGTTTGGACCGAAGGCCGAGAAATATTGCAAGTATGAGATTTTGCTTTTGGCCTGTTTGGGGGTGTTATGCTTCTTGGCGGGTGTGTTGGCGGGTCTTGGGGCATTCCTGGGAAGGTCTAATACCGGGTAGAAGTGGTTGGGACAAAATCCAGGCTGATTTTTTTTTTTGCTATTTCTGACATTTTGCTCAATGTAGCGTTTTCGGGGGCCTGTTTGTGGGGCTTCCTGGTGTTTGTGGGTGGGTTTCGGGGTCTGGGAGCACTGCTGGCTATGGATACTTTACTTTGCAAGAGGTTTGAAGCAAATCCATGGTGGCAGAGGGGAGTTAGGGCCTAGCTGCAGAGCGCGCGCGGAGTGTTTTGGGAAATTGGAAAGAAAATGACCAAGTCCCCATTTTTGTACTTTTGCTTTTTGGCTGTTTGGGGGTCTTCTACTCGTTTTCTCCTGGGTTGACGGCTCTGGGGCCATTGCTGGGAAGCTCTAATACCGGATAAAAGTGGTTTGGACCAAATCCCTGGCGGAAAACTTTTTGTGTTTTTGATGACTTGCTTGCCTTTGAGATGCTCTTAGGGGGGGTTCCGTCTGTTTGTGGGTGAGTTTCGTGGTCTGGGAGCACTGCTGGGACACTCTAATCTTGATTGCATTTGCTTTTCAGGAAATCCGTGGTGGCAACCCCGACTTATGGCCTAGCTACGCAGCGCGTTTGGACCGAAGGCCGAGAAATATTGCAAGTATGAGATTTTGCTTTTGGCCTGTTTGGGGGTGTTATGCTTCTTGGCGGGTGGGTTGGCGGGTCTTGGGGCATTCCTGGGAAGGTCTAATACCGGGCAGAAATGGTTGGGACAAAATCCTCGCGGGAAAGCCTTTTGGCACTTTTTGTAACTTAGGGTTCGTTAGGGTTAGCCCTAGCAGCAGGATTGCATGTGTTTCGGGGTGTTCTAGATTTTTGCTACTGAGTTCTGGGGTCTTAGAGCACTCGTGAGAATGTGTAATATTGGTTGCAAGTCATTTGAAGAAAATCCATGGTGGGAAAGGGGGGATTTGGCATAGTTAAAGAAAGCCTTTGCCACTATTCTTAACTTAGGGTTCGTTAGGGTTAGCAGTATTTCTATTGCATGTGTTTGAGTGGGGGGGATTTCGAGTCTTGAAACGATGCTGGCTATGGATACTTTAGCTTGGTTGCTTGCAAGTGGTTTGAATGCAATCCACGGTGGGTAAGGGGTAATTAGGAAGGGGGTACTTCGGCCTACTTTTACTTTCAAAGTAAGTTTTGTCACCAGTTTTCTGCTAGGCCTCGTTTTTTTAGATTTGATTGGGGGTCTTCTACATTTTTGCGACTGGCTTTAGTAAGGGTCTGGGTGGGAGCACTGCTAGGAAGATCTAATTTTGTTCTAAAACACAGTTTACAGTACACCTAGCTTGAGGGGAAAGATCCGCTACATTAATTTGCCCCTACTTATTTATCCTTCAAAAGGTGACTCAGACAGAGTACGCACTTTCAAAAATATTGTACTGTCTACTAGGAAAATCAAATTGTGACTTTTTGCACTCCACAGCCTACATACATTATATTTATTTATCAGTGGTGTTGTAATATTATATCACTTCCTGTTTTTCGTTGAATAATTACAGGCCGGGTTTCAGTCTCTGCAATGGGGAAAAAAGGATGGAGTCAGGCTTCACATTAGCGAGCCACAATTCAGCATCAGGCAGGCAGTGGACAGGGTGTCTTCTGGTGACCAACATCGATGGACGAAGCGTCGGCTGCAATGGAGGAGTGCCGCTAATAAGAGGATTTTTTTTCTGCAGGCAACTTACTTACCACTTCCAACAGGACAACTACAACAACATAGATACAGTGTCCCTTGCCTTTTTCTCTGACTGTGACTGCATTTCTAGGATCTCTCTCTGCTTCTGAATTGATCCCTTAACACATCACTTAGTCCACTCCACTATCACATCTGCACCACACATAGTCATTTGTAAGTGCTCCTACGTAATTCGCAAGTCGCAGCACGCCCCAGCCCGTAGAGGACTGGGATGGCCCCAATGATGAAGCATGTCACCAAGGGGCAACCCTGGTGAGTGAGGGGACACCTAGAAAAAAAGCAATTTCTCCTTGTCTATCTACTATACCTTCCCGACCAACCCCATTGAGTGTTGTTGTGAATGGATTTATAGTGACCAGCAAGGCTCTCAGGTATCTGGCTACAGAGACCTTATGTTGAATATAGTTATCAATATTTCCACCCACGCCCTGTACTGTTGCATTGTTTCTTCCACCGTTGTCGAAAGTACTACTTACTTTTCACTGACATGCATGCAGTAGTGCATGCACTTTCAAAGATTGATGGATAGGTTTGTACCCAAAGATTTGTTTATGTTCACAAATGTTTGTCCATGCTGTGCTATTTTTTCTTGTCTCCCAAAACCTTTCCCAAAAACCCCCGTACCCATCCATTTTTCAAACCCTAACCCTCTTCCCCCGGGCTGTGTGGTTTTGATTGATGTGTGACTAAATTACAGCAATAAATCCACACACTTGCTGGGGAGGATAAGGTGATAGCAACAGGCTGGTGAAGAAATCCGAGGATATATTCTTACTCTGCTTGACAAAGACCCATGGCTAATGTCAAAGAACTTCAACCGAATTAGTTATACTTTAACATTTGTTAGGCTACAATGTGGCACTGTTCTAGTGTACTTCTGTCACCTGCTATATTCTCTATTCTACCGTTGTATTGCTCAGGAGGACAAACCAGATTTCATTTTCTTTTTTTTCATAGGCAAGCAACTGCCACTGTGTCACACCACTAGTACCACCGCTATGAGGAAATTTTATCCGCCCAGGATTGCCAACCTTATTTGCTGTTTCCCGTGGAGCCAGCCCTGGGCCTAGCCCTACTTGCAAACAGAAATTACAGGTAAGATAGGCGTTTGGTTGGAGGTAGTATAATGGAGTATTAGGAGAGACGAGAGATTTGATTGACGGTAGTACTACGAAAGTCCTGGGACTATTCAGGAAAACAAACTTACTGTTATGTTAAACCCCCACCCACCAGACTCAAAAGCAGTAAAAAACAGGTATGGTCAGATAAAGTTTAAAAAAGTATATTTTTATAGCCCTAACAAAAGAATCTCCCGCAAGACCCTCCCTAACCCCAACGATTGTCCTTCAAAAGTCCCCAAAAATCCCAACTCCCAATTCCCACCCCCCAAAAGTCTCTAAAAAAGGGGCAAGGGACACTATGGCAGGGTGCTGTTGGAATTAGCAGCCAGGGCATCATTCTCCTTGCGGAGGGTGGCAAGTTCGAAGCGGAGGCCCTCCACCACGTTCTTATAGTTATGGACCTCCTGCTCCAGGTAGGACAGTCTGAGGGATAAGCGGCGCCGGTGTGCCTTGCAAATCCTGTGAGGGGCAGCTGCTTTCTTTGCTGCTCGGCGGTGGCGTTTGGCTTTGGTAGCCCGGCTCCGTACCGCTGGAGCACTGCGCTGGCTGGCAGCCCGCACGGAGGAGGATGCAGCTGTCCCAGTGGACGTTGTTGTTGTACCAGACTGCGTCTCCTCCTCCTCCAGGGCCACCAGCCGCCGATATTCAGCGACAGTGGCATCCAGCCTCCGTTGCCGGGCCATTCGAGCCAGCTCCTTCCTCCTTGATGGTGTCTTGGATTTGGAAGGAGCAACTACATGAAAAAAGAAAGACATAGTCTGTAACCAATGCTCCTTAAGATTAACACAAAATGATTGAGCAGAAAGTTGTCACAGTACAAGTAGCAAATTGAAAGCACAGTACATAACTATTGAGGACAGTATCTATGTAACCTCCGACTTCTTCATCCTTGCTTTAACATTAGTGGGAGTTTAAGGAACAAATTCTACGAGCACTATGGACTTCTATTACAGTCGACTATGACAGTACACCACTCTTATTCTTCTTCTTCTCTCTTGTTTAGGAAAATTGGTATGTTATCTTATGCAAGCCGGCATAATGCCAGCGCAGTGAACTTGCACCCGAGAAAAACAGACGCACACCATGGTGAGTGAGACAGACTTGCGTTATTGTACCGGTCCAGTACATGCAGGTGGTGAAGCTCTTACTTTTCTATTACAGGTGGCACTGAGAATACTCTGTTAAAAGGGCTACTGCTTAATTAATTTAGCTTTCACCCTACAGTGCAAATGAGTATTAGAAAAGGAAAATGAAGAAGCTAAATTATCTGATTATCTATCACTTCACATGGGATGTATTTGATGACATATGGGATGACTTTAGGTGCTTTGCTTATTATTGAGTGAACAGTGATACCCCCACACATGAATGACGTACTACTACTAAACTAAAGTTATTAAGGGAGGTAGGGAGTGTCCACCGTAATAACCGGATATATGCTGTGCTTGCAGTTGCAATACAAACTACTGCTACTATTCATGGTAGTCTTTGGACAACGTTACAACTTCTTTTCCTTGCCTTTCCTACACTGGAACGGACGTGCGGGTCCGGTGTTACATGCTCTTCAAAGTAACACTTAGTTCATCCAGTGACCGTCTACTCTCTCTAGATACACATATGCTATCTAAGAGTCAGATAGTACCATGGATGATCCAGGCATCCATCCATTCAAAGTATATTGCACACATACAGTTTCTGTCTCACCCACCCAGGCTGTTCTCCTTCCACCCATCCTTGCTTCATCATTCACCCAGCCATGCACCATACCATTTTCTTACCTTCCCAGCCACCTCGGGGACCAAGCAAACACATATCATTCTTCTTTGCCAGTCATCATTACATTTCTCGTGCTTCCACACTTACTTACACCCTTCTTTCGCTTTTCGTTCATCCCATCCATCAAGTTCATCTCAGATCTGATTGGGATTCTTCTCGCCAAAAACTTCACAGCTAAGTCGAAGTACATTTAGAGGAGGCTACTACCTGCTTTTTTTCTAATACACCCGTGCAGAAAGCACACTCTGCAGTCTTCAATCTCAATGACTAAGGAATGTATAGCTTACCTCTGCCCGCCACCACCGTGTGAACCCTCACAGGCATGTCCTTGTCCGGCACTTGCACCGCCTCCTCCCCAGAGTTGTCCTCCTCGTCCAATGCCACCATCACCTCCGCGCTGGCCCCGTCTCCAGATGTTCCACCTACAAAGTACATTTAATAATGTTAGAATACACCACTCACTACTATATAATATTTGGTCTAGGAGGAAGAAAGAAATGTGAAAAAAGTGTACAATTTAATAATTTATGACTGTGTACTCTAGAGTAAAAATGTCCCTTTTTCCAGGGAAGGCTGTTGTCTTGCTGCACTTTTTGGCACAACTGATGAATGTTTGCTTTTTACTTTTTAACACGCACCACTTTTTCTCCTAACAGACAGAACCTTGACTTCTAAGAACACGACCAGGATCAAGTTCAAACCAGGTGAGAGCTCGGCTCGACCACAAGAAATGTGTCCAATTAATCGTCAGCACTAAGCACTTTTCCATTTTCAGTTACACGTTCACTTTTATGAAAAACTTGAATTTAATAAATGTGTTTACTTTTAATAAAGCTTTTAAACTTAAATAGACTCTGTGGTTTTTGGTCTTCCAGACTAGAGTGGATGAGCTAAAGGTTTTCGAATTTTTGCAAGCATGAGTCCGTGCCTCTGCCATCGGTGACTTTGGGAGCTAAATGACTCTGCCACACTATCTAGTCAGTATGGAGATTGAGGGATCAACTACAAAGTCTGTTATCACTGAGGTATGTGGAAAGTCTAACAGTTACAGCACCTATTATAATTGATAAGCTAAGCGATGCATTATTTAGTGTCCATAGTTCTGTTTGTGCAGATTTGTCCCTGCAACAGTAGTAGAATGGATTGTCCTCCTATCCAAACCAAAAGTAAAGTAGTATCTTATTCTTTCTTGGTGGTGGTCATTCACCTTTTTATTGTTGGCAATGGTCAAAGCATAAACATTTAGAATACTTGAAAAGACATTATGAACAATCCCAGAGGACTGCACTCAGTGCATAGAGCTATTGCTGACTAGAATGGGAGTCCAATGGAAATGCCAAATGTGCAATCTTAGTTAGCTACACAGACAGACTAATAAGAATAATCTAGTAATACCACACAGAGTCATAGTCGAGGCAGGATAAGAATTTAGATCCTGTCTACAAGAAGATCAAAGACGATTTAGAAAAAATCGAATGAGGAACGCTAGGAAAAAATAAGTACTCTATATTTAAATTAAAACTTACTGGGGCCAGCAAAGGAGCCCTCGACTGCCCGGTCCTGGCCTGCATCGACAACAGCACCCTCCTCCTCCTCCTCCTGTGTCCTCCTCTTGCCCCTGGGGGAAGCTGATGTACAACATGAAAGAAAGAAAAACAGAAAACATGGATGATATTTCTCAACCAAATCAAACATTTCAAAAGAACTAACAAAGTAACAAAATATTTTTGCGAAATAGCAAATAGGGAACGACTCCACGGGATATATTATTGACCAATCTCATGTGGTCGACTACGTCATTACTTTAGTATTGCTTGATTTGCGGACCCTCGAATTGGAAACTACCCTATGTAACTCACTAAACAAAGTACTAAAAAGGTTTGCCTAGGATTGGCAGGCAGCAGTCCGCAGCACGCAAAGTGACAGCCAAAGTCCATCGTGATTGAAGATCAGCGACAACACTAAAGTTTCCTACTACATTCACCAGTCATTAAAATACTCAAACTATTAATCCACCACCACTATTTCTTCTTATCGCCATGTGTACAAAGGAAGGACTGGACTTGAGTCTGTAGGGGCTGATTTAGAAGGCCCTTGCGGCTCTTTTGCTCCATTGTTGCGTGACTTTTGTGACGCAGCGACAGCACAAAAGAGGTGCAATGGTGCGGCGTATATTAACAACGTGACGCATATGGGAGATGCATCACGTTGTACAGCCCTGCGCCAATAGGGGGCGTTCCGGCGCAAGGGAGGGCGTTCCTGCGCAGGAACGCATCCTAAAAGTGGCTGAGGGAAATCTACAAGATTTCAATCAGTCACTTTGAGGACAATAATGCGTGACTCAAACCCTGCGCCTGCTTGAAGCAGACGTACGGCTTGACGCAGCATTGGGGAGATAGGGCACCCCAGAGCATTGATGGAGCTGCACCATCGTTGCGACGCAACTCTAGCAATGCGCCGCCTTTACGGCACAGATGCGTAACGCTTTGGTGACGTTTTGGGCCCATGGCGCGCCGCATTGTAAATACGGCGCACCATGGGTGATGGTGGCGTGACGCACAATTACTGGCGCATCCCTGCAACTTTGCAGGGATGCGCCGGTAATTAAAAATCTGAACCTTAGTGTGTAGCATTACGCAGTTCTTTCAACTACACTCATACATAATTTCACAGGCCAATGAAATGAACACAAAATCTAAAACAAATAAGCATAGTAGCAACACTACTGAGAAGAAGGAGAGCAGTGTACCTGAAATGCACAGAAGATTTTGAAATAAAATTTACCTACAATGTAATGAGCAGCATTATTGCTCTTGGTAAAAAAACAAAAATTTGCAATATAATAACACAGCAGGAGAAAACATAGTAGTAAAGACATAGCTACTACTACTCACCAAGCCCGGGGATCTCAAGGCCAAGGAGGTCGAGCAGATCTCGCTCACGGGTCAGGACATCCGTCCAGCGGTGGGTGGCCTGGTTGTAGGTGCGCCAGACCCGAGAGTGGTGGTAAATGGCCTGGCACACCTTCTCCCACCGCTTCCGGCGCTCCCGGGCCCCGTACCCAGCACTGATCTTGCCGCCTCCCATGATGGTCCTGGGGAGGCGGCGCTGAACATAAAAAACGAGTTGGGCCACCTCCTCCGGGGTAAAGATCTCCCGTGGCATCACTAGCTCCCCCCTCAAACGCCGGCACGGGAGCCGGACACGGGGTGCGGGACCCTTCCCCTTCTCGGGATGCTTCCCGGCTCCCTTCACCATGGTCTGGGCGGAAAGGAATAAAGAAAATAGAATAGGGAAGAGAAGAAAAGAAAAGAGTTTACAAAAGTAGTTTAAAATTAACCAAAAGTAGCAGTAAACACAAAAATATAGGGCTAGAAAAATAGAGGGATAGATAATAAGTAAAATAGATCAAAAAAAACTTCAAACAAGCAAAGGATGGCAGAGATTGACAGAGGATACAAAGACCATGCCCAGAACCATAGCAATGAATGAGAAACAAGATGGCCGCACCCGTTTACGACCGCGCGGGTAAGTTCGCGCGAGATTTTCCTTTCGAACACGCGCAAGACTGTACTGGCAAGCCACGGACTTTGCGAGATTACACTTCGCGCCCGGAAACGGAAATACGTCAGGCAAACAAGATGGCTGCGCCCTTGAACGCGAGGGTAACTTCGCGCCTTGCGCTACGAGCGGCTCGCAGAAATGCACAAAACCTTGCCAACTAACACGCCGCAAAAAAACAAATTGCATATTCGCACGAATTTGCGGCTTCCGAATCCGATCTCGCGCGTGTTCGCGCCCCGCGAACCCCGCGAAATTGCAGAAAAACGAGTTTTTCAAAACTGAAAGCACTCGGCAGGGGCAAGAGTTCAAACTCATCATTAGTAACAATTCCCGGTAGTGCTTCCTGACTGGGGCCCCTCCAGAATTCAGTTGCTAGTTGCAACAATTGTATGACCCTGCTCTGACCCTCACAGCAGGCTCATACAATAGCTACAAGTAGGCCACAAAGGTCCTGGGGAAAAAAAATGTACTGCAACAGAAAGCAAAATTACAGATAAGGAAGCAGGTGCCAGACTGGAATTTTAAAACAGTGACACATTAATAAACTAACCCCAAATTAATTCATCTCAGTTGAAGCAGGGCTGGTGTGCTTTCTTTCCCCCCCCATAATCTACAGTAATGATGAACCAGAGGGTGGCATTGATGTAACAGAGAGTTGCAGTGGTGAAACAGAGGGTGCTGGGAACCTGTGATGATGAACCAGACGTAGAAACAACATAATTCGCGACCGTTGCGCGCCGAAATGTAAGTTCGCAATTGCGAACTGGTACGAAACCCTCGCGAACTGGCAGAAATCCTTGCGAACACAAAAAAAAAAAATCCGCAAATTCGCAAGAATTCGCGGATTTTGTGGATTGCGAGTTCGCTAATCCGCAAAATTCGCGAACGCGAGATTTGCAAAATTCGCCCATACTTATTTTAAAGCTAAACTAGATCTCGGGGCAATCAATCCAAAATGCTCTGCTGGTATTTGAACACCAATTCCGGTTTCAATTATCACAATACTGTTGATTTTTAAAACAGTTATTTTCAAAGAATGCAGGTCTAAGTCTGCAGATCCAGGGGTGGCTCTATGTGGAGCCAAAGCTCCGGGGGTAATTTCCCAATAAGAAACTGTGCTTTTAACTGAATTCGGTTGAACATCAATGTGAGGAGGAAATAAACGCATTAAAGGAGAATTTGCATACAAATACGGTCCGTTATTCAAAATCATTAAAGCATCTGATAAATGATCTCTCCAGTTCTTTAGGGTACCGTCTGACAATTTGCACAACTGGTCTTTTAACAATCCATTCATCCGCTCAATCAGGTGGGTAATAAGGAATATGAAATACCCAGTCAATATTGTTTCTGCACAATAATTTTGTACCAGGCGTCCTTTGAAATGGGAGGCATTGTCAGACTGCACCTGAAGTGGAGTACCATAATATAATGTAATCAAGTCCAACGTCTTCATTGTGTTGATCTGAGTAGCTCTCGTGCATTGAAAAGCGATTAGAAACCCACTATAAGTGTCAACAACAGTACAAACATATTGACAATTTTTGCTCATGGGTAAAGGACCAATATAATCGATCTGCCAAATTTGTGCGGGGGATTTACCTCGATGTAACTGGCCTTTCACTATTCTAGGGAATGTTGGCATATAGGGCATTGAAGTTTTGCTGTTTTAATCAAATCAATAGGAATATGAATGCCTCTATCAGTAGCCCACCTGCTAGTAATTTTCTCTCCAAAATGTCCTGCTTTTTGGTGGGCCCACTTCGCCAATCCCGCCAAATCAGAATTCTGTTGGTCCACCATTGCCTCAGAAATTTTAGATTTCTCATCTGCAATGTTATTAAATAGCTTGTCAAGTGAATCAATAGGCATATGAGCATCAACATGAAACACGGTTACATTGCTCTGAGGAAGTAACTCACAAATCTCTTGCCACAGTTCCTTACCCCAAATAGTCTTGTTGTGAACCATCCAATTGTGGGACTGCCATGTAGGTAACCAGACTACTAACCCATTCGCAGTTGACCTTGAATCAGTAAAAATATGACATGTTCCTGGCAATTCTTGTTTTAGAACTTGATATACAGCATATAATTCTGCAAACTGACTACTTCGCCCGTCACCAGTAGTGCTCAACAATTTCTGAGTTGTGGGATTATACGAGACTGCTTTCCAATGTCTCTTCTCTCCTATGTACCTGGCTGAACCATCCGTAAACTATACGTGTTTTCTATCCTCCACGGACAGATCATCGAACGGCATACCCCACTTAACAGAGATTCCTGTACTATAGGTACGGAGAACTCTTTCTCTTTCTCTTTCTCTTCCATCGGCGCCTGCGCCACTTTCTCATGCAACATTGCAACACCTTTTGGGCCCACGCGAGCCCGGTCTTGTATATACCACTTCCATTTTATGATGCTCACTTCCTGAGCATGACCAATTCTATGAGTTTTTGGCGAACTCAAAACCCACTGCATTATTGGAATTTCTGGTCTCAAAATCACATCATGTCCTAATGTTAATTGCTCGGTATCCACCAGAGCCCAATAGCATGCAAGCAACTGTTTCTCAAAAGGTGTATAACGCTCACCAGCGTCCGGTAACTTTTTAGTCCAAAAACCTAGAGGCACTCTAGTTTTACCCTGCTTTTGCCATAAGCTCCAATTTGCATACATATCTTGTACAGATACATTCAAATCCACATCACCATCACGCACTGGCCACAAATCCAAAGCATGCTGAATCGCTTCTTTCGCCAAATCAAACGCATCTTGTTGTGCTCTGTTCCATTCAAACGCATTCATTTTACGCGTAACTTTGTACAAAGGGGCCAGAATCTGACTCAAATGTGGAATGTGTTGACGCCAAAAGCCAAATAAACCAATGAGTATTTGGGCTTCTTCTCTGTTTTTAGGGACTGCAAATTCTGCAATTTTCTGTTTTTTATTTGTGGAATTACTTCACGATTCCCTTCATGCCAATGAATACCTAAGAACTTCACATGTTGCGCTGGACCCTGCAATTTATCAGGATTAATTTCCCAGCCTTTGCTTTGTAAATGTGCAACAATTTGTTCTAACTGTATTCGCACCTGATCTTGTGTCTCACCTTGAATTAGTATATCATCTATGTAATGACACACCTGAATCTTTGGATCTACTGTCACCTCATCTAAATGCTCTGCTACTATTCTGTGACAAATTGTCGGACTGTGTACATAGCCCTGGGGAAGACGTCTAAACGTCAAGTGACGGCCATTCCATGTAAAACTGATTTGTTCTTGACATTCGGGAGAAATTGGAATAGAAAAGAAAGCATTAGCAATGTCAATGGTTGCATACCATGTACCTGAATGTTTCTGAATTCTTTCAATTAAAGTAATAACATCAGGGACTGCAACAGTCAAAGAAGGTGTATGTTTGTTCAATTCTCGATAATCAACAGTCATACGCCAAGAATTATCACTTTTGCGTGTTCCAGGCCGAAGTAATAGGAATTACCACTCCTGCATCCATCAGGTCTTGAATAGCAGCACTGATTTCATCGTGCCCACCGGGAATACGGTATTGTTTCATTGAAACCACCTCCGGAATTTTAATCGGAGGCATTTTTAAGCGTCCGACTCTCACAGGTTTTGTTGATATATAATGCTTGTGTCCAAATTTGTAACATCCGTCATCTAAATGCAATGTCATACCTTTCAAAATGTCAATTCCAATTATATATTCATCAAGGGGTACCACCAATACATGGTACTCTTTTCGGGGGTTCCTACCTATTCTCATTTCAAGTTTAGTTTGTACTGCGGGGTTTCTTTACCACCTAATCCAGTAATCGTGTAACCCTGTCCTTTAAACTTTTTAGGATTTCCAGAAATTAGAGTGGCCTCCGCTCCAGTATCCACTAATGCTCGGGCCCTCTGTATATTTCGATGTCTCCAATAAATTTCAATATCTACATAAGGCCTGTAATCTCTGTGAGCCCAATTTAGAACTGGAGCTTGACCTACTTCCTAGTCTTGTTTACTGTGTTCTGTCGCCCAAGACAAATCAGGATAAAGACTCTCATATCGTTTGGGTAATGTCACCTCTCGTTCATACCCTTTCTCTTCAAGAAAAGGGTTTTTGTCATTTGAAAAATATTGTGATCTCCGTTCAAGGGATCGTGATCTTTTGTCTCGCAATCTCACCTCTGGGGATCGATCTCTCTCTCATCCCTGCGTATAGACTGATCTCTTCTCTCCTCTCTATCTCTCTCTCGCTCCCTTCTGGAATGAGACGAGTCATCTCCTGTCCTGCTCCACTCTCTCTCTCTCCCCCTCTCTCTGCCTCTCTCTCGACGCGGCATAACATCCTCACCACTAACATCGGAATGATTAACATCAAAGTCTTGTTTACGGACCTTTCTAGCTCCTTCCTTCCTGTCCAGGCCACGCCTGCGAAACATAGCCCATAAGATATTTTTCGGTAAATCATGAATGTCATCAGCTTTCACACCATCCTTCACAAGTGCTTGAAACATGTCACGTCTAGAAAATCTGAAATCATTAGTGCGACCTTCCGGTCGAGACTGTCGTTCAGGTTTAATCCACTTACCCAACTCACCAAGTTCACGCACAGCCTCAATCACTTCAGCCAAAGTGTTACCAGTCTGATTGATTAATATAGTCATCATCACCTGTTTGTATGCAGGAGGAGAAGTACGAATGATTCTGTTTCTCACAGATGCATTGAGTAAACCATCCATTAACCTGTTCGCTGTACCTAAAAAGATCGCGGTTTTCATAACCTCTTCCTTCAATCGCTGAGAAGCATCTCTCAAAGTATACCACGGCTTCTCATTAATAGGCCAATCAGATTCAGTAGGGTATTTGTGATTACAACCTTGTGCGGCTAATTGCAACAAATTAGTCTGATCATCGCTATTGTAATTACGAAAAGATTCCTGAACCGTAGGATCAGAACTCAAAGTTCAAAATTTCACAGCATCGCCTTTATCCAAGCAGATACCTGAGGCACCTAAATCAAAAAGGCGAACCATCCAAGTAAGTAAAGATTCACCCGACTTCTGCCGGAACCTATCCAAAGTGTCATTTAATTCTTGTTGAGTATAATCCTCTAAGCTGTCAAGAGGAATTCCCTAGGGAGCATTAGGATTGCCCTGTAATTTACGTCGATAAATCGGTTGAGCAGAAATTTCAGTACGGTCTGTAGAGTCACAATGACGTCTAGTGCGAGAAGGCGCACACACAGCATTCTCTTCAGCCGAAGAAAATGAATCAGACGAGTTCCAAATATCACCATCCCATTCGTCAGGGTTCCAATCGAGCCCTGCCTTTGCAACAACCATACGCACCTTCCTGGTGTTAACTCTACCACGTCTGTGTCGATACTTGTATTTCGCAATGCGCACAGCAGCCCTTTCGGCTACAGCTTGATACGTTTCTTACTTGTCAGCAAGCAATTTATTTTGACTTCGTAAAAGAGTAACATCATTTTGAATCTGAACAACTTGTTCTTCAAAGGATCTATTCTCACCCTGCAAACGAGAACATTTCTCATGTACAAGCCTGTAGCAATTCAATAAAATCCAACCTCTACGTCCCAATATGGGAAGCTCTTCGCCTTTCGCCACCGGAACTTTCTGCAAACACGCAATCACCTGAGCTGGCTCAGCATCCTCCAAACATGAATTCCAGTTTTCACTCAAACCAGTAGAATTAGCCCATTCATGAGCAAGCGCTTCATAAGCAGTTGACTCCCAACCAGGAATTTTCAAAGGCAATTGAAAAGACGATTTCGATTTTTTCGAAAACATCATGCAATCTCAATAAACACACAAAAACAAATAAGAAATATACAATTAATAAAACGTATATACAAAACCTTTCACGGCGAGAACCAACGGACCCTCATACAGAATCACGAAGGAATACCCGCACCTTTCAATCGAAAACGGTTTGTGACGCCAAATGTAACGACCGGATTCTCATGACAGGCAGCTCACCAACCGTGGCTAACCCAGTCGTCACGTAACGACACTCTTCTCAGGCCACTATTTACAAGACATCTAGAATACTCACCGATGAGAAAGTGAAAAGAAGCTATTTACATGCCTGTATAGTCAAACATATCACTAATACCTAATGGGTTCCATATCTTATCCTATATTTACCTCATTTTATATTCTTTAACGTCACCCGACGATCTCTTTAACGTCACCCGACGATCTCTTTAACGTCACCCGACGATATCTTTAACGTCACCCGACGATCTCTTTAACGTCACCCGACGATATCTTTAACGTCACCCGACGATCTCTTAGCCGTCACCCGACGATATCTTTAACGTCACCCGACGATATCTTTAACGTCACCTGACGATCTACACTAATGGGGATAACTAATAGGGGTTCACCTTTAAGAGTTATTTTCCAAATGAAGTTCACACTCTCCCCCAATCATCAGTTACCTTTGCAGAAGGGCATATCCCATCCTTCTGTATATCAGCACCTGGTTAAAAGGAAAGGTTAATCTCATTCATGAAAACAACATTCAAAGATATTGGTCATTAAATCTTTATTCTACAATCAAACATGACAGAATGAGCAAAAGACAAATAAACTAAGTTAGTCGATACCTATAACCTAAAAAGGGGAATAAAGATGAATAGTTAAATGCATTCTACACTAAGCTCAGAACGCCTCACCTTAGACGTGTGTCTTTCCATCTCAGCAGCAGAGCTGATGCCTCTCTCTCTCGTTCTCTTCTATGCGCTTGGGACTCTGCTCTCCCTCTATGGCTCACAAATACACGTCTGCACCGCTATGCCTTGTCTACACTGCCATGGTTCCAGAATACTCGAACCCTCTTCTGGTCTTAGTCTCTGCCACTCCTGTATGATGTCACTACAGGACTTTCAATCACTCTCCTTCTTCACTTCAGGATTTCGATTAGCTGATGGTATCAATCTCTATGCACCAGCCTTCAGACCAACTTCTTCGGTCTTCTCCACACGTTGCTCTCTCCCTCTACTCTACTCGCTCTTTGATAATATAGAGCTCACTTTCTCTATGGAAAATTCCGGCATTAGGCCGACTCCCACCAAATTCCTGTACCAGTCCCCGGCCCCCTTCGCCCTCCGCAGTGGCCACCTGCCTATTGCGTCTAGAGCCGGGGAGACAAACACATTCCTTCGATAAGGGCCAGTCTTGACCGGTTCCTCTCTAGCGAACAACAGGATGAATTCTAAACATTACCTTTACCCTGCAAGCGCCTCGGACAGCCGAGGCAGAGATACAAAATGGCTTCTCTCTAGCTTTCGGGCCTGTAGGCCCGAGAAAACGGAAAAAGGCACTAAACCCTGTCGAAGCACATAGTTAAGCCCTATAAATGAACGCAAATGCAACTAGGACTGAAATGGTAGTAAATTATAGTCACCACCAGTCTGAAAATAGACTAAAATTACCCTGTCGCTACACCTTCCTGGAACTGCAAGACTGCAACTCGTCCTGGACCAAAACTTATTTCCCCCAGACAGAGGGAACCGTTTAAGAGCTAAAGGCTTCACCAGACTGCCCTGGATTAGTGACTCTAATCCAGCCACGATCCATGTAGGTAAGAGCAGTGGGGCCTGGTCGGGAGGATTTCAAAGGACGATGAGAGAAAATCAATGATTTATTTAATTTTCCCTCTTCATTGTCCGTCGAAATTCCCTCCACCGCTCTTACCTGAACGGGCCACGGCTGCACTAATCCCCTGCACACTGCAGGTAAAAACAACGTACCAGAACCAAAGAATCGCTGGTCATCGGGCCCTCCACAGGATTGACGAAAAGTAGAGTGTCTGTGTTCCTCCCGACCTTCGGAGGTCGAAATAACTTTCTGCTGTTCTTACTGTTGCCAAGGCTTATTGGCTGCCAGTCCGGCAACCACTCCCTTTACGCAATGCTGCACCTCGAGGGAACTCCGCAAAACCTTCATCCGACGACAGTAGTGGCTTCGTTGTCGACTTTTTGCCGCCTTGTTCCCCACCAGCACCATGAAAGCAGTAAAATCAGCTCCCCCATGGCTCCCGCTTCAGCACCAAGGACAACCAGGAGAACTCTGCATCCAAGCTTCTCTAGCCACAGGTAAAATCAAACTGACTGTCTTGGAATGGTCCTGGGAGCCGCATCACCTTTATTCTCCGGGGATTCCACGCAACTTATGCTGTAAATGACCGATTGTCACAAGTGCTTTCTATCATTGACTGCAATGATAAAGTTTTGCTGTACTGTTTTGCACTGATTTAATATTGATTCTAAAATCCATAACTCCAGTTCTATGGCAGGACGGGAGGCTCAGATTATGCTTTCTCGATTTCTTTACTACAAACAGCAGCCAATAGGAATACAGTAAAGAAAAAGAAAACTACAAATCCCATGAGCACTTAGGCAACCATAGAGACTACATCCTATATAAACAACCATAGAGGGCAAGACTTCCTCTTTCTTTGCTGCTTCGCAGCCAGTTAAGTCCTTTAACTATACTTCATTGTATTATTGTTGCATGTTTAAAGGCTTTGTGTGCTTGCTTACTTTGCACTGTTGCGCCGCTTCTTTGCCGTCTTCCGACGCATTGTCTAATTGTTTCCGGCGCTCGTTTGGACTCTGTAGTCCCGGTTGTTGCGGCTTGCTTTGCCGGCTTTGTTCGTGGAGAGCGTGGGTCGCCTCTCCTTATACTCGGGCGCTTTGTGCCCGCGTGTTTGTTTGTGGAGTGGGACCGGGGACTCGGGAGGTCGCGCGCTGCAGTCGCGAGTCGCTCCGCTTCCGGGATTCCAGGCGGGCTTCTGCGCATGCGCGTTAGCCCTATTGACGCTCCGTGTCTCTCACGAAGCCCCAACACGCTAGGAGGCGGCGTTTTCCTCACAGCCTCTGCCCACTGCCTGCCGGAGAGTTCCCAGTTTACGCCCTTTCACCTATTTAGGGTTTGGGCTGGATAATTATTAGAGGCTTGCCTAGAGTGGCTGACATTTGCAAGCCTGTCCCTCCACATTTAATTTGATTTAATTGTTTGGGTGGAGTGTTGCTCTGCCTGCCTGGCTTGCTTGGGGTTGTCACTCCCCCTGACAGGGTCATTTTCTTTGGTGCCTGACCTTTGGTTTATTCCTCTGTGGGCATTTTTTCCTCATATTGTTCTGCCATTTTTTCAGACATGGCTGGTTACGAGGAATCTGAGGATTACTATTATGATGAGGAGCCTGAGGAGTGCTTTGAATATGATTTGGTTGACGCCCTTGACCAGGGGGTGCAACATTCGGTCAATACTGCGCTGGTCCGTGCCATTGGACCATTAAAACATCATTTGACCAACTATGCTCAACAACAAGGTTGGATACCTTCTTCATCTGGCAAACAATCCTCTAAATCACCTAAAAACCCTCATACATCTGATTTTGTTAAATTGGCTAAATCCTTATCTGCCTCCACTGTTTCCAAGAAGTCTCGTCTGCCTCCTCCAGACACTGATGATACCTCCTTCTCGTCATCTTCTTCAGGTCCCACTGGTCCTCCCCCTGCTAAAAAATCTAGGAAGGAGCATTTTGTTGACGCCTCTTCCCATCCACCAGTCCTTACCTTTGAGCCTTCTGACATAGTTCACCCTAATTCGAAATCTTGGCTCCCTGCTCCTGATGTCGCGGAGTACATACAGGCACACATTCGTGAGCCTTTTGATCAGGAGATACGTTCTCGCCTCCGTTCCGAGTGTCCTCGCCCGGAGTTGGCGGACAAACTCTCAGACACTCCAGAGGTGGATCCCACTATTCTTACCTACCTGAAAAAATTCACTAAAGACCCCAAAAAGGGCATTGATAGGTCTTGGTGCCTGGGCCAGGATAAATTGCTGGATCTCCTTGGCCCGCTTACCAAAATTTTAGATTTGGGTTACCAGGCTCAAGGGTCTGCGTCTGGCATCGATCCCGATGAAGTGATTGGTTGGGCCCAGCGGGCTATTTGCCAACTAGGAAACACAAATTGTGCTCTATCCACTGAGCGTCGTCGTTCCATTCTGTTAAAGATGGACCCAGATTGACGGAGTTAGCCTCGTCGGAGTCGGGGCCCCTTGCTCAGGGTCTCATTTTTGGTCAACCCTTCCTTAAGGAGTTAACCAAATTTGTTGCCACCGTTAGCAGCCTGGACAAGGCGCAATCTTCACTCCGTAGGGCATTCCGCCCGGTTTTTGGCAGGGCCGGACATTCCAGGGGACGTTCGTCCGGCCGTGGTTCTGGCCAGCAACGTGGCCATCAGTCCCAGCAGGGAGGAGGAGGTCAGCATTCGTCCTATTCCGGATCCAAGTCTAATTTCTACCCCTCCGGCAAAGGTCGTGGACAGGCCAACAAAGGAGGCTATGGCGGAAACCAGGGAGGACGTCAGGACTTCTCCAATGCAGGTGAGATTGATTCCCTATGACAGCGTTGTTCTGGGGGGCAGGGAGCAATATTTTCTTCAAAATTGGTGCACGATCTCCAACGATGCATGGGTGTTACAGACTGTTCAAGGGTATCGAATCGAGTTTTACCATCCTCCCCTTCAAAGTCACGTCCCTTCTCCCCTTGTTTTTTCCCAACTACATCAGGACGTGATCTCCGCAGAAATCGAGTCCCTTCTAGTCAAAGGGGCCATTGTGCGGACCTCCCTGCATCCTCAGGGGTTCGTCAGCAATGTCTTCCTGGTGGAGAAGAAGGGGGGAGGCTCTCGCTTAGTGCTCAACCTCAAGGAGTTCAACAACGGAGTGGTTTATCGCCACTTCAAGATGGAGGGCATCCATCTTCTCAGGGATCTCCTTTGCGAGGGCGACTGGATGGTTCGCCTGGATTTGAAGGACGCTTATTTGTCGGTCCCGATTTTCCAACCTCATCGCCATTTCCTCCAATTCCAATGGTTGGGAACATGGTTTGAGTACACGGTTCTCCCGTTCGGCCTCTTGTCCGCTCCGTGGTGTTTCACGAAGCTTCTGCGGCCGGTAGTGGAGTCGCTGAGGGCACGCGGAGTTCGTCTGATAGTGTATCTCGACTACATGCTCTTGTTGGCTCAGTGCCCTTCCCGGTTACAGACCCATTTGTCCTGGACGATCGAGCTCTTACAATCTCTAGGATTTCTAGTGAATCCTCAAAAATCTCTTTTGCATCCCTCTCAGTCGATAGAGTTCTTGGGCTTCCTGGTCGACTCAGTCTCTTGCCAACTGCTCTTGTCTTCCCAGAAGATCAGGTCTATCAAGCGGGAGTTGACATTACTGTTATCCAAACAGAGTGTGTCTTTGAGGTCGATCGCTCGGATTGTTGGCCTCTTGGCTTCGTCCATTCAAGCGATCTTTCCGGGGCCCTTACACTATCGGGCCCTTCAACGTCTGAAAATCAGACATTTACAGAAAGGTCTTCGCTATTCCGATCTTGTTCCTCTGTCGACGGACGCCAGGTCGGATATGATGTGGTGGCTCAACCACATGGAGGCTTGGAACAGGAAAGCCCTGTTTGGGTCTACCTCGGATGTGGTGCTGGAATCGGATGCCAGTCTTTGGGGCTGGGGAGCCCGGTGCGGGTCCGTGACGACGGGCGGCCGTTTGTCACGGGAAGAACTGAGTCTTCACATCAATTGTCTGGAGCTCCTAGCGGGCTCGTTTGCGATCCGCTGTCTTGCTCCTCAGGCTACCAAGTGTTGCATACTCCTCCGCATGGACAACGTCTCTGCGGTTCGGTATGTGAACAAACTGGGAGGGACGAGGTCAAAACTCTTGGCCGGAATTGCGAAGGACTTCTGGCACTTCTGCCTCCAGAGGAAGATCACTCTTAATGCAGAGTATCTCCCGGGTCGCCAGAATCAGGTGGCCGATTGGAACTCTCGCCATCTGCTGGACTTCAGCGATTGGCGGCTTCACCCCAGGGTATTTTGGAGTCTCTCTCGCATTTGGGGTCCGCCTTGGATGGACCTGTTCGCCTCTCGCCTCAATGCCCAATTACCCAAGTATTACATCTGGCGTCCGGATCCGGAGGCTCTGGCCACAGATGCGTTTCTTCAGATTTGGCCTCATCATCTCTGCTATGCGTTTCCCCCGTTCGCGATGATTCCGCGGGTTTTGGCTCGGACAAAGCACTTCCAGTCGGAGATCATTCTGATAGCTCCTCTTTGGAGGGCTCAAGCTTGGTTTCCGGATCTTCTGGAGCTGAGTTGCTCGACGCCGTTCCTTCTTCCCCAGAAGTGGAACTTGTTGTTGGACCCTCTGCTCAATCCGCATCCTCTGATTCTGTCCGGTCAGCTCCGGTTGGTTGCGTGGCGACTTTCGGGGAACGCTGGAAAGTCCCAGGCTTATCTGGAGACGCTGCACGATTTATCGGTGAGGCTTGGGCCCCCAACACGCACAAGCGTTATGCATCAGCTTGGCGGCGATGGTGTAGTTGGTGTTCTGAACGGGACTTGGATCCCGCTTCAGCAGATGTTACTTTAGTGGTTAATTTTCTGGCTTCCATCGCCTCTTCTGGTTCTGCCTATAGGACGGTTAATTCCTTTCGCTCCGCAGTTTCTGCTGGCCATGATTTTGTCGACGGAATGCCTGTTGGGGAACATCCTTTGGTTTCAAAATTACTTTGTGGCATTCGGCTGGTAAAACCACCTTGTCCTAAGTATGTTGCTCTTTGGGATGTCTCCATTGTCTTACGTTTTCTGGAGGCTTGGCCTCCCAATTCCTCTCTGTCTCGAAAACAGCTTTCAGCAAAGTTGACGATGTTACTTTGTTTGGTGTCTTGCAAAAGCATTTCGGATGTGCGGGCGTTGGATCTCACAGGGCGTTCGTTCTCCCCGGACGGGGTGACCTATCCATCTTTTCCGCAGAATCCGCAATTATGAGTGGTCCAATGCATAAAGGATTATGAGGTAAGTACTGCTCCTTTTCGGCAAAATTTGTCTGGTCAATTGCTAATTGCTTTGCAGAAGCCTTTTAAGCCTGTGGCGCCGGCTACCCTGGCGCGCTGGGTGCGTTGGCTTATGTCTGAGGCTGGAATTGATGTCTCCATTTTTGGGGCCCATTCCGCTCGGGGAGCCATGGCTTCTAAGGCTTTTACTGTTGGGGTGAGTCTGACAGACATCATGAAGGCTGCAGATTGGTCTTCTGACTCTGTGTTTAAAACGTTTTATTTCAAACCCATTGTAGATATTGCTGCTGTTGTGGTGGCTCAGCTTTGAACAAGCATAATCTGAGCCTCCTGTCCTGCCATAGAATTAAAAATTTGCAAACATTTGTGACAAGAATTTTCAATTCTATTAAGGACACGGAGGCGAGGATTATCCCACCCAAATGTATTATACTGCATTGCTTATGTATTTTACCATTGCTATGACATGGCTCTAGAATGTTTTCTTGCATTGTTTTCCCTACCCTTTGTACTTTTACCTTCCATGGTACTGGGATGGTGTATTACGGCTCTGATTTTCTTTCAGGCTCTGACCAGAAGTGAGTTTTCATCGCTGCTCTCCTGCCTCGGTTCCAGCATTTAGGATTCTGGGTCTGCAGTGTTTCCTGCTCCGGTCTCCTGGTCCTTGGTTCGTTGGGATGTCTCCTGTTGGTCGTTTCGCTGTTGCCTTCGGATGTTTCCTCCAGGCTGTTCCTCGGTACCGCTTGAATTGACTTTTGACTGATTAACTTTACTGGACAAAGAAAGAGGAAGTCTTGCCCTCTATGGTGGTTTATATAGGGATGTAGTCTCTATGGTTGCCTAAGTGCTCATGGGATTTGTAGTTTTCTTTTTCTTTACTGTATTCTTATTGGCTGCTGTTTATAGTAAAGAAATCGAGAAAGCATAATCCTCGCCTCCGTGTCCTTAATAGAATTGAAAATTCTTGTCACGAATGTTTGCACATTTTTAATTATACTTATCTGATTTACTTCATTTTGGGGTCTAAAATTATATTAAAATCTTCTTTATTTTTATAAATTGGTGTCAGAATTCTTTTGAGTCGTGTTAATTACTTATCGTCTATGATGGTACTCTGAAATGCTTAACACTTGTTTCTCAAGTAAAGCCTGACTAGTCTTGGCCACTCTACCAGGATTGAGCTAAGGATTTATTATTGTGACTCCAAAGACCATCTTTGGAGAATATTGAATGGTAAAGCCTAACCAGGTTCACTACATAATACTCCACCTGCCTATAATAACACAACATAGCATTTGCCAATGATTGCCCCTTTAAATAGGACAGAAATGTAAAATCCTTATTAGCCCTACTGTCCCAGTATGTATTCAGTTGCTGAATTTTATATGTATGCTTCTAAAACACCTTGAAGAGAACCGTATTCCCCTCGCCCCCCCATCTCATAGACTGACACCCTCACACCTATCTTAGTGACCCAGTGCGTTTTAAATGCACCACTGGCCCCATATTGTACGGAAACTAATTAGACCCCCATGTTCTGAATTCTATTTCAGGACAGGAGGCTCCGATTATGCTAGTCTCATTTCTTTATTTAGAAATGCCCAGCAGCCATGTAAAAACTACATTACCCAGAAACACTTGGGTCATAACCATAGAGTCCGTACTATAAATAGCCATGTAGACAATCCCACTTCCTCTTTCTGTGCTGCTCCGCAGCCAGATAAGTGTTTTCCTTTTATTGACATTGTTTATTGATTGAAATTGTGCTATTGTGCTTAGCGCTTTGCTCGCGCTTGTTGCCGCGTTACTTTTGCGCTTGATTCGCGCTTTATTTCGCTTCGGCGTTTTTCGTTTTTTCATTGCCGCTTTGTTTACGGGCTTTGCGGCGCTCGCGGCAGGGAGCGTGAGTTCACCTCCCGGGGTGGGCGCGTGTCGCGTGGGTCCCCGCTCTTTGTGGAGTGGAGCTAGGGGTCAGGGCAGCCTTGCGCGAGCTGCTCCTTGTCTGTGGGGCTTGCCGGCTGCTGCGCATGCGCGGTGCTCATTTCTCTTCGTTCCACACATTCCTCAGAGAACGGAGCCGGCTGACAGTTCGTCTTTGGAACAAACACGCCCACGGCCTCACAGCTTCCCCGTGTGACACCGGAGCTTCCAATAGAGCCCCGGTTGGATAATTTGCATAGGCTTTGCCAAGAGTGAGCATTTTTTTCTTGACAGCAAGCCTCCCTCCACTCTTTAACAGTTTATATCACACCGTTTTTTCTGCATTCTCTTGCTTGCTGTGAGGTTTTTTCACTCCCTCAAACTTTGCCACTGGCATACAGGATTTTAAGTCACCTAGTGGGCAATTTGAATACACACTTTCAGTGTGCCATGAGTGATTCATATTACTATGAGGAGGAAGGTGACTATGAGGAAGAGGGGTCCGAGTTCTTTGAGCAGGACCTTGTTGAGGCACTGGACAAAGGGGTACAACATTCTATGAATAAGGCACTGGTGCGCGCCATTACGCCCCTGAAGCGCCATTTGACGAAATATGCGCAGCAGCAAGGTTGGGTGCCTTCCAAGAAGTCTACTTCATCTCCTGGCAATCCCCATACCTCTGACTTTCGCAGGCTGGCGCAATCTTTATCCTCTTCTAAATCGAGAGCTGTTCCAGTGGAAGTTGAAAGTGATGACCAGCACTCTTCCTCGTCCTCCTCTGAGGTCCTTCCCCCACCGCCAAAGAAACGTAAATGTAAGGAACATTTTGTTGATGCTCCTAGTCATCCTACTGTTTTGAATTTCGAGCCTGCTGACATAGTGCATCCACATTCCACTGCGTGGCTTCCCTCCCCGGCTGTGGCGGAGTATGTTCAGCAACATATCCGCCAACCATTTGATAAAGACGTGCATGCGCGTCTCCGCTCAGAGTGTCCGCGGCCTGATTTGGCGGATAACCTAGCGGACACGCCTGAGGTCGACCCTACCATGCTGACCTACTTGCGGAAGTTCGCTAAGGACCCCAAGAAGTGTCTGGATCGGTCCTGGCGGGCTTGTCAGGACAAGGTCTTGGATCTTCTGGGACCTTTTACAAAGATCTTGGATCTGGGTTTCATGGCTAAGGAAGCCTCCTCCACAGTTGATCCTGATGGGTTAATTGAATGGGAGCAGCGTGCAATTTGTCAGTTGGGGAACGCCAACTGTGCGCTCTCTAGTGAGCATCGCCGATCCATTCTCCTCAAGTTGGACCCGAAATTGGCCGAACTTTCGGCTTCCAAGGCAGGGGCTGCGGCTCAGGGCCTCCTTTTTGGCCAACCATTTTTAAAGGAGCTCACTCACTTTGTCAGTACTTTTAGCAGCATTGACAAAGCCCAGGCAACTTTGAAACGGGCCATGTGTCTGGTTTTCAACAGGGCCGGACGATACAGGGGACGCTCGTCCGGCCGTGGTCAAAATCCACCCAACCAAAAGGGGTATCAGTCCCATAGAGGAGGACAGCAGGATTCGGGCTACGCCCAACGTTCCAATTTCTATCCCTCCAGAAAAGTACGTGGAACTTATAAGAAGGGAGGTTCCGGTGGGACTTCCAGAGGATATCAGGATTACGCCACTTCAGGTGAGACTTCTTCCTGCATGCAGTGTTGTTCTGGGGGGCAGGATTCGCCTTTTTCTAGACAATTGGCGCTCAATCTCCGGCGATGCATGGGTGCTGGAGACGGTTCAGGGATTCAAAATCGAGTTCTATCATCCCTTGCGTCAGTCCCGTCCTCTTTTTCCCCTTCATTTCTCAAAGCCAAGTCAAGAGTTCCTCACAGAGGAACTCAGGTCTCTGGAATTGAAAGGGGCGATTGTGCCGACAGTGCGCCACCCTCAGGGCTTTGCCAGCTCCGTCTTTCTGGTGGAGAAGAAGGGAGGGGGATCGAGGTTAGTTCTCAATTTGAAGGAGTTCAATGCGGGGGTAGTTTACCGTCACTTCAAGATGGAGGGCATCCATCTGCTGAGGGATCTCCTGCGGGAACGAGATTGGATGGTTCGTCTGGACCTAAAAGATGCTTACCTCTCTGTTCCAATCTTCCCTCCACATCACCGCTTTCTGCAGTTTCAGTGGATGGGGACTTGGTACCAGTATCAGGTTCTACCCTTCGGCTTTTCGTCAGCACCTTGGTGCTTCACGAAGCTGTTGCGTCCGGTTGTGGAATCTCTCCACAGTCGCGGGGTTCGATTGATCATCTATTTGGACAACATCCTCCTTCTGGCGGACTGTCCTGTCAAACTGATGACTCATCTGGAGTGGACTATCGACCTTCTTCAGTCCCTAGGGTTTTTGGTGAATGTTCCCATGTCTGTGCTACATCCTACTCAAGTGATAGATTTTTTGGGGTTCAGAGTCAACTCCCTCACTTGTCAACTTCTGTTACCTCATCATAAGATTTGATATATCAAACGAGA
The DNA here is from genome assembly GCF_964263255.1 of Lissotriton vulgaris. Lineage (NCBI taxonomy): Eukaryota > Metazoa > Chordata > Amphibia > Caudata > Salamandridae > Lissotriton > Lissotriton vulgaris. The sequence goes on from NC_141696.1 coordinate 236,260,916, forward strand.
ATTGACTCCCGTTATCTCGAGTCAGACTGTGTCATTGAGATCGTTAGCACGAGTTGTCGGTCTCTTAGCGTCTTCCCTGCAGGCGATTTTCCCAGCTCCGCTGCACTACCGTGCGTTGCAGCGTCTGAAGATTCAGCATCTTTGACGGGGCCTACGTTATTCCAATCAGATTCCTCTCTCGGAGGAGGCAAAGGCGGAAATGCAGTGGTGGCTGGATCATATGGAGGCCTGGAACGGCCGGGCTCTGTTCGGATCCTCTCCGGAGATTGTGATCGAGTCGGATGCCAGTCGTTGGGGCTGGGGGGCCCGCTGCGGCCCGATCTCGACAGGGGGACGGTGGTCTCCACAGGAACTTTCCCTCCACATCAATTGTTTGGAATTGCTGGCGGGGTCGTTCGCGATCAAGTGCCTGTCACCTCTTCGGTCCCACTGCTGCATACTTCTCCGGATGGACAATGTATCAGCAGTACGATACATCAACAAACTGGGAGGGACTCGGTCGAGGTTGTTGGCGGAGATTGCCAAGGAGTTTTGGCACTATTGAATTCAACACAAGATCACACTTATTGCGGAATACCTTCCTGGTTGTCGCAATCTAGTGGCGGATTGGAACTCCAGGTATCTGAAGGACTTCAGCGACTGGAGGCTCCATCCCCGTGTGTTTCGCCAGCTCATTCGGACTTGGGGGCCTTGTCTGATCGACCTCTTTGCGTCCCGTCTCAACACCCAACTTCCCCAGTTCTTCAGTTGGAGACCGGATCCGGAGGCTCTGGCCACGGATGCTTTCCTTCAACCGTGGCCGTCGTCCCTATGTTATGCGTTTCGCCCATTCATGATGCTCCCCAGGGTTCTGGCTTATGCGACACGCCGTGGTTCCCTGTTCTCCTGGAAATGGCTTGCGCATTGCCATTTCTTCTTCCTCAGAAGTGGAATCTCCTGCTCAATCCGCTTCAGAATCTGCATCCCCTGGTTCAGTCAGGCTCTCTCTTCTCCTGGTGTGGCGGATTTCGGGGAACGTTGGGCGGTGTCAGGCCTTTCTGCGGACGCTACCAGATTTCTCAGCAACGCCTGGGCCCCAGGTACTCACAAACGTTACAGAGGTTCATGGAAACGTTGGAGTGATTGGTGTGCTCAACGGCAAGTTGATCAGACATCAGCTGATGTCTCTTTGATCGTCAATTTTTTGGCTTCTCTATCTTCTTCTTCTGGTTTGGCATACCGCACAGTAAACAATTTCCGTTCCGCTATTTTGGCGGGCCATCTTCCTGTGGATGGGAAACCTGTGGGAGAACATCCTCTTGTGGCTAAGGTTCTTAAAGGTATTCGTCTGGCTACTCCTCCACGTCCTAAATATGTTTCTTTTTGGGACGTTTCGGTTGTCTTACGTTTCTTGGAAGCCTGGCCGATTAATTCTTTGTTGACTCGTAAACAACTTTCGGCCAAACTTACTATGTTGTTATGTTTGCTTTCCTGCAAACGAGTCTCGGATGTCCGCGCTTTAGATCTTGCAGGGCGTAGCTTCACACCTGAGGGTGTTACCTTTCGCCTTTCAAGGCGCACTAAACTAATACTGAGGTCATTTCTTACCCTTCACTTCCTGCTCGTCCTAACCTTTGTGTCATCCAATGCTGTCGGGATCTAGCCCAATGGGCCTGCCCAAATAACTACATCATCCGACTGTCCTGGGCGCGGGACTACATTACCCAGAATTCCCGGCGGGGATTCTGGGATATCATTGGGCCAACCAGGAAGTCCAGTGTCAGTGATTCTTCCTGGATTCGGAGGCGGCGGCTGCTCCTCGGATCGGCGCTATTTTCCAGAGGCTCCTTGTGTTCCTGATTGACCGGTATTTGCAGGAGCCGTTTGTTCTGTTCCTTGATAGCGCGCTGGCTAGCGTGCTAAGCGATGTTTTGACAATGGGTGATTTCCGATCTCGAAATCACGGAGACGGTTGATGTTTGAATTTTCGCCTCGCGGCTGCGAGGAATCATTTGGGATTTTGAGCGCTTCGCTCTATTGATAAGAAGCTCAATGGAGTGCGAGTGTTTTGGGTGTTACTAAGAACCTTCAAGTGGCGGAGTGCAGGGGGGGATTGTAGGACCTCCGCACTGCCGTCACGAACCCATGGTATAGGGTTCATTTCATAGTGTAATTTGTGGCAAGGCAATTACCAAAGCGGAGTGTGGTAGTGAAGGAACTACGCACTGCCGTGTTTGGTTTTACATCAAGGGTACAGTTAACTCTGAACGTGTAACTAGTGGAATAAATACCAAAGCGGAGTGTGGTAGTAAAGGAACTACACACTGCCGTGTTTGGGTATTCTTGAGAGTGCAACGAAATAAGGAACACATCTGTGCCCTTTCAATGTACTTTTTGGATTCCTTTAAAAACTCCTTTGTTATCTCAGTGGGGTATGTTTAAGTCAGCTTTTAAGGCTTTTACTCTTTACAACCAGGCTTGTTGGTAATACCTTTCTCTTGTATTGATCAGGAAGGAAGACAGGAGATACAGCAAAAGGGTGGTGTAGAGTCAATCGTTTTCAGGTGAATACATGTGGGTATGGTGTTAGTAAGAACTAATGAGAGTAGGATTAAGTAATGTATTAACCTGTGTATTTTTGTCTTCCAGTTTCTTTATCCCTGCTGCCCCTTCCTTCTTCTCTTTATTCTTTCTGGGTTTTTCCCCTTTTGGGGTTTTTTCCCTCGCCGTATCGTCTGAGCACCCTGTGTTTATACTTCAGGGTGTTCGGTCGGTCCGGAGGTGGAGCATTGTTGCTGCACGTGGATCCTGCGGAGTGCAAAACCTTACAAATGCCTTAAAGATTATGAGGTGAGTACTTCTCTTCTTCGCTCTGATATGCAAGGTCAATTGTTGATTGCATTGCAGAAGCCCTTTCGCCCCGTTACTCCGGCCACGTTGGCTCGCTTGGTACGGTGGCTTATGGGGGAAGCGGGCATTGATGTTTCTGTGTTTGGTGCTCATTCTGCCAGTGGGGCCATGGCCTCTAAGGCCTTCTCTTTGGGTGTCACCTTGTGGGACATTATGAAAGCTGCCGACTGGTCATCGGATTCTGTTTTCAAGACCTTTTACTTTAAGCCTATTGCTACTGTTGCTTCTGTTGTGGTGGATGAGCTTTGAACAAGCATAATCGGAGCCTCCTGTCCTGAAATAGAATTCAAAATTTGCAAACATTCGTGACATGAATTTTCAATTCTATTAAGGACTAGGAGGCGAGGATTATCCCACCCATTATTTGCACATTGTATTTTCTGAAGAATGTTCATGACTTGCTCTGTGTTCAATTGTTACTATTGACTTGCTTTCTTTACCCACCCTTCTTTGACATGTTCCTGTATATGATGGACGTGTATTACGGCTTTGTATCTTTTTTCAGGATCTGTTCCCAAATGACGTGCCTGCAGTGCGACGTTGATGTTCCTGCTTTCTTCTTTGAAGATTGTTTCCTGTTTCTCCCTTCGGCAGTTGCTGTTTTGAACTTTCCTTCGTTGCCATGGACTGGGGTTTGCTTTTGCATTGACTTTTCTTGTACTGTTTACTGCTTTCCTGGATTTCCTTCTCACCAAAGAAAGAGGAAGTGGGATTGTCTACATGGCTATTTATAGTACGGTCTCTATGGTTATGACCCAAGTGTTTCTGGGTAATGTAGTTTTTACATGGCTGCTGGGCATTTCTAAATAAAGAAATGAGACTAGCATAATCCTCGCCTCCTAGTCCTTAATAGAATTGAAAATTCTTGTCACGAATGTTTGCAAATTTTGAAGTGTACCATAGCGGGTGAAGGGAGCCTCTTTCACATTAGTTCTGAAGATGGCTCCGCTGCCACTATCGAAGTGTTAATCCTTAATCTACCCCCCTTCCCTCTCACCCGAAGTTTAGGTATATATGTGCCCCTATTTGGGGGTACGTTGCTGTACTTGATAGGTGAAATATACGGCGCACAATATTTTTATCCAAAAGTGTTCGTTGCTGATACAATGCAGAGTCAATGCAAAATAAAATCGCACCAGCCCTGGCAAAGACCTAGGGTGTTACAAATTGGTGCTAGTTGTTGCAGGGCTGAGCATAAAGAAATGTTTTTTTCTCTATACTAGATGTCCCCTTTAAAATGCCAACTCCCAGAAGGGATTAGTTTGCGAAACAAAAGCGTGACACTACAATACAGGACCCATTGTGACATAAGGTATAGCTCAACAGTGCAACGCGTTTCCTCTTTTGATTATCCTTTCAGTCCTAGATGGATCCTGTTGTTTGCCTGATGAAGAAATGTGCCCTTTACTTTAAGTCACTGAATGAGAGAGTTCCCCATAAACAATAGTAAGGCGCCCCGTTACCAAATATGGAAAACAGCGACTTTAAATGTTTCATCGCCTGTAAATGAAGGGAGACTGAAGGCACAGAGGTATACCGAGCGTTTGGAGATCGCAGGTCTGGCAACTAGCACCATAGCATGACATCAGAAAAGAAATCTTCCTTTGATATGATTGTCGAGTCCTCTTTCTATGTCCAGCGCCACCTCCTTTCTTGTCTGCGATTACTGGGCGGTACGCTGGTGTTTCGACAGCGTTCCTGAAACGTCACACCAGAGAGGAGTCTCCTCAATTGAGAGCCGATCGCATCGAACGGAGAAGTTGTTGATTTCCCGGTGCTTCAGGTCCTTCAGTGATTACCCAACATGGGAGGCAAAAACAAGCAGCGCACAAAGGGCAACGTGAGGGTGAGTGAACGGCACGGGCTGTGCTCTTTAACTGACACAGGCCGGGGAAGGGACTAGAGATGCGTGCTGGAATACATGAGGAATCTAACACGTGTCTCTATGACAGTGAAACTGAGACAGGGTAGGATGGTGCTTGCTTTCACTCTTGTTTCCTGACAACACACCCACATACATCTAGATACTGAAGCCTATGTTCACTGATCCATATACTTTCCAAACGCTACTCAGGCACCCAATGAGTTGACATCTGGTTGATTTGGCCATACATCTGTGTATGTCTTTGGCGTTGGACACAAACAGTCTCAAAGATCGTGACACCTAGCAGCCCTGCTGCCCACTTACACCAACCACCAGTATACCAATAGGAGTGCGAGTCAGATAATCTCTGATACTGGATCGGGCACTCCCCCCAGAGATCTATAACTTTTCTCGGCCATTCATTCCCTATTCGGAGTTAGGGTGACCAACTGGCATGGGTTCAAATTCAGGACAGTGAGTGTAAAATTTCAGGACAAAGGGTCAAAATTCCGGACTTGAGGTCAGAATTCAGGACAAAAATTTGGGACTAAAAAGGTAAGTTTTACAGACCCATCAGAGGAGGTCACGTAATGTTACATAGACCACCAACACAAGTACAAGTCAAAATAAGTTTATATTAGGTTGAGACAACCTTGCACTGCATCTGTTGTGTGTGCGAATGAAACTTTAACACCTGTGTCCGCATATTAAAAAAAAATGAAGAGAAAAATCAAAGCTGAAGGCTTCACAGATCTAACATGGGCCCTCTCTCCCATTGAAAAAATACACCCGCTCCAATCAATCATCCGAAGAGGATGTGATGTGTAAAAGCCAAGGGGGCTGGGGCCAGGGTCAACATGAAAATAATAATAGCAGGAATGCAGAAACTTTGCACAATTGGAGCAAAATAAATAAATAATAAAGGACAATTGTGTACAATTATTACTGCTTGTGTGACGGTTTAAGAGGCCTTCAGTGGATGCACCTGGGTAACATGCGCCAAAAGGAAATCTCCACCTCCCCAGAGCTTGGCCCCTGGTGACGTGACAGGAGCCCATGAACAACAGTAGTTTGCCTTGCCTTGGGTTCTGGCAGGAGGAGGCCCAGCAAATGCTGTCACTGCTAAAGAAGCCCATTATCTTTCTGTATGTGATAATTAGGCTGACATACAGAATGATAATGGGCTGATAGCAGTCTGTGCCAGGTAAGGGAGGGGCTACTGCAGGCTGCTGATCACAGCAGGAGCGCGAGCTGGGCCCTTCAGTGGGAGTTACAGAACTCTAAGGCTGCTTGCAGGGGGGCCATGCCTTGGGTTCTGGCAGAAGGAGGCCCAGCAAATGCTGTCACTGCCAAAGAGGCCAATTATCATTCTGTATGTGATAATTAGGCCGGCATACAGAATGATAATGGGCTGATAGCAGTCTGTGCCAGGTCAGGGAGGGGCTGCTGCAGGCCCCTGATCACCGCAGGAGCGCAAGCTGGACCTTGCAGTGGGAGTTACAGAACTCTAAGTTTGCTTGCAGGGGGGCAGCTCGTTCCAATGTCTGAAATTACAGACACAAGGCGTCCCTGAAAGAATTCCTCATGGACAAGAGGCCCAAATGACAGGCAGGCCATGAAATTTATGGACGGTTCGTCACCCTATTCCGAATCTGACCACAATAACACTGGAGATTACATAGCTTACAACTAGGTGCACTTGGTCTTCATTTCGCCTGAGTACCTGGTCCTAAATCTCACCTACCCCAGCTCCAATTTCAGACGAAACCGAGCTTTTCCTAACCTGTCAAATTTAAGCAAAACAAAAGGTACACTTAAAATATAGGTTCAGAGTGACCGATATCGGTTGCCACTCATGTTTTTGAAAACCGTTGCCTCATGACGCAGAATCGATTGTGTGTTTTAAAAATATCTTGAAAACATCTCCTAAAATGTAGCAGAATTGAAAAACTACAGGAACACCTCTAACATCTTTTCTTATGCCTCGTAGAATGCGAGAAAATAATCCATAATATCCTACTTGAAGAGTTACCTTTTCCAACGTTATACCTTTTTAAATAATCCTGTGATGCTCACTGTCTGTGCCTTAATTTTCGGCCCCCTTTCATTATCTACGGTTAAAGGTTCTTATCTCTTTAGCCATTTTCAGATTACATCGAGGTGAAATTGCCATGAGCATTTGTCAAAGTTCCTCAAGTCTCAACATTTTCATAATACCAAATTCCAAATTATTGGAGTTCCCAAAGGTGAGTAGCTTTGCTACCTATAGCTGCAATAATAATCACCTCAAGCTGTATTGTGATTTTTAATTGTACCAATTATAACAAAAGAGAACAGAGAGGGAAAGTGGATTTGTTCTCCCTATACAGTTATATTTAAACAAATGAAATCCACAGAAGGTATGAGGGTGGTCCCTACAATGGTGGGGAGCACACCGTGTTGTTTTAATACCCCTCACACACCAAAAGGACCCTTGGTGTCATGCTTCATCATTGGGGTCTTCGCACCCCTCTACAGGATGCGGCGTGCTACTAACCTACAACTACGAGGGAGCACTTTTTTGGCTATGTGTGGTGCATGTGGGGTGATTGCGGTGTTAGTGAGTGGTGGGGTTTAAGTGAATAGGGTGAGGTTTAAAAAGCACCTGGCATGTGGGAAAAGACAAGAAACTTTAATTCTTCCCCGTGCTGGTACTGTTAAAAGGGTTGACAGGCGAGGTAATTTGTAAATTAATATACGTTACCTCTAGTGTGTGTCAACATGTTTTGGAGCAGAGCTCCTTCTTCAGGACAGGGTACACAAATCCCCACCTTACTCACATTAGTTAAAAAAATCTGATAATCTGCAGAAAAGTGAAATTTACGAAAGTTAGAGGCTAATATGTGCCTAAGTATTTTCGTTTGCAGAATTTTGCAATTTCTGCTTGCCTTCTGGAGTTTCTCAAGTCTTCCCTGTCCCCAACCTTATTTAATCTGTACATTACTCCACTTGCTGCTTTGATCAGATCATTTGGGTTATTGTTAGTCTGTGAGGGCCTCTTTCAGGCAATTGCACTGGCTTCCAGTCCGCTACCCAATCTCTTTTAAGGCTCTCTCTCTAGCTTACAAGACAATCTACGAAAAAGCATCCCCCTATTTAAAAGCAAATCTGGTGCGCTACCTCCCCAGCAGAAATCCTCGGTCTTGCTCAGCAAACCTGTTGAGGGTTGTTCCTTTCAAACGTGTAACTTTGGGAGCTAGTCGTTTTTTTTTTAGAAGTACAGCTCTACTCTGGAACCGCTTGCCTCTGGAATTAAAATTAGCACCCATGCTCATGGTATTTAGAAGGAACCTGAAAACGTGGTTATTTAACCGGTGATCCAGTAGCACATGGTCATTTTGCTGCTCCCTATTGACTTCTTCAGCACCAAGACGCCTCCGGGTATTCGTGCGCTTCATAAGTTGTATCATTCATTCATGAAATCCAGATTCTCCATGAGGCCAAAATCTCTGGTTCTTATGTGATATCCAGGTTTCTAGGGAAATTTTCTCCATCATATACCATGTAGCTTTGTTTACACACTTAAAATCAGATATAATACATTGAACAAAGCATTTTCTTTGACCACCAAGCAATGCCGAGAGCCGGCTGTGCCACTGCGCTTTGCATATGTTGTTTTTCTGGGATCTGGAAGTCCAAGGTAAATGTAATTATTGTAGCCTAAGTTTATCATAACATAACATTACATAACATGTGTATTTGTAAAGCGCACGTTCACCACTACGGGTATCTTGGCGCTGAATAACAGATGTTTTTTTACCCAACTCAATGTTACTCATTTTATCGACCTCAGATGAATGAAAGGCTGAGTGGACCCGCCGGGATTTGAACCTGTGACCATGAGGTCAAACACAGGCCCCTGCAGTAGACTAATTAGTCCACTGAGCCACCAGACCCGGGCATCAACCTCACCATCAATTTATGCAATTTACGTGGCACCAATTGAAAGATACATTTGAACTCTCACAGTTGAAGAAAGCTCTCTGAGCCACAGCTCCCTTCTGCGGACTCACATTGAAATCAAATGTGGTGGTAAAAGCACAGTAGAATTCAGAAAAATGAGTGATCTGAATAAGAGCGCCCTCCTTTTGTCCTCATTATGTTTGAGTACTCTAAATGTATCCATTGTGGTTAACAATGCCATTGTAATGCCTGATATTGAGGGAACCTCTCCTGAGGATCTCTGACAGACAAGTCTGAGTTTCATCTGTGTAGGAGTGAAACTGTAAGCCCTGGCTGTACTCTGAGAGCGGGTTGATGTTGACCCTTATGAATACAATGACGTGCAGAGATTCTTCACATCCATACTTCACAAAAATGCCTTCATCTCACACAAGGCGAGCTGCGTGCCATTTCAGTGACCCGTTTGAGAGGTACACCCTCTCCTCTAAAGATGTCCTCTACAATGGCAATGGTGGACTTGGTAAAAACCTGAGTTTCGCCTCTTGTTCTGATGGCCCTGCGTGGACAGAGACAGCCATAACTGTTTGTCAAGCTGTACCGAGAAGTTACAATGCCATGTACTCGTTCACTTACGGAGTGTGTATGCATATTCACAAAATGGAACTCAATAAAAAAATTGTGAAAAAAAAAATGGTGGGCTTGGTATTCACGTTCCTCAGAAACAACACTTTAAACCACCTGGATCTTACATCTATTAGGCCAGCAGCAAATTTCTTTTGCTCAGGCAAAAGTGCAAATGGACCAATAAAATCTAGGCTAACCTCCCAAACCGAATCCGCTTCTGACATGTGCTGGAAATCCTCCTTTCCACCCATCCCTACCTTCAACCTCTTCTCTGAATTATTGCACTCTACACACCTCTCAACCAACAGCTTGATATCCAAATCCATCTTGGGCCACCAAAAGCTCTCTAACCTTTTCATAGTAAACATTTGACCTGTGGCCCACATGTGCCAACCGCACTAACGTGTTCCTTGCCATTGCCGGGGGGGGGGGGGGGGGGGGGGTTTACAAACTTCTCACCCCTAACAATTAGTTTATCTCGATTCAAAGATAATTCCTTCACCATCTTATGATAAAGTCTGATGGTGTCTGAGTACGTACTTTCCCTTCAAACGCCACCCTCAATCATTTTAGTCACTGCCTTGAGCTACTCATCCGTATCCATGGATTCCATCCATTCCTCCCTGGAAACCGCACCATGCAAGTCTTCCACCAAATCTTCCACATTTGCCACTACTTCTTCAGTAACCAAGTCGCCCTCTACACCAAGTTTATCAGGCAACCTGGATAAACAGTCTGCCACTTTATTCTTCCACCCTGGAAAAAACTCCAGTGAAATCACTTTCTTGCATCTTTACCGCCAACCTAGCTAACCGTCCAGGACAATTCTTGGTCCCATTCGGTCCCTGAACTTTAAGTAAAGGTTTATGATCAGTCTTGGGGATTACCTTCAAACTTCAAAAAAAAGTCTGAAAATGGTTGGTAGCTCATGCAGCAGTTAAGGCTATCCGCTCAATGAAGGAATAAGTCCCTTCAGTATCTGTCAATGAACGGGACTCAAAAGCCATGGTCCTTTCCACCTTTCCATGAAACTGGGAAAAGATGGCACCCAAACCAACAGCACTAGCATCTTTTATCAGTACTGTCTTCAGATTGCATTGAAAAGGAACTAATATATCGGCATTCAATATTTCATCTTTGATTTGTTCAAAAGCTTTTTGCTGTGAATTTGCCCATTCAAATCTCCTCCCCTTCCTGAGCGACTCTCTCAATGGTTCAGGCTTATTTACAAAATCTCCAACGAACTTAGAATAATATTCCGCCTTACCCATGAACAAACACAACTTGTTTCTATCATTGGGTGTGTTTGCATTAACTATGGCACTCACCAGATTCATCTTTGGTCTCACCCCTTCACCTGAAATAAGATACCCTAAATATTCTAGCATCCAACAATCTAGCCAAAACTTTGCATAAAGAGTCATTGTGTGTATCGATACTGTCACCAAAAATCAATATGTCATCTTGAAAAAATATGATGTTGCTGACACCACACAACACATTAGAAGTAAGTCTTTGGAACACGCTTGATGTGGAGGACAAGCCAAAAGGCAGTCTGTTTAACTGAAAAACCTCTCACTGGTGACAAAAGCCGTTAAATGCTTCAAATCTGGGTGTAGCATTACCTGATGATAGTGCTCTTGAGACCCAATTTGGTAAACAACCTCCCACTTGCTAACAAAAAACAAATTCTGTGATATTAGACAGGGTAAAATGACCCATGACAACACACTGGTTCAAACTGCAAAGGTCATCACAAAACCTAAAGGACCCATCAGCCTTCTTTGTGATCTCACTGGAAATAACCATTGAGTGACCTCTACAGGTTCAATGAAGCTGTCACTGACTATGTGATCAATTATTCCCTTGACTTCGAACGTTATAGCAACTGGTACCTACCTAGCTACATGCCTCACTGGAATAGCATCCGTCTTCAACACCATTTTATGTCTGTAATCCTTGGGCACATGCATCTTGTTCTGAAAAACTAGTGTAAACTGTTCTAGCAAACTACTCACATCCACATCATCCACAACCATCACCTGTTCCACTGCTCGTGGTTTCCCCACTATGTGCAAATCATACTGATGGGACCAGCCTAGGATAGGTAGCTCTTCACTGGCTACGTAAAGTTTCCCGTGAGCGTGACAATCCTGAAACTCAATCAGTGCACTGAAAAACCCCATCACTGTTATACTAGCCCCCTGGTATCCTTTCAACATGACATCCATGGAATTCAACACTCTACCCGGCCATACCAAATCAGACAAATGTTTGGGAACAATGGTATAATTAGAACCGGAATCAACCATCAAAGCCAAGTTCTTGTCATTCACACAGAAGTTGGCTTTGGGACGTGATCTTCTTTTGGATTCTTCGGACATGACATCTGCGACTCCTTTTGAGTTTATCATAAGAACTCTGTGATCCATGACTTCTCCAGAGCCCTTAATTAAAGCAATACTTTTTTTGGTCGCCTTGCACACACGAGCAAAATGACCCTTCCTTCCGCAACTACGGCAATCTTTTCCAATCGCAAAGCAAGACTTTGAGTCCCCTAAGTGAAAATTGCTGCCACATTTGTAACAAAATCATGTTGCAGTTATGTTCTGTGCAGGATAAAAACCGGCAGACCCTGTGGATCTATAACTACCACTTTCAGTTAAAAGTCGCAGCCGAAACACCTAGTTTCTTCTTTACTAGTGTTACTAACTCCGAATCACTATCTACTTCCGTTATATCAGCGGTACTTCTACCACTCAATTTCTGCATCTCTTTCATACATTTGTCTGATACTTTGGCAATTTTGGTGGCATCCTTTAAAGTTGGGTTACGAGCTGCCCAAAGATGTTCTTACATTTTCTTATTGTTGCACTGAACAATTGATTGATCCCTAATAAGATCCTCTGTCATTGGGCCAAATTTGCACTTCATGGCCAGCTCCCTTAATCTAGCCACAAATACATCCACCAATTTATTGGACCTCTGCGGCTGAGTATAACATTTGTGGCACTGCATCACAATATTCAAAGTGTTGGCAAAGCGCTTCTGTAGGCGCAACTTTGCTTCTTTGTAAACATCCTCCATTACGTCACCATTTTGCTCAAAGACTTGTGGTGAGTATTTATAAATATGTTGGCCGTCAGTGCCCAGACACACAGTTAATAATGCTCTCTTCCTGAGTGGCAAAAACGTGATCCTCCTAAAGCCACCAAATAATTCTCAAATGTTTTCACCCTTTCTTCCCATTCAATGGGTGGTTCACCCTGCTGCATTACAAATGATGGAGGCACTACCACAGATTGGCTGATACTCATGGTGGTTGGAATAGAGAATGAAAGTCTTGAGTTCTTTTTCCTATTTTTTTAAAAACGGAAATGGACAACTTTAACTACAAATTCAGGAACATAGTTGGAAAGTGAGATCCTGCAATTGATGAAAGTGGTTAAATCAGGGTCCTCTTTGGACCCAGTTCCCTCTACATTTTTGCGGTTAGGGAAGGAGATTATTGCTCTGGTTTTTACTGCATGACTGAATATGTCCTTCAGCTCAGGGCAGGTCCCCAGCAATTGGAAACACGCTATGGTGGTACCTTTCCTGAAGAAACCTTTGTTAGACCCCCCCCCCCCCAGAAAATTTGAGACTAATCTCTCTGCTCCCCTTCGTTGCAAAAATTGCGGAGGAACATATTAACCGCCAACTGTCCATGTTCTTGGAAGAAAGCTGGGTACTCCACGACACCAAGTGTGGCTTTAGGCAACTTCATAGTATGGAATCGGCCTTTCTCCTGGCAGCGGAGGCGTTGAGAACCACAGCAGATGAAGGAAGGACAGCTGCAATGATCCTACTTGATTTGAGCTCTGCGTTCGACACAGTCTTCCAAGGCCTGTTATTGGAGAGGCTGGGGTCAGCGGCGGTATTTGGGAGTGGTTGAAAAATTTCCTGCAGAACAGATCATTCCAGGTCATACAACATGCTTTTAAATCTATAGTTTGCCCTCTGTCACAGGGGGTGCTGCAGGGTTCGGCTCTTATCCCGACCCTATTTAATATCTACATGCGCTCCCTGGCAGATATTGTATTAAGGCATGGGGTAAAACTGGTGTCATATGCTGATGACACTCAGTTGATTGTTACTCTGGAGCAAAAGGAATCTGGAATGGCATCTGATTTTAAAATCTGTTTGGGTGCACTAGCTGACTGGATGAAACACAGTTGTCTTCAGTTGAATGCGGGGAAGACTGAGGTGTTGGTAATTGGTAAACAGCCCTCACTCTGGTCTTCGCTATGGTGGCCAGAGGAACTGGGACTTACTCCGGTCCCGAAAGCTAAGGTAAAAAAATTGGGGATGTGGTTTGACGACATTCTGTCCTTTTCAGAGCAGATATACGCGTTAGCTGGAGCCTGCTTTGGCATTCTTAAAATGCTACGAAAAATCTTGGACCTACTTCCACTTGATAAAAAAGAACCATTGTACAGGCCCTTGTTACTTCATGCCTTGACTATTGTAACATACTGTATCTAGGGGTGACTGCCAGAAATGTGAATATTTTGCAGAAGGTTCAGAATGCGGTAGCTCGGCTGATTGTGAATAGTCCCAGACGGGCATCAGTGGGGGAACATTGATGAAACTAAATTGGCTCCCTATAAAGGCCAGGGTGACTTTTATGGCCCTATGCTTTGGACAAAGGATCCTTAATCAAAAGGAGCCGAGATTTTTGCTCCCTCTTCTTACTGCATATCGACCTGCCCAAAACCTGAGATCGCTGGGCACAGCCAAAGTGACTGTGCCCAGGGTAGGAATGGCTCGTGTGGAAGGAAGATCCTTTGGCTTTTTGGCGACTAAGACATGGAATGATCTGCCTTTGGATCTACGGATGTGTGTATCGGAAACTATGTTAAGGAAAAAAATAAAAACCTGGCTTTTTCGACACTCGCACGGACGACGAAAGTAGTGTCTCTTTTGATGGCCTGGCAGTCAGTGGCATAGTTAGGCTGCTAGCTTAGGTCAGTTGTTAGAGGTCTGACGGTATTCTAGTGCGGGGACACTCCGGTTGGAGTAACCAGGCACTTTATAAGCTAAATAATAATAATAATGTAGCTCCACAACAAACCGTTAGATGGCAGTGTATAGACATCCCCAGTTCTCTGATGCAGTCTCTATGGTACTGTATACTCTTGAGTTGATTCACTGCAGGAGGCATGACCAAGAGGATAACTGGGTGACCATGCCTCAAAGAAGACTCACAGTAGGCAACCTTCATCGTTCATACATGTGAGAAGTTCCCACATCAAATGCATTAGGTATGGGCAGCATAAACTGCACTTGTAAGAAATGTATGCGCATGGCCACGAGCTGACAGTGCAGCGGCTTGAGCATGTAATTAGAATGTTATTTCTAAAGACAGTGGTCCCTAAACAGTGTAGAATAAGTGTTAAAGTAAATATAGACTAAATAGTTTCTATATTCTCTGTCCAGCCGGACAGAATTTAATATATGATATATAAATTAGTAGTCAGTATCTATACAGATTCAAGTGGGACACAAACTGCGTCCTACTACCACATTTAAACAATTTGACATACAGAAGGGAGTTCAGGCAAGGGAAGAGGGTCTGCGTACAATAACGTTTTGCAGACTGATAGATCAAGAGTACACTATTGCAATATTTTACTTGATGCCCACCCACCTTTGAATGTCAGGCTTGCTTGGCAAATCAATAAGACTTCTAAACGTTTTAAGAGTTTTCCTTTAATAATGAATAAAAAACGGTGATTTTTGTACATATACTGTAGACATTGTGCTGAAAATTGCACTATTATATATCATATTTTAATAGACTTTTAAAGGGGGGACGGGCCACACCTTCGAGTCCCCCTTGGAAATGGCTAGCATCATCGGTTCACTCGCTTCCATTCCAAAAATGTGTTAATCGATCTTACACCCCACCACTTTCAAACTCTACCAGTCAACCACTGGTTTACTTACTGGTTCAGGAATGAGACCGCAAGTGGAAGGCCATATGCAAGACTGTGAGACTATTTAAGCCCTGGGAAAAGGCCATATGAGTGGAAGTGGATAACATGATGTTTGTTTTCCTGAGACAAAGATGGATGGTGGACATCCAAGCTTTTGTGGGCTGGAGTTAAGTTTATATCAGGTTGCAATTAAATTGGAGTCAACCAAATCTTTGCCAGGTCCAAAACAATCAACATACATTTCACACTATGGGCAGCTACAAGACCTGTTGGGGGAGTCATATTAAAAAGTAGGACCCAAGAAGGCTGAGCTCTGGGTACACAGCATGGTATAGACAGAGAAGAAGAAACAACCTATACAATGGGCCTGTGGTGGTGTACTGTAAGCACATTACATCCATCACTTTGACGTGATCTCTCTTCTATACCACCCTTTCAAATGGCTCATTTAAATTTGTCTGACATGATCTTCTCCACATGACTCTTATTTCTGGTATAAGTGATTTCATGACTTCTCCAGCGGAATTGAATCCGTCTCGGAGTCTTGTAGTGATCAGCCTCCTGCAGATTTTAGAATGTCTGGCCATATGTGACTTCTTTTTGTTATGTAGAATCTTCCCTTTCTCGAATTCCATTTCCTGACCTACCAAATAGCAACATTCACTTGAATGTAAACACATTTAATCTAGATTTCAATTCATCACATGTACTTTTGTCTAGAACAATCTTTCTTATAACACAGACAATACTATCCTATCCGTCCTGTAATTTATGCCTCCACAGACCATCTGTCATGCGCTTTCGGTGTTCTTCGCGTTGAATAATAAAAGGTTCAGCAATTCTGCTTTTTTATCATCTTTTATGAATTATGACCTCCATGCTTCAGCTTGCCATTTCTACCCATTTACTTCTTCCTTTCGCCCAACAGCCCAGAGAAAAGTTTTGTATCCTATATTCTCCTGTATGTCTTACATATTTAGAACTTTTCTAGGCTTTTTGTACCCTTTTTCCTGAGTGCCCATTCTGCTCCTTCCAGCCTTTAAAAAAAATCAATGCTGTGAATCTGTATACCTCTAATATTATGACCTTTTTGATTTGCAGTTTCTGCCACCTTAGCATAATAACTTTTACATGCTTTTACCTTTGAATGTTCTTATACTGCGACTTTGTTTGAGTTCCCCTGCTACGCCCTGTATAACACTGTTCCCATTTGTTACACTGAGCTGAATTGGTCTTTTTGTCAGTGTGCTGTTCTCATTGTTATTGATTTTCCGACAGGCTCATCTCTGAGAGTAGTTGCATTGCTTCTGTCTGAATCCTATAACTCAGTATTTTTGCATCCAGATGTGGCGAGGGAGAGGAACCTATTTTGTAATGTTCTGAGGCTTTGTGCAACTGCCACAGTCACTGCTAAGGGTGCCAAAAGAAGCCAAGGGTCGCATCTCGTTTGCATGGCTGGGAAAATGCATCTCCTGGGGTTGGGAATGTTGACATTTCTTTTCATTCTGTCCTTTCATTGTTGTGTTTTTAAGACCGGATCATTTACAAAGAAAGTTGCTGTTACTCAGTTGACTCACAGGTCAAAGGACTTTTGCACAGTGTATAGAAAACAATCACACTTGGACCTGTAGAAAATCAACCGTTCATAATTCTAATTCACAAGTTATTTCCACGACTACTGCTATGTAGTTTTATGTGTACTTTTTTCTGTTCGATCTATCTTTTCGAGCCTGGGGTTTTGGAGTGCTTATAACATTTTACATTTTGTATTATAACAGTCAAAGTATATGCATGCCTTGTACAGCTGTTCTGCACAGGTCCTTAGTTTCTTTTCTCCTCCTGGGACAGCCTTCAAGCAGTGGTCGTGCAGCGGAGCTCCTTGCAAAAGAGAGTGGATCCGTCCCCGGATTCATTGGTTTTGGTCCTGCTCAGAATGACTTGGGTTATGTTCCCGCAGTGCAAGGTGCAGAAGAAATTGACAGCCTAGTGGATGCAGATTTTCGAATGGTCCTACGAAAACTCTCCAAAAGAGATGTCACAACAAAGTTAAAGGTAAGGTACTTTCTTATTCAGAAACATTTTTTGTTAATCTACTTCAAAATGAAAGATTCGAATTTTGGACTATTCTGTACAGGTGGAAATAAGGAGTAATAACGCTGTTTTTAATCAAATTGGTCGCTATGTATCTTAAAAAAATCTTTTTGGTCTGTGTGTTCTGAGGTACATCAAATAGTATCTTCTCATTCTTGTATATCCAATCACTGCCTCTACACACTGATACACTGTTTGCTGCGTCCATTAAAATGCTCATGCATCATTTGTCATTACAGCTCAACATTCACTTGGATCCTACATAGCAAGGAGTCTTTGGGAATGCTTTTGAATCAAGCATTATTAGTTTCTTCCTGACTCTCTAGTCTGAATGCCTTGACCTATTTGACACTATTTGTCACAGATCAAAGCCATATGCTGTACTTTTAGAAGGCCTGATGCTTTAATCAGTAAAGTCTATGAAATTACAGCATGCCCTAAATCTTTAAAATAATACCTTGATAGTGTGAATTCTTGGCTTTATAGTCTCTCTCTCGACAACCTATGGGTTTCAGGTATACTGCAAAGAAGAAATTAGAATTAATCTGTTCTGATGTCTGAACAGTACCTTTTTCAATTCCTTTCTTTACACCAAGGTCTCCCTATACACACCATTTCCTCCTTTATCTTGCATGTCTGCAAAGAAGGTGAAATTCAGCTCTCTTCCTGTCTCTTCCATGCCTTCTCGTTGGCTGAAAGCTATTTCTGGAGGAAGGCCTTCCTTGTAACACCACCCTTTAGCTCCACCCCATTACATAATTCAGCGACGGTGGAAGTGGGTTTTTCTTTTCCTTCCCCTCTGGGATTTGATTTGTGGCTGTAATTTGACCTAATTTCGCCCCCTTAAATCGTAGCCCCCTCATCTTCTTCACTAGGATCTAGGGAGAGAACTAAATGGCGCTCGTCATGCAGTGGAGGTTACACTGTGCTTTCCCCAGATTTGTTCAGGTATGAAGTGACATGTCTGCTGCAATGCAGTAGGCCAGAGCCCTGCTCTTTTTAATGCCACGACTGTCATGCCATGGTAGCCAGTACAGTGTGGGTTGACATTGCGTTCCTCACATTTGCACTAATGGCAATGGTTCCACCCGTGAACTTTAGAGAACTCCTCGTCACTTTTGTGTGTAAGGGTGCACCCAACTATGGTTGTCATTCTACCTAGAACATAGTCAAGCGAGATCTGATTGTTACAAAACGTGTTGAGCGAGAATGGATGATGATGGGCATAGTTGTCAGGTTGACTGTGAGAGAACCATTTAAAGCCCTGACAACCCAAATCATGAGACATGGCCATAATCTGTGCCTGCCCGTCTTCTTCTGACCATTTCCAGGTCCCAATTCCAGTATCCAGAGTTGTCACATCTCACTTCCCCACAGACTGAAAATGCGGTTAGATCATGTGCTAATAAGCAAACCTGTTACCAGTCCTGGCCATTAAATCCCATGCCTATTTCTCTCTCCCATCCCCTCTGTATTGGTGGGGAATATAGTCTTTGTTAAACTTTAGAACTGTACTATGACATCTGGAGCATAAGCATCCCATTCGTTTTTGTACTGTATTTGATCTAGTTGTTTGTTAAGAAATTTATCGTGAATTTTAGTATGAGAAGGGGGTCATTATGGTTCTTGAGTATCTGTTGTTGGTAATGCTGAATCAAAGCTATTTGTAAACGTTTGCGCTACGGAACCAAGCTTTAAAATATTTTTAACTGCTCTTTTTCAGTGAACATGGCGAAGTGTTTATGTCCACTTTTTCCATTTTTGATAGCGTTGTTGCCTTTAACTTTACTGTTGCATTTGATTGACACAATAAGATGCGATTTTTGTTTGTGCCTGTAGTGCATAGCTGTGTTTGAATTTGTCTGTCTGAGGGCAAGTTATTTCAGAGGTGAAGTGTCATTACTGCGAATCAGCTGTCACTGCTGCACTTGCTCCTGCTTCTAGGTGCATCTAGTAGGTTGTTTGCTGTTGAATGTAGAGAGCAGAATGGTTGTTTTTTTAAAAAAATCATTTGTTGAGTGTATTTGGAGGCAGAGGTAATCCCATAAAGCTGTTTGTAGGGGACGCCCGCAATATTAAGCTTGAGTCTTGCTTCCACAGGGAGCAAGCGAGGGCTTTGTGCAAGGGATGGACTGATGTTTTTTGCAGTCCAAAGACGAAGCAGCCTGTTGCATGTTGGTATTTTTGTAGTTTTTGTATTCTGGTGTGGAGAGAGAAGAGTGTATAGAACATTGCTACAGTCAATGTGCATTTTGATAAGTGCTCCTACTGCCACTGCATGCTTTTCTGATATGATCAGTGCCCTTCTGACAAGTCTATATTGGTAGAAGGCAGACTTTACTACGGTTCTCATCTGAGTTTAGGCAGTAATTAGTGTCCCATTTGACTCCCAGGTGTTTAGGTCTCACTGAGTCAGCGCATGCGCTGCTCGGAGAGACATTTAGTAGGTGAATTTTCAAAGTGCTACAGGCTGGCCTAGAACTTCCGTTCAGGCGAGCTTGCATGCACCCAGCCGCCATCTGTCTTTCACGGGTCATTAGCACCACTCGGCTGCACGTGTTGTGTCTCCTGCCATGTCTGCTTTTGACCCTCATGATCACTTTCCCTTTCGCGGTCTTACAGCCATGATGCACGCCCCGCTTTTCCCTTAAGTGCTTACACATGTTCTGCACTAGCCTTCTTAGAATGCAGTGTAGGCCACGTTCTGCATTCTACCTCGCCATACATCCAACGTAGCCCACCTTTTGCACATTTCTTCCTCTGACATGCAAGGTATCTGCTCTTTGCACACAGCTTCCTCTGAAACTACTTGCTGCTGAGATGCACAGCCAGCCCCACGCTCCCATATCTGTAGTGAACCATCTAGAGGCACCTTTCTTTGACACTTGTCGTTTCAGTGATGACAGCTCCTCACTCCCTTCAGTGCTGGACAGCCTTTCTAAATACCCATTTGTAGCTCCTTCCTTCTGTTGCCTTCCTCCCTCCCCGCCCACTACTTGCTGCTGTTCTTCACACCATCTGTACATGCCCTTGTTAACCATGGGTTTTAAGGCTGCAATTGTTACCATTTGTACAACTAGTCCATAGAAATAATAAAAATGTGTGTAAATGGATAACTGTTAACACCGGTGATTGCGTTCTTCCGACATGTTCCATGTCCTCAGCGTAAAAGGAAAATGCACTGTTCACCCTTCAGATGTCTCTCTGCTACTCTACTTGCTATTCAAGCTGAAGGTTGTTGGGTTTTACTAAACTGAACACGATCACAACACACACAGCAAACACAGTAACTATGAAGAGATTAAGGAATCCAGCAAGGCATATGTTAAAATGCATAGAGAGGTACTTGACATGAAAAACAAATATCGGCGTTCCGAACACCCTGAAACACAGACCTGCTCCCACCTGAAACATGAAGCGCGTGATAGGTTTTTGCTTGAGGAAAAAGGCTAGCATTTTTTTATCATCCTTTTTTTTATGTCCACCTACCTTATGTCACCAATATGTAAAATGTATATACAGTGGGTTTGGGTTCTGTTCATGGACAATTTCTCGCTCACCTCCTGCTGTCGGTTTTTGGGCATATGATTCCACCTCCTGTGGAGTGCGTGCATTGCAATAAAGGGACTATTTTGCATCATAAAAAAACACTTAACCATCAAGCTTGTTGTCATTTTCACTTTTTTAACTCGTGCATGCAATACAATTACCAATACCACCAGTGTTATTACCAATAATACCAATACAACCACTACTACCAGCACTAATACTGCCACCAATACCGCCACAAATATCACATCATTACTACCACACTTCCACCAATAATACCACACCACCTATACCACAACCACTAGTGCCACTACTGCCACAGTTCCACCACCAATATCATCACCCCCACCACCATCAGCATAACAAATATTAAACCACCGCACTACTACACCCACCAATCCCACACCACTGTAAATTGTAAATTGTAAATTGATACTTGTATAGCGCACTACTCACCCGCAAGGGTCTCAAGGCACTTGTACAAATACCACTGTGGAACCCATCCTGGCTTTCCCTGTGAGGCGTCCACTCCTGGGCACCCCCAAGGTGGAGGCCAGGCATCCTTAGCGTTGTGGGGGCCGTTGTGGAGATTAAGCAAGCTATTGCCCAGAGTTGCAGAGTGGGACTCCATGATTGGAATAGGCACCGAGGCGAGAATTATCAGGTCTGTGGAATTTTGAGCCCAAGACCCCCCAAGGCGGGGAATTGAACCCTGGTCCCGGGCTAGACCTCTGCATCAGGGTCTGCCGCTCTAATCATTGAGCCACACTTCTCCACATACAAATACCACAAACACTAACACGGATACCACGCCACCACCCAACTACATCTTATGCAACTTACACCCTTTGACCTCTGCACTACCCACATTCTATACAATCACCTCCATATCTAACATCCTATATTACCAACATACTACAATAGAACTGCATCACATAAACCTACGTTCTACACATCCCCTACATTACACTGAAGACCTCTCACAGCCATACACACTTCACAGACACCACTGCATACTATTGGTTTCGCCATCAACCACCAGGGCTGCAAGTAAGCATTCCCTGTTGATTTTTCCACTTTTCAGAAAAACTGAAAAAGGCACTGCTGCATCTGCCCTGTCAAAGGAGAATTGCATAGCGGATGCCAGGGCCCTGCGTGTGAGCAAGAAATGTTAGCACTTCTGTGATGAATTTTTCTGTATATGAGAGGGAAGCTTGTACTGGCGCTGCCTATGCTGTGCCGATTCTATGTGCAAGGGACATGTGGTCTCATGTTAGTTTTGTAACTTATCTGCATGCGAGGGAAGGTGGCGCTATTGCTTTCTATACTGTAACTGTTCTGTGTTTCTCTGTGAAGCTTAAGACATTCTTTTCACTGTAGAAAACTCATAACTACTGGCTTTGTCAAGTTTATTAGCACTTTGGTAGCATTAATTATGCAATACATAAATTGCAATTAGTGCTCCAGGTTTTGTGGTATTTATTTTTTGACATTTGCATCTGTATTTACCAATATTTATGTTTGCTAATTGTATCTGTTTATCCATATTTATTTGAGGTTTTGCAAAAAAAAATGAAACTGAAACTGGTGCATCGCCACGTTTATTTAATCAATAAATGTGTACTTCTACTTGGATGGCTGACACATTTCAATAATATGATTATCCATAGATCGTAAATCAATACACTGGTATAAAATATGTACATTTTATCATCAATGTTGTGCACAACCTTGTTTAAGCCTCTTTACTACAATTTACCCCTTTTGTAAATCTATTACTTGTCATTCGGCACTGCTATTGGCCTGGAAGTTGTGACTCACAGCATTTAGAACCACTCTAAAAGAAATCTGCTTGTATCTACATCTAAATATAAATATAGGGAGGAAAATAAGTTGTTTCATGTCTGTATTTATCGGTAAAAATCAGTGAAAACGGATATCAGGAGCTTTAATTGTAATATAAAGTTAATTGCAAATACAATACAATAAAAAATCACCCCAAAAACATCAAAATGCTCAAGTAACACCAAATTCGTAAGACATCTAAAAATATAAAATGGTAAATGAGTATTACAAAAGTAGAATAATGGTAACCACCATTAGTGGAGTTTACTATGAAATCCTCTAAAGTGGTGGTATTTTCACTAATATCCTGCATCATCCGACCTACCTCTTGGTTTCAGTAAGTGCAACGCTCTAGTCTTACATTTCAGAACTGAGTTGCATATCCTGTACATTTACCTAATGCAGCTAAATTGGGCGATGAGATGTTCTGTGTCTATTGTGTCTTTATTTCTGATATTACAGAGGTACGTTGGTGTTTTTCTAGGGAGAGGTAAAAGAAGTACATTTGTATGAACGCAAGCACCACCACAGTATCACTTAGGGCCACCACAGCATCGAGCATCGGCATAGCCAATAGGTCTCGCCTTTGGGACCTTTATAAGTATTTAGTTATGCAGCACAATATCCTTACTGCAACAACATAAACTGTTGCATGGCTAAACACTTATAAGGTCCCAAAGGCCAGACCTATCGGCTATGCCAATGCTTGTTGAAATGTGGTTGTGGGGCATTTTCCCCGCCAGGTGTCCCTGGCTGTAAAATTTAATTTTTGACCCATTCTATTCTGCTCTATTCTCCAGAACCTATAACGCGCATGACTACCCGTCTCAGTCTTCCCAGCGCTATCATAATGAGAGGAGTGAGTGAATTAAAGGAGATTAGGACAGAGTTAAGAGAAAAGATATGTCTTAAGTTTTTTTCTGAACCTTGCAAAATTGTCCTCCAATCACAGTCTGGTAGGTGGAGAGGTGCAAAGCCTAGGTTCAAGGTAGGCAAAAGACCTGCCACCACTGCTAGCTTTCTTAATTCTAGGGACAAAAAGCAGTCCACAATTGTTTGATCGCAAGTACCTATTGGCATGGTAGGGGATGGACATTTGCTGCAGGAACCATCAAGCTTGAAGCTGTTCTTTGACAAACAGATGTCAGTTGCCCCATGACAATTAGCTATAGTATTAATCTTTCTACTTCAGGATATGCATAAGTATATTTGTATGTCACATATATAGAATTGGAATTGGAGGTGGGTGGTGTGAAGCAGGTCTATAAAGGGTTTAGTTTGGATGGACATGGGTGGATCGCTACCTTTTATAATTGACTGAACTGATGGGGGATGGTAAATCAAATATACTCACTCCATGGCAGTTGTCAGTCAGTGTCTGGCATACTGGCCAGGGGCATGATGATGGAGTTTGCGATTTGGCATGAAAGCCCATTCTTAATCGTACCGTTGTAATCAGTTCTTTGGAGAATCTGTTCAGTCTTAGGGCCTGCTTACAGACTTTGCTCTACAGCTTGATCTAGATCGAAAATTTGGTATTGTTTACCGACAAGGGTTCCACATTTCATACAGTTCTTGTTTGGGTGTAGGTCAGTGACCTCAGTGGTTCCTGGAGTTGTCCCTGGTGTGTTTCAGGAAATGTAACTCCTTTGTACACCAGGAAGTATTTCTAATTTCTGTGATTTTAGGACATGAGTGGTCCATCTGGTCTCTTACTCTCTCTTTCTCTCGCTTTCTCTCTCTCTCGCTTTCTCTCTCTCGCTTTCTCTCTCTCTCGCTTTCTCTCTCTCTCGCTTTCTCTCGCTCTCGCTTTCTCTCGCTCTCTCTCTCTCTCGCTTTCTCTCTTTTTCTCTTTTTCTCTTTCTCTTCTCTCTCAGGAACCACAGTGTGGCCAATACTCTCCCATCCATGTGGTGGAAGACTTTCTCTGCACTGAGTGGCTGCCATCTCTAGAGTTTTGCTTTTGTTGTCGTCTCCTAAGAATGCACCAGTTATAAACGGTTTATATTGTCCATTTGTTTCATGAAGTTGGTTTCTTCTATTTGACCGAGATAGGTATGTTTAGTGTTTTATCTAGTGTGATACCCAGTAGTTCTGCCATAATGTTATTATAAAAAGTTAGAGATCAACCAGTAGGCGGGGTACTTTATAAGGTCTTTTTATGGATTAGGCAGTACTATCTTAGTAGGGGTTCCAGTCAATTAGATGGATCACCCTGATGGGCTTCTGTATTGCAGTAGTGGCACCAGGAATCCCAGATAGCTCTTGAGGAATTCAGGTATCTTTTTCTCTGGGACATGAGGATTTGACAAAGGTGGTTTCTTAATTCTATGTCAGAACTGGAGGCAAGGATTATGCCTTCTTTCTTCACTTTATTGTACATAGCAGCAAGAACGGATAACACAAGATTACATTTCCCATGATCCAAAGGGAAAGGGTAGTCAAAACAAAAACAGTGTTCTTAACCAATCAGAACCAAGAACAATGTCCAATCACTGTCGTCCAGCAGCTCTATAGCCTCTCGCCAGTCTCCTTTCCTCCTCTTTCTTCGCTGCTACGCAGCCAGATAAGTGCCCTTTAGTTTTTACTCTGCTGTGTGCTTTGTCTGTTTATTGTTGTAATGCTCTGTTTTAATGCTATGTTGCTCTGTTGGTAATGTGAGCACTTGCTACTCTTTATTTACGTGCTTTCTGCTCATGTTATGGTGATCAGCGGGGGTGTGCGCGCAACGCGTATTGGGCAGTCGTCCCCACAGGGACTACTGCCCTTGTCTGACAGGATTTTGGTGCGTGTCACCCGCGGTCCCTGTTTTGGCTTGTATGCGAGGACGGGCGATTTCTGTTTCGTGAGAGCGCCGCCTCGCTGGGTATTGCCTTAGATCCTCCCGGCGCTTGACTTGGTTGTTTTCTCCCTCGCCGCGGAGACGGTTTCCCCGTGTCTACGCAGCGTACTGCTGGCGTTGCGGTGACGACCTCCAACTGCCGTGCGTCGCCTCTGAAGTCGCGCCGCACCTCCGAAGCCTCTATGGAAACGGGCTGACGGCGCACCCGACTTCTGACAGGTGCTGGTCCGAGGGGAACGCCTGACATGGTCTGTAGCCGGCAGCGCTTCTATTTAAAGCGCTGTTGAGTATATTTTCTGGCACGCTTGGTTCTCTGTGAGGCCCATTTGAGCACCAAGTCTGTACTCCCCCATAGAACGCCTCTTTGAGGTCTTGTATCGGCCCTAAGGCCACATACCTAGGGGACTTCCCGAACCAGAGTGTTCCCCGAGGGGACACAGTGTGCACTTGATTCTTTTAGGCCAGCACTGGTCCCCTAGGGGCTATAACCCTGCAAATTGCGGTTTTCAACCGCCCAAACATATCTGCACTGACACCCAGTGGAATATATTTCTATATATATTCTCCCTAGAACAGGGGATATTTGGATATTTGGTTCAGTCTTTTTTCTATTGTCTACATATATGATGGAGTATTAAGACGATGAGTACCAGGAGGAGCAAGACCCCTTGGCAGACATGCCCTGGGGAGACGCCTTTTATGAGGCGGTTGACACTTCTATTTATAAGGCAGTAGAGTTGGTCATTTCGCCCCTTGAATAGGCTTTCAGGCCAGATTGAACAGGCTTTTGAACGCCTTGAGCGCAGTGTGGCGGTCCCCTCCCAAGCGCCGTCCACTTCCACCCAAGATCCCGGGTCTTCCCCTCCTGCCAAACGCCCTAGAGAACCGGGTGTGGATGTGGATGCCTTTGAATGTTTGAAGAAAACGTTCTTGGATAGTCAACCTTCAGGTTCTGCAGCGGTTCCTAAACCTCTGACTCCGGCACTCCCTCCGGCCCAGCCCAGTCCCTCGGGAGATCTGGATTCCACTTCCAGCCCGTCCAGTCCATGGCTCCCATCCCGCCCACCCAAAGATGCGCAGACTACCACCCCACCATCTGATATGCTAGACCCCAATGAAATTGTTCATCCCCGATCCTCTGAATGGTTCCCATCGGAGAAGGTGGCCTCGTATGTTGCAGAACACATACGCCGCCCTCTAGAAAAAGAGGCCCGCAACTGTGTCCCCGTCCCTCCTTGGAGGGAAAGGTGGCACTCGCTCCCAACACTGACCCTCGAATGTCAACATTTCTGCAGAAATTTATAAGAGATCGTAAAAAGGGCATAGATAGATCTTGGAGAGCGTGCCAGGATAAGCTCCTGGACGCCCTCGGGCCGGCCACCAAGATCTTAGACATGACCGAAGAGGCCAAGGCTTCTGGCTCGCTTATCTCCCCTGAGACTTTGTCTGGTTGGGCGCAGAGAGTAATAATTTTTCTAGGTAAAGCTAACTGCGCCCTCTCCACTGAGCGCCACCGGTCCCTCCTGATAAGGATCGATCCGAAACTAGGAGACCTATCGGATTCGGCGGCCGGCGCTGGCGCTCAAGGTGGATTATTTGGGGAGCCATTCATAAAAGAATTGGGTAAATTCGTAAATACATTTACATTTTTAGATAGGGCTTAATCTACCATCAAATAAGTATTCCTGCATGTTTTTCGGGGGCAGGTCGAGGCAGGGGGCGCTCGACTGGTCGTCAGAATCAGCAGACCAACCAAAGAGGCTCCGGAACCTACCAAGACAAATTCAAGTTTGGCAATTTCTACCCCACGTGTGGTCGACGTGGGAAAGGCAGAGGCTTCAGAACAGGAGCATCTAACCCTAACTCCGGTGAGTGTTCTCCCTTTTTCCCCTCAAAACATAGGGGGGCGGTTGGCAAGTTGTTACCAGGCCTGGCTAGCCATTACCCGGGATGCTTGGGTTCTACAAACCGTGAGGGGTTTCCATTTAGAGTTTGTCCGGGTCCCCGTGCAAAAGGTAGCACCACGTCCCATTCACTTTTCAGCCCAAGATGCGTCCCTGGTGGACGAGGAAGTTTCCTCTCTCCTCTACAAGGGAGCCATCGTTCCCGCGTCGCGTCACCCCAAGGGTTTTCTCAGCAATATCTTCTTGGTCGACAAGACTGATGGCGGCAAGAGGCCAGTGATCAACCTGAGCGAATTCAACGAATGGTTGGTATACCGCCATTTCAAAATGGAGGGCATTCACCTCCTGCGAGGCGTTCTTCGTCCTTCAGATTAGATGGTCCGCTTGGACCTCTCAGACGCTTACTGGGTGATTCCGATCTTTCCGCCCCACCGCCGCTTCCTCCAGTTCCTTTGACGGTAACAGATTTTCGAGTTCACGGCTCTCCCTTTCGGGCTTTCTTCGGCACCCTGGTACTTCACCAAGGTGCTCAAGCCAGCGGTGGAATTCCTGAGAGCTCTGGGGTCAGGATGATTGTTTATCTAGACGATATTCTTCTGATGTCCTCTTGCCCCGTCAATTGTTGGAACATCTTCAGATGGCTATGACCCTCCTGCAGGATCTTGGCTTTGTAATCAACGAGAAGAAATCGTTGTTACTTCCAACCCAATCGATTACATTCTTGGCATTCGTCATTGACTCCGTCTCCACTTCACTCTCAGCCTCCCAACCAGGAAAGTGACAAAAATTTGTCACGAGTTGCGTCACGTCACGGCCAGTCCAAGCAACAGGTTTCCCTGCGACAGCTGACGTGTGTGGTCGGTCTTCTGTCAGCCTCGATTCAAGCCGTTTTCCCGGGCCCTCTGCACTACCGGGCCCTCCAACGCCTCAAGGCTTTCTTTCTCCGGAAAGGTTACCCTTACTCGCACAAGGTGGACTTGTCTGCCGAGGCCAAGACAGAAATCCAGTGGTGGTTGTAACATATGGAGGCCTGGAACGGCAGGGCGATCTTCGGGTCGGCTCCGGACCTTGTCATAGAGTCAGACGCCAGGAGACTTGGTTGGGGCGCCCGATGCGGCAGCCTCTCTACGGGAGAATTGTGGTCTCCCGAAGAACAGAAGTTACATATAAACTGTTTGGAACTCCTGGCACGTTCCTTCTCCGTTCGGTGTTGGACGAAAGAGTCGGTGCAGTCTTGAGTCCTCTTAAAAATGGACAACGTATCAGCAGTCCGTTACATAAATCACATTGGGGGCACCAGGTCGAAGGCTCTTTCAACCCTTGCGGCGAGCTTCTGGCAGTATTGCCTGGACAGTCAGGTCTCGGTGACGGCGGAGTATCTGCCAAGTCGGGACAATGTAACGGCGGATTATCATTACCGTCATTTCAGGGACTCCAGTCTGTGGAAACTGGACCAGGAGGTCTTTGCGTCCCTCCACGACTTGTGGGGACCTTGCACAATCGACCTCTTTGCCTCCAGGCTGGACAACCAGCTCCCGATATTTTGCAGTTGGAGGCCGGACCCTCTAGCGGTGGCCACGGATGCCTTTCTCCAGGATTGGAGCATGAAACGGGGGTATGCCTTTCCCCCCATTCGCGATGATCACACGGACAACTGCTCAAGTCCGCAGGCAGTCTGCAGACATGATCCTAGTCACTCCGCTCGTCTCAAGTGTGGTTTCCGGTTCTTCTGGAACTTTCTTGGGATTTTCCAATCCTACTTCCCCGGTTTCCTACTCTTCTGACAGACCCGAACGGAGTCCCTCATCCACTGGTAGTGATGAGCTCATTGTCGCTCATGGCGTGGAGGATTTCAGGGGCAGATGGCAAACCCCTGGACTTTCGAGAGAAGCTGAAATCCTCATCTCTGAGGCTTGGGCGGACAGTACCGTCAAGCGATACAGATCCGCTTGGGGCAGATGGTCCCGTTGGTGTGTGCGTCGTGGTGTTGATCCCTTGGCCGCGGAAGTGGGCCATGTGGTGAATTTTTTAGCCCATTTGGCCTTGAATGGTTTGGCTTATCGGTCGATTAATACCTTCAGATCAGCCATTTCCTCTGGTCGTGTCCCAGTCAATGGTTCCCCAGTGGGGGAGCATCCAAAAGTCTGCAGGCTGTTACGGGTATTCGTCTTTCTTTACCCCCACTTCAGCGCTATTCCGCGTTGTGGGACGTTAATTTGGTTTTGAATCTTTTCCTATCCTGGCAACCTAATGGGTTCCTGTCCAGGAAGAAATTGTCGGCTAAGCTAGCAATGCTCTTGTGCCTGATATCCTGTAGAAGGGTGTTGGATGTCCGTGCCCTAGACTTTACTGGTCGGGTCTATACTCCTAACGGGGTTACTTTCACTCTGCTCAGACGCACTAAGTGTCATACTAGGGTCATATCCTACCTGGAATTCCCCTAAGCTCTGTGTCGTTCGTTGCCTCAAGGACTATGAAGAGATGACAGAGGAGCTTCGTCCTCCGGGGGAAAGACAATTGCTGATTGCTTTGCGTAAGCCTTTCAAGGCAGTCTCTACTTCTACCATCGCCAGATGGGTTAGGTGGGTGATGCAGGAAGCAGGCATCAGTCTCAGTCAGTTTGGTGCGCACTCGGCAAAAGGTGCCATAGCTTCCAAAGCGTTCGTCTGGAAGATATACTCAATGCTGCTGACTTGGCTTCTGACTCCACCTTGAAGAGGTTCTACTTCAAACCCATTCTTGATATGGCTCATATGGTTGTGGGCAAGCTTTGAACAAGCATAATCCTCTCCTCCAGTCCTGACATTGAATGAAAAATGTCCTAGCTAACGTAACGGAAAGTTTCAATTCTATTAAGGACTCGGAAGCGAGGATTATCCCGCCCATTGCTCCTGGAAGAGTCCCCTCCCCGTACAGTAGTAAGTATCAACTTACGCTGACTTACCGTTTTGATGGTTGATGTTCATGTGCCAGTACTTACGTCACGTTTTCCTTGTAGGGTGATGGGGTAGTACCTCCGGTAACTCCTTTCTGATCTTTTCAGGTTCGGATTCCAACCAACAGGATGCGTGAAGAGCAAGTTTGGGGCTGTCTTCGCGCTTCGAAAGAGGAGGAAAGGACACTGGCGAGAGGCTATAGAGCTGCTGGACGACAGTGATTGGACATTGTTCTTGGTTCTGATTGGTTAAGAACACTGTTTTTGTTTTGACTACCCTTTCCCTTTGGATCATGGGAAGTGTAGTCTTGTGTTATCCTTTCTTGCTGCTATGTACAATAAAGTGAAGAAAGAAGGCATAATCCTTGCCTCCGAGTCCTTAATAGAATTGAAACTTTCCGTTACGTTAGCTAGGACATTTTTCATTATCGCCCTTGTTTTCCCTATTGTAAATTTTTCATTGGGGTTTTCTATGCAGTGCTTTGGACATTTCTGTCTGGGATTATGTAGCAAAAAACTTTTTTCACTTTTATAGCATATCTAAACACTGCCTCAGAGTTGTATCATTGTTCATGGGGTCTCTTAAAAAGAAATTTCTGGTCTGGGCTCACTTGGACGTGTGACAGTTGTCTTGGAAATCTTTCAGGTGTCCTAAACCATTGTAGGCCTTTCTTTCTAATTCGAATATCTAAGACTGTAGGTGCCTATTTGCCATATTCTTAGTGTTGCTTTTTAAAGGTCCTATTGTTGTGTAGTTCCTATATTCCCAATAGGCTCTGCACATTGGAATAATATATCCTATAAATTTGACGTAGGACTTAGGTCAGTAGGTCTCTATCGAATATACTAAACTTAATTATGAGTGCCAGCTAGCTCAGAGGTCACTAGAAACTTTTTCGAATTCACAAGAAGGGATTCGTTTCTGACAACCACACAAACATGACAACTTTGTTTCCCTAGGACTGGAATAACTATCTTCAGAGTCGTGGAAACAATAGATAAGTATTTCACTTAGTCAATCGTGCATGCTTCGTTTCTACAGAGTTGCAGAGAAATAGTGAGACGGGCGTTTTCAATAAAAAGGGTTTATTGAACAGTCTTCTTTCTCATGCAAGAGAGGTGAACTGCTACAATCGTTAGACAGAATGCAAAGTATAATGCGTACAGCGAGAATAGTATTATAAAATAATACTGTAAGAGCATTGTATGGTTTCTAAGCCATATAAAAATGCATACATAAATACACTGGCTAAAATGCTAAACTGGTGCTTTTAAAATACGCCTACCCCAATGTACCTAACCTAAGTCTAGTACGAGGGATGAAGTAAGTATGGTCTTTTGAATAGGTTTAGTTTTTGCCACGAATCTACCAAAGGTTTCTCTAGGTTCTAAACAGCTCCACACCTTAGAATGAAGGAGGTCTGGTATCTCTGTCTCGGGACTCGATTTCCCAACACCCCACAAGGGGCGTCAGAAACACTGGAACTGGATTTCTCAGCAGAGGAGGGCAGCTTCCTGATCAGTGCGTCAGCTGGAGAGTCGGCTTCCTTCGGCACTTGCTGTAGCGAGCTGTGTTGGGCAAGTAGGTTGTCAAACTGCTCCGAACCACCGTGCTTTGTTATAGCAAATGAAGGTATATTTATACCTTGAAGGTGTTTAGGAATGCCATCTTTGACATAAAGTCAGGCATATGAACGTCATGAATGAACTCCTGGGGAATAGTTGTTTATTGTAAAACTAACTGAGTTCTTGGAGAAATCAATATTCAAGCAAGGGGAAGTCCCTAACGGCTTAAGCTGGTTTTCCAAGAAATCGTTGTGACGTTTGGTGAACGGATGGAAGTAGCGATGCCTGTATTTGGGTAGCATGGGCTATGCCTAAATAAGGGCTTGATTTCTATGCCTATATAAGGACAGTGTGATTTGTACCTATATAAGGGCATGAATCGGGAAAATCTATTCGGAATCTAAAATGATATACAACACTATTAGTTCCTTCTTGTTTTGTCTCCACCTGTAGGCCTGACTTTGCCTGTAAAAGATTAATTACAGATTCTGCTGGCAAATTCCTCAACACATTGGCATGTTCCCTTCATTTGGCATTCCTGCCATTTTCTTATAACATTCTGATAGTTAACATAGTGGGGCAAAGCAAAGCAGGGGAAGGATCTGTGTGTTAATACTTTTATCTACACAACATCTCTTAATTAAGAAGTTACACCTGTGATCTCATCTTGTCTTAGCCTTGTCTGAGTGCTTTCTTCCACTGAAGTCATTGTCTCGTATCAGTATGATGTTCTGTTGGCCCTTTTTGGATTACTACCAGCCAGAAAACAAGGTGTACTGCCAGAAAACTCAGATCCAGTTTCTGGCACAACACTGTTTTGATTTGCGCCTATCAGATCATACAGAATCTTCCACATGGTAGTCCAACACCCGGCGCAGTCAAAACAGTTTAACACAGCACCTTTAGAAAATTGTATTATTTTACAAAGTGCAAGGACTCTCTCTCTTAGAATAAGGCTTGGAATTTTATGTTACACAATGCTCTCAAAGCTTTCCCAGATGCCAAATGCAAAAGATTCAAATATACAAAGAGATACATATATGTTTATATGCAAGCAATAATTACACACTTGGTAAATATAATGCATGAATAATACAGATGAATAAACAAGCAGCAAATCATATGAGATAAAACTCAAGCAAATATACTGGACGTCCTGCAAGAGATCAGAAAGCTATATATACATCAAATGAGTACTTTTGAGGTGCACCTTCACTCACTCACACATCACAAAGAAAACACACTCACTCACACATCAAATGATCACAGCCACTGGCTCACATCACAATGGCAATAATCAAAACTCAATACATCACCTGGTGCAAAACACCGCATCTCTGGGGAAGTACACAGTCGTGAGTGAGAGCCTCAGCAACCAGGGTTCACACTCGGAGATAGACGCGTCCGTCCTTGCTCGGATTCCAAACTCCCGGTTTCCAAGTCCACAACCCTCAGCTTTAAACACACTCGAAGGTTTGAGAAAGGCCTCCCCCTGGGCCAGAGGAATCTTACCACGACTGGCCAGGTTCCAAGCAAGCATTCCCATGGCAGGAGGGAGATCTCACGTCCCCTTCTTCAAAACTTGCATTTTCCAGCCTCCATCTTGACGAAGCTTACAAAAGCCTTTCAGAATACATAAACAATCCCTCACAAAAACTGAAAGACCTTTAACGTGAATAACCCAAGCAACTTGTAAGCACTGCTGTGCATGCAGAAAAGCTGAAGCAAGGCAAAGTCAGAAAACAAGATGACATGAGGCCATGTCAAAGCCAATAGTAAGCACTTATTAATTCTCATAACACAAACAACTTGCAAGCGCTGCTGTGCACGCAGAAAAACTGAAGCAAGGCAAAGTCAGGTAAAAGGATGACATGAGGCCATGTCAAAGCCAATAGTAAGCACTTCATAATTCTTATTAATGTACAACACCGAGCACATGTGTGCATCACTGCCCACAACCCTGCACTTCGAAACCAAAGAGTATGTTCCACATCTCTCTCTCCCTTTAATGCTTTCAAATGCACATCCCACAACCTCTGCTCTTGGCAAGGCTATTCTACTCTGTGACAGCTCTCACTGAAATACAGCAAGATTACAAGAAAGAAGAGAAACAGGCATATGCAGGCCCGTCGTACATCCAGGCTAGGATGAAATGACATACTAAAGTCAGTTAAAATAATGGTAGTCTAATGTCATCACAGCGTCTCAAACCACAAGAGTGCCTCTAGCACTACACACACTTGTCAACTTATTGGCACTTTTCTTTTATTAGGCATACTCGGTTTTCATCCCAAGTTTTCTAAAGCTTACAATGTTCCATGTTCTCAGTTTAATGATATGAAATTGGGGGGACGAAGGAGTGAAGGAACACATGGTGTCTCACAGCTATTGTGAATTGTTTTACTGGATATAAACACATTTCTGGTTGCTTGTCTCATATGTGTTGCCTTTGAAACTTGAAGTATAGAGTTTCTGTCCTTCTGCTGCATGCCTTTTGTTTGGGCTGTGAGATATGAGATCAGATCCACTCGATACTGATTTTTGAAGTTCACTCCTTTTGTCATTTAATTCTGTGAAGCTGTCCAGCGTCTTATTTTTCACTCCTC
Source organism: Lissotriton vulgaris (assembly GCF_964263255.1). Taxonomy (NCBI): domain Eukaryota; kingdom Metazoa; phylum Chordata; class Amphibia; order Caudata; family Salamandridae; genus Lissotriton; species Lissotriton vulgaris. The sequence goes on from NC_141696.1 coordinate 236,295,551, forward strand.
TCTACATTCAGTTCAATGATTGTGATAAAGGGTCCTCCCTATTTCATACTCTGTTCTCTATGCAAAACTGAGATTGTTCAGATTTAAAAGAAAAATGGTTGCCTGTTTGTTTGGTGCACATTAATGAGTAGGGGTTGGCACCTTTAGTTTAAGCCTGCCATTACATTAGCTCCTTTAGTATAGTGTTCCTTTGTCTATGATCTGCTATGACCGCAATTTATTTACTCTCACAAAATGTTAGCATAAAATTGGCACACCCCTCAAAGCCTGCAATCTGTTCTACTCTCAGTTACATAGATATTTGTTAACCATCCTTTCTCTAAATGTGTTTCTTCTGTCAGAGATCAGTGTGCTGCCTGCTTGATCACAAGCCACTGTACATTTTCATGAGGCTACCAATATTGTATTTCTCTTCCCATGGTTGTTCAGTTGGTTCCACTTAACCACATTCTAGCCTAGGTAACGCTAGGCCCCTCTAGAATTTGCCACTTGTATTGAGCATGTCAATGAACAAGTGTCTTGTAAAAAAACCTAAAAAAAAAATAGTTTTTAGGACGGTACATTGTAAGTACTGCTTCATGGTTCTATTAAACAATCAAAACAAACAGCCTAATCAAAATAATTTTCTAAAACCCAGCTCTTAACTTATCATCAATGCTCAGGTTTTGCCGGTTAGGTGCTGCTAAACATGTCAGCTGGCTCTTCTGAGCATTTTCTGCAGTTTTTTCAGATATCTGTTCGTGGTCCTCCGATCAATAAAACCATATTCTTGCTACGCTATGAAGCGACTTTAGTTTTTTTGTTGTGTACTCGTGTGGTTTATTTTATCATCCTTTGCAGCAGTAACCGTATTAGAGAATTCTCTACATTAAACCCCAGGGACTACTGTTTTACCCCAGGGACCACTGTCTTACATATACCAAGCTGCTGCTCGAACGTCATTCACAGGGGAGGGATCAGTGAAAAGGACGAGAACGTATGATTGGAAAAAGTGCTTTGTGGGGGCGGCGGTTCAGTGGGTTTGGGTGGGGGCAGGGGGTGCTTTTGATAAGTGTTTTGGGAACAAAGGGGGACTTAAGGGGCTTCTTTGCTGTCTCCTGGTTGGAACTAACGTGTTTAAACTGTAATCCTGTCTCAGCCCCTGATTCACTGTGTGGGAATGTCACGTACCTGTTTTTGGGATGGCTGGGCCCATGGGAACTTTTTTTTTTCTGGTAAATGAATCGGTAAAAACAAACCTCCCACCCAGAGCTGCTCTTGTCAGCATTTCTTTCCCCTCCTGTTAGCCCTTTTTCTGTGACATTAGTGAGTTCTGGCGCCAGCGGTTGTGAGAGGCAGAACGAGTGCAACTCATAACGCTTGTGCATGGTGGGTGGGTGGCGGGCACAGCCCATTCTGACCGAAATATCCACCCCAGCTGAGTGGCCACCAGTTACTGGAGCAGGAAAACGCAATTGTGTTAGGCTCGTCGTAAGGACGTTGCAGCCGGCCCGGCTCCAGGGGTGGGTGGGGGATGGAGGTTAAAAGATTTGGTGTCATTTTATACCTTTAAGGGATCATCGCAAAATGGGTTTTCGATAAATCACTGCTTAACATAATAGCACAATCTCAAAAGAACAATGGCAAAGCCAATAGGTCAGTATGACACGCTGGATCGATGGTCAACTTTTTAAAACATTTTTTTACTTCAAGCATAAAATAAATAGAATAAAAAATAAAGAAAGCATGCCACTGCCTACACGTAGCACCATATGCTTGCAATAAAAACATTACAAACAAACATTGGCATAGCCAATAGGTCTCGCCTTTGGGTCCTTATAAGTGTTTGGTTATCCAGCACAATGTCCTTGATGCAACAACATCAACTGTTGCATGGCTAAACACTTATAAGGTCCAAAAGGCGAGACCCAGTGGCTATGCCAATGCATGTTTGTTAATGTTCTCTAATGCTTCCAATACGTCTCTCTGACCTGAATGCATCTCAGTTATGGAACTCGCACCGTGATAATCCACCTTTCAGTTGGGCTAGTCCCGGTTAAGTTGGCCTTTTCCACACTTTGCCACAAAAGCACATTCCACCTCAAGTTCTTGGCAGCAAAGCCAGGGCTCTATTCAGGTCCTCACCTACCTTGTGCCCACGATGGTGTTCCCGTCTTTTTTCATTTCAAGACTCCCCTGGTGCCTGCAGATATCTTGCTCATGCTCTCGCTTATGAATCCTGAGATCTTGAAACCGGCACTGTTCGAAGGGCAAGTGGAGTCAGCCTTGGGGCTCAACAAAGCATGGCCATCATACCCACCATCTGCTATTTACTTTTTTTTTAACTGATATGAGGCAGTAAAAGTTCTATTCCTCTTCACCGCACTGCTTCTGCATATCGGCTCTATTTTTCTTTGCTACGATAAAGTAAAATATATGTGTGGTATTTGTCACATGAGGTCAGATGTATCTACTGTTAGTACTTTGTGAGGAGTAAATGAAGGTCAGATAGGTCTTGATAGGTTATACCATACAATCTGCAGAAGGTGTTCTTTCTTTTTCACATGGTTGTGTATTCTACTGACATAGTGCACATCTGCCCTGTTAGCATATACGTATACAATACTTAATTTCTTTTCGTTAAAATATTTTAACCCAAACACATCGAAAACGGAAATCGTCATTAGGAAAACAGTGGTGCATCCATGCTGGTTTTTTTCCTGATGGAGGTACACATTTCAGAGTGCAGGTACTTATAGTAACTTAAATGAAACCATTAGGTACATCTGGAATGAAAATCCAAAGGTTTTTTGGCAGAATTAATTGTAACACAATGTATTATTATATTTGGGTCTGATATATTTAATTCTGCATTAATGTGTTTTGTAGGCTATACAGGAGTTTGGTGCTATGTGTAAGGAAAGAGACAAGGATGTTGTTAAAGGTGTTCTTCCTTATTGGCCAAGAAATTACTGCAAAATCTCGCTTGTAAGTATCCATTTTCTGTCAATCAAAAGTGTATAATGTATTTTATATGAAATCATTTTATTATAATGACTGAAAGTGTCACCTTGACTTCCACAACATGTCAATGCGTGTATTGAGCCAGCAGAAGCACACTCAGCAGTAAAATCCTGTATACGAGAGAATAAAGCTGAAATGTTCTTGATGAAGGTTCACTATATTAAAAAGCTGGAGAGCCACATAAATTGGTTGACCTTTTTTTAAGCAAATCAGACTCATTGCTACCTCCCAATAAAATCTAGGACTAGTTTCTTGCCATACCAAGAGGTGAATCAGCTTGCTGACACTTTCTAAGTGCAGGTTTGCTATGCTGATTACATGCACAAAATTGAATAGCATCGGTATTTGATGTAAATGTATGCCTCTTTTATTTCACAGCTGCAAAGATTTATACTAGGAGGTTCAATTCAGAAGGAGATAATTGTGAAAAGCTGCCTTTCAATTATTGTACAAAGTTTTATAGAGACTTTACAGGGGTTTTATTGAGTCATCAAGCTTAACTGTGTATTAGAAGGTAGCCCAATGTGTATTTGAGTGAGAATACCCTGGCACTCTGTTGTAAAGGACTGTTTTTCAAGGGATAGGAAATTGCCTGGGCTGTTATTGTTAGAATGTGGCATGATTTCTCTAGGTTCTGTAGTCTCAATTCTTGTTTCTCATCATGAGAGTCCATTCTGGTGAAATTATCATTAATCGTTTTGGTAAGCTACAGTACATATGATAATAGTAGCCAGTTGTGATTCGCCAGTTTAAACAGTTCTTATAAGAGAATTACATTTTTTCATTCTGTGGTCTTTTTTACCTTGTTGGAATAGGAGCATGCATGTCATGGCATCCTACTTCTTGACGGAGGTTGAGTGTAGTGGTGTTTAACTGCTGAATGTATAAGCATTAACTGCCTGGATCTTTGGAGCTACTGGCATGATTGTTTAAAGATTCCTTAAACTGAAGATTGTTAATGATAATACTATTGTAAGTTTTGCAAGGGCTATTGAATCTATATAGAAATAACTGATGTGTAATGGCTTGCAATTTCATACCTCCACTGCAGTAAGCTTTGCTTTTGTACCATATGGAATTTCGTTTTCTTGCTGTCCACATGGTCTGGACAGTGCTACTGAAGTTGTGCGAATAACCAGATGATCTTCTTCGGATGATTCAGATACAGGACCTTTGTAAATGTGACACTTTAGAAAGATCTTGGATCGCAAGTGGTAGCTGTGTGGTGGATACATGACCCTATGGACAGTTTGGAGCAACTTTGTGCTTTTATGCTCCTCGGATCTTGACTTCCTAATTTCCTATAGTCCATCTCATGTCTTAGCTTGGCTGTCCATATCTTGCCCCCTTCTAATACTTATCTGTTCATTTTGTTTTGTGTTTTTTTTTTTGTGTTGAAGGTCAAATGTTTCAGACTGGCTTAAGTAGCTGCATGCTCACTTTCTCATCACATTTTCTATGGTGGTAACTTTTTGTTAGCACAGAGCTGCTTTTCGTTTTCAAGGTACTATTGATGAGCTGTTAAGTTCAGTATATCTGTGGCGGAGCTACGAGCTGCTGATGCTCCACAACAGTGCTACTAGCCCTTGCTCTGCTGCAGCTTCCTTAGGGCTTGCTTTTTTCACTATATGGACAATGGATGTTGCCCTCACCACCTAAATGTGAGGAAGAGCTGTGTTACTCTGCTAGGGAGTTGACTCAGATGTTTGGCGGCTGCATTTACATTATTGGCAGCAGCCGCCATCCTGGTAAGGCCCAGATGGAGGTGTGTCTTTCACCTCTTGCCTCCGACAGCCCACTGGACTGTGTCCTTGCTCAGCTGCGCCTGCGTTTGCTCTCCAGCAGTGTTACCCTAGGCAGGAGCACCCCTGTACCGGCCATTGAATACTTCTGAGCCTGTAGAATTTGAACAAGGCTTGGGAGAGCTTCATACTATGGGGTATCTGCCTGATTCCATCTTAGATCTGTTAACTCACACGTTGTAACACACAATATTAGCTCCCTTCACACGGTCACAAGGTGAGGAGTCGATGACACTTGGTGGCAGAAGAAACAAGCTGAAAACCACTGTAAACAGTGGATTTTCAGTGCATTTTCCTAGGCTTTGATCTGATCATGTTCATTAAGGACATCGGCACCAGCCTCAGCAAAGTTTTTTTCTTTTGAGGAGTAGGGTTGGGGGTGGGTCTGAGACAAAAGTTCCTTGAAAGTACTTCGAGAGCCCACCCTGTCCAATGCCCTGCCCCAATTTGATGAGTATTTTGTTTGAGTTGGCAAGTCTGCCACAAATAGCGAGGTGAGTCTTGTGGAGGTGGGTTAGGCTAGGAATTATTTTTTTTTACAGCATCCACACCAACCCCCCCCCCCCCCGCCCCCCCTCCCCAACTTGATGCAGCATATAACATATAATGGGTAAATAGCCTGTCTGGTAACCCATAGGGCGGAGCATGTTCCCATAAAACTTTGCACTACCACCCCACCCCTTGCTATCATAATTTGTAGACTCTTGATATAAGGTGCTGGTATCGTTAACACACTCCTGACCAATCCGAGAGGAGGAACGCTGGAAAGATCACTTAACAGCCTCCTGTAATGCCTTATCAAGTATCCCTCGCGCCGACCCTGGGATGGAGCTGTCCACCGGCTGAACTACTGCTTACTTCTTGGCTGCTGATTCAGGGCAATACCAACAGGGTACATTTCGCCTTCCAGTGGCTGGGGGTGTGCTGGCTTGTAAACGACAACCAGAACTTCACAATTGAACAACAGTGACCCGATGGGATCACTTATATTAAGGCTTTCTTTCTGAGAGACTGCCTTACGGAATAGGACCATAATGGCAGGTGTTCTCCTTTCCGCACTGTAACAGGGGGTGGAGACGTCATTATGCTGCCTTCTACTCTTATATGGTGTGCCACCCTCATACACTAAGGGCTCTTACGGAACAATGTGGCTTCAGTTACCAAGGCTCGGTTGGGGCAGGAATATGTACAGCACTGTATTCATCTCTGGGTTCAGGAGCTGTGAGTTGAACACAACCACCGTGTATGCACTTATTACAGCATGGGGATCTGCGAGGCTTACTGTACCTCGTAGTTTCTAGAAGCAAAAGCTGCATGCTAACAGCTGCTTTACTCTGAGCTTCCATCCCATACCCGGCGAATCACGGTGTTATGAGATCATTACCACAAGAATATTTAGAATCTCCCCCTTTAGCAATACTGCTTTTGTGAGTGGATTCTCCTTCAGTGTACAACCAGCACATACCATCCCACTTCAGTGAATTTCCCCTTACCCTCTTGTAGGGCAGAGTAAAGTCTATTTAAAAAGTTGGGCATTTACTTTTAAGTTTTACATGTCCTAGTTATTGGAAAAACTCACAAATTCGTTTTTCACTACTGTGAGGCCTAACTCTCCCATAGTATAACATTTGCTTACCTTATTATGTTTAATAAGTGATGAGGTTTATTTGGGTACAGGTAGAAATGTCATGTTTAGTGTCTGTGGAATTTTAATTTAAGACCCTCTTTCATGGTAAAGTCGGAATTTTAATCACAATTCTGAAAATGCTACTTTTAGGAAGTTGGCATTTTTTTCACTTTCTTATCCTAACCATTTGGTGTATGTAGCCTGTTTCCTGGGTGGCATGACTAGGTGTAGTTGGCAGTTGGCCTTTGTATAATTCTCCCTGACAGTAACAGGGACTAGGTATTGGCAGGATGGGAGAGGCGGAGCTCTGCACAACCACACTTGCAATTCCAAGAACTGTCTCAACAAAGAACCTCACACTGGCCTTTTTGGTGGGGGCCAAATACTGGAAGTTACTTTCACTTCAAAGCTGGCACTGGGTATTAAAACCGGACCCTCAGACCCACTCTTCAGTACACTCCTGAACCTGTAGATACTACAGAAGAAGGACTACTCTGCTGCCTGAAGCTTGTCCCTCTCGCTGAGAAGGAAGACTGGACCTGCTCTGGTTATCCCAGGCTGAGTGACTCCACTGCATAGCTACAAGCTTCGTCAGAACCAATGCTGAGTGATGCAAAACACAGCGAAGCCTCGCTGCACAGCAGCAAGCATCATCGAAACCAACGCCGGACATGAAGCTTTGCAAAGCAACACTGTGTGGACCACGAATGCAGGATATAAAATCCAATCCTCAGCGGGCCAAACTTGGTCATGTGCCCGGTAAGCACTCAATAGCGGTCGGACTGAACTGGTGACTTTTTCCCTGGCCAGCGCGACAAGACAGCCTCAGTTGGTTCTTTTCGCCTTTTAGTGCTACTGTTTTCTAAGCTTTTAAAGTACAGTATCTCCAGTTCTACTGATTAGATCTAGTTATTTAATTTATCCATTAAATGTAATCTATTTTTATAAATCGGTGTGGGATTTTGCTTGTGTTGTGTTTTCACTTTATACACTTTGCCTCTAAGTTATGCCTGATTACTTTTGTGTTAAGCTATTCGAGGATTAAGCACAGGCTAGTTTGGTGACTTTTTGTGGTTCACCATAATGAGGATTGTTCCTGTTGCTAGAGTAGGATTTGACACGCCTCAACGAACAACTCAACTTCTCACAATATGATATCCTGTAAACCAGTGGTTCATCAACCGATATTCTGAGAAGTAATCAGCCATCCTAGATCGGGTCATGTGACAAACTATCTCCTGAACGGACCCCGAAATAGATGCTCTCATGAAGGAAATTACAGACAAAAAATAAACAGTCCGCTGTGGATTTAAAAATGACTCGCTTAACAACAGAGATTAAATCGTTAAGGCAAGAGGTCTCCACTTTGCAGACTCAACTGGATAAAGTTGAAGAGAGACCTGACTGTGGAATCGCATTATGATTTTCTTCCTGACTGGGGCATAGATATCAAATTCCTACAACACAAGTTTACTGACCTAAAAGACAGACTGCGGTGTAACAATTTTTGGTTTTATGGCTTCCCAGAGGTGGCAGAGAATTGATTCCATGATTCCTCTATCTTCATCTCCTGGAGTTTCAAAGAGCCCACCACATTTGCTCCTGCTCCCAAAGAGGGGGGGGGTTGATTTGAAGCACTAGATCAGATTGGCAACACCAAGACGTAGACCAGCAGCCCATAACAATCGTAGAGACCGGTCGTTGCCGACAAGACAAGTGACCCGGGTCTCGGACTCTCCAGCACAAAATTGAAGGACAGCAGATAATTAGAAAAAAAAAATCAAAACCCATGATGGAACCCACCTCAGGGAGCCGAACTGGATGTAGGAGGTAGCCACGGGATCGGTGGGACAGAGGACCAGAAAATCGCTAACTCTCGCTCAGGTCATTGCGAAAAAGGCACTCGGGAACACAAAAAGGTAGCAGCGTCTCAGCTGTAACTTGCTGCTTTATCAGGGACGTCGACTCGGGCGCCCAGGAGATGGCTCTGGATGGGGACGGGAGGGCGGAAGACAGGGAAAAGCGCCGCACTCACCCGCAACTCATGAGGGACACAAGCTCAGGGACACAAGCCTGTAACGATTAACCCCATAGCTGCTATTAAACATTCCTCCCCAGTGCTGCGCTGTCCATTAGAACTAGTGCTGAATGGACGTTCAATGGTCGTGCGCAGCTCTGGGGAGGTAGTGCTGCCGTCGGCCAATGCACCGAGGCAGCACTTAAGGGGTTAAGCCATGTTAGTGTTGATGTGTATAGGTGTTTATATGTCTGCTGCTTATATGTATAATAATGTTGAGGTGCATGGGTGCCTCTATGCCTGTTGAGTTCTATGTATATTAGTGTTGGTGTGTATGAGTGCTTGTATGTATGTTGAATTCTATGTATGTATGTATGTATGTATGTATGTATGTATGTAAATGTATGTATGTATAATAGAATTTGTAAAGCGCAGCTATCACTCCGAAGAGCATCATGGCTCTATGGTGGGACAAAACAAAGCATTGCAGTAGAAGATCTGTCATGTGAGATGAGTGAGAGCACTAGGGCGCCTGGGGCTCTGAAAAGTACAAGTTTTCAAGTATTTCCTAAAAATTGGTTCTGAGAGTACTGGAGATGGATAGGTAGTAGATTCCAGGCTTTAGTCCCTAGGACTCCCACTGATTTGCCACCTTTAGTGCTGTAATTGAATCTGGGAGGTGTTAAGAGGTTGGCTGATGAGGATCTGAGATGTCGTTACATCACATATCGTTTGAACCTTGTCCTAAGATACTTAGGTCCTGATAGTCTGAAGGCTCTATAGGTGATTACCAAGATCTTGAAGAGAATTATTTTATATATGGGGAGCCATTGTAGGGATTTTAGGGCAGCGGAAGCTGAAGAGCCTCGAGGTAGTTTTAGTACTAGACGGGCAGCCGCATGTTCAACTATTTGTAGTTTCTTCAGAACAGACTTGATGGTCCCTGCATATAGGCTGTTAAAGTAGTCTAATCTAGACGTGACCAGGGCCACTGCAACTGCCTTTCTCGCAATGCATTGCAGTAGTTCAAAGAACTTTCTAGGAGACTTAATCAAGTGGAAGCATGTGCCGGCCACGGAGAGTGCTTGTTGACGGAAGGATAGAGAAGTATCAAATTGTATCCCCAAATTCCTCACTACATCCACTGTATTGGGTGGAGGGGTTATGTCATTAGCCCACCACAGGCTGGGCAAGAAGGTGTTGGCTTTTCCAAGCAGCGTGATCTCGTTTTTTGGGTGTTACACTTCAGATGGTTGGATTGCATCCAGTAAAACACAGCAGTGAGTCAGAGTTTGAGATTCTCTTCTGCACTTGTGGAGTTTTTATCTAGTATTAAAATGAACTGAGTATCATTGCATAGGAGATGGTTTCAATATTGAACAATGATATCAGATTTACTAGGGGAGCCATGTAGATGTTAAAAAATGTTGGGCTTAGTGCAGAGCCCTGCGGCATCCCTCAGGGTAAGGATTTCTCCCTGGATTGAATATGGGTGAGAGTGACTGTTTGTCTTCAATTGGATAAGAACTGTTTCAGCCAAGCTAGGGCTATATGGGAGATGCCATATGTTTGGAGACGGCCTCCCAGCATGTCATAGGAGACCGTATCAAATGCAGTTGATAGATCGAGTAGGATCACAGAGTTTTTCCCTTGTCTAAGGCAAATGTAAGAGTTTCACTGGTGTATAATAAACCGATTCCGTGGAGTGCATAGGCCTAAAGACTGATTGACTTGAGTGCAAAATATTGTCCTCTTCTAAAAAAAGAGGTCAGTTTGGTGTTTACTAGTTTTTCAGTAATCTTGCTGATGCAAGGTTGGAGGGAGATACGACGGAGATTGGAGAGGGTCGTAGGATCAGATAGTTGTTTTTTAATCGATTTAACTGCCGCGATTTTCCAACTAGAAGGTACTAATGCTTGTGTGAGTTAAGTGTTTATTATGTTATGGTGTCAATATTGGCTTACAGTACCTCTGGAGGGCATTGATCAAAAGGAGAATCTGACTTGCAGGAGAGTGACTGTTCCATACTGATTTCATGAAAAGATGTGAGGGCAGGTCTATCACAGAAGTCATGAACTCCTGTGACCGGGGAAACATTTGTCTTAAAATCTTCTTGTAAGATTTGAATTTTCTGTTAAAAAAAAGTCCGCAATTTGATTATAGTGAATCTATGATTGCGGAATCTCATATTCGAGTATGTTAGGTTGTGTAAAGGATTTTACAATTTTAATAATCGTTTTTGATTGAAGTCTGCCAGCCTAACTAGATTAGTGTAGTGGGATTTCTTTTCTATTTTAATTTGTTGATGGTAACTTTTTAGAGCAGATTTGAAGAGGGTTAGCTTGTCTAGTTCATAGCTTCTACTCCATCTGCATTTGGACCGTCTGTAGTGACCTTGAAAGTTTCAACTTTTGAGTGAACTGGGGGCAGAACCTCTTTTGGTATCCTTCCTTTTCAATGAAGCGGGCATAGCAAAGGTGTTGCTATATATGAGGCCATTCAGGAGTTGAAATAATCATTATCTTGTGAGGGCTCTCCTGACAAGCAGGGCCTAGTAGCAGAGGCTTTGATGTTAAGGTTGGGATTGGCTAACATTTTGTTCCACCTGCGCACAATTTTTGTGGGTGTTCAGCTGGGGACCCCTAAAAGGATAGATTTGTGGTCAGACCACATCACCAGGATTGACAAATCAACTTTTAGCGTGGTGAAGTTTGAGCAGATCCCATTGAGGGTGTGTCCAGCACAGTGTGTCGGGCTGACTATACGTTGGTCAAGGCCCAGAGTGTCTAGAGTTTCTTGAAAGTTTTTGACTCCAGGGATGGTTTGCTAATCTAGGTGGAGATTAAAATCTCCAAGTAATGTAAAATTAGAGTATCTAATAACTAAGGTGCTTCGAGTGTCTCCAAGGGTATCTAGAAAGTTGAGACTCTAACTTGGGGGGCGGTAAATCAGGACTCCAGAGAAGGAAACAGAGCCTCCAACTTGAAAGGAGAAACAAAGCCTTTCCGCCCCTATGAGCCCTGTCATTTCAAATGTAAAGCGTTTAAGTGTGCTGCAATATATTATAGCGAAACCTCCAATCTGTTGGTCAGGCTCGTCTTGTCTATGTATATGATATTTTGGGGGAAATGCATGGACGATATCTGGATTTTACCAGTCTTTGAGACAAGTTTTGGTATCGAAAAGGCAATCCAGATTGAGATCAGAGATCATTTCAAAAATAAGTTGTGCATTCTTACAAAGGGACCTGGTGTTGATTAGACCTCCTACAAGTTGATTTAGGGGGTGGTTCACTTTTTATGGTTTTTCAGGGAAAGGTCTAAGTTCCTGTTTACATCCCCTGAAGGTCACTGGACCCTTCCATATATATACCTCTAAACTGGTGTAGCATATTTGTTGTGGATTATTAAGAGCTGGAAAGGAATCTCTTGAGTACGACTGACGTGAGCCCACTAGGGCAGCCTTTCTGGGACTAGCCTAGTATATTATTGTCTGTGACTATAGGCGGCTTATGTGTCTGTTGAATTCAAAGCATATTAGTGTCCAAGTGTATGGGTGTTTGTATGTCTGTTGAGTTCTATGTATTTTAGTGTCTGTGTGTATGGTGCTTGTAGGTCTGTTGAATTATTTGTACATTAGTGTTATTGTATATGGGTGCTTGTATGCCATTTGAGTTCTATATATATTAGTGTTGACGTATATGGGCACTTGTATGCCTGTTGAGTTCTATGTATATTAGTGTCTGCGTGTATGGGGGCTTGTATGTCTGTTAATTTCTAGGTAAATTATTGTCTCTGTATATGGGTGCTTGTATGTCTGAGTTTTATGTATATTACCCTCAGCGTGTATAGGTGCTTGTATGCTTGTTGAATTCTATGGATATTAGTGTTGTTGTATATGGGTGCTTGTATGTCTGATTCTGAATTATGTAAAATAGTCACGGAACCTCTAAGTAGGCCTTGTGGACACCCAGGGGTCCTCGGACCATAGGTGAAGAACCACTGGTCTAAACACAAATTGACCTCTATTCGGTTAAGGGACATCTGGCATGCTATCGAGTTCAGAAGGTTTTATTTTCTCTTGGAAAGTATAGGTCAAACATGTTCTTCTGTATTAGTGGTACACTGGCCACATCTGATGATAATTTTATCAGTTGTAGAAAAACTGTTTTCATGTCGGAATAGCAGTGTAAGCCAAATATTTACATATCTTTCTATTAGTGTTTAGTCCTCATTAACTTTGCTCTGAAAAGTTGCTTGCCTCTTACTTGTATTTTGAACTTTTGGACAAAACACCTGCTAAATAATCAATATGTTAACACATTTTTTACAGGATCATGACCGACGTGTTCGCGAGGCAACCCAGCAAGCTTTCGAGCAGCTTATTCTGAAAGTGAAGAAAGACTTGGCTCCTCATTTGAAAAGTCTAATGGGCTATTGGCTGATTGCTCAGTGTGATACCTACAGGCCTGCAGCATCTGCAGCGAAAGTGGCATTTGAAGCTGCCTTCCCACCCAATAAACAACCTGAAGCTCTTGCCTTTTGCAAGGAAGAAATCCTCACAGTAAGTATCAGATGAACTGCTATGTTGAATGTTTGACTCTAGTTCAGTCACTTAACTAGTAGGCTTGGAGGCCTTAGTGGTTTGGCACAGGCCAAGCCGAAGCCTTCTTATTCTTAATGCTGTGCTGGGTTTACTCCATTCTCTTGGAGTTAATTCCCTAGTATCTGCCTTAGTTGCCTGGGAGCGGTCTGTGTCTATACACAGCTTGGTTAATGTACTTTTAAATGACATGGTAGTCCTGTAGGTGCAATAAATGTACACGTTTCAAAGGGTCCCCACTTTGCTTTTCACAGAGCAACACTCTAAAACTCGTGTTGTTTTCCCCATTTTTATATGTATATTAAAGTATTCAATTCACTGCCTAATGCAATTTTTTCGGAGCTTCTGATATTTGATCACAACATTTTGTCCAGTTGTAGTTTGCAAATGTGTATTCTTTTGTTTTATAGGTGCTGCAAGATAATCTTCTCAAAGAAACGCCAGACACGCTAAGTGACCCACAGTACGTTCTCATATTTTCACACACAAATTATGTCTATTTGACTACCTGTATCCTGTATTTAAAGATTCAAGCAACAAGGCCTCCTTTTATGTTTGCCTACTGTAGGAATATATGCACCACTACTTCAGTAGTCTCAGGACTATCCATCAAAGCCTGAGATCATGTATGCTGGCCCAACAAAGCAATTTCAAAGTCAAAAGTAAATACATACACAGATAACTCGGTCGAGGAAAAAGACCTGACCTCTCTAGCCCCTACTATTCACGTGGTAGATCTGAAGCCCTAAATTACCAACAGATCCTTTCTCTCTTATGTCACAGTTTTCATCAGTGTTTGAAGCACTTTCCTCCTCCTTATTTCTTTGTATTTTAGCCATAAAATTATGAAGTATGTAGATGACTCTGTAGTTTGACTTCTACACACACATTTATCTCATTTTAATTGCCCCATCTTATGTGAATTTCTTTTAAGGAGAGGCATGCATATTCTTCGATCTCCCATGCACTTTATGCCTACCATGTATGGCTGAGGGTTTCTAGCAAGAAAACAAATCTTTGACATGGAGGCCATCTGAGCCTTTACATCGCTTCCTCCCATTGTTTCCATCCATTTGCCTTTGCTGTCACTTAGCAGAGTTCGCATAGTTTCCATGCTTTACCAGCTTTCAATATCGCTCTCTTGAAGGACTGAATTGATGACAATGCAAACCCTTTCAACATTTGTCAACTAATGTGTTTGCCGGGGCCCCAGATTCTCTAAAGTGCACAGTTTAGTTATACTTGGAGAGCAAAACAAGGAATTGCTTTGGCCCAACAAATGAGTACTCTCCATAATTTATCAAGCTTCCAACTCTAGCAAGGCAACATTTCTGAGCCCCCCGATTTCATTACCGTATACAATAATACAATTTCTGCTATATCGATGTGCTATACAATGATTTTGGCAAGTGGTTCTTAAAAGAGTCTGAATACATTGTGTATTTGTTTCAGTTCTATTGCCACTGTCTTTTTTTATTTTATTAATGTGCTGCCCAACATATAGATTTGTTTTGGTTTCGTTTAACATCTTTGTTAACTGTTCAATATTATTTTTGTAGCAAGAATGCGAAAGTTTAGTGATTTAGAAGTTTTAATAAGTAACACACAGTAGTCTGGGTAGAGTAGGATTGGGTACTCCCCCACCCCCACCCAAAGCCCCCGGGGCATAATCTGTGATTTCTATCATAAAATGAAGGGTATTAAGGATACATATTGAAAAGAGCTGGGACAAATACAAAGCCTCATTTCATTCCTGCATGGTATGCATGCATGCCTGCTACGGAAACCACATTGCCCTCCAACTTGGACGGTCTGAGGATGACAGTTGACAGAGAACTTTGTAACCCCGGTACCATTAGATCTATCGACTGCGTTCGATATGGTTTCACATGAGATACTTATTTCGAGATTATTTGAAATCGGTATAAAGGGTAAATCGCTGAAATGATATGTGGCACATCTGGATGGAAGAACTCAGTCTTCCTCTATACCATTCAGAACTTAAACACTTACACTTATCCAGTATTAGGGGTGTCTTTCATAGATTCACATGCCTGAATCATTCCCCGTCGTCGAGACGGGAGCCTCCGGTAAATAAAAAAGTAATGTCCATAGACATACATAGAGAAAAAGGGTCTAAGGGCCTCCCCTTAGTAGCCTTTCCTTGTCCTTATGTAAAAAGGACCAAACTTTCACAGTCAGCCAATCAGCTCCGACCTCCCTCTAGAACCTTCCTGGGAGGAGCCTCAGTCCCTCAGATTTTCTACCGCACGTTGTGCTAGGGAGTCTCCAGCCTGAGCTCTCCTCAGTATTACTCAAAATTCATCAAACTTTCTTGGAAAGTGTTCTCTAAACCCTCAACTCTTCAAGGACTACTGCACTACACTGTCTTGACAGTAAGTGTATTTTTTCCACTGCTTCTTCCATGTCTGACTCGAAGAAGAAAGCCCTGCTCTTCCTGTAGCAAGAAAAGAATCCATGTGGATGATCAGCACGACCTGTGCTTGTATTGCCTTTACCCGGACCATGTCTCAGACAAATGCAAGATTTGTAGGTCTTTTCCAAAGAAGACCGTGAGAGATAGAGAAGGTCGCCTTCTTATTTGGCTGGACAGGCTTAAGGACAGAGACAATCTGGACTCCTCTGTGAGCAGTGTTTCCAGGACCTCAGCTGTCTCTAAAAAGAGGCCTAGGGAGTCTTCCCCTGGCCCCTCAGACACTCCTCCTGCGAAGACCCACAAAAAGTCTTCAGAGGCGAGATCTGCGACATCTTCAGTGTCTGATAAGGAGGATAAAACCTTTAAGAAGCCTGCTCCGTCCTCTAGACAAGCCCAGAGGACTACCTCAGTCACGACCACAGTGTCTACCAGGTCAGCGTCGTCGCCTTCAGCGTCGACGACAACGACTACGTCCTCCTCATCTTCAGGTAGACCTGTTTCTTCTATTATTCTTCTAAAATCGTCGTCGACGACAAAGACCATGTCGACAACGAAGACTACACCGTCGACGACGCCGTCGTCATCGACGAGCCCATCGTCGTCGAAGGCACTACAAAGGATCCCACCGTCGGCGACGAAGGTGTCGACGAGAGACTCGACGACGAGGACGTCGTCTACGAAAGCACCGTCGACGAAGACGTCGACGACGACTCCGCAGTCGTCGACGACCAAGATCCCATCGCCCACTCCACCGTCGACGAGGACCTCGTCGACGACTCCGTCGACGAAAGGCTCGTCGTCGATGACCCCGTCGACGAAGACTCCGTCGACGAAGGACTCGACGACGACACCAAAGACTCCGTCGACGAAGGACTCGACGACGACACCGTCGACGGAGAGCTCGTCGTCAAAGGGGGCACTGCCGGAGCCATGGAAAAAATCGAAACTGGTAGAGGTATCGACCCTGATGCTGCCGCCGTCGACGGTTCCCTCGACGACGACAGGCTCTGATGTGCAGTCTGGCAAGCCAAACAAACCACAAATTACCCCGGAAACGACGTCTCCGAGCAAGGTGGAAAAGCAACCACCTCAGGAAATCTTCCAAAGCGAAGAATCTGAAGAGGATGACCATCTGGATCCCGCTACTTCGGTCTCGGACCTTCACATAAAATGCCAAAGCACTGATGAAGAGCAGGAAGACTTCACCTATCAGGAACACTCTGTCCATACTAGTGTCCGCACGGAAGTCACCCCCATGATATGCTTACCGGCGACCCTTGTTGATGACTTACGATTCCTTGTACAAGACTACAAGCAACGCTTTCCAGAGGCGGACAGAGGCGGTCAAGCGCCTAAGAGTCATGCGCCTGAGGACCAGGGGAATCAGACACCTACAGTCCAAGTACCAGTGTCCGCACCAAAACAAACTCAGCATCACCCTCAAACCCACCATGACGTCCAGCCTCAGGTGGTGGTCTCTTCGGACGAGGATGAGGAGGAGGAGGAACTAGAGGAAGGAGAGGTCCAGGAGGTACACTCGGACCACTCAGACCAGGATGAGGAGGATGAATATGTAGCATCATCCCCAGCTTCACCACAACCACGTCAAGCGGACTCCCCGCCTGTGGAAATTGCCGGCTTCCACAAGCTTGTGGAGAGAGCAGCGAAGAGATTCCACATGGCTGTGGAATCAACAGAAACAGATTGTTTCTTGCACGATTTTAAGGAACAGACTCAAAAGTCCGCAAAGGCTATTCCAATTATAGAATTTTTGTGGGAACAAGGAAAGAAATTAATGCTGACACCTGCTTCTGTACCGGCGGTTGTTCCACGCCTAGACAAGAAATACAGAGCACCACTTACTGCGGCGGCTTGCCTCAATGGTCACCCCAAACCAGACTCGGTGGTGACGCAGGCGGCCCAGAAACACTCCCGCAACCCTTCCTCACCACTGTCCGCTCCCCCGGACAAGGAGGGCAGGAAACTTGACACGATTGGAAAACGTTTCACATCCACATCGGCCATGACCATCAAGGGGGCCAACTCCATTACCTTGTTGGGGCGTTACAATCGCCAGCTATGGCAGGACATAGCCCCTTACGTGAAGGAACTACCTGACGCAGTCCAGGGTGAGGTGAAGGCGCTCCTGGTGGAAGGTCAATCTTCAGCAGCGGAACTCATTGACTGTGCTATCGACGCAGCCATGACAGGCTTCCGTCAACTTGCGGGGGCTGCAGTCCTGCGACGCCAAGGATGGCTGAGGGCGACATCATTCCGCCAGGAAGTACAATCGAAGGTTTTGGACATGCCCTTCGACGGGCAACACCTCTTTGGAGAAAAAATCGACGAGGCACTGCAGGCCATTAAGAATGACACAGACACGGCAAGGGCACTGGGCACTCTGCAGTCCAGAAACCAGTCCTTTCGGGGCAACAGGTCCAGAGGTCAGTCCTCCTATCGAGGCTCCTATCAGAAAAGGTCCTCGTTTTCATACAATCACAAAGGCCAATACCAAAACAAACAGCAACAAGGCCGCCAGTCTTCGTTTGGAAGATCTAGCTACAGAGGTAAAAATACCAAGAGGGGCGCTGGCGGCCGCTAGTGACCGACTACTCCAGCCAGTCCAAACACCCTCTCCATCCTTTCAAATTGGAGGAAAACTGACCCATTTCCTCACCAATTGGCAGCACATCACCACGGACCGGTGGGTTCTTCAAATTATTCGATTCGGCCATTCTCTCGAATTCACCTCCATCCCTCCCAATACCCCTCCACGCAGACGGACACACAAACACCCGCGCCTGCTTCTCAAGGAGCTTTCGACAATGCTACAGAAAGGGGCAATCGAAAGGGTACCGGCATCCTCAAAGGGGAAAGGATTTTACTCCCACTTCTTTCTTGTACAGCAAAAAGAGAACAAGTGGAGGCCCATCCTGGATCTCCGGGCGCTCAACACCTTCCTACGGAGCCAATCGTTCAGGATGGTGACAATTCAAGAAATTCTGGGCATTCTAGAGAAAGGAGATTTCATGACATCATTAGATCTCCAGGATGCCTACTACCACATCCCCATCCTCAGAAATCACCGGAAATTCCTGAGATTCGAGGTGGCGGGCCGTCACTATCAGTTCAAAGTCCTGCCATTCGGCCTCAAATCCGCGCCGCGGATTTTCACGAAATGCCTTGCACCAGTGGCAGCCTTCCTGCGTCAACGGGGCCACCAAGTCTTCCCCTACCTGGACGACTGGCTGGTGAAAGCACCCTCACCTGGAGACGCAGTCACATCCTCCAACGCCTGCACCAATCTCTTTCAGAGACTGGGATTGACGCTCAATCTCAAAAAATCCTGCATGGTCCCCGCAACGAAAATTACCTTCCTAGGGGCCACATTGGACACAGAGTGCACAAGAGCCTTCCCCTCGAAAGAGAGGACGGACAAGATCTTATCCCTGGCCACGGCTGTGGCAGCAAAAACGCACCTAAAAGTTCGGACTTACACCTCCCTCCTGGGGATGATGTCTTCCTGCATACTCCTCATCCTGCACTGCAGACTCAGAATGCGGCCCTTGCAGGAGGCACTCACGAGCCAATGGACTCAAAGTACTGGCTCCTTCGAAGACATTATTCGGATCACACCAAAAATGTCCAAAGCTCTGCAATGGTGGAAACGTCGCCAGAATCTAACTGTAGGGTTACCGTTCCTCCTTCCAGCATCACCGCTAGTGATAACCACAGACGCCTCCCTAGAGGGATGGGGCGCTGTTCTCCAGGACCTTCAGATCAGCGGCAAATGGGACACTCAGGAACAATCGCTCCATATAAACCTTTTGGAGCTAAGAGCCGTGTATCTGGCTCTCCAAGCCTTCTTGCCACGCATCCAGAACTCCCCGGTGCTCGTCAGGACAGACAACACCACGACGATGCACTATCTCAACAAACAGGGGGGAACGCGTTCGCTCTCTCTCTCTCACGCGAATCGCAAAAGATCTGGAACTGGCTAGTACTGCAAGGGATCCCGCTCAAAGCGGAATATGTCCCAGGAAAGGACAATACCATCGCGGACGCCCTGAGCAGGCAAAAATCCCTCTCCCACGAGTGGGAACTTTCAGACAGCGCTCTGACTCACATCTTCTCGCAATGGGGAGTCCCGAACATCGACCTCTTTGCCACCAAGAGGAACGCCAAATGCCCAAGCTACGCAAGTTGGCATCCCCAACAAGGTTCACTAGGAAATGCATTTTCTATCGGATGGTTCAACGCCTTTGCATACGCTTTTCCTCCATTCCCGATGATCCCACGGCTCCTCAGGAAGATGAAGGTGGAACCCTGTACCCTGATCCTAATTGCCCCGTTCTGGCCGAGGCAACACTGGTTCTCGGATCTACTTCGACTCTCCATCAGATCACCGATTCGCCTGAAACAACACCCGAACCTCCTGACGATGTCCAACGGACAAGTGCAGCACCCGAACCTCCAATCGCTCAAATTATCAGCCTGGCTCCTGAGCACAGAGAGTTCGGTGGCCTGAATATCCCACAAGACTGCAGGGATGTATTAGCCAAAGCAAGGGCAGACAGTACGAACAAAACCTACCCTCTCAAATGGAAGAGGTTCTGCATTTGGTGCTCCGACCAGGGCCTACGGCCCCTCACCATCACCCCTGAACAGATATTACCATACCTCCTGCATTTGGCTCAGTCGGGACTGGCGCATGCGTCCATCAAAGTTCACCTGGCGGCTATCTCGAGGTTCACCAGGACTGTCACAGGACCTTCTCTGTGGTCAAGTCGGCTAGTCAAGCAATTCCTCAAGGGGCTATACAGATCCTTTCCGAGGCCTCGGAAAGTACCTCCTACATGGCAGCTTAATCTGGTACTTAACCAACTCATCCGTCACCCGTTTGAGCCCATTCATCGGGCATCTATTAAACACATCTCATGGAAGACGGCGCTCTTGCTCGCTCTAACATCTGCCAGAAGGGTGAGCGAGCTGCAAGCCTTGTCCATTCAGGAACCATATATGCAATTCAGACATGACAGGGTGATACTGCGACCAAACCCTAAGTTCATTCCAAAAGTACCTTCGGACTTTCATCTCAATGAACCAATAGTCCTTAAGTCCTTCTTTGCCAACCCTTCTACAGCAGCGGAAAGGTCGCTGCATTCTTTGGACCTTATGAGATGCCTAAAGTTCTACCTGGACAAGACTAAGGCTCTCAGGAAATCTTCACAACTGTTCGTGGCATACAGCAGACCACGAATGGGCCTGCCTCTCACGAAGCAAAGCATCTCCAGATGGATCTCCTCTGCGATTTCATTCTGCCACGACAAGGCCGGCCGGCCTTTGAATGATCATGTTACTGCTCATTCCACCAGGGCAATGTCCACGTCAGCAGCACTGTTTGCTGGAGTGCCGATCCTGGACATCTGCAGAGCGGCGACCTGGAAGTCACCGCATACTTTCTCAAGACACTACTGCCTGGATATCGAACTCCAGAAGGATGCGGCAGTGGGCCAGGCGGTGCTTCGCCATCTCTTTCAGTAAGGTGAGCCTTCCTACATCCCGCCTTCCAGGTATGCACATTCTTGCTCTGATGATATGCTATCTATGCTGTCTCCTTGTTGTATGATGTTATATGCATTATCTAACATGACGGCAGAGCAACTCTACTTTACAAATGTGCTACTATGATTGCTAGCTATTCTGATTCAGGCATGTGAATCTATGAAAGACACCCCTAATACTGGATAAGAAATGCGTTACTTACCTGTAACAGCAGTTATCCAGTATTGGTGTCTTTCATAGATTCACATGCAACCCTCCCGCCTCCCCTGGAAGGACTCACTTCCCTCTCGGACTATATTACGCCAACCTAGCTGGGTGCGTACGAAAATCTGAGGGACTGAGGCTCCTCCCAGGAAGGTTCTAGAGGGAAGTCGGAGCTGATTGGCTGACTGTGAGAGTTTGGTCCTTTTTACATAAGGACAAGGAAAGGCGGAGGCCCTTAGACCCTTTTTCTCTATGTCTGTCTATGGACATTACTTTTTTATTTACCGGAGGCTCCCGTCTCGACGACGGGGAATGATTCATGCATGTGAATCTATGAAAGACACCAATACTGGATAACTGCTGTTACAGGTAAGTAACGCATTTCTTCTGTTTAATACTATTTTTCTTGGTAGGGCTCTGCCGTGACCATTTTCTCTGCTTATTGATGCAGCATGAAGGAACTTGCATGATTATCTCAATTTCTTATCAACATTGTTTAGTTAATTTCAAAAACTGGAACATATAAAGCCGCTTTTACTTGATCTGCTTATAAGAACATTTTACTTATATGTTAAAGATCTTGACAACTCATTGATGTTTATTGCCTGGTAATACTCAAGCAGAGCTCTGATTATTGTTGACATTTTGTTTTTGGTTGCTTTTTAGAGCCGTGCCAGAAGAAGAGAGGGAAGCAAAATATTTCAGGATTGTGACATCATCTATTTTGGCTTTAAAGAAAGTGCTGTGCATGTTGCCAACAGAAGAGAAAAACTTTCTGGAGGAGAAACTGACACTAATTTTGTCGCAGAACAAATTCTGGAAATACAGCAAGCACAAATGTCCTCAGGTAGAAATCATGATAGATTTGTAAAGAATATTTTATTTAACTTAAGCAGTGTGGTTCTATTTTTAAACTCTAGTTTTATGAAATTGGGTCTGGGTGCCTGTAAGTGAGGAGTGAAGCCATAGGTTGTTAGTGGTTTTCCCAGCACAATATGCTGTGGTAAAATGAGCTTGCTGAAATTTGAGTTGTTGTCTCTTGGTCTTGCTTCTTACAATTGAGGCTCTGAATTAGGAACGCACACATTAAGGGGCCGATTAGGATGTCGTTAGGACAGGCTCTGGATGGGATTTGGTATTGCAGGAACCGATTCGGAACCCTTGTTTCCGACCGAATCATACAGATTGCCCAACGACTGATTACGATGCCCGGAAACCGTTCGAGCAGTCCGAATCGGTTCCAAAAGGCATTCGGACAGCCCGTGTTTTTTCGTACAGCTCTATGGACACAGTTACCGGACGAGCAATTATGATATTTGATTTGAACAGCCTTCTGATTCGGTTTACTCAAAACAAAACTGCTGCTGAAATCTATCTGTGGGGGCCAGTTGCGGAGCCCCCTTCATCCTGAGACGTACGTATGAAGCCCTTGGGGTTACCCAATGGACCCCTCTTCCCAACCATGCCCAGTGTGGCAGGCACCATGGGGTGCCCGCCACAGGGTGCAAGGTTTTTCCCAACCAACCCCTTTGTCAATGGGAGCCTTTGTTCTCGTTCGGCATGCAAGTCCGACAGAACGATGTTGGGAAGCCTCGTAATCAGTCTTCCGGACTCACAGGAACCGTTTTGTTTGGAAAATATTCCAGAACTGATTAGTTTGGGACAGTTTCCTAACACCATCGAGCCCTAAATATGGTGCCAATGTCTTGGCATGTAACACAATTACTGCCAGCCATTTCTGCTGTGTTTAGAAAACTGCCTATTTATTTGGGACTAATCCGTGAAAATAATGGCCATAAGACATGTCTCCTATGCTTTTAAATAGCTGCAGAAGTCATGTCCACCAATTACCGGGAGGTGTATGGCATTACCACGCCACCTCCCTTGTAATTACCAGAGAAGATGGTAATGGCGGGGCGTGGTGAAAATGCCCATAGCCTTTTTTTAGGTCGAGGACTCCGTCGCACTGCGTAAGCAGTGGGCAGAGCTCCGAGATGT
Source organism: Lissotriton vulgaris (assembly GCF_964263255.1). Taxonomy (NCBI): domain Eukaryota; kingdom Metazoa; phylum Chordata; class Amphibia; order Caudata; family Salamandridae; genus Lissotriton; species Lissotriton vulgaris. Next base: position 236,318,806 of record NC_141696.1, read on the forward strand.
TATGTTTCTTAGTGTAGGGGGCTTGAACCTGCCCCTCTTCTCCATTGGCTGGCCTCGTAAATGCTGGCCAGCCATTGGAGGAGAGCGGCGTCACTCCCTTTAAGCCCCGTCTTTCCTGGATTCGGGGGTGTGTTTTTTAGGTTCTTTCTATCTGTGACGTCATCCGTCACTCAAACCTAAAAAACACGCCCCCCAGTCTGAAAAGGACGAGGTTACATCAGATTGGGCCGCCTCGCACTGTGCTATCCTTTCTCCCATCGAGCCGCATTGTCACTGCCTTCAAGCCGCCACGGGACAGCCAGCTCGTCCCTTGCAAAGTACTGCCTGCACTCTCCAGCCCCCGAAGCTGCACCGCACCGCATGCGAGTATTCCAAGTATGACTTGAGAAAACACATTTGCCCGTTTTCAATGAGAACATTCGCGTCCCACACATGTTCGAATTTCAAATGGGAATGAGTGTGCGCCCGTCTCTGTCAGTGAAGTGTGATCTTTTCACACATTGCTGGAGGTCATGTAGACTCATGTGCCAGAGTCCTCTATGTGCTGCTCTCTGCCGCTTTCTCAAGCAGGAGGTGTTACTTGCAAACTACAGCAAGGAGCCTTGGCGTCCACGGGTCTGTATGCTACCGTCTAAGAGCTATAGGGGTCTGAAGTCTGGACATGCATGGGTGTGCACACTGAACTACCAGCCTAGAAAACTTTTCACTTAGGGGAGAGGTTGTGGTCTTACTTTGGAGATGGAAAACCAAGGTTCGATTCTCGGGGTCCGCTCCACACCCTGTGATTCTGGGCAAATCATCTAATCTCCCCGTGCCTACCAAACCCCCCCCCCCCCAAAAAAAACATATGCGTCCTTGTGTAATGTAACGGGGGCCTATGTAAAGCGCTCCAATACCTTCTGGTCGAGTTCGCGCTATATAAATCTGCACAAAAAACTGTAAGCCTAGCCACGATTGTCCATCTTGGGCCTATCCTACTCACTCTTGATTGCACCTGTAGCATCCCTGCTGAGAGGATATCATGCTTAAGGAATGGAAACCACTTTGACCTGCATATCCAACCTCTGATTTTATTCGAAGAAAGCCAGCTGACAACTGCACAAATATAGCTTTGATTGCTTAATATTTGGTATCATTTCATCAGATTTAACATCATGTGATGAACTTTTTCGTATTAACGCAATTTGCAGATGTATAGATAACTTTAACACACTTTCCGTGATTACACACTTTCCGTGATTACACGGTGTCAAAGGACAACTAGAATGGAAACTCTGAACTTTGTTTGAACTCCCTATTCATTTTTAGTCTCCCTCGCACTTTAAGTAAAATGATTACATATCTGAGAATTTCCGCACAGATGCTCTTAAAAGGGTAGTTCATTTCAAGGTTTTTACTCACTCCTGGACCTTGAGCGGATTTTATTTTTGTCCCAAAATCCAACTATCCTCCCTGACGGACACCCGACTTTCTCAGCCGTAAGACCACCAAGACCCATGCATGCCAAGTCCCTGTACATCCCAACCTCACAGTTTCTCCCATTCACCTCACGGTTCATGTACTTAAGCAGTGGCGCCTGGTGATTCTTAGTGGTAGGTCAGAATGTACTGTCTTGAGAACTTACGGCAGACTACGCTCAGTTGCCACCCCTGCTCAAAGCAAATTCAAACACAGTGCTCTCAAGAAGTTCCTAACTAAAGTTGTGAAACTCGCCCATAAAACACAAATTATCTGATTAGATGGTGTGGGAAAAGATTTACGTATTTATCCCATCCAGTAAATACCCGTGCCCCGGGGAGCGGTATTTACCAGGCATTTCACGCGCTACATTTCTCGTGTGGCAGAATTTGCCCCATATTTGCCTCCAATGCATTTTTACAAGGTTTGAGCTGCCAACAAATGCAAGGGGGGGTGAAGTGCACGTTGCAGTTGCTGCTGTTTCAGTTATTCACTTTCTCACAGCACTGTATTATGTGTAACTTACTTGTCCGATATTTGTGAATGAATGTTTGTTTTGTTGAACTTCAATCTTTGCAATTCGTATAGAAGAATCACATCAAGAGTAAAAACATCTTTCCAATCAGGTCTCGACCTCCTTGAACAGGTCATTGAATTCCCCGAGGTGCGAGGACTTCACACTTTGATCTGTGGCATGTTGCTACAAGTGTCTAGGTCCTCTCTACTTGCCTCTCCAGTCGTGCTTTCTCAGGCTGAAAGTGTTTATGAGACTCAGTTTTTCATCAATTGTTGGCTATAGGATGACATTGCTATTACAAGATGGCCGCCATGGAGTGCAGCCTAGTTAGAATGTCGAACGGAGACATTTTGTGTTGGCGCACAACTACTCGCATTTTCATTTTATCAGCCAGGAGTGTTTAAACTGGTCCGGTGAAGCTATTTGTCCCCCATCCTTCCTGCCGTGACGTCTTGGCTCTTGCAGACCTGCTGACAGTCTTCTACCGGTAAGCCTACTTAGGGAACATGTTGTTGTCTTTTGCTTGATGACTGAATTTTCTAGGTTTTGGTGAATTGTGTTGGGTATAATGTCTCTTGCCTGAGCGGCTACCATGTGTATGTATTTCCAAGGGGGAGATGGGCTATACTTTAACTCAGGAACACTGCCTTGATTTCATACTAGAGGGGTGAGACTCGAGGCTTAATGAGGAGGGCCTAGCCATATGGTCATTACATATATCTATCAGCTATGGCATTATGCATTTAGTTAGCAGAAGCTTGGATCATAAGCGGCTGTGTGTGTGTGTGGCTCTGTGTGTGTGTGGTGCTCTGTGTGTGTGGCTCTGTGTGTGCGTGTGGTGCTCTGTGTGTGTGTGGCTCTGTGTGTGTGTGTGTGGCTGTGTGTGTGTGTGGCTGTGTGTGTGGCTCTGTGTGTGTGTGTGTGGCTCTGTGTGTGTGTGGCTCTGTGTGTGTGGCTCTGTGTGGATAGCTTTTTTTGTAGGTGGCTCTATGTGTGGGTGGCTCTGTCTGTGTGAGGGTGGCTCTGTGTAGGTGGCTCTATGTGAATGACTGTGTGGGTGGCTCTGTGTGGGTGGCTCTGTATGTGTGTGTGCGGGTGGCTTTGTGTGTGTTGCTCTGTGTGGGTGTAAATGCAATAGGTCATGCATTTGCGAGCGATTAAGCTATTGGAATTGTAAATGACAATGCCATTTATTTAACTATTAAGCTATTGGCATTGTAAATGACAATGCCATTTATTTATGATTTTAAAAAAAGTCATGAGCAATGCCAATAACTCTACCTTTAATAATGCCGAGACCATTGCATTGCAAATGCTTGTTTTTTACCTGACATTACTTGAGATAAGCATAGTCATCACCCTGTTCAAAATGTTGGCGAGACAAATCCATATCTCCTTTTGTGAACAGATCTGTGTTGGTTATTTGTTTGATATAGGGTTGTGTAAGGGATCGGAATCGGAATATCAAATGTTAAATTCCATATTTTGTTACGGCAGATGAATTTGTGAATATTGTAGTTGTTAGTAAACAAGGATTCTATAGACTTCCATTCCACCCAGACTTTTAAATTGATAACTTTCATGCCTTCCAAGAGAGGTTGTGTTGTACTTTTCCAAATACAGTTCATTATGTTTCTTAAAAGGTTTAATAGAACAAAAGTTATATGAATGAGATCTGATTCATGATGTCCGCACCTCATGCTAGTGTCTCATTGACAGACAGGTCAGAAGGCGTTTGGCTGATCTTGAAGTGTGTCCTTCCTCAGCTTGCCTGAAATTCCATTGCTGTGCTTGATGTAATCTATTTTCTGAACGCAGAACTGCCCTGGAAAGTTTCATAAGAATTCTTTATGTTTTAAAAACACTTACAGACCAAGGATCTCGTTTGTTTGTCATTGAGGAATGCAGAGCCTAACCAGGGACATAATTCCTCGAACAGCTAAAGGGTCTTCAGCTAGCACTCGTTCTCTGAAATCTCATCATGACAGTCACCTGCATAGCTCTACCGACTGGATCATTTATACATAGCATTACCGCGAGGGCCGATAACGAAGGAGAGGGCCTTTAACATCAAGTATAGTATGAGGCATAAGAACTATAAGGCTATTAGAACATTCCATCATTTGAGGGTAGAATATTCTAAATTAAAAAGGGACAAACATTGGAATGTTGGAGCAAAAGGCTTATATCAGCCATTATAAGCCCTGAGCCACTTAATTGCCTTCAATGGAGCCCTCAACATTCCAATGTTCTAATTGCGTTTATAGTTTGAAGGGCAGCCATACATCAAAGGGGCTGCTGCACGAAGGAACTATATATGTTTTTGGATGGTATTGTTTCAAATGGAAAGTTAATATTTTCTCTAAAAAAATAATGCATTTCACGAAGTGTGTCCTAAATGTTGTCAACATTCAACTTTGGCAAGCTGTTGTTGATTTCTAATAGAGCAAGCTTTTTGTTGTGCGGATATTATTTAAGCACTGCCCTTCATTGGCCCTTAGTGTTAAATATTTTTAAGGAATAATTTTTTCTGCTAACTTTAAATTACCTTATTATAATTATAAAAATTCATTAATAAGGCAAAAAAATAAAAAAAGAATCAATTTTCGATCTCAAATAGAAATGTAATGCATTTTTAAAAAATGGTAACGTTCTATTACTATTTTTTTTAAATACCTTACTAAATTTGTCAGCATTCCACTTTGGCAGTCTATCGAATTCCGAGAGACCAAATAATGCGTTGTGCGACCAAGATTTTAACACAACACTGCCATCTGTTGGCCCTGTATGTAAATAATTTTAACAGAAGTATTTACTCCGCTAACTTTAATCATATACACGTTACACTTCCCCTACGTGTTTTTACAAATAATTGGGTGGCACTTCAATCCATGGCTGCCCGATATGTAATAATACACTGGAAACGGACCAACATGTATTATTATTTTGCCCGGCGTACAAGAAAGCGAGACACCGATGGTTACTGCAGTTGTGCAGAAACCTTGGAAAAACTCATTGCGCACAGGCTTTCAGGATATACCCATTGCGTACTCAGTATCTCGCTATTTGTGTTCAATGTGGTGCGCACGCCGAGCTATTTTAAAGTTAGGGCCCGCCTAATTAAATCACCCTACTCCACCATTGTGATTGATTGTTTTACAAATCTGATTTTATTATATCTTAAGTGTCACAAATGTGTACTTTTAAAATATTTATTCTACTTTTAAACTTTCTTAGGAATTTTCTAACAACATTTTAATGCACATGGATTTCACTAATTGAGAATTAGAACCGCATGAATTGTGTTGTACTTCTTTTTAAGTGTGCTTTTATGGCCTTGTTAGGCCGAAATAATGAATTTCTTGATCTGATACATTATTATAATTATAAAAATTGAAAAATTAGGTGAACATAATTTTTTAAAATTTCGAATTCAATTAAGTGATGTGTAGTAATGGTATCATGCCGTTGCTTCAACTCAAAAAGTAGGCCGAGCACAATTCAGAATTTTGAGGGACCAATTGGGGGTTAGAAGCCTTTTTGAAGAAAATTATTTTCATGACCTTAATCACTTTCAGACTGTCCCCAAACACCTTAGTTCAGAAGGTCTGCCCACACAGGTTCGCATTATCCCCAGTCACCACCATACTAGTTTTATTTGAGCCTCTCCACTCCTGGGTCTCCACCATGAATTGCTTCAACCAAGGTTTTGTCACCACCAGGTCTCTGTCCAGATGGAAGGGAATTGTTGTCTCAAGACCGACAACTTCTTCCTTTTAGGAAGATGCTGAGAGGACACTTTTTCTGATGTAGTCTTTTTGAACTGCATTGAAGGCAGCCCTTAAACACCTGTTCAGCTACACAACTTTATATAAATGCCTTGTTGAAGATTATGTCATCGACACACATATGAAAGTGGAAGCCCTACAGTTAGGGCAGCTGTGCTAGGAAAACTAAGGGACACAACAAACACAAGTGTGACATTTATATTTTTTAAGGGTTAATAGTCCTCGCTTGAAATGGGTTGTTTGAAACAATGTCTACCTGTTGAGCATAGACTGCCACTTTCTGCCATATGACGTTGTTGATTGTGTCAAATGTAACAGAAGGACTCAAAGGAACCTACCTGGGCATGGACAGGGAGGACATCGAAAGCCATCCTTTCTCACTAGGAAAAGGTCAAAATAGTTAGACGTGAACATATTATCTATGTTTATTGTAACATTAGCCTCCAGAAGGTTTGCAGGAGCCTGCAATAAAAATGATGCTATCTCTGCATGCTCCATCAAAGGCTTATAAGAAGTAACCTGAGAATTGAGAAAAAGTACCTGTGCCAACACTGAATAGTTCATGTCTAAACATATCAACAAAGCCACCATAGGAATCATCTGGTGTAGAAAACACGACGAAAAATGATCCAGGTTGGGGCCTAATTTAAGGCATGTAATGAGCATCAGTATCTGCATCATCTATATAGGACTGGGGTTTCAGAGAGAGGAAAAACAACTTTGTTAATGATGTTCCTAATTGTTACTTTTGCCTTCTGCTTGACCAGCTTTGCATTATGATCAACATTCAGTGTCCTCCACACATTCAGACTTGGTCCATATTCAGAGAGGATCAGTTCGAATTGAAGCCTTTCTCGTCCGTTTTGATTCAAATACATGAAAGCAACAATTCATAAAGTAAACCAGCATTTAAAGTCTATTGCAGTTCATTATGTTTGAAAGCAAATACCCTGTATTCGCTAAAGTGGGCTCTCTACTGAAAAAAAAAAATCTATCGGATGAGGAGGGGAAAAAAGTATATGGTATACCTCATAACAAGTCTATCTCGGCCCAGACAGTCCACTAGGAAGCTACACATTTTTATATGTAAGAGAGATTGCCAGAACAACCCCTATCAGAAAGTAGGTTCCAGTGATAAAATTGGATAATGCTACTCTAACAAATAGGAAAGTATCCCAGGTTTTCCCTACGCTGAGTGAAAATTATGCTGTGCAAGTTTTTTTAATAGTGCTTTTTATTGTCTTTTTAAATATACAGATGTTAGACCTGAGGGTCGCTAGTTGGCTGAGGTAGGTACCTTAGGCCAAATAGGGACCTTTTCTTCCACGTTATGGAAAGAAGGACACCTTCTCAGATAGCCCCCGCTCAACCCCTTGGTAGCTTGGCACGAGCAGCCAGGCTTATCTTTAAGGCAAGTGTCTAAAGTATTTGCAACCACGCTCTCAGTAACCCAATGATGACACTACAAATTAACTCCACACGAGTTAAAAAAAAACGAGTATACATTTATATAAAAAGAAATACAATGGTACCACACAATATAAATCCAACATGTGCGTATTTGTAATATTCCTCCTGGCCGGTTGTTATGCCAGCCAGCCCTTGTAAGTTCTGGTGATATTAATGAGCAATTCTAAATGATCCAATGCAGTCCTAATGCAATGCTATGAAGTTCGTAATGCTAGAATCAGGCACTTTGCAATGTAAAAGTATTGCAATTCGTTAAGCTAGAATCAGGCACTTTGCAATGTAAAAATAAGGCAGTTCGTTATGCAAAAATCAAGCAGTTCGTAATGCCCAAATAATGCAATGCGTAACACAACTATCAGTTAGTTTGTTATGCAACATAACGCAATGCGTAATGCAACAATCAGGTAGTTCGTTATGCAAAAATAGTGCAATGCGTAATGCAACAATCAGGCAGTTTGTAATGCAGAAATAATGCAATGCGTAATGCAACAATTAGGTCATTCCTAATGCAGAAATAGCGCAATGCGTAAAACGACAATCAGGTAGTTTGTAATGCAGAAGTAATGCAATGCGTAATACACTCCAGCACCGATCACAGTGCCTTAGGCAGTCTCTCCGCCACTCGTACTGACTCACGGTCAGCTTCAGTCAACAGATGCCCCCTCACGGGTATAGTGTAAACCAAAGTGCATCTCTACACTCCGGCCCAGGTACTGCCACTCCTTGGCAAGTACGGGCCGCGATACGAGCTGAAGCAGAGGCTTGCCCTGCAGGAATGGGAGAGGCAGAGAGCGTTTGTCTCCGATCCCACCCCCCACCCCAGGCAGAGACACACGTTGCCTGGGGGTTGCGACCTCACTCTCCTCTCCTCTTCTCGCGACTTGGGCCTCCAATGCAATCTTTGTGGATTACGGGCAGTGGAACTCGGGCCCACCCTCGACGGGGTTCGTTCGCGATCCTGCTCTGGCCGCAGCGGGATCGGGCCGGCGGCTCAGCTCTGCTGGGGCTGCCGGTCCGGGCCGCTGGTACTACGAAGATCTCAGGCTGCAACAGAGCACACGCACAGAGCATCGCTGAGACTCACTTGAGATTCGGTTGTGCACAATCACAGGGCACTCCTCACGAAGGTCTCAGGCTGCACGAAGCACACACACAGTGTCGCTGAGACTCACTTGGACTCCGGGTTTGCACGATAACAGGGCAATCCTCACGAAGGTGCCCACGATCACAGGGCAATTCTTACGAGGGTCTCAGGCTGCAAAAAGCACATGCACACAGCGTCGCTGAGACTCTCCTGGAAACTTTTGTGTTCTGAGTTTCCTCAACAGGGAGCCAGCTCACCTCGGGCACTTGGGGATAAGTCACTTCTGGACACGGCACACAGCAAAGTCCCTTCAAGCAGGGGTACACAGCAAAGTCACTTTAGCCTCTCCTTGGTTAAAGCAGCAAACTGCAGGCCATCCCCAGAACACACAGCAAAGGTCAGTCCTTTCCTTCAGTCTCTTCAGCTGTTTCTTCCTTGGCAGAGGTTCATCTTGACCATAAAGTAGGTTAAATCCTTTTCAGTCTTGATCGTTCCATTTCTCCAAAGTTCAGGGGCTTCAGCTTATACCCCTAAATGTCTTTGAAGTCTTTATTTTCAGGGGGGCACCGATCCCTGTTCAAACCAGTCCTATGTGCCTCCCTGCCAGTTACACCTTCTTCCTTTGATTAGTGGGGGTCTGGCCTCTCAATCACTCAGCAGGAGATGGCACCATTGTTTTATGGCAGCAACCCAGGCCTCTTCACCTCTAGGAGCTACTCCTTCCCCCTACAGTCCAGATGCAGGGCAGGCTGTTGCTGTCTCACCTCCTCCCCTGGGTCAAGACATTCCCCAGACCCTATTACTTTCAAATCCAGACTGTCAGTCCACAACCAGGTATAAACACACACAAATCTTAGAGCACAAAAACACAGCCACTTCTAAAAGAGTGGTTTCTAAACACACAGTGCAAAAACCACCCTCATAAAAAGATGTGTTATTACATTGTGAGTTCAGGCACACTAAACTTCACCTCTCCATCTTAAGCCTTTAGGGAGATAGGCTGGAAAACATATTACACAGCCTCCCCATCGCATCCTATAGGCAAGATGGCCTTTCAACAGTGAATATTGAAATGGAGATTATGTCACTGTCAGGACATGGTACACACCTTAGTACATGTCCTACCTTTCACATGCACTGCACCCTGCCCAGAGTGTACCTTGGGCCTACCATAGGGGTGTCTGATGTGCATAGAAAGGGAAGGGTAAGGCTTGGCAAGTTGGTGCACTTCTCAGGACAACATGGCAGTTTAACAAACTGCGGGCAGGCACTGCAGTGGCAGGCCTGAGTTCTCTCTTTAAGGATACTTGTGTGGGTGGCACAAGTAGTGCTGCAGGCCCACTAGTAGCATTTGCATTACCTGCCCTGGCACACATAGTGCACTTTACTAGGGACCTTACTAGTAAGGCAAACATACCAATCATGGACAACCAATTACCATTACACTTTACACAGGGAGTACTTTCACTTTGACACTGATCAGCAGTGGAAGAGTGCCCAAAATATCCAAGTTGGCAAAACCAAATCCATGCTAGTTAGCGCACAAACATCGTAAGTGCGTCCCTGTGTTTAAGCACACCATTTGGTTTGTCACAAAAGACAGACTCCGTTGTTTTAGTTTGGTTGTTTAATCGTTATTTAGCAGGGTCATTAAGTTCTTTTATGTCATACTTTTGCTTGGTGAATATTTCATTTCATATTCTCGTGTTGTTTGTTCAAAACAAAATCCATCACAGCATCAAAAATAGAGGAGGTAGAGGCAAAAAGTCTGGGGTAATCACGCCAAGAAATATTAGGTCTAACAACAGACATCATCAATTTTACCAGTATATGAGAGCAGTATGAGTTATAGGTACATACAGACATTACGTATAACTATGTTCTCATGGAAGGTTATTTTTCCCAATTTTTCAAATTACCATATGTCACTGTTATTTAAAAAGAATCTAGCCGCCTAACCCATATCCTGTCATGTTTTTGGGGACATCGTCCTGCCCCTCTAGATAATGAATTCTGTAGGGGAGTCTCTTTCCATTCCTGTCAACCCTTCCTGAATTGGTCTCTCCTAGACCTCCAGTATTAGCTGCGTCTTGTTTCACCAGTAGGAGTCCTAACCCTATCAGTGAGGGTTAACTCCTTCAGTCTTCTCGTTTTTCGGCACATCCAATAGTGCCATTTTGAGATGGAGAGAACTGACCATCTCAGTCCTTGTTTCAGAATTCTGGAGATCTTATACCTTTTGATTGACTACAAGTTCCTAGATAACAGGGAGAACATTTTCAGGTGAGGTACTTAAACCTTTGGGTGATTTACTCCTATTGATCTTTCTAATATCTGCTGGGCGATTAATGCTTCTCTCCACTTCAGGACTTCTAATGGCCCAATCTTTTAAGTGTTTTGATCTTACAAGGTATGTGAATAACTAGTGTGCAATATATAATTGAGATGCTATTTTGTTTCTAAGCCTTCTGTTGTCAGTTTGGTCTTCCAAGGGCAAAAGTCGGGAAGGGGATTAGGCTTCCAGGGTGTTACGTGACCTAGAGGAATTTGTAGAATTGTGATCTGTGGAATTGAAATTCTTCATTCAGAATTTGAAATGATCTGATATGGTTCTCCTCCGATACATGCCCAAGCTTTATTATTCCAATGTAGTCTCAACACTTAAAACTGAGCAGATCCACCTTATGTGTTAGCCAGTATCCCATCCTTGGAGTAGATTTTTGTGTATGTTTTTAGTACCACCCCATCCCTCGAAGAGCCTTTTGCCAGCATGCGATTACTATTTTAGTTATCGGGTGAACGGTTATGTATATTTGGCCACCGTTAAACATGGATCGAAGGTTGATTTCTAGGGAGCCCTGAAGTTCCTGCTTGTATTCTGAGTCATCTCGTCATTTGAACCACCATTCGTTACTTATAAACAGTTAGGATGCCCAATAATATGGCCAAGCCAAGTAACTGTGAGTGTAGTGTAGTTCATGTTTGTTTACATCTGCATCAGCAACAAGTGTGGTTTTCTCATCTGATAATTGGATATTGAACCTCCACCAGATCATTTTGAGGCATTCCCTAAGACACTATCTGACGCCCTAGTGGTACAGAAATAATTAATATTATGATTGATGTCTGTGTACTGATTCAGTTACAACCCCAGAAATAACAGTACCACTTGGTTTGGTATGTTCCTGGGTGAAATTCTTTTAATATTCTGAATTTAATTCCTCAGAGTGAAGAATAACCATAGAAATTAGTGTTTGCGCTTCAATGCCCGCATTTTTACCTTTCATTCCATTGACTTTTTCTTGCATACATTTCAACTGCTTTTTATAGGTGAACTGTGCCCTGGTGGGGTGTGAAGGGGGCTGTAGAGGAGGGTCTTTGGTTTAGGTGGAAGAGATGGTGAGTGGAGGTAGCGCAAAATGATGTGTTTTACCCTATCACTTATGCTGATTCTGCCAGAAAATTGTATTTCTACTCGAAACGGGCGTATCTCTAAATTCGTAATGATGGCCATAGTGGTTGTTTCAAGTGTTGGTCCAAATGCTTGGGAAATTCTTGAGCACTTAAGAATATGCTGTAAAGAGTCCTTCAAATAACAGATGTCACAACTGCAAATTCTGTATTCCTTAAAACTTTAGATTCTTGTAGGTCCAAGTGGTGAATCGGTGAGGTAATCACAATTAAATTACATCCCCTTAATTATTAATCCAAGTTTATTTATTGCATACTCCATTTAACTCCATGGCTTCTAAGGCAATTTCCCTCCTGTGCTGGAAATTGCAATTTGCATTGTTTTATGACGAGCTGGGCTCGTCATCAGCGTGCGAGGAGGCTACACCATGACGAGCCCAGCTCGTCATGAGCGTGGAAGGGGTTAACACACTATACAAATACACATACATTCAATTCATGCTAGTGTTTAGCTAAGCTAGAAACAATTATTTTGGTTGTATCTGCTCCAAGTGTTGTTATAGCTTTTGTATAACATGTTGTAGGAAGCTGTTTCTTTATATATTGGACCAAAACGCGGTACACTGTGCAAAGAGTCCAGGCAACCCTTACTGGTTTACAAAGGCAAAAATAATAACACTAAATGCTCTCTTTTGTGGTAGTGTGGGCGAGCAGTGTAGGTTTATCAGAGGGTAGTGCTAACCATTTGTTATACTAACAGAAGCAATCAATCATACACACACTCAAGAATATATCGGAGACAAATTTAGAAAAATAAGCCATAATGTCATATAAATGCTGATACCAAGAACTTTATCAGGTATTTACTTTTTAAAATATTGAATTTCACAGGTAAGTAAGCAGTACGCTTGAATACGTATTTACACAGCAATGCTTCTCTACGGGAGAAAAGAGATATGTTGCATGCAGTTTCTTACAGTCTGTTTCTAGGGGTCTCCTTCTGGACTTAGGATCGTAGGGGGCCAAGGTCCAAAGTAGCACCAGCAGTTACTCGTTACCTGCCTAGGGGCATCCGGGTGCAGAGGTGTTGGTCAGGTTGGTAGCATTGTGCACTATGCCGGTGGAAAGTAAGGGCTCACCTAGATACAAGCAGCAGAGGGGGACTTGGGGACAAGTCTCAGAGAGCTCCCAACGGGGGGCTCGGGTCACTAGGATCCTGGGAACAATGAGGCACAGCCGGTTTGTCCGTATCTAGTTGGGGGCGTCGGGTGCAGAGAGGAATGGTCAGCTGGCCTCTGTGCGTCCTAGGGCCTTGCAGTTGTCTGACTCGCCGGTTGAGGGTGCAAAAATCAGGATAGCTGGGCCACTCTGGAAGTGTGTCTCCGCTGTGCTGACGTCCCTAGCTTGGTCGTGGTGCTGTTAGAGCCCTGACTGGACTTAAACATGCCTTGCTTGCTGCAAGAGATCCGTTACCTCTGGTATTGGGCCTTTGCAGCTCCAGTTAGTTCTGGTGTCCTCTCACTCGGTGGGGGGACGGATCTGACTTTCAGGAGCACAGGTACCTCTTCCGGTGGGGAGTGGCAACACAGTGAATGGGACACTGCTTCTTATGTGCCTGCAGGCGTAAAGGGAGTAGCTCCTCTACCCCAAGGGAGATTGCTGATAATTTGCGAAGGGCTGGCAGTCTAATGGGGATCTCGGTAGTTACTCAGCTGCATGATGAGTCAGTCAGGATTGTCAAGACTGGGGCAGGCAGGCAGGCAGGCAGGCAGGCAGGCAGAGTTTGATGCCAAAAGTCCATAGCAGTCTTCAGTTCTCGTTGTCTTGTGGCTCTTCTTTGTCTTTTTCCTCTGGATCCGTCACATCTGAGTTGGTGGCTTTAAGGATTCCTCCTAAATACTCAATTTTGACACATTAAAGGGGGTGACATGTAGTAGGCAATGGACTACTTACCTTTTGGGTAAATACACTTCATATGTGACCTGTGAGAAGTGGGCATAACCCTGACCCAATGATCCTAATTCCACCAAAAACCTAGATGGTGGAATTCTAAATTTTGACTTCACATCAGGTAGTCCAACTTAGGGGAGGAACTAGCCTGATGGGAAACACGCCTCCTGACTAGCTAATTTTCCCCCCTGTCCTGTGGCCAAATAGCCCTGGTACAGGAGATGGCATTTCCCCTCTCTGGGGATGCCTTGGTTCGCATATCAAAGGCTGCAGAGGCATTTGAAGCCTTCTGCCTTAATATGCTGATTACTTAGACATCCTGCTTGGAAGAACAAAAGATGGATTTGTAGGAAGGTGGATACCTGACTATGGTTACCCCAGATTCTTTGCCTAGTGTTTAGCTGGTTTTCGACTTAGTTGGCCTGGGATCCTGCTAATCAGGGCCCCAGGCTATCTGCTCCCTCTTTAAAATGGACTCCATGTACCCTAGGTACATCTCCAATTGGATACTGGGTCACCTTATGAGCCCCTGTAGACTGTACTATGGGTACCCAGGGCATAGGTGCATCCAAGGCCTACCAGGGGCTGCAGCATATCTTTTGCCACCCCTGGCTGGCCATCCAAATTGACACAACTGGCTGATCACTCAGCTGGGGCAAGGTGGTGTAATCACCCCTTGTTTAGATATAGTATTCCTATATCTAACCTTATATCTAGACACATATATACCTATAAGTCACTCCTGTGGCAGGCCTTAACACTCCTGGAGGCAGAGTGCTTGGTTTTATGTGAGATGGTGCTCTAGCATGAGCTGAGCCTGTCTTCAGCTTTCAGAACCATGCCCTTATAGCTGTTCTAGGATATTGCCATACCATATACTCTTAAGTGCATTATGAACCTCGCGGTTAAATGCTATCTCCGGTTTGGCTTTATCAAAACATGTCGAGTAAGTTGTCATATGATTTGGAATACTACCCCATCGCCAGTTCTGGCGATGGGTGTAGCATTCCACCCTTCTAGAGGGAGAAGACATGTTGTTCCTACTATTCCCGGTTAAAGTTAACCAGAGCCTCAGCATCACAAAATGAATGCTGCTGCCACAGACACAAGTCTGACCTCCTGCTGCTGGGAGTCCTTCCAGCGAGGGAGGCTTGGACAATAGGTTTCCTGCCTTGGTAGGTGCTAGCACCACCCCAGACAGGACTTTGTGTATTGGGACAGAGAGGGCTGAAAGGATTGAGACACTGCCTGGGGCACACAAGGTGTCCCATGCATAGGCCAGTTCAAACCGGTGCTGGGGCACTCCAGCCCCAGATCTGGCGCGAAACTGGACAAAGGGAAAGGGGTGTAACCACCCCCTTGCCTGGTCCCACCCATAAGAGGGACCTAGCAGTTAATCCAGCCCCTAAGATCGGTATATAGGTAGGAGCTGAGTCTAGGGACTTTAGATTATCCTGACTGAAACACCGAAACGAAACTCTGTACCTTCATCACTCTACTTTGGAAGAAGACGACTGAAGAATCTCCCTTGTGGTCAAGGAGTGACCACCTTGCACAGGCAGGCACCATCCAGCGATCGACGACTTGCTTTGCCGCCGCCTCCCGCCGGAGCCCGAGCCCAGAGCCTGACAAGAACCGGATTCTCAGACATCCAACAGCCCGATGCACCGTCCCTGCAAAGCTGAGACCCGTGGAGGCGACGAGAGACGTGGGACCCGCCATCTTGAAAAGTCTGCGACCTGCTAACTGTGCAGCCCGAGGCCTCCTCGAAGCTGTGCATTGGGGATTGAGAAGCCCCAGCCCCGAGCAGCATCTGCACCAAAGATCAGCCCTGCACACTCCACGAGTTCTGCGTGGGGCCCTTTTGCATTTTCCTGCTCGACGCGTCTGCCCGATCACTTGTCCGTTGGCTAGTGGCCATCTTGGCGAAGAATCTGTGAAACTGAACCGCTGGTCTGGTTGCTCCAGACTTGCCCTTGCTTCCCTCAAAAGAAGCAGCCCCTCAGACCTTACTGGTCTGAGTAAGAAGCCTACATCGTATCCTGCGTGGGTTGCCTTTGCCAAGGCTTGTTGCCTCCAATCTTGAAGCCGACACCGCTGACAGCGAGAGCCTTCATGGGACAGTCCATGCCTGACTCCTGGTAGTCGTCGATGACTCCTGGTCCACGTGGCTGCAAAGACAAGCTTCCCATCAGCACCTGATTGCAACGTGACATCACCTGGTTCCATCCTGGTCACTGGCTAGTGACCCAGACTCTGTCCCCTCTGCTTTCAGGTCCTCTTCATCTTCGATCCACCCTTGGATCCAACCGGACTCTTCTCTTCTGGCCGCCTGCAGCATCTTTTCTCCAAGGCTCCATAGATGTCCACTACGAAACCCGACACACTTTGGGACATAAGCACCCGCTTCCTGTGGGTTAGGTAACACGAGTACTACGGTGCTCCTGTAAAGGTTTACACTCCTAGTGTCCTAGTTTCAAGTGGTTAAGTTCTAGTCCAGTCGGAAGACTCCCAAACCTTTAACTTTCCATTTTTACGCACATTGACTTCTATGTGTGAACGCGTGTGCCTTTAGACACTGCACACGCATCCCGTGGGCCTCCTGCTCCCTAACCATTGTTAGTCCAGTGTAGCCACAGTGATTCCCAAGGCCCTAGGCCTTACCATTGTTCGTGACGTGGTACTTATACCATTTTTTGGTCTTGTGCCTAGCGTTGCACTGCGTAGCAGTGCTTCGCGCAGCGCGAGGCATTTTGTAAAAAAAAAAGTGGTTTTCAGAGCCACTTTTCACTGTAAAATGCTTGTGCGTGTCCTTTTTTGTTTACTGTTACTTCATTGGCCTTGGCGTGGCTTCCATAATGAAAGACTTAAATCTATTGGCTTTTTCCGCGAGCATTGCTCCTCCCATGGCCTATTGGTGTCTATTACGCGCATGAAGCTCGTAACCGACACCAATAGGCCATAGGAGGAGCAACAGAGCTACGGGCATGGTAAAAGAAATTACACGCCTTGCTGTAGCGCGCGTGTGTTTAGCAATTACGGGCTTCGAAATGACACGCCTTGCTGTAGCGCGCACGCGTGTGTCTTTATCGATGCAGAGAAGTACAATGGTAGGAGTGAGATACAAGCTGGAAGAATGTGTATGTTTACCAATTACTTTATTTATTTATTTATGCATTTTTATGTACTACGGACTTTACCGAGGCGTCGGAGCGCTTCACACTAGGAACAGAACTGATACATGAGGAGAACAGAACACGTGAACATATTACAAAAGCAGACGTTAACTTACATAAGATAAAAGTGATAGTTGTGAGTAAACAAAATACATGATAGCAATGACACGCCTTGCTGTAGCGCGCGCGTGTGTCTCGCAATTACGGGCTTTTAAGAAAACATTTTTTGTTGAACGGCGTGCTTTAAGGAACAGTAATAGAAATGACACGCCTTGCTGTAGCGCGCACATGTGTGTCTTTATCAATACAGAGAAGTACAATGGTAGGAGTGAGATACAAGCTGGGTGAATGTGCATGTTTACCAATTACTTTATTTCTTTCTTTATGCATTTTTATGCACTAAGGACTTTACCCCGAGGCGTCAGAGCGCTTCACACTAGGAACAGAACTCATACATGAGGAGAACATAACACGTGAACATATTACAAAAGCAGACGCTAACTTACATAAGGTAAAAGTGATAGTTGTGAGTAAACAAAATACGTGAGAGCAATGACACACCTTGCTGTAGCACGCGCGTGTGTTTTGCAATTACGGGCTAGAAGTACAATGGTAGGAGTGAGATACAAGCTGGAAGAATGCGCATGTTTACCAATTACTTTAATTATTTATTTATGCATTTTTATGTACTACGGACTTTACCCCGAGGCGTCAGAGCGCTTCACACTAGGAACAGAACTGATACATGAGGAGAACATAACACGAGAACATATTACAAAAGCAGACGTTAACTTACATAAGGTAAAAGTGATAGTTGTGAGTAAACAAAATACATGAGAACAATGACACGCCTAGCTGTAGAGCGCGCATGTGTTTTGCAATTACGTTTTTTTCTTCTCATTAGGCCCTGAAGTAAACTGTTTATAGACGAGGAACAATATAACACAATAGTAAACATTGAGCAGTCAATATGTTGTAGAAAAACAAGCAAATCAACAATTGCAGCAAAAAAGAAAAAAATATAATGATAAAAGAGGTAGGAGTAAAATAAAAACACGTTTGATCAACATGGGCTCCTATGCAAATATTGTTCGTTCCTTTCAGACCTTTCTGACACTGCCTCTGTTAAAGGCCATCTGCTCTTTTTATGGCCAAAACATCCCTGCACATATTCTTGGGTAATTTCTCTTCTTGAGCCATATACAGCAAGTTGCAGCTCATTCACAAAATATACCAAGCATTTCCAATGCAATAGGTCTAGCATTATTAAAGTTTGAGCTATTTGCCTTGTAAATGACAAGGCCTTTTATTCCTTTGCATCGGTGCATAAACAAGCACTTTGTACTTATAGTCCATGCTTAAGAGAAGCAAGTCTGGCAGTCTCTTTTACTGCCAGCCTTGCTCATCGTAAGCAAGGACTATACGTTCAAAGTGCGTGTTGATGCACCAATTGCAGGTTTTAAAAACAAATTACTAAAAGGCATTGTCATTTACAATGCCAATAGCTCAAACTTTAATAATGCGAGACCTATTGCATTGTAAATGCTTGTTTTAGTATATGGTTTAGCGGGCCACCCGCCCCTATCCATAATTGTGCAACTTTTGTATGTTATATTAAGTTACTTGTTATGCGCTTGTGCTTCTGTGCTCATAAAGAGTTCAGGGGATTTCTCTAGAAATAAATACATATATATTTTGAATCTATATCCTGTGTGGTGTCCTTTCATTTGGTAATAAAGGGATTGCATATGGTAAAACAGCTGGCTGCACATGCCCTCTTGAGTTTAGCCTAAGACTGCTCTGTCCATGCTACCCCTAGGATAGCTGGTCTATAAGGTTGATTTTACAACCATCACCATAAGGGTTGTTTGGACTGGTGCAAGGTGCTCACTAGAATAGTGAACATCATATACCAGGCCAACTTCTCACAGGATTTTCTCTCAAGCTTAAATGTATTATTAGTTGTATAAAGCTCTGCATAGATAGTGGATATTGAACAATCTCTTAAGGGTGTTCAGAAATATGATGTGTTCTTTTACTTTTACATTTATGTTTCTAAATTCCTTTGAAAAGATTCATTTACAGAATTTGTAAAGTAGATTGAGTGTATAAAATGTACCTGAGGAATGTGAAGGTCCTGAATTTGAACAGTGATGGAGGGGGATTGACAGAGCTGAGATGGAAGGCGACATTGAGAGCTGAAGTGATGTTATAGTGATAAACAAGAAAAGGGAGTGTGTACAAAAAGAAGAGAAGTCAAGTTAATTTACTGTGCGTTCTGAAATCAGCAGCTATGTGTGTGAATCTCTTGGAGAGTAAACACACTGCACTTTATTATCCCCGTGTCCTGTGTATAACTGTTGAACCATAAGAAAGATGTTGATGTCAAATAGTTTGTTATAGTATATGGAAAGTGAAAGAAGAGCACCTGGTACAGGAAGATGTTTAAAAACGTTTCAGAAAGTGTTCATATAAACCTACTTATTCCAAGTTATGCATGTGTACATAGTACCATCCCACATCCAGAAGCATTTCTTAATCAATGGTTCATGTAAAAATATACTACATAATTTGTAATCGGCACACATTTCACTTCCATTTTGTTCCGCTTTAGGTCCGTGCAGCATTTTTCAAATTAATCTCCACAGTATGCCAACAATTGCCTGCATCAATGAAAGCTGAGGCTGCCAGAGTGTGTTCAGCAGTTCTTCTCAATCTAGACGAGAGTGATGCCGTGGTGTGCCCTGCTCTTTGGGAAGCTGTACTTTACATCATCACCTGCATTGAGGTACTGTTCTTACCATATTCCTCTGGTGTTTCCTAGTGTATGTACAAATAGTCAACAGAAAAGTATGTACAAAAGCATACACTTGATGTGAGCTCAGTACTGCATTAAAGAACTGTGAAGTTTGGAGGAAAAATAGTTAAAAAGACAAACCATACTTGTTTTTTATTACAGTTAAACTATCTTTGAATCCTGGAGTACTAATGTGTAGTTATTAGGCTGGCATGTGATTTCCCACATTGCCCTAGTAACAGTAATAGCAATAGCAGATAAATTCAAATGAAACGTCAAGATAGGCCCCATGATTTTCACAGCCATAGTGCTCTATCGACTTAGGCTGATTGTTGAAGGGATCATTTTGTGGTTTAATTCAGTGAGATGATGAAGAAGAAAAGGTGGGATTAATGGAAAGAAGCTTATATCAGGAGAAGCCTGGCATTAAGGCCAAGATTCTTGCTGTCACTGTCAACTGGTGCAGGTTGTGTGCCCCTATACATTTATTTACAGTTCACATCTGCAGATCAGTACATAGGTTCTGTACAGAATACTTCCTCCATTCTAATGTTGGCAGTCTTTCATAATTAACCATGCCATCTAGAAAGTTTCATTTGGTAGGCCTGTGTTGGCAGCATATGTTGGCCTGGATCCCATGCTGTGCTCTCTCTTGCCATTTAGTTTTGGTTTGGAATATTACAGTTGGTTGTTCTTCAAAGCTGGGGATGCCACAAATGGTTTGTGATCACGTCCCAGAAGCGGCACAATGTGGCAGGTTGTACACTTCACCTAGGATTATTGTTTTTCCCTGTCTGGTTAGGAGCTTCTTTAAAGTGCTCTTCCAAATGACTACACCGAGCAATATTTCGGCACTGGAAGAAGCTTCACCCTGGGGCAATGCAATTATATGTGTAGTTCTTGGAATGAGCACATCACTGAAGAACCAGGGAACAGGGCATGTAAGAATGTCTAATTAAGAGGGAGGGCCTAGACACAACAATATGCAATAATTTAACATCTGTGTTCTACAGAGTTCCCACTGGTAATGTTTAAGAATTATAATGCCCAAGAATGGAATATGCCTTACCTTTCATTCGGCAGAAAAATATTTTGTCGTGACGTGCAATCAAAATGGAATATGGTCAGACAGGACCAGGAGTGTGTAATAGATGCCAGTACGGCTGATCACAGATTTAACAGATAATGGAGGAGGAAGAAGTAGAAAATACAGAAGCAAGGAAACAGTGGCTGAGGGAACCAAGAAGCAGCAACCATACTGTGTAGGTATGCGCTAATGGAGTATGAACTGAGCATGAACGGAAACTGTCGAAATAACTGGGAGACGAGGACAGGCATCTTGCCATTGTCTATGGGCATCTTATATAGCAGCTCTACCACTCTTTCTCGGAATTTCTGCCTTTACCAAGGAAGTGAGGCTATTACGTTCCCCACACTAGTTTCCACCTGCCCCGTATCTTCTATACGTGCCCTCTTCCCATCTTAAATGATGGACTAAAATCGGGATCATTAAGTGGGTATATCTACGCGTCCTTATCTTCCTTCCTTATCCTGACCTCTGTGTAGTGTAAAAGGGAGAGTACATGACCCCATTGAGTCTCAGGGATGCCTACTTCCACATTACCATTCATCCAACTCTTTACAAGTACCTGTGGTTTATGGCAAGTGAGAAACATTACCTGTCAAGGCCCTACTGTTCAGCTTTAAATTTGCACCCAGTGTTCACTAAATGTTTATATGTTAGTACAGTGCACTTCTGTTGTCGCAAGGTACATGTTTACCCTTACGTAGTTGACAGACTAGTTAAGGTGAAAACTCAACACATGTATCAGGACCACACACTATTGAATTTCTTCCCAATTTGTAGTTTAGCAGTTTAGCATCATTGTTAATCAGTCACACTTGCAGACCATGCATTCATAACTTTCTGGAAGCCACATTGAAAACAGAGGTGAAATCATTTCCAACAATGGAAAGAGGGTTGATGTTTCAAAGATTTCTTCCCCTTTATCAATATCATATTCACTGATAGGGAGGAAGGCAGTAAAACTGTTGGGAATGATGGCTTCATGCACTGCCTCCCTTCATGTACCACAGCTTCACATGCGTCTGTTCATGGACTGTGTAGCACACCAGTGATCACAAGCATCTCAAAGTGAAGAAGAGTTTGTGTTGGCGTAGTAAAATAATAGAAGAAAACAAATGTATTGTTTGACAGGCTAGTCATTGGCCCTCAGCTGCAAGTGACACTCAACACTGGTGCTTTTTATGGGGTAGGGTGTTTACAGAGACAATAGAGGGAGCTTTCTGTCTCCATGTGAGGCTATCAATTCGAGATGCAGGCTGTTCAGTTTGTGTTGACGGCATTCTTGGAATAGAATTTATGAAAATATTGCAGATGCATTCGAAAATTTCTGCTTTTAATGCTCATACATACAGAGTGGCCAACATTTGTTAGTGTATTAATACTATTTTAATAAGTCCAGTTTAAAGATGCATGCGCCTTCATGTCGACCATCTTTACATAGATCTGTTAAAGTTATACAAACCCATTCCTAGCTGCCCACTGGGCACGAATGTGGAGAGCAAAGATTCCTCTGATATACAATTTATTGACTCCTGATATAGAGTCCTCGATGTAATAGAGATACGCTGCAGCTTTTCATTTTTGAAGATTTTCATGTGCTCGGCCCACATCGACAAATAGTGGAAAGTTTTTAGAGTTTCATTAAAAATTCTTAACTAAATCAGGGCACACATACACAAACACGTGCCCGATCAGTGAGAAAAGAGTCAGGCTGCAAGGGTGGTGTTGTTCTGGTGCATTGTGAATTTTGGGGATGTGAACATGAGCCATTTTGTGACGTGTTCGAATCCAAAAGCACATCATTAAAGGAAAATAAACTGTAATATTCTTTACCTAGTACTAGATGGCAAGAAAGCGCAGCACAGTTTGTCTGCTAGGTTACAATCAACCAAACTGTTACAGGTGAGTAATGTTTTCCTTATCGATACCCAAATTAATCATTGCTGCTCCATCCTAGCTTGTGAATCGGGAGTAGGTCTCATGCTGCAGATGGCTTCACACATGTGCTGCCCCTTTTTCTTAGTAGTTGCAAATGCTTGCTGTTTATAATTTATCTTGTGGATCTGACAGATGCAAAAATGAGTCTGGAGATTGCAGCTTTGAGCTTTTCTTTCTATATGTTTCATATTTATTCACATTATAGAATATATGCATAATTGTATTTGTTTTTCATATTATATAATCTACTGCCTAATCTGAATGGTATGGTTGGTATTTCAAATAGTAATACTGTTAGACCGGTCATCCTTAGGGGGTTCTTTCCCAAAACGTTTTGCCTGCTTGCCTCCACTTTGTGCTGTATCTTTTTGTTGGCCTGAGGACTCTGAGCACTTTGCCACTGCTGACCAGTGCTAAAGTGCATGTGCTTCTCCCCTAAACATGGTGTTCATTGGTGTATACCTAATTGTCATAATTAGTTTACATATATGTCCCTTGTAAAGTGGTATCCAATATACCCAGGGCCTGTAATCTTCATGCTACTATTGGGCCTGCAGCACTGGGTGTGCCATCCACACAAGTAGCCTTTCATAACTGTCTTAGGTCTGCCATTGCAGGGCCTGTGTGTGCAGTTTACTGCAAGTTCAAACTACTTGCCAGGCCTTAAACTCCCCCCTTTCATTACACCTACGTCACTCCTTAGGTAGGTCCTAGATACCTATATAGGCCTAAGGGCATGGTGCTGTGTAAGTAAAATGTAGGACATGTACTTTTAAGTTTAACTTGTGCTGGTAATGACAAACAGCTAAATTCATTTTTCACTACTGTGAGGCCTACTCCTCTCGTAGGCTAGCATTGTGAATTCCTTAAAACACGTTTAAGCTGTAATTCTGGATTAGAAAGGAGTAGCTAAATCATGTTACATATCTTTGAAATGGTAATGATAAATCCTCTTTACTAGTAAAGTTAGATTTAACATGACTATTTTACAAGTGCCACTGTTAGAAAGGGAACATTTATCTGCTCTTATTTCTCTGTGTTCCTTTCAGCCTGTCTCCAATACACATCTGGGGTGGATGACAGCTACACTTTGTGCATTTCATCTAGACACCCACAAACCGAGGAAGGGTGGGTGTGACAGAGAACTCATCTGCATTCATCTACATTCTGATAGCTCTACCTGGGCAGGAAGAGGGAGGGGAGCTGACACTTTCACCTGAATAGGCAGTGTCCTGTTTCCCACACAAACGGCTGATTGCCCCCTACAAATAGCCTTGCAGACTGGGTTGGGCTGAAGGGGAACAAGGGCCTGCTTCGAAGTCACCCCCACTTCAATGGCACATTTGGGTATATGTACGGGGGCTTTAACCCGACCAAGACAGTACACTACTGGACCTGTGAAGAACTCTGCCAGGAGTAAAGACTTTCTGTGCTGCAAGCTTTGCCTGACTGCTGCTCTGAAGGAACTGCTATCTGCTTTGCTGACCTACCCTGCTGCCTGCTGATCTCTGCCTTGCTAAGAACTGAATTTCACTAGAACCAAGAGTGACTCCAAGGGCTTGCTGGCTCACCCCCTGTTCTGAAGTCTCAAGGCCATCCAAGATTTCCTTCAACTCTTCAGCAGCACTTGGAATGTGCCATCAGTGAGTCCTGCCCTGCCAAGTGGTGCCAATCCAGTCCTGGGCCCTTGAAAGGTATTTTGTGCTGTCCAGAGCCATCAAAATCGACACAGTGACAACTTTGCGCCGATTGGTACCAATGCAGTGCCCTTCGATGCCGATGCAGGAGCCGATCGACGACATCGCCTCTACGGACTCCGTGGCTCGACTTCGACAGACAGCACCTGCATTAAAAAAGGGGTTTGACGCCGAAGCCTTCATTGACTGTGCAGAACGGTGCCAATGCAACACTACCATCCATGGGATTGACGACGCAGCACCTCCTCGACTCCACGCATTGAGTTTTGGCGCTGAAGCTTCCTCCATCAAGGGTACTTTGTCAGTGGGACTTGTCTGAGTCCTGTAGATGGCCTGCCCTACATCGATGTCTGCCTGAACTTTGGATTTAGCCATGGTCTAGCGTGACCTTAAGTAACCATATCTATCTATCTATCTATCTATCTATCTATCTATCTATCTATCTATCTATCTATCTATCTATCTATCTATCTATCTATCTATCGTTTTTTATACAGTTCATTGGGTTTAATAAAGAGGTTCTGCAAGTCCTTTTTTGGACAAGAATGCGGACCACTGTCTTTGGAACCATAAATTATTGTTTGGTTTAAGAATCCAGGTGGGCCTCGCCCTTGTGTGGACACAATGTTGCCAGTAGATAACTTTCCCAGATATCCGGCATGGGGAGCGCATGTTCGCTGTGTCAAGATTGGCTGAGTGTTTCTGACTTTATGGTGTTTTGGAACTCGCGCACCCTTTTGGTCGTATGTGCTTTATTGAGGCCAATCTCCCTGGATCATTGTTGTGTTGCTGTGCCTATCTGTGGGGTTGGTATGGGAATTCCTGTTCGTGCATTTGTCGACTGGCTACGTGCTACCCCACCTGTGATCTGTCAAACAGTGACCTCAGGTCTTGGGGCCTGCCTAACTATGTATTTCTGAGTCAGGGTTGACGTGGAGTTCACAATGAGCGAATTGGTCATTAAAGATGCTATTTCGTTTCTGTATGTGAAGGTATCATTATTCACATTAACATCGAGTTTTTCAATATGAACACCAAACTACCAGAGGGTGAGCACAGGTTATCTTTTAGTGGGTACCTAGCTAATCCTGACTAGGATCGTGGTTCCTACTGGGACATGGGGGATAACTCTGCCAACTAGAGACCCAATTTCTAACAAATACTTTATATTACGATTAAGAAAGTCTTTGCATTTTTTTTTAATATTGTACTTAGCAAATCCTTTGTACTTGAAACTGTTTGAATTGTATATATTACTTTTGGAATATTATTGCATTTCTTTTTTGTTTCTGTTTTGTAATTTATGAAAATTATTTCAGTAACATTTCTTAAACATAAAAAATTCAATTTATTTGCTGTTTCACAGTTGTTCCCTTATTTTGATTAGTTGTAATTATTGACACTTTCTAATTCAATTGATATATTTTATTACCTTCCAGCCTAACAACTCAAACATGTAAATGTGAATCTGGATAATTCTGCATGCCTTCGAGCTACTTAAGTAACTTTCCTTGTTCCTGGCAGGATCAGAACTTCCTTAACTGCTTAAAAAAACACGTGCTTTGTTTAGTTGGTTTGCTACTCACGCCTGCCTTGTTTCCTGCAGGATTGTTGGACACATGTCAGCGCAAAGAAGGGGGTGCTGCCGAAGCTGTTGACCGTGCTCAGGGAAGGAGGGCGAGGTCTGGCCACGGTTATTTATCCCTATCTCTTGCCTTTTCTCAGCAAGCTTCCCAGTGCAATGACGGACCCAAGAGTTGAATTCTACAGCATGTACTTTACCTCTATGATTCAAGGGTATGAACCTTTCCAATCCTAGTATTCATATTATTACTATATTATTAATCCTTTTTCTTTACTGATGGACCTGGCTTCACATGAAAAATGTAATTAGTTTTGCAAGTGTTAATAATATTTTTTCAGGGCCTACAACTCATGAATAATCACTGGAATCTTTATTTTTTTGTGGTTTTCGTTGACAAAGATGAACTTGCAACCATAATTTCGCTTCTACAGCTCTGTCAATCACATGCGCCTATAAATGTGCACTCTTGTGCTTCATAAGAACTCACAAGATAGTTTTCTTCGGGTGCTTCTGTCCTTTTCTCCTTGCTCTTAGTTTTGCCTTGGGCAGCACCTCCTGATTGTATTTTGCCTACATTCGTATTGAGCTTCATACCCATGACGGAGTGCTATAGATGGTTGGGTAGCAGGCCACTCAGTTTGGAGCCTAGGTTTAGCCTCTTCGAGGCTCATGACGAGCTGAGCTCCTCATGGGCCGTGGAACGCTCGCATGCGGGGATAATTCCCCTGCTGTGCTGAGCATTCCAGGGGAACGGGTGTGGCCGTGACGAGCTGAGCTCGTCATGAGCACAGGATCGCCGTGCCTGGTGACGAGCTTAGCTCGTCATGAGCATGGTGGCGCTGTGCGCGCCCCCCAGCACAGCGGGGATTAACCCCCGCAGCAAAGGGGTTAAAGTGTGGCGAGTGTTTTGGTGTTTCTTGTGATTACCAGTGGTGTGCTTTTATTGGTCATGTGTAGCTGTGCCTGGAGTCAAGTGAAGAGGAGTGAGAGATAGTTTTGCATATGCCGGTGTTTATCTTAATTGAGTGGGTCTTGGGTTCTTCTCTTGGGTTTGTAGGGTCTGGATTAAGTTTTGGGGGGTAGGGGGCAAGCTTTGTCTGAACTGCGTTCTTGGTTTCCATGTGGTTTTGAATTTTTTTTAGTTTTTTCCAGTGAATGGTGAGTTAAGGTATCAGTATACGTTCACAGAACACTGTTGCATGAAACTAAGGCTATTCCTTAGGGAATATCTTAGCGTGAATGAAGGGCGGCCCGCTCCCTTTGGCCCTATGTCCAGTGGATAGCACCTTGAAGGGGGTGTGCTGTAGTCTTGATTAGTTAGCTAAGAAAACGCTCCTAGGATATGGAACTCTCTCCCTGGAGTCCTCAGATGCAACCCCTCCTTCTCCTGTTTCAAAAGGGACCTGAAAGTCCATCTCCTAAACAAATTCTATCATGACCATCGTCAACTTACCTAGACTACTATATCCGAGTTGTCTCCTCTCCCCCTGGTCATTCAAGGATAGTGGGTGACCGGACTATGTCTTTCTCACCTTTTTCTTTTTGATTTCTCTCTCCCCCTCCGTGGCACTGCATATTTATTTACCATGCTGTATTTTTTTCTTTTGGTTTGCTTCCTTACTGCCGGCCGACTATGTAATGTAATGTCCTTCTGCTGTTTTACTGTGTGTATGTGAAGCGCTCTGATACCTACTGGTTAAGCTAGCGCTATATAAAACTTTTAAAATAAAAATAAAATAAACTTGTGCTGGTGTGATATGGTCGCTTAGGAGTGGGTGTGGTAATTGTCTGTCTGTGGCATTTAGTATTCTTTGAAGCCCTCAAAGTCGGTAAGTCTATATGTACTCCAGCTGTGCAGTTTACAGCTTCTGTGAGAAACTGGTGCAGCATGGCGTGTCAGATTCTTCACTGTGAGAACATTGTGCTTTATGAATTAAAGATCTGTTCCATTCACCTCTCATTATCCGTTGCAGTTTAACCACGATAAAGCATTTGCTTTTTTTGACAACATTTGCTGATTTATGTTGGTTTGTAAGTGGTTTTAAGGGATGTAATTTGCCGTTCGGTTGTATAGATCGTTCGAAAATTAATCTGCTTGCATATGCTGCCATCATGTGGTTAAATCAGGAACAAGCATTTAGAGACTGTATAAACAATCACTGGGTTCATACGAGTCATAGTTTTCTTGGAACTTTTTGTTTTGACTATGCCCTTCAGCGCGTTTATTACATAAATACTGTTCACTTATTTACTTGCTTCCTTGTTTACCTTTGGGCTTTCTAAGCATTTGCATTATATAATATAACAGTTGTATTTGAAGTAAGATGGCAGGCTCTGACATAAATAGTTGTTTTGGAGGGAATGCTTGTCATTCGTTTAGCTCTAAACCATAAAGTTTAGGACCATGGAAGTTCCAGGCTTTCAGTGAATATGATTTGCCTTACTCAGGCATTATTGTTGTTGATGCTTCCTTGCAATCACCAGTTAAGTCATCCTCTCTTGCAGTCAAGTTGCTCCTCGAGCCACCTGTAAAAAGAGGAAGGGCCTGGATTATTATGCGAAGCTCATCCTGTTTCAAGTTGACGCTACCTAGCTCTTCACCTCAATGTTATTGGCACAATGTGCTCTACCTGTGCCATCATCTCTCAGGCATTACAGTGCAGTAATGCTGAGTACTACACTGAAATGCGTTAGTCTAACGCGTAATGCGTGATCCTTTGCAGGACTGGCATTTACCATCAGCTTTGCGTGGTTTGAGGTAGGGCGTCGGATACTTCATAATTATAAAGGTACCTCTGTGGCATACTAATGTGCGTGTTTATGCGTGCCCATCTTCTTCCAATGCCGGTTAAATATTGCGAGCCATATGCGATGCAACCAGAACCTGCACAAGTACAGGTATGATGTGAGGTATGGATGCATTTGCACCATAGATTATGCCCCCTTCCCGCTTGCTACGTCTTTTTTAGCCTTTCACATAGTGATTGTGTTTCACAGCTGCTCTTTTCTACATCCCAACATTAGACAGCCCGCCAGCCTTCATCTTCGGCTACCCTAGCCTCTGCAATTGATGGCTGTCTAACAAATGCTGATTACATGAAGGCTCCATTTCCCAAGGTGATGAGCAGTATGTTTTGTGAAATATTCTATCAAGGAGCATTGTAAAGTAGTTTCTTCAGTGGCTATCATTTTTTGTCTTAATGGCTATCATTTTTTGTTTTATGCCCTAAGGAATCTTCTTTTCGTGCAACAGTGTACTGTGAACCTCTTTTTGTTTTCACATACCAGACAACGCAAGGTGTGTGATTCTGAAAGATCTATTGTGAACTTATGGTGGGCTTGAAGCCTGCCTATTGCTTACTATTGGTTAGCTCTTTTGCCACTCTCATTTGCTCACTTATTATTTGATGGCTAAACCTTCCTATGTTTGTGCCTATCCCTCCCCTGCAGCATAGCCTCTTGCTGGTTCTTTTGATTGGCTGATTTGTATCCTCCCACTGCTTACATTTAGAGAACTACTTTGGTCTTTTTCTGAGTGTGTATGCTTTTTCTCCCTTGTGTTTATTCCAGGCCACAACACCTGCCCTGTGTAGTTCTGCATCCCACCCAGCTAGTCTGTAAAAGCACAACAGGGATGTTTTTGCTGGGCTATAACGGAAAAGCAGAATTTAAGGGCTGCTTTTGTTTTATTTCCTTCATTCCTCATATAGCATGAAAGCACACTTCAGCACACAAAGGGTTTTATGGTGTTTGGGGAAGGGCCGTCGGCTGCATTTACTCAGCTGGTGTCTGAGGCAGATGGTGCGCTTAGCATTACACTTCGGCCTGAGGCCCATAAATCTGCTTGTTGGACTACTGCAGAAGACCAAATGACTGAGTCCTATGAAAAGTAAATTAGTCCTTGGCAAACATTTCCCTTTATGTTGTGACTCTGCAATTCTGCTCAGTTTCCTTACATGAAATGTATTTGAACAATAAACCACGCCATTCATAAACTTTGAAAACATTGAATTCAATATTCAGTTTTGAGATGCAATCAGATAGCAGTTGGCTTTCCTCCAGGTTTTAACATGTTATTTCTTTTACTTTTCACAAACATTGGCAAACCTAACAGCTCGGCACTCACATTATAAAGTAAAGACCTGTTGGCCTTGCCAGTGCTTGTTTATTTTTGCTTTTGTTGAGTTCTACTGAAATAGCCTTTGGTGCATGTGCTCAGTCAAAGTGATGCTCTGTTTCTTACTGTATAACTTTTTACAAATAGACTGGACTGACACTGTGTCCTTTTCCCCAGACGGCCACTGAGGGGCGTTATGGATTAATAACAAACACGTTTGAAATTAAATGTAGTAGTTATCAGCCACCCTAGTCCTTTCATAAATGTGTACATTATGTGGTTGTTGTGTAGGACGGGACATTTCCATGTTGACTGTTTGGACCACTCAGAGAGGCAGAAGGTGAGTCTGTCCGCTCCATCCAGTCTAACTTAATAATTTGCCTTTTTTTTTATTAAAATGGCAACGTTCATTTTGTCAGCTTTCATGTAATATAATTTCATATAAAGGCTGGTATGAGGCCACAAATAAATGGTGACATGCGCTATATAAATGCTTGTATCATGAACATAAAAAAAGTAAACTCAGAGAGTTGTACTTTCTCTATCTGGCTTGAAACTATGGTTCTGGGAACCTGCTCTAGTTTTGTGGAGGTTCACGTTGTGAACATGGCTCCGCTGTTAACAAATCCTTGGTCTCCTATGAACAATTCCTGCTGCCCTGCTGTGAAACATGCTCCCTGAAACTCGGGGTTTCTGGAGCTGAGACAATCTTGCTCAAGAAGGAACCTGTTGCTGAGTGAACTATTGGCAGAACTTTGTGGAGCTGAACCATTTGGAGCGGGGGGGGGGGGGGGGGTTGAGTCTGTAACGTTTTGCAAATGTACTGAGTTAACTGGAAACAGTCCAGAAGAAACCAGTATCAATAAAGGCCATGAAAATAGTGGGCCTTAAAAATTCCCAATAGCTGGACTTTTTACCTTTTTGCTGAAGCTTCTTTGAGCTTGACAGCTTTAAGCCTCCTTCCCCATGAATGCCATCCATGCAATTCATTGGGGCATCACAGACAGGGTGTTAGGCTTTGAACTCACCGTGCAGGATACTGTTTACTGGCAGAACCCACTGACTTGGTTTGGCTGCTGTAAACCTGCAGAGAAAGAACCAGTTGATGAATGGTCTAACTTGAATCTGATGTTTTCTTAGTGAGAGTCAGTCTGTGATTGTTTTGTCAGGTTTGAATTATTTTTGCCAGATGTCTGTGGTTTACCATGGGCCCCTGCTCATAGTTTCTGAAGGACTAGAACCATCTCGGATAGACCTTCAGCTTCATTCGTCTGAAATGCTTTTTTGTTCTTTAATTCTGTAAAATGTGGATCACAGAAAGCTTGACCAGAATAACACCATCTCCTGGCACCCAGCTGTGTGCACACATGGGTTGATTTTACTGAGACTTCCATGAGGGGACTTTTAACAATTTAAAAACTTTTTTCAATTTACACAGACTAATGTTGAACTCCCTTTTCCATTCTGGTGGATTATTTTGCTTTGTTTGTAACATGTAACTCCTTAATCAATTGTTCTTCTTGTTTTGTTTCACTTTTTCCTCTGCGTTTGTATTTGGTTAAACTTGTTATGATGCATTAAGCATTTTATTTCTTAATTTTGCTAACTGTATTTTTGAGTTTTGAATTATTGATTGCAGCACTCAACTCACTTTTCTTCTGGGATTGCTTTGGTTCTCAAGAAAAAGGATAGTGATGAGCTTCCGCTACAGTTAGGGCAACCCTGTTTTGCTTTCTGGGTACCTCAGTGTTGGTAGATTGAGCGCTTATTTCCAGCTGACATCCGCACAGTAACTCCCATAGAAATCATGTTGGATTCAATACCCAAGATAGCTCATGCTTCCTTGATTTCATATTCTCAGAAGTATCTCTCCAGTCATATGGGTTGTAGTTCATTAAGTTGGTGTCCGGTGAGTTCTCCTGAAGACTTCCTGTCTGTTGCTTGTGTCTTCTTGGACTCTGTCCTTCCTGTCTTGCTGAGGGTTTAGAAATACAAGAAATCTCCCTTTAGGGATGATGTCTGGTTCCTGCCACCTATGTCAAATGCCCTTCGGGGCTGCCACACTATACATTGAAACAAAGGGAGAGACAGGGAGATTGAAGAACACTCTCTTGGTCCCCGGTTTTGGATATATAACAACAAAAGAGAGGTTACATGTGTCTCAAAAGCCACAGAGACGGAGACGATCGTCGGGGTCCGGTTATGAGGAGAAGCTAGGTGCTGATACGGGTGGCGAGCACTGAGGGCGATGTGCCAGGGACGCTCCTACCCCCCTCCCGAGACCCATGGTGCATTTAGCGCCATATTTTAAAGTGCAGATAACATCCTAAATCAGGAGTGTTGGGACTGGACATTTTTCCCTCCCTTTGTTTATCTTTTTGCACTTTTTTCGCTAATTTTTCTTTTTTCACTTTCACGTCCTCAGGTCAGGGTGGACGATTAGCGAGTCCATACCTCCGGGGTTACACTAGTCCTGATGAATGCCTAGTTAAATTAAAACCACTTAACAGGCTGAAACATGTTGACTGACTAATATTCTGAATTAAACCAATTCATTACCTGTGGCTGTAAATTCAGACACATAAGACCAATTTTAATTGTGTTGCAGGGATCTACCAATAAAATATTTTTTGAGATACCCTTTAGACACTTTTTATTTATATTCCTCACTGCACGCCCTATCACACAACCTGCTCCGCAGTCTTCTGGCGTCGTAGCACATCGAGGAGGCACTCGGCCTCCGAGGTGGGGCCCTATGATGAAGCATGACACTGACTAGGTCAGTGTGTGAGGGCTTTCCTATCCTCCCAAATTGGGTTGGTTAACTTGTTCTTTACATGGCTCCGTCTCTGTGGCTTTTGAGACACATGTAACCTCTCTTTTGTTGTTATACACTATACATTGCTCACAACAGAGATAAGATCTCAGCTAATTCCCAATGGAAAGTTCCTCTCACTCATACAGTCCCATGCACACAGCGACCCATCGCCATATTTTGCATCAGCCTTCCTTCCTAGAGGAGATACAGTGTCAGATCCCCACATGTGGTTGCCTTCTGATAAGCTGCCAGTGCACCCTCTGCAACCCTTTAGCACTTATGAAGACTCATAGCCAGTAGGCAAAGTTGGCTTACAAATGTATAAATCTACATACTTCAAATGATTAAGTCTTTGACATTTTGTAAATTGCAACATTTTAAAGATATTCTCAATATGTATTTGCTAGACTTTCAAGTGAGCGAGCCATAACCAGTCATTCGGAATGCTGCGCAATAATTACTGCTTTCATGGAATGCCTACGATTCACAATTCTGCAGAATCTGGGAGATGATGATGAGCAAAGAAAAGTCAGACAGATGCTCATCAACGAACAGGTATT
Source organism: Lissotriton vulgaris (assembly GCF_964263255.1). Taxonomy (NCBI): domain Eukaryota; kingdom Metazoa; phylum Chordata; class Amphibia; order Caudata; family Salamandridae; genus Lissotriton; species Lissotriton vulgaris. Next base: position 236,352,259 of record NC_141696.1, read on the forward strand.
ATTACCGTTTGCACCTGTTATTCATCCTGCACACCCTCCCCATACTCTCATATGTTGTAAGATTCTTTATCTAATATGCAGTAAGATCTTTTCCCTACTTCATATTTTTGCATTCCAGGCTCATGTCACCTAACACTTCAACAACTTCTCTCTTTTTCCTGTATTGCTTTGCATCAGTATCTCATGAAGGTGGATTATAGTATTTTTGTTAGCAGATGTTTTGTAGTATTTGTCCTTAAGGATATGATATCATATAGGTGTGCCTTGCATGGATGAAGTCTGAAGACTTTGGGACTGTTTTAATGTTATGTTTACAAACATTACTGAGTTAATGATGCAGAGTTGCTTACTAAAAGAAATACTGTTCAGTAGTTATGCCGGATTCATCTGGTCATCTTCCTCAATGGCCTATTGCTCTGGACCCAGCAGTGAGTAGCTCAGTGGACTGACCTTGCTGAGGTTTCTGCCAAAATTGTAAAAAAACACATTTCAAGTGCCCAGTTTCTCAAAGTTCAGTTCAGTTCGGTTCTGGGAAGCAGTGTCCAGCCACAAACCTAGGGACTGTTCACTTTACCAGAGAGTTCAAACAAACTTCTGTTCTCCATGGCTTCCAGTGGCAGATATCCAATTAGGTAGCACCTGCTATGATATCTAACTTTGTCACTTTTTTGCCCAGTTGGTATTGCGGTTTTGTTTAGTGGCTCTTAAATTCATAAGACAAGGGTACTCACTAGACCCAACAACATCACCAGCTCAAAATAGGAGATAGACTTGGGAAATGACCTCACCATTAAATTCCAATATATCAGAGACTTTAAACACTAGCAAGATAGTTCAAAGACTTCCAGAATCAAGACAGCTGGCTCAAGCAAATAGAATCTCAAGCCTAGCCCACTGTGTGAAAGTGTGAGACCTCCTGGTCTCTATTGGTAGCAGAAGGAGGCAGATATAGGCACTGTGACAGGATAGGTGGTGGGAAGTGAGAAAGCATCTTTCTGCACCATTACCCAGACCATGCTTGTCTTTGGTATTTGTTTTGTTTCTGGGCCAAATGAGCATCAGCGGTCTTGTGGCTCTTCAATGGTGAAGCTTCCTTCATGTAGATCTTCACTCATGTGGGCCACATTAAAGTCTTTGGTGGCCAGAGGCAGCTCCTCTGCAGACCAGTCATTGGTCTCCCACATTTTACAGCAACAAAGAGCTCAAGGAATTCAGCTAAAGTCCCAGCCTCCATGTAAGCCACTCCCTACAGAGGTTCTGACTCCGACAGTGCATCTGCTCAACGCTGATGACTAAGGTTTTCTTGATGTCCAGGCAAGTTACCAGTTAATTGCTTCGGCGGCCGTGGGTGGGAGGTCATTTGTGTCCTCCTTTGGTGGCCAGGATGGTAAACCTGAACCAACCTAAATTCTACTTCTTTGTATCAATTTCACATTTTATCTATCAGGGAGAAGCATGCCTTTGTCCTCTGTCTTTGCTTTTTACTCATGGGAGCAGTCAAGTACAGATCAAGGAAGTTTGAATTCATCGAAGTTAGCTTGTACATTGGCCCCAGAAAAGTCCAACAGAGACTACTGTTACTAGGAAACAGATGACAGTGTAGAAAGAAGATGTAGGTGGCTGTTTCATTGTAGCTGGAGAAATCAGTCCAATACAAAAGGAAGGGATGGAGACCCCTCTCACAGTAACTGAAACTAATAGCTTGGAGGGTTTCTGAGCAGAGGCATGTGAGTAATCCGTTCCATAGGGAATCCAAGACTGCTGTGATTAGGCCACCTTTCTGTATAGCGATGGACGCAACCTCCTAAGAAGATACCTTCCTTTCACCCTTACAGTCAAGCACTTATACACACAAACACTAACCATGCATCTGGATAGCCAAGGGACATAATATTTGGAGGACAAGACTGACTTTTACAAGGGAAAGACCATAGACAGTCTCCTGAACGTGGGGTGCTGGTAATTAAGCTAGTCTCCCTGAGCTAAATTAATCTCTGCCACTCATCCCACAGCCTGGGTTGAGAGAGAAGAAACCATTCTCATTGATGATGTGGTATATCACCCTAACACTGCTGGCGAAGAAACAGGTGAAAATGTTCAGCACTATCAACATACTTGTTCATAGTCAGTTACAGTGCAATCCGCGAAAATGTGACTGACACATTGTGTAATATCTTTTCCAACTCATGCAGAGGACTTTTGTCTTGTCTTTCTAGATATATAAGCTTCCAAAAGAATTCTATATTTCTAATGAAAAATGACTGGCACGAAGCAGAGGGGTGTTGGGAGGTTAAGTGCTCTTTGAGACCAGAATATGTTATTTAACAGAGAGGGAGAGAGGGCTGTTTTCCAAAATGTTTTACTTCTTTATTATCAGCAAGTTATCTGCCCGCATGTGCTTGCTACTATGACACAAGAATCTGATAGAGACATCGAGCCACAGATTCCTTACCTTTGAACTTCCAGGCGTAAGGCTGGATCCGGAAGATTTTTCTAAGCATTACTCCTGCACGCCGGTAGGTGGCGTTGGTCGTCTCCACATGACGGGGTCATGTTTGACATCGCCGGGACTTCCGCTTCATCATAATATAACCGCCACTCCGGCGCACTGACATCAGTTCTTTTCTTTCGGCGCAAGCCAGCGCCGATCTGTTCAAGAGAGCTATCCCCTGTTAATTTTTGACAGATTTTTTTCGACCCTTTTGTCGACTTAGTTGGTGTGTTTAGGCATGTTGAGTAAGAAAACTTCAGGGTTACAGCCGTGTGGCGCCTGTCACTATGCCATGTCGGTCACGGACCCCCCATTTAGTGTTTCTCTGGAGTCTGGTGCGTGACCAGGACTCTAAGTTGCGCTCTGACTACCGGGCCATGACGCCGAAGGATTTGAGGGAGCGGTCACTAAAGCTACTCGCGGCCCGGTGTCCGACACCGCGGAGGTTTCCTCGTCGTTCTAGATCCCGTTTCAGGGCTTGGTCGTGAGGAAGGTCCAAGCACCGCTCCAGTGAATCAAAGACCTCTTTGTCGAAGTTGGGTAAGAGGCTCCACAAAAAGCACAAGAAGTCAGAGTGTGCTTCGACTACACCCCGCCTGTCTGGCGATGCGGTGGAGGAACCTTTGGGCTTAAGGCCCCGCTCCGTGGAGCAGGTGCTTGTCCCTGGCTGTTCAAGTCCGAGAGCGACCCCCGCACAGCTGAAGGAGTTCTATGACACCATGTGCACCATATTTGGGCAGCACCAAATACATAAGTGATGGACACGTTGCACAATACAGTACAAAGCGCTCTTGGGCCACCAGCCTGGTCAAGGCGACAAAGGAGTCCAGGGTTTAACTCCTATTGATACAAGGGTCGGGCCTCTTGGATTCTAGAGACCAATGAGGAGTGGAATCCTGACTCTGTATACTTAAACAACATTGACTTTGGAGAAAAGCTTCTCCACTGCCCCCATTGAAAGCCTACCCCATGACTAAAATGATACAGTGAATTTCACACAAACAACATGTAGATAATCTTCCTTCTAGGGTTCGACCTCTAACTGAGCCTCTGCTCCAGGTTAAGGAATGGCACAGATGCAGCTATGCCTTAAGCTCTGCACCACCACATTAGAAACCCTTAGCAATTGGCTAAGCCCACAATTCCCAAAGTCCCATAACTCTGAAAAAGACTTTCAGCCATGGAAGGACAAGAATCAGAACCTTGAGACCGAGACCACCATTCTTGACACTGAGAGCCATCAGATCTGTAATCGATTCCGAAGATAGCCTCAATTCCCACATGGAGCTCTATACCAGGAGAGCCTCAGACTTTCCTAGAGACTTACACAGATGTAAGGTAGAGAAAGATTTATATTGACCCTGTTAATGGCTACCTGATGGCATGCCTCCTATTCGAGACCAGTCTCATGCTAGGAATTGACATCTCACGTTTGAAGAGGCTATTTCAAAGGTGGTCCAAGAGGGTGCTTGACTGCGCTGGCGGTGAGCCTATTCAGCCATCACCCCCTCCCGAGACCCATGGTGTGAATAGTGATCACACCACATATAGCTGTTGGGTGCCGAACACCATCCGGTACCCCCCACATAGCAGGTTTTAAATTATTTTTTCCACATTATGACCACCAGGTCAGGGTGAGCCTTAGCGTGCTCATACCGCGGGGGTCGTCACACTGGTCCTGATGAATGCCTAGCTAGTTTGCACCCGGATAGGCAGAAACGTGTTGACCACACAGAGCATGGCATAGCTGAAATATCTATCCAGCTTTTCTACAGCCTGCTTCCTTATTTAACCGTGCTGGGTTGACCTACAAATAAAATACTTTCAGACACAACCTAATCATTTTTATCTCACATCACTTGATCACTCACACACAAAATACCCTGCTCCGCAGTAATTCTGGCGTCAAAGCACGCCGGGGGGGTTTTAGACCTTCCTGGTGGGGCCCTATGATGAAGCATGTCACCAAATAGGTTGGTGAGTGAGGGCTTTCTAAAGAATCCATTGTGATTCTTTTTCCGACTTCCTCTCTCTCTTTTGTTGTTTTTTGACTATATTGCTCAGGGGGACTAAGAGTGCTTCTTCTTAGATTACCTGAAAACCCTCTCTCTCCTGTTGTTAATTAGACTTTCAAATCACCAGGAAAAAGGCAAGGGAACCCACACTGCCACCATAACTTCCTAATTCCACATCTCCTACACAATCCATACACTCCGATTCTGATCAGGAGCCCCTAAAGCCAGCTTTAAACTAATGCCTAATGACAATGAAATCGACCTATGATATGAATACATTATGGACCCTACAGAAGGCGCATCATTACTTGGTAAAGACCTAAGTGTTTACATCACATCTCGGGTTGAAAACAAAGTATTAGGTAGCCACGTTTGGCGCAAAATAGATACTTGATCATGTACCAACGGACTTTCTTGTATACACAACATGAAATATGAAAAGGCATTTCTCTCTCCCTAACAAACACATCCTTTTGTGGACGACATACTAAACCCCAGAGTGTGTAAAACCTTTGCCAAAAATGAGAAAGTGATGAGATTTGAAAGGCTGCTTCCTGTTTACTTTACAGTGTGTCGTCTAACAGAATGATTATGATATTGCTGGGACCTATGTCATTGCAATAGCCACAAATACATACCTACACATGCGCGCTCTATCAGAGTGCCTAGTCTGGCAATGGTCACAAGAGACCGGCCACTGAGAGGGTCTAGTGTTGGTGGAGCCCAAAGTTCAGCACCCACAAACTAAAAGGTTTGAAGAACACGAACTGGATAATGTGCATGCCTTTTCTTGACCATCAGCCACAAGTGACCATTTCCACAGACACCTCCCTCACATTGGAAGAACATTTGGGCCAAACTATACTACAATGCCAATGAGCTCCTTAACTACAAACCCAGCACATCAATCTGCTGGAACTTATGGCAGTACAGCTTACATTATGGGTGTTTTGCAATATGATCCACAATAAGGCAGTGTTCATTCGAACAAACAGACAACATGACCACCATGTATTACATGCATTAACGGGAGCAGTCATTTATTCCAACTGTCACCCATAGAGCAGATAATATGGCATTAGGACTTTCGTCATCCGCTATTTGTTCTTGTGGAGCATCTCTAAGTAATGGACATTGATTATGTAGACCTGCTCAGCAGGACGCATCAACAAAAGCACAAATGGGAGATGAACACCCGTGTATTTCATCAGTATTTTCACCTCTGGCAGGCACCCACAATCTATCTTTTCGCCTCTCAAAAAAGGCACACTGCAGAAAACTTTGCCTTCAGGTACCCACATTCCTTGGCCTTTGCTCTATGGATGAATTGGCCAGGGATATTTGCGTATGCTTTTCCTCCACTTATTCAGTGAGAAAAATTAAACGGGCTCCTGTGAGGCTCATTCTTGTCGTACCTGCATGGGCAAGAGAACCCTGCTACTCAATATCACTAGACAGGTTGGTATATCAACACGAAAAACCACCTCTACACACACACACACACACCTACTCAGACAGCATTGGGGTCAGCCATGTCATCCCAGCCTTAAGGGGTTAAACATTGCGATTTGGCACCACAAGTCTTAGAATTTAGGTATCTTCAACTGCCACAAGAGTGCAAACTCACTCTTAAGGAGGGTTGTAAGCCCACTTCAAGGGCTTGTGGTGCAGCATAATGGGAAAAAAATGTGTTCTATACTCTAGTAATATTGATAAACAGCTCTTATAGGCTTCGGTACAGGACATGATTTGTTTTAATTGAAAACTGTTGCAGCTTATGTGCAGAATAGGCAATTACAATCCATGTACAAAATTCCAGTCGTGAAAATGTTGATGGAGGACATTAAAATAGTCACCCCTCTGAGAAATCCACCATTCCCTCATACTTGATCCTAGAAAGAGGCTGGCTGGTAAGCCGATGCATTACAATTTTTTTAATCGAAAGAGACTTTTTTGGGCTTTGATGTTGAGAGCATTACATTGACCATGCAAAACCAATCAAGAAAATAAAGCATCTCTTTTTTTAGCTTTTTCCAAGCCTCACTTTAGGAAACCTGTTTCCAAGTTGGACATTGCAACATGGATAGTTAAGTGCATACACGTGTTTTATGCAAAGCCCATTGTACACTATTGTCAAAGGCACATTTGATTAATTAAAAAGGTAGCCTCTGAAGCGGTCTTGGGCACCGTTCCACTTGCAATCTGTTGTTAAGATACACTTGGTCAACAACACACACTTTTACAAAGCATTATTGTGTGGACGTTCATGCCCACAAGGAGGAATACGTTGGGCAAATTTTCCTAAAAACCTTTGTTCTAAGCATTGACTACTTTCAAACCATCGCTCTAGGAAGCAGGGTAGTGCTTTTTGGTTTTGCAAAGCATGTAATTTACCACCGCAAAATCACCAACATGCGCCACAGTTCAACGTCAAATTTAAATGGAGAAAATATCTTCTATTCCACGTACTGTCAAGCGCCCATGTTAAGGCTCAAGCACCATAAACAGGAGCTACTGCTAATTCACAGTGGTCATTGCTGTAGCAGTTCCATAGCACAGAAGTGCAATAAGAACTTCCACTTCAAGTTCAAAGGATATTTGCTCAAGTTCAATTTGCTGTCTGTTTGATTAAGCCCTGTTTTCCTTTGCATCATTGTCTAAATTGCCCATAGTGTTAGTTGTACAGCCATAGGTTCATTGCAGTAGTAGCTCCAAAGCACATAAGTGTATGGAACTGCTAATTTAAACACCGCAGATGAATTGGCAGTAGCTCCTTTTTGTGCTTCTTGAGCCTTGCCATAGCCTTGTTGAAGATATGTGAAATATAAAATATTTGCTCCTTTTGAATTTGTAGTTGAATTGTGGCACTGTTGGGGATATTGCTTTGAAGCTTGTGAGCTATTAAGCTTTATGTGAAATTGCTCTTTTATATTCCAGTCCTTATGTGTTGTTAGGTAACTTTTTGGAGATGTATAATAGTGATGGGAATCTTTTTCTACTGAAGTTGACAACACTTTTGGGTTCTGAAAAAGCAATAATGTGGTTCCTTGAAACATATGATCATTGAACATCAACAGTAGAGTCTTTGGCATCACTGGTACTTGTAAACCTTGTTGTGTCTCTGACATTTCAACAGTGGTCTTAAATATCGGAAATGCTCTACTGTGGCTTTTTTAAAGTTGCAATATTGAGTCTTGAGGCAGCCCTTGTATCTGTATTTCTTATTGCACTGTAACATTTTGGATTTGTTTATATTTTAAAAATATTAGAATTTATTGTACAATAAAATCTGTGTTATATACTTAATTTTCTATTTGTTATGAGTCCACTCCGCATTACATCTTAAGTACCCTTTAGGCACTTGTTGGAATCCTATGAATATAAGAGTAGTTCTTCCATTTGATCCCAGCAAAACGTAAGTTATAAAACAAATAGTGATGTTTCAGAAGAGCAAAGTTATGCTGTGGCTTTAAATTGTTAACTCCCTGAATAGGGGAAGGTGAGGTCTCATCCTTCTGTCCATCTGTGATTAGAATTGAAGAAGCACTGGCCTAGCTTGTAGTCACACTTGGGAAAGTACTGGATTTACGGAATTTCATTGATAAAAAATCTAATAATTTTATTTTGGTGTATGATGCAATTTTAGTTAATTAAAAATGTGTAATAACGCAATCCTGTTCTTTATTACAGTTGATACCAGTTATTGAGACTGCTTTGAAAGATACTAAACTCCAAAGTACTCCATTGTTCTATCAAATAGCAGACACCATGCAATCTTGGGAATCAAAAGCCGGTATCTCAAGTGACCGTAATACCGCTGACTTGCTAAGGACTTTGCTAGCTGAAGTCTGGGACAGCCTCGCTCAGATATGCGTTCTCCAGGTGGATGAAATTGAAGCAGCAGATAAGTCTCTTGCAGGGGTATCTGATTTATTACAAATGCTTCAAAACCCAGAGGTTGGCATTAAAGCAAGCACAAGAAAAAAAAGCAAGATCAGATTCGCAGAAGACAAAGAAATGGACAGCTTAAAGTCAATGCCATCTGCTATAACGAAGAAATCTGTGTCTAAAGCAGAGATTGATGAGTCTTCAGTCAAGAGTTCAAGCTTTGGATCTTCTTCCCACCTAAGGAAGGAGCCACTTGAGAATTTAATATGTAAGCTTGCTGAGCTAAGCATGGTTTACATCTGTGAGCAAAGATCAGATCGACACCTGAGATTCCTCTCTGCCTTGCTCAGTGCGTTCTCATCTGATAGAGTGTTTCAGGTACTTTTAGAGCAAGTGCATGAAGGAGTTGCTGTTGACTCTGAGATCGCTGACAATCTTAAATTGGTAAGCGATAATCCTGCCAAGCTGTTCTTACATCAGAAATTAGTTGGATGGCTGAAGGAAGACTGCCGTAAAGATACTGATTTTTTGGTTGATATTTTGTACAGCGTACTATATTGCTGCAAGACTGATACAGAAAGAAAAAATGTGTTGGATGATTTAACAAAGGTATGTATGTATTATTTTTGCACTTTCTGAGGTCTCCATTATGTGCAGTCGCATGGTCACATCATACAATGCACCATACTTATAGACATTTTATATGAGATTCATATTTGCTTAGGAAATGCTTGTTCATTGATTTCTGTTGTAAGACTTCTTCAAAGATGGCTTTTGAAAAGGAGAATCCAATTAGCTAGAGCTTTTAACCACTTCGATGCTGATGACGAGCTCAGCTCGTCATCAGGCTTACCTGCCGTGTGCTGATGACGAGCTGAGCTCGTCATGTAACGCGGTATTTCGAAAAATGCCGCACACAGCATCGATGCGGTTAAGATTGGTAAAAAGCTTACTATTCTTTTCACCAGGGTTATTGATTTACGGCAGTGGCATAATGCACACAATAACTGAGAGCTACAGTAGGCATGCAGATGGAGGGATGTGGTTTAATGGAGGATAGGGTTGTATGTAGAATTTAGCATTCCATTTTTTTTAAAAGGCCACAAAGACACACTCCATTACTAGCCATAAGTTCATAGTTTATAATTGTTGATTACATGGGTTAGCGCATAAACAATATTTCAGTAAGTATAGTTCCTGGGCGTTAAAGAGACATTCCGTTTCATTTCTAAAAGACAGTAAAACAATAAATTAACAGTTCTCATTCTCTCCTTAGATTGATCTGAAATGGATTACTTTCCTCCAAATAATTCAAAAGGTATGTATATCCTACCTCTAGCTATATGAAATAAACAAATAGCTTACTGTATGGTACTTGCAGAACAAGTTTTCCTTATCATATAAAGTATTTAGATCCCTCATTTATGAGCCCTGCGCTCCTTGAATATATCATTGGTAACATAACTGTCTTTGAAATGTCGAACAGATTATCTGTGCATTCCCGCTGCTCACGCCTTCTGAGCTATGGTTCCATTTCTATGATATAATTTGAAACTAATAAGGTGAAGCTTAGCAGTGGAAGAAAATGGCTGCATTTTTAATGCTCTTCCTGCTGAAATGACATTAATGGGCATTCTTGAGCATTCATTCTTATCGACCATGACATGAGTGTCTGCTTTGAAGAATAGAGATACCCTGACAGTGGTAACCTTGGAGCATCATGCTTCATATTTATCTGAGTGGAGAAATCCATACTTCTCCAGTTTAGCCTGCTTGAGCTGCCCTTTTGCTGATCCCTTCTAGTCTTTTATTTCCACCTCACTTCTCCTTTCTTCAGTATAGTGCTAGAGCCCCAGCTCCCTTCTACACCATTTGTGAGGAATGTTGGTCTAGTATCACTTAATAGCTCTGAATGGTGCTATTGGGTGAGGGCACTGGCATGCCTTCCTCTCCCTGCCTGCCAGGCGTGTTGACGGTGCATAGGTAGAGTGGTCAGACAAGTTATGCTGCCACCTATAAAATTCAGACTCTATGAGGTGATCCAGAGCATAGTAGAGCTGGGGTACAACAAGACGGCTGCCATGTTAAAGTCAGGCTGAATTGGATTAGTTCACCTGGCTGTTGCCATTTATATATAGGAAGGAGCGGCCGATCGTGGGTCGTTATTTCTCATATAAGGATATCAGCTTAAATTATCTGTTATCTCATCACTGGTTATCATTGCATTTCACCACATGATCCATGGTTCTTTGTTTTTAAGCACTCCGCAACTCAATATGAAAGTTGGAGAAATTGCTTGGGGTTCAGCTAAAGCTACTTAAATGGTAGATGTGTGGTATTGGGTTCTCCAGGCCTACATGCTCCGCAGAATACCCTCTACACCATAAGAACTGTTGGCACGGAAACTAGAAAATGTAAAAGACAAGTTTATTAAGACCCCATGGGGTGGTGGTACATTCCTACAGCACCCTTCGGCAATGCAAGAAGTATCACACGAACATCGGTGTAAGTCCTTCTTTTATACAGTTTTACAGACATTAAAAGATGGGAGGTACATAGTTACAGAGTTTTAGGTACATATATGGTCATTTTTGGAACACAGCCAACTCATGGGAGGGGCTACAACACCAATGGTCAGTTTGGCAGAACATTCCTAAGTGATGACTGGTCAATCAGGACTGCGCATGTGCGGGCTTGACCATTACTAAAAATAGCCTGTTGCTGGGCAAACTCAAGTGGTCAGTGGTACAGAGGAAGGACAAGCGGGCATGCTGACCACGAGGCGACGCATTCTCTAAAATGGCTGCCGTAACATACAAAATGGCGCTTAACCACTATGGTCAAGATAAGGGAGTAATGTGTAGCAAAGCTTAACGCTAACCCGATCATTGTCAAATTACGACAGACGACCCTTTTAGCGTTAAGCTGAAGCTACCTCATAATGGACATAATCAGGATACTCATCTTCTATATCGATGGACATAATCTGTGCCACTTCTTTATGAATCATTTGTTCATTTGTAACAAAAGCTTGTCTGGATGGAATACAAGCTGATAGACACATAGAACATAATGCAGGGCCACATTGAATACATAAGCATAAAAAGAATAATATCCCAATTATTATACATAGAATCGTCAGTAACTTCCAGCCCCATGTACTAAGCATTGACCAAAACCACCCCGAAAAGGTCCACGTACCATTGTCAGGATGTATCTCAGCAGCAATTTTATGTAATTTGGATATGGCATCATACACAGATGGTGAATTATCTGGCACGTAAATACAGCAACTACTTCCAATAATGCGGCATGCCCCCCCTCGGTCGGCTAGAACCACATCTAGAACCATCCGGTTCTGGAGCGTTACAATTCTAGAGATCTGAAGCTCTTCGGTTAAATTCCCTAATGCAAAAGCAGTATCATTGGCAACAGCTTCAACAACACGAGTTAATCGTCGTATTTTTTGGCTATTTAGAGCAGCTCCCACAAAAGAAAACAAACCCAAATTAAAGTCAACATATTGTTGCAACGCAGTGTCTGTTTGGTCTATGTCATCAAGAACTACTGCTCTCTTGACTCTGTTCAATATAAAATCATGGTACAATACATAATCATTATGATAAAAATGGGCGGAGCAATAAATACAGGGGGCAATACAAAAGAGATGTAGCAAGTTCCTAACCATCCTAAAGGGAGACGATGATAACCTTTATTACCGCATATGAAGTACGTATTTCGGGAGGCTACAAATGAAATGCCATTCGGGGTATCAAAGGTGAGAGTGGTGTTACATTCACTTCTGCCAACTGGGATTGTACCTTTATTACATACACAAAGATCGGCTTTTGTATCAATAACATTAATAACATGAGAATTGGACATGTTGACACTTCGATGATTACTGTAGGCTCGTGGTGCAGACACATTATCCGGGCGGTACTCTTCCCATTCAAACTTAGTTCCTTCAGCTTGCGGGTAGCCATCCCGATCATTGAAACAAATTTTATTTAAACGAAAAAGCAGCCCCCCTTTTGTTGGCCATCGCAAAGTGAACAGGAGGGTGTACCAGGCATTGCAAGACCCATTATGAGAAAACGGGAGTGGGATAAGCGGTGTGCCTCCTTTCTTCTGATGCCCAGGCAACATCCCACATACCCAGCAGTTAGAAGTGTTCGTCATATTGTGAGTGTGATGCAGAATTTGAATGAAACTATTGTTCAAGTAAGTCTGTCAGTGCCGCTCTTCATGGTACGGTAGAGTGAAATGAAAATGTTCAGATGGAGCCGGGGTAGTCGGTAGCAAATGTTCTCGCACAGGCACCACAAGTTCTACTACCCAGGCTATCACAGCTATTACCACAATTGTCAACACAAATAATACAGCACCAAGAATTCTTTTATCTCGTGCTGCAGAAGACGCCATAGTTCAAAGTTCACAATGTCTCCAAATACAACTAAAAAAATAAAAATGTGAGTGCTGAGCTCCGAGGTAGCCGTTGGTTTCTTCTCGGGGTCAAGACGGGTGTCGCTACACTTGGCAGAACGGATCACCCCCCCTTGAGATTCCCGGCTTCCGTTTCACAAACCTGGAGCGGTAACTCAACCAGTCTCGCGCCCAAAAAAACTTCTTCTTATCGTGGTCGCAGATTGTATCTTTCTCGTCCAGAAACAGTGTGGTCCGGGAAGGCTCCCTCCGATTCAGCAGACGTTACAGCTGGGCTCTTCTCCTCGTCCAAGATGTCTCTGTAGTCAGACAACGCAGTCGGGCTCACCAGATCCGGAGAGACACGACGGCAGTGAGTAGAGTGCACCCACCGCTTCCTGTTGGTAACTCGCACAGCCGTTCGAGTTGCGAGCAATACCTGCTCGGGGCCACGCCACCTCGGTTCCAAGCTGTTCGTCCTCTCAAACGAGCGAATCATCACATGGTCGCCAGGACGAAGATTGTGAGCCTCTCCAATGGAATTGTCAGGGAGCGCTTCTCGAACCTGTTGATGAATGGAAAGTAAATCATTTGTTAATCGTGCCAAATAATCGTTCATCATTATACAAGGCACAACATGTAACAATCGAGGCTTAGGAACTCCCCATATATTCATTGGCCTTCCAAACACCACTTCATAAGGTGTGAGGCCTGTTCGGGAATGGGGCACTGATCTGATATAGAGTAATGCCAAGGGCAAGGCATCCGGCCACTTCAAAGACGTGGATGCCACAATCTTTGCCAATTTTAGTTTCAAAGTAGCATTATACCTTTCAACAAGACCTGCTGACTGAGGATGGAACACAGCATGAAACTTCTGCTGGATTCCCAATCCCTTCAACACGTACTCCACAATTTTCCCAACAAAATGAGGACCATTGTCGCTCCACAAAAATTTGCAAACGCCGTAGCGTGGGAAGTACTCCTTGAGCAAAACCTTAGCCGTTGTCAATGCTGTATTATCCTTCGTGGGGAAGGCCTCAACCCATTTACTGAAAGCACACACCACCACTAAGACATACTTAAGGTTATTACAACGCTCAAGCTGGATGTAATCCATTTGCAGTACTTCAAACGGTGCAGTAGGTGGAACAAACCCTCCTTTCGGAGTATGCGTCCCTTTTGCAGGATTGTGCTGTAAACATATCAAACAGGTCTGCACTACTCTCTTGGCCGTATTGGCAATCTCAGGATGCTTCTAGACTCGTGTTAGCAATCGAGTAATTGCGAGAGCTCCAACATGTGCCAATCCATGTGCCATTTGGACCATCGCTTGCAAGTAAGCTGCAGGCAATTTCCATCGTTCCATATCTTTACTCCTCCAACAACCCTCATCATCCAGCACTCACTCTGCTGCCCAGGTTGCAAGTTCTGCTTCAGTCGCTGATTTCTAAATGTCTAATATCTCCGCTCTAGCATCATGCCATCGCTCAGCCTGCGACTTCACCACATACATTGGGGAGTCATTTCGTGACATAGCTGTTTGTCTTGCTATACTGTCTGCAAAACCATTGCCTTGTCCCACTTTGTCAGTGATCTTTTTATGTGCACTGCATTTAATTATCGCCACTTTCTTTGGGCAAAGTAACGCATTCAGGAGGTCACGCACTAGCTCTCCGTGCATAATGTGTACTCCATGCGAAGTCAAAAACCCACGCTCTCTCCAGAGTAGGCCAAAATCATGCGCTTACTCCGAAGGCGTACCGGCTGTCTGTGTAGATATTCACACATAAGCCAGCACTCAATTCGCAGGCTCTTGTCAAAGCTATCAGCTCCGCTGCTTGGGCCGATTTCTGTGGTATTCGTGCTGTTTCTACCAACGTCTTAAGTGTCGTGATCGCATATGCTGCAGAAGTTGAGCCATCTGGCAGCCTTAAACACGATCCATCAACACACAGTTCCCCATCCACATCTGGAAGTGGCGTATCCTGTAAGTCGACACGACCCTTTGTTTGTTCTTCAGCCAGGAAAACACAGTCATGGTGTTCTTCCTCTTGGCCCTCCGCAACCGGATACGGCAATAAAGTGGCAGGGTTCAGATTAGCACATCTCTTTAGTGTGATATGCGTCGCCAAGAGTGTAAGCTCATATCCTGTTAAACGTGCACTCGTGAGATACTGGGTTTTTGTTTGGTTTAGCAGAGCGTCTACCGCATGGGGAACTAAAACCAACAGTTTATGTGACAACACTATTCCCTCACTCTGTCGTATAGCTACTGCTGTTGCTGCAACTGCTCGGAAACACCAAGGTAATCCTCGTGCTACAGGATCAAGAATGGCCGAAAAGTATGCGCAGGGCCTCTGCTTATCTCCGTGTGTCTGCACTAACACTGATAATGCGCACCCATCTTTCTCGTGCACATACAACGTGAAAATCTTTGTGTAGTCTGGTGTACCTAACACGGGCGCAGAACAAAGGGCCTGTCTCAATTGTTCAAAAGCATTCTGACATTCATCTGTCCATTCAAGGGGCATTGGTGTAGTTTTGGACAGTAACACTAACAAAGGTTTTATAATGTGCAAAAACCCCATTATCCACTGTCTACAGAAGGACGTTAATCCTATAAAGGCACGCACATCTCTCTGAGTGCGGGGGACTGGTGTATCTAAAATTGCTTGAATTCGATCAGATGTTAATGCACGTCCCTCCTTAGACAAAAGATGACCGAGGTAGGTCACCTTTGATCTACAATATTGCAACTTTTTCCTAGAGACTTTGTGATTATTGTGAGCCAAAAAGGAGAGCAAAGCAAGAGTACTCTCCTCGCATTGTGCATAGGTATCTGCAGCTAATAGGAGGTCATCAACGTATTGAATAAGAGCTACTCCAGACCGCAATTCAAAAGAGTCGAGCTGCCTTTTTAAAGCCTGGCTATAAATGCTAGGGCTTTCTGTATAACCTTGAGGAACACGACAAAATCTATACGATTTATTATTTAACGTGAAGCCAAATAAATATCTGCTATCGGGATGGATGGGAATGGAAAAGAACGCATTCTTAAGGTCAATGACAGAGAAGGTAGTGGCAGTGGGGGGGACCAAAGTAAGTAAGGTGGTGATGTCAGACACCACCGGGTACTGGGGCACTACAATTTTGTTTATTTCTCTCAAATCAATAATAAATCGATAGACTTTGCCATCAGTGTCTTTCTTGAGAATCGGAAGAATAGGGCTGTTACAGACATTGTAGGGAACTTCCTCCACTACTCCTGCAATAATCAAATCCTGAACGATGTGCGTCAGGGCGATCTCACCTTCTCTAGATATCTTATACTGAGGGACACGTGGCAAAGATGCTCCCTCCTTAACAGTAATTCGAATAGGCGCAATGTGCATCTGTCCCACATCCGTATCTGATATCGCCCATAACGTGTGTGGGAGAGAGGCTAGCGCTTCAATTTTCTGCATGGTACAAAGTCTGCCTGCGTCTGGATAATTGTCATTTAAAATAACCCGCACTCCTTCAGGAGCGCAGCGTATTGTCGCTCGAAAATACTTGAGCAAATCTATGCCCATAATATTGTCTGGGGTATGAGGCGACAACAAAAATGGGCATAGACCAAAAAATGTATCAATGCAGAATGCAAGAGGTTGTGACAATGGGCTTGGAGAGGGTGTGCCATCGAACCCTATACATGTAATCGTTTCGCCAGACAGGGGAGCCCTTGGAACCAAGTTTTTAGATAAAGCACTACGAGTAGCTCCTGTGTCAACTAAAAACTGATCAGTAGAACCCAAAACGCCCGCTGATACATATGGACCTCTTTGATCTACTGGCACTTCAACCGATTCCACACCCCATCCTACGCAATCCTATGCGCGCACATAATCCTGACTCTCCACGTTCTCACCCTCCGATATCTGATATTGATTTCGTCGATCAAAAGTATTACGTTCATCCTGACCACGACCCCTCGCCTCAAACCTACCACGATCATTTCCTCCACCTCTCGCTCCCGAATAACTATTCCGTGTCCTTCCACCTCCTCGACCACGCTGGCTACGTTGCTCACGAAGCACCGGACAATCTTCAGCCCAATGCCCAAACTCTTTACAATATGCACATTGGTCCTCAGCGATGTCGGTACGACCATACGACGTATTACCCCCTCCTCGCCTGCCTCTATCATTCATTCTAGGTTGCGCACCACGAACCTGCGCCAACATCACCTTCGTCTTTAACTCCTTCGCTTTCTTATCGACACTTTCTTTAGCCTCTAATTCCTGCCGCTCGTAATACTGAGCCATAGTTAACAAAGACGCAGGGGTCGCCGTGGTCCAGGAACTTTCACTAGTTTTCAATCGCTTTGCAATCTCCGGTAGGAGATTAGCCACATGCTTGTCAACAAACAGATGCCTACCCGTATCATCTGTTAACAATTGTCCACTGTAATCATGAAACGCTTCTTCAAAACGTGTGAAGAAGTCAGATACCGACTCGTCTTGTTTCTGTTTACATGAGGCTAACATAGTCCAATCAATCTTTTTAGGGGGAACAAGCGTTTTCAGTTTATTCAAAATAGCTGTTGGGAGATCTAAAATCAACTGACAGGGTTTACATGCAGGCTCCCTGTCTAAATCAGCTTGGCTTATATCCTTCCAATTTGCTCCTAACATCGTTTGATCATCAAACTTACGAATCGCTCTCCACATATCAGGGGGCAGTATCATCCCAAAAAAAAGATCAATATCAACCAGCGTCATAACACAAGAAGAAATAACCCCCTCCACTCCTTCATAGAAAGCTGCCGGATTTTTACGGGGATCAGGTAAAGCATTTTTCAATGCCATCACATCCGCTCTATTCCAAGGCGTATACACCCAATTATATATGAAATACTCTTTTGCCTCCCCAGACAATTTATCATCACTAGTACCTTGCCCCTTAGGGGGAACATACAAAGGTGCAGCTTCACGCATAGGCATAACATGCACTTTAGAACTCTTATCTGCTCCAAAGATAGAACACTCTTTGGATTGCTCCGTCGACCCCGGCACGGACTTCTCTGATGCTTTTCGTTCTTCCCGCAATCTGGACGCCTCATCCCGTAGCTGGACCAATCGTAGGAAAAAGGCATCCGCATTTGAAATATCAAATAGACCTTTACGCATATTCTTATGATGAACTGATATATCCTTAGATTCTAAATCCTCTGAATTCTTACGAAATCGTTCAACAACTTCATCTGCAAAGGTACTTCAAAAACACAACTGTTCTCGTTCTGACCATTTATTCCTTTCAGCATTAATCTCTGACATAGTTATTTTATTCAAGTTCAGTTTCCTAGCGAAACTGCGCAAATCCGCGGCTCTACCAGCAGTTAACCTCGTACTCGCACTATCTCGATCTTCATCACCGAAGTCCTCGTCCGGAGCCGTAGGTGAAACGTACGGAGGCGGAGACCGATCTAATAACGAAAAATCATCAACTTCATTAGTAAGAACAGGATAAAGCGGACGTCGAATAGGAAATTGACCACTCGTTTGCAAATTACGTTCCCGTGCCTCCCTCTCTTTCTTCTCCTGCAACTCCTTCTCCTCCAGCTGTAAAGCTTTATCTCGAGCAGCCTTGCGCTGCTCTTTTTCCGCCAAGGCAATCTCACGCTTCATACGTTCACGCACTGCTTTCTCCCACATTCGCACACAGTCAAACATATCCTGTCTAGACCTGCGTTGAAACAAACATTGCTCCACAAACTGAACCTTTCGTAAATCAAACGACCCATGTAGTGGCCATTGCAACTCGGGATCAGACTTGGTGTATTTGTTCCATAACTTACTATACAATATAGGGGGAAGGCCGAATTTAATATACATTTCACGGTTAGGAGTCCCCTCTGGGGGAGCCGGCTGAGGCTCGTTTAATCGGTATGTGGTACCACTCCCAAGACAGCACATCCCTCGGAGTGTGCTTAAAACAGGCATGTTCAAAAAGTACCACGGAAACGTGATACCAGAAAAATGGCACTTACTATACTTCACACAAATGTGCCGTTCAAAATACAAACAAAGTTAGAGAAACATCTCTACATGCCTGCCTATGTGAAGTGCACTACACATATACATCAATTCATAGAACCAAATGTTAGCTAACTCAAAACATATTCATATTCATAGAACCACAGTAAGCGTCCGCAGACTACCTTACCAATCACAATTCTTACCCCAATCTCAAATATCCAGGTTCCAACTGCCAAGGTCTTTGATCAAATCAGCCAAACCGGCACTGTACGACAACACACACGAGCAGGATCTCAGTCGGGGACCGGCGCCACCTGGAAGGTCAGATCAGAAGGAAAGGAAGAAAACACCGTGGGTGCCAAGACTCGGGTCACTCAGTGGCAGCGTACGCGCCCATGGCGAGTTTCCAATCCTTCGTCACGACCTTCCTTCGGGCATCTGAGTCGCCGATGAGTCCCTTCGTGGTCGCCAATTTGTGGTATTGGGTTCTCCAGGCCTACATACTCCGCAGAATACCCTTTACACCATAAGAACTGTTGGCACGGAAACTAGAAAATGTAAAAGACAAGCTTATTAAGACCCCATGGGGTGGTGGTACATTCCTACAGCACCCTTCGGCAATGCAAGAAGTATCACACCGAACATCGGTGTAAGTCCTTCTTTTATACAGTTTTACAGACATTAAAAGATGGGAGGTACATAGTTACAGAGTTTTAGGTACATATATGGTCATTTTTGGAACACAGCCAACTCATGGGAGGGGCTACAACACCAATGGTCAGTTTGGCGGAACATTCCTAAGTGATGACTGGTCAATCAGGACTGTGCATGTGCGGGCTTGACCATTACTAAAAATAGCCTGTTGCTGGGCAAACTCAAGTGGTCAGTGGTACAGAGGAAGGACAAGAGGGCATGCTGACCACGAGGCGACGCATTCTCTAAAATGGCCGCCGTAACATACAAAATGGCGCTTAACCACTATGGTCAAGATAAGGGAGTAATGTGTAGCAAAGCTTAACGCTAACCCGATCATTGTCAAATTACGACAGATGTGTACATATTCTGGGCAACATCAATAACACATGACTCGAAAAAGGAGCACAGAGGATTTGTCAATGAGAACTTCTTCATCACCAATATAACAAATAAATAGTGACACAAAAACACCTTCCCCAACTGCTCCTTTTTAAAAAAAAAACAAATGGAACTCTTCAAAATAATAGACTGGTGCAACTTGTGTATTAATGGCACGTTTGACACTTGAGTGAGACAGAGATTAACTTTGTAGAAATAGTTGGCCAGCTATAAATGGACATGAGATTACACACAACCAAAACAAAGCTTCAAACCGGTGAACTTGATAGCATCCACAATAGTACTGAGACCATAAATAAAAATCTTTTTACTCTGGATAGGCAGGTGGATATTGCTGAGAGCAGATTGAGAGCCGCCAGTATCTGGATATTTGAGGGTACCATCAGGAACAGAGGGAAATGTTTTGAGTATCCTCTGAAAAGAGATCTCTGCATCCCCTTGTGCACTTTTTTCATCTCAAATCAATGACAGTTATTGACTTTATCAGTGCTTTTCTTTTTCTAAAAAAAAAAACTACCGCAAAGGTGCACCACACAACAAGAGATGACAGAAAGATCAGTGCAGATGAATTGTAAGTACAATAAAGAATTATTCTTCAAAGAGGTGTTGTTGATCTTCTTTAAATCTTTATTTTCAATGAAACATAAACAGCCGACGCGTTTCGTCCCAAGCTGGGACTTCTTCAGGGCTTTGGATTTTAAGGTTCGTCGCTTATGCGGGGGAGTGTGGGAGGAATCGGGTTGCAAGGAACGCCTTCCCGGAAAGTGTAGTCCTCTTAGGAATTTGAATTGATAAGAGCTGGACTGTAAGCCTGCTGGTGCGCAATGAATGCAGTGCTTGTTGAGACTACCGGGTGGTAAAACCGGTCATGTCACTTTAGTGTTAGTCTCGAAGTCGTTTGCTGAGTAAATGAGAAAATAAGTAGTGGACAGTTTGTCCTGATCGTCCAAGGGAGGAGGGAGTGGGCACTGTGTAATCCAGCAGGCCGCTTCTGATAAAGCGACCGGCACCCATCCACGTCCCTCGTCCCGAAACAGCACCCGCGGCGACGTCGTGTTCGAACACTAAAGTGACATGACCGGTTTTACCACCCGGTAGTCTCAACAAGCACTGCATTCATTGCGCACCAGCAGGCTTACAGTCCAGCTCTTATCAATTCAAATGTTGTGTGGTGCACCTTTGCGGTAGTTTTTTCTGTATTATAATCCCCCAGGGATTAGGCATAGTGATGATGGGTGCCATCCAGTGTGCACACAATTCCCCTAATTAATATAAGGGTCAACGAATATCTCGGGGAGAAAATCGTTCAGGTGCTGAACTTAAGAAGGGTCCATCATTATATTCTGTTGCTTTGCTTTTCTTTTTCTAGTTCCATTCCGGAGCATTGTTCTAGCTATCCTGACGACTGTGTCTATTTTTTGCTCCTCTTTCTCAGGGGAACACAGTTGAAAATAGCAGAGCTGGTGACATAGTCTTCATGATAGGGACCTTGGTACTGAAAAGGCACACTGATGAATATATTTTGCATTCATGCCAATCTAACACAACATTTCTCATTACTTGAAGTCTCTGAAAAGCAGTTTTGTGACTACTATATTAATGTATAGCTCACCTATTCAGCTCAAGTTAACGCTTTCCATGGACAATCCATGCAAGGCAGACTAGATCGTACGTCCTTCTGACACTGGTAAATTGAGTGCCAGTAAACTGGTTTAATAACATCTGCTAATCACAGAACTTTGAAATAGTAGACATTAGTCTGTAACATAACAAAATGTTGTTGTCATAACAGGTGTGTAACCATCATGGTGGTCGACGCTCTGGTAAATGGATTCCTTAAAAATAACGGAGTCTTTGTGTGATATTGTCAGACACAAATAAACTGATGTTTAAATTTAAGTTTCAATTGATTTGATCACACGGCCAGCCTGTAGAGTTGATGCAAATCATATATAGAATAACAACTGTATAACCTTGATTTCTGAACCAGTTTGCAAATAATCAAATTTTTGTACTTTAGGCCTACTCTGACTCAGCAAAATTCTCATTGATCTCTGTGTGGCTGAAGGGTGATATCCTTGGAGAGAAGCTGGTTGCTCTTGCAGATGACCTTTGTTGTAGGGGTTTGGAGAAAACAACAGGTTCAGATTCCTGCTACTCTGAAAGATGGGCACTTCTCAGTTTGGTGTTATCTCCACATGTTAAAAATGGTAGGTGCTTAAGCTGCAATAGGTATACCTCTTTTTGTATTTCTACTTTCCCTTGATCAGCAGCATTAGTCAAGCATGTAGAAATTTTCACTGTCAGTTGAGCTCTAATCTGTTCTGAGACCCACTATGTTAAGTAGGACATAATACAGTCAAACACCACAAAATACAAAACACGTTTGCCACATTTTGCTTGCATGATGGGTTCAAAGAGTTGTAAATCAAATGCTGACTAACCGCTGCATTTGGACTTTGTAGCATCACAGTACAAAAAGGGTTCCCAATGAATAATTATTTAGTGATTATAGACAATCTTTCACAAGTGAGGTATAGAATCGGAGACAGTGTGTCACACTTCCTCATTTTGGGTATTATCGCAGATAGATCTCTACCACGTTGTGTTTGAGGGAGTTTTTTAAGAGCTGTGGACAGAGGGATTCTTTCTTGGTTCCTTTGTTAATGTATCCCACTAGTTTGCCTCATAGAGGTGGACTTGTGGAGGTTCAGTAAATTCAAGATATCATATGAACCTGATAGTGGTGACCTAGTTAAGGAGCTTCTTGATCGTAGACCCTCTGATTGTTATTGTGCATGCTAAGGAGATCATGGAGGATGCTTGTATTTCCCTCCCAACAATTACCAAGGATTCCTGCTAGGGTCTCATGGCTGTTCGTTTCAGGATGTGGATTATCTATTTCTAGTTTTTCTCAAGGCACCAGTTCTTTTGGATGGCGCTACTTGTGGGTAACGAAAGTGAGAGAGAATTTGAAGTAGTTGGAAATGCTTAGCTATGTGCTGCAAATGTGTTGACAGGCACAACAGACTTGACCAGAGGGCTTACATTTGACATTCGTTTACAATTGTGTGTCTAATGCACTGCCTACCCTGGTGGCAAAAGATGACATTCTTTAGTTGGTTAGTTGGTTACTGTTTTTTTTGCTTTTATCTAGCTTACCTCTTTCAGGATAAATTAAAGGCCTTCGATATTCAAGAGCTGCAGTAATAGAAGGAAGGTGATGTCTAAAATCTTCTTCCGTGGCCACTGTATATGATGTTTGAAAGTTCAGAGTGATCACTTACTTTGATGTGGCATCAAAGGCCTAGCAGTCTCATGAAAAAAATGATTTCTGAGTCAGTTTGTCCTCAGTTAGCGAAACCTTCTGCTCCTGCCCACAAACAAGTGTGGAAAGCAGTCTCATTTCCTTCAATCCTTAATGGTACAGACACAATATGAGCTCAGGGCCCCAGCTTAGGAAACTAACAACTACGTAATTTCCCGAGTTGTTTGGTAAACAGCTAAATGAACAGGTATTGAGCCCAGACTTTAGTTATAAGAAAGTTTCTGAAATGGTGAAGTTGATTCCTACGAAGAAATATTTCACATATTTTTAAGGTGAGAGCTTCTCTGTTGTGTTTCCAATGAAACTGTAGTTAATATCTTTGGACCCTGCAGTGCCTACTACATGGTGCAGATCTGGTGGTTCATGTAACTAGTATGAGAGGTTTTCATAATGCTTTTCAAGGATTCCTATCGATGGAGAGTTCAGAATAATAGATGCAGTGGCAAAGAAGTTCTTCGTTTAGTTATCTGTGTCATTCTGATCATTGAATGCTATACATAATTTGGCCAAATAAAACTATATGTCTGATTCCTGGTTAAGTAAGCAGTGTATTTACTGCTTGAGGGGCAAGCAGATGCTTTGAGACTGGTATTCGCTGACGGTGTGGATTCGTCTATGCATAAATGCAATCTGGTCATGATAAGAGGATGGCTACTTCCTCTCCCATGAGGCATTGTTCCTGGATGAAATATATACATGACATAGATATTTGCAGGATGTCCTATTATGAAACTGGCTGCTTGTGTTGCCACCCCATTCTGCCCTTCTCCTAGTCCGCTCTCACAATCTAGCTCTATGTGAGACGTGCATTGTTTTTTGGTGCAGTCTACCATGGCTCAGTGAGTCGTGGTGCAAGTGACACATTATGGATTCACTCCTGTGTGTGGTTGGGGCTGCTGTATTTTCCCTATTTCGTTTTCAATGGTATGATGAGTGATTGGAGGTTGGGAGTAGCTCAGTTTTTCTTCCGGAGTATGGATGTGTGTGTCTGAATATAGCAAAATTATACCTTAATTTAGTCTTGGTTTCTAGTTTACCCCTGACAAACCATGGTCAAAGCACATCTGGTAGGGTTGCTACTTATATAAGAGAGAGGCCCTTATTGTCTTTAAATGTTTTAGAAGGGCAAGGAACTGATATTGGAATACAAATTTTGGGTAAACACCCAGGTATGTGTTTTTAACACAGAAATTTGGTCTCTGTTTTGCTAAATAAACCTTTATGAATAGTACTGCACTAAAATAGGCTTGAAATGATTTCTGCTTGCATCTGTTTTACATTTTAAACATTTGAAGTGATTTCTCTCTGTATTTGCCGCTTTAAGATTACATTTGAAAGGATACAGTATTTTTGCTTATTTTGTCAGTATGTTTATTGGCCTTAATGTGAAAGTAATAACCATTTCTGTAAAATACTGGTCAGGTGACAACCATAATGTCTGTGTGAACTCAGATGGTAGGATTAAATAGCTAATTTGAAAGAGGAGCGTTTGCTGCAAATCCGCCTTTGCTTTTTTGATGGCACATCTGTCATCATTTGCCTATTATCTATGTCTCTATTTTTCGTGCTTTACGTTTCCTTCTGCTTTCCACCTTGCATTGTAGTCCTGGTTTTATATCAATGCTTTCTGAGATTCTGGCCGGTTCCGAAGGTGTGCCGTGTTTTTTGTGCTACCGATCGAGTTCTATTTCTTTAGGTTTTTAGGTCTCGCTGAACCAACACGCATGCGTTGTTCTGCGAGAAAATAGTGGGCAAAACAGCTCTTGAAACCACAGAGGATTGTCCCCAATGCATATGAGTTACTCAAGTGCGACGCTTCCCCAGCGCACGCTTGAGCTCACTTCTTAATCACACCCCATATGGTGTTCCCTCCCACTCGCTTGCACATCAAAGGCTGCCTCTCCCCCGCCAATGAGCTCCCGCCCAGCCCCCCCACAGCAATGCCAAGAGCTTGTTGTTCTGCATTTCGCGGGCGATTTTTTTTTTGCGGCCGCCAATGCTTGTTTTATGTCTCCCCATCCCGCTCCGAGATCGATTCACGGCACTTCCTATGTGAATTCGATGCTGTGACTTGAATTCACTGTGCGTTGTTTATGCTGCTCAACATTGTCGGCTGTTTCTTTACACGTTTGCTGCGCTTGTTCTACTATGATTTCACTTCCGGGCGTTTCTTTACACGTTACTGCTTCATCTGATAGGATTTCACTGCCAGACGTTTCTTTACACGCTTGCTGCGCTTGCTCCATACATGCCAACATTTCAGAAGAGCAAAGTGGGAGATTTAAAAAAAAAAATCGGGAGAATGGGGCCTTGAATCGGGTTACTGTCATGTGTGGACTTTGGAAGTGTGCTGCTGCAGGATCAGACATTTCAAACGCAAATGCACGTTCTTTTTCTTACCTTTCCGAAGCATTGGCGCGCAATGGCAGGCAGAGAAAGGGTGATGCAAGTATTGTACACTGCCTGGCCTGGCACGTTGCTGGCAGTGCATTCACACCCCCCCCCCCCTCCCCCCCCCCCCCCAAACAGCTGGGCACACACACAGCCGCCCCGAGTACTTCACAGGTCTTTAAAAGACCTTGCGCATGTTAATGAGGCTTAATTGGTTTTTCACTCCTCCTAGCCCCTGCATTGCCCCTCTGACGTTTTCTGGAAGAATTAGCACGTTACACAATACCGAGCCCTGTCAGCTGAAACCCCTGAGGAATTGGGTTTTTGCTTGCAGGAATCGGGAGGCGGGAGACTAGCACTGAAATCGGTAGTCTCACGCCTGAATCGGGAGGGTTGGCATGTCTGTTGCTCTGCTAAGATTTCCCTGCCGGATGTTTCTTTGCACATTTGCTGCAGCTTTCTCTGCTGTGATTTTACTCCCAGGTTCTTCCTTGAGTTACTATTTTTTCACATCTCCTGGGAAATAGCACATTAGTTTCTCGCAGCTTCTCTGTGCAGCGCTGCAGAGTGCTGTGGACACAGCGTGCTGCTAATTTCGGTGTGGAGATCCTTCGACGTGCATTTTCGAAATATCGTTATATTGTTTTAGAGAGGAGAAATTTTGCATCAGCGTGCACTTTCACATTGAAATGTATTTTGGGTTGGGCAGAGAAGCTGTATTGTAATGAGGCCACCATATTAACATGCTCCTCTGCTTATTTGCCGGGTGTGAGACACTTTCAGTTTCAGAGCAGAACCTTGTGTGTGCTTCTTACTGTCCTGACTCCTGTTGGGGATTGGTTTATGTGGTTGACCTACGTCAAGATTGGCGAAACCAGAGCACAGTCAGCAGGCACATTGAGAATCGCCGCAGGCTGACTGTGTCTATCTCTTCATCTCACACCCCGTCTCCTGACCCCCTACGCGGTTTGCCTCTCCTTTCTTCGGATTCCCTCCCACACTGAGAATGCTCTTCATATACTATGCTGCCTAAAAAACAGCCCAGGTCTTTCACACGCGGGGGCCTGCCACCTTCTCCTTCACAAGCTGAACCTCTTGCTTCGTGCACTGACCTGTCTCTTGCTCCACTACCTCATGCAGCGAGCCTCTTCGCGCACACACACACACACACACACAGACCTACCTGCATTCTGCTTTTCCTTTTTGCACCCTCTACCCTGGACCTACCTTAGATCTACGGGGTGGTCTGCTACTGACGGAGCCTGCGCACTACCCCAGCACCCCAGCCCTGCACCTTGCAATTAATCATGTCCCATCCATGCTCTCTGTCCCATCGCTCACCAGCTCCAGCCCTGCAATATGCCATATGCTGTTCATTAAGCCCCAGTCCAGCATTACTCTGTCATAGTACCTAGTTTTTCCAATCATTCACCGTTGCAGCCCTGCCTAGTACCACCACAGTCTTCTTCCAAGGACCTGCACCACCCTAGTCTTTACTGCCCAGCATACCATCCTGCACTCCCTCTGCCTCAGGATCTGCCCCACTTCCCCACACTGCCCTCAGTGTCCCCGCCCTAGTCCTGGACTCTGTCGCTAGCCCTAGTTTTTGCCCTCGCCCTGCTCTGTGCTCCTACTCATTGACACTGTCCCATCATTCACCGTTCCTCAGTCTTTCAGTCTGCTCACAGTGTTCCCCCAACATGGCACTTTGACATCAGCCTTACTCTGCCCCCAAGCCGCCTCTCACTTTTACACTTTACTCTGGGCTCATTGGGAAGTGAAAATAATAAAGTCAACCCACTGCCTGTGGGTTGCTGCTCTCACATCACCTCTCCCTTTACCCCCTTCATTCACCCGTGGCCAGCCCTTCACGCTTCCCTAAACATGTCCCTCCCTGCATCTCTGAAGCTTCCCCAGCGTACGTCGGCCTCAGGCATTCAAGCTTGAAGGTTCCCAAGCGTGCGCTCAGCCTCACTTCTGCTCCCCCTAATTCACCCCTGCTGTTGCTGCCCACGGCTGTATTTCACTTTAGCTCTAGCTCATTATGCCGAGAGCTTCACTTCAAAGGGGTCTCAGGATGGCTTCTTGAAGGACCGCCTACTCCAAGACTCTCACGCAGGACCCTAAGGCTGACTTCTTAGGACTGACTTTTCCAAATCTCTGTCCCTCAACCCTTCTTTATTTCTTCTTTCTCTCACCCCTTTATTTCTTTTCTCGTCTGCTTCTTTTCTATGTTTACTTCTCTCACCCCTATCGTTTTCTCTCGCTAACTCACACTTTGTTTCTTTCTCTCTCCACACTATTCTTTCCTACTTCCCCCTGTATTCTCCCTCTCATCCTCCTTCTTTCTCTTTCATCTCCCCTCCCCTTCTATCCTTCCTGCCTCTCTTTAAGTCTCTTTTCGTATTGTCGCGTCTTCTCCGGTCTCTCGCCTTTTCTCTTGTTTGTTCTCTTTCTCACCCTCTCTACAGTCGTTATCTCCCCCGCTGCTTCTCAAGTGACTGAAAGGGTGTGTTCTGAAACAGACGATTCAATAGAAGTTGGAATTTACTTGAAAAACCCACTATAAGCTACAACATAATGCATTTAAACCTGCGAGGATTGTACCTCGGAAAGACTGGGATAATTGCGGCAAAATACATACGCGCACACAAATGCGCGTACATACTTACACACACACTAAATAAATGCTCACATATACACAGATATGCTCGCATATATACGCATGCCTACACGTATCCACACACACATACATACACGTGCATAAATACCTTCAGCGGTTCAGTTGTTTGATTATGCAGTAGTCACTGAAGCAATATTCTCGTGGTGTTTAGTAAATATGTATACTATCTGCCCGTGACGTTTCTCTGGGCTCAGATAGCTGGACCAAGAAATGTTATGTTTATGAAATGCGTGAATGGCCCCTCCACTGTTTTCCTCGTTAGAGTCAACAAAAAACAATATAGGGTTATACATAATGTTTATGAAAACACATTCCTGTAGCAGGACCCATGGGAGTCGGGAGAGATACAGGCACAGCCTACGCTTTCAAAGTCATTGTCTTATCAGACTGTTCGACCTGCACCATCATTGGTCGCATTAGGACACAGGTAACTGGAAACAGAAAGGGAAAGGCTGGGGATTTTGAGCACATAGAGGCAGTAGAGGCCTGTGTAGCCAGAACCACCACAGCACCACTCAGGACCACCACAGCATCACTCAGCACCACCAGAGCACCATTCAGCACGACCACAGCGCCACTCAGCACCGCCACAGCGCCACTCAGCACCACCACAGCACCACTCAGCATAACCACAGCACCACTCAGCATAACCACAGCACCACTCAGCACCACCACAGCACTACTCAGCTCCACCACAGCACTACTCAGCTCCACCGCATTATCACTCAGCACCACCACATTATCACTCAGCACCACCACATTATCACTCAGCACCACCACATTATCACCCAGCACCACCACAGCACCATTCAGCACCACCACATTATCACTCAGCACCACCATATTATCTCTCAGCACCACCACAGCACCACTCAGCACCACCACAGCATCACTTAGCACCACCACAGCATCACTCAGCACCACCACAGCATCACTGGAACACTACAGCATTATTATGCGCCGCCACAGCACCACTCACGGCCTCCACAGCATCACTCACGGCCTCCACAGCATCACTCACGGCCTCCACAGCATCACTCACGGCCTCCACAGCATCACTCAGGGGCACCACAACATCACTATGCGCTACCACAGCATCACTGAAAGCCACAGCATCAATCGTCGCCACCCCAACAGCACTCCGCGCCATCACAGCATCAATCTGTGCAACCATTCAACAACAACTGGTTCAAATATGTTCTCTCAATGTTTCAAGCTTTATTACAAATGTCACAAAAAGATGTTAATATTTCACTTCTGTTCTTGGATTTTCATCACAATAAAATACACTGAACATAATCTTCACAAAAGTTATTTACAAAAGTTTAAGCTATTGCCATTATAAATTACAATAACTTTTATTTAAGTATTTATTATTAAAAAAATTAAAAGCCATTGTCATTTGTAATATCAATACATGTAAGTCACGTAAATACAACACATATTGCTTTACAAATGCTGTAGGTGTCACATTTGCGAAAGTTATAACTATTGGCATTGTAAATGACAAAGCTATTAATTTAGCTATTTTCAAAAACAAAACATAAATAAAAAATGTGTCATTTACAATACCAATAGCTCAAACTTTCCAAATGCGAGACCTATTGCATTGCAAATGCTTGTTGTATTAGCCTTTGGCCTATTCCTCCATTAGGAATCCTTTATTGTAAATCATTACGTCTTACACTATAATCAGTGGTCAGCTGCCAAAGGGAGTTTGTCTTCCCTTGGAAAAAAGGAACCTAACTAGGCCAATCCAAAATCTTAGACCTGATTATAAATTTGGAAAAATTGGATGGAGAGAAGTCTGATCCTTCGAATAAAAAATTAAAGACAACTATATTGGCAGATATTTGGGTGTACTCACTATTGTCGAGGAAATCTTTGTCTCAGGTTTAGGTTAAGCCTGAAGTGTTACATAAAACACAAAGGGCCAGATGTACAACCATAGCATTTTTCGAGTTGCATAATGCCATGTACAACAGTGTCTGAGACACTGTTTGCGATTTCCAATGGGGTTGCAAATTGCATGTCTCATCAATATTCATGAGGCACTCGCAATTTGCGACTCATTGGGAATGGCTTGCCCTCACAGGTATGGTGTGCTGCTGGGCTCAGCAGACCTCCATGTCTGAGACTGCTTTTAAATAAAGCAGTTTTTTTTAATGCAGCCCGTTCCCCTTAAAGAAAAACAGGATGCATTTAAATAAAAAAAGAAAAATGAAATGTTTTTGTTTCATTATTTAAGGTCAGGTAGTGGTCCCTGGGACAACTTCCTGCCCCTAAAAAATATTTTCCCCTGCATTCCCAAAGGGAAAGGGGTCCCATGGGGACCCCTTCCCTTTTGTGAGTGCTTTACAACCCTCTTGAAGAGGGCGGTGAGTTGCGAGAGTTTTGCGACTGCAATTGCAGTCGCAAAACATTCTTATTTAGGGTAGCGAGTTGCTATTAGGAAGGGACACCCTTGGAACGCCCCTTCCTAATAGTGAGTCGCAAATCCTATTTAGCGAGTCGCAAATAAATTGCGACTCGCTAAATAGGGTTTGTACATGGCCCAATAGTATTTTGTATGCGCAAACGGGTCGCAAACCCATGTGCACATGTGAAGTAGGGTTGTACATCTGCCCCAAAAGCAATAGTCTGCGAATCATAGAATAAACCAATCAGGGAGACCCTCATTAATCATCATTGATGGAGACGCACTTGGCAAGACTAATACACCCAGTCTTGGTCGCATAATATTACTTTCACAGTGAGCTGAGCCTTGCCCTGCTGAGCTCAAGAGAACTAGGAATTGCCTCCAGGACTTAAATAATGAGATTTTTTTTCTCATCTCCTTGTTTTGTGTATGAATACTTAGCACTCCTCAAAGTCTGAGACGGACACATCTTGTGGACAAGGTTATTTATAGCAGATAAATATGGCTGTCTGACAGTAAAGATTAGTATGTCTTGTTTGTGAAGGCTTCTTTTGACAGAGGTAAATCATATGTAGGTCAGCCATAATATTAGAAGACACCTCTTTAAACACAAATGAAAAATTTGCAAAATAATAGTGTATTGGGATGCATCCCTGAGTGATTAGCTGGGAATGATTCAAGTGTTCCATCCATTGATATTTCAAATGGAATGGTGCACCAGGACAATGTTCAACTTCAAATGATATTTCAAACGATGTTTCTCAAAATAGCACATTTTATTTCATATTTCTTCTTAAATGAGCGTAGTATCATTTCATGACATAAATACACAAGTTGTTCACCCAACGCATTTCGTTCAAAAAAGAAATTCTTGAACTTCCTCAGGGCTCTTGATTATCACTCGAAGTCAATAGTAAACTTTGGGCGCCAATACATTTCCAAAAGTTTTCAAAACCGCTTCAATCCTCATGTGCTCATAAAATAGTTTTCCTTCCATTGATCGATAGTCGATTGGGGAAATATTCACCCAATATTTCGAATGCCCAGAAAGGGGGAATGTACTCCCTTGCAATAAGCCTGAAATATTCGCATCGCCCTCCACTGGATTCCGACGATTCTTTTTTGAACTAAACACGTTGGCTGAACAACTTGTGTATTTTTTATGTCATGAAATTATACAACGATAGTTTAACACCTTGCCTGCGGCGCCGATTCTCACCCGGTGCTGAACATTCCATTCGCGGGTGTGGTCGTGACGGAACCATTCCGTCATCCGCACAGCCCAACGGTGAGGCATGACGGAATGGTTCCATCACAAGCATCGAAGGGGTTAAGAAGAAATATGAAATACAATTTGCTATTTTGAGATACAGTTTGGAATATCATTTCAAGTTGGAGCATAATATAGCTTTGACGCTAGAAAAAGGCTGCAATCCTTTTTATTATGAAATTGTTCGACATTCTAATCGCAAGGCGTTACGCTCAGAAATTGCTGTGAAAATATGACTGATTAATTTGTAAAACAGCTGCGTTAAAAAGTCGACCAGTGTCTAGCAGAAGAAAGTTGTGTCAGAGATGTTGTAGAGATAGATCCAAAGCTAAGCGTTTTTCCCACTGTTTCTTCACCTGCAATGTTTGACTTTGTGTATGTTTCAACAAACAGAATCCCTTATTGGTGAAGGATATGTGAAAAGGATTATTGATAAATTGCACGCAACATTGTCCAAAGCCAAAGATTTGTCGGAAGCTGGAGATATTGAGCCCTCAGTGTCCTTCATCTGTGACGTAGCCTCAAATTTTTTCAGTTCAGTCAAGGGTTGCCTATTGATGTCATCAGCTGAAGATCTGTTGCTCACAATCTTCCAGTTGTGCACTCAGAGCCAGCAATTAACATATTTGACAGGTAATTCGAACTGTGTTATTTATGCATATAATACAGTATTTTATAAAATGAATAATCTTATTGCTGTACTTGACTGGTTATTTGGTGGTTAACGATTGATTAACATATTACAAATGCTACAGATTTGTTAGGCGTTCCCCCTATTCTTGTGTTTGTGTCAACTAGGAGCATTTTATTCTCACTGTGTTCTGAGCGGATGGGTTACTTCACATGCACTTCTTCTCTTTTTTTAAGATTTTAGTTTACATTTCTGATATGGATATCTGCCGTGCTGTAAAAATAAATGGTCCCCTACGTCACCACAAATGAGCATACATCTGCCCTTGCTGGGTCTTCCTATACCACCATAATCCCAATGGTTGCACACACTAACTGATACTCTAGATCATATGACTGAATGTTGACTAATTCAGACTTTGGTGTTGAGCAGATTGGACAACTGCAACGCCTTGTTGATTGCAGCTATCGAGTCCTCGCTGGACCTCCTATAGGTAGTGCAGACCACGGCAGCTCATTTAACACTAAATGCCCCTTATAGAACAGCCCCACTTCCCCTTTTCAAACAGCTGCATTGGCTGCCTGTAAGTAAACGAATAAAGTTTAAGATTTGCTGTATCATCCTAGCAGTGTGGTTTAAAGGACCAATTTACCATGCGGAGAAACTTGACCGTTACATTCCCTGCAGGGATCTCCGCTCTGGTTATAAATCCCTCCTCATTGTACCTAAGGTCAAGAAGTTAAGGACAGGGGGGAAAGCTTTTTCATATCTGGCTTTCCTCTACTGGAATCAGCTTCCCATTTCATTGAGGCAGTGCCCGGTCCACTTGCAGTCCAGAAAGGCTGTAAAAACTGCTCTGTTATAGACTTGCCCCTTTGTGACAGCTTTCTTATGTGGGTCCGTGAGCGCTGAGAAACCCATTCGGGGGTGATTCAAGCAC
The DNA here is from genome assembly GCF_964263255.1 of Lissotriton vulgaris. Classification (NCBI taxonomy): domain Eukaryota; kingdom Metazoa; phylum Chordata; class Amphibia; order Caudata; family Salamandridae; genus Lissotriton; species Lissotriton vulgaris. Next base: position 236,385,855 of record NC_141696.1, read on the forward strand.
TATATAAATCCGTAAAATAAATTGACCTGGTGAAGAAGGAAAGGTTTGGAGGCTATTCATGGCATATTTATGGACTTCAAGCTCTTTGTTACCGCCCCTCTACCGCAATCTTTGTAAACTGGTATAGCCTAAAATAATGCCTCAGTTCGGCATCTGGCGTACCATGAATACTGTATACCTGTTCTGCTTGCCCACATTGTGAATTGTTTGATTTAATCTTTCCATGTCTATTCCTGTATCGCTCCACCCAATTTTGTGATTTTATCATGTGAACTGAAAAATCAGTTATGTAATACTGACAATCCAGTAAAGTTGAAGTAAAGTTTGATCACATACTTGCATGACCAGAGATTTGAAGATGTATATTCAAATGTATTAAAAGTGTCCCTTTCTTCCAGACCTGACTCTATCCAAATTACAGCACACCTGGTTGTTGGGCTTAAATTCTCTTCTACAACAGACAGGATATATTCAGCAAGAAAGCACCTTTCTGAGTAGATCTGCAGCCTGGGTGAAGGACCAGGTTTTATTTTCATCCCATGACTCGAAAAGGTAGACATATGTATATTGTGTTAATTTATCTTTTTTTTGCTTCCGTAAAGCATTCTACCAATTCCAGTTTCCTCCGCATAAATTGGCAGGATCTGTGCACTGGCAAGCATCTTTCATGCCTCCTTATGAACGCTTCCAAAACTGGTGCCACTGGTTGTATTGTACTAACTTTTTTGATGTAAGAGAATTGCTGTTTTATATTTCAAAAATCATGTTTACAGATGTATGGGTCAATACTTATGATATATAGCTGGGAGCAGTGTTAACACATCATGTTTCACAGGATGATGTGGGGTGTCAAAAGTACCAGTCTTAGAATTGTTTTTGAATTCTATTCAGTGCACGGAGCATGGCTGTTTTTCGCCAGGTCACAGGCAGTAGATATAGGACAGCATTTTTATCTGTCGATCGACTGGGTATCTAAGGTGGAATAAGTTTACAGTTATGTACCTGTTGCATGTAAGTGACAGCTAACACATTATGTGGAGCTAAACAGGACTATCAAGGTTGGATTTACTGGGTCACCTGCTTGAGTTTAGCACTTTTAGACACATGCTTGCATCATTCACCCTTATCAGGCTGGGAATCCCCAGTACTTTAAATTAGCAGTATACCATGTTAAAATGGCCATAGACTGCAAACAACATTTTTTTATTTCGTTGCACATCCACCTCATTTGAAAAAACCCAAACTTCAGCCAATGAGGTGAAGTATAAGCTCTCCTACCCTCCCTAGAGGCCACCATAACTCAGAATTCTACTGCACATCATGTGTGAGGAAGTCCCCTGGTAGAGCGTTGCTCTAAACCTTCAGTGAACCTGAAATTGTTACTATTTGATCTGCCCTGGATTTGAACCAGCCCTTTCGTCCGCACTGAAGTACTGTGAGTTGTTTTTAGGTCAGATTCTATTTTCTGGGCCAGGGAGATCTTTTTTTAAAACAGCCAACTGTCACCATGGCTGACAGAGCGAAGAAATCTCTTTTCAAATCCTGTTAATCTTGTTGAAACTAGAAGATTTACACTGATTACCCACATTCTCGGTGTATTTATTGCCTTTATCCACATCAAAATGCGATATTTGCAAGACCTTTGCAGCTAAAACTCTTAAGGACAGAGAAAGGAGGTTGGCATTATTTCTTCTGGGTAAAGATACTTTCCCTCCTTTTAAGGAGATGTCCTCTCTTCAGGGAAACTGTCAGTGAAAAGAGCCTCTCCAAGCACTCGCTCGAAGGCAGTGCACGAAAGGAGGGCTGTACAGTTTCCTGAGCAAGATTTATTTTCTACAGCGCTTGCAGCCACATCCTCCGGTAATATGCAAGATGAGCATACCTCTATGCACTGTAAAGGGGATCAAACTGTAGGAAAAAAAATCTTCAAAATACCTAGTTGACGACGAGACAGTCTTCTATGAAGAAACCGGCAATGACAACTCTACCGTTGATGGTGATTCCCTCCATCGATGACGACCCCTTCGTCAACTAAATTAGTACCATCGATGACACCGTCATTTATGCCAACACTGTCGACGGCAACCCTAAAAGGAAATATTTTTTAACATTTGTAGGTGTCACATTTGCCTCCAGCTCAAATATTACAATCAGACCAAGAAGAGGAAACTAGTGATTATGCCTTGCTAACAGTTTACAGCACTACACAATTAGATGTAAGATATATGTACAAGAGAAGAAATGGACAACAATGAACCCTACAACAATGTGATTATCAACAAGATTCGAAGGGCCTATTTAGATCTCGGTGAACGGGTTACTCCGTGATACCGGTGATGGATATCCCATCTGCCGAAATATAAATCCCATAATTTATTATGCGATCTATATTTTGGCATACGGGATATCCGCCACCATTGTGATGGAGCAACCCGTCCGCCGAGATCTAAATCAGGTCCTTAGTCTCAAACCTCTCACATCGGTATGGGGAAGAAAACACCAAGATGTTATTGAGAACCTGATGTGGTTCAAGTGCATATGGCCTTTTTATCTACATGGAACTGATGATGGATAGTTTTAATAAGTTATTACCTCCGTATCCGGGTAATAATCCTCAGATGGTGTTACCTGCACCTCCTCTACCTATTCCTTTACCTGTTTCACCTCTTCAGCAGCCGTCACCACCAATTTTCATTCATTATTAGGAAGAGCTGCCAAGAAATGTAATCTACCAATGACATCTGTAAACCAACCATGTTTTCTTCATGACTTTAAAGAGCAAGCTCAGAAGTCTGTTAAATCCATACTAATTCCAGATTGTCTGGTTGGAAGTTTTAAAACCAATGATAAAACTTTCTAGAGTACCAGCAGTGAAACTTCATCTGAAGAAAAAGTTTGACACTCCGGATTAAACTCCGGCTTGCCTCACCCGTCATACTAAACCTGATTCAGTCATCTCTTCATAAGCTCAGAGAAGAACCAAGACCTCCAAAAACGCCATCTTCTGCTACCCCGGACGCGGATAGTAAATACATCGATATTCTGGGCCAGAGAAATGAGTCTATGGTAGCTATCTAGGTAGTTATGTTCACCTAATATAGCATGACATTGCTCCATTACTAGAACTCATTCTGGAACATAGGAAGGAAGAATTGTGGGCTATCCTTAAGGAAGGGGAACTTTCTTCTTCCTTCATTATTGACACAGCCATGGATGTCTTGAGCACAGGTTTTCTCCAACTAGAACTCATTCTGGAACATAGGAAGGAAGAATTGTGGGCTATCCTTAAGGAAGGGGAACTTTCTTCTTCCTTCATTATTGACACAGCCATGGATGTCTTGAGCACAGGTTTTCTCCAACTAGAACTCATTCTGGAACATAGGAAGGAAGAATTGTGGGCTATCCTTAAGGAAGGGGAACTTTCTTCTTCCTTCATTATTGACACAGCCATGAATGTCTTGAGCACAGGGTTTCTCCAACTAGCATGAGGAACTGTATTAAGAAGACGAAAACAATAAGGTGACGGGTAAAATGCTTGAATTAATCTCAGCCACTGGCAATCGCTCAGGCCACATCCCATTCCATTGTTTTTTGCGCATCATGCCACCTCAGTATGGACCCAGCCATATACAAACCAGTCTTGACTCTGTTCCTCATGGGAAAAGTCTAGCCAGAGCTGCCAGTTCAGTTCGTCCCTGAACCGGTACACAAGCAACCCAGGATTCGTTTCGCCCTTGTTATGAGCTCTTCAGGTGGGTATAGCTTGGTTCCAGTGGCACAGTGAGCCCAGGACCCTCATCTGGGCATACCTGATGCACTTAGGGCATCAAATGTTAAAACAGAAAGTGATGGATGGGATGCTTGAATTAACCTCGGTTACTGGTAGTCACTCGGGAAGAAGCTGAGGTGGCATGGTGGGCATCATGATTAGGCTGTCCGGAATTCAGTTAAAACTGACTCTAAACGATAGTAATCTACCGGAAGAAAATCAGCTGACCCGGTTTAAACCGGTTGTCACTGATTTTCTTCGTTGTTGCAGCACTTGGCCACTTGATGGAGCTAAACCATTATAAACTGTGGCGCGGAGGTGTCAGGGGAAAACAGTGTTTCTGGGTTCTGGCACATGGGGAGCCGTGGTGTTAATGGCCCCTTGGGGGACTTGTCACGGAGATGGAACGGGTCAAGGAGCGGGGTCAAGGAGCGGCTTTGGCTTGGGCTGAAGGAGTTTAGAACCATAAACAGCAGAAGGGAGGCGAGTGCTGAGTGTGGAAGGGGCCTGATCTGAACAGTGCGGAGGGATGGGCTTAGGACAGGAGAGGCTGTTAAGGTGGAAGGAGGGCACACTTACGGCTGTGGTGGAGATGTCTCACAGACATGGAACAGGCCCAGGACGAGGTACAGGTGGTGTAGCGAAGGCTTCCACATGGTTAAGGCGGCACAGGAGGCTCCTCTACAGTTCGTCAGGGATGTGCTCGAGGACCCTATATAACGTGGCTGGTGTCCACCGCCCACGCAGGTAAGACGAAGTCCGTTGTGGGGGCTTACAGGGGTCGAGACTCGAGGCCTCACTTCAAACCGATAATCTGTCCAAGGCACACAATGAGTTAAAAACTGGCAAGTAAAGTTTTAACAGAGCCGCTGTAAATAGCCCCCGCCGCCAAATCTGTGTGAGTTTGACACAAAGCGTGGACACACAATTACACTTAGATGTATTCTATACACTCCTTTAATTACTCTTGCCACCCCTGTATTCTTTTGTACTCGCTTTCGTTTTCTTTTAGCCGGATGTTCGCATTTCCCTATTTCCTCATTTTTTCTAACTTTTCGGTTTCTTTTTTCTTGTCAACTCTCTAAACACATTTTACCCTTTCCGCTTTTGCACAATTCTTTTTCTTTCTGTTTCTCTTCAGCTCTAAAATTCTTTGAGTCTTTCCTACCTAAGCATGACGAAATGCTTTGCTTTCATTAAGCGCACCATGCACACTTTCATTTTCAAGCAGCCGGGATGCATTATCCCGGCTACTTGAAAATGAAACGCCACAGAGTTCCTGCTCGCAGAATTGTAGAGCGAGGTTGATGTGGATCTGTTTCTGCCGTACAAGGAGCATACCCCCCACTCCCTCTTGTGTGTGGCAGCCCGGGATGAGACAGCCCCAGGAACACACACAGCTGCCGCACCCGAGCACTTCACAGGTCTTTAAAAGACCATTTGCATATTAATGAGACGTTGTTGTTTCACCCCTTCTAAGAGCCACTGCAGCTCCACTCTGACTGTTGCTTAAAGATTCAGCCCCCCCCCCCCCTAAGGAGCCTGCTTCCTCTTTTATTATGTATAATAATGTATACTGCATGCTATTGAAATTCATGCATGTGAATATATAAGAGATCCAGTGTTGGAGAAGAAATTAGTTACTTACCTGTAACTCCAGTTCTCCAACATTGGTATATTTTATATATTCACATGTGACCATCCCTCCTCCCCTGTCGGAGGATCATTTATTATATATACTCTGCTCACACTTGTGCTTTAAAATCTGAGCAGTGGTGGCCTTTAGAGGGAGTAGGAGAGCTTAGGCTACCACCTCATTGGCTGATGTTTGGATTCTTTCAAAAGAGGTGGATGTGCTACTAAATAGATAACATTGTTTCAGGCCTATGACCATTTTAACACTGTATACTGCTATGTACTGGAAATTCACAGCCTGATGTCGGGGAATGATTCAGGCATGTGAATATGTAAAAGATACCAATATTAGAGAATTGGAGTTACAGGTGAATAACTAATTTATTTACCTCACTAACATAACCTTTTCTGAAATTCTGTGCCTTTTCAATTGAGATTTTTTGAGAATCTATTCTTACCTCTCTATCTCGTATTAGGTCAATTAATTTTGGAAATACAAAGTACCCTTGGGTTTAGTTGCATAACAACGGTTAAACCTAACTTGTTGAATTTGTAATTATCTATTCAATATATATCTTTTTTGTTGCATCACTTACTTGCCCTTTAAGAAGCGATTGAGGCTGATGCGCCTTTATTTCTTAATTTGGAAATGTATTATTTGGTTTCCCCTTAATTACTGTGAATTTTCTTTTCTTCATAGCCTTCAAGTTTTGCTGAGTGCTGTAAGTGACTTGCTAAGTAAGCTCCTGAATGCTGGTCAACTATCTTGTCGTTTTTTGCAAGTGTTTTTGGATCATCTTTACCCAAGTGATTGTGAATGGCAGACAATGCGGCAGTCTCTTTCCATCCAGGTAAGCAGTAGCTAGAGCCTTGATCTAAATATCTCTATTGTTGAAGGAATAGATTAATGTGCAGTTACAAAAACAATCGTTGTTAACCCTTAATTGCATTACTATAGGAAGAAGGAAGCTCAGCTAGAGCTAGATGTGAGTGTTGCAGGGTGTGAGGTCCAACCTTTGTCATCATACATCCCAATAGTGAAGTGTAATAGATAATAGAGTATTGGAATAAAGTATGCTGATGTATCAGTTGGCAAAGGATTGTCTTCCCTACCTTTAGCCTGAATTTCCTTGGACGCTAATCATTTATGATAAAAAAAATATAGAGTAGCAACACCGAAGTGCATGTGATTGCTTTTAAGTTTTAAGTAGAGTGATCCAGAATGTGGGGCTTTTGATTTCTTCCTTCAGGCATTGGGTTGTTTGAGGCAGCATCTTACTGCACAAGATTATTTTTCTCTTACCTCCATGTGATTGGTTATTATGTGTATGAGTTCTTCCCCATGATGTGTTTCCATTGCAAAGTAGGGTGGTTATTGTTCTCAGGTATAGAAACATCTGCTTAAATGCAGAAGCCATCTTAAAAAGTCAAATTTCCCCCTAAAAGCATCACATTCTGTATGATAAGCAAACATCGGAAGTATGACCCTAATAATTATGCAGATACACTATAATATTTTGCATGGCGAATGTGGACGAAAATATTGGATTGAAAAATGTGACTTAACAAGTCCGTTTACATATAGATCTAGTACATACCTAAAATCTTTTTTTTTTATTATTTATGCAGGTTCTGTTTGTTTCGATATACATATCTATACTATATATTTCAGGATGCTTTTGTGTTTTTCTTTTCTGTGCCTCCCTCACAGCGGCCCAGAGCCTTAAAATGTGCTATTCTCAACTGAACTGGCATCGTCATTTAACAGCCTGACTGCCCCTGACACATCCTGCTTGGACAGTGGTGCCTCTGTCCCTTGTGTACGAACAATAAGCCGTACATGAAAGGCATGCTTTGAGTTTTTGGAATATTTTTCCATTATTTTGCTTTCATTTCAGAGTATTTTTAACTGTGCTTTCCTCTTGGTGAGTAGTAAACAGATGTAAACATCACGCTATTCTCCTAGCTGCACATGGAAGCTTTTCTACGAGAAACAGATACTCTGCTTTAAAGATAGTTATTTTGTTTCCACATTAGGTAGTACTGTGATGCTGATGCAGATACTTTTTTCAAGACAGCATTTTTTTCTTTCGGCTACTTGTACCGTGAATGATGCTGGATTTGTGTCTTTCTGTGAATATCTTTAGACAGTGCTCTGTTTTTTTTTAGAGCAATCATAACATTCAACTGCACTCACAATTCAAATGGAATCAGCACTGTGCAGAAGAGTATTCATGCAGTATTTGCTCCTTGTGCAGATGTTTTGTGTATATTTGTGTAAAGTACGGAGTCCATTTCTATTGGATACCGTAAACGATACTGGTTTTGAGTTCAGGACCAGATGCATTGCAGACTCATATGTCATGTTCGTTTTTCTTCTGCACTGCACTTTTCATCACAGTGTGTAGTGATGAGTATTTGACTAAAAAATAGAAACTGCACAAAATATTTTTTTTTGCGTAAAATAATAAATCATTTTAGTCTCTGTCTGGTTTGGTGAGAAGATGAACGATATCCAAATACTTTTTTTAAAATGTATCATTACTTTATTTTGCTCGCACTGTTGTGTACGCTGAACTGTGTTGGTTTTATGCCATGTGGTGAGCACATTAGGTAGAGCTCTGCTCTTTTGAAAGTATTCCTAATATTCAGCTGCTCTCTCATTAGAAATGGGGTCAGTGCTGGGTATCAGCTCTGTTACTCATTTCTCCTTTTTTTGCTTACCCATACTACTCTACTTATTCCTACTCTTATTCCTTCTTATACCTGTGTTTACTCCTATTTACACCTATACTTACTCCTCATTATACTTACTCATACTGCTACTTGTGCCCTTCTAGTATTATTCATATTACCGCAGGATCATAGTTGGACATGGTACACAGGATATGAAATTTGTGAAGGTGATTTGTATCACGTCAGGCGATGTGTGTACAGCAACTTACCAAGACTTTAGAGGAACATTTCAGAGACCAGTTCATTTTTCATCTAACATGAAGTTTCTTTTTTGGTCTGTTGGGATTCGCGGTTATGCTTTTTCTTATACAACCACTTGTTTTAAACAGACCTTTGCTTTCCACTTGCTGAAAATACTTTATCCCTCCTTCCCACTCTTTCTTTCAGTTATATGGATAGAACGCTTCTAAATCCAACCATGTGCCTATCTCTTGGCTATCACAAAAATAATTATTTATTTTCTTGCCTTTGTTGTGCTTTTGTTTTTTACCTAGTCTACATCTTTGTGTAAACCAGTCAATTATATACTATAAAGTATTTTCCATTTTTATTTGCCTGAAATGCCATAACACAAAAAGTGTCCATGGCAAGTGACAGTAATTGTCAACATTTCACTTGAGCTCTCTTTCTAATAGCCATGAACTTTCCTTTCAGTATAACTCAAATGAATTCTTATGATTATTGGTCTCAGGTTCTGAATTAAAATCTGTGGAGTATAAATTACATGAAGCTCAGTGTATTTTATTACATTTATTGAATAGTCTAAATGTAAAAATAAAATCAGGCAATTGCAGTGACGATGCAAGCGCTAAGGTAAATGGGCTCTTTATAATATTATCTGGATTCTGGAGCATTGACATGTGAGTGACTTTTCCCTAAAAATACGTTTTGAAAACTTTTAGATTGAGCTCCAGACACTATATTCTGGGTAGCTGCATTCAGCCTGTATGCTGTGCCATGCATATCATATTAAGTGTTTAGCTACAATTTTTCTGTAGAATTGCAACACAGAAAAGTAATTTTGTTTCCTTTAGCTTGACATTATGAGGTAGATGGCTGAAATGGTTTCCCTTGAATTATAATCAAAGTTTTTAGATAATCCAGTTATGCAAGTTTATCTTGTTTACTTATGCATGGTTTCATTTACTATTCTGTTTGTTTAACTCGGACTTTATGGATGTCTTAAGTGATTCTCCCCTTGTGATAAATTTTCCATCAGATGAGAACACTACAATTAAAATACCTACACCTTTAGCATGTAGGTTCAAGATTCTATTTTAGTGGTGTATTGTCTGGAGTCTACTTATACTACTTATTTGCCAGTAATGGGTAATGTGAATGACCTTCTGTGAACTGACTTGAGCCGACAATTACTTACCTCGGAATGACAGTCATTGCGGTTCTAGAGTACGGCTATGTTAGTCAACCACCAGTGCACTGTCTGTGTTGAGGGTCTGACTGCTCCTACATACAGCAAATATTGGTTCCTTTGCCGATGGAGCAGGTAGCAATGTGTGACTTTACCTGATTGATAAAATCCAAGGATTACACAGCGTGACGAAATTATTTTCATTAGTAGATAGGCACAATCGTTTTTGCCTAAATTCCCTGTGAAGGAAACTGATTCTGCCTCACCTGTGTCTGATACACTAAGGTATTTAGTAGGATTGGCTTCTGAATTTAATTACCAGGCCCACTTGAACCAGCAGTTTTTTGTTTTTCACAGGGAGATTTCAGTTTCTGAAAATCTCTATGTGAAACATGTAAGAACACCTATTCCTACTTGTTATTCGCCCAAAACTTCCAGTCACCTCGTATTTCACAGCCCTGGATTTACTGGGACCACTTCGTAGCAGTAATTTTGGGACATGGAAATAATGGAGATTAACGTGAGGCACTTGTGATTGAGGCTTATACCTCAACAGCAATCCATAACACAACGCCAGATCTGTGAATGATTAGTTACTGCAATATGCCATCATATTTAACATACAAGGTTTACTCTTGTGCTTTCAGTGGTTAAACAAGCTGCTCCTGGATGGAAGACTAAGCTTGAATAGAATGGTGTCTGGAGACGATTTTATGTCAACTTCATCAGCCAGACTGCCAAGTCACCTCTGTACTTCAGCACTGTTGAGTAAACTGGCATTGCTAATGCTAGAACAGGAAGATCTAGAAAATAAGGAGCTGGAGAAGCATCAAATTGTAATAACTTGTGAGTATTATAATCTCAGCATCCTTTGAAGCAGTTCTCTACGTGCAAAGTGACTTTGCTATCTGCATAGATGGCATCATATGCTTCTCAAAGTAATGATTTACTTGTTTTAAATATGTTTGCAATTTTACTTTATTTGTTCCTGTGTTGCTGTATGTAGACTGATAATTCTTTTTTTAATATCTTTGTAATGTATTGTTTGTACTCGCAGGCCCTTTCAAGAAATTTGGGAATTTCCCGCTCCTGCCCTCTGTCTGCTGTTTAACAACCTCTATAATCTTCATGCAGGCCTATGTTGGGGCTTATGCTTATGCTCTGTGATTCCTTTTAGGCTAAACATAAATATGGTATTGAAGAACCGGGTTTTAGAACCCAGCAGCGCCTGGGAAACGGCTCGAAGTCTTCGGATTCCCCTGCCTCGGCAAACAGAGACACAGGACACTTCTCGATGACGTCAAAGACCAAAGTTTATTGGCTGCAACCAGGAACAGAGATCTACGAAGCACAACACGGGGGGTTCGCTAGAGACTGCACAATTTCAATGAGCGGAGCATGGTCTTTTATGCCAAAAATCACATTCCAAAGTAGCATCGGTTACTCACAAACTGACCAATGACAATGTGACATTTCAAAAGTAGCGCATGACGACAATCCCATTTTCCATTGTCCAGCCCACCAGAAATGACCAAGCACATTCCAATATCCTGTCGGATCAGGCCGGACAAACCCATCATAAAACCTTAACCCAAATCAGTGATTATGTCGTAAAGGAAGGAGCAGAAGCAGATTTGAAGCAAGATAGAAGGGTGGGTGCAGTGTACTGTAAATTCGGCAATGTCCTGCTCTTCGATCTTTATCTGACCAGCTGCTTAACAAGGAACTGGCTCAGAGAGGTCAGCCTCGGGCAAGGGAGTCAGTTCTGCCAGGTCCCTCAGGAGTCAGCTAAGGTGTACGTGTCCCAAGGACTCGCTCGGCCGCAGTCATCGGCCTATGTGAGGGCAACCACACAAAATGGCTGCCGTCCACAAAATGGAACCCGAGGGTTCAAACGAAATCCCTGAATACGTAGTGTTCTCATTGATCGATTAAGACGAAAACACTCGTACACACCGCACTCATGATTTGCGGTCCGCTGACACCAAAATCGTCTATTTCCGACGACCTTTATTGAACGGGTTCGGAACCACCGGACCTCAGACCCTCAAACTACGGACCCTCCTTTTGCCCTTACATAGGCAATAAACCCAAACCCATGTCAATCTGAATCTAGGTCTCTCTTCATCAGATCATCGATATGTTGCTGTAGCATCATCCTAGTACTTAGTACCTCCCTCTGGACAGGTCTCCTTGCACACGAAGTAGCACAAAGGCCACAAATAGCAGGAGCACACTGTACACAGAGACAGAACAGGAAAAGGATAGCTAAGACCATCCCAATGACCATCAGAATTTTCCATCCCCACGTGGATATCAATCCCCAAAACCATCCCATCAACGACCAATCTCCTTTGTCTATATGTACAGAATCAGAGATCTTATGTAACTTGGAAATGGCCTGGAAGACTGACGGAGCGTTTTCTGGAATGAAAACGCAGCAGCTCGATTGAATCAGTTTACATACTCCACCTCGGTCTGCAAGTATGACGTTAAGAGCAACTCTATTCTGAAGTGTCATAAGTCTATCCGACTGGAGCTCAGCAGTCAAGTTACTAAGGGTACCGGCAGTTTCGACTATGGTGGACTCAACCACTCTCGTCAACTGGCGAATGTTCCTGCTGTTAGCCATCGGTCCCCAGAACGGCAGAAAACCCTTAAAGAAATCTCCCAACTCTTGCCCTGCGGTATCTTCCTGACTGAAGACACCTCTAGCAACTCTCGTCTTATGGTAATCTGCCGCAGCTGTAAAAGTGGGAGGCAACAGGAAAGAAACAAAACATGTGCCCGGAAAGTCAGGGGGCAACCATGTATACGCTTTGTCATAACAAACAAAATAAGTACCCTTAGCGGCTAGAAATGCTGGGGAAGTCTGAGACGTGAATACGTAGGTGTCAGTGCAGACACTCTTCCCTAGCTGAGCTCTCGGATTCTTGCCATTACCCTGCAGACAATAGCGACCCTGATGGGGCACTATCCAAATCGGTGCAGAACTTTTCACTCGCTGGTTAACACTCAGACTAACTCCATATCCAGTAACGTCCCAACCACTATATGGTTGTTTCTCATCTTTCGGAATAGTCTCAACTGCATTAGTTCCTTTAACCATATCGACTATGCCTCTAGGTAAAGCACTATTCTTCGGATTGTCTTTCGGTGAACGTAGGGGATGTACACTATGGGCATAGATGAACATCGTTCTATATGCCCAAATAGAACCATTAAGGCTGAAAGGCAAAACCAAGTACGGAATGCCTTTACTGGTCGTATGGGGCATTAGGCCACAAATCCAACAATTTGTTGTGTTCATAACTAACTGGTGTTGGTGCAAAAGTTGAATAAAGGAATTATTGGCAAATTCCAGTCTTCTAACTACCTCATGTTGGGGCAGAGGGTGAAAAAAATTTGAAGAAATAGTAGGTGTAGGTGTAGGTTGCACAGTGGGAATAAAAGTCACTTTAAAAGAAAATGTCACATAACCAATCAAAAATATCATTAAACTCAATAGCATAAATAAGCACAATATTAAAAATCTTTTCGTGTTATCAGTTTGTGTATCTTATTCTTAAAACTCATTGTCTCTACAGGTCTCTCCAACTCGAAGAAATCCATCCTCACTAAATATGCTGCTCGCGGTGGTAGGGTGTTCTATGCTAAGGAATGCCTCTGTCAACCCAGGGCAACTCCCTTAGGCCAACCAGAACCGTCGACCTATTGTCTCGGGCTTGCACTCCAAAGACTTGTCAACCGCGACCCTTCAGCTGAACCCGGATGGCGGTTCGAAAAACAAAAATAAGTAGTTCCTCGGAGGAGAGTTAACCTGTAAACAGAAAAATCATAAAAACTTCATTTATTTTATTTGTCCATGAGTCTCGGTCGCAAATTATAACGATCTTTCTCAGGCAATGTCTGTTCTCTAAACAAAAGTTCAGGCTCTGTAGTGTTCAATCGATTCAAAGGAGGCACAGCTTCTTGCAGAAGATCGTCACTTTCTTTCTCAGTGTTCGTTCCAATCAAACGGGCATCGCTGAATGGCAAAAATCGTGGCACAGTTTCAGTTTCAGAGTCTGGAAGTCCTTTCTGGACCCACCGGTCGTACGGTAAGGGCAACGGAGCCCGTTTGCAGTGTACGCCGTGGATCCAGTTCTTCTTGCCTTGCACTCGAACTGCAGAACGTGTAGACAGGAGGACCAGGGGCAGTCCTGTCCAGTGGGGCTGCTTGTTCTTGCTCCGCTGAAAATTCTTCACAAATATCCAGGTGCCGGGTTCAATGGCGTGACCTGGATCTTCAGCAGCCTGTGGTAGGCTATCGTGAACCTGTTGGTGTAAGACACGCAGTTTAGCCGTCAGTTTGTACAAGTGATCAAGTAACACAGGGTATTCGAGTTCACTGAACTTCGTCGGTCTTGGCACTCCCCAAATATTCGCCGGGCGACCAAACACGACCTCATACGGACTCAAACCCATTCGTGAATGCACAGTCATTCTTGTGGACAAGAGTGCTAAAGGCAAAGCATCTGGCCACTGCAAACCAGAGCTCGCTTGAATTTTGGCCAATTTTAATTTCAAAGTGCCTTATAGCACTCGACTAAACCAGCTGATTGGGGGTGATTTGCAGCGTGGAACTTTTGCCTAATTCCTAATCCCTCACATACTCTCTTCATCACTTGGCCCACAAATTCACTCCCATTGTCACTCCAGATAATTCTCTGCAATCCAAATCTCGGGAAAAACTCTTTGATAAGGGCTTTCGCTGTGGACAAGGCAGTATTGTCCTTCAAAGGGTAAGCTTCCACCCACCTAGAAAAGGAGCAAACAACCACCAAAAGATATTTCAGGTTCTCTTCCAGGGGATACTCATTAATAGTCATAAGCACTGAATTATCTCCGCCCATGAGCGGGAACCCGGAACACATAAACAATATACATATATATGTGTAAATATAACCAAAAGTACATAGTACTAACTAATTATACACATATACATGTATAATAACCATAATATGCAGCCTAACATATATACATAGGCTAATAAAGCCCAACCTTACACACGTTCTGAAGCATGAAAATATGCTGTATATAAATGCAATAAACAGGCATGAGCCTAAAATGCATTTCATAACCATGAAAAAACTTTTATTTTCATCAAAGAACCTGTTGTAAACAGTTATTAGCCTAAAAGGCTGCATATGAAAAAATGTCTGTGTACAGAAAATCAGACTGGCACCCTGCCTTTAAGGCCCCAGAGAATCTGCACACTTTGCCTTTAAGGCCTCCAGGAGAACTCTGTTCCCATCATGCACCGCAGGTGACAGTTAGGTCAGTTCTTTTTTACGGCTTGTTCTGTGAGGAACCTGGAACTTGAGCTCTGCTCTTTTGCAGTTTTTTCTGTCAGAAGTTGGTTTTTTCTTGTCTTTTTTGACAATATATTACTTTGGTGGTAGCTTAATATCTTTTTCTGACTGAACTGTTGGTGTTTTTTAGTCAGAATGCCACCTTTATTTTACAAATGTCCTTCCTGTGGGAAGAAGATGTCAAAAACTGATCCACACTCCGTTTGTGTGGTTTGTCTTCCAGCTTCTCATAAGGTGGAAGAGTGTTATCACTGCCTCAACCTTTCTAGTAGGACTTTAAGAGAAAGGGAGAAAATGAGGTTGCTGGGTCTTTTGGAGAGAGAAAACCGTGGTGAGAAGAGTTCCAAGAGCTTCTCTGCTAAACAATCTTCTCAACACTAACGTCGAAGAACAGCTTCTCCAGAAGGTAGAACTAAAAAACATCGACTCCAGGGAGCGTCGCCGTCAAAAAAGACTTCGCCGGTGAGGCAAGGTTCAGCGTCTCGACAGTCTCCTTCGAAATCTTTTTCGACTTCGAGACATCTGGTGTCGATTGCAGTAAAGACGACGTCGGGGGCTCAACGTTCGACGTTGAAGGATCGTAAGAGATCGACGTCGGAGAAGAGAGGCGCTCGACGTCGAAGGATCGAGTTTCGACGTCAAAGGGTGCGACGTCGAGAGGGAGTCATCGATCGACGTGGAAGGAAAGAACGAGGTCGAGAGATAGACGTACGTCGTCGTCGAGGAAAAGGTCGACGTCGAGAGGAAGAACAGCGTCGAAGGATTCGACGTCGAGACCTAAAAGGAGAAGTTCAAGGTCTCCATCGCGACCTAGGTCGACGTCGAAGCTTGCTTCGGGCTCGAAGCATGGAGTGTCTAGGTCTCCCCACCTGAATACAGGTCGGCTTCGAGACTATCAAGACCAGCCTCTCGGACCTCACTTAGGTCTTTGTCGAGGTCAGAAATAAGTCCACAACCTTTAGTGGCGTCTTCACCGCAGGATCAGCAAGACAACAGGTCTGCGGTGGGTCAAGAGACAGTGCACCAGGACTCTTCTGTGGTGGCTCATTCTGGCTCAACCTCAGGGCAGGTGTCCGATGACAGACAATTGGTGCCCAGACAACGGACTCCATCTGGGTCATTGGTCTCTGAGCACAGTGTAGTCTCCAGAGCCTCCAAGTCTTCAGCAGGGCTGCATATTGTGCAGGTTTCACCTGAGGCTTCACATGAGCGTGCAGAGCGACCTGTTAACATGTCACCGAGGTGGCTGGAGAGTCTTAGACATTGGAAGATGCATCCAGATGTAGGACTAATGGGGAAGAGGGCTCCAGTCCCTCAGACGGAGCTGCATAGAAGATCACGCTCGAAATCCCTTGTGAGAGAGAGATCACGTTCAAGGGAGCGTAGGAGGCAGCGATCGGCAACTCCTCAAAGGCGGCGTAGAACCCCTTCACCATCTTCTACGTCATCTTCGTCTTCTTCAAGATATTCATATAGAGACTATTCTCTCACTATATCATCTACTCCGCCTTCCAGAGTGTCTCCTGTGGATGATTTGAGCACATTTAATGATGTGTTATGTCGTGGGGCGAATAAGTTCAACATCAAGATGGCAGTTCCCCAAGTGGCAACGTCAGTTATCTTTGAAACCCTGCATCACAAGACGACTGGCAGGCTTCTTCTGCCGTTAGTGCCCGGTTTGATAGAACCAGCAATGAGAACATTCTTAACTCCGGCCACGGTGGGTTCAGGTCCTTCTAGGATTGCAAAGAAGTACAAGGCTCCAGAAGAAGATCCAATATTTTTGCGTTCTGACCCACCTCCAGACTCACTTATTGTGGCGGCAGTCAGAAAAGCGCATTCTGTAGCATCTACCTCTTCTGCTCCACCTGAAAAGGATAGTAAGAGTATGGATTCCTTGGGGCGAAGAATGTGCAACACCTCGGGGTCGGTCATGAGAGTAGGCAGCACGGCAGCCTTACTTGGCCGCTATGATCATCTGCTCTGGGACTCGGTGGCTCGTTTTGTGGATAAACTCCCTAAGGAGGATCAGAAGGACTTCATGGAAATTGTGGAAGAAGGAGGATTGGTGGCTAACCAGAGCATTAGCGCGGCTGCTGATGCGGCGGATCTGTCAGCTCATGGTTATGCACACGGTGTTTGTGCTAGGCGTTCAGCTTGGCTTCGCCTTACTGGGCTAAAGCCTGAGGCCCAGACAAAAATGGTAAATTTACCGTTTAATGGTTCGACTCTGTATGGATCTTACGCTGACGACGAGATGTCCAAAATGAAAGTGGAGTTGGACACTCTTAAGGCCGTAGGTCTTGAAAAGAAGAAAGAATTTAAACGTCGGGGCAATTTTCGTCCCTTTGACAAGAGATCTTTCCAGCAGAGGAACCAACAGACAAATTGGTCTTCGCAAAACCAAGGCCAGAATCAACAGAGGTCGCAATTCCAACAGCGACGACCTGGACGAGGCAGAGGCAATGAAAATAGGCAGCAGTCATCTGCTACCAAGCAGCCGCAAAAACAATGAACGGAGGCTTCCTCCGCAACCGTGTGCCACTCCGGTTGGAGGAAGTATTGTGTGTTGTCTGGACGAGTGGAAACAGATCACAAAGGACAGATGGGTGCTGGGTATCATTCAGAGCGGGTACCTTTTGAGATTCAAGGAGCCACCACCTGTCATGCGTCCTCTAAAGAGGTTACAGTGGAATGTAAAGCGTTTACAACAGGAAGCGAACATCCTTCTGAAGAAGAAGGCCATAGAACCAGTACCATCTCAGCAGAGATGTCAAGACCTGTACTCTCGATTTTTTCTCGTAAAAAAAAAAGGTCCAGCTACGGAGTTCAGACCCATTCTGGATTTGAGACGGTTGAACAAAGTCATTCGAAAGGAGAGGTTTTGAATGCTGGCTCTTCATCAGATCTTCCCTCAGTTACACCAGGGGGATTGGATGTGCTTCACCGATCTGAAAGATGCTTATTTTCATATTCCGGTATCCAGAAAACATCGCAAGTTTCTCAGGTTTCAAGTAGCTGCTCATCATTATCAGTACGCAGTACTCCCTTTTGGCCTGAGATCAGCTCCCAGAAAATTTTCAAAATGTATGGCGGTAGCTGCGGCTTGTCTTCGAAAGAGACGGATTTTCATTTATCCGTACTTAGACGACTGGCTTCTGAAGAGTTCATCCCCATCGCTACTGGAAGAACATCTATCGATATGCCTCCAACTCATGTGTAAGTTGGGTCTTCAAGTCAATTACAAGAAGTCCATAATGAACCCCACCCAGAAGATCCACTACCTGGGTGCTCAACTGGACACGGAAGAAGAAAACGTGTGTCCTTCGGAGGAGAGGTGGTCATCCATCAAGGCGAAGTGTTTTCTTCTCATTCAGTCTGCACGTCCGACAGTTCGGCAAGTGTCCTCTCTCCTGGGGTCCATGGCATCGTGCATCTTCATCATGCCAAACGCACGTTTGCACATGCGTCCTCTACAGCAGTGTCTGGAAGATCAGTGGAAACAGAGGACGGGATGTTTGGAGGATCGAATTCATCTCCAACAGTCTGCAAGGGATTCCATCCGGTGGTGGATGAAGAAGGCACACTTGATGAAAGGAGTTCCTTTTCATCAGGACCCACCAATGCAGACTCTGATCACAGACGCCTCTCTCCAAGGTTGGGGGGCACATATGGGCCCTCTGCAGGTACAAGGGCTATGGTCAGACTTCGAGAAAGGATATCACATTAATCTACTCGAACTCAGAGCGGTCCATCTTGCTCTCAAGTCCCTGGCTCCATCTCTACAGACTCGGTCCCTCCTGGTGTAAACAGAATACAACTACAATGTATTACTTAAACAAGCAGGGGGATACCAGATCCAGGACTCTTTCCATAGAAGCCCAGACCATCTGGCATTGGTTACTTGCACGAGACCTGTCCATAACAGCTGTTCACCTACCAGGGAGTCTCAACTCACAGGCGGACGACCTCAGCAGAGACTTTGTCGAACCGCACGACTGGGTTCTCAACGAAGACGTCGCGCACAGCATTTTCCAGGCTTGAGGAACACCAGACATCAATCTGTTCGCAGACGCAGCAAACGCAAAATGCCCCGTCTTCGTGTCCAGCTTCTCCCAGAAAGGGTCTCAAGGAATGCCCTTTTGATAGACTGCTGTCAAAACTTGCTGTACGCTTTTCCACCGACACCGTTGATACCAGCAGTGATCAATCGGTTGTACAAGACCGACTGATACTGATTTGCCCAGAATGGCCACGCCAGTGGTGGTTCCCAGATCTCTTCCAGTTGTGACTAATGCCACACAGTAGATTGCCTTGTCGCCCTGATCTTCTATCCAAACAGGAGGGGCGAGTGTTTCATCCCAATCTGCCCTCGGCAGCATGGCTCCTGAAGTCATCCAGTACAGGCCTTTACAGCTGAATCCAGAGTGTATGAACATCCTTAAGGAGGCAAAGCGGCCTTCTACAAGACAATCCTACGGATTTAAGTGGAAACGCTTTTACCTTTGGTGTCAGACTAAGGGTCTTGACCCTATTCATGGTCAAGAACAGGTGATCTTACCTTATCTACTTTACCTTGCTGAATCTGGTTTGCAGTTTAGATCCATCAAAGTCCATCTTGCTGCAATAACTGCTTATAGAAAATCGCCAAGATGGATATCTTTCTTTCGGATGCCTGTGGTGAAGGATTTTCTGGAAGGTTTAAGGAAGGTGTATCCTCCAGTCAGGTCTCCTTCTCCACCTTGGGAGATTAATGTGGTGTTGACTAAGTTAATGGGTCCCCCCTTTGAGCCCATACATAAAGCGTCTTTACAACACTTATCTTGGAAAGTAGCGTTCCTGGTGGCCATCACTTCTGCTCGTAGGGTGAGCGAAATCCAGGCTCTGTGTTGCAATGAACCATACACAATTTTTCATGGAAACAGAGTGGTGCTCAGAACTCATCCTGCTGGTGGTGTCGGATTTTCATATTAATCAAACTATAACATTGCCTACTTTCTTCCCAAACCCTTCGAGTCCGGCTGAACGGGCTCTACATTCATTAGATTGGAAAAGGGTTTTGAAATTTCACTTAGATAAAACAAAGTCTTTGAGGCACACGGACCGTCTTTTTGTGAACTATGGTCCTACGAATACTGGTTTGGCAGCGTCCAAGAGATCCATTTCTAGATGGATAGTGTCATGTATCCTACTGGCTTATCAGCTAGCCCACAGGTCTTTATTGGGTAGACCTAAGGCGCATTCTACGAGGGGGAAAGCTTCTACCACAGCTCTCCTTAGGAATGTGGCTATGTCAGAGATATGTAAAGCAGCTACTTGGCGTTTAGTGCATACGTTTACACGCAATTACTGTCTAGATTCTGATGCGCAGGTTGATGCACAAGTGGGACAAGCATCCCTCAGAAATTTGTTTGCTAATTCTAGCTAAACACTATGGTTTAAAAGTGTGGCTATGCATTTATCTGTTCGCCCGCTTCTGGTGGGTATGAGCTTGCTACTCTATTCAGTGCTTATGACTATTAATGAGTATCCCCTGGAAGAGAAGGATTAGTTACTTACCTGTAATCCTAGTTCTCTTCCAGGGGTGTACTCATTAAAGTCATAAGCACCCTCCCGCCTCCCCGGGCGAGCAGTAGCATTGAGGTTTTTTCTTTTCAATATGTATTATGAAGTTTTTAAGTGCAGATTCCTGCTAAAGTTTACTGTACCGTACAAAAGAACTGACCTATCTGTCACATGTGGTGCATGATGGGAACAGAGTTCTCCTGGAGGCCTTAAAGGCAAAGTGTGCAGATTCTCTGGGGCCTTAAAGGCAGGGTGCCAGTCTGATTTTCTGTACACAGACATTTTATCATATGCAGCCTTTTAGGCTAATAACTGTTTACAATAGGTTCTTTGATGAAAATAAAAGTTTTTTCATGGTTATGAAATGCATTTTAGGCTCATGCCTGTTTATTGCATTTATATACAGCATATTTTCATGCTTCAGAACCTGTGTAAGGTTGGGCTTTATTAGCCTATGTATATATGTTAGGCTGCATATTATAGTTATTATACATGTATATGTGTATGATTAGTTAGTACTATGTACTTTTGGTTATATTTACACATATATATGTATATTGTTTATGTGTTCCGGGTTCCCACTCATGGGCGGAGATAATTCAGTGCTTATGACTTTAATGAGTATACCCCTGGAAGAGAACTAGGATTACAGGTAAGTAACTAATCCTTGTTGCACCTCTCCATGTGGATGAAATCTAGCTGCAAAGCCTCGAACGGATACGTAGGAGGAGCAAAATGACCAGCCGGTGTTGGAGTTCCCTTACCAGGATTGTACATCAAACACACCATACAGTTCTTGACCAAATTCTCTGCATATTTGGGAATTCCCGCATTCTGCCAAACCGGAGCCAAGAACTTGCAAATCCCTTTCACGCTAATATGTGCCATCCCATGAGCCATCGTAACAACTGGAAGCACATACGTGTCGGGCAACAACCATCTTTGATGCTCAGACAAATCAGTCCAACAACCATTCGAGTCCAATCTACCCTTACTTTCTCTTCATTCATTCAACTCTTTCTCTGTAGCTTCAGCTTGGATGGATTTCACACTCTCAATCATATCTTCACACATACTTTTCTCTGGAACCCATCTCGCCGGACCTGCAACATACATTCGGCTCATCACATTTCTCGCAGTTTCTTTCGCAACTTCATCCGCAAACGCATTTCCGCGACCAACATCATCCGTAACTTTCTTATGGGCACTGCATTTCACAATCGCTACTTGTAACGGCAAAGTAAGTGATTCAAGAAGTTCATTCACCAAGGAATAGGATTTGGAGTATCCTTAACAGTAAGAGCTGTCAAAGGTTTTGCTAACAAGGAAAAATTAGGGATCCACTGTCTACAGTACGACGTAATACCCAAGAACGCACGTACTTCTCTCTGTGTCGTAGGCACACTCATTTTCGCAATAGCTTGAATTCTTTCTGGGGTCAGTTTCCTTCCCTCCTTCGATAAGAGGTGACCTAAGTAGGTTACTTCTTGTTGACAATATTGCAATTTGGAGAGAGAAACTTTGTGATGAAAATCAGAAAAGTGGCATAACAGCAACAAGGTAGCCTCCCTACAAATCTCTTCATTGTCAGCAGCAACTAGCAAGTCGTCAACATATTGAATAAGAGCAGCACCATCTGGTAAAACCAACAGATCAAGTTGCGTTTTCAAAGCTTGGCTATAGATCGATGGACTCTCGCAATAGCCTTGAGGAGCGCGCTTAAAGCGGAAACTTCGTCCTCCTAAAGAGAATCCAAAGATATCTCTACTCTCCACGGCAATCGGGATGCTGAAGAAAGCATTCTTCAAGTCAATCACCAAAAACCATGTGGCTGTAGCCGGGATCAAAGTCAACAAAGCGGTGATATCAGGTACAACAGGAAATTGCGGAACAACGATCTTGTTCACCTCGCGAAGATCGATCACAAACCTATATACAGGAGGCTGTGAAGAATCAGTTCTCTTCAGAACAGGCAAAACGTGACTATTGCACACATTACCTCTCGTTTCCTCAATCACACCCTTTTCGATCAGATCGTAAATGATCGCCAAAAGTGCTCGCTCACCATCACTCGAGATACGGTACTGTGGAATACGCGGTAACTTAGCATTCGCCTTCAATGTCACAACATATGGTGGAATCACCAAGAGGCCTACATCATTCGGACCAGTAGCCCACAATGAATCGGGTAAAGAAGATAATTCAGGTGGAAGTCCATCTTTGGATATATACATCGGAGAGATCACTCTCTCACCCAACGTAAGATGTACTCCTGACGGAGAACAATAAAGCGCCGCATACAATCTCTTCAACAAATCCAATCCCAACAAGTTCTCACCACAACCTGTAGTCAAAATGAGGGGTGCTTCAAATCTACGAGGTCCAACAGAAAGAGGCAACGTAGTAATCGGATTTGTAACCGGAGCGCCAGAAAAACCTACAGAAACATTCTCAAAGCCAGACAAAGGTGCGCCAGGGAGTTTAGAGTGCATGATAGAACTCTTCGCAGCACCAGTATCCAACAGAAAAGGCTCTGACACACATGATGCAATCACTTCAACATAGGATCCACTCTGATCTACTGGAACTGAAAAAACTCCCTCTCTTTGTCTATGGCTGTCCTAGCAATCGCTACCATCCACTTCCTCACCTTCGACGTAGTAATCGTCCGTATAATACTGAGCTGTCCTACCAGACGAAACATTCTGCTGATCAAAACTATTCATTGAGTTCTGTGGAGGCAAAGAACACCCATTCTGTCCACGACCTCTACCTCTAGGCGCTTGTTGAGCACCTCGACCTCTCACACCAGAAGCACCATTTGTGCGCTGTAACAAAACCGGACAACTTTTCTTGAAATGGCCCTCTTCTTTGCAATACGCACACTGATTGGGCCCATACGGAAAACGTTGTTGAGAAGACTCTTTCCTTTGCGAGTTTCTCGAATATTGCTGATTCTGCTGATAATCGCGTTGATTATTAGTACGGGGTGGATAAGCTTGTTGTAGAAGAACTTTAGTCTTTAATTCCTTAGTCTTCTTATACGCTTTCTCTACGTCATCCTTGTGCCTATTTTCTTAGTACTGAGCTGTAGCTAAAATCTGCGCTGACGTGGAAACAGCCCAAGCACTCTGAGAATCTTTCAACTTACTACATAACTAGGGAAGCAAATTATGTACGAATATGTCGACAAACAATCTCTGGCCACCCTCAGTAGCCATGTCCTGACCACTGTGGTCTCTTCAAACCGCGTGAAAAAGTCAGACACCGTTTCATCTTTCTTCTGCTTGCACGCAGACAACTTGTCCCAATTGACACGCACTTTAGGCATTAGAGTCTTCATATAAGCAATAATCCTATCAGGAAGTTCAGTAATCAAATCCTCAGGCTTAGCGCCACCTACCTGTCTATTATCGGCATCTCTAAGGTGTGCCCATGTGCCACCTAATTCATGTGCATGGTCTGTGTGACGAATCTTACCCCAAATAGGCTGTGGAACAACATTCCCAAACAACATATCTATATCTGCCAAATTCATAACACACGAACCCACAGTCTGAGTCAGTTCTTTATAATATCCGGTTGGATTTTTCCGCGGATCAGGCAAAGTCTGCTTAAGCGCTAAGACTTCAGCACGCTTCCAAGGAACATGTACCCAAACACGCTGAAAGTGTGCAACAACAGGTGGAACAGCATTTGCGTCAGCAGGTCTCCAAACTGGAGGAACCTCATGCATCGAATATTGACGCGCTGCTCTCCTAACTGATGAATCAGGCTCAAACAGTCGCTCAGAAGGAGTATCACCACGAAATGACAATAAAGTCGCAACTGCTTTCTGAACATCATGAGGACCCACAACGTCCCTTTCGCAAATTCGGAACGTATTCGGTACAACTCAGAAGGAGCTTGACCCGCTTCTTCAATCCACTGTTCATGAAGGAACACACACATCATCTCAAAGACGTACCGTTGCTTTGGTGCTTCCCATTGATGGAAAACATCCATAATACCCTCAAGATCATACTGTGTAGCGTACGTAACCCATTTACGCGCCATATGATCCAAAACTGTCCGTTCATTAGCATCAGGCAACTGACTACGTGATTGTCTGCGCTCGACAACAGGAGACGTACCCAATGATCCCAACAAAGGAGAAGAGAAACTAGAAACTGCAGCAGTCATTCTCTGTCTAGTAGAAGGAGAAGGTGTCAGAATAAGGGAAGACGGAACAATGGTAGAAGAATCCAAAGTCGGAACAGAAGGAGTATTATAGAGAGGCGTAGGAGTAGCAGATGAAGGGGGAGGCAAAGTTGGCGGCCCCTGAGGAGGCTGCGCCAAAGGAATCGTAGCCAACGGAAGAGGAGCTGGCAGTGGAGGAATCGCAGGAGGCAAGGCAACCGGAGGTTGCAAAATTACAACTGCTGGCGGTGGTGCCGTAGCATTCTGTGCATAAGGGGGTGGCGAACTCAATAGATGCGACATTAAAGGATCTTTCGCAAGATCTTTCTTCTCTTCCTGCTCTTTAGGTGGCAAAGCTGGGTAGCACTTATCTACCGCTAACTTCCTAACCCTAAGCATCTGTTCGCTCTCTTGCTCTTCCTCATTATCCCTAAACGCTATAGCAGCTTGCACCATTGACAAACCTCGTTCTCGTTTATTCTTCTTCGCTAATTTAATTTCTTTCTGTTTGGCTTCTTTGCGCCATATGCGGAAAGAGTCAAACATTGCCGGCCGGGCTTTCTTTTTAAACAATATAACTTGGAGATTGTCTAAAATCTCTGTTTCAAAGCTACTGTAACGGGGCCACTTTAGGACACCGTCTTTCTTCGTTTATTGTACCCAGATGTCATTATAACCGATGGGGCCCACACCATGCTTTACGTATAGCTCATAGGTCGGAGTTCCAATCGGAGGAACCGGACACGAATCCTCCAACCGGGAATCTTTAGAACAACCACAACCAAATATCTTTCCAAGTCTGCTAAGTCCAGGAATCTTCGCTCACTAGCCTAGCTTCAAACTTCAAGGGAAATCTCAAAAACGATAGTCTTGTGAATACACGAGTCCCTTGGCTTTGGGGCCTGCAGGTACCAAATCAAAGCGATCCTCGAAGGGATACCAAAACAAACTAAGGACTGGGAGACGCTCCACTCATACTTAACTGAAATGTTGATGGTGTCACCAGAAGACCCGTCTATCGTCTCGCTCTACAAAACGTCTATGGCTCCAAGACAGGGCGACAGTCAGGGCGGCAGTCCTTCGTAGCCGTCGGAAGGCGGGGAACCTCGCAGCAAAGACTTTCGGACCACGACGACATACAGGGGTCGATGAAGTGGCAGGCCTTCCTCCAGAATTTCCACACAAAGCTCTCCACAATCTTCGGGCTTGGACCGGTACCGCTGAAGTCGCCCCAGCAGCGCCAGGGAAAACGCTTGAAGTCTTCGGATTCCCCTGCCTCGGCAAACAGAGACACGGGACACTTCTCAATGAGATCAAAGACCAAAGTTTATTGGCTGCAACCAGGAACAGAGATCTACGAAGCACAACACGGGTGGTTCGCTAGAAACAGCACAATTTCAATGAGCGGAGCATGGTCTTTTATGCCAAAAATCACATTCCAAAGTAGCATCAGTTACACACAAACTGACCAATGACAATGTGACATTTCAAAAGTAGCGCATGACGACAATCCCATTTTCCGTTGTCCAGCCCACCAGAAATGACCAAGCACATTCCAATATCCTGTCGGATCAGGCCGGACAAACCCATCATAAAACCTTAACCTAAATCAGTGATTATGTCGTAAAGGAAGGAGCAGAAACAGATTGGAAGCAAGATAGAAGGGTGGGTGCAGTGTACTGTAAATTCGGCAATGTCCTGCTCTTTGATCTTCATCTGACCAGCTGCTTAACAAGGAACTGGCTCAGCGAGGTCAGCCTCGGGCAAGGGAGTCAGTTCGGCCAGGTCCTTCAGGAGTCAGCTAAGGTGTACGTGTCCCAAGGACTCGCTCGGCCGCAGTCATCGGCCTATTTGAGGGCAACCACACAAAATGGCTGCCGTCCACAAAATGGAACCCGAGGGTTCAAACGAAATCCCTGAATACGTAGTGTTCTCATTGATCGATTAAGACGAAAACACTCGTACACACCGCACTCGTGATTTGCGGTCCGCTGACACCAAAATCGTCTATTTCCGGCGACCTTTATTGAACGGGTTCGGAACCACCGAACCTCAGACCCTCAAACTACGGAACTACAGTATAATGTGGTAAACTATCATACATAGGTTAGTACCAAAATCAATACTTGAATTAGTTACAGGTTTACAAGTATGATTTTTATATAGTGTATATATTATCTGATCAATAGGTACTTCGTTCTTCAAAGTCCTGAGGAGACACACACTAACAAGAGGCCGAAACGCGCCAACGTTCTCCGTCGGAGGAGTGATCCAATCTTGAATAAACAACTACCTCGGCCCCCAACCTGAGGCTGGAAACAGAAGGGGGCCCTGCTAGGGGCCCCCAGATACTCTTTCCGACAGGGTTTCCATGTTGGAAAGGCCGTCATGGAAACCCTGCCGGAAACTGCGTATCGTATGATTAAGTAAATAAATTGAATACTTTGAAATCAATTATCTGAAAGAAACTATTAGTTAGGGATTCCCCACCTTACAATCACCCCCAGACATCAGACTGGATCCGGAGGATTTTTCTTCAGCAGTACCCCTGCGCGTCGGTATGTGGCGTCGGTTGACTCTGCAGTCGTCGTTGGCTTCGTGGTCGCCGGAATGATGTTGCGGTATCTACTTAGACGCTGCCCCTATGTGCTGACGTCAGTTCTCTACACAACATTCCACACCAGAAGAGCAGCTCCATGCAAGACACTTATCACTGATGCACAAAACTAGGACCCAGAAGTCAGTTTGCAGAACGGGGAGGATGGTTGGGGCGGTGAGCAATCCATAACTAATATATGTCTTTTACAGATATATCGTTACCAAAGGTAAGTAACTTGTTCATCTGAAAGAGACTATAAGTTATGGATTCCTCACCTTAGAATAGATACCCCACCAATACCAACCCCGGAGGTAGGTCTCAAACTAAGTTCACACCAGAAAGTCCTGGAGAACTGAATGGCCAAAGAAGCCATCTCTCCAAACTTGTCTGTGCAGGCAGTGGGGCTTAGTAAACATGTGCAAAGAAGCCCATGTAGCTGCCTGGCAGATGTCTTAAAGGGGAACTCCACATCACAAAGCAGTAGTGGCTGCCGTAGCCCTGGTGGAATGGGTGCGCAACCCCACTGGAGGTTCCTTTTTCGCTAAAGAATTGCAGATTTTAATGCAAAGAATGACCCATCGGGAGATGGTTCGTTTTTGCACGACCTGACATTTCTTGGCTCCCAAATAGCCCACAAAGACCTGGTCATCTACCTGGAATTGTTTGTGAGATCCAGATAAAATCAAAGTGCACATTTTTGATCCAGATGGTGGAGCCCCTCTTCCTCTTTAGAAGGATGCGGGGGCGGGAAGTTGGGCAAAGTGATGGTCTGTTCTATGTGGAAAGAGGGAACCACTTTTGGAAGGAAAAAAGGCCTAGTGCGAAGGACAACTTTGTCTGGACAGCCAGAAAAGTTATCTTCAACTCTTTCTTCAAGTCTTGTGACTTGGGCAGTTGTAGCTGGGCCGTTTAGGAATTGATTACAAATCCCAGGAACTCGATCAATTGAGTTGGGTACAGAACTGACTTGGATGCATCGATCACAAAGCCGAGCTTCTCTAACAGACTTATTGTCAGAAGATGATGGGATGCTCGGGAGAAGAACGTGGCCATGTCTAAGTATATTATTAGGCGAATGCCTTGTGCCCTGAGGTGAGCGGCCACCGGTTTCATCAACTTGGTGAAACACCAAGGAGCTGAAGAGAGACCGAAAAGCAGGACCAAGTATTCCAGCCATCTGTCCTTCCTCTGGAATTGTAGGACTAGCCGGTGCGGAGGAAAGATCGGCACGTTAAGTATGTGTCTTTGAGGTCCTGATGGACCATCCAATTGCCTTGCCGCAAAATTTCTGTCAAGAGATCAAACCCCTACATTTTGAAATGCTTGTAATGGACGAAGTCATTGAACTCTTTCAGGTTGAGGACCAGTCTGTGACCACCGCCTCTCTTCTGCACCAGGAAGGCATTGATGCAGAAACCCCGGGATCTGCTGTTGCAGAATGCCACTGCGTGTTTCTGCAGAAGGTCTCCTATTTCTAAATCTATAAAATCGTTGTCTTGTTGGGAAAAAAACAGTAGAGGGGGAAGAAATTCTTGCCCTGGGGTCTGGAAGAAGTGTATGTGAAAACCTTGAACTGTTTGTGAGACCCAGGCATCCTTGTAATCGTTGTCCAATTCTGCAGAAATTTGTGGATACGACCCTCCAGAGGACACAAGGAAGAATATGGTGTTCTTACCTGGGGTAATCTAGTGTGGACGTTTCCCCTGTGTCCACCTCAGTGGTAACGACAACAGGTAAATCATCTTGTCGGGTAGAAGGAGCCACCTCTGGTGTTGTCTTGCCAGTCCCCTCTACCACGACCGTATCTGCCTCTGGGAGGGCCTTGATAGTATTGGCGGCCTAGCGAGCGACACCTGCCTCGCCTGTACTTCCAAAAAGGCCATCTTTGATATTTGTGTGTGCCTTGTCAAGAGAGGTGAATGTACCGACGTATTTTGAGAAGACCTTGACAAATCTGGTGCCAAAGAGGAGACCTTCTGCTAGAGGACCCGCCTCAGTGGAGGCTAGTTCAGCGAGATTGGTGTCCATTCTCTTCAATAAAGATTTCTGTTGAAATGGCACAATGTGCGTTGCCCAAGAAGCAAATAGGCCGTTGGGTCCATTCTGCCAGTATGTCTGTGTCCACTAACGCCATCTCAAGAATGTTTGCCAGGGTACCATGTGATGGCAATCGTGCCAAGCTCGGACTATGCCCTTTTTTTGGGTCTTTACCAAACCTTTTTAGGAACGCCAGCATGTTGGGGTCGATATCCGTGCTGTCAGCTACCTCATCTAGAATATCGGGCCGTGGACATTCTGATCTTAGCTTGTTACGGACCTCTTTGTCAAAATGCTTGCGGAGGGTTTGGTGAAAGTAATCAGACAGCTCCGTGTATGCAGCCCAGTCAGAAGATCTCGAATGGACAATGTCCCGGGGGTTAAAGTCAAAAGGATTTGTGAACTAGAAATGGGTAGGAGCAGGCGGGTTCAGATGCACCTTTTTTGCCCTCTTTCTAGGAGGGGAGTTGTGGAGGGTCGCGTCAGTATCAGTGCCATTATCGGTATCCTGTGTTTTGCTGGGCGCAGGAGGTGTAAGTGACGGAGTATTGATGATCCACAGATGAGGCCTGGGGCAGTTTCGCTAGGGCTTGCGCATGCAGCCATTTCGACGACTTGGCTTTACTTTTGGAATTCCCATTTGAGGAATTCAGCGCTGAGCCTGCAACATCAGGGGATTGTAGACCATGCCTCGTCGTTATGGCCTTGAGAGCGGCTGCCAGAGCTTGGTTTACCGTCTGAGGGACATCGGATTTAATGGCCCTTTTCATTGATTGTTGCACTGATGCATCTAAGGCATCCATCTATTTGTCCTCCAGGAAGGACCCTGGTGTTCTTCATAATAGTCATATTTCTCCTCCTTGATCGTGGCCCAATCTTCCATGCAGGGAATTTAATTAGTTATTAAGTATAGCGATAAGGAATGCCAAGTCAAAATTCAAAAGGAATCCGTAGAAGGGGGAGCCACTCACAGTGAATTATAAGACAAAAGCTTGCTCCTCAGCCCAGCTGTAATCATCAAATTTTTCCAGCCCCTTTTATGGCGTAAAGAGACCCAATAGTTACTTTGAAAAAGCCTGCAC
Organism: Lissotriton vulgaris; assembly: GCF_964263255.1. Taxonomy (NCBI): domain Eukaryota; kingdom Metazoa; phylum Chordata; class Amphibia; order Caudata; family Salamandridae; genus Lissotriton; species Lissotriton vulgaris. Next base: position 236,416,180 of record NC_141696.1, read on the forward strand.
CCGGCTTGGTCCTTCCAGATTATTGCAGCCTGGGATCGTCGTAGGAGCACCCAGACTGGACTTTCTCTGGGCAGCGTTCCGCGTTAAAAGAACACAGAACGAGGAGGGAATTTCACTCGTTGGACGTCGCAAAGCCCACGGGAGCTCAAAAGCAGCCCAATTGGGCTACGTGATGTCTGGCTCTCAGTAACGTGCACAACCCAATCAGGAAAGGCATCGCAGGTACCGCATTCAGGATGCGGTCTTGTCAGGAAATATGTGACCAAACTGGAGCTATTCGGCTGAGAGGCGAGCTGGTATGCAGGCTTTGCGTGGACCATGCTCGCTGCCAACCGAAGTGCAACACAACTCACATCGCCCACAAAATCAAGACCACTCGCTTTTCTTTATAGCATAAAAGGCCACTTTATTCAGGATATATGAATTCCCATCAGATAACCCTTTATTATTATTATAATATGCAATTTGACAATTGAAAACGAAACCATTTGTCATCTTAACTTTTGAACTATAAATATGAATTCAGACCGGAACCATCAATATACTTTTCTTGTATCCCAAACTGAAATAAACTTCCCCAACATTTTCTTTACATCCTTCCCATCAATTGTTCTCTATAAGTCCCCCTACCCCCCCAAATAATGAATGGAGAAGCCCGCTCTAGACTTTTCGTCCCCGGGATTTTTGCCACCCAGGAAAACCAAAGAGTTTTCCTGGCCCCACCCTCTACCTAATAGGAAGTGATTTACAATTTAGAATTACACCACAAATCGACTTGTAGCTCCTGAGCCAGCATATCCCTGATTTCCATTAAATAATAAGCTATACCTAAGTGTGACAAATGTACTCCGTCCTCTCTAAAAAGGTGACCTTCCTTGCTTGTTATATTATCGTGCACAATACATTTGATCTGCATCACTGTACAAAATACCCTCATTGCTTTATTCAACTTTCTCCTTGCTTTCTCTACTGCAGCATGACATCTGGCATTTCTCCAAGATTGTCTATATATGAATTCAGCCCAGATGAGGCGAGTGGTTGGCCAATTGGTTTTCAAAACCGCTAAATCTAATTGCATCCTTTTGATGAGCGTTAGGCCAGATAGGTCCACCAAATCATTTTCTCCTAGATGGATAATGAGATAATCTGGGCAACCTCGTACATGAAACATATGTGTTAGCGTCGGGAACAAATCAGCCCATTTCATACCTCCTTTGCCTTTCCACACCAATTCATGTTAGGCGCTGGGAATACCAAGAGATCTTCCATAAATCTGTTTCTCCGCAAAAAGAGCTGCCCATTTTACAAAGGAATGACCTACCATTCACGTTTGCTTTTTAAATTTTGATGTAACTCCCCGAACAGTACCTAAATAAGAAAACAGAAATTAACCTACTGCAAAACTTGGCAATTGTCAATACATATTCATTTGCGTACATATCTTTTGTAACAACTGGATTTCCATCTGCCAATACGTTGCAATACGTCCAGTCCCAGTGCCAACCTAGCTGCTTCTGTAGCCGCCCCTATTCTGAACGAATGCCTGGCAAAATTATGCGGGTTCTTCCCTAAGAACGTTAAGGCTCTTCGCAATATCGCTAAGAATTGTGCACTCGTTATTTTATTCCCATTCTCGTGAATGTAAATGTGGCCTTGCTGAAAAGAACTTGAAGAAGAAAATTGTACCCATTCCTGTACTGGGCAGCAATGAGCTATCCCGCTGTCATTCAGAAAAACCTATATACCCCTACCCAACTGATCAGTTTTTGACCTCCTAATCCATATACCTAGTTTGTGCTCGAAAACTGAAATCTCCTTGCTACATAAACCTAGATCTCTCCCCAAACCCCAAACTTCTGACACTCTGAATGCGCCAAAAAACATCCAAATCATAGCCAATCTAAAACGCCCCAATTTCCAAACATCATAACAAAATAACGCCAGCTGTTCTAACAATTGTTGTAGAAGCTCAAACGTAATGGGGGCCCTTAGCTGTTGAAAGTTAACTGTCCTCCTCTTGAGTCCCCTCAGCATTCTCTTAACTAAAATGGTATCTACTGGATCAAAACCCCCAACATTGTCCATAAAACGACAAACCTGATAATTTGCCTGCAATAGTTGTGTGTGATAAACCTTTATCTATTAACATTAAAACAAAGTCACAAATATTTACACTCTCTGTATCTGCGGACCCTGTCTCACTTAATCCCTGCTTATTGTGCAAAAATTCTTCCCATGCTTGTACATAACTTTGTCTAGTCGAAGGGGCTATGGACTGCTCGACTAGCTGTACGATCTTCATTCTCCTAGGGCCCAAAGGTTGTGTGGCACCCTCGTTTTGCTGTCATCCGCCACCGGTGCCAATTCTCGGAACTTCTGCCAATGAGAGCGAGAAAGGGCGTCAGCAATGGAATTGTTAACTCCAGGGACATGCTGAGCTTTGAAAATCACATTGAACTGCAAGCTCAATAGCATGAACATCCTAAGCAATTGCAGAACTCTCAAGTCTTTGGCTTTCTGGTTATTTACTAAATTTACCACTGCTGTATTATCAACGTGAAACAATACAGATCTATTTCGGAATTCATGGCCCCATACCAACAGAGCAACAATCAAAGGAAACAGCTCTAAAAAGGCAATAATGCGGCCTTGTTTCTTTCATTGCTCAGGCCAACTTTCGGCACACCACCTCCCTTCCCAGAATATGCCAAAACCACTTGATCCAGCAGCGTCAGAATAAATTTGTATTTGCCAAACGAAATCCTCGTCTATGAATTGCACTGGTATTCCTTTGAAACTTTCCAGGAAACGTAACCACACTCTCAAATCTTCCTTAATTCCTTTAGTCATCCGAACTCTATGGTGTGGGAGAGAAGCCCTTGATAACGCCATGCCCAATCGCCTACAAAATGTCCTACCTGCTCTCACTACTCTACACGCAAAGTTCAAATAGCCTAACAAGCGCTGCACTTGTCTCAACTCAATCTTTCGTGCGTCTAGGACCAATAATAAGAATGATCTGATTTCTTGTATCTTACCAGCTGGGAGGCTCGCTGTCCTCTTCAGTGTATCGATCTCTAAGCCTAGAAAAAATCATTATCAGACCTGGCCCCTCCATCTTGTCAGGAGCCAATGGGACCCCTAAAGACTCTGTCAGTGCTTGGAATTGAGTGAGTGCTTCTCTGCAATGGCACGACTGACCTTTCCCCACGAAAAGGAAATCATCTAAATAATGACAGCTGACACCTTTGGCATACACTTGAGAAAATACCCACTGTAAATGTACTAAACATCTCAAAAAGCGCACATGAAGCCGCACAGCCCATTGGTAAAACTCTGTCCACATAGTATTGGCCTTGAAAAAACATACCCAGCAGTTCAAAATCAGAAGGGTGTATTGGTAGTAAACGGAAAGCTGATTGGATGTCACATTTAGCCATCTCTGCCCCTTCACCCATCTGTGTCACTAATTTAATCGCTTCATCTACTGTGGTGTATGACACTGAAGTATCAATTGCTGAGATTAAATCGTTAATGGAGCCACCTTCTGGCCAGGACAGATGTTGTATCATCCTATACTCACCCTTTGTCTTATTTGGAATAACACCTAGTGGGGAGAACATTAAATTTGGTAAAGGACAGTGCTGAAAGGGGCCCACTATCTTGCCTTCTTTGATTTCTGCATCTAATTTATGACGGACCACCTCTGGCAGCTCTTTAGCAGAACGTAAATTGTCAGCCCATCTACGCTGACGTGGTCCCTGATATCCAAGCCTAAAACCTTCATGAAACCCCCAAAACAATCTGGCTGCTGCGGCAGTATCTGGATACATGTCTAACCAAGGCGTCAGACTTCACAGTCTAACTTGTGTATGCGCCTTTTGGAAAAGCCTGGAAAGTGTCGCCTCGTCCCCTATATGCCCAATTGTTCTGTTCATTAAATCTTTGTTGGTCACTGAATCTTTGGCCGCCAAAACCTCCCGCTGGGGAACCACACTGCATGAGTGGATGTCACCCTCCACACTGTGAACATTCATGTTTAAAGCGACATAATTGCCTAACACACATTCCTCTATTGTAGTTCCAACAGGCCCCTGTCCCAGAGCTGAGACCCCGTCCCCATACACCCGCCCCTGATTGAGCGGGATGCCACAGAAAGGGCTGGTAAGGAACTGGCAAACTGCTTGCCGTGTGTGTCGTTGCCAGTGGGTGAGACGTGGACATCCATTGTAGCCAAAGGTCCGAGTCCACATCCCCCCACGGCTTCTCAGCACATATACTAATACGAGCTCTAAATTCCTCGTCATAGTTCAACCATGAGAATCCCCCAAAATGCAGCTGCGCTTTCCTGACTATATCCATGTTTTTATAGAGGGCAACTGACCTCTCAGGATATTTCTCGCAATAAATACTTGCACATATCAGGAAAGCCGAGGTCCAGTTTTCTATGGTAGGAGGAACCCTGGGACGTTGCGCTAACTTCCATTCCTCTTCTTTTGACCCCTCCTTAGTTTGCACATCACGGTGTAGTAACTTGAAAACGTCAACAAACTCCTTGTTCCATATCCTCTGTTTAGTTTTGTCTGTGAAGTGCGTCCCCAAGGGCATCGCAAGACCCATATAAGGAAGCCTTCGTTTAATATTAAGGAATACTGTTTTAACAGAAACTTCGTCTTGTGACCTCCCTTCATCTAAACTAGCTGGCCTATTCTGTGACTCCCCTGTACCCATTACTCTAAGCGGTGTCAGAACCCTCGATGATACAGACCCGTCTGCCAACCCATTCTTCCCACCTTCCATCTCCCCAACAGGATTTGCACTAGGTAATACTCTTTTATTCCCCTTTTTTCCTTGCATATCATCCCACGCTGCCCACCAATGAGGCTTACAGTAAAATAACTGTTCTGCTCTTTGTTGTAGCTCCGTCCGAGACATCCGCTCTTGATAATCTCTCAGTGTTAGTTCTGTATTAGAGGAGTCCGCACTTGACCTCTGAAATGATAAAACAGATTTTTGTGTTGCCCCCCTCTTTTTCCCCCTTTTGTTTTATATACCATACCTGATACTGTTTGTTTAGAAACCTTTTTGTTATTAAAATTATCTTTGCCCCTTAGCAACAGCCCATCCTGCTCCCTTGTACTCTGCCTAGACTCGTACAGTATCTCACTAGTACTGGGACATACTCCGTCCCCAACCCCGCCATCAAAGGTTGTCCAAGAAGATACAGAACTCCGCTCTAGAGGTCAGCCCGACCGCACAAAATCCGCTCTAGATTCGCTAATATTGGCATAATCAAGCTCCTCAATGGACGCTGGTACATTAGAGGTAGCCGCTTAAACAGATGGCACAGTAAACACAAACCACCCATCTGCGCGTTAGAAAGGTCGCGAGAACCTCGCGAAGAGCTGAAACTTCCTTTGTAATGTTTTCCATCTGCCATGTTCTCACCAGCAGGGTTTGAGTGCTCAACCCAGACCCACTATCCTTCCAAGCTCTTGTGCTGGGTGTCGCTCATGTGCTGCGTTGCAAACGGTGGAGGGCGAGCGTGTGGGAATAAGTATTCTCTATCCCATCTCCTAACTGCCGAGTCTGTACGAACTGTGTCCCTTCCGTCTTCAAGTCTGTGGCGGTTCAGAAGGAGGGACTCGGACAACAGAGGCTGGTAAGTGTGGTGTTATTTTAATGAAGGTTTTTTTCTTCCTCTGTGATTGTCTTTCTCGAGCTAAGGTTGCAGTGTCCTAGGTGTCTGTGAGTGCATGGATTGTTCGGGGGCTGGTTCGCCCTTCTTTCCTCCTCTGGTGATCCCCGATCTCTCTCTTTGGGCGGGTCCCTGCGCCACATGCGGGAGAAGAAAGAGAGAGTTTTAGAGTACGGAACGTTGGTCTTTTGGTTCCCCACGGGAACTCAGGGTAGTGCGGACAACGGTGCGATGTGTTCTAATTACAAAGGCTAAGTGAACAACACGGAGAGGACAGTGAGGATGGAAGGGGAGGGGGTTCAAGGAAAGGTGGGGGCTGGAAGGTACAGACGGATAACACTCTATCCACAGACTATTTACACAACGTTGCCACGCCAGCCCGATACCCGGTCACGCACCTGTGTGAGCCACACTCCCCCGCATGTGTGGCTGGGCGGTGCGTGGGAACGTTGGCCTCCAGGCACTGCTGCTCCTTCTCTCCGCTCCTCCGGCAGGTCTTCCCTCGGTTCTTCTTCGTCCTCTGCAGTCTCTCGTCGCATTCCTCTCCACTCCCGGGTGTCGAGACACCCCGATCACTCTACTTCCTGCTTTTTGTTCACTCCCCCTGCCGTCTCGTCATCCGGGAGCGTGTATGATTCCTCCAGTAGACTCGCCCGGCTCAGTGGCGCGTCAAAAGGGGGGAGTTTCTTCTCCTGAATCCGTGGCATTCTTAAAGGCACAGTTCTCCTTGTGGGAGGGTAGTTGGCTCCAGCACGCTTCGGACTCTGTTTCCCAGGGGTCCTGAAGCGGTGAAAGAGAGTGGGTATCATGATTGTCAGCTGACCACCAGTCCTTTTCACGATCGGTCCCCACCACCCCGCTACACTCCTCCCCCCTTAGATTCTCCCGTTTGGTGAGAGTACCTAGCCTAGAGAGAAAGTCGACATTGCCATGGTCTCTGCCCCTCTTATGTTGTATGGTGAAAGAGAAGGGCTGCAAGAAGAGGAACCACCTCAGGACCCTCTGGTTTTGGGACTTCTGTCTATACATCCACTGTAGTGGGGCATGGTCTGTAAACAGGGTGAAGTGTTTTCCCTCGAGGTAGTATTTGAGTTTTTCTACAGCCCAGCGAATTGCTAAACATTCCCTTTCAATTGTGGGGTATTTTGTTTCTCGAGGGTGTAGTTTCCTGCTTATATACAGAAGTGGGTGCTCCAGACCATCGTTTCCTATTTGGGAGAGGACCGCCCCGATTCCAGTGTCTGAGGCGTCTGTAGCTACCAAAAAGGGTTTGTCAAAATCTGGGGCTATCAATATGGAGTTGGTGGTAAGGGCTTCTTTTAACTTTTGAAATGCTGCCTTAGCCTCCTCAGGGGGACACTGTATCTGCCTTGGTCAAAGGAGCAGCTAGCTCCGCAAAGTTGGCCAGGAACCTTCGATAGTAGCCTATGAGGCCTAGGAAAGCCCTTAGTTCTTTCTTTGTTTTAGGAAAGGGCGTGTCTCGTATGGCCTTCACCCTCTCCTCCTGGGGCGCTATAGCCTCCTCGCCCAAAATATACCCCAAATATTTGACCTTTGAGTACGCTGCTCGGGACTTCTTGGCATTTATGTGCAACCCGGCATCCCTCAGGGCTAATAGTGTAGTTCGTAGATGTTTCAGGTGGTTCTGCCAGGAATCACTGAAAATGACGATGTCGTCTAGATACACTGAGCAGAACCCTCGAAAAGGAAGGAGGATTTTGTGCATTAACCTCTGAAATGTGGCTGGTGCACCATGTAAGCCGAATGGCAGCATGTTAAATTCAAATAGTCATTCGTCAGTAGAGAAGGCCGTTTGTGTCTGTCCTCCTCCCGTAGAGGCACTTGCCAATAGCTCTTCGTTAGGTCCAATGTTGTTATGAAACGGGCTTCTCCAATGCGTTCAATTAACTCATCGACCCTCGGGATGGGGTACGCATCAAAGGAGGAAATAGCATTGAGTGCCCTAAAGTCCATACAGAACCTTGTGGATCCGTCTGGTTTAGGCGCCATCACAATCGGGGATGACCAGCTGCTGCGTGACGCCCTGATTACCCCTAGGCGCAACATGTCCTGCACCTCTTTCCTTACGGACTCCCTTCTAGTGGCTGGAATCCTATAGGGCCGTAGTTTCACCATCTTTCCTGGCTCCGTCTCTATTCTATGTTCGATCAACTTAGTACTACCTGGTTGATCCGAGAATAAATCAGCAAAGGGTTGTAGGGTCTCCTTTAGTTCCTGCTTCATAGTGGTACTGATCTCCTCGTTGATAGGGAGGGCTGCCAGTGTGGTGGCATCCATAGGGGACGGCAGACTGAACTGAGTGTTCCTGGGTAGAGGTCCTAGCCACTTTTTTTAACATGTTTATGTGAAAACATTGTTTTCTGGCTGGGGATATTTGGAGTCTGTAGGTTGTGGTTCCGATTGCTTCAACAACCTGATAAGGACCCTTCCATTCCCTCTGGAATTTGTGGGTGGTGGTTGGCATTAGGACCAATGCCCAATCCCCCAAATTTATTTTTCTCCACCTTTTCCCCCTGTCGTATGTTTTTTTCTGTCATAGTTGGCTGCGTTCGATGTTAAGAGTATGCCAGGTCCCTCAACTTCCCTATCTTGCTACGCAACAACTGCGTGTACTCTAGGAGTGACCGTGATTCCTCCTGCTCCTCTCTTTCCCAGGCATCTCGTGTGATCTCAAGCAGGTACCTAGGTTGTCTCCCATAAAGCAATTCAAATGCAGAGTATCCCGTGGAACTCTGCACTTGAGCTCGCAAGACATACAAGCCCAAGGGGAGGAGTCTGTCCCAATCTTGATTCTCTAGGGACAGCATTTTCCTCAAGGTGGTTTTGAGTGATCTGTTATAACGCTCAACCAAGCCGTCTGTCTGCGAGTGATAGATAGACGTACGATTTTGCTGAATATGCAAGGTGTTGGTAACCTCCTTCATCAGTTTGGAAACGAAGGGAGTCCCCTGGTCCGTTCTAACCTCTTTGGGAAACCCTACTCTAGCGAATAATTTGAGAAACTTTTTGGCCACGTTCTTAGTGGTGGGAAATTTTAGGGCGAAGGCTTCTGGGAAGCGTGTAGCGTTATCTACGATCACTAACGCGTAGGTGTTTCCTTTTGAGGAACGTGTAGAGGCCCAATGATGTCCATACCCACCCTCTCGAATGGTTGGCCTAATATTGGCATAGGTTGTAAGGGAACAGTTGGGGTCTCTGTAGGTTTTTCTTCTGACAAACATCACAGGTCCTGCAAAAGGACGTGGCTTCTTTGTACAGGCCAGGCCAAAAGAACCACTTTAGTATATTCTGTAATGTTTTCTCCGCCCCAATGTGGCCAGCAGTCAAGTGGGTGTGGGCATAATATAGGACCTGTTCTCGGAACTCTTTGGGAACTAACAATTGTTTAGGATCCCCTTCTTTCCCCTCCTGATACAGTAAGTCCTTTTCTATGATGAATCTGGGGTATGGTACATGGGGGTTACCTTGACCTGAGTGAGCCGCCTCCCAGGCATTGAACAGTTTGGCGTCGTTGGCTTGTGCGAACCTAAAGTTATGGTCCAGCGCCCACGGTTCCGCCGTTAAGCGAGTGTTGGAGGCAGGTTTCTGGGTCTGTTTTGTGAACATAGCTATGGAGTCTGGGTTGTCAACCGCGAGGATCAGGTCTTCGGGAAGGGTTTCAATAGCTCCTACCTTAACCTTACAGGGGTTCCTACCTACTGGGTGTATCATAATCTCAGCCATAGTATAGGGTTTCACATCCCTGTGGACACATCAGATAAACACCCGTGAACCAGGCACAAACTGTTGGGGTAGTACGAGGGACTTTTGTATGACCGACTGTCGGCATCCCAAGTCCAACAATGCCCTAACCCACGTCTGGTTGACCATGACTTTTATATAAAAGGACGGGCCCATTTCGGCTGTATACATGACCGCTCTAGGAGCATAGCCCACTTCCATTCTTCACTTGGTTTTTTTTTTCGGGCACATCCGGGCTATGTGGCCCCACTATCCACAGTCGAAACACTGGGGTCCCCTCATCACACACAGGATATTCAACTCAGGGAAGTCTTTGCTTTATGGGCTCCGGAACTGACTTCCCTCTCCTCTCGGTTTTGTTGGTTATTGGTATTTTCAGTTTTTCAGTTTCCCAGGGACATGACTTTGGTTGTGCCCTACTATAAGTAGAGGCCATTTTAATCGCCTGAGCCGGGGTCAACCCTGCATGTTGTAGTAACCACCTCTGTGTAGCATAGGGTAACGCCTCCATAAACTGTTCTAAATATATACAATCCATGATCTCTTCCTTAGTTTTGCTCTCGGGCTGAATCCATTTATCAGCCACATGTTTCAGGCGAAAATACAATGTCTTAGGGTTTTCACCCGTCACTCCCTTTTCCTTGCAGAAGCGGACTCGGTAGGCCTCCGAGTCCAGACCCAGGTGATCCAGGATTATATTCTTTATCTGGGCGTATGACGTTATTCCGGTAGAGTTCGCTACTTGATACGCCGCCTGGGCTTCTCCTGATAACAGTGGAGCTAAGAAGAATGGCCACTTATCTTCCGGCCAACTACATGCTCTGGCTGCCCGCTCAAAGTTGGTCAGGAAGGCGTCTGGATCCTCACCAGGATTGTATTTCTGGAGTGATACGCCTGAGGGATGTGGCACTGGTGCTCTTCTTTCTATTAGGGGGGCGCTACAAGTTTCCTTCAATGCTCTCTGTAGTCCCTCCATCTGGGCAGCCATAGCCGCCTTGAACGTTTCCCTGTCAGCTTGTGCCGAGGTAATCTGACGTTCGACCGACCATTCAAGCTTCTCTTGTCCCTTGACAATGTGTTGTATTAACTGGTCCATCTCTGCAGACGGGATGGATGGCTCAGATCCCACTTCTGACACCAGTTGTGGTGGTTCAGAAGGAGGGACTCGGACAACAGAGGCTGGTAAGTGTGGTTTTATTTTAATGAAGGTTTTTTCTTCCTCTGTGATTGTCTCCCGCAAGCTAAGGTTGCAGGGTCCAAGGTGTCTGCGAGTGCACGGAATCTTCAGGGGCTGGTTTGCCTTCTTTCCTCCTCTGGTGATCCCCGATCTCTCTCTTTGGCTGGGTCCTAGCGCCACATGCGGGAGAAGAAAGAGAGGGCTTTAGAGTACGGAATGTTGCTCTTTTGGTTCCCCACGGGATCCCAGGGTAGTGCGGACACCGGTGCGATGTGTTCTAATTACAAAGACTAAGTGAAGAACATGTGACGGAGAGAACAGTGAGGATGGAAGGGGAGGGGGGTTCAAGGAAAGGCGGGGGCTGGAAGGTACAGACGGATAACACTCTATCTACAGACTATTTACACGGCTTTGCCACGCCGTCCCAGGCAGCCCGATACCCGGTCACGAACCTGCGTGAGCCACACTCCCCCGCGGGTGTGGCTGGGCGGTGCATGGTAACGTTGGCCTCCAGGCACTGCTGCTCCTTCTCTCCGCTCCTCCGGCAGGTCTTCCCTCAGTTCTTCTTCGTCCTCCGCAGTCTCTCGTAGCGCTCCTCTCCACTCCCGGGTGTCGAAACACCCCGATCTCTCCACTTCCTGCTTTTTGTTCACTCCCCCTACCGTCTCGTCATCCGGGGGCTTGTATGATTCCTCCAGTAGACTCGCCCGGCTCAGCAGCGCGTCATAGGAGGGAGTGTCTTCTCCTGAATCCGTGGCATTCTTAAAGGCACAGTTCTCCTTGTGGGAGGGTAGTTGGCTCCAGCACGCTTCGGACTCCGTTTCCCAGGGGTCCTGAAGCGGTGAAAGAGAGGGGGTATCATGATTGTCAGCTGACCACCAGTCCTTTTCACGATCGGTCCCCACCACCCCGCTACAAAGTCCCTCGTCATCTCCTCCTTCCTCCTCACTGTCTGACTCTAAGTCAACCTCCAAGTCACTTGTACCCTGTGGCTCTTGACCTAAGTACATCTGTGTGTGCGCACGGGGTCCCCCCTTCCTTGACAATGGTGGGCATTCTACTCCTGACTCTGTGTTTTCCTCAATCCCGCTTCTGTCCAGTGGCATGCTACTCTGTGTCCTGAAAAAGGCCACCTCCTTAGTAGGCTGCACTGCAAACTCTTCCCCCTCCTCGCTGTCGCTGGAATAAGCAACCAATGAACCCTCACGCCCCCCTCTATAAAAGTCTGGCCCATGGCGCTTGGCCTGGTTTCCTGACAAGAAACGTCAAATCCCTTCTGAAGGCGCAAATGGGGGTAATGTAGGCATCCCTGTGGCCCCCAGCCCGCTTTGGGTGAATACCAGTTTCTTCACAGCCTTTACCTTCCCTTTTCTCTTGAGGGCTGCCTGCTTTACACCACTAGTAACCCCCTTTTTTAACACGGGAACCTGCGCACTCTTATCAACAGTCATGTATTTCATCCTCTTGACTCACCGCTTTTTGAGGTGAAAGGGAAATGCCCCTGTCCATATTCGAGAATTTCCCTGTTGCGCCAAGTCTTGATGCCCTTCAGCGCCTGTGCTCAACGAGCGCGCTCTCCTGCCTCCTTTTTAGGTCTCGCCTGTTGTCGATGCGCATGCGCATCGAGCAAAGCGAGACTATTGCGAGTTATCCACACTTTATCTGCACTGCAAGGAATCGTGGCGATTCCTTGCAGTGCCCGTGAGTTTTAAGGTCAATGCGCATGCGCATTAAGCTTATGCGCATGCGCATTGACCTTAAAAGTCACGGGCGCGTGCACGTCCGTCTTTGTTTACCCCTCCGCCCCCTCCCGCCGTGTCGCATTTCTCCTCCCCCTCCCCTCTCTTCCTTCCGTCGTGTCGCACCTCTCCCCTCTCCGCCCCCTCCCCTGCCCGCCCCCTCCCGCCGTGTCGCATTTCTCCTCCCCCTCCCCTCTCTTCCTTCCGTCCTGCCGTGTCGCACCTCGCCTGCACGTTTTCGGCAAGGAACTTTGCCAGCGCTTGTTTCTCCGTGCAATTAATTAATGTTCTTACTTATAACTGCTGAGTTTTTCCTCTTTCACAAGAAGGCATGGCGAGCATTGTACCGAATCCCGCCCTTGGGTGAATTTAAACCCACTGTGCCAGGAATTGTCTCATAACTAAATCAACGCCCTTATTGAGATAATTAACACGGTGTGCTTGAATTTCCTTTTCAGTTTAAGCATTTGGAGCCGCTCCGTAAACACACCAGAATATTTTTTCCCATTTTATTCCTATTTACGCTACCACAGTTACCGCATTTTGCCTGTTAATGCCCTTAACAACGAGGATGTAAGAAGTAACTTGTTTGAACTGCGATGTTTGACAAGCTTCTACCGCCGACTTCACCCCTTTCGCCGCTTACCGCTGTGGAGGACGTTTGGGAGGGAGCATCTCCTGAAGGGCAGCCTGGGTCAGCATGTCCTCTCTCCCTTCCTGTTGAATGACCATCAAAGCTTCCACCAACTTCAAACTGATATTCATTCTGGCGAAACTCTTCTATATTTATGGCAACCTCTGCCCCCTATTAACTTGAAAAACGACCTTGCGGAGCTGATTCCGCTTGAAGTGAAAACCTCGCCGTCTTTTCCCTACTCGCGCCTCTGCCTACGCCTATTCTCCTCACCTCCTAGCGCGCTAACCTTCCCTAACGCTCTTCCCTATCTCGCGCATGGACTGTTCCATGTGCGCGAACACCCCTGGGGGAGACTGCTCGCGCCGCTCCCCCTGAGGGCCCAGCACAGCAGGAGAGTCCTGCAGCAACGCGCATATGCGGGCGCGCCAATGACCAGTTGATCCTGCTCGACCGTCAGCCAAGTACAAAGTCGGGTACGCTTAATTATACACACGTAAATAAATACACTGCCGAATTAGAATTACCAAGGTAAACACATACAAAAATCAGGTGTCATAATAAAAGTAGTAATGAACTCGGCTGCAAGCAGCAAAGTAGGAGGAAGTAGTAGTGTTGAAGAGCCTACTTATAGGACACAGACTTTATGGTTGGTGGTGTTGCACTTTTGCATTGTGGGAAATGTAGTTGATTGTATGTATTAAACGTTTTTTTCATTGGCTGCTGAATATTTACTGTAAAGAATGAGAAAGCATAATCCGAAGCCTCCGATCCTGAAAGAGAATTGATAAAACCGTCTTCCTGTATTTTGAGTGGTGTGGAATCGAGTAAATGTGTGCTTTGCGTAGTCGCAAAACACTTTGCAATCACATGAGCACAATCCTTCCTTGGACCATGTTTTAATACGAAACTGTTAAAACTTCTTTGCCATTGCGCAGCAACTGTCTTCTTTGTACTAACTGGTGGTAAACAGCTAATATTTTTTTGCCGCAGCGCAGCAACTGCCTTCTTTGTAATACCTGTTGGATACAGTGTATGTACTTTCATCCATAGATCAGATGTCAAAATACATTATTGATCATATTCTCTGTCATTTGAAACTACTGTCATCATTACGAATTTAGGTGGAAGCATACTGGGGACTGCATTCTCTGATTCTGGCAGGTATTTCACACCTAAATACAAGTATTACACGTTAATTCCCATGGAATGGAGAATAACACGAGGCCCAAGGTGGGTCAGGTCTATTTCTGCTTGTTTTAGCTTCCCTTCTGGGGAGGAAATAAAAGCCCCAAATCGGCTTCCGGTTACCACCTAAAACAAGCACCTGGTAAATGGAAGGGGGAGGGGCCAATTTTAACGGCTGTGGTGTTACTGTCGGGGACAAGTACCTGAATGGCGGTCGAAGTGGGTGAGGGGAACGTTCAGGGGGGCATTTGCTACTACCCGTGTTGGAAAGGAGCAGAGTGAGTGGGGACTAGGCGCAAGGTCGGACTGGGACAAAAACAAAAAAAGGCTCAGGCACCAAAGTAAAATTAACCTCCGTTAGCGAAAATAGTGATCCTCATTTGCAAATTAGAACAGTTTTGAACTTGCAAAGACACACTCAATGAGTATTTTGCAAGGTACAAGAAACTGCATGGATATGTGTTTGCTGCAGGCGATGTTTGTGGTAATATCAAGATAATCAGCATCTAGAAAAATGGTTCACTGGCCATAAAACAGGCCCTCAAACTGCTATAAAACATCCCACACATTGATCGGTCAACCCAGTCCGACCATGGCTAGTCGCAAGTAGGTCTGGTGTCCCTTGGCCTAGGATTATTGGGTTTGGTATTTCTGGACCCGGTAATCTGGAAACACCGGCCTTCTCAGAATGGCCCAGATAATGCTCTGGGCCACTTGTAATGAGGGCCTAAGTGTGTATACTTATTTGCCATGTTCTGTTTGCACCTTATGTTTGTACTCATTTTAAATCTAATCCTGCTCCTTAGTTTCAGAATTACTGTACTCTTGGCAGTGGTGTGATGAGCTACAAACGCTTCCCCCAGTCCTAGTTGAATGTCTAGAAATGTTTGAAACATTAGGCATCACACGAGAAAAACTGAAGGACTTTGCAGATATGCTGCCTGACATCGTGGGCCTGTTGATGGAAAGGTGAGTGGGACATATTGTCCTGTTTTTTCTCTTACCTTGTTTTAAAAAAGCCAGAAATTTGACTCCCTTCACTTTTTTGTGACACAGGTGAGACTGAAGGCACTGGCCAGTGGGGCCAGTTTAGACCGTGTTCGCTTCACACATTTGCAAACACGCCTTACTTCTCTGAAATTTTTCTCTTGAACGTCTAAATTCTTAAGCACAATTACGAAGAATCATGTGCTGTTTTGTTTTATTGGGTATTTGACTCAATCAATGACATGTCAGAGCACCAGTCTCTGCTGTCATGGAAAGAGCTGGTTTTGAACTAAGGTAAAATATTTGAAATTCACTCATTGCCATCTTATTTTTCACCGTTTGCTTACCATTCCAGAGCCTCATCATAGGTGTTTGATCCATAAATGTCAGGAAGTGCCAAAATCCTTGCTGCTATTTATGTGGCTTCAAGTTTAATCCCAGCAGTGGTGCAGGAGTGTCATAATGCATGACGTATTAATATTTCTCTCCATTTCCTTTGATGTCAGCATGTCCAGTGGTACACCTTGGAATGTTCTGCTTGTGGCATTTGGTTGTAAGTAGGAGTGCATATCATAAGATGAAAAAGTATAATGCTGTAGGGAAAAGGACTGCAATAGTGTGGGCTCTTTATAACCAAACAGATGGCATTCGTTATTAAACACTTACTAGGGTTGTTATCTGTGTTATACGTCATCAAAAAGGCTCACAGTATTCTGATACTATGTTTGTAGGAGTGATGCAGTGTAATACAATAAGCAGTCACATAAGGTAATGTAATGAACTTTATTCGCCTTACGGCAGGCTGCAAGTCTGGCTTTCATCATCCATGATCTTGGTGGTCCTAATCCTTCTGCCATCAGCCACATGCCTCATCATAAAGCATTTGGAAATAATTTGCTGTCCTTAGCTTGTGTTCGTTCCAAGTTGATCACTATATTTTAATGTCGGGTTTTTGTGTGGTAGTTTTGCAATTTTATTGCATGTATACTTGATAAAGAATTTGTTTTTAAGGACAACTTTATGTCAGGTGAAGGTTGACTTACATGGAAAAACATAGGAGGGCCCCTTGATCAAAATAGTAGGGCAGGGGAAACACAATAGCTAACAGGAACAGTCTTCCTAGAACATACTTTCAAAAAAAGGTAACATATCCATAAAAGCTCATGTGCCAAAGACAAGTAATTTTCAAATGTTGTCATAATTTTCAACGAGTATAAATCATTTGTATAAATAACATTTAAATATCACACATATACATAGATTTGTCATAAAAGCCAGCAACAGTGGACATCAATAGTTATGGAGCCCCATAAACATGACGAGAGACAATAAACATTGTGCATATCAAAAATAGAAGCAAAACACAAACATAAATAAATCAATAAAGAAACGACAGAAAAATATACAATGACATACATAAAGTTTCTGTACATAACAAATACACAAGAAATGCGCCGACGCGTGTTTCGGAGGTGAGAAGTTTACAGCCAATTCCTTCATCAGGGCGCTGAGAAATATTAATATTTATACATTTAAAAAAATATTTTAGAAACAACTATGTGTTTCATTTGTAAAACTGAATTGAATAAACTGGAAAGTTTAGCTTACTTTTCGCAAAAGCGATAATCGAAACAAGAAATAAAATCTGAGTTTGAATGTTGCATTTAAATTGTATGTATGTAAGTCGACCTTCACTGCTTCCCCTTGGACAGCTCTTGACCAGCTGGTTACCATTTTTGCAAGGAGGAATATCCATTGACGAGCCTCCTGCATTCGTTGAGGAAAATTATTATTAATCCCGACGAGATTGCCTATTTCCATTGGCGTTCACTATCCATTCCAGTCCAAATCTTGTTGTGAATCACCATTCCTTAGATCCGTCAGCATTCCGACATCTGGATCTTTATTAAGAAACTTGGACTTCCCTTATCTGTATTGCGGTACAAAAGAGGTATTCTTTTATTGTCAGCTTTGCTGGCATGGGAGCCTGTCGACCTCTACTTGTGTGAAGTAGCCTTTTCAAGTTGATACCAATCTTCCATCCATACCAAAAACCTATATAGTCTGCACATAGAGCCCCTAATATTTATAATTGTGCACGCACCTGCAGACGGATCTTTGCCGCCTCTTAAAATTGAGGGTAGGTTCCTCCCAGTGAATGACCAAGCAGTGATTTACAACTGTGGCTATGTCTGGTGGCTACAAACAATGGTTGTATCTTTCACAGATGCCCTCTCCTCAGTGCAAGTGCACACTGTCGGGTTTTGCGCCTTCCTTAGGGACAATACATTAATTTCTTTTATCTGGTGGACTGTCCTGGTCTGTCTGACTTTACACCACGGCGCAGTGTGTCCGATATGTAATTCTGTGCCAGATACCAACATATGCTCCACAACCTTTTTTAATACCACTTCTTCAAGGCAAATCAGTTGCATAATTAAGTTCTATAATTCCTATTGACAGTAACACCCATCAATAAGATGTATGAATTCTAATATTGTGAGCCATTACATCATAGGTGTTTTATCTGTTCTTCTAGTGATAGAGCATTTTTTAATCAGAATAAATGCTTTCTCTGAGTCATGAGTAATCAACAGCCCCATAATGTATAGCTGCCTGGAACAGTACCAGTACCGGCCAAGCCTTCACACATCCTAGAGTTAGCCAAGCAGAACACAAAAGGGTCGAGGCAAACTACTGCAGCTGTTAATATAAGTAGCTTGATAGTGTAGTGATGGTGCTCAAGAAACCAGGAAGTACAACCCTCTTTACTTCCGATTGGGCAGAAGCCTAAAACACAAATGAGAAGAAATTGGAATCAGCACCCATCAAGAAATAACATAGCTTTCCTTATGCATTAAATGAGTCCAAGAAAGTGATACAGAAAGCAGGTCCAGAATCCACCGATGGTCGGAATATATTCTTTATTGGTTAATCCAAACACTTAAAATCCAAGTACAAAAGTGATTCTCTTTTAGCCAACGTGTTTCGTCTCAGTCGAGACTTAATCAGGTCTCAAAAAACAAAGTTTGATGGTTTTCTAAAATGTCACTCTTAGTAGAATGAAGTTCAGTTACATTTCTATCATATTCTGTAGTGTTCACGATAAGCTATGATAACTAATACGGGCGTGGTGGCCAGCAGCAAAAATGCTTGTGAAAAAAGGAGTTACTTTGGTCTGTAAGCAGGAACTTCACATCAACTGTATTTAAGAACATGTTGACAGAACTAAGCATTTGATCGCTCTCGGAACTCAGTGTGTCCGTTTGTGTACCAGGTGACAGACAGTATGTTGTGGGCTTATCTGCTGGCACTGAATTCCTAAGTCCGAAAATATATAAGAACATACAAATGTAAGCCACTTTTGTGAAATATACTCCTTCATTCTAGAGTCTAGACTGTGCCCCATTAGAGCATATAACTTTGGGTGGAAAAAAACACGTTTTTGTGTCCTTTACAGACACGTTACTTTTTAATACTGCATTTTATGAATACATACACGTTTTCATCATGTTCTGACCTTTGTTTTGTAACGTCTCAGATTAATTCCTCACCTGTGGGCACCTTTCAGTTCCCTTTCTTCTAGCGAAGACGTTATGTACAATTTCTGTAAGACTGTACCCCTGAAGAAAGGTTATTACGAGTTAAATGGGCACTTTTAAAAAGGGTTATTAGGTCATTAGTATGACAGCGCTATTTCCATCAGATGAAAAATAACTGCATGCACCATCAGGCCTTTCTTTTAAGAAAACTACTTTTTTGACAGTGAAATGTCCACCTGCATTTTAAGGTTAATTATCTAAAACAAGCTTTGCTATTTTTGGTAGATCATATAAATGCTCTTGAGCAAAAGATCGTAAAAATGTGAACATTTGTATATCGATTTTTCAGTTATTTAGTGCTTGTATATATTGAGGAGTACTGGCTTCAATTTATCTTTAGCAACGTGATCTCTACCAAGTTGAGCATAATCTAAAAATGTGAATTGTAGAGTGTTTGGTAAGCCATGAATCAACATTTTCTGATAGTCCTATATTGGGAAAGCATTACATTGTTTTGCCTTGGCATTTTAACAGTTCCAATCACGACATTTCACACGAGTTTCCAGCAGTGAATTAAAAAGTTATGTATGTTGTTTGTTCTGTCTACTAAATGGTGGTGATGTTCACTTTCTCTTGTATGCAGGTCAAAAGAATGTGGCTCACTTTGGTCCTTGGCAGCTGGTAAATTGGTACAAACAGCAGAAATTCAGTTTTCCGAATTGATACCATATGTTGAAAAAACAGAAAGGTAGGTTTATTTTTATGTGGTCTACTAGAAGACTTTCTTTTTTCAAGTGCTTTATGAGTGAAAAGAATGAAGACTCCTATTTTCTGGAAATATGTGGAACTCCATCAAGAATTTATGTGAGGATGGATAATATTTAATTTACTTTTCCTGTTACTTCTGCCCCAGCTATATCCTTTTATGCAATTTAATTGCTCTTTAATAATGCAGTTAAAATATTGCTGAATTAAATGCTGTAACGTTTAAAATAGGATAGTGAAATTTTTTGGGGACGTAATAACAACACAATGTGCTTGTTAATTCATCCTTGATAGTGTTGAGAAGTATTTGCTAAATATTGTCGAAATTGTGTGATTATTTTTAGCGAAATCCCCTTAGGAACTAGCGATTGAGTTGTGTGATCTGCCACCCAGACATGCGTTTTTTAGTCTATGGAGAATCAGAAACTGTGCTTTCTGTATTTGCTTACACGCATGGGTCGAAACGTCATGCCACATTCATAAGTGTTCAGAGTAGGGATAGAGTAAGGATAGAGGGAATACGAAAACCATATGCAAACCTATACACTTACAATAATGAGACACATATCTCAAGTCTGCTCCCATAACATGTAACACAACATACAAAAGGGTTAATTGTTTAAATGTTTCTCTCCAATGCCAGTGTCTTATTTTGCAACAAGAAATCCTGACTCATCTACTCGCCAGCTCAAATAATATGAAAGTAAGATCGTTTCTATAACTAAGGTAGGGTTGTTTTGTTTTGGAGTGTCAGGTTTTTTTGCCAGTCCATTTAAAGCGGTACAAAAGGGGGTGGTGATGGATGAAGCATCTGAATCAATCAAACACTCACACCCAGTCAAAAGATCTGGGTTTAATCCATCACCGTTCTTTGGCCCACTCTGCCACCCCAGTTCAGACATGGCTATATGCAAATCAGTCTGACCCTGTTCCTCATGGGAACAGTCCAGCCCGAACTGCCAAGCCATGTCTTCCCTGGACCGGAAACACGCTTCCGAGGACCGTCCATCACCACCCCCTTTAGTCCATTTAAAACGGCATACTTAAAGGGGGAGAGTGGGTCAATATAATTCTCATTTGTCTATACCTCTAGTGCTCTTTGTTCAGTCTTTGTCATGTGGCAGGTAGTTAGCAAGTGATACCCTGTGCCGGTATATTACGTTTCATGAAGATCCAGTGGGAGGTGCAAAGTTAAAGAGTGCTCAAAATATTTTTGATTTACTAATAAATTTGACACCATTTGATGGATCTGCATGAAATTTGATAGGCACATTCAACCTTCGTTTAGTATTTCTAAGTTTGTGCAGATCCACCAAGGAAGGGGCTGAGTTCAAAAGTGGGAGCAAAAAGGTGTTCAGTTGTTAATAATAGTGGCATTGTGTGATGAATCTGCATAAAATGTTGCACAGACTTGGAAGGTTTTGGTTTTGATTGATATATCTAGTTTTGTGCCACTCTATTGGTGGGGATGGCAAAGTTAAAGAGATGGTTTAGTAAAATGTTCTCTTCTAACCTTAGCATTGTTTGCTGAATATGCATCAAATGTGATAGGCAGTTGTCAAGTTACACCGGGTTCAGGTATTTAAGGATTTGTGCAGATCCGGAAGGGTGGGGGGATGTTGGAGGAGTTAAGGAGGGGGTCGAAAATGTACTAACTTTTGCACTGTGATGGAGGGAGGGGATTCAAAAAAAGTGTTCATCTGCTAATAAATTAGGCCCAGTTTAATGAATTTGCAAACAATTTGACAGACTGTTAAGCAGGTTTAGCTTTCTCTGTTTTTTTCTTTTCATTTTATTGAAAGTTTATAACAACAGATCTACTGTACAATAACATGCTATATACTAAGTTCAATTACATGCAGGAATCATTTGATAGTGGTACTCACACTTGGGGAAAATCCTTTACGACGCGGATTTTACTCCGCAGTGCTTTTACGATGCGTCCGTTACAACGCAACTCGTAACCACGACTTGCGCTGGAGTGCGCTAGAGGATTAAGAATAGTATATTTACTATTCCAACACCTTCCCTAGTGTCCACGGGGACTGGTGTTAGAATAGTAAATTATACTATTTTCAATCCGCGTCCCCAACGCAAGTCGTGGTAACGACTTGCGTTGTAAGGGACGCGGTGTAAAAGCACGCTGTGACGGTACGCGTCGTACCGTCATACATCCCTCACACTTGCATTAGATCTAGTAGAGCACAAGCTATTTCTTTACGGTACTTTTTCGTGAGTAGCGACTTGGGTGGTAACATTCAAATTTGGTATTAATGAAGGAGCGGATACGTGACAGGTACTTTGTGCTAAAGGTGGACACCGATCCCGTCGGATGATATATGTCCATAGGGCCAGGCCCGGGTGCCTCTTTTGCGATCCAGAATTTTTTTGGTCTGATGGTTTGGGGATAGTGGAATAATAGAATTCCAGTTGTGCATTGCAATAATCATCCAGCCATTTCCTGACAGTATGGGCCTTATCCCTAACCCAGACGTAGTCCAACCACTACTTCTCAAAATCACCACACATTACTTTTGCACATTGATTCTGCAGCCCAGGTGAGCTATTTTAGCAGATGATAGCAGTTTTAGACCAGTCATGTCCGAGACGGTCCGAACACCACACATCCAAAAGTTTATTTTGAGAGGAGTGCCATGCAAGGTGGATGATGTTCATAGCCATAGCTTTCCATCTACCGCATCTGGGATCATATGAAGCTATGCTCTTGACCATGTGAAGGGGGAATCTCTACAGTTGGTGTAAGAATTTGAAGGCACGACCTGGCATTCAAGGAGCACCTCCTAGTTTGTTCGCAGCGATTTGCCCATGCTTTGACTGTGAGCACCTCACCTATCTCTGCCTCTCATTTTTGGTCTAGCTTTAGGCTTGGCTATTGGAGCCTTGCTCTGTATTGTGGAGTATAATGTGGTTGTTAGATGTAGTGGTTGATTATCACTCTTAGTGTCTCGCAGAGGGGGGTTACAGTGAAAAGGAGGTATAATGCTTTTTACACGGTGCCCGGAGTCTTAGGTATATGAGTTAATCCATCACGAAGCACTGTTCTCCGACTATTGTTGAGCTGTCAAGATCTGGGCATCTGGTAAATATCTTCCACCTTATGTATATCCAAAGCTTGTAGCCTACAGAGAGTTTTGCCAGAGAGATGAACTAGAGGGTAGTATGCCAAAATAGTCTAGGAGCATAGTGTGTACTATGTGACATATGTTGATGTATTCGTCCCAAGTTAGCTGTGTGCAGGCTGCCCAATTAATTTCAGACCGGCCGCTGACTATTGTGCCTAGTGAGTGAGGGAAAGCTGTGTCATGCCGGGAAGGATGTAGTCAATAGTATGCAAAGTGTGCTTGGGCACAGTTATAATAAAGCTCCAAATCTATAGTGTTCTATCACCAACCATTGAACGGTAGTGTCAATACTTTCCAGCGCATTTTAGACTGTTTTCCCGCCCAGGCTATGGACATCATGTGCGATCTGAGTGTTTAGAAAAATTGTCGATTCAATCTGGCAGCACATTATAAAAAAGATAGTGTAGCCTGGATAATATAATACTTTTAATCAGAGCCAGTCGGCCAATTAGCTTACTGTGGGTTATGTCAACT
This sequence comes from Lissotriton vulgaris, assembly GCF_964263255.1. Classification (NCBI taxonomy): domain Eukaryota; kingdom Metazoa; phylum Chordata; class Amphibia; order Caudata; family Salamandridae; genus Lissotriton; species Lissotriton vulgaris. The sequence continues at coordinate 236,439,289 of NC_141696.1, forward strand.
TTTGAGCAGCTCTGTTTGAGGGTGGGGAAATGAATGGGAGGGCAATCATTCATAAATAACTTTTAGGCTGTTTAATTAATCTGCTTGACAAATTAAGCCTGGTGCAAGCCAGACAACCATGCAATAACCTCTGCTGCACACAGCCAAACATGTTTTGGGAACAGCTCCTGGCCGAAGGCTGTGCACAGCGCACAGGTACATGGCAGGCTGTACTCACTGGGTGTTGGGTGGCCATAGCACGTTGGGAGCAGGGCCTGGCCGCTTTGTACATTCACAGCAAGGATTGAAAATTATGTAACTAATTTGAAAACCAATGAAATTCACTGAAAAAAACACATTTAAAAAGTGGGTTATGATTGACTAAGACTCATCAAACCACTGAAAGTTACCAGTTATTGTTAGAAATGCAAACAGCACATAGCATAGCTCTTGCCACCCATCATGCTGAAAATTCCAAATTGGCACTGGTACAGAAACAAACTAAGAACAGTAAATGTCAGTTGTTTGAAGAGTTTGAGTCACTGCAGTTATTGTTAAGTCAGAATTTCCATAGGAAGAGAGCGTTCTGTTTTGCTAATAACTGTACCGCCATTCAATGAATCCTCATGAAGCTTAAGAGAAAAAGAGAAAAAAGTTCATCCATCTCGGATCCTTCCTGTAAAGTTTCCGTGTGATCTGGCAAGCACAGCCGAGGAAAAAGGGGAGTTGGAGGGAGTGGCAAACCCTTTTCCGCAATGCAATTTCCATAGACAACGATTCAGAAAAAACAACTCACAGGTAACCCCTTCTGCTTTTTTAAGCTACCAAAGAGTGAGCGAGTACCTTAAAGATCTTTTATTCATCACTGTCTATGATGAATCGAGTTTTGCTCCATCTATTCATGCTTCATGATGGACAACTAGTATAACTGGTAAGTACATATTCGATGGCATGTGTTGCTGTAGATACACATGCTCAACATACTCCTGCTAGTGCTGGGTCTGGAGTTTTGCAAGTTGTTTTTCTTCGAAGAAGTCTTTTGAGTTACGAGGTCAAGTGACTCCTCCTCTTGGTGGTAATGCACATGGGCATCGACTCCATCGTTGGTTTGTTTTTTCTCCTCCATCAGGTTCGGATGTGTGTGCCTCTGCTCCGTGTTTCGAGTCTGTTTCGGTTAGATTCTCCTGTGCTTTTCTCTGTCTTCAATAGTTTAATTGTCGCTCTCACTTTTCCTTCTGCGACTCCCGTTAAATGCCATTTCGACTCCATTTGATCGAAGCCACTTCAGGGCAGTGCCTTTCGGGGCCTACCTGCTCCCTTGTTACCAGTCTTCCTGAAAATTCTTGAGTGGTAATGAAACGCACCCCCTTTTGGTTCTGCCCACGTTGCCATGCAAAGTACCCTCAGACAGACCAACGCTCTGTGTGCAACTTGTGCTTGCCCCCGAGCACAATGAAGCTGTCTACAATGCTTGCAAGTCCCTCCACTCAAAGAAGACTCTTTGGGATCCGAGAGCTTGTCACCTCCAGATGTCTTACAGAGAAACCAGTGGCACTCCCAACATCTTTGGTGAGGAGCAGGAGCAGCCATCGATCGAGGAAGGGGCTTTCTCTGTCGATGAAAGTTTGGGCTCTGAGGTTGATGAGAACTATGAGGTAAAATACATTACTCCAGCTCAAAAGCCTGTGAGTTCACCTCCCTGTTCACCTGTTTTCGAACACAATCCTACCAAAAGACATTCAGCACTTCTGGTCTCAAAATCTCAGGTCTTCGGGCCACCAGTGCTATCTAGCCATGATCGGCACCGAAAAAAACACTACGGACGCCACGCCTTTGGGCTCAGCTCTAAAAGCTCATGAGAAGTCAAAGCCATTTACTTCGGCTTCCTCAGACCAAGACCACCAACTTGCATCGAGTTGATTTCTGCTACCGAGCCGACAGCCGTCATCTTCCACCCAAGCACCGAGTGTGTAGTCTACTCCCATCCTAAAAGCTTCGGAGCCGAAACAGTCCAAGCACACCTCCAAGTTTGGTTCCAACACACAGGTGGAACCAATCCTGCACAAGTTACAGGAGAAACTGGACACGTGACCGAAGAAAATTCATATCCAGGCGCATGCTGGACTTATACCGGCTACATCTTTCTCTCCACCACCATCTAAAAGGAAGCTTACTTTTGAAGAAGCTTTAGACATGCCTGTTCCTCCGAAATGGAAGACTATGGACAAAGCTACCAGCCCTCGACCTCTTCCACCTCCCATACTAACTCCACCTCCACCACTTCCACACTCTCCTGCATCACAGTCTCTTCCAGGAGAGCCACTAGATGACTCACCACAAGGGTCTCCATAATCAGACACTGGTGGGTATGTGTGGCCACATGGAGATGACCCCTTGGAAAAATATGACACAGATCCCCCTGCTGACACGGACCCTGATATTTATCCTGCACCTCTTTTCCCTTGTGAAGATGCTACCTCTTGCCACAAGGTTATATCAAGGGCTGTTTGTTTTCACAATGTGGAGCTTTATAAAGAGCATTTTGAGGATTACATATTCTTTGACATGCTTTCTACCACACATAAGGGCTACTCAATACATGCACATGTTAAAGGGTATGCTTAGGCATACTGAGGACATATTTAAAGACCCTATTAGGCCTAGGGTTGTCAGGTCTAGGGTAGATGAGAAATACAAACCCGCAACATCTGACTGTATTTTCATTAGATGACAGTTACCACCAGACTCCCTAGTTACCACCACAGCACTCCAGTATGCCAACTCTCAGGCCAGTGGAGACACTCCGCCTCCTGAAAAAGAGAGTAAAAGGATAGATGCTGCGGGGAAAAGGCTTGCAGCTCAGGCTGCTAACCATTGCCGTATTGCTAACTTGCAAGCTCTCCAAACCCACTATGACCGTGCCCACTGGGGTGAAATGGAAGATCTTATTCAATATCTCCCAGAGGAACAAATACAACGCAGTCGACAGTTAGTGTCTGAAGGTAAAATTATCACTAACACTTCTGTACGGTGTGCATTAGATGCAGCAGACTTTGTAGTTGGGGGAAGTAAATGCTAGTATTCGAATCACAAGGTTTAAGTCTTAGTTTCAACAAGATGTCTTCAACATGCCCTTTGACAAGGAACATCGATTTTGCCCATGGGTGGATTCCACATCATAAACAAAATAAAAAAGATACTGAGACGGCCAAAGCTATGGAGGTACTTCAAACACCTGCTACCTGGAGGTTTTTCATCTCTCAGGATACCATGGAGCCTCCAAATCCACTTTTTCTGAGGCTTCCACCTCCCAACAAAAGGAGCAAGGTCAAAGCTCATACTTAAAGAGCTACTGCCGTGGCTCCTATAGTGGGAAAAAGCACCAGAGGTAGAGTTAGAGGTAAGGGTGCCTTGCCCTGTGGAGCCCTACCCAGTACCAAACAGTGACTAATCTATCCTTCCCACCGATCACATAATAATTATTGGGGGCAGAATTCAAAATGACCTACCCGTATGGCAATCTATCACATCAGATAAGTGGGCATTAGCCATTATCCAACACGGCTATTGTCTGCAGCTCATTAACATACTACCCATCATTCCACCTTGTGTTCATAGGATGGCACATACGTATCAAACATTACTCAAACAGGAAGTTCAAGCTCTTCTCCTCAAAGGTGCTATAGAGCCTGTCCCTATTCAACATCAGGGTTCAGGGGAATACTCAATGTACTTCCTAATCCCCAAAAAGGACAGGCCTTTAAGGCCTATTTTAGATCTGAAGCCCTTCAACAAATACATCCTATCAGAACACTTCCAGATGGTTACCTTACAGGATGTCATTCCACTTCTTCAACTAGGTGACTTTATGACAACACTAGACTTAAAGGACACCTACTTCCACACAGCAATACACCCAGCTCATCAGAAATATTTAAGATTTGTCATAGCGGGCAAACATTACCAGTTCAAAGTTTTGCCATTCGGGGTTACTACTGCACCTTGAGTTTTTACCAAATATCTTGCAGTGGTCTCAGCATATCTCAGAAGATAAGCTATCCACATATTCCCATACCTGGACGACTGGCTTTTCAAGCCAACAATCTTCATCAGTGCCAGCAGGACACTCCGATGACAACACATCATCTCCACAACTTGAGATTTACTATCAACATTCCAAAATCGCACTTAGGACCATTACAGATTCAACCATATTTAGGTGCAATCCTAAACACATAATCGGATTAGCTACCCCGAATTCCGTAAGAATTCAGAAGTTTCAGACAATACTGCCCCAGATCAGACCAACCATCAACTCACAGTAAGGGTGGTTATGCGTCTCCTAGAGATTATGGCTTCTTGCATTGTCATAGTTCCCCACGCAAGATTACATATACGGCCATTACAATAATGTCGAGCTCACCAGTGGTCCAGTCACAGAGTCAGTTGACAAATCTAGGTTTTTAGACCACCACACTCACTGTTCACTGCAATTGTTTAACACCACTAACTGGTTGAAGGCACAGCCTTTCTCGACCCTGTTCCCCACCTTACTCTCACAACAGACGTATCAAAGCTGGGATTGTGAGCTCACTTCCAACACCTCATAGTAGAGGGCCTATGGGATGCCAGGCACCAGTCTCTACACATCAGCTACCTAGAGCTTCAAGCTGCTAACCTAGCCTTGAAAGCTTTCCTACCTCACCTGACTTACAAAGTTGTCCTAGTCTGGGACGGACCATATGACAGCAATGTATTATCTTCAAAAAAAGGGGGACACAGTCTACACAACACTCATAACTGTCTCAGACCATCCGGAGTGGGCTCTACATCACCACATTCACCTGTTAGTGGAATACCTTCCTGGAACAGACTTTCCAAACCTGCTCAGCAGAATGTAGCACAAAGTTTACGAATGTGAACTCGACCTACAAGTCCATCTACCCTACTTCCAAAAGTGGGGCTTCACTCAAAAATATGTTGAGCACAGCAGAAAACACAACATACCCAAACTTCGCCTCCAGGTTCCCACTATCCATGGGCATTGCACTATGGATACGTTGGTCAAAGATATTTCCCTATCCTTTTTCACATCTCCTTCCATTTCTAGTTAGGAAGCCCAGGCAGACAGCTCTCACAATGATCCTAGTAGCTCCTACATGGGCTCATCTGCCTTGGTTCACAAATTTACTAGACCTATCAGTAGTTTCACACGAGAAACTTCCATACCAGCTGGCTCTTCTCACGCAGAATAACCGACAAATCAGATACCCAGATCCCAAAACTCTCAACCTAGTGATCGGGCTCCTGAGCTCATCGAATTTGGGTACCTTAACTTACTAGCAGAATGTATGGGCATTTTTAAAGAAGCACAAAAAACTACCATTAGGGCCTGCTATACAGCAAAATGGAAACGCTTTGTTTGGTACTTCCACACGAAACAAATTGACCCTTTCACAGCTACAGTACAAAACATTATCTGTTATTTACTTCACTGACAAAAGGCGGGTTTAGCTTATACATCATTATATGCTTACATTTTACTGCAATGGCTGTGCCATGGCTGCCTGTCTTCAAAATAGACAACACCTTTCCCTTTTTCAAAATTCCTGTCATTAAAGCCTTCATGGAAGGACCTAAATGCATTATTCCACCCAGGATTCATCCTGCACCATTATGGAACCTTAATATAGTACTCACAAGACCCATGGGACCTTTTTTTGAACCTCTACACCAGGGGTCTCTAACCTTTTCTGTAATAAGAGCTATTTATGTTAAATGAAATCATCCAGAGCTACTAATATTATTAGCGTTGTAATGGGGACCACATCAGGCAAGATTACTCTCGTGGCCAATTTAAGCAAGATTACCAGCAGCGTTTACCTCAGTGTGTCAGTCAAAGTTGCTAGAAGGAACTTTAAAATGGGCTTGTCAATTTGGAATGCCTCACTTGGGTTATAGATGAAATCCATAGCTGCAATGCCCCTGGCAGCAAGAAAATAATCTTAGTAGCAAGTCTCCACAACACTGCATGATCTATCAATCAAATATCAGCTTTATATATATTTTGAAAATTCAGCAATTATTCTCCCAATATCAACTTGTGAGTTCTAAAAAAAAAAAAAAAAACATACATTTTAGTCTCGGATAAAAAAAATTCAAGTCTGGTTTACATAAATTAATCCAATGGAGCAAAGGCTTCTAATTTAGAAGGCAGGAGAACTATTACAGATGGCTAGAGAACTACTTGTAGATCATGAGCTACTTGTTGGAGAAGCTGCTCTACGCTCATGCCCCTTTCCATTCCTAATATTGCAAGTGGCTTTTTTAGTAGCCATACTTAACTCAAACGTGTTAGTGAGCTCCAGGCATTAACCTTAGAAGAACCATTCTTCCAAGTACACACAGACAAGGTGGTTCTTAGAACCAGCCCTAAAATCCTACCCAAGGTAGTCTCACAATTTCACATCAATCAAGCCATTGAATTGCTAGTTTTCTTTCCTCAACCAGATTCTGTTGCTAAAGAGCTCTTTATTCATTAGATGTCAAAAGAGCTCTTATGTTCTACATTGATAGAAATAAAACTTTCGAAAGTCTAAGCAACCTTTTTGCTTTTTCTTCACCACACAAGGGCAACCCTAAATCCAAAGCACTCATAGCCATATGGATAGTAAAATGCATTCAGGCTTGTTATGCTAAGGCCAAAAGACCTTTGCCTGTTCCTCCCAGAGCACAAAAAAGGGGGAAACCATGGCTTTGTTTAGGAAATATTTCCATAGCGGACATTTGTCTGACAGTTACATGGTCCACACCACACACTTTCACCAAGCATTATTGTGTGGATGTTTTAGCATGCCAGCAAGCCAGTGTTGCGTACTATTTTCCAAAACACTGGAACACCCAAAGGTTATATATGTGTACATGCTCTGTGTAGGCTTTAAAGCAGTCCCTCCTCATAAGTGGTGGCTAACCTGTTGGTGTTGCAGGGGTTTGAACATGCCATTGAAAATGTTACTCACCCTGTAAGCATCTGTTTGTGGCATGTAGTGCTTTAGATTCACATGCGCCCACCCTCCTCCCCGGACACCGCTAGCCGTTGCAGATCTTTACATATATTAGTTTTCACTATTTATACATTTAGCACAGTCATTGTATTACTTTCACATACTTGCAGTCCTTTCTAACCCGCACGCTGGAAAACAATCTAACTATGGAGTCTCTGTCCATGCGCATTACTACCAAGAGGAGGAGCCAATTGACCTTGTCACTTAAAAGACTTCTTCGAAGAAAAGCAATTGGCACATCTTGGAACTAAACACTAGATGGCAAGAGTATGCAAAGCATGCGAATCGCCACAAACAGATGCTTACAGGGTAAGTAACATTTTCCTTTTCAGTCTTGTGCCATTAATAGGTCACATTTGATAATCCTTCTTCCTATCTGGAACTTTGTGACATAATTTTGATCATCTCTTTTTGTATGTTTTACAGGTTTTTCCCTTTAACAGAAGGGAACTTGCACACCTTGCAAAGTCTCCATAGTTTTTTTCCCAATGAATTAAAAGAAGAACTAGTGCTTCAGTGTGTTTCAAGATTGAAGGCCTGCAACCAAAATGATGTCTCCAATATTGATGGTTAGTTACTTTGTTTTGGATTTTTCTTTATTTACAGTTGTACAGCAAGTGACAGTTCATTGCCATGGTTAATTGTCTTTCAAATAACAAATCCCAACATGTCATCTCAACATTCGCCAAGACATAAACTTTGTGTGATTTGGCCTAATGAAATAACTTCCCCAAAAACAGGCAGGTGCCCAACTACTCCACTCCATTATATGTTGCAAGTAGTCAACATAGATGGTGACCTCAGGTGATGCATATAATATGACAGGTTTTTTATGTGTATACTAGTTGAACAGTCTCTGAGAGCTACATTCGATCCCCATACAGTTTAGCACTGGTTGCTATACTGCGAGAAAATCTTCCTTCTCTTTAAGTAGATGGCCAGATAACCTCTCCATCGACATTGTGTCCCAAATTCTTTGATAGCATAGTTTGGACATTGAGGGGTTAGATTGCTTTCCGCCTCTAGCAATGATGATTTTTGCTGCAAATGCTATGTCGGAAATAATCTTCTGGTCGTTGGTCTTTGGTGCTCCCATTGTGCAGGTATCAGCTCCAGTATATCTACTGCCTGGTCATTCAGGATACTGAAGCCCATCATTTCTTTAATCACAGCCAACACATCTTTCCAAGTAATGTATATCAAGGACATTCCCGCAATATGTGGATTGAGTCTTCCCCAACACCCGCAGCCTCTCCAACACCGATCTGACAGGTCCTTAAAACTTGCTGAATCTTGCAGGTGTTAAGGACCAAAATAACTTTACTGTAAGGGCCAATTCACAGTGTAGGACAGATTTATGGTTAGTAAATACATCCCTGTGTATGTGCTCTCCTTCTCCATCTAGTACTGTGGCCCACATTACATTTTCATGTACGTCTATAGCGAATGTTTCATAGGGGAGTAGAGGTTTTTGTATATTTGGGAACTGATGGATGTCATAAGTTGTTTTAAATCTGTCATCTGTCTCATTGCTGCAGCCCGGTTATTTGGCTACAATGGCCAGTGGCACAAATGTTAGTTTCTTAATCACTCCTTCTTTGATATCATGAAGACTCATTTACAGTTCTAAACAATTCTAATCTGATCTCCTTCAAATAGATCTCCTGGTAACCTGTATTCTACCTCCTGCCAACTCCAATAGTCTCCTCCCTTATTAGCTGGTGTGAAGTCTGCATTATTATGGATAGTTGCTGTGGGGGATGGGGACAATATAAATTGTCAAATGCAGTTCGAGCAGTGCCTTCCAGCTATGGTCCAAGGGCCCTATACGTGTTCGGTGTGTGTTGGGTAATATGGACGCCCAGGGATTTATTTCAAAGAGTTGATGTTTATTTTAAACAGAACTGCTGTCTTCAGTCTGTTTCTGTCATCACTGTTATGTTGCACCATTAAAAGTTCTGTTTTACTGGACTGTCTGTCTATCTATGTTTCTATGTTTCTATCTGTGTTTCTATCTATCTATCTTTCTATCTATCTATCTATCTATCTATCTATCTATCTATCTATCTATCTATCTATCTATCTATCTATCTATCTATCTATCTATCTATCTATCTATCTATCTATCTATCTATCTATCTATCGCAGATCAAATGAGGTGGTTCCGTCAGGAATAGTATAATGTATGTCATCAGCAGCAAACAATGCTATCGTATATGGACCATTCTTATGGATCCTTCTGCTAGAGTCCATCCCTCTTATATCTCCAGTTTGGCTAACTGGTCAATAGCAAATGCAAAGAGTTGTGATGACATTGACCATGCTTACCCGGTGCCCCTGTGTGTTCTAAAAATATTTTAAAAGATTCCATTGCCAAGATTGTTGATTGTAGTTTGTGTATGGAGCCCTCACAATCTGTATACATTTTCCCCCATCCTAAATGAAGACGTTACCTCTCCTAAAAAGAACCATCTCACTTGTCAGAATCCTTGTCAGTGTATAGCGCTAATAGTTCCTGCCGAATCTCTCTCTTTTTCACCTTCACTACTATGTGGACTGTTCCTCTAACATTATTAATATTCTGTGTGTCCTTGATACAGCCTGGTCAGTCTTTGTGTTTTATTTCCAGCAGGATAGGACAAGCCTTGTGGTTATGAACTTCATATGTAATTTGTTGTCACCTTGTTACATCGTACATCGTCTCTGGTTCTCCCCTTCTATGCTGTATACTGATGTAGCCTTGCCAAAGTTGATCTCACTTATCCTGAAAACATCTATAAAAAGCTTTGTTGTAAAACCGCCCGGTCCTGGTGATTTAAGGGAGTTTATATTGCTAATGGGCATTAGTACTTAGACATTTGTGATGGGGATCAAGACGGAACCTCTCTTGTCTGCTTTGATCGCAAGGAAATGTATGTTTCTCTGTAAGGCGGTCTGAGTTTCAAATGGATCGTCTTGCTTAAGGTGTAGCTATTTGTAATAATATTGGAATATGTCTTACTGACTAGTTTCGACATTGGGCCCCAGGATAGAGTGTTAAACGTGCTATTCTAGATTTGTTTTGCTTAGTACGTAGCGTCTTTCCCCTATTTTACATATCTGTATGCCTTCCCATTAAGGACAAGGAGCCCTATTTCAGACCTTCTTACCAAAAGTGTTTTCAGTTGTCTCCTAATGTTTGTGGCGCCCTATAGTCCATATACCCGCTTGTTTGTGTTTATCTTCTGCAACTTTGATATCAGCCTCAAGGTTTGAGCCGGTGAGGTTTAAACCCTGTGGAGCCTGTCACAGACAAATGTCTGTGAGAGACCCCCACCTGGTTTGTTTGTGGTGCCTGGAGCCGGACCATAATTCCAGGACCTGACCAAACGACTGCACCATGAATTCTAAAGTGATTTGGGAGTGAGTGGTGAAGCTCCTGGTGGCTTCCGTTGACTCTACACCGCTGCAGATCCCAGTCGTGTGGAAGGTCCCATGCCCACTCTGAGAGTTGTTCCCGTCGGTCATCGTCATGGTCGAAGTAGTCGTTAGGTAAGTCTCACAAATACAAGAAGGCCAAAAAGTCGAAGCTCTCTTTGACTTCACAACCCTGGTCCAAGCCAACTGACGAGGCACGGTAACCAAGCTACAAGTCTAGGCCCTTCACCAGCACTCCACCCGTGGAACCTGGGTCTGTTTTGCGCCTCCCTGGTTTTCCCAGAGCTGGCGCCACCCCTGTCAACGTAAAGAGTTTTATGTGGCTACACACTCATATTTGAGCGATCAGACCCCCTAGAACCGCTTTGGGTGGCACTGGTTTGGGAATCACCCTGACAGGGTTTCCACTGGCGGGGTTTCCCTCTGGATCCAGATCGACACCGGTCTTGAATCCATGATCTTTGCTGGTGTTCACTCTAGTGATGCAATTCTTGGCTGATTCGTAACTTCTTTGGGGGTGTTTGGGTTGTGACACCCCCCACATAAATACAATGGCTTGGTAGTTGGGTCTGGGGGCCTTGAGTCGGGTCTGCTGTGTATGTGTCATTTTATTGTCATCCTGATTTCAGTAAGAAGTTTTAACTTGCTATTTGTTTGGATTAGGAGCTTAAATAGATTTAGGCCCGATGTGTAAAGATTTTAGTTTGGAATTGCGTCACTTTTTTGACGCACACGCAGCCCAGATGAAAAATCCTTTTTGGTATTTGCAAAGCCACAACAATGTTTATTTGCATGTCTTTGTATTAAAAAAAAGTGACACAAGACAGCGCATTGCGCCAGTTTGCGTTACTTTGCATCAGGTGATATGTGGTGCATCAGTGTTTGTGTGCATCCACCCATGGATTACAACTCAAACCCAAATTTACATGGGCCCAGATTTCCAAACATTTTGGAACTGGGTTTTCAAAGCCACATAAATGCCAAAAAAGTAATGCAACATAGCACATTGCACTGCCCTGTGTTACTTTGCACCAGTTAGGAGTTTTATGGGTGGTGCATAGGCGCTCACATGCAACCATTCATGTGTTTTCACGTAAACCTATACTCACAAAGAGTTGTAGACATGGGTTTGTGCCAAAATAGAGTGCCTGCCTGAGGCTTGGCTAACGAGGAGAAATATATTTATTTCTTCTTGTTATTTCTTCTTTATATGTGTGCGGCACAGCGCACATACATAGAGGAAAGGATAGTTTTGTGCAGGATGGTACAACTTCCTGCACAAAAACTTTCCTGACCATAATCCAGATCCATAATCCATAATCCAGACACCCTTGGCCCAATAGTGCTTGCATTGGCACCAGGCAGCCCAGGGTGCGCAAATGAATGGAGAGAGAGAACTGTGTCATTTATTTGAAGGCATGATGCAGTTCTGCTCTCTTTATGTGACACAACGTAACACTGCAACTTTGCTTGCTGTGCGGTTTTGTGCCACTTCTTTGTAAAAATGCACCTTAGTGACCGGTTTGCAAGTAGTAAATGTGCACCAACATAAGTACTCCTGGAATTAATGCAAATGTACTACTTTTTAGATTTCACAAACATTAGCTGTAGTAAGCTTAGAAAGCTACACCAATCTCAGGTTTTTATGTATACTACTGTCAGTCAAACGCTCAAAAGGTGATGGGAAGAATGCTTGCTAATAATATAACCAATGACAATCCCTCGGAGTAGCATTCCAAACCACTGTTTCTTCCAAATGTGCAGCTTTACCCAAAGGGCCTGATTTAGGATTTAGCAGATGGAGTAAAGGCAGACATGGTGGTGAAGGACTTTACTGTCTATACTCCACCTGCCCAATTTAGAGTTGTCCACCAGCACAATGGACATCTGTATACATTGGCCAGAACCGCTGTCATGTCAGTTCCTGGCGTTGTAGGAAACATTTCACAGATGGCTCCGTTAAACATAATGGATGGATGTCAACTGTTCCAAAGTTTTTTATTTTTCAAAACAAACTCCCAAAGCTGTAGTTTGTTTTTGAAAAAACTAATGACCTCCACACTAGTTTGCTCCCATTGCATGGGGGTTATTTTTCTTTTTTCACTGACCCTCACCACCAGGATATATCTGGTAAAAATGGTCAGTAAAATAAATAAAGACATTGGATCATCAATCATAAATAGGACGGATGGTCGGATGACTTACTGACTAAGGAAAGCACTCCATTAGGTGATCGAAGCAAGTTTTACACTGACAGAGTAAATTTGACTCCTCCTCATTTAAACTTGCCGTCCACCCGAATCTAGTCGGTGGGTGGACCCAGAGTTTGGTGGACAGGATACTTCCTCACTGTTGCAACAGTGTACCTGTCTGTCAAACTTTAAATCAGCCCAATAGGTTAACCTAATGCAAATAAATACTAACCCTGCACCTTACGTGACTAGTACAGCCCAACTCTTGGTCATCTCATCCATTCACCCTGCACCCCACTGCTTTTTTAGTATGAGAATTTGAGATTCACAACCCCTAATCTCACTGACCACGCTACGCCCAGGGTTCTTGCCGATGCCATTCAGTAGTGCCGACCCCATAATCATTCCTGACTCAAATATGAAGCTTGATCAGCATCGCTCAGCGTTGACACCATAGCCAATCAGATCCAGACCATCTGGGACAGAGACAGTGCCTCCTTTCTTTGATCCTGTGGGGAGTATGGCTACCATGAGCTCCTTACAGAACTTTTGTCCAAAAATAGCTTGTATGAGGACCTGACTTATGCCAGGGGTCTGGACTCCTCACCGGACACTAGATTGGTCTCTCCTCCTAGTGCGCCGCACAATGCATGCATTTACCACGGTTGCCTTTACCACACATTTTTTAAACCACAATCATTTACCACACATCTGCCTTTACCACGCAGGTGGAAAAAAATGAATATATATTTTTTTAGTGGCAAGACACACCAAACATCAAATTTTTGTACCTCTCCTTAACTCCCCCTTTACTAATTACCCACACCAAAACATTAAAATACCCTTATCACATAATACCCTTACCCACCCAATAACCTTAAAAATACTCTTTCCACCCAATACCCTTGCCCACTCCTAAACCCTAAAAATGCCTGGTCTGATAGAGATTTCTAGCCGCAGATTCTTTACCATAGAATTATCCCCAGTCGTCAGACTTGATCCGGACATTTTTAGTGAGCAGTACCCCTTCAAGCCGGTAGGTGGCATCGTTGGGGATCGGCCGCGCCAGAAATGACAATCGCAGTGCCTATATAGGCGCCACTCCGGCATACTGACGTTGGCTCTATTCTTTCTGCGCCAGCCAGATCAGATCTGGGAAGAGCTACCCCTTAGTCTTTCTTTTCTAGATTTTTGGGCGTTTTGTGAACTGTTTTCGAGGTCTTACCTCCTGGTGCGGCAAAAATGTCCTATAAGAGAGCCGGCTTCAAGCCCTGCGGCTCCTGTCATTGACCTCCCACCCCTATCCTCCTCTTCCTGCCCGGACTACCTTGCCATACTACAGCAGGAGTTGGCACCACTGTGGAGTTAGTGCCGGAGCAGTAAAAGGGTAAAGAATGCTACTTCCTTTATTTCCTTGTACCCAAGAAGGACACGGTCTGAATTCAATCCTATATTCAATCCTTGCTCTCACAGAGTTGAGCTTCTTACTCAGAAAGGAGAAGTTAAGAAGTTAAGATGCACAGCCCAAGTGTTGCTGGCTTTTGGAAGCTGGAGACTAAATGGTTTCACCCAACTTGCCGGATGCTCATTTCCACATGTCCATACTAGAGACGCATTTCAAGTATTTGCTTGTTGTGGTGGGTTCTGCATATTACCAGTTTGCAGTACTCCCCTTTGACTTAGCATCAGCACCGTAAGACTTCAGTAAGGTGGTGGCAGTGGTCGCAGATCACCTCCGGAGGTCTGGCATCTTCATATTCCCATACACCTGGATGACTGGCTGGTCAAGGCTAGGTTGCCAAAGATTGCAGTTAACAAAAATGATATATTGCGGGTTCTCCCTCCTGAGAGGTGCTATCCTAGGCACTGCTTCGTTCCATTTATTTATTGACTGTATTTTTAATGGAATCTGACTAACATTTTTGCCAAAGCACTTAACCATTGATTAGTAAAATACTATCAGCCTTAAGATGTACAACTTAAATAGAATAGAAAGAAGTAGTAGTAACAAAACAGAAAATCCAGAAGAACAGAGTGAAAAGACAGAACAGTTTAGTGTTTTCAGCAGTAAACCTCAAGAGTCCTAGTTAATGTAATTTAAATAATACAGTATTAGGTTCAGAGCTCACAAGTCCTATTCAAATGTGGAGGGGAGACAAAGAATGAGAATTCAGACTCACAATAGGTGAAATTAAAAGGCTGCCGCAGAGAAAGCAATTGCCTGCGGCAGATGGAACACAGCAGCCCCACACTAGAGAGACGCCTGCTCTTCAGTAGTAACAAAAGCCAGGTTGAATGAATGGATACGAAGACAGAATCAGGAATCAGAAGGAATAGAGCTGGGTTACCAACCAAGCACAAAAGTTCCCATTCTGAGTCCAGGCAACAGCAGTGACAGATAGCCCAACCACCTCCCAACTCGGACACCCAAGTCCACGTAATGGAACAAATCACTGGAGCGGGAAACAACAAGAAGTGATGAGGGTAGTAGCTCCCTGACAAAATAATAAGTACTTGTCCAAATATGAGCCACATTTCTTCAACAAGCAACAATGAATTTATGTCTATATGTTTGTAATTTATGTATCGTATCTATGGTTTTGTCTGTATTATATATTGGGTAATATTGTGTTGATTGTAATATGTCGGAACATTTTGGATCATATTCTTTTTTATCATGAATTTATAAGAATAAAATGTATATTTTAATCTAAATGTTTAGTACACTGAGTCACTTCATACATCAATGAATTGTAATAGGTCCTTGGTAGACCAGTCAATGGCCTAGGTGTTTACTGTCTCCGGTAGTTGCTCCCTAACCAGTGATGACCTGAGCATTGTAGCCTATGCTGAAAACAATGCTGAAGTTGGATTTCACTTTACCTTAGGCTCCCTTTGCAGAGTATGAGCCTGAATTTGCAGTCACATCTCTTTTATAAAGATGTTTGTAACCAGGAAGCCCAAACCCATGGCAGGCCCTCTTCCATCCAGTTCTGGACCTCTGACAGTAGTTTGAGAAGCCAGAAACTAAGTTGGGACACAACTAAGAAGGACCCTGAATAACAGCGAGGCCTGGAGAACTAATGGGGTCTAGATTAATGGTCTTTCTATCTCCGCTCCTTCAGCCGCTCTACCTAAAACGCACCACAAAACAGACGGAGAGAGATAGACACAGATGCCACATACACAACCAAGGATCCCTCCCCCGCACACAGACACACCACAAACTCCCAGTTGGAAGCAATGTAAAGAAACAGATACTATTAAAACGCTTGCTTCCATGTGGGCTCCTCTGAGGTCACCTTCCCCAGTGGAATGAGCACAATGCCTGCCTATGTCTGTGCACATGCTTCACCTGCCATGCATACTTCCTACCAGCAGCGTTTTTCTTGAGACTTGGCTGGGAATGTGGTGGTTTGTTCTACTTTGTTTAATTCTTGACTAACTATCAAAATAAATATATTTGGTTTCAATAACTGTTGAACTGATGATGTATTTGTTCACTGTGTCTTACTGCCTCCGCTGCAGCTATGTATATGGTGTTGCATGTCTGTTAGAGCTTCTTCTGTCTTTACAGTCGGCTCACCTTTTATTTTTATTTGCTTTCTTTTTAATTCCTACTGAAGAGACTGCCAAAGTGGACATGGGAGTACCTTTTAGGGTAAAAATATGTTCTAGAAAAAGCGTTGAATCTACTGTCTCAATAGTTCTTGTGTATCTTATTCACTTTATTCTCTTCATATTATATTTTTATGCAGGAGGCTTTGGACATCTTGCCGTAATAAATTCTTGTTTGAACAATTCACCAGTGAACTGCACAGAAATACTTCCTGGAGTACTACAAGTAATTATGTCTTGGAAAAATAGTTTTGAAGAAATCTTCCTATTTAGCAGGTGAGGCAATAATATTGTTTCAATTGATCATTTCTCAACCATCGGCTGCTCTCTGCTATGGTGCTTGTGCATATCAGATGAAATGGTTGATTTCTGGTACACCATCCTTCAAGAAGACCTAGAAAATCCATAGGACTTTGTCGAATGAATGGAGTTCTCATCACTGTAAGCTTCTTCTCCCTTGGATTCAGGAGTGAGCCTTTCTGAAGGAAAGACTGTTCGAACCTGGTAGCTGACACTACAGCGTAATGAAGGCTTTTATGCAACAAATGCAAAAGTAATTCAGCCAGGGAAAGCCAAGACGCATCAGCCATCCACCTGGTAAAAATATTTTGTCCAGAGAGAGTACATTTTCCCTAGTCAACGACTTTGTAGCCTACTTCATTTGTATGTAAATCTGAAACGTGGATGTTTTATGAGGGAGGTGTCTGCTGCACCTCTCTTCTTATTAGAATAATTTACCTGTAGCACCTTTTATTATTGCACCTAGCTGCCCAAAGGATGTTTGCACTACATAATCACAGTTCATTTTTATTACTTTTATGTTCACTAATCGGCATATTGGTATGCATTAAGTCTGCTGAAGTTGATCAAGCGTTAGAGAAGATGAAAAAGGACACGGAAGTGGCCAAGTCCATTGGGGCGCTCCAGTCTCCGTCCAACAGAGGCTCCTTTTGTCGCTCCTTTTACAGAGAAGGGTCTAAAACCCTATCCCCAGAGCAGAATATCTCAACATATAAAGGTAAGAACTAGTCCTCTCTCTCCAGAGGATTTTTTCAAGGATTTTATAGAGGCAACAACTTCAAAGGTAGCAGTAAGGACAACACACCACGTAACATCCCTTTCTCTAATAAACAGTGACTTGCCCATGCTTCCCCTCACTAAACCACACCTTTCAGGGGAAGACTTCAACAATTTCTCCCCGTTTGGCAGTCCATAACAACAGACAAATGGTTGATTGGAATTATCCAATATGGTTATTACCTGGCGCTTACAAGCAATCCCACAAACATTCCACCTCAATCCCACAAATTGTCTCCAGAACACCTGCAATTGCTAGAACAAGAGGTTCAATCTCTTTTACTAAAAAGAGCAATAGAGCAGGCCCTGATACATTACCAGGGCTTGGGGATTTACTCTCTGTATTTTCTTATTTCCAAAAAGGGTGGTTCCCTAAACCCTATTCTGGATCTCAGAGAGTTAAACCATTATATACTGTGAGATCACTTCAACATTGTGACGCTTCAACAGGTACTCCCACTTTTACAATGAGCAGATTTTATGTCTACTCTAGATTTAAAAATGCATATTTTTTTTTTCCAAAGGCCCAGAACTGGGCTTGCAGTGAAGGCAAGATGGCGATGACTCGGATCGCAGTGCTCACGTACCTGGCTCCTGACCGGTTATGCTGAGGAGCTCTGATGGCGTCAATATGAAGATCGGAAGCATAGAAACAGCAACTTAGCTCCACTAACCATTACTAATCCCCTGAAGTGTCCCTGAAGGCTCAGAGATATGCGGGACCAGCATCTCGGCGATTAGAAATATCAGAGCATTATAATCAGCGCAATCACCGTAACTACATAAACTGAATGGATCTCAGCCCCTCTCCTCGGCAAGCGATCTGGGCTTGCTACTCCTATATTGGCTGGGCAATCATTAAACATATCTTGCTACAGCAAGCAGCGCCCCTAAGCAAACAGGTCGCAGAAGTCACCCGCACTCACCTCATAGCGACCACGGCGGCCCAGCACGCAGACATGCACGCCTCAGCGCCGGCTCCAGCTTCAATTGAGAAAGCTCCTAAAGTCACCGCTCCACCCATCCTGTCGGCGGCCGCCCGGGCGAGGGCGGCAAGGCAGGTACAACGCGAGGCTGCGGAGCGCCGCGGTTTGGAGAAACCCACAGCCGTGCAGGAGAGAGCCGATAGACCTGCACGTCCAAACAGGCACGAGACCTCGACAACACCCGACGCTGCCAAACAGGGAGCCGTGACCCGGAAGAAAGATACACGGAAAGGGGCAGCAGCAGGACCGTCTGTTGTGGAACTAATGCATAGAGGCTCCAGTACGCTTCCGGGCCAAGAGAGGCAATGTCAGGTATCTCATGCTGGCAGTGCGAGTGAGAACATCAGCGGCCCAGCTCCGAGTAGCTCTGCTTCTGTCTCCCCAATGCAGGGGATTGAAAATACAACTACTGAAGCGGAAGCCCCCACGACGAACGACAAACCACAGACAGTTTGACTACATTACAGACAGCTGCTACTGAAGTGAGCTCTGTAACAATTCTCAGTGTTAACAGCAATATTGTTGAAATATATGAAAAAGAGATACCCCCCATAACAGCTGGGGATCTTGGCGCCGTGGCTAATTTTGATGCAGATACCAACACAGGCACAGGCACCGGCACAAGAGACGGTCCAACAAACGACCAAATACCATCTCAGTCTGACCTGATAATAATCGAGCAAGACACTTCAAACCCCTCTGGGGGGGAAATTACTAACCCCACCTCTGATCCGGAAAACAACGAGGATATGCCCAATACCAATGCCAAGGGGGGAATAACAACTAACGTTCCACTCGAACCAGCCAAAGTTAGCTCTATACATAGTGACCAGGAAAAAGAAGTCTGTGATTTTTTCTCTTTTTCTGATGAGGCAGAATTAGAAGCAGAATGGGGGGATTCCTCAGCCTCATATCTAACCGATGAATCGGATAGCCTGACCGATGCTGGTGAAGAACCGGCTACTGTAAAACCAAAAACAAAAAATTGCCAAAAAACAGGGGAGCAAGCCTCATGGGGTAGTTCTAGATTGGGACCATACACATACGGAACAACTAACCCCAATAGCCCAAATGACCCCAACACCTGCATCCATCGACGCAGTTTTACAGGCAATAGCCACACAACGCGAGGAGACATCTCAGGATGGGCGCAAGGCGCAAGCAGCTCTGCGCAAGGTACAAGGCGTAGTACGGAAGCTGGTAAAAACTTGTAGCTTTTTTGGAGACCGACTTACTGAGGTTGAGGCAAGAACCCTCTCCAACGAGGCCGAAGTTGTGGCCATTGAGGAGCGGGTTAAATCAAATGAGGCCCAAATTGGTGACATAAGATGGAAATTGGAGGATTTTGAAAATCGGCAGCGCTGAAACAACTTGCGCATTTGGGGGTACCTGAAAAATCCGAGGGGGGTGACACCCGTGCTTTCGTGATAAACCTCCTCCGCGACTCACTGCCCGAGCTGTCGAACTGGAACTGGGATAGTGAAATACAGCGCGCCCACCGTATGCCGCTCACTCTAAAAACCCCCGCAAAACCCGGAGCATATCCGAGGGCCATCCTAATCTACTTTGGCAATTTTCTTCTTCGACAGGCTGTGTTTGAGAAGGCCAGGCCCGAAGCTAGACGAACCTCCAAAGATATTACATATTTTTCACGCCCCGATTTTTGCCATACCACTGTTGAGAGAAGGTGGAGGCTGCGCCAACTTATAAAACCCTTCCAAGACAAAAAGGCAACAGTGTATCTCAATAACCCAGCGCGGCTCAAGGTTATATACGGGGGCGAGACAAGGTTCTTTGTCTCCGAGATTGCCGCACAAGAATATCTCGAGAGTCTAAATTAACTCTACAATGACTTTGATGTGCCCATCTGTGATCACGAAACTATACGGAGATATACTAACACTCTTCACCTTGTTAATAATGTCACCTTGGGGGATTGGGTTGGTGGGTCGGTGGGGGTTTTTGGAACTTTTTAGTACTAGCATATGGTGGTGGTCACTAGCACAGAGGCGGTAAGATAGGCATTTTCTATCCGTAACGAGAAGCACCTTGTAGCTTATACTACAATACGTGCTATCTGCTCTGTATTGAGCTCCTTAAGTTCTTTTTATGTTTTTTTCTTCCTTTTTCAAACCTTAGCGTATAGGTTAGGACCAGGTAACGTGTTGCACTTCCATCACTTTTAGACTTTCATAGAGTCTTTTTGCCTTAATTTGGGGGGAAGGGGGGTGGGAAAGGGCGGGTCAAGCATGGGGAGGCTGGGTGGGAAGGGGAAAAAAATTCTAAAAATGCAAACAACTCCATATCAAATAACTCGAATAAAAGCAATAATTGACAAAAATACGTCTTCTGACACAATTGCGAATATCAGCAGAAGCATGGGAAAATATTCTGTAGATCCATGGGGAGGATAACTATCTGCAGCTGGAATATCGCAGGGCTACATGATAGTGATAAACGTGGACGGCTTTCTGAGATAATCAAGCGGAATTCTCTAGACATTATATGTCTGCAAGAGACTCATCTACCCTGGGCAAAACAAAGTTTACTTAAAATTCAGGGGTATAATGTTCGGGCTGCCACAACTCAAACAACATATACCCAAGGGGTAGCCATACTAGGTAAAAACCATATAGGGAGACCCGTACGTTTTGCCTCAGATCAACATGGTAGATGGGTAATTGTAGAGCTAGCGCTAGGGCTCACCCTTTGCTCTGTCTATGGCTCAAATTTTGATGAACCATTGCTGTTTGAGAGCCTAGAATTAGAACTGGCAGGTTGGCCCGGTCCATTGATCTTTGCTGGGGACCTTAATATTACACTCGACCCTATCCGTAGGGATTTAACGAAACAAAACTACTCAGGTCGTAAACCTAGGGTATTCAAGGCTATTAATTCTCTTATAACTATCCACAATCTGGTTGATATCTGGTCTCTTAAACATCAACGGGGACCAGGGTACACATTCTACTCATACCCCCATAGTACATACTCCAGGATCGACTACATCTTTACTACCAAAGACATCTCTGCCCAATCAACCATTATCAAACACCCAAAGCTAATTTCTGACCATAATGCCCTGGTTCTCACTGTAAATTTAACCAATACCACTAAAAACCCCTCAGTATGGACATTTGATAGAAAACTTTTGGTCAATAGAGAATATATTAACTTCATTAGGAATTGGGCTCAGGGCTACTTCGATATAAATCGCTACAGTGCTCCAAGAAACATCGTATGGGACTGTTTTAAATCTGTACTCAGGGGAGAGACCATTAGCTATGTAGCCAGACTTAAGAAACAGCAGGCTACTGAATATAACAATAAAGTAGCGGAATTAGCAAGGTTAGAAGCTGCTCATATATCAATAATTGCTCAAAAATCCGATGGGTCTAACTTACTTCACCAGATCCTAATCCTCAAAACTGACTTAAATAAAGGACTAACTCAGAAGTCTGCCGAAACATTTAGAACTCACCAAAAAGACCTTTACGAGAATGGGGAAAAGGTTGGAAAGCAACTAGCTCTACGAACAAGACAAAAAATGACCCGCAATGCAATCTCATCTATAAAAATAAATGGCCAAGAATATACACAAAGGGAAGAAATAGTGAAGATTTTTCAAGATTATTATCAGAAATTATATAAGGACGATATCGCCCATAATAAAGAAGATATAAAGAATTTTCTCAAAGATTTCCTAACCTCTCCTGATAATAGTTTAGACAGCACTACTAAAAATGACCTGGAAAAAGAAATCTCAATGTCAGAGATTGAACTTACACTTGCAGAATTAGCCTCGGGGAAAGCAGCAGGCCCCGACAAGATACCCTTGGAACTATACCAAATTCTAGGAGATATTATATTACCACTGTTATTAGATCTATTCCGGGGGATACAGTGGAACAGTATTACTCCCGCGTCTTGGAAAGATACTAATATTATCATTTTTGCCAAAAAGGGAAAACCTACCGATTTCCCCATCATCATACCGTCCGATCTCATTGATCAACTCAGATTCAAAATTATACGCAAAAGTCTTGGCCAATCGACTAAGGGGGATCATTGCGCATCTGGCTAGTCCATGGCAACATGGTTTCATTCCAGGGAAGAGTACCACCGAACACACTCGTAGAGCAATATCACTTTTTGATATTATGTCAGTAACGGGCGGCCAGATGTCAATGATCCTTCTTGATGCCGATAAGGCATTCGATAGAGTGTCGTGGAAATTCTTGTGGGCTATATTAGAACACTACAACTTTGGACATAGTTTTATTAAGTCAATTAAAGCCATGTATATTGACCCAAAGGCTAAACTCCAAATTATGGGGGGCGAATCGGGTATTATTAACATCTCAAGGGGAACAAGACAGGGCTGCCCATGGCCCCCAATATTATTTGCCCTATATATCAACCCCCTGATATTGAAAATTCTTGACAACACCAGAATCATTCCAGTGGTGACAGGACTTTTTGAAACAAAAGTCTTAGCCTACGCTGATGACGTAGCAATCTTAACTCCAGACCCAGATATAGCTATAACCGAGATAGAGGTTATTACCCACCAGTTTGGGTCATATTCAGGCTATTCTCTTAATAAAAGTAAAACTATTATATTATGCACAGACAATATTGACTTGATTGATGCAAGAAGAACTAGCAAAGCGACATACTTAGGGGTCTGTATATCTGCTAAGGTTGATAGCATCATTAAAAGTAACTACGAACCACTTATTAATTCTATTAAACAGGATCTTACCAGGGTGAATAGCCTTCATTTATCAATCATAGGGCGAGGAAATTATATAAAAATGACTATCTTTCCAAAAATATTATATTTATTCCGGGCAATCCCTTTATTAGTTGAAGACAAATATATTAAAATTCTCGATTCCCAGATTTCCAAATTCATATGGCAACATGGCAAGATTAGGAGGTCGCTCAAATTCTTATCCCTACCGTTTGACAGAGGGGGCCGTGCAATTCCAAATCTACTCTTATATTTTAGGGCAGCCTTTTTACAACAATTTGCTCCCTTGCTTAATCCAGCAATCAATGGGGAGGAATCAGGAATACCATCAATTTACGAACTATCTCTTGGTCATAAATCCAGAGGACTACTTTTAAGACAACGTGAACCTAGTTATTTAAAAAAACTAAATTTAAAACTATTATTGGGGCATGGAAAGTATGGTCAAAAATTTGCAAACATATTCAAATTCCCAAACTAACCCGGTACACCCCACTTTGGCACTCATCTCTGCTTCCTCAAAATGTGAACAATATGATTTCACCTAGCTGGGAAAGATTGGGAATTATCTCCCTTTCTGACCTCCTTGATATTGATATGAAGGCTAATTTCGCCACCCTTCAGAACAAATTTAATATACCCGTCACAGATTACTTAAAATACTATCAAGTAAGAACTATCATAAATCCCAAGCTGTCAGGTATAAGTTGGGATAGAATACCCCTTATTGAAGATATCATGAGACCTTCCACCAGAATTGGCACAATTTATTCTCTCCTACACCAAAAATCCCCCGATGACATAGAACACACAGAATTATTATGGACAAATAGACTTGAAAATCCAGACATAGATATTGACAAGGTCTTGGCAATGATGTCACAACTATTACTCTCTACCAATCTAAAAGCACAACTGTATAAAACAATATTCAATCTTTATTACACCCCAGCAAAACTGTGCTCATGGGGCAAAAGTAGCAACGATCAGTGCCCCAGGTGTAACTATGGACCCGCCACACTTCTACATATGTTCTACGAATGCAATAAACTGACACTATATAGAAAAATGATTTGGGAATTTTGGCAGGAGGTTTTTGGTCGAGCCTTGCCCGAGTCACCCACTATTTGCTTGCTTGGATAAGATGGCACACTAAATCTGAACCCCAGGGAAGAAGCTATGCTTTTCATTGGAGCTGCTGTGTATCGAATAATATTGGCCGCACGGTGGAAAGATATTGACCCCCCGAGCTTCCAAATGTGGCTCGCACGCTTTCTGGATGTTTACAATCACGAAATAGCAATCTATGCCACCAGGGGTTTGAAATCTAAAAGACAAGGCGAAAAAATCTGGTCCCCTATTACAGCTTGGGCAGCTGCGGCTAATTCTTAATAATAGTTCAAAATAATGTGCAAAATACTACCTAGCTAAAACAATCATTCAATAGCATAGGAAGCTTTAGACAATTTTGTATTTTCTGACTTCTGCATTTAATATCATGTTATTTTTAAAAAAAATGTTTTCTTCTATTCTTTGATTGTTGTCTTTTTCACCTATGACGCTTATATGATTTGGTTTTTGATGTCATTTGAAAAGCTTATTGTTTGTTGTATTGGAGTTGCTAATTAAAAAAAGAAAAGAAAAAAAACAAAAAAATATTTTCATGTTCCAATTCATCCGGCTTATCACAAATACCTCAGATTTGTAATGGCAGGCAAGCATTACCAGTTCAAGGTGCTTCCCTTCGGAGTGACTACAGCGCCCAGGGTTTTTACCAAATGCCTAGCAGTAGTCGCCGCTCATCTTAGAAGACAGCAGATTCATGTCTTCCCCTATCTAGACGCCTGTCTTATCAAAGCCAGCTCTCACCAGAACTGTCTACAACACACAGATCACAATAGATCTACTTCATCAACTGGGGTTCACAATCCATGCTCAAAAATCTCACCTGCATCCGTCACAGATGCAGTCTTACCTAGGAGCCAGTCTGGACTCAGTCAAAGGTCTAGCCAGAGTGTTCATGCAACTGCTAAGAATGATGGCATCATGCCTCGCAATTGTACCCCATGCAAGGCTTCACATGTGCCCCTTACAAGAGTGCTTAGCACGTCAGTGGAATCAGTCACAAGGTCAATTTCCCGATCTAGTGTTGGTAGACGGCCGTACCCATCGCTCTCTGCAGTGGTGGAACCCACAAAACTTATCAAAAGGTTGCCCTTTCATCGACCCTGTTCCAATCTGTTCCACAGATTGTGCTTACAGCAGACTAATTTCTAACAGGTTGGGGGCTCATCTCAAAAGTTGCGCAAAACAGAGCCGATGGTGCAACAAGCACAAAAGTCTCCACATCAACTATCTAGATCTTTTATCAGTTTTTCTATTACTCAAAGCATTTCAAACTCACCTCTTAGCCAAAACTGTCCTAGTCCGAACAGACATGTTTTATGTGCTGAAACCGGGCAGGACACACTCTATACAACTGTCAACACTTGTTCAAGCCATTTGGAATTGGGCAATACATCACAAGATTTATCTTCTGGCAGACTGTTTCCCAGGAGTAAAAAATCTAATTGTCGACCTCCTCAGCAGAAGGAGACCGCAAATTCACAAGTGGGAACTTCATCCTCAAATTCTCCTTCCCTACTTTCAACAATGATGTTTTCCACAGATAGACCTGTTCATCACAGCCAGCTACGCAAAATGCCCAAGCTTTGCCTCCAGGTTCCCTCACCCGCTCTCAAAGGGCAATGCCCTATGGATGAACCGGTCAGGGATATTTGCCTACGCTTTTCCGCCTCTCCTGCGCATTCCGTGTGTGGTTCTGAAACTCAGGCAAACATCCCTCAGACTAACTCTAGTAGCTCCCACATGGGCCCGTCAACCATGGTACACCACTCTGTTTAAGCTGTCAATAGGTCCACATCAAAAGCTGCACCTCACTTCCAGTCTCCTCATACAGAACCATGGTGAAACACATCCAAATCCCAAAGAACTGAATCTAGGGATCTGGCTCCTAAAGTCATAGAGTTTGCTTATTTAAACTTACCACAAGATTGTATGTATATTCTAAAGGAAACACGAAGGCCTACCACCAGAGCTTGCTATGCAGCAAAATGGAAACAATTTGTTATATACTGCAATAACAACCTAATCAATCCTTTAGATGCTTCTATACAAAACATTATCTGTTACCTCTTACATTCACAGCAAACTGGACTAGCTTACATATCTATTCGTTTGCACCATGCAAAGGTAGCTGCGTACTTACAGAATGGACAACATCTGTTACTATTCAGGGTCCCCGTAATCAAAGCTTTAATGGAAGCATTAAAAAGAGTAATACCACTAAGGATTTCTCCTGCCCCAGTATGGAATCTCCACATTGGTCTCACAAGGTTCATGGGACCACCTTTTGAACAATTGCTCAAGTTCCCTTTACAGTTTCTCTCATGGAAGGTTGCTTTCCTCATTGCCATCACATAACTGAGGAGAGTTGGTGAGCTATAGGCATTAACCTTAGAAGAACTCTTCTTTCTGCTACACAATGACAGGCTAGTTCTCCGCACCAACCCAAAGTAGTTTCTGCTTTTCATATAAACCAATCAGTTGAGTTGCCAATTTTCTTTCTTCAATCTGATTCTGTAGTAGGACGCCCCCTTCACATACTTGACGTTAAAAGCGCTTTACTATACTACATAGATAGGACAAAAGACTTTCGCAAAACAATACAACTGTTTGTTGCATTTGCTCCACCTTACAAAGGCAATCCTATCTCAAAATCTGGTTTTGTCACATGGATTGTTAAATGCATTCAAACATGCCATGCCAAAGCTAAAAGAACTTTAACTATACCCCCTAGAGCACATTCCATTCACAAAATAGGGGCTTCAGTGGTCTTTTTAGGTAACATTCCTCTAGCTTTGTAAGGCAGCTACATGGTCTACACCACACACATTTACCAAACAATGTTGTGTAGATGTGTTAGCACGTCAACAGGCTAATATAGGCCAAGCAGTACTTAAAACACTGTTCCAAACAACTGCAACATCTAAAGGTTAGCCACCGCTTTGGGAGTATACTGCTTTGTAGTCTTTGCAAAGCATGTGTATCTACAGCACACATGCCTCGAACGGATAACGTAAGCATCTGTTCTTGGCATGTAGAGCTGTAGATTCACATTCGCCTACCCGCCACCCCCCGGTACCTGTAGTTGCAGTTATTCATTCTACATTTATACGCATGGACATCTCTATACTACACTTACTCACTCCATTCTCAGCCTTTTGCGGGAAAGCAATCTAACAATAGATTTGATGGCCGTGCGCACTGTTACCGAAAGGAGGAGCCATCTTACCTCATGACTAGGAAAGACTTCTTCGAAGAAAAACCACTTGCAAACATCCAGACCCAACACTAGATGGCAGGAGTAGGCAAAGCATGTGAATCTACAGCTGTACATCTACAGATGTTTACTGGTAAGTAACATTATCCATATGGAGGACATGTATTGTCTTTGTTAAAAAAATGACCAAAAATAACAATGAAATGTATATTTCAACAGCTCACACTGTGCAATGTTTAACCCTTTCCATGCTCATGACGAGCTCAGCTCGTCATGATGCACGGTTGAGCTGTGCTGGTGACGAGCTGAGCTCGTCATGAAAGTATGGAAATAATCAAAAGTCAGCACAGGAGGGGAAAACACCTAGCAGCCAAGGTGTTAAATAAAGTGAGTGTCATAAAAAATGTAAAACATTTTAATTGAAAGTGAATGCACCAACATGTCTTGGAGACTTTTTTTTTTTGTTTACTTTTTTCAAGCTGAAAAGTACAGCCATAGAACTCACGAGTAGGGGGCTCCACACCCCAGCTGTAGAGAATATAGCTCCAGCTAGGAGTGCTTCAAAAAAACATATGGTTAACTCTCCTCAGCTCATGGATTTAATGATCCAGGAGACTTACTAGCCGATTACAAGTTGGGCGGTTAATTCTATCCCATGCGTAAAACCTCCTTATCTACATGATGGAATTGTGCTTTTTGTTTTATTTAACGCATCCCATAGTTATCGATGCGTTAAGTAACCTAAAATGTGTTACATTTTGGCAGGGCAAAACTTCAGAAACGTAACGGGGAAAATGAACACCTCAACCCGTAGTGTTTGTTTTTTTCCGTTTTTTGTTTGCTTGGTGGCTGCTGCACTCCCTGCAGCGCCCCCCAGCATAAAAAAATGCCCCTCCTAGCAATATCACCAAGCTTAAAAAAAAAGTTTGAAGAGCACTCACAGGACATTATAGGGACATTCAAGGAACAGTAACTAGTAAATGATTGACTCCTGCCGCTAATTTAATATTCATTTTTTGTGTGCTTTTTCTAAGACTCTAGACTGAGTTCTGAGACCCAAGATGGCTGCTGCCACATTGTTTTTGATCATCTCTCATCCTGAGATCGGTTGGCTCTGTGGATCTACTGCAGAGGGAAATATCTAAATTATTTGAGCCTCAATTTCTCACAAACTACTGATTGGATTTACAGCAAATCACATAAAGCATGCTTTCTGGATCAACATCTAGCTTTCTATCAAATTTGGTGTAAATCTGTTCAGCAGTTTTCGCTGTAGCTGTGTCTAATTTTCCTATAGAAAAATGAATGGGAAAAACATGTTTTATGAACTCCCTCTTTCTTGAACCCCGCTTGATGGAGGACCCTGAAACTTTCCAGGAAGGAGCTGAGGTGATGAGACATTTCTTGAGAAACTTTTGTGAACGATTCGTCAAATGATGCCAAAGTTTTTTGGAAAACAAAAAATATTTTTTTCCTATGGAAACGTGGTGCTAACTATAACTACTCAGTAAAAAGTGGCTTTATGGCTGCTTATTGAGACTGGAAAAAAGGCTGTGGTTATGGCTAGAATTGCAATCCATCCATAACTCAAGCAACAGACATGCAATCCAGAACAACAGATGAAATGCTCTTGACCCCACTGTTAATGTGAATTTCAATATTGTACTATTCATTGGTTTATGTGTGGTACATATTATGTAATTATTTTGTGCTTTTAGGTGTTGTTTCATACTGGAATAAATAGTGTATTGTTATAAACATTAGGAGTTAATATCTTAAACATTTATTTGCCTTTCTAAATATTTTTTTCACACATTTGGGGATATTTCATAAGAGCACGGGTATTTATTAACTTACAAAAAAAATCATTTTTACAAGAAGCTTTTAGTTTCAACATAGGGCAGCACCATTAACTGCAATAAAGTCTTGACATTCACCAGCTTACAGTTTCCTTGCATATTCTTATCCTTTTAGTTGTAATGTCTGTTTGATTCTTGTAGTCATTTCAAAATGTTTAGGTATAGTTATTTTATACCCTTTAAAGAGTAAAAAAATAAACTCAATATTGACCAGTATAGTGTTTATTGGTTTCTTTTAACCCCTTCAGTGCTCATGACAAGGTCAACTCGTTATGGGTTTTACCTGCCCTGTGCTTATGACGAGTTGACCTTGTCATGAACAATGGGGATCATGTATGTTCAGCACAGAACGGGAAAACCCCCTAGCAGCCAAGGTGTTAAATAATGTATTTTTGTCTCATCATTCATTTCTTTTTTTTATTTAGATGAAAGCATATCCATAAAAGAACAAACACATTACAATATTCAAAAGCATACAAATTTGATATATTAAAAGACAGGCATAAAAATTCAGTACAATGCAGAGCTATTAAAATGCAATTATACAGTATTCACTGAGTAACGCGCACAGCGGTTTCCAAAAGGCTCCCACACAAATTGTTAACTTGTCCTCACCCAATTTGAGAAAGGTCTTGTATGCTTTTCTGTGATCTACATGGGGCGCCTCTTGAAAAAAGTTAATCGAATTTTATTTGTGTATTGCATATAGTACTGGCAGAAAAATAAAAAGTGTAACAGGGTTTTGCCTGAGCACCCATTATATGGGCAGGGAACAAGATCAATGTTAGCTTGAAAATCTAGAGGGAAGCACAGTTGGTACTTAACAGTGCCTGCCTTTAAACAAAAGAGAAGACCACGTTCCCAGTGGCCCATAGGTTTAATCCGGTAACTTGCCAGTTGATGGTCATTGTTGATGTTCAAAAACAAAGCCACACTTGGTTTCCTGGACTCTTTTGCCAGTCTATCCTTGCAAAAGCTTTTGTATATTGTTGCCCAAAGCTCCCTTTTATTTACATTATCTAATAGTTAGGGTTGTCAAAAACATGTCTGTTTCTAATCCTGCATAAACTGGTCCTCACCTCTGCTAACCATGGTATATCCATACCTTCCTCACACTTAAGGAAATCTGCTATATTGTCTCTGGTAAGGGACGCATCCTTGTTTTTCCATATAGCTAGCCAGAATAGGGCAGGGAGGGCTCTAATAAAATCTTCAATGTAGTGAAGATTCAATTCACTGGGGCACACGTATTAGGATGAAGAGATTGGGGCACCCAGGAGCTTGTGGCAAAACCTGCTGTCTTCATTCTGGATATTATAGCAATTTGAAATACCCGAAACCTCTGCCCCATAGGTTACCGTGGGTGTATACTGAGTTTTATAATTTTTTTTAATAGGTAAAATGCCCCCACCTCGGTTGTGGTAAGCTAAATACTGCATTAATTGACTTAGAAAATGTATTCCTGCTGTAGGCAGTATTGTCCTTCCATGGACCATTAGCAGCAAAGACCAGAACCAGATACAGAAAAGTGCTTGTGCTTTGTAAACACTGGTTGCCAACAGAGAGAGTGTTTATCGTATACTTTCTCTTGCCACAGACCATGATAAAAAGATTTAGTAAAATTAGTGCGTAAATCCAAGTAGGCATTAAAATCCACGAAACCCTGTACCAAAAGGCAAAAAGCTTTAGGAGTGCGGCCCATTAAGACTGTATTATTTGCTTAAAACGGCAAACATGGAGGAGGGGTAGCCATTATTTATAAATCTAAAGGGACGATTACTTCGCCCCTTTATGAACAAATTGGCTGCATTGAGGGCCTCCCTTTCTACATCAAACTGTCGGCGTCGGTTACTTGTTCTGGCCTTCTGATTTATCGACCCCCTAACTCTATTCCCTCACATCTACCAACTTTAACGGACTACATCATTCAAGCTTGCACACGGTATTCCAATTTTACGTTGCTAGGAGACCTGAATCTTCATGTGGAAGATGCTACCTGCTCCCTTAGTTCGATTTTTTTTTCCAAATTGGCAGCCGGTGATCTCATTCAACTGGTAACTTCCCCCACTCACAAAGCCGGCCATATGCTAGATCTTATCTGCTCTAACCTTTCCAACATTTCGGTTAAGGATCCCAGACCAGTTATATGGTCTGATCATTACTTTATTCCCTTTGCTGTCCACATGGCCCATCATGATAGACCCTTTCTCACCCCTAAGGAACTCGGTAGAAACTGGAGCAAAATCTCCCCGGATCTCCTTCTTGAGTATACTGAAGATTCCAATCCTCCCTTGGCCTCTGACCTCGACTCACGCATTTATAACCTTAATGAGTGGGTGACCAAAGCTATTGATTCATTGGCACCTCTCAGACCAATTAAAACCTTTTAGATCTGCTCCAGCTGCCCCCTGGTACTCGGAGGAACGGAGACAAAAAAAGTCCGCTTGCAAATCCCTGGAACGCTGCTGGAGATTGAATTTCTCAGCAGAAAGCAAATCGAAGTACCGGACTGCTCTCAAAGAATATCGTAAACTGATTATAACACACAAAAGAAACTTTTTATCGGACAGAATTGATAAAGCTAGTAATTCCTCCAGAGAGATTTTTAATATTGTCAAATCTTTTACTGATCCACAGGCTTTGAATTGTCGCCCGCCTGTGTCTCAGTCTCTTTGTACTCAAGTCTCTGAGTTCTTTGAAGAGAAAATTTCCCTTATCTATGCCTCCTTCCCCAAAATGAATTGTTTTGATATCGGGGAAGAACAGTTAGCTAATCCCGCCACGGCTCCAGTCTTTGCGGAATTTTCTGAAATATTGGAGGATCTCTCCCGTCAGGAACTTCTTAAATGTAAATCCGGATCTCCTAGTGATCCGTGGCCAGCAAAGCAATATAAAGCTCTAGCAGCATTCCTAAATCCCCATCTCAATTCCATATGGAACGCCTCCCTGAGCTCGGGCATTTACCCAGAGTCGTGGAAACATGCATTCCTAGTCCCGATACTGAAAAAAGCCAACGCGGACGCAGAGATCCCGGGAAACTATAGGCCTATTTCCCTACTCCCTGCCCCAGCCAAGATCCTGGAAAAGCTTGCCCATCAACAACTGGCCAGCTTTATAGAATGCGAGGGCCTTCTTCACGACTCTCAGCATGGATTTCGTTCGGGCTACAGCACAGAGTCGGCCCTGATTGAAATGGCAGATTCTGTGCGGTGGACTCTTGATCGGGGATCGAGGGCGGTGTTGGTGCTGCTGGACCTCTCTGCAGCTTTTGACACCGTCTCTCACCCGATCCTCCTGAAACGACTGAGATCCATTGGAGTTCAGGGCACGGTCCTTAACTGGATCGCATTATTTCTTTCTGGCCGAAAACAACAAGTTCACATTCCCCCTTACATCTCCTCAATTAGGCCACTCAAGTGGGGTGTCCCGCAGGGCTCCTCGTTGAGTCTGCTCCTTTTCAATGTTTATTTTACCCCTCTAGCCGAAATGTTATCTCCGTCGGGAACCAAAATGACATCATATGCTGATGACATCCAGATTCTTTTTTCCTATAATGAGTCATCTCCCACAACTTTTGACCCCCTAAAAACATGTCCTAGGAATATTGCGCAGTGGATGGATCTCAATTTTTTGAGACTCAACGCTGGTAAGAACGAGGTCCTCTTTTTCAACCAACCTTCCCCTCTTGCCTCTAATCTTTGGTGGCTGGAAGACTTGAGTCTAGCCCCTTGCCCTAAGGACTCGGTCAGAAACCTGGGGTTAGATGGGACAATCGCTTGTCCTTCACCAATGAAGTCCACACAGTCTCTGCTGCTTGCTTCTGCAAAATTAAAATGATAAAAAAATTCATCAACTATCTGCCCAGCAACACCCGAAAAACCATAGTCCTGGCGCTTATAACATCGCACTTGGACTACGCCAAAAGACATTATCTGGGCCTGACAGCAGGACTGTGCCACAGTCTCCAGATAGTTCAAAATGCCGTGGCCCGTTTGGTTTGCGGCATTCCACTTAGACATCACATCTCTCCGTATCTGCAAAATTTACATTGGCTGCCCATCCCGAAAAAGATTGAGTTCAAAGCCATGACCCTGGCTTTTCGGACTACCAAAGACCTAGGACCAGCCTACCGTACTTCTAGTCTTCGCCCATATAGTCATTCCAGAGCCCTTCGCTCCAATACCAAACAGCTATTAGTCATTCCCAGATTCAAAAAAGCCGAACTGGAGGCAAAACCTTCCAGGTATGCGCCACCAACCACTGGAATAAACTTCCTCTTTCCCTCCATCTGATTCAGTCGGAACCTGAATTTCGCAGATCCCTCAAAACTTTTCTTTTCTGCTAGGATTCCCTCTTCTGTACCCACAGTTATCTGCTCACCAGCGCCGGGACACCCCGTTGGGGTAGTTGCGCGCTTTCAAAAATACACAAATAAATAAAATACAGTAAAGGTTGAAGTATAGAGCCAATAATTCTTGGGACCTCACTGGTGAGGGTAGTTTAAAATGCATGTAAATGATTAATATATAGACTATAAAGTAGTGGGGCTAAAACACACCCTTGTTTCAGCCCTCTAAATACAGCATTATCATTAGAAACTTCCCCGTGTCTATTGATTCTAATCCTAGCCTTCAAGTCTTCGTGTGAATAAGTTAGAAAGTGCACTAGTCTCTCATCAATTCTTTTTCTGTCTCATTTAGAACCCAATCAAAAGCCAGTGCTCTCATAAAAGCTAGTGTTCGTTGTTGTTTTATGGCACTATTTTCTTTACCTTGTTGTGTTGTTTCTTTATTATTTTCTAAAGCCGAAAGTAATTATCTTGCAAGATGCACATATTCAGCAGCTAGAGTATAACATCATTTTCACCATGAGAGACATCATCTTAGAATAGCCATTTTAACCAGACTAAATTGTAGAGTATTATAAAAGGGCCTGCTATTAAGTTTGCCTCATTAGGTTGGCATTAGTAATTTGATGAATGTTTAATAATGTATTTAATTTACTACGATTTAACATATATATTTTAATTATCATTGCCTTTACAGTGAATTTGTCTACACTAAGAATATTTAAGCACGTGTAGTTGTCAATTTTATTTGCAAGACATGTATTAAGCACTTTATCAATATTTTGACAAACATTCACATTGTATTTTTCCACAGCTGCTTAAAACAGGGAAGCCCTCAGCATCAAGGCTTGAATATTGAGATTATTTGTGCCTTTTCTTTATTAATAAAGCATTCACCATCACTGCTTGCAAATGAGGAGTGGGATTTTATCTTGTGCTCCATGTTGGCTTGGCTAGAGGTAAATTCGAAATAACATTTGTATTACATATTTTAATGTTGTTAAATTGTGATTCTAATTTGAGCATGTTTCAGGACTACAGTTGTGAGTCATCTCTGTATTCTGTAACGGTCTTGCTGGTCTCATTCCTGGGTAGGTGTCTCTCAACTATTTGTTGGCTGTGCAATAATGTATCAGCAGTAAGTACAGCTGCAGCAAGGGGATTGAAGCCCTGCCGCATGCACCAGCTACTTCACATTGTCGCGGATGATTGCTATCTCTTGTTAGGGCCCTTAGACCACCACTGCTCGATTTAGAATAAAACAAGCTCAAAAAGTTCAGGAACCTCTTTCCCTGCCCTGAAATCCTCCAATTTAACAACTAAAAGAGGCTCTCCACCACTATTATTGGATACTCCCATCATGGGTCCCACAGAATTGTTGAAAAGAAGGTGGAGATGAAAGTTCGAACCACCCAAAATTGTCCTTATAACATACCAAATTAATCTTGCGGATTTGAGGAATTATTACCAAAATCTGAAGTGCCTGTTAACATGAGGTGACACTCGCAAGATCATCATGAAGAGAGGAAAAGGTCCCCCTTTCTCCCATTATAGCAGGAATTCATTGTCTACTAAATCTTCTTGATCTGATATCCAGCTGCAGAATGACAAAGCATGTGTGCTTAGTCTTTGCTAACAGTTGCGCATCCCAGTGTTCCCCCTCAATCCCTGTCCAAGATCACTCTTGAGTATTGCTCGATTCAACATCCAGGTGCTGAAATCATTCATGTGTTGTACATTCTGCTCATCAATCATAATCACAGCTCCTGAAAGCAAATGTTCCTGTTTAGCTTGAAATCGTGCTAGGTTCACCTATATTTTGAATCTTTTACCTGACAGGTGATTTGTACATCTTACTACTGAGGAAGTGTCCATTCAAAGAAGGATACAACACTGGCCTTAGTCTGTTATTGTATGACATTTCAACTGTTATGAGTATGCCCACACTTGGATTTGGTGCTCAATGTGCTCAATGTGCCACAGGACTTAAGTAATACCTCACTGACGAGTCCTGGGGTTTTATACGTACATTTCAGATGGTCCCTTATTTGGCAGCTCAGGCTCATCAGTTTCTATTGGAGCAGGACGAAGACTGATTTGGATATTATTGAATCCTGTTTGAGGTGGCATGAGGGGTAAATAAAACATTGACTGAGATATGGCCCAAGTACTTACCTGTGGCTTAGAATAATTCAAACATTCCATCTCTCTTAAGATGAAATGTAAGACTTTTACCTTGAATATGGTGTTGTAAACATATTTTGATTAGTTTCTCATTATAAAACGTCACATACAGTACTTGAGCAATATTTCAGCAGGAAATACAGTGCATTGAACCATAAAAAGGATGAATCCGGTGCATTCATGGTATCCCCGGAGGCCGCCCCTCATTACGCTCCAATTGCCTTTCCACCATTGGGGAAACACATATTTCGCCTCTATACACATTCCATTTGCCCTATTTTCGATCCCACTTCTTTGGACATCCTCTCGCTTTAAACACCTCCTTCTCGGCTATCATACATTTGTCAACCTTTTTTACCCACATTTGATGAGAAGGCTTATCCTCCACTCCCCATTTTTTAGCGATATCTCGTTTGACTAAGGTGTAGCCCAGTGTGGTCAGTTGCTGTTCCACCTCCGGGAGGTCAGTTTGTTTCCATATATTGAGAAGGTCCAGTCGTGGTGTGAAGGTGAGTCCTTTCCCCAGTGCATCTTGGATATGTCTAGTTGCCCCTCCCATATGGGTTGTATCTCCGGGCAGTCCAAATTGTATGGTAGAATTTGCAGCCCGACGGCAACCACGCAGGCGAGATATGATCTATGTAGGATCTTAAGTTGAATGAGTCGGAAACAGAGCGTGATAGCTGCCTCCCTGGGGGACATCAGTGTTGAACAATATCTTCTTAATACAAAATCAGGGTCACCCGTGAAGCCTGCTCGCCTGCAGTACTTCACCTGGCAGCCAGCACCATAGCCCATCCTCTTTCCAATTTAATGACAAAAGTGATCTTACCTCCGAATTTGAAAGGAGGCAATTATTATGCCCCTTCTAAAGAACTCTAATATGGATAGTACAGACTGTAAAAACCATCATCCGATCTCTCTGCTTCCCTGTCCAGCAAAGATTCTAGAGAAACACCATAATATCAATTTGATGGAAATTGCAGAACAGCAGCATTGGCTGAATAATTCTCAGTTTAGTTTTAAGAAACGTCACGGAACAGAAACCGCGCTGATTTTAGCCACAGACTGCATTAAGCGGCTAGTGGATGAAGGACAGGGTGAGGCTCTGATTCTCTTGGATCTATCAGCTGCATTTGGTTCTCAGCTCATGGTGCTGAGAACCAAAAGAAAGAAATGGGTTGACGGACCATTCTCAACTGGAGCAAGCAGACTCGGGAACTCCCTCCCACAAAGCCTTAGGGCTATTCCTCTGCTGATGTCTTTCAGGAAGGCACTCGAGACATGGTTGTACTCCCTATAGACTAATTCCCTGATCATCTATAGGCACAGCAGGGTTTCTCCGGGCAGTCTTTTACAGCACCTTGATGCCTTTGGGTAATTGTTGCGCTTTACAAATTTAAAGCAAATCAATCAATCATCAAACTTGGCTTCCATGCTCATTGTGCTTCTGGACTCAAGCTGTTCCTCACTAATGAGACCTACCTAGGCCAAACTGGTCAGGGGTTGCTTCTGTCCTCTTCACAGTTTCCTGACCTGACATTTTGGGCTAGGCTGTTCCTATTTGAGCAGGACCAAGGCTTATTTGCATAGAGGCTAATTTGTGGATGAGGTGGAATGATGGTCAAAAGGCTATGGACGGGGATGTTGACCCTAATGATTACCAGTGGCTGAGATTAATTGAAGCATTGCATCCATCATGTTTTTGTTTTCCTCACTGTTAATGAGTCTGCTATGAGCTCTAGTCAATCGAGCACACTCATCCTGAGATCATTACCTTTGATTAATTATCAATAGTTTTCCACAGTGCGCACCTAAGCTAAGTCTATAGCCAGATCCGGAGTGCTTTTAAATATGGCCCTCTTCTTCTAAGTCTCCATTTACCCCATTCACCACTGTAACTATTTACTGGCCTTCTCTGAGAGGACTACCACTTCTGAGTGGCACAGACCCTTTCATAAGTAGAGAATGTTCTGTCTTTGCGGCACACTACAATTCAGGTGTATAGCAGTCTAAGTATTCTCCAGAATGCTCATGACTAGGTCAGTGCTTCCACAGCTGGACCTCCTCTGCATTGAATATAATTTCAACTAGATAAGCTCTCACAGCTGTCACCATACTTTAAACATATGCACATCATCCAGACCTTGATATCCAGTTCCTGTTCGTCCCAGCAGAATTCCTGCCAATTTCCCAAAACAGCAAGAAATTACTAGTCCAAATCTGGCTCACTGACATGAACGTGGAAGGATTTGAACCCCAACTTTTACCTCAATATAAATCCCTTTGTTTCACAATAAATACTGACATCCCCCTTAAGGAACACATTGCAAAGAAAGCTAAGAAGACTTGGACCCAGATCTCTCTGCTAAAGACAGTGGAGACATTCATTCCTGAAAGTAAATTCAGAACTGCCTTACAAGCCCTCTTACTCTTGCATCTAGATGGTGAAAATACCTTACTCCATGTCTTTGCTGACTCCACACTGGTCCACCCTTAAGGGCAACCTACATGCCACACCTTGCCTCTTCAAGAGCCTGCAGAAATATGACCACCTCATCCCCACCGAAAGGAATTATGCAGGCAGCTCTTGCTGGCCCACACACCTTCAAAACCAGCTGCATCTCTAACCCCATGGCCTTTTCACACCCCTGACCCAATTTCCAGTTTGGCTGGTGAGCTCACCATCTCAGGAGGGTCTGGCACACCCGCTGTTTGGACTCTGACAGACTAGAGACAAAGTCGTGTCGTACATGAAAATCAAAATAGAAAGTATTCTCTATTTGTGTACCCAGGATCTAGAACAAAATCCCTGTTTCAAACATCACTGCGCCAACCCTTCTTCAATTTGGGAAGGAGCTGTAGACACACCTCTTAAAAGAACTGTGCATCATGATGTAGTCCGAGGCCACTGGCTACTCCTCCAATCACACATTGACTGTGTCTTTGTCTTTCTGGGGATTTTCAACCAATATAACTGCCACATACATTTATAAAAGTGTATAAACCTATTTACTGATGGAGAGGGTCTCATTCATGTGATGTTCCAGGACTGTGTTTTGAGTCCTTGATATCTCTTCCCAATGTAATCATTAGTTGTACAAGATGATTCATTCTTGTGAAAAGGCCCTTAGGGATGTCACTATATTTAATGCTGGATTGCATTTCTAACTGAATAGAAAGACTGATCCGTTCCCCAGCAGGGGTGATAGACTGCCTAGAGGAAGCTTTCGCAGTGTGTTGAAAAGTCTTGTTGCTGCTGAAAGTGCCATGGAAACAAAGTGCTGGACTGGCTGGTCAGTGGCACTGGAGATATTATACACCAGAGAGAGGAAAGTATTTCATGCTCTTCATAATAACCCCATCACTGGCAGACTGTTATACCTATCACATATTTACCTCAGTCTAGTGAGCTTGCTAAATCCTAAGCTCCTGGATGATCCTTTAAGTAGCATGATATCTTCAAATAGGCTGGCTTTCCAAGCAAATACACTGTTACAAGTTCTCCTTAGATTTGATTGTGGTTCCTCACTCCTCACAGGATTGCTTAACTGTGACCGCTTATCTTGCGTCAGTGGCTTCCTATTGAGGCTAGGGCACAATTTAACCAATTTGTATCCCCTAAAGGCCATTCACACAACTGCACCTACACAGCTGGGAGAAAAGCTGAAAATCTCAGGCAGCCATTGTCACGTGTGCAATTTAGATTTCCTTGTTAGTCTTCTCCAGGAGTTGTCTAAGTTTGAGAAAGAACAAATTATTTCTCAGTCATTCACCCCAACCCAATTGCGAGACCGATGGCTGTGCACCAAAGCCTCTCACTGTGAGATTTGACCTCCATCGACGAGGACACGCATAGTGCAGAAAGACTTACCAGTCTAGGCCGTTTCTGCTGCTTGGTGCTCTGTGGCACACACGGAGAATTGGCATGTAGCGGGGCATTCCATGGGCAAAATCGGAGCTGGCATTCTCCGTTTCTTTAATGCTGCACGTGTCTGCTCCTATTTTGCATCCGGACAATCTAGTCCAAGAATTTGAAATTGGGAATTAGTTCTCTTTTCTTTCATTTTGTACTTATCCTGTTTGTTTTCCTGCTACTTCGTGGTACTCCTTGTCTGCTGCGCCCTTCAATATTCCATGGCCTGTAGTTTGGAGAGTTTTTTTTCTCCCTTTTTTCTACTAGTTAGATGTTTGGAGGCAACCTCAAACTTGTTAACCAGGAGGCTAGATTTGCTGCTAGGAGTGGCAGGCCCTACCCTTACTCCCAGAACACCATGAAGTAATTGTCTACATCTGGGATAAAGAAACACTGTCTTACACCTCCAAAAAGGCATTTTCAAGCTAAGTGGAACCTGTGGTAAGAAGAGACATTTTTTGCCTCTATCTAACCATAAGGTAAAAGACTGTAGAATCTATCACACATTTTCCTCAAAAACCATAGACATGGAGACTTTTGGTATGACTCTGGAGAGGATTTAATGATATGCCACCTTCAGATGAGGACTATGATAGATCCTCAAGAAAATCTAAAAACACCCTTAAAAGGACTCATTCTCTGGAAGGGCACTCTGTCAAAGTCACTTCTAATGAGATACCTTCTGTGCCCAATGAACCTCCTAAAAACTCATTAGAAAATCCAGAGAGAAAGGTCTGTCTCTTATGGAATTCATCTTGATTAAAAGAGCTACTTCAAAAACTACTTTTGAGTCACGAACATCCTGGAACAAGATGTCGGTGGGACTGGAGAAACTGAAATCATCAGCAATGGCATTGTTGATAAGAAGAAATAAAA
Organism: Lissotriton vulgaris; assembly: GCF_964263255.1. Lineage (NCBI taxonomy): Eukaryota > Metazoa > Chordata > Amphibia > Caudata > Salamandridae > Lissotriton > Lissotriton vulgaris. The sequence continues at coordinate 236,479,903 of NC_141696.1, forward strand.
AATTATGACACAAAAAAAAAGAATGATGATGGTATCATTGATGTCCAAGACTCTGTCACCAAAGTTCTTCTGAAAGAGAAGTCTGTAAATCTGCCACCACCGATAACTGGCTCTTTAATGACTTCTTTGACAACCAAGACTCATCAACCACCACGTTGATGGCTATCTTGTCAACGACACTGTAATGACCACCTCATTGGCAACCTCGTTGACTGTAGTTTTGTTGATGACAACTGTAAGACTCAAAAAGCCCTAAAAGTGACTCTAATTTCAGAAAAATGCATCCCAACATCTTTAATTCCTAAACATGTCACCAAGCAAAGTTTCCCATACCCTCACCAATGACTGTGTGTCTGAGAGGACTCTGAGTATGAGGGACCTTGTGGTCCAGCGTACAGTCCAATGCAGCTGAAGATCAAATATCAGGATCCTGATAAAGAAGAATATACAGAATCTGAAGGTGAATTCCCATAGTAAGAAGGACAAATACAGAATGAAGCTACTGCCAGGGGTTCGACTAATCATTTGCTGAAAATCAGGAAGATTAGCCATATGGCAAAGTCTATAATGAAGACACTCAAGTTTCAGATTAGTCTGTGATGCAACTGCCAATTAACTTGGTAAAAGATCTCAGACTAATGTTGGCAGACCATTACACCCATTTTCCAGAATTCCCAGGGGATCAACGGAGACATGGTTTTAGACCATCTTCTCCACCCTAATCAGGACCTTGAACTTGTCTTACCACTCCATGTACGCCTGTGTGCTTACTGCTCAGACACAGCTCATCATTGACTTAGCTACTACATTCTCCTATGACTCCAGCTCGTGATGATGTTGATAACACCTTTACATACGACAGTCGAGAGCAGGGGAAAATTCATAATAGAATGCTGCAGTATACTGGCCTTGAATGACTGTGTGGTGTCAAAACTGGAGATTCAACTCCCTCCCAACAGACGCTCCTCCTGATGAAATGGGAAGCTTCTATAACTTAACAGATAGTGCATCAAACAGATTTGACCTTCCAGTTCCTTCAAAGGAAGCAGACTGTTTTCTATGTGACTTTAAAGAGCTAGCACGGAATTCAGTCAGAGAAATTTCAATTATCGATCACATCTGGTCTGATGGACTTAAGTTGATTAAAAATGTAGCAACTGTAGCTGCTGTTGTTTCCAGACTAGACAAGAAGTGCAGAGGGCTTGAGGATATGCCGGCTTGCCTAATTGATCATCCTCGGACAGACTCTGTGGTCAAGAAAGCTGTGCAAAGATGATCGGGAAATCCATCACCATCATGCTCTGCAACACCTGATAAAGAGGGTAGGAGGCATGATAACATTGGCAAGAGATTCTCTGCAGCAGATTGGCAAGAGATTCTCTGCAGCAGCGACGATTTCCATTAGGACTTCCAACACACTGGCAATAATGACATGCTACAATAGGTAGATGTGGTCAGATATTGAACCATAATTGGACCTCCTACTGGATAAATACATTGTTCCAGAAGGAGAAAGAACATCTTGGTCCATAGTAGATACTGCAATGGATATCACCAACACTGGCTTTGTGTAATTGACTGGTGCTTATGTGTGGCGGATGCAAGGATGGTTGAAGGCCACATCTTTAGGACGAAAGATGCAAAGCCATTTCGTGGACATGGCCTGTGAGTCTTTATTTAGGTTTGATGAGGCTCTGCAGTCTATTAAACCCGATAAGGACACAGTGAGATCGCAAGGCGTCTTACAGCAATGATGACTCCTGGCCTTTTGGGGAGCTAGGGAAAGGCATCAGGTGAATCTCAATCCTACAGATACCAGACATCTTATTTGTTATTGAAGAGGTGGCAGCTAATTGCAAGGACAAAAGTCATTGAGAGGACAGTGACTGCTTTCTGGTGACTGTCACAGAATCTCCAGACAAACCAGTATGGGGGAAGATCTTTTATTACCTCAAACAATGGGAAAAGTAATATTGAATCCCTAGGTTCTGGATCCTATACAATTTGACTGTACTCTACAGTTTGTCCAGAAACCTCCACCTAGTTTCCCTTGCAATAAGCCCCATTAACATCTTATCTATGCAAGCCAAAATCTCCTCAACGTTAAAGAATGGTGCAATAGAATTGGCCCCAAGGTTCCAGCAAAATGTAGGTTTCTAGTCAAGCTTTTTTCTCATCACAAAGAAAACAGGTGAATGAAGACCAATCCGAGATGGAAGTCCATTACACAAATTTCTCTAGAAACAAACATTTTGCAGGTTTGTGTTTTTTACAGAAATTCCTTTACTTCTTCAAAAAGGGGATTATATCCACAGTAAACCTTGAGGGTGTAGGTTGTCTTTCAAGTTTTCATTCATCTCAAGCTTTGAATATTTCTGAGATTCGAAGTGGCCGATCACCATTATCAATTCCTAATACTCCCATCTGGATTCAAATCAACTCTAAGAATATTCACAAAGCGCAATGCTCCCATTGCAGCATATCTCAGAAAGCAGGGATACCAAGTCTTTCCTTATCTCAATGATTGGCTTCACAAAGGAAATGTATTTAAAGCTACAGAAACCTATACAAAAACCTGTCTGAATCTCTTCAAAAAGCAAGGCCTTAACATTAAATAAATGCATATAATACATCCAGTTCCTGGGAACATTTCTAGAAACTGAGACATGCAAAGCCTTTCCATCCAAAGAACAAATAGCTCCAAGTTACCTCATCAGTTGCAGTAGGAAAAGATCAAAGCCAGCTGAGGAGGAGATCTCCAGGATTTAGCAGTCAGTGGCACAAGGTCGCAGAACAAAACACACCTTCACAGCAATGTCCTGGAGTTAATGACTGTTGTATTAGACATATTCAAATATTTATAATTAAGAAACCCTACTTGCAATTTCACGGCCATAGTCATCTTTAGTACAAATTCTCCTTTTATCCCTAAAGTGCTGCCAGACTTTCAGTTAAATGAACTAGTAGTTCTTGACTTTTTTTTAACCCCTTCCATGCTCATGACGGAACGGTTCCATCATGAGCGTCGGTTGAGCTGTGCTCATGACGGAACCGTTCCGTCTTGAGCCGATAGGCTCATTAGAACCTTCAGCACAGTGCGAAAATTCGCGCCGCGCTGAAGGGGTTAAAGAATACTGCTAATGCAGCAGAAAGAGAACTTCATACCCTTGAAAGGAAATGTGACTGCTCATTCTGCAAAAGGTGTGTCCTCAGCAACTGCTCTGTTTACGGTAGTAGCCCTTTCAGGCATTTACAGGACAGCAACTAGTAAGTACAGGCAGTCCTTTACTCAACACTACTGGTTGGACTCAACAGTGCAGTGGTATGCTGCCGTTGGGACAGTCTGTTTTACGTTATCTCTTTCATAGAGGTGAGTCATTTTTATTTAATTACCCTCCTTCCAATTTAAAGAGCTTACTGTATATTTAATGCTTGCTACTCTGATTCAAGCATGGGAAACTGTCAAAGAGCCAATACCCAAGAAGAACATTTTTAATTACTTGTAACTGTAATCTAGACTAGGGAGCAAGCTTCCTGACTGACTTTGTGTAGGACTCTCTGGATCATGGCGAAGGAGGAGAATGCGTATGCATAACAACCTTTACAGGGTTGTAGGAAGGTGTTCACCTTCAGAGCACCTGGGTCTGGCATCCACCTAAAGTATTTTTCCAGTTGGGAGGTGAATCAGCTTGCAAACAGGTCTAATTTCAATGAACCCCATCGCCTGGTTAAGTTTTCTGAAGATAGAAAGATAGAAATGTTCAGGTCCCAATCACTGTAGTCTTTCAGAAATCTGGTGTTCCAGTCGGCTGAGACATTGACTTCCCCAGGTAAGTATTCTGCTCTGAGTGAGATCTTGTGCTCTAAGGAGAACATCCAGAGTCTCTTGGCTAGAACTGATGGATCCGTAGATTTTGTGCCACCTAGATGGTTTATATACGCTACTGCTGAAACATTGTTCATCTTCAGCAGAACTTATCTGCCTTGTAAACAATGTTTGAAACTCATCAAGGAGTGAAGTCCTGCGGTTAATTCTAGGAAGTTTGTGTAGTGGGCTATCTCCATGTGGGACCAAATTCCTCCTGTATGCTCGGATCCTAGACGAGCACCCCATCCAAGGAGACTCGTATTGGTTTCGAGAATGTAATCCGGCAAGAAACCAAAGATTGCACGCCCGTTCCATGCATCTAGGTTTTCCAGCCACCAAGTCAATTCTGCTCTTGCTTCTTGATCCAAAGAGATTTTGTCCCCATACCACAGGCCTGCTCGCAGAGCTCTTGCTTTTATTCTAGGAAGAGCACGGTAGTGGAGGGGACCAAGAATATGTCTTGGATGGAGGAGGATAGAATGCCTAAAGTTCTGGCAGGTTCCCTCAGGGTCAGTAAGTGTTGTTTCAGGACAAAGCATATCTCTTTGCAAATTTTGGCCACCTTATTCAATGGTAGGAGAAGAATAGATGTTACTGTATCTTTTGAGAAACCCAGGAACTATATGCTTTTTGACGGTGTTCGGATAGACTTTTCCTTGTTTATGATGAACCTAGGTCTCCGAAGAGGGATTTTGTTCTCTGTAGATCTTCGAGAATTTGCACTTGACACTGTGACATTATGAAAATGTCATCCAGATATACATAATAAGACGTATTCCTCTCTCTGAGGAAAGAGATGACTGCTCTCATTACTTTTGTAAAGCACCAGGGGGCTGATGCTAGGCAAAAGGGGAGTGCCTAAAATTCAAAAAGATGATTTTGCCATAAAAATTGGAGGTAGCATTGATATTCCTGAGCCATTGGAAAGGTGAAATACGCGTCTTTGAGGTAGAGTTTTACTAGCGAGCCTCCCTCCAGTAAGATGTCTCTTAGGAGGTGGATGCCCTCCATTTTGTAGTGCCTGTAGACGAGGAACCTGTTTAGGTTTCTGAGATTTATAACATGTCTCCAGCCTTTGTCTTTCTTTTATATCAGAAATAGCGTGCTTATAAAAACCTTCTGGTTCATTGGTACTTATATTATTGCACCTTTTTTTAACATTGAACAGATCTCCTCTTCTACTACCTTCTGTTGGTCTTGAGCTAGACTTATTTCCCTGGGGATAGTGGATTGGTGAGGTGGTTTTACAAAGGCTATCCTGAACCCTTGGACCGTTTCTAAGACCCAGAGGTCTTTGGTGATTTTGCGCCAGATTTTGAGAAAGAATTTGAGGCGACAGCACTCCCCCCCCCCTCCCACTCCCAGCCCTACCTTTACCTGGGAAGAATTGAAAAGGAGAGTATTGGTACTCACTGTTGAAGGAGCTTGAGATCTGTGTGAATCCTCTTGGGCCTCTTGAGTGGGGACCTCGACCACGTTGTGGGGGAAAAGGTTAGTGGTCTTCCTTGCTGGAAGCCTCTGCCAAAGCCCCTTGCTCTGAAATTGGGGCGGAGAGAAAGGCCCCTTCTCCCGGCCCGACCAAAAACATTGGGGTTGAAGACCCTTTGCGTGTTTGACTGGGCTTTATCCAGAGCAGTAAATTTAGAGACCTATTTACTAAGAGACTTGATCATGCAATCTCCAAGTAGGAGGCCTTTGGGATTTTCAGAAGTTTCTAGGGTGGCTAGGTCGCTCAACTTGGGATTTATTTTTTATAGTATGACTATACACCGTTATGCATATATGCTTGTGTTAGTGTTACCTAGCAAGATCAGCGCTATTTGTCTCCAACCCCTAAGGAGAGGATGTCTACCTGATATTGGTTCAGGTGGCAATCTTCAGCCATGTCAATGATCCTAGCTAGAGGGCCTAGTACGTCGAGTAGACTGTCTTGGTACATTTTTAGGGACCTTTCCGTGCCCTTTCTAGGGTCTCTACCCATTTAAAAAAAAATGGAATGTTATGAGTTCGGAGTCGATGTTTGGGGTTATGGAAAATCAATTTTGAATGACCGGTCTGGACCATTTAGATCGGAGGAGCTCAGAGGAGATTTTGTGTCTCCCTCTCTAGTGGGTTTCTTACCCACTTTGTAATGAATTTGGCCACATGGTCTTGGGGCCACCACTCCGCACTTCTTAGATGTTTAATGTTATTAGATGAGAACATTTCTTGTGCTAGATGATCTAGCATTTTGTATAGATGTGGAGGAGGCCTCCTCATTAAGGAGTGCAGCCGCATCTAGGTCTCTCTGGTCCAGATCAAATATATATTAATCTAGATCAAAGCTGTTCGTCCATACGACGCGCACAAATGGTTCTCCACTGAGCTCAAAGCACTAAAACTTGATCTCAGGCGTGCGGAACGCCTCTGGAGACGTCAGTATTCCCCTCCTCTGCGCGTTCAGTACAGACAACTCCTTACCAACTACAAAAAAGCAGTCCTTAATGCCAAAACTTCTTATTTCACGGAGAGAGTATCGCTCTCCGTGAATAAACCCCGCGAAATCTTCTCTTTGGGCCGCAATCTTGCCACTTCTGATCGCTCCTCCCCCGGCTTGGTTCCCTCCCAACCCCTCTGTCTTTCACTCAATAACTTTTTTATCGACAAGATTGCGAAAATTAAAACTAACATTCCTACTGTGCCTCAGCCTATCCTCACCAGCCCTGCCACTCCCCCTTCCTCTTCCCTCGACACTCTCCCCCCTATCTCCCCTGACTTGTTTCACAACTACCTGTCTAAAGTTAAATCTGGTTCTCCTTTGGACGGCGCTCCTGCGCGTATCCTCAAAACCCTTTTCACCAATTGTCCTGGTCCTCCCCTCACTCTTCTCAACTCCTCATTGGCCTCCGGTGCTGTCCCCTCTTCCTGTAAATCTGCTGTTGTTCTCCCTATTCTAAAAATACCTGGTCTAGATCCTTCCCTCCCTGCTAATTTCCGTCCCATTTCCCTTCTCCCCTACCTGGGTAAGATCCTAGAGACCCACGTCACCTCCTGCTTCTCCTCATACATCGAGGACAATGGCCTTTTAGCTTCCCACCAGGCGGGCTTCCGCCCTGGCCATTCTACAGAAGCGGTGGTTCTCGCGGTCTTGGATGAACTCAAGGGCAAGGCAGATGTTAACCTTCCCCAAGCCTTGGTGCTTCTCGACTTGTCCGCTGCGTTTGACACGGTCAACCATTCCATTCTTCTCGACCGTGTCTGCGCAGCGGGCATTCGGGGCGCGGCCTTCTCCTGGCTAGCATCCTTTCTTCAGGATAGGCATCAGGCCGTTCATCTCTCTGGTTTCTCTGCCCCCTCCTGTCCGGTCACCTGTGGTGTTCCTCAGGGCTCCTCTCTTTCCCCTCTCCTCTTTAATCTGTACATCTGTCCCCTTGTTTCTTCTCTTCTCAAGCTGGGGGTCTCTGTATATAATTACGCAGATGACCTCCAGCTTGTCTTTGATCTGTCTTCTTCTCCCGATTCTATTCCCAAGTTCAGTTCCACCCTTATTTTTATCTCTGAGTGGATGAGCGCCAACCATCTTAAGCTCAACCCCGATAAGACGGAACTTGTCCTCACGGGTGGCCCTTCTAACCCTTGGTCCCCTGCACATTGGCCCCCTTCTTTTGGCCCCCCCCACGCCCTCTTCCTCTGTTCGTACCCTTGGCATTAAAGTCAGCTCTGACTTAACCATGCACAGCCAGATCAGCTCTGTTGTGTCTTCATGTTTCCTTTCCCTCCGTCTTATTCGGAAAATTTCTCGCTTTTTCACCATCGACGTGCTTAAAACCATAGTCTTGGCTTTAGTCATCTCTCGCCTCGACTACGGCAATGGCCTGTACGTGGGCATCCCCTCCCACGAATCCCGACGTTTACAGGCCATTCAAAACCAAGCTGCCGTCTCATTCTCTCCCTCCCCAAATCCTCTCACATCACCCCGGCTTTGAAATCCCTTCACTGGCTCCCCATCCGCTTCAGAACCCTTTTCAAACTAGCTGTCTTTGCCTTTCGTGCCCACTCTCGCTCTGCCCCTGCTTACATCACTTCCCTCATTTCTTCCTATGTTCCCAGTCGCACCCTCCGGTCTTCCTCTCTCTCCCTTCTTCACATTCCCCGCTTCCGCAAATCCAGATCCGGGGGCACTCGTCTTTCCGTCTTGGCTCCCCAGTTCTGGAATAGTCTCCCACTTCATCTTCGCTCCATTCCTATTCTTAGCCATTTCCGTAAAGCCTTAAAAACTTTTCTTTTTTCTTTGGCTTTCCCTTCTTAGGTTCCCTTGTGTCCCCCTCTGTGAGTTCTGACCCAGGTCCCCCAGCGCCAGGAAGCCGCTTGGCAGCAGTGCGCTTTATTAAATATTGTTTTCATTTCATTTCATTTCATTTCATTTCATTTCATAACTTCTTATTCAGGGAGTTAGCTTCTTCCAGTGCATTTTCTTGATTCTTCTATGTGCACTCGTAGGGTTTGTGTTGCGTAGGACACACATCATCCTTGAAGTGCTTAGACCTCCACTGTTTCTTGAGGTTCTTATAGCTTCTTGGAAATTTGAGGTGCTTAGACCTCCTGGACGTTTTGAGGTACTAGGAGCAATTGGAATGTCATTGGAAGAAGTGCCCTTTAAGTGTTTGTTCTGTTTTAATCTTTTTCCTGTTTGTATGGAAGTTTCAGACTCTCCACCAGACACTGAGTCAGGTTCTTCCTCAGATAGTATGCCTCTTTTGTTGCTCATAACCTGTTGTATGGTCTTACGCACGCAGGTGTGCATTTCTTTTTGTATTGTTTTTTATGAGGTTCTCATTTAGATTTTGAGGGATTTCTGAGTTTTTATTGTCTAAATCTGACATGATGAGCCTTTTAAAAAAACTAATTTTAGGTATATAAATTTGAATAAAAAGGGAGGTGTTTGCCTTAAATAACTATTCTAGTCAATGATATTTTATTTTTGTTAACTGGGATAAAGCTCCTTATTAGCCTTATTTCTCTAAAACTCAGTAGTAATGTCCCTTTTTAGACTTACCTATCAGGGCTTCAATGTATAGGATAGTCTCTTTTTGGGGGGCTTTTCTGAGTAGGAATAGGTCTTTCAAAACAAATTATAGTCGGCGGAGTATTGATCAGCTGTTCACATCAAGAAGCAACTGTCAAAGTTGCACGAGCGAACAGTCGCGTGTATTGCGGCTTGCGGCGTCGTTGCCCAAGTATTTTCCTATACTCTCCAGACGCGCCCTAGTGACGATGCGCGTCGGGAGAAGCAGGGCCCTTAATTTGGAGCCGACTGTGCTCCTGGTAGAAAGGCAAGAGATGCCTTGAATTAATTGAGCATTGCGGTGAAGTGAGCCAAGAAGCTGGCTGCCCGCCATAGGTGGAAGGAAGTGATTGGCTGGCAACAGCGTGGTGCACAAGTTACTTACCTTCAGTAACGATATATCTGTGAGAAACAGTAGTTAGTATTGGGTTCCTTACCTTAGAATATCCCCAGGCGTCAGACTGGATCCGGAAATTTTTGCGTAGCAGTACCCTTGCGTGTCGGTAGGCGCCGTCTGCGGCTTCGCGTCCGTCGTCGGTGTCGCTGGCGCCGGGATGATTTCGCCGGAGTACTTAGACGCCGCCCTCGCTCGCTGACGTCAGTTCTTATACATAGCTTTTCCACGCCAGAAACGCAGAGCCATGATAAAAACCAACACTGGTGCCATGAAACTAGGGCCCTGAAAGGGGATGACCGTAACTCTAGATATCGGTTTGCAGAACGGGGAGGATAGGTGGGGCGATAAGGAATCTAATACTAACTACTGTTTCTTACAGATATATTGTTACCGAAGGTAAGTAACTTGTGCATCTGAAAGAAACCGGTTAGTATTAGATTCCTTACCTTAGAATAGATACCCCAGCAATACCAACCCCGGTAGTGGGTCTGCGAACCAATGATCACACCAGAAAGTCCTGGAGAACGGAACGGCCGAAAAAGCCATCTCTCCGGACTTGGCTGTCCAGGCAGTAGTGTCTTGCAAACGTGTGCAGCGAGGCCCACGTATCTGCCTGACAGATGTCCTGCAAGGGGACTCCCGGCCCAGGTCAGTAGTAGTGGCCGTGGCCCGAGTGGAATGGGCCCTCAGCCCAACAGGAGGCTCCTTTTTAGCCAAAGAGTAGCATACCTTGATGCACAACACGACCCACCGAGAGATGGTCCGCTTGTGCACGGCCCGACCTTTCTTAGCGCCCACGTAACCAACAAAGAGTTGGTCATCCAACCGGAACTGACGTGTGCAATCAAATAGAAGGAGAGCGCACATTTTGGGTCCAGACGGTGGAGCCTCTCTTCCTCTTTCGAGGGATGCGGAGGTGGAAAGAAGGTGGGCAAGGTGATGGACTGCCCGATGTGGAAGGCTGTGACTACCTTGGGCAGGAAAGAGGGTCTTGTCCGCAACACAACTTTGTCCGGATGGACAGAAAGGAAAGGAGGCTTAGAAGAAAGAGCTTGGAGCTCACTCACTCTCCTAGCAGAGGTGATGGCAACCAGGAATGCAGTCTTCGGAGTAAAGAGACGAAGAGGACAGTTATGAAGTGGCTCGAAGGGAGCGCACATCAGATATGTCAGAACAAGGTTCAAGTCCCACTGAGGCATCACGAAAGGAACAGGAGGAAACATATGAGTGAATCCCTTTAAAAACCTATTTACAACTGGGGACTTAAACAAAGAGGGCTGATCAGGTAGCCTTAAGAAGGCGGAAATGGCAGAGACGTAGCCTTTGATAGTGCCCAGAGCAGAGCCCTGCTGGGCAAGCGAGAGAAGAAAGAGGAGAACCTCTGAAAGAGGGGCAGAAAGGGGATCCACAGCTTTTGATGTGCACCATGCCACAAATTTGTTCCACCTGCAGGCGTATACCGATTTCGTGGAGGGACGCCTGGCTGCCAGAATCACATTACAAACTTCAGGAGGTAAGTCAAATGGCCTCAACTGTCGCCACTCAATCTCCACGCATGTAAGTGGAGACTGGACAGGTTCGGGTGGAGGACCGTCCCCTGCTGCTGCGACAGAAGGTCCTCCTGAAGAGGCAGACGAATCGGGGGATCGACAGACATGCCGAGTAGCTCGGGATACCAGGATCTTCGTGCCCAGTCCGGAGCCACAAGGATAATTTGGGCCCGGTCGCGTCTGATCTTCTTCAGCACTCTGGGCAGACTTGATATAGGCGGAAAGGCGTACAACAGACCGCAGCTCCACTCTCGACGAAAAGCGTCTCCGAGTGAGTGCTGCCTTGGGAATTCCAACGCGCAGAACTGATGACATTGCGCGTTCTCTTCTGTGGCGAATAGATCTAACCAAGGCTCTCCCACTGCTGAAAGAGGCCTTGCGCCACGTCCGAGTTCAGACGCCATTCGTGATCCATCATGCACCGACGGCTGAGTTCGTTCGCCCTGGCGTTCAGGGAACCTGCCAGGTGTTGAACCACCAGGGTTACACCCTGATGTTCCAGCCACTGCCAGAGACGCAGAGCCTCCTGGCATAGGGTCCACGACCCCACCCCGCCCTATTTGTTGCAGTACCACATGGCGGTGGTGTTGTCCGTGAACACCTGCACTACACTCCCCCGGAGAGAGGGGAGGAATGCCTTCAGTGCAAGCCGGATCGCCCGCAGCTCCAGAAGGTTGGTGTGGAGCCGGCACTCCGCCGGAGACCAGAGGCCTCTGATCTCAGCCTCTCCCATGTGGCCCCCCAGCCCAGGAGGGACGCGTCCATCACAACTACTTGCTCCGGTTGGGGTAGGGAGAGGGATCTGCCGCTGACCCAATCGCGGTCCGTGAGTCACCACTGCAACTGTCTTGCAGTGCCCTCCGAGATCAAGACATGGCCGGACAAGTTGCCCTGATGCTGGGCCCACTAAAACTTCAGGTCCCACTGCAGAGCCCGCATCCGCCACCTGGCGTGATGCACCAGAAGGATGCAGGAGGCCATCAGCCCCAGAAGCCGCAGCGTCAACCTGACCAAGACTCGGGATAACGGCTGAAAGATCGGAATCAGAGCCTGAATATCCCGAACCCGAAACTGCGCCGAGTCTAGAACTGCTCCGATGAAGAGGAGCTTCTGAGAAGGACATAGGTGTGACTTCGGCACATTGATGGAGAACCCCAGCAGGTGCAGGAGGTCGGCCGTAGTTTGGAGGTGGCTGACGACTGTCTGATGCGAGCCCGCCTTCAACAACCAGTCGTCGAGGTAGGGGAAAACTGAAACCCCTTACCTGCGCAGATGAGCAGCGATCACCGCCATCACTTGTGTGAACACCCGAGGGGCGCTGGTAAGGCCAAAGGGGAGCACGGTAAACTGAAAGTGCTCGCGGCCTACCGTGAACCGCAGGTATCGCCGGCAGGACGGGGATGTGAAAATAAGCGTCCTGCAAGTCCAACGCTACCATCCAGTCTCCCGGGTCCGGGGCAGCTAAGACCTGAGCCAAAGTCAGCATCTTGAATTTCTCCTTCCGGATGAAGCCGTTGACGTTCCGCAGGTCCGAGATAGTGCGTAGGCCCCCTTTGCCCTTCTTGGGAACAGAAAGTAGTGGGAGTAACAACCACACCCTACTTCTGGCCCAGGAACGCGCTTGATGGCCCCCTTGGCCAAGAGGGCCGATACTTCCTTTTGCAGAAGTTGCAAGTGATCCCCCGACACGCGTTGGTACTGCGGTGGCATGGATGGAGGGGTGGCCTCGAAGGGGAGGGAGTAGCCCATTCGGACGATTTGCAGCAACCACCTGTCCAATGTGACGGTGCGCCAGTGGAGAAGGTGATGGCGAACCCTGCCCCCCACTGGCGTCACATGGGCCTGAAAGCTCGGACTAGGAGGGTTTCGAGGCGGATGCTGCAGGGGTAGGTGTGGACTGACCTCGCCGTTGTCCCCGACCGCCGCCACGGCGGTTACCACGTCCGCCACCGCGCTGGATGTTAGTCTGCGGCCGTGGCTGGCAGGACGTGTGGGGGTGCCCCTTCCTTGGCCACGAAAGGAGCGAAAGGCAAAAGTTTGCTGGCGCGGGGCCGAGTGGCCCAAGGACTTGGCCGTAGCCCTGGAGTCCTTGAAGCGCTCAAGCGCACTGTCTGCCTTGTCGCCAAAGAGGCGACGGGCATCAAACGGCATGTCCATAAGGGTGTTTTGGACATCAGCGGAAAAGTTGGCGGACCTCAGCCAGGCGTGGCGATGAATCGCCACTGTCGTTGCCATCCCCCTGCCCAGCGAGTCCGTGGTATCCAGCCCACACCGGATAGAATACCGTGCCGCATCTCAACCCTCCACAAGGGCTTGGGCGAGTTTAGTCCAGGCCCCCTCCGGACATTTTGGCAGCACGTCCGCGACCGTGTCCCACAGAGAATGGGTGTAACGGCCCAAGAGGCACGCGGTGTTGACTGACCGCAACCCCAAACTAATTGAGGAGAACATCTTTTTACCATACTGTTCGTACCTCTTGGATTCCCAATCGGGGGGGAGCCGTCTGGAATGTGGTCTGGGTTAGAGGCCTGGATTACCAGGATCTCGGGGGTGGGGTGGGTGGACAGGAAGCAAGGGTCGCCCGGAGTCGGGCGGTGGCGCCTGGCCACGTTCCTATCTACAGGCGGACCTGTAGCGGGCTTGGACCAAGTGCCCAGAAGAACGTCTGACAAGGCCTCATTAAACGGCAGCAGAGGCTCAGCCGAGCTTGCCTGCGGTTTAAGGACCTCAGTGAGGAGGTTAGTCCTCACGGCCGCGACGGGGAGCACAAGGCCCAAGGCCTTGGCAGCCCGCGTCAGCACCACACTATAGGCAGCCCCCTCCTCCGTAGCCACGGTAGGAGAGGAGACAAATCCAGTGTCGGGCGAAGTGTCCAGACCACTGGCCTCCCCTAGCTCACCTGTCCAGTCCAGAGAAGACTGGCAATCACGTGCCAGACGGTCCTCAGACCCCTCCCAATCCTCCCCGCCACCCATCTCCTGATACTCAGGGTCAAAGGATGGGGCCGGGTCGTAGAAGTAGAAATCTCCTAGCGGCATCGAATGCGGGGCCGCTCCGACGCCGGACCCGAATCGAGGGTAGGACCGGGGATGGCGTCGTCCTGGGACGGCGCCGGGGGCGACACCCTTGGGGCCGGCACCGGTGAGGTCGACCAGCGACGAGCCGGATCCGGCGGGGCCCTGCGGCGTCGGGACCGAAGTCGCTGACGGCGCCGGGGCCGAAGCACCCGACCCGCTTGGGGACCCAGTCGGGGCTGCTTGCCCCGAAGGTGCCGCAGAACCCGACGGAGGAGTGAGCGACCTCATGGCCATGAGGAAGGCCTCGATCTCCTCTGGCGTCTCGTTCTGCCCAGGGACCGGCTGGTATGGAGCAGGCCGCAACGCCTGCGGCTCCGACAGAGCCGGTGTCGCCCGAACCCCCGCCCGCGTCGCGCGAGCGTCGGGGGTGAGTCAGAAGAGCGATCACGCCTCTTCGACTTCTTGTGCCTCTTACCTGAGGACTTCGAGCCCGAAGACTGGTGATGACTCCCGGAACTGTGGTGACTCTGGCCCCGCAACCGGTCCCTCGACCTCCTTCTGGACCGGGACCTCGAGCGGCGCGGGGCTGACTGCCGGAGCTCGAGTCGCTTGCGGGACCGCTCCCGTCTAGCTTTGGACCTCAAGGCCCGGCAGTCGGAGCAGGACTTGTCGTCGTGGTCGGGGCCCAGACAGTGAAGGCACCGGCGATGGGGGTCAGTTACAATCGACGCAGGGTTTGAACCTGGGCATCTCTACCGGCGCCGTCGGAGTCGGAAGACTTCGAAAGATAATCAAAAAGGATCGAAAAAGTTAGTCAAAAATTGATTAAGGGTACAACTTTTTCCGGATCGGCGCTTGCTGGCGCGGAAAAAAGAAGAACTGACGTCAGCGCGCGAGGGCGGCGTCTAAGTACTCCAGCGACGTCATCCCAGCACCAACGACGCCGACGACAGACCCGGAGCCACAGACGACGCCTACCGACGCACAAGGGTACTGCTACGCAAAAGTTTCCGGATCCAGTCTGACGCCTCGGGATATTCTAAGGTAAGGAATCTAATACTAACCTGTTTCTTTCAGATAAGATATACCAGCCCGCCGGTTGCGGTCGATCCGTGGGATAAAGTTGAGAAGGTTGGGTGGGAAGGGTGAGCAACCACAGATTGGAAGCTCAGCCCTTGTTAATATGGAATAAGGATGTGCTACAACTGTGGTAAAATATTGGAAATGTTGATAGGTAAAACCGTAGTATGTGGCAAGATTATACACATGAAATGACAATCTATCAAATAAGAGTTATTCTGATTAAGCAAAGAAAGTTAAAAACTGTTTAAAATTAACAGTGAAGTAATACTGTGAATAGAGAGGTACTTATCTGTGTGAAGCCGCATTTAAAAGAGGCAGAATGTACTGAGTGAATGCCTATTGTAGCCTGACTGAATTATGTTCCAGAACAATCTATTTATTTAAAATATTTATAGTGCGCGGCTGTCACCTGGCAGGTATCCTGGCGCTGGTAGCTACTCCTGGGGTTTATTGCCGGGGGGAAGTGAACTGTGGCTAGCTGGTTTAAAGGGGTAGAGGAAAGAGCCATGTTTTGATTCGTTTCCTAAAGGGGAGGAGATGGGGGATCTGGCGAATATCGACAGGCAGACTGTTCCACAGCTTGGCTGCGGCTACTCTGAACGATCTTCCCCCCATCCTGGCCTTCTTACATCTGGGCACTCTCACAAGGCTGGCAGTTGTGGACCTGAGTGTTCTGGTGGGAGTGTACCAGGAGAACAGACGTTGGAGAGGTCTGGGTCCTGCGCCATGTAGTGCCTTAAAGACCAGGCAAAGAGCCTTGAAGGCGATGCGTTTCTTCAGAGGCAGCCAGTGCAGCTCGGCCAGTGCGGCGGTGGCCGAGGATCTCCTGGTCCAGCCATGAGCCAATTTGGCTGCTGCCGACTGGACTCGTTGGAGTCTGTCCAGTAGTGTCGCAGGAGATTCTAGCAGCAGGGCATTACAGTAGTCGAGGCGACTAAGAATGGTACACCTGACTACTAAGGCTCTGGCGGAGGAGGGTAGCAAGGGCAAGACCTTGCGCAGTGAGCGCATAAGGCCAGAGCAGGTAGCGACTGTTCTTGAGACCTGCGTTTCCATGCTCAGTTGGTGGTTTAGCATGACGCCCAGGTTGCGAACACTGGTAACAGGTGGTGTGTTGTTAGAATTTTCCGGGGGCCAGAACTCTGCGGGCAGAGGGCGGGGTATACGGCTCGCAGGGCAGAACAGCACCTCGGTTTTCGAGGCGTTGAACTGAAGGGAGTTCCGGTGCAACCAGCTCGCGGTGTCTCTTAGACACTCATGGAAGGCTTGCAAGGAAATGGAATCTTCGCCTTCCCAAGAGAAGAGGAGCTGGGTGTCGTCCGCGTAGTTTACTGTGGTCATGTTATGTGATTTAATTAACGTGACCAGTGGTTTCAAGTAAACATTAAAAAGAATCGGACTGATAGAGGAACCCTGGGGAACACCGTGAGGGACAGGGGAAAAGACCGATTGGAAAGGGGGGAGGGATACGGCCTGTTTTCTGTCGCTGAGGTAGGAGTGAAACCAGATCAGGGCCGTGCCGTCGATCCCTGCCTCTCTCAACCGCTCGAGCAGAATTCCATGATTAACAGTATCGAATGCGGCAGACAGGTCTAATAAAATCAGGGCCACGGCTTGGCCCCTGTCTGCGCGCATTCGAAGCTCCTCCATGGCAGTAAGCACAGCAGTTTCAGTGCCATGGGCTGGGCGAAAACCAAATTGGAATTCGTCCAGAATGTGGTGTTGCTCGAGGTGGGTTGAGAGGCATTTACTGACCCAACGTTCAAGCACCTTCACCGGAAAAGGCAGGAGTGATATGGGGCGGAAGTTGGACAAACATTCTGGGTTTAGCATTGGTTTCTTTAGTAACGGTGTGATCAGTGCTTGCTTCCAGGGACGGGGGACGAAGCCGCAGCTAAGGGATTGATTACAGATCATCCGGAGTGTGTGAAATAGTTCGTGCCCACATGCTTTCCAGATTTTCGGAGGCAGGGGATCAAGGGGGGATCCCGAGGTGATGCCCTGTGCTACTTTTTCAAACTCTGCTTGAGAGATAAGGGGAAAAGCCAGTAGTCTATTCGTAGGAGGGCAGGCTGACCTGCGAGAGTTAGGAATGGTAGGGCAGACTTCGGGAAGGGCGGGATGAGTGTGTGACGAGGGCGTTGCCAGGTTGTTGATGATGGTCTCAATTTTGTCAGTGAAAAACTGAGCAAGGCTATCACAAAGGGACTGAGATGGGGAAATGGGGTTTTTGACGCAGTCAGGATGTAAGATGTTGTCCAGGATCTGAAATATACTTTTTGGACTGTTGGCCGCATTGGCTATAGTGGAGCAGTAGTACTTTGCTTTACTCTCTGCGATGGCGGCTTTGTAGTCACGGAGTGACTTTTTCCAGAGGATTTTATTGTCATTGCAGTATCCGTGTCTCCACTTTCTCTCAGCCTGTTTACAGGCTGATTTGAGGGTTTTCAGAGAGTCATTGTACCAGGGAGCAGGTGTTCTACCTTTAGGTTTACAAAGTTTAAGAGGGGCGACAGAGTCCGCAATGGAGGTGATTCTCGAGCTAAGTGATCTGTAATTGTCTTCCACCGAGTTGGTGGGGGAGAAACTTTCCTCCACCTCGAAGACTTTGGTGGAAATGCTAAGTTTTTCTAAAGCTTTCCAGTTCCGATAAGAGAATTGTGGTGGCGAGTGATTTTTGGGCTTACTTGTAGTGGCGTTATTGATGAACAGTTTGATGTTCGAATGATCTGTCCAGCTCATGGGTAGGATGTCGCCTACTTGAGTTAGACCCGGGCTCGAGAAGATAAGGTCAAGCCGGTTGCCTGCGGAGTGAGTGGGGTCCTTTATCAGCTGGTGAAGCCCCACACTATCACAGGACAGCAAAAGATTGTCTAGACCTGTGTCTAGGCTGCCGTTTGGCCAGAGATTAAAATCTCCTAGAAGTATAAGTTTATTATGAGAGGTTGCCATGTTGGTGATAGTCGTGAGGAGTGCTTGCTGTTGCGAGAGAGAAAAGGCCCCAGGTGGACGGTAGCAGATAATCACCGTAAAGGTGGCTCCTTGGTGGCAGTTTATCTACACTGTGATGTCATACTTTAAAGTGACTGTGTGGAGTTGGTATTGAAAGGTTAATGCATAATGGTAGCCTCCGGTCTTGTAATGAAATCTACTACTAACATATGTCTCTACTAGATGCATCGTTACCTAAGGTAAGTAACTTGTTCATTAGGGTTGAATGGTCTGCCAAGAGACAGCCTTAAAAGTGCTTAGTCTGTATTTGAACACTGTGTTGTAAATTTGCACTTTTTTCCACATATTTTTCTAAACATTTCTTTGGGAAGTGGCCTCTTCTCCATATCCACTAGAGAGGGTGGAGCTTGCTTGCTACACTTCCTTGTTTGGTCCACTGTAGGGCTGGTTTGAACATTTTGCCCTGCTTTGCTAGTGCGTGAAGGAACATCATTGGCTGATGAGCTTTAAGGCACTGTCAAATTTTCATATTGCATTCTTACTGACAGCCTCAAATAATAATCTTGAATAAAAACAATCTTTTTCAATATTTTCTTTTCAGACTGTCAGTGAAAACTCTGACCTTTATCATATTCCGCTTGTTCAACGTTTTGCCAGCATCAGCTGCAACTTGGCATCCTCGTTGAGTGTTTATTTCCAAGACCTGACGCCTGCCAGTGCTGAAAAACTTCCTGCCAACCTGCTCAGTGAATGGCAATTATTCTTTTCCGAGGGCATCCATAGCTTACTGTTGCCACTGATGGTCAAAATGGCAGGTACGTATGTGACAATTGAGACTGTTTGAAAATGACAGAGTAATTGTGTGACTTTTGCCACCCATGCCTTGCTATCATGGCTAAGCTGAGCTTCACATCTTTATTGAATACACATTTTCAATGGATGCAGAAGACTGCCAAACACCAGCCTTAAAGTCTTACAGACATCTCTTGCATCCATATCCTTTATACAATTTAATCATACATGCTGTATTTGACGGAGGCTGGTTCAGCTGTTTTGGTTTTCCCTGAGCTGGTGTTGGGAATATGTCAGTTTCTTTTTGCCTCTGACTGGTTCCACATGTATATTGTGGCTTCTCCATATCAAGCCACTCCAAATGCAGTGAGCCCATCTCATGTAGGTGAGTGTTTTCTTGAAATGGTTCCAAACTTTTGAGACCTCTATTAAGTTGCCAATTTATAGGTGTGTGGTAGTTTTTGTATTACTGCTGCGTCTCCATGAAAAATGACACTTGACTATTCATTAAAATTGTTGAGAATCCATACAAATGAGAAAAACAGCCAATAGAATATTTACCATAATAATCAACAGGTATATTTTGAAAAGAGAAACATTTGAAAGTGATATATATGTTTTTCATAGAAAACCTGCCCTTCTATGTTTCCTTATGTTTGATTCAGTGCCATGCATGATCTGTAGCACTTTGTGCTCGTGCCCCTTCTGAGTGTAATGCTCCAAACTCACAAGTAACCCTAGTCCAGGGAAGTAAAGGCTGGAGGTGCATTCGGAACATTGGAGCCGGATGACGCACTGTGCATAGGCGCTTGTAGACAGTGAAGAAATACAATTTTCTCAGAAGCCACAGAACTTTCACGAAGTTGGGAGAAGGTCGGCGGGGGGTAGGGTGGAGAAGTCCAGAGAGTCATTGCCTAGGTAATTAAAATAATTTGTTGGTACATCCAGTACCTTGTGAAAACATTTCTTTTGAAAAGATAATCTGAAGTTGATGATGGAAACAGACAGTAAGGAATAAACCGTACTTCGAAACAAATGTAATAGTCAAAATACTTAAAGATTTTATACTTAG
Organism: Lissotriton vulgaris; assembly: GCF_964263255.1. NCBI lineage: Eukaryota > Metazoa > Chordata > Amphibia > Caudata > Salamandridae > Lissotriton > Lissotriton vulgaris. The sequence goes on from NC_141696.1 coordinate 236,499,678, forward strand.
ATTTTTGATGCACTTTTGGATTTGAAGCTCTGGAAAGCAACCTCATCCTCATGAGAAGCTATTGATATTTTCACTATGCACAATTCTTTTTTAAAATGGCATAAGATTAGATAACTGATTCATTGATGCCAGTGTGAACTGTTTAATCCTGATTATTGTTTGTTTAGTTTATAGTGTAATAAACAACCATGAGTGTACATCAGAACTTCATGAAGTTTACACGAAAAGCAGAAGGTAGTTGTCTTAAACAGAGAAAGAAGTGAGGTTATAACATAATGTGTGTTTGTAAAGCGCACATTATGTATACAAAGTGTAGGTAGGCGGTAGGGGGACAGTGGCAGTGTTTCCCGGACCCGCTGGCTTGCTTGGGGCACTCAGCCTGTGTAATCTGTAATTGCGTGTAGCGTATGCACGATAATTTTAAACTTGCAAATTGTGGAATTGTTTTTAAAAATTAATACATCTGTGACACTAGAACTTAATAGTGCACACACTCGCACATACACGCAGTAATTTCACCTGAGAGCTCGCTTCCCCGCTTCCCCGTGATTGTGCTCCGGGGAGGCAGAACACCACTTCCGGTTTCGCTGAGCGGTTAGCGCTCTAGCGGACAGGACTGACGGGGCTATTTAGGCTGAGCTTTGTTTCCCCACGCTGCGGTAGGGGAACAGTGGCAGTGTTTCCCGGACCCGCTGGCTTGCTTGGGGCACTCAGCCTGTGTAATCTGTAATTGCGTGTAGCGTATGCACGATAATTTTAAACTTGCAAATTGTGGAATTGTTTTTAAAAATTAATACATCTGTGACACTAGAACTTAATAGTGCACACACTCGCACATACACGCAGTAATTTCACCTGAGAGCTCGCTTCCCCGCTTCCCCGTGATTGTGCTCCGGGGAGGGAGAACACCACTTCCGGTTTCGCTGAGCGGTTAGCGCTCTAGCGGACAGGACTGACGGGGCTATTTAGCCCTCGCCCCCTCCAGAGCGCGCAGCGATCGCGCGCAGGAGAGCCGAAGACTAGCCAAAGAGTGGCCCGTCTGCGCCCGTCCGCGACTGGACGGGGCCAGGGGCCACCCACTCTGCCCTTGTTACTATGGACTGCCCCACGTCTACCCCTCGTATCAGGTATGCACCACATGTTCTTAGGGCGCTGCAACCTCAGGGGAAATACAGCTGTACTAATGGAACATTAAGATGTCCCGAGGGTCCCTTTTCCTGCATCAAATGCGGCTTTCAAGCCACACATTCTCATATCACTACCGGACGGCCCATATATAGCATAGATTCTCAGGGAGGCTGGAAAAGCTTTCTGTTAAATGTCAGATCACTCCCTAAACATTATATACAACTATGGGACGCTATTTATAGCACTCAGCCTGAGATTTGATTCTTAACTGAAACATGGCTGAAACCCCATACTATCCCCACTATCACCTTGGGGATACCCATGGGATACAAAATTCTTCGTCTAGACCGCCCTGTAAAGGTAGGAGGCGGAATTGCTATCATATATAGAGACACTCTGAATATCAGAGTCTTAGAACAAGTGATGCTACCTACCATGGAAGTACTAATCTTTCATTTAAAAATCAGTCCCAAGGCACATTGGAAAGGAGCACTAGTTTATCGCCCGCCTGGACCCAATGCTGGGTTCTCCCTTGCCCTCACTGAACTGCTAGCCCTCCATATGAAAGCTAACGGGAATTTTATTTTACTTGGTGATTTTAATTTTCACATTGACACTGATGATCATCCGGATACTAATGTATTTCTGGCGGACCTTGCTCTCCTAGGTCTACATCCGAGAAATAGTGGACCTACACACTCGGGTGGTCACACTCTAGACCTGATCCTTACTACTCATCCCAATGTTCACTGCCATCCCCCTAAGTACATTTATTGGTCTGACCATAAAATGATAGATTTTTCTATACTACACTTATCCATTCCTATAAATCGTCCGGCCACACAGTCCACCAGTCCACCAAACGTAGACCATGGCATAAAATTACCTCTGCTAAGCTTACACAAACATGGAAACAGCCTATACTCTCCAATTCTGATAACATCGATACTGCTCTCTCCAAGTTTAACTCCACATTGATGACAGCTATTGACACTCTTGCCCCTCAGAAAAATGTGAAAAAACCTACCTTGGCTAAAAGGGAAGTATGGTATACTGAGGCCCCTAAAACAGAAAAGCAGGGATGCCGAAAACTGGAGAAACTTTGGAGACGGACAGGCAATGGGGAAGATAAGAACCGATACTTGGAAGCTATGACCTCCTACTACAAAAATATAAAAAAAGCTAGGAAAATAAGCCTTACCACTCAAATTGCAGAGGCGGGCAACTCTACAAGAGAGCTATTTAAAATCATTCAGACCTTCACCAACCCTGAAGTGTGTGAGAGTCCAGACACCTTCACCCAAGTCCTATGTGATGAAATATCTCAGTTCTTTGAGGACAAAATAGAAGGGATATACAAAAAAATCATTGCAGTTGCAGATCCTTTGGAATCTGAGGCCCCTGAAATTTCCCCTATGCTGACCTCTGGAAAAACTCTTCAGGTAATTCCAGAAATAACCATTAAGGACTTGACTACACTCATTAACCAAATAAAGACTGGCTCTCCTGTTGACCTGATACCCGCCGAACTAATCTCCCCTTTAAACGAGACATTAGAACCTCCTATTCAGGAATTGCTCAATCTTTCCTATGTCGAGGGTCAACTTCCACTAGCCTGGAAGGAAGCAGTAGTGAACCCCATACGTAAAAATTCCACCTTGCCCTGGTCAGAACTCTCCAACCTCCGCCCGATTTCTCTCCTGCCTTTCATCAGCAAACTGGCAGAGAAACACGTGAATACCACCCTCTCCAGCTTTATCGAGGCGACAGGGGGCCTGGACCAATCACAATCTGGGTTCAGGCCCAACCACAGCACTGAATCGGCCCTTCTTTCTGTGACAGATCAGATCAAAATGTCACAGGATAGAGGTGGCTCCATGATTCTAGTGCTGTTGGACCTGTCTGCGGCCTTTGATACCGTGTCCCATAACATCCTTCTCAGCCGTTTGCAGGGAGTAGGAATTAGAGGCTTAGCACTATCATGGTTGAAGAGTTTCCTTTCCGGGAGATCGCAATCTATCAGCCTGGGCCCCTTCCGTTCCATCTCAAGGGGGCTCACGAAGGGGGTGCCACAGGACTTATGTCTTAGCCCTACATTGTTTAATGTATATGTGGCCCCCGTTGCTGAGATTGTACGGAAATATGGGTTCATACCGGTTTCCTACGCCGACGACACCCAGCTCCTCTACCCTTTCAGCTCCCTTGGCCCTAAAGTCAAGGAGAACTTTGCTGAGGGTATGAGGGCGGTGTCACATTGGATGGCAACAAACTGCCTCCAATGCAATGTGACAAAAACAGAGGTCATGCTCTTTGGCAAGGCAAGCATTCTTTGGTCCCCGGACTGGTGGCCGATAGATCTTGGCCCAGTACCTACATCCAAACCTCACGTAAAGAACCTTGGGGGAAGCTGGACCAAAAGCTGACCCTGAAGGAACACACCAACTACATTGCAGGGTTGTGTTTCCACACCATTGGCCTACTTAGACGTGTCTTCCCTTATCTTCCTGCCACCTATAGAAAGACACTTGTACAGGCCTTGGTGACCAGTCGCCTGGACTACTGTAACGGCCTGCTGACATTAGCAAATGCTGATGCAGTGGGTCCTTTGCAGGTGGTCCAGAACACGGCCGCAAGACTGGTCATGGGTGCACCAGCCAGGACTCCCTCCAAGCCCTTGCTGAAAGAACTGCATTGGCTTCCTATACGGCAGCGCATCAATTTCAAAATCTGCTGCACAGTTCACAAATGCCTTTATGGAGTAAGTCCTAAATATCTATCTCAATCCTTGGAGTTGTATCAGCCCAGTAGGTCTCTCCGTTCTAGCAACCTAGCCCTTCTAAAACCCCCGGCCACAAAGAAGTCTAGACAAGGAGACCGGGCTTTCTCCTCAGTTGGACCTGCCCTGTGGAACAAACTTCCCTTCGATGTAAGAACAACCACTAATCACTCATCCTTCAGAAAGACACTAAAAACCCTTCTCTACCAAGAAGCATTTCTGTCCATTTAAACTTCCTGGAATGCACTTCCTGATAACTCTATAGCTGGCACAGCACGGAGATACCCTTACGGGATTGATTCCTGCGCTATAGAAGAAATTAAAATAAATAAAATAAAAATAAAAGTACGAATTGCTTCCCAACTCGTACTCAAAGGCTGAGTGGACCCGCCGGGTTTTGAACCTATGACCATGGGGTCAACATAGGCACTTAAAGTGGATACATTAGTCCACTACGCTACCGGATCCGAGGTTATGGAAAGCCCAAGCATTATCTATTCCACAGTTATTATTTATAATATGCAATTTTTGTCCGGACAGCACAAGACTAATCTCAATAATCAACAATAACCACCAGATTAATCACCGAAATAGTGTGCTACTTTCCATAAATTGCTTTAACGCCTCGTCAGGGGTAGTAAAAGCTTTATAAATCCGATTGCAATTGCTTCGATTCCAGGAGTAGCAGTATTCAACACAAATTCCACAAAGTCTGAGGCAGAGAGGTATTCTGGAGGATATTTTTTGTTAATAGAAAGTGTTTGATGATTCCATATGGAGAGGTCACTCATTTTTAGCTATCCACTGGAACCAGCAGAGTGACGAATTAGAGTGGTGCTATCCACTGTCTCTCGTTTCTCTGTTATCCCATTAGCCATTCCCTGGGTCTACTGCTTATTAGTATACTCCTATATTGCATGGTTGACCTTGGATATGGAGAAGTGTGAAATAGTTCATTACTCTTGTTAGGTGTGATTTCAAGGTAGTGCGGTTTGACTGGAGGCTTCTATCAGTCCCTTTGTGTCATCATTCATTAGAAATGGACTCTGGCACTTCTCTGTTACAAACTTCTTGAACTACTAAGCAGCAGTGTAAGACATTGTGTTGTTGGTTGACTGGGGTGTGAGCCCTGGTCAAGCAGCAACCACAATCCTTGTCAGGGTAAGGCACAAGCAAACCCCAAATGAACCCCATGAAGGTTGGCACCGGGCAGTCAGGCTTAACTTAGAGGCAATGTGTAAAATATTTGTGCAGCACTTCAAACAGTAACATAGTTAAAACACACCACAAAAGAAGCCCACAACAGGTTTAGGGAAATAGAGTGATATTTAATAATTAAAACACGACCAAAACGACAAAAATTCAATTAGTAGAACCAGAGATACTGAATTTTAAAGTGTTTAAATAAAATAGCTCCAAAAGGCATAAAAGGCCAACTGTGGATATCTGGTCACGTCGGACCGAGCCAAAGTCACAAGTTCAGGCCGACTGCAACGGAACGCTGGCCTGCTATGGGAACCCAGTTAGGCCTGCTGAACTGACTACCTTATTCCCATGGTTTTCGAACGTTACATGGATCTGCGTTGATGATGCGTTGCACAGCTGAAGGGATGTGTACGTTCTGAGATGTGACAAGGCTGCAGTGTGAGGTCGTGTTACATCCACATCAAGGATCCTTTCAACGAGGTGTTGCAAGACGAAGTCCGTAGTTGGGGATGTGTCTCACAGTTAGGGCGATACGCCGGTTCCAAGAAGCTGTGGTGAACAGTTTGTTGTCATCCTCGAGGCTTCTGTCGACGATAGAACCCTCGCCTCACTCAAAGGGAACCAGAGCCACTGGCAGATGACGCGTGTGATTGTTGGCAACTATGACTTGTTGGCATGTGTATGGGAGGACCTGCTCTGAGGACACCAGTTGACACTTCACAGTAGTCATGATGGCTCCTGTGTCTCTCAGAGTCTTCACCGGTAGTCCCTTCATGGTGATCGACTCCCTGTACTTAAAAGTATTTGCAGACATATGGGCTTTTGGCGCATCTCCGATTCCCCCAGGGCAAGTAGGGTCACCTTAGTCTGTACCCCAAAGCTAACTTGGGCTACCTCGTCTCTGAGAGCTTTAATCAACCCAGGTTCTCCCCACCAGTGGGGGGAGGAGAGGGGGCTGTGCTTTCTTGAAAACATTTGGAGTGCCCCTTGAAGTGCATTAGGGTGGCAAATCTCAGCTTATCAAAGAACCCCCTTCTTTTTAGGCTCAGACTGGGACTGGTTACCAGTACTCCCTTGGACATTTTTTTGGGACATTTTTTGGGGGGACTTTTTGAGTACTCCTTATTTTTAAACTTTCATCCCTTTTTTTCTTATGGTGGGATTTCTGACTACCCTTGTGGGAGTTTTCCCCAGATACCTTATTAAATAATCTGGGACTAGGCCAGAGGTCCGCCTCCTCGGCAAGCTTCTTGGGGATCAGCCAGCTTTCTGTGTACTAGGTACTGGGGCAGCTCTGGAAAACAAGTTCTGAGAATGTGCTTTCTCATAATTGGATTGTACAACCAATTGTAATCATTAACCTTGCTGCCCCTCATCCAGCCATTCTTTGCATTGCTGACATAGTCTACAAAATCCACCTAGAACTGGTTGTGGAGCTTCTGGCAGTCCCTAAGGCTTTGGTGGTACTTTTCAGGGGTCATTCAAAATTTAGCAATCCAGATGGCTTTATGGGGGGAGTTTCTTGTTTGGTCACCAACATCTAAAGTGAGGAGTGTGTCCCACCCCACTGTAGGCATGTGTTTCCACAGAACACCCCTGCCCCACCAGTGCGCCTCGGTTATCTTGTGAACTCTCAGGGCTATCAATATCCTCACCCACCACATAACCTAGCACCAAATCCTTGAGGATGCAGACCTGTTTGTCTCCTCAAGACACAGCAGGTATGCTGCTACTAATGCTTCTTGAATCTGCCTGCCTTGCTTTCCGTTCTAGCTCATAAGGCAAAAGCTCCAAGGGTAGTTTTTCTGCCATGATCAGCAGCTTCTCCTCCATCCTGAGCCTGGCCTTCTGTAGCATGAACTCTCTCTCCTCCCTCCTCTCCGCCAGCGCCTCTAGGGACAGGCTACAGGAAGACACACTGCTCCCGACCCTGGAGCTCCAAATTAGGGGTCAAGTCATCCCCTTCCTCATGCTTTTGGCCCTCAGGACTGGGATCCAAATCCTCTCCTTGGCTGTCCATCTTCTGGTCTTTTTCAGTTGCTGCAGCAAGTGACTGGTGGACTTCCGCCCAGGCCCTCAGTGCCTTTTGCAATTCCACCTTCCTGGTGGTGCTCTTGGTTGGAAGTCCCCTCTCTTTACAGAACTCTGTGAGCTGGGCCACAGTGTAGGGCTCCATGTTTGCCAGCTTTTACTCCATGCTTGAAGAGGTGGATTCAGGCACAACAGAAAAGTTTTTTGAAAAAAATAAATAAAAGCCAATTACGTAGAATTTAACTCTAAATGGTCTTAGATCATTTATGTGGGGTGGTAGTGTAACACAAGATTACTGTATGGCACCGCACAGAAACAAGTCCAATTCTTACCACTGAACACCAGTGAAATTATGTTGTTGGTTGACTCGGGTGTGAGCCCATGTTGAGCAGAAACCACAATCCTTGTCAGTGTAAGACAGAAGCAAATCTCAAATTAATCTGTTCTCAACTCCCAGGTAACTTGGTGCAGAGCAGTGACACTTAACTTAGAGATAATGTGTAAAATATTTGTGCTCCACTTCAGTCACACGGTGACAACACACCACAACAGAAGCCAAGAAAATAATAATAAGAATAGAGTGATGTTTAATAAATAAAACAAAACACACAAGAGCAGATCAAGTCTGAGAAAATGTGTGCCTACAACAGTAGCCGTGCGGTACTGGTGGTGCATGCGTGAGACAAGGGTTGCCAGAACCATTGACTGGAAGTCGAGGGAGGCTGACACAATTCCCATCAGACCACCCATGTGGTGGAGTTTACGTCATGTGGGAAATGTTGATCATGCCATCCCAAGACCGACCATATAGTGCCGGTGCAGGAATGGATGTAAAAAATATCATCGTAGACATGCATCCTAAAGTGATGAAAATGAAAAAAATGCAGTGCTCAAATAATAGTGAAGATAAAATTAAAATTTAACAGTCCGGACTCCTGGAGACATTGCGGCAGAAGTGCGGGTGTCAAAGATTAAGAAGCAGCACGCTGGGTAGCATGACTACCCTCTAGCGCAGTGTGATATGGTCGACATGTTTCAGCTTAAGGGCATCTCGCCCAGCTTTCTTCAGGACCGGTGACAAAAATTCAGCTACTACAACTACATACAAGGTGTATAAATGATGAATAATAAACCTGTACTGACAAAGTTACTTCTATATCGAGAGTATGAATACTTAAGTGTCCACTGCAGGGAGAGAAATGAATCTTCTTCCCAGCTTTGTGTGGGTGACGACCTCACCTCACCCGGCAACCGCTCGGGAGGAAGAGGCCCCGCTCTTCCAGTCAATGGTTCTGGCAACCCTTGTCTCACGCATGCACCACCAGTACCGCACGGCTACTGTTGTAGGCACACATTTTCTCAGACTTGATCTGCTCTTGTGTGTTTTGTATCTTGATATTGGGGAGTGAGCAGACAGGTCATAAAACTTTCCCCTTGACCCCCACACACCCGTTTTGTTTATAATAAATAAAACAACCAATATAAGGAAAATCCAATCGGTAGAACCAGAGATTTTCAATTCAAAAGTTTTTAGAGAGAATAGTGCCATATGGCGTAAGGCGCCAACTGTGGATATCTGGTCGCACCGGACTGGGACAAATTCTTCCTCCCATCCATTTATGGTCAGTCTGTCCAGATCTTGACAGACAATATGACCATGATGTGGTATATCAACAGGCAAGGCAAAGTAGGGTCTCAATTCCTTTATCACAAGACAATGGTCCTGAGCACACTTTCGAAGGATTTGGTTGACAGCCAGTCACCTGGTAGAGTCTCTGAATTTCTCAGGCGGCATTATCTTGCCAATCACAAACACTGTCTTCTACCGGAGGTAGTCCTGAATATCTGTGGGACTCTTCTCAAGTAGACTTGTTCACTTCCTCAGAAAGCACTCAGTGCCAGAAGTTCTGCACCCACCAGAATCCATTGAGGGGCACCTTTAAGGCCACATTTCTGTTGAGGTGGAACTTTAAGCCATACTGTGCGTGTTCCCCATTCTTAGGCTATCCTGTTTTAGGGTTAAACCTATAACAAAGGATAAAATCCCACCAAAATGAAATAAGCCCTCATCAGTGTAAACGTATAAACACCTGCACATCCAAAAAAAACAAAAATGCCATTCAAAGAATAACAAGTGAGAGAGAGTGAGTAATTTCTATGTCTTCCTGGAGGGGACAACACACTGTAACTTTATTATACAAGGTAGAAGAGAGAAATACTCTTCAAAGAATATTTAGCTTGAGGTTTGTTGTTTAGGGGTGTCACTAAAGCATGATTTACATCTTATGTAATTATTTTATACACTGTAGACCATCTTGGAATATTAAAATCACATTTGATCTTTTGGCAGTGTTTAATTCTTTCACTGACTGAAGAGTTGGCTGACTCATGAGAATCTTTGCCAATATGTACTGTTACATTTACCCACTGACATAGAATGGGTAAACCTCCCCATTTCTTCTTCCTTTTGCTTCTTCCGGTGTTATGTGCTTGGTTTAAAGGTGCAGGTTTAGAAGCATGCTTTAGGTCTGACCAAATTATTTTATACACCATATAGAGTCTGGGAGTATTAAAATCATATTTGATCTTTTGACAATGTTTAATTCTTTCACTGATTGGTGAGGTAGCTGGCTCATACAAAACTTGGCCAATGTGACATCACTGTGATATGTGATACTATCACATTTACCTACCGTATCGTATCGTATCGTATCGTAAGGGGTGCTTGTATAGCGCACTGACACCATGGGTTTCCTGGCGCTGGTTGGAAGTAGAGGGGACAGAAAGACTAACCAGATTGAGGGAAAAGCCAAGTTTTTAGAGACTTACGAAAAAGGGTCAAAGAGTTAGAAGTTTTAAGAGAAAGGGGGAAAGAGTTCCAGAGCTTGGGGGCCAGGTATGCAAATCTCCGGCCTCCAGATCTGCAGAGCTTGTAGGAAGGAACAGTAAGGAGATGAAGGTGAGAGGATCTCAAGTTGCGGGACGGGCAGTAGGGTCTGATGAGGGATTTCACGAAGATGGGACAGGAGCCAGCCAAAGACTTGAAGATAAGGCAGCCGATCTTGAAGGCTGCCCTAGAGATGACAGGGAGCCAGTGGAGTTTGACGAGGAGGGGCCTAGCGGATTGCCACTTCGGAATCCCTAAGGCCAGTCTCGCCGCCTGATTTTGGACCGCCTGCAGTCTAGCCATCGATGTTTTAGGCAGGCCATGGTAGATCGAGTTGGAAAAATATAGGCGGGAGAGGACGAGGGCCATGATAACCTGCAGGAGGGCATCAGGTGTAAGGAGGTATGCCACTTTCCTGATCCTGCGCAGTTGGTAAATACAGGACGAGACCACGGTCCCCACCTGCGGCCCTAGGGATAGGGCGGAGTCAATAGTGACCCCCAGGCTCTTCACCGAAGCCACGGGAGTGGGAGAGGGGCCCAGTTCCACCGGCCAGAATTGAGGCCCCCAGAAGGTGGCGCTCCTTCCGGGAAGGAGGAGCTCCGTCTTACCGGGGTTCAGCTTTAACTGGTTGTGGCCCATCCACTGGAGAATGTGGGACATGACTGCCTGAAAATTAGGGATAGCAGAGGGGGAATTGAGAGAAAAGATGAGCTGCAGGTCGTCCGCGTAGTAGAACACGGTAACGTCCCACTGCCTCAAAGAAAATAGAAGGGGGCGAAGATAAAGATTGAAGAGAAGAGGGGACAGGGAAGAACCCTGGGGGACCCCACAGAGCGAGTGCTCTCTGGGAGCCCTAAAAGCGCCCAGGCTAAGGGTCTGAGACCTGCCAGTCAGGAAGGATCTGACCCAGGCCAGACTCAGAATGGTTAAACACCATGATAGATATATCAGCCCCCTTTTTCCTAGTCAGTATTGATAGCAGGTCAACTGCCAAAGACCCCAGGCTTTAATTATTCAGTGCAAAGTATAGTATCTGATAGAGACTACTAGCCGCAGATTCCTTAACGTAGAATTATCCCCAGGCGTGAGACTGGATCCGGAAAACCCTCAGCCACAGCATCCCTGCGCGCCAGGGGGACAGCATTGCGTGACTCCGCCCAGGTGTCGTCCGCGCACATGACGTCAGCGAGGTCACATAAGTCCCACCCCGGAGCGCCTATGTCAGTTTTTTTCTTTTCCCCTTGCAACGCGGATCCGGTCTCTGTTCCGGGCTTGTTTAGGCCTCTTTTCTCTTCACTATTGTGATTATCTGTGTGGAACAGTGTGCGAATGCCTTCGGGCTTTTAGACTTGCATGTCGTGTGGGTGCCTTATGTCGGCGACAGACTGATTTGCATGTGGTGTTTGGGGGAAGATCACGGCTCCACTGATTGCGAGGCGTGCCAACAGTTGAAGCCGAAGGCGTGGCGGGAGTGCTGGATGAAACTGCTCTCGGTTCGTCTCTCAAGTTCGGCTTCATCTCCTCGATCAGCTTCTGCAGAAGGTTTTCAGAGCGGCCGTCGTCATCCTCATCCCTAACCTGTGCCGCACGAGCGTCGCTCCCGGTGGGTAAGTTTTGCAGCTTGTCCCTGGGGGCTGATTTCTGGCCTGTTGGGGGCGTGGGCTCTCCGCGGGTAATGCGGCCCCGCGTTTCGTCCCCCTATCCACCGTTTCCCGGTGAGAGGGCGTCGAGAGCCCAGATGGAGTCTTATGCGGCGGCCTTGCAGGCCTCGCTGGCTTCTCCACACCCTTCCCCTCCCCGGACGTCTGCGGATCCCTTGCATTGTGCAAACTCTTGCGGGAGTCCCTTTGGTATCGCAGGAGGTTCGCCGGGGCTCAGGTCGCATCCCGAGATCCCTCTCGGCCTTCTGGACAGGCGGCAGGCCTTGTCTACGGTTGAGGTGACGCCGCTACAGCGCCATCAGCTGCTGGCCCGGGCGGCGCCACAGAGGTCGGTGGACCCCCCTCGTCCCGCTATGGGTCAAGGCCGGAAGGGGACCCCTGTCCCCCTCCGGGCCCGCTCGTCCATCCACGCAGGCGGCTGCCTCGTCGGAGGTTGAATCGGCCTTGGCGCCGCCGCATGGGTCGGCGAACCTCCTACGTCCCATTCTGAGTAGAGGCTGGCGGAGGGCTTCTTGTCACTCCCCTGGTCCCTCTCGTCCCTCCACGCAGGTGGCTGCCTCGTCGGAGGTCGAGTCGGTGCCGTTACGGCGCCGTCCCTTGGCCACTTTGGCTCCAGTTCTGCGCTGTGTGACATGGGAGAGGCCTGTCACACATCTCCTTTGGTGCCGGATGGTGATGGCGTCCTGCGTCAGGCTGTGGACTCTACGGCGCCGGACAGGCGTTGAGGCGCCGACCCGTCTTCGGACGCTCCCTCTTCTCCGGAGGTTGGGTGCCTGCTGGTGTCGTCATCACCGGAGACGGGCCGCCGCGTGGTGGCTTTTTCCCCAGCGTCATCAAAAGGCGGCTCTCCGCCATCCCCGAGACAGCGGTTTTTGCCGTCAGAGCAACTGGTCCCCCACTCCTCAGTCCCTCCTTCTACTTTTCAGGTCTGAACTTTGCCTACCCCGCTTGGCTTCTGGGACGGCTGCCTTAGTTTGCAGCCTTCGCCCACGGAGGAGCTGCTTTCTTCACAGCGAGGTCCTACAGAGGCAGTTGCGGCCTTCGCTTGCTCTGTGTCCACGGCTGTGAGTATTTTGCGCATGGGTGACCTGGTTGCTCATTTTCCTGCAGATCATCTTCTGGAGGTTCTCCACCAGGGCTCTGGTGGGAGGGAGCTGTTGCTTCCCTTTGAGGGTTAGCTCCTTTCTTCCCTGATGGGGACCCACCACTGGGGACCCGGTGCCCCATCACCTCCTGCACCGGCACCTTCCAGCACCTTGTGACCCGGCATGTCTTTTGCTCAACCCCTCTGCTTCCAGCCCGCTTTTGTGGACTGCTTTTCCCTCCCTGCCACCATTGTTGTCTCCACTGTCCCGGGAGGCCCGCTGGCTGTACTCTTGGGGGCGCAACATGTTCGCCTCGTCCAGCGACGCTCTGCAGGCCCATAACACCTTATGTGTGTTGGCCAGGGCCACCTCTTCTTTGTGGGACTATGCTGAGTCCTTGGGATCCACTGCATCACAGGAGACTCTTCAGCTTGAATTGCGGCATCATCTGCTGGATGGCCGGGAGCTTGTGGCGTTCATTCTTCACTCCGCTCTGGACATATCGGAGGTGCTTGGTCGTGTCATGGCTTCTTCGGTTGCCCTTCGTCGCCACGCTTGGCTTCGGGACAGTGTGTTCCCTGAGAATGTTATGGAACGACTGGTTAATCTTCTGTTCGACTGCACCCTGTTATTTCATGCCCTGGCAGACTTGGCCATTCAGAGGTTCTTGGCACGGTTTGTTCATCCTCCTCCTCCTCCTCCTCCTCCTCCTCCTCCTCCTCAGTGACTGGTGAGTTGATCTGGTTCTTGGACCTCCTTTTGGGCGAGTCGCCCTTGTTGTGCTGTGTGTTTTATGGCCACTCGAGTCCTCCTTGCTGGGATTGTGGCTTGTTGGCTGCTGGACGGCCCTTGTTGCCTGTGTGTGTGTTTTTTGCTTGAGTTATCTACGCAGATTGGCCCTGAGAATAGGCCTTCTGTTTTCTCTTGGGCTACTTGACAAGCCTTTTGCTGGGGGGGTTTTTCCCGTGGCTCTTTCATTTTTTCTCTGCTGCTGAAGTTTCTTCCAAAGAGGGTTCCCATGTCTTGGGACTTAACGTAGCCTATGTGGGGTAGTGGTAGCTGTTATATAGCTTGTGCTGTGCTAGGGGGTTGTGGTTGCCTTTGGGCCTCTGGTCTCCATGGCGTTTATGTATGTTGCAGATGCTTCTTTAGGTCGTGTGCGCGGACCCCTCGTGGTGGTGCGTCTGGGCATTTCCTCGCCTTCATGCTCCTGCCCTGGAGGTTGAGATGTTTTCATGTTTTTTCCTTGTTTCAGGCGTAGCCGGCACGGTCTTCCTGGGGGCCCCGGACTCTTCTTCCTGTTTCAGGCTGCTTATTGCTGCTGGAGCCGCTCTGTCTGGTCTGTTGATTTCCGACTGTAGTGGGCTCGCCTTCTTTTCCCTCATTTCCTTGGGCCTTGTAAGCTTCTTCTTCTTCCTTACCTGGAATTGGCTGGTGGTGCAGTTGCCTTGTAGAGGCGTGGGGTGCTTCGGCCTCCCCTGACCTCGCCCTTCTTTCCTCTGTTAAATGTGAACAGGCTCTCGTTCTCCTTTTTCTTCCCACACCCCTCTAGGGGTTGGGGGTGTTCTGCTTGTGGGGTCCCCTTGCCTGGGTAGAGGGGCTCCTTGCCCTGTCCGTTGGACTGGTCCCCTGTGTGACCTTCTGTTATGTCCAGGCTGTTGAGGTCCTTTCGCAGATCCTCCTTCCCTGTTGGTATGTCTAGGGTATCTATTCTACGTTAAGGAATCTGCGGCTAGTAGTCTCTATCAGATGTACGAGTTACTTGCCTTCGTTTACGATGTATCTGGTAGAGACGATTCTAGCTGCAGATTCCTTCACGGCCCGCCCTTCCTCCTCGTTCTGCGAGGGCCTTTTTGGCTTGGCCATCTGCACTCGCCTTCCGGTGGATGGCTATGTTTCTTTGAGTGCATTCTTTGATCTTTGACACGATGTTTTTGTCTTGTTTCTTGTTCCTTCCTCCTCTTTGGCAATTTAGAGGATGGGTCTAAAGGTACTCCTGTGCCCCTCTGTTCTGGTTGCTTCAGGATCGGACTTGCCTTTGCCCTCGTCCCTCTTTGTTTCTCGGAACCTCACCCCTCTGCTCCCCTTTGGGTTGGGGTCACCTGGCAGTGCTTTGCCCTTACTTTCGTTTGGGGATTGTCGCACTCTGTGCTAGGGTTTCCTTGGAGGGTTGTCGTTCCCTGTTTGTCTTGGAACTGGTTCCCCTTCGTTGTTCTTGTTGGGGTTATACTCCTGCTCGGGTTGTCATGACATTTTGCATGTGTGCCCTCTGTTCTTTATTCTTTATTCTTTTCCCTGCCTTTGGGTCCTGCAGTGTCTGGCACTGCTCCTTATGGTGCTGTTCCTCACCATTCCTTTTTCCAAATGTTCTGCTATTTCGCACACTGTTCCCATGTTCCCACAGTTTGTCTGGTGGCTCCGCGTTGTGGTGCGGAAAAGTTCTCAGAAGAAAACTGACGTAGGCGTGCCGGGGTGGGACTTATCTGACCTCGCTGACGTCACGTGCACGGATGACGCCTGGGAGAAGTTGCGCAATGCTGTCCCCCCAGTGCGCAGGGATGCTGTGGCAGAGGGTTTTACGGATCCAGTCTCATGCCTGGGGATATTCTACGTTAAGGAATCGAAATTTGCCTAGCTTAGTAACGGTAAGTTTCAATTCTATTAAGGACACGGAGGCGAGGATTATGCTTTTCCTTCTTCGCTGTTTATTACAACCAAAACACACAGCAGCCCAGAAAAGCACTCAAATGTAAAAAAAAATCTCTATATCCCCAAACCAAAGGGATTAAGAACATTACATCAGATAAAATACATCAGAAAAAACGACATATCCCATCAGTCCATGAGTAACCACATAATATTAATCCTTTCATAGTGTCCATCACACGAAGATAGGGCGTCCATCTTGTGTCACCTTCCTCTTTCTTTGCACGAGTCACACCAAGTTTTCAACGGTCTTGTTTCGAACCTTCATTACCTAACGGAAGAGACACAACAGCGTAAGCGTTGTAAAACCCAAATAGAAACTCTCAAAGCCAACTTCTCACATGAGAAAGAATTGCAGCAACACATGGACTGATGGGATATGTAGTTTTTTTCTGATGTATTTTGTCTGATGTAATGTTCTTAATCCCTTTGGTTTGGGGATATAGAGAATTTTATTACATTTAAGTGCTTTTCTGGGCTGCTGTGTGTTTTGGTTGTAATAAACAGCGAAGAAGGAACAGCATAATCTGAAGCCTCCGGTCCTGACCTAGAATCTGCGGCTAGAATCGTCTCTACCAGATGCATCGTTACCGAAGGTAAGTAATTCATGCAACAGGTATTTTTGAAAACATTGCTGTCACCATGTTCATGGGATAGTTGTGAAAACATGATACAAGACTTACCACATACCAACCAATTTCATGCCTTTAAGGTTTCCCATAGTTATTGCTATGTGTGATACCTTCAGATAACCCTCGATTCTTACCCAACATCATTTTACTGCTGGATTTTGTAAGCCCATAGTTACACTGTTAACAGCAAAAGGTCATTACCCAGAATACAATGTAATATCAGTTGGAAAGTCAGGACTGATTTAAAGTGAGGCATTTGCCCTGGGTATACTTGGCGGCTATGAATGTCCACACAGCAGCAGCTCTACCTTAATGTAGTCAGGCAAAAATGCAAAAAAGCAGTGACGAGCATTCAAGTTTCAGGTGAATTAGAATGCATGACTACAAATGAATCTGATGTAATTCAACATTTTAAAGGTTTCAAAAAGTACTATACTGTTGGCAGGGTTGAAAACCCTACAGTGTCATAATATTCAATAAGGAGTAGGTGAATGACCCCCTAATGTTTCCAGGAGTTTGTTTATTAAACCATTTTAATACAGCACTCTTACTTTCCTAGTCCATTAATTGTCTTGTAAACCAGAGTTATGACAGACTGAGTATGAGAGGTATTGCAATGGGAGTTCAAGTGAACTACACATGTCTTCTAAGCTTAGAACAGTCCAACATAAGTCAATTGGACACACTGCCAATGGGAAGACGCTACATACCTTGCATTACTTCTCTTTTAAATTAAATATGTGCTTTAGAACTATCACTGCAACAAAAGAAAACATGTATTGTTAAGATGGGAAAAAGACAGTTTTGTCTATTTCGATGGTTTGGCAGCTGAATAAACACTTGCACAGATTTAAAAAGGTTTAGAAAACACCACTGAAATCAATGAAAAATAATTACCTAAAACAAGTCAGCTTACCGATGCTCTAAATTCCTCGAGTTCTGAGGAAGATTCTCCAAGACCATGCCCAGGTTATTCCGATCGCCTCAGACTGGCCGAGCAAGGTGTCATACATAGATCTTCCAGTTCTCTCTCGGTGTCAGACTCTTCGACTACTCTAAGGGCTAACCTTCCCTTCCAGTCAGAGAGGGAGAGGGGTTTTGCATCCCAATCTTCAGAGCCTCCATCTTCATAGCTGGAGATTGAGCTGGGACATCTGAGCTCCTTCCAACTACTGCTGGAGGTGGTGGGCATCATCTTAGCAGCTTTTGAAGAGGGAAGGTTGGTCTGGAAAATATAGAAACACTTACAATGCTGCTAAAATCCCTTTGACAGTACCCACCTTCCCAGAATACACAGATTTTGTGGCAGGGTCAAGTAGGTAGTCGAACTGCACCGAAGCACACCGTGCTTTGCCTTAGCAAGTGAAGGTATACCTTGAAGGTGTTTAGGAATGCAAGTATTGACGTAAAGTCGGGCATATGAACCTAATGAATCAACCCCTAAGGAATAGATGTTCATGCATAATAAATAAGTTCTTGGCAAAATCAATATCCAAGCAAGGGAAAGTCCCTAACGGCTTAAGAGTCTGGTTTTCCAAGAAATCGTTATGACGTAGATGAACGGATAGAAGTAGCCATGCCTGTATTTGGGTAGCATGGGCTATGCCTAAATAAGGACTGGATTTCTATGCCTATATAAGGGCAATGTGAAATGTACCTATATAAGGGCATGAATCGGGAAATTCATACGGAATCTAGTCATTAAAAACGTGCATTTCCCTGTAAGCTAAAAGACAAATAAAATTGTTGGTGTTTTAAAAAAGGGGGGTCCGGTCTGTCTGTGGACCTAGAAGATATACTCAGCTCAGATCAAACAGCTTCTTTTATGGACATTTTCATGGTTGGCGGTATACACTCAGGCTGATCATAAAAATCTTCTAACCCTATTTTATAAAAAGTTTGTTTAACATAGCATAACCAGGGTACTGCCATTGCATTTTCTAGATTCCTGCAATCTTTTAAGACAAGTCGGGAGAATTTAAGTTCCTCTGAAGACCAGATTGCCCCAAGCTATACCATCAGGTATAGGAATGGCTGTGATGCTCACTGATGACAAGTCTCTTTGTTCACAATGGGATGATTTGTGTGGCTTTGGGAGTAAGTTGACTTTCTTACTTGCTGTGTCCATTTTGACATATCTTCCATTTATCAGCATGCCCAGAGTTATTACCAGAGCTAACCAAAGTAGAAGAAAAAATATTCCCAACACAATCCAAAGCTCAATCCCCGGTGAAACCAGATAAGTCTTTTCAGGTGATGAAAAAAAGTTAGTTGCTTGGTCTTTGAAAGTTCTTTTTGCTGGCGTCGTTTCAGGCTCGCTGGGATCCTCAGAAAACGTATCAAAGTTAATGAAATAATTTCAATGGTTGGAATTGCATCCGGATTTGTTGAAATTGCTGGAACCACTTGATCACTTGTTACGTTTTTTTAGACAGGTGCTACTTCGTTGCAGACCGGTGTTTCATAACGAACTGTTATTTGGGTCTCAAGAGGTGCAAGTTCCATAGCTTTGTTGCTTAGTCCTTCTTTTCTCACTGCAAATTCCTCAATGGTGATGAGTCTTTCAGTTTAAACCTCTTGGATTGTAGCTAGAGGAATGCGTCTGCTACATTGGCGGAGTCCACTTGGCCTACTGCTTAGTATCCGCTACATAGTGTGGTTTTATCAGGTCGATGGACACAAATCTGTTCTCCTTTTTACCAGCAAGGGGCGGCAGTAATACTGTTCTTGATCTGAGGATTTCTAGGACAGGTACTGGTTGTCTGTAAGAATGCCCAAATTCCTTCTTGTCCGCGATCTTTTCTCTGACTAGATCACCAAGCTTTGGGATCCAGACAGGCCTTGCTCGGACGGTTGATTTTTCCCCAGTGGTGGTTAGCTTCAGGAACACGTTGCTTTGTTTTGTTCTTAGTTCATTTAAGTCCTGTAAAACAGCCAAACAATCTTTGATATCAAATGTCTTTTGTTCCACCACTGATGTCTGACAATCAAGATCCGGAACCAACATTTTTGTCCCAAAAAGGACCTCATATGGAGTAATACCCCCTAGAGAACTTCTTGGCAAGTTGTTAAGACTACGTTGGACACTTATTAGATGTTTAAACCACCCGTCACCCGAACCTAATACCATAGCTGTTATAGATTGCTTTAAGTCCCGTTTTTTTCTCTACACAACCGAATTTCCCTCAGGATGGAATGGACTAGAATACTGCAATGTGATGCCCAAACTGGACATGGCTTCTTTGTAAGCTCTAGAGCTAAACGGAGGACCCTGGTCAGAATGTAGCGTGCCAATTGCATATGTGCCGATAAAGACTCGCAAATCTTTTATAACAATTCGAGCGTCAGCCGAGCACTGAGGCCACATCCAAATGAACCTTGGACACAAGTCCACTGCGACCATGATATATTTATAGTTACCATCCCTTTGTAAGGGACCGCAGTGGTCCAGGTAAGCACAAGCTAATGGTTTATCTGAAATTAACAGGGGCATCTGCGTTGGACGTTTTACAGTAGAGACTTTCATCTTTTGACATATTTTCACATTCCAAAACATAGTTTCTGGTTTGTTTTCTAATACCTGGCCACCAGTATCTCTGTTTTAATAATGATATTGTGGCGGAAACACCTGCATGAGCAGAGGCGAGCCCTTCATGTGCTGCTAGGATTAGTCCTAATCTATGTTCCATGTTTGGAATTACCCTACCCCCACTCCAGGGATTCGAGCAAACAGAACATTATTTGTATTTGTTATATATGAGTATTTCAGTGGAAACCCTTTAGGTAATGCTGCACCGCTGCCTTTACTTGTAGCGTTGACAGCTAGCATTATTTCACTGTCTATTTTTGTTTTTGAACAAGTGATTGCAGCTACGGAAGCCGTTTGCACAGCTGCCTTCGCTGCTTCATCAGCCAATGAATTCCCTTCAACGTGAAAGGCATCACTCAGCGTGTGTATTTGTAGTCCTTCTCGTAGGTGAACTACTTGTTCCCAAAGCGTTTTATGCTTGATTGTCCCACCTTTTGCATCTTTGAAACCGATTTGAAGTCAATTCTGTAAATATTCATTGTAGGATTGCTCACAGGAGAAAGAATCGTACACTATGAGTGTGCGGAATTCGCGAACCGTATTTTCAAGTGCCATTTTGAATGCTTGTAGTTCAGCTTGGTGAGCTGTCAATCTCCTAGAGATTGCGTTTTTGTGACCATAGGTCGGAATTTGCAGTTCGCATATGACCTTTGCAGCACTGTAAGCTTGTTTACCCCCCCCCCCCCGTAGCGGGTTGTGCTGATCCGTCAGTATAAATTATACATTCATACTGTTCTAGAGGCAGAATTTCAGTAGGCAGAGGAAATTCTTGTTCATATTGCAGGAATGCTTTATTTTCAAATAAGGATCAAAAACGTATTCAACATCAGTTGCAGCAAGAGAATTAACCCAGTGTATCCTTCTCGGATGTAAAGCTTTAGCATTTGGAATGCTCGCTTTTGTCACTGCCTCTAAGGCAGGTACAGGAGTTCCGACCATAATGCGTTTTCCCTGTGCTAGGGCTCTCTCTTTTTCTACAGTGGTTTGAACAGCTGTCAGAATTTTTTCTGTCGATGTATATTTCATTTCTGCGTGTGTGTACAAATGTGATTTGTAAGCAATTGGTACTATTTCACCTTCATTAAAAGTTAAGTAGGTGAATCCGCTTTGACCTGAAATGATTTGAATCACTAAGTTGCGTACGTTTACGCGTGTTTATAAATGTTTTGTTTCTAACATGTCTATTTGGAGTGTACGCAAAGTTTCTGTGTGCTTTTTTCCAATTTATTGTTTTAAAATCAGGTTTGATTAATGCTTGGAGAGTTTTAACCCTTTCTGCGTAATTTAGTATGTAAGTTCTTCCAAAATTCAGGAAACCTAGAATCGACTGTAAGTTTTTTTGCGTTTTTTGAAGTTGGAGCAGCACACACTTTTCTAAAAAGTTGGCTGCCAGGTTTTTGCCTTCACTTGATATCTCATTTCCTAGGAAAAGGACGTTGAGATGGTCAATTCTCGATTTTTTTTAAATTGAATTTGTACACCCTACAGAGGCAAACCCCAATATAATGGTGTTCACCCTGTTCAAGCGCCTGTCCAAGTCATCGTCTGTCAAATAGATGTCATCGACATATAACAATGCCTCGTCATCATAAGTTTGTAGTAACTGTTACCCTTGCTGAGAGTAACCTAGGACTATTCTTGAATCCTTGAGGAAGACGACAGAAGTGATTCTGTGTCCCCATTGTTGAGAAAGTGGTCAAATACCTACTTTCTGGTGCAATGTTTTGACAAAAGAAACCATTCTAAATATCTGATGTGGTTTTATATTTTTTACGCACAATATTATTCATTAATGCCGTACTGTGTGCATTTTGCACTGCAAATGTTTTGCAACAAGAGTTTAAATGTCTGTAATCCAATACTAGACAATATGTAATGTCTGGTTTGGAGACCGGAAACAGAGGATTGTTCATTGATGAGGGGCATGTTTCAATCACCCCCTGGTATTCAAGTTGATCCAAACTCTCCCTGACCTGTTTTTTAGCTTCTTGCTTAACTGGGTCCTGCCTTTGTGTAGTTGGTTGATTTTTTAATTGGATTTTATGGTGAGGTGAGTCCTCATCCCATCCTACATGATTTTTATATAATGCTGGAGCTTGGGCGATTGCCCATTTCCTGGCATACGTATATTTTAAATGTATTGGAATATGGTTAGAGAAGGCTGACATAATGATGTCTTCGCCATGTGGGCACTCCCTGGCAAATTCTGGTGGCCAGTCTTGTTCAGCTAGAAGAATGTCCTAACCCTTAGAAAGTCGCTCCCAAAAGAGTGCTGTCACGTTTCTTGGTATGTCTCCCTCCACCCGGAGTGTTATTTCATATAACCTATGTGGAGAACTAACCCTGGTATCTGCAGTTTCAACTTGAATGTCTTCATTCAAGTCCACTGTCCCCAGACGACCCTTCAGGTTCTGGCGAGCTATTGTGACTTCTGCTGCGCTGTCCAACATTGTCTGCGCCCATTCTTTGTTCTTGAGTTTTGTCCTCAAGATCCTCGGCATGCCTTCTTTTTGGTGAATTGAGTTTTTTTATTCTTCTGAACGTGTTGATCGTCTTTGGACTTCACACGTTCTTCCTTGTTTTCTGACCGTCCTCTTTTTTTGGATTTCTGTGACGAAGTCTCAAAGGTACACGAGGAACGTGTATCAGTATCTTGATATCTATCAGGTTTTTTCAATTTATCCCTATTTCAGAGGGCTCCTTTTGAGGCGACCTACCTCGGGAATGAGAACGCTTCTCTTTAGAAGTTTGTTTCCTATTTTTCCACTTCTTTTTAGGAGGAATAGGGGTGCTTTTAGTAAAGACCTTTTCAGGACTTTCAGACAGTTGGGGTTTCACTGTATAATTCTACTAGCAGCCCGTCCCGACATTGTCCGGGGTTGAAAATGTATGTGTGTAATGTTTTTAATGTGAAAGTACAAATTATTGTAATATCTCACGGTATACAACATTTTTTGTTTCATCTAAAAAATCCATGTCTCGATTGATACCAGGATAAATACAAACCATACCAGAATAAACACAAACAATACCAACAATGAACTGAACTTAACTGAAATGAACTTATCACTAAAACTCTGCTTCGGAGGGGCAACAGGCAGACAGGCAGGGAGACGGACATGCAGCACTTGTATTTTGCAGGCACACGCGCACAAAGTTTTGCAAACTTTCACACTGATTCTCCGTCAGAGCGCACATTTGCACAGGGCCTGTGTCTGACCCCGAGCTGAGACCCATGTTGTAGGAACCGGGCAGCGAGGCCATGCTGCAGGCGCTGTTATAGCCGGGCCCTGCGCCCCCACCACCCCCACCGCTGTAGCTCCCTGTCATGGTGTTGTAGGCGCTGCTCACCATGCAGTCTAGGCCGTAGTCTGAGTGCTGCGGGCGGGAGCCCGAGATCATGCAGCTGCCCTGATCCGGGGAGTTCAGGATCTGGTCGATGCCGAAGCTGATGGGCTCGGGGTGTCACTGGAGTCGTGGAAACAATAGATAACAATTTTACTCAGTCAATCGTGCATGCTTCGTTTCTACAGAGTTGCACAGAAATGGAGAGACGGGTGTTTCAATAAAAAAGGGTTTATTGAACAGTCTTCTTTCTCATGCAAGAGATATGAACTGCAGCAATCGTTAAACAGAATGCGAAGTATAATGCGTATAGCATAAACAGTAATATAAAATAATACCGTAATAGCATTGTCTGTTGCTATGACATATATCAAAATGCATACATAATTAACACAGGCTAAAATACTCAACTGGTGCTTCTAAAATAGTCCTACTCCAGTGTACAGAACCTAGGTCTAGTACGAGGGAAGAATCTGCCAAAGGGTTCTCTAGGTTCTAATCAGCTCCATACCTTAGAATTAGAGAGGTTGGTATGTCTTTCCCGGCACTCGATTTCCCAATACCCCGCAAGGGGAGTCGGAAACACTGGAGCTGGATTCTCGGCAGGAGGATGACAGCGTCTAGTCAGTGCGTCAGCTGGAGAGTTGGCTTTCTCCTGTACTTGCTGTGGCGAGCTGCGTCGTGCAAGTAGGTAGTCGAACTGCACCAAACCACACCGTGCTTTGATATACAAGTGAAGGTATATTTATACCTTGAAGGTGTTTAGGAATGCCAGTATTGCCGTAAAGTCGGGCTTATAAACGTAATAAATGAAACCCTAAGGAATAGATGTTCATGCATAATAAATGAGTTCTTGGCTAAATCAATATCCAAGCAAGGGGAAGTCCCTAATAGCTTAAGAGTCTGGTTTTCCAAGAAATCATTGTGACCTAGATGAACGGATGGAAGTAGCCATGCCTGTATTTGGGTAGCATGGGCTATGCCTAAATAAGGACTGGATTTCTATGCCTATATAAGAGCAATGTGAAATGTACCTATATAAGGGCATGAATTTGGAAATTTATACAGAATCTAAATTGATACACAACAGTATTGCTAACCAGGCGCTATGTTCTTTTGAAAAGTGGTTACCTCTGGGTCACACCAACACCCTCCCATCCTATCCTGTCCCTATCCCATGGAGGAGGAGCAGCTACACCACCTGTATCCTAGGTAGGCTGGTGGTTTTTTAGATCTGCTGCACCACTGACATCAGATCTGGTATTTGTTGACTACTGTGACAAAAGAAAGAATAAAGTAGTCGAGAAGCGTCAAAAGGTACCATGCCCCTGCCAGAAAATGGCACCACCTGAGGGAATCGGGCCGATTTCACCAGGGCCAAGTCATCCTTTTCTGCTCTTGCAAGATGCAGCAACATGGGCGTCCCTGCACACATTCATCAAAAAACTACTGTTTGGTCTCAGAGGTGCATAGGGACGGGCACTTTGCCAGCTTTGCTGCAAGATTTCCTCATCTAACCGTCTATCAGCCTGCCTCAGAGGAATGTATTGCTTGGGAATCTGTTCAACAGGTGAGGAATACGCAGGTGGAAGTATCTATCAGAAGAAAAAGTTGCTTTCACCTGGTAATGCTATTTCTGGTGGATACTCTGTCTACCTGCAGATTCCTCGCAGATCCCATCCAACTCCCAGTCTGGTAGATGGGTGTACAGGGAAAGTATTAATAAGGTTCTAATAAGAGATTGGCGCTGTACAGTGTCTGATTGATGTTGATGTTGCTTCAAATGTTCATCTCGAAGACAGAAAAAAACCAGGATGGAAAAGGACATTAATGTGCCGGGTGGGCACTATATGACTTTGGTTTCGGCACTGAGTGTTACTACTGGCACAGACACAAAGCCAGCGCTCTCTACTTACGTCATAGAGCTTTGAAGTTTCTAGGATTATTCAACAAAAGAGGAATACAGGTTTAGAGGGTATCCAGCAGAAAGATTGTTAGAGAACGTAAGAAACATTTTCTTCAGTTGAATCTCTTACATGTAGACCCCTCAAAAAGAGGATTTGACTGGGGAGTTTGAATCAATGCTATTCTGACTCTTCTTGAAAATCCAAGTTTTTTATTTTCAAAGGTGTGAAAGCAGAGGTTTGAAAAGCTTTTGCCTTACTTTTGATTTTGTTATGAGCTTGCTCCTGGCATTAGACTTTCTTGAAAAATATGAAAATAGCGGATGTTCAAGACTGTCATGAGTTGATGATTAACATTGATTGATATGGCTTCCAACAAACATTAGTGGTGAATTGGAAAATACAGTATTGCTACTCTAATCTGGTTATGGTGATGATCATGCTTGAGGCAGCACTTTGCTCCCTGACTGGTAATTGTACTAAAATTGATTATACGAGCAGCATGGCCGGCAACTTTTCCTAAAGAATTCCAACGAGAATGAAATATTTATTGAGAAGTTGTCCGGAAGGTTCTGAGCAGTGTTAAGACTCCAAACACTGAAAAATTATAAGGCGTTCACAACACTGTGTGGAACAGAGCCCCTTTCTTGCTTGAACAGTATTACATTGTGTAATAATGATGTGAAGACTAAAGAGGCCAGAATGCATATGGGAACCAACTGGTGTGCCTAGTAAATGACAAGAAGATCTTTGAACTCCAAGTTCAGCCTGGCAGTCATTGACTTTTATTTTATTCTCATCTTAAATTCATTTCAGTTGCTTTTTTAACCCCTTGCATGCTGGTGACGGCTCCCGTCCGCCATGGCACACAGTGCTCGTGTGCTGATGACGGCCGGGAGCCATCACGACCACGCCCGCAATCAGAATGTGCCGCACAGGAGCGGAATTCCGACCACAGGCAAGGGGTTAAAGTCTCTAGTGAAAAGTAAAATAGATGTATTAATAAAACAATAAATGAAACAGACTGTATTTAATTTATTTCAATGAAGGTGAAGATACATCATAATTTCTGTTTATTTCAATGAAAAATTATGAACCAGTACAAAAATACAGTTATATCATATAAAAACATGCAGAAGTAATCATATGATATTCCTAAAAACGTGCCATCCCTTCAGCTGAGCTAATAATTTGGGCCACAGATTGTCCTCAACCTCTAGTCCCTATGCTCACTCACACTGCTCTGACCTCTTCCTCAGTCAAGGAAGTTTATGCGGACAAGTGGGAGAGCGCATGAAGTAAAAGGGGCTCCAGGAACATAAAGCACATATTTCCCCACATGAGGCTGGGGCATGTTTTTAAGAATAACAGGCCTCACTCTCAGCTAAAATCCGGGGCAGATTAACTGTTTGGCCGGTCCTCCGGGCTACAGTTTTTCTGGGACTTGTAGTCCTGATATCTGTAAGTCCTCTGTACTGCACCCTTTGGCTCCCTGAGTTAAAGGAAAGTATGTGAGCAGCAAGGAGAATGCCTTGTTGAAAGCAACAAAAAGACTTCAGAAACAAGGTGATACGGACGGACACACACACACATTCCCCACACACACACTTCCCCCCACACACACACTTCCCCCCACACACACATCCCCCCATACAAACACATTCTCCCATACAAACACATTCTCCCATACACACACATTCTCCCATACACACACATTCTCCCATACACACACATTCTCCCATACACACACATTCCCCCACACACACATTCCCCCCCACACATCCCCCCACACAATCCCCCCACATATCCCCCCACACACATCCCCCCCACACACATCCCCGCCACACACATCCCCGCCACACACACCCTCGGCTCATGCCAAATAGTAACCGCATAGATTATGACGTTTTTCTTGGATTATGTTGACCAGCAGTGGTGTAAATATTTTTGTATAGGAACAATGGTCCCTCACAACATACATTTACTTTCGCGTTTAACACAGAGATACAATGACATCTAGGTTCATATATCCAAATGGATGTTCATAATTCAATTTAAGAAATACCCAAGAACATACAAGTGGGATAATTTACAACAAACAAAACAGGTTGCCTAACTCAGGCATTGCACCTGTTGGCTGGGATACAGATAAGTAGTTTCGGCCAAAATTCTACAATTGTGTCAAGGTACTGGAGTCAACGTATCCATCCCTTAACTAGTTAATGAGATCATCATCAGGACATAACAATAGATGCCTGAGAATGATGCTTGCTGAAGGGGAAGAAACAGGAAAGAAGAGAAAGAAAGAAAAGGGAAACTAGATTAGGAGAGGTGTAAAGTCATGATAAATGGAGCATGCACAAGTGATAGGCATTCAGATCAATGTCACTCAGTGATTAAATGTGCAATAGCCGCAGTGATACTCTGCTCATGGGGCATGCCAGAAAGGAAGAAATGTATCAGAACAATCTGATACTGTGACTAAAACACAAAAAGAATTGACCTTTGGGGTGTCAAGATGCACATCTTGGTAAGTATAAGACACCACAGCATCAGGGGCGTAACACAGGCTCCCGCAGCCCCCATGGTGTGGGAGGCCCTCGAGCTGCAGGGGGACCCGAGCTGCAAGGGCCCCTTTCGGCACAGTACTCAGGCCTGAGAGCTCCGGATTAATTCCACGATGAAGTGGCGACCGATCATCAGGGTCGACCCGGGGGGATTTCAGGATCAGCAAAGGAGGTAGATGAGGCAGTGGGTATAGTGTTTGTTATATGTCACTAGTGGAATTTGCCTGGTGCACATTTGAAAATCAGTCTTTCACAGTGACCTTAGCTTCTGTATGCATATGTGCTTAATTTTTGCACTCTGATTGCAGCCCTTTGGGCCTCTTATACCCCCCACCTCCAACTTTTAATTATTGCATCATGTACTATATTTGTTTTATAGCCAATAACTTATAGCCAATAACTTTGATTCTCAGTTTACGTATTGTGAGGGTGGGATAGCTATAATATTTCATGCCTCTGTTTCTCTATTCTTGTGGGAAAGTCGGCAGTAAAAAAAAAACCCTATATTTTATTGGTTTACAATCTGGGATAAAAAAAGATCTGGATACATTTATGTTTATTTTACTAGGGCATTAACAAATCATAGCCTATTCACTGCATACGTCATGGAACACTGAAAATGATTTTAAAAATATTTAACTTGATAACAGTTAATTCAAGTTAACCGTGTCAGTCACAGTGTAATACAAACAAGCACGTACACACACACACAGACACACACACATACACACCATGCCCCCTTCTCCGGAGCCCAATTTTCCGGTCATTATATCTCTCCCTCATATGAAAATATGCAAGGTAACACCATCCAATTATGAGGAATTAACCTGTGCTTTCAGTCTAACTACACATCACACTCTCCAAACCAGTTACATTGTATTAAACTGGACATAGCATTTCCCAATAAGAAGACATGAGTTAGTTCAAACTTTATCAATTGTGCTATCTTTATGAATGTTTCTCATTGATACTTCTTCCCTTACCTTATCAGTATTCGTTAGGTGCCAGACTGGATCAGGAAATGTTTTCCCCAGCAATAGCCCCCCAGTGCCACCAGCTGGTGCCACACAACTCCAGTTGTTTGTCCATACAAACCAGATTTGATGACACTCTGCAATATATATGCTACGAGCTGGAGCACTGAAATCAATTCCTGTTTTCGTGCACCTTCTGGAAGCAATTCCCCCCTTGAATCTGATCTCCCTTCGAGGGATTCTTAGTGAATTCAAATCTGGATCCCTCACAGATTCTGCCCCTCCCACTATTTTGTACCTAGTCACTGGGACTGTATCTCTTGTGATTTTGGACGTAATCAATGCCTCATTCATGATACGACTTGTGCCCCCTCTCTCGAAGCAGGCGATGGTTAGAGCTCGTTTGAAAAAAACGAATCTGGACCCTGATGTGTTGGCAAACTACCGTCCCATTTCATTATTGTCAAGAATTAGCAAAATAGCAGAGAAGCATGTAAATTCTGTCCTCTCATCTTGTTTCGAAAGGAATAACTGCCTTCACAGACAGGATTTAGACCACAGCAGGGCACAGAGACGGCGCTTCTGGAAGTTGTAGAGGAATCAAGAAAAATGTTAGATAGCGGGGGCTGCGCTGCTCTTATCCTTTTAGATGTTAGCGCAGCCTTCGATACGGTAAGCCGTCAATTGCTGATTCAAAGACTCGGGGATGCAGGAGTGATCGAAACTGCACTAAAATTGCTGCAGTCCTTTCTGGAGGACAGATCTTTTGTTGTTTTCGAAGAGGAAAATACCTCAAAGTGAATGCCTCTCAGATGTGGGGTTCCTCATGGATCTTCCCTGAGCCCCACTCTAATGTCGATATGAGTTCCCTGGCAGGAGTAGTACTGCCTTCTGGAGTACAGATTATTACCTATGCTGATGACACCCAGTTGGTGGTTTCTTTCAACCAACTAGATAACTCAGGACCTTGCCTAGCCTTATGCCTTGAAAAGGTATCAATATGGATGGATAGCTTGTACTTAAAACTCAATGGAGCTAAGACTGAGCTAATGCTCCTTGGGAACCCTGCCACCCTGAACATAGGTTCCTTTTGGCCCAGCTGTCTGGGTCCAGCCCCCTCCCCGAAAGAACAGATTAAGAGCTTGGGTGTATGGCTGGACCGTAATCTTGATTTTAAGGAGCAAGCGTGAAAGGTCTCAGCATGCTGCTACGGGATTCTGAGAATGATAAGAAAGATCCTCCCTCTGCTACCTTTTTCTGAAGAAGATTGCTGGTTCGAGCATGAATTTTGTCAAGCCTTGATCATGCCAACGCCCTTTACCTGGGAGCCCCACACCTCACTACCAAAAAACTATAGATCGTACAAAATTGTGCAGCAGGCCTGCTCTTGAATATCTCCAAGAGCCTATTGGCTAAGCCTGCGCTTGCCTCACTTCACTGGCTTCCAATCCAGGAGAGGATCCAGTTTAAGGCGTTGTGCATTACATATAAAGCACTTTCAGACAAGGGCCCACCAATTATCATTTCCATCATTCAGCCCTACTGCTCGAATAGGGCCTTGAGTTCAGACAATAAACAATTGGCGGCAGTCCCGAAAATAAGAAGAAAGTGAAGTGGAGGTTGTCTCTTCTCGTATAATGCCGTTATGGAACCACCTCCCCCTTTGCATTCGCCTTGAGTCCAACTACCTGACCTTTCGAAAATTAATAAAACAATATCTGTTTCCTTAATTGTGCCAGGAGTTTGAAGTTGCACCGCTGACAGCGCTGGGATGCCCCCAGGTAACCACGCTCTTTAGAAATGTTCCTTCATTCATTCATTCATCAACACAAGTCAAAATATCTTCCTGGTCTTTTCTGATGAAATTTCCTTAGTGAATTCAGCAGTAACTACGTCATTTGTCACCTATGTATCGGGTTTAAAAGCTGTTTGATTGTCACAAGGTGCTGACACTGGATCCACAGGATATCTGAATTTGGTGTTTGGGAACTGACCTCGATGCATTGCCTTCCAGTGTTGCTTGGCCATGCACCTGGAGAGTATCAGGGAGCGGGATACCAAGTTATTTTTGGCAATGGCTCTGGCTCGTAAGGATACTCTATAATTGTCCATATCCTTTCTTTCTGGTGAGTCTCCAAGAGATCCTCCGGCACAAAACAGCACAGGAAAGCACAGTTCTCTTCTTCCTGTATAAAACAGTCCTGCTCCTGGACACTCCTGCAACTCTTTGGAGACTCAGTGGTGCTATTTCCCCACTCTGATGTTTTCCTTATCGTAGGAGATGATTCCAGTTTTGAAAAAGTTGAGGCTAGAGTTCCTGATTCCAGTCATTAATCCTTTGTGTTCAACCACCATCCCTCCTCTGCAGTCCCGCCTCCGCCCCAAACATCCTCCACCCTGTGTTGAAGCCTTTCAACAGACTTCAACCTGGAATGGCTTCACCACCCTATGGGCCCACTGCTCAAGGTTGGGTCTGATCGTGTGGGTTTGACAGTTCCAGTCGTTCGTCGTATGTACTGCTTCTGAGGAAGCGCATGCCTTTGGCACTGCCCATGACTGTGTTTTTTTTTTTTTTTAAGTTTTTGAAAACCTTTATTTCACGAAAGCACACAGCTATTCAGCCTGACATCCCGGAGGCAAGGCAGCATAATAAACAGAGCAGAATAGTGCAGTTCAGGTACAGCAGGAAATTACAGGTTCTATTTTTTATTTTATAACAATGAAGAAACGCCAAACGGCGCTAAGAAGTGGCAATGGGAGGAGAATACAGCAAGGAGTATAAGGCCAGGAGGAGAAAGAGACCAGCATTTCAGAAACACAGAAGAATAAAGGATGGTAGGAGGGGGGAGGAGAAAGACAGGATTACTCAGGTATCGTATACAGTTGGTGTCTTAGGTCACAGTGACAGATGCTCATCCAGTGAGGCAGGCTCAGGCGGTAGACACACATCACCCCGGTAAGAGTTCCAGGCACCCCACACCCTGTTCCATTTGTTGGGTTTACCCCTGGCAACATAGACAGTCTTCTCCCGGAGCATACACCAGTCCATATTGGCCTTCCACTGCACCACCAAGGGTGCCGTATTGGCCCCCCACTTTTGAGCGATGTCTCTTTTGGCCACCATATTGCCTAGGGTCACCCACTGAGTTTGGGCTGTGTTGTGATCCGTCGGCTCCCAAATATTAAGGAGGCACCTACGGGCTTCCGCCACAATCCCCACACCCGACACTTCACTCATGACCCTGTGAATCCTCCTCCAGTAGGACGCTATGGCCGGACATTCCCAGAGGATGTGCAAGAAGGTGGCGAGGGCACCACAGCCTCGACGACATAGGCCGTCGGGCGAGTAGCCCATGTGTATTAAGCGGGGGCCAGTAACGTACACCCTGTGCAGGATTTTAAATTGGACCAAACGAAGCCGGGATGAGATGGCAACCTCCTTAGGGGAAGACACTGCACTCTGCCAGTCTTCCTCATCGATCTCCAGGCCATCCGCCACCCACTGGTCTCGTAGCCCAAGGAGAAGGTCAGTGCGAACATTAATTAATTTTTTATAGGACAGCGAGATTGCGCTATCCGGCATATGGCCATCCAGCACTCTGTCCTCCAGCGGTGAGCTTTCCGGGATGTCTTCCCCAGGGGTCATAGCAGAGATCAAGGCGTGCCTCAGCTGCGCATATCGAAAGAACTCCGAGTCACCCAGCTGGTACTCAGTCTGTAGCTGGGGGAAGGTCTTAATAGTCCCCCTGGAAGTCACATCCTCCACCCTGGTGATGCCAAGAAGGTCCCATTTGTCAAAGCCCTTGGTGTGCCATAGCCTGCCCAACACATCGGATTCATAGAGGGGAGTGAAACCGGTCAGTCTGCCCTGCCATCCCTGCACCCTGGTGATCGAACGCCAAATAGAGACTGCCGTCTTAGTGGGACCGGACATACGCCGATCCAGAGATCTGGAGTAAAGGGCGCGGTAGTAATTACCTCCACTCATGAGCCACCTGTCCATAGCGTAACCGGGGCTATTTACCGGCCCATAAAACCCGTGATTGAGTGCCGCAAGCTGGGAAGCCCAATAGTATCTACGTACATCCGGCAGTGCTATGCCCCCGTCATACCACGGGAGCGTAAGCTTCGTAATCGCCACCCGAGGTCGGCCATCCCAGAGCAGGGCCCGCTGAAGACTCTCAACTTCTCGGAAGTATCGGGCCGGTACCGGGTCTTGGGTGTTTTGTAGGACATACAGGAATCTGGGTAAGGACATCATTTTAAACAGGGCCGCTCGGCCAAGCAGGGAGAGCGGGAGCTTACGCCAACCCTCCACGTCGCGTCGAAGGCGTTGCAGTGGAGGGAGCAAGTTCTGGTCGTATCGAGCCTTCGGGTTCCCAGAGATGTAGATCCCTAGGTACTTGAAGCCCTGTGTGGCCACCTGGATGTTGCAGCCTCTAGGGAGGCGCGGCGTGTCCCCTTTCAATACGTACAGGGAGGACTTGGCCCAATTGATAATCAGGCCAGAGTATCTCCCAAAGTGTTCAAGCACGTCGCAGGCGACGATGAGTGACTGGTATGGGGACGTCAGGTATAAGAGGATGTCGTCCGCATAGAGGGAGATACGGTCCTCAAAGTCCGGTGCCCAGGTGATACCATGGAGATCGGGGTGGTAGCGCAGAGTGGCCGCCAAGGGCTCGAGAGCCAGGGCGAATAGTAGAGGCGACAGGGGACAGCCCTGTCTGGTACCCCTGTGGAGGACAAAGGTCGTCGACAGGCGGCCATTCACAGATACGTTAGCCATTGGGCTGGCATATAGGAGCTTCACCCAGCTGAGGAAGACCGGGCCAAAACCGAACTTAGCTAACACCGCCCAGAGATAATTCCACTCAATGGAGTCAAACGCCATGGTGGCATCTAGAGACGCCAGCACGGCTGGCTCCGTGAGAGTATGCGCCCTAGCCAGGGCGCCGTGAAGTCGTCTCAGATTGAGGGCAGTGTTACGTGCGGAATAAAGCCCGACTGGTCCGGATGCACCAGGTCGCCAATAATCCCAACCAGTCGGTTAGCCAGCAATTTGGCGAGGACCTTTGGTTCGGTGTTCAGTAGGGAAATAGGCCGATATGAACAACACACGTCCCTTGGTTTACCGTCCTTGTGAATGACCACGATAGTGGCCACCCTCTGATCAAGTGGGAGAACGCCGGCGTCCCTCGCCTCTAGGAACATAGCACGAAGACGCGGGGAGACCACATCGGGCCGTATCTTATAGAGCTCAGCCGGAATTCCATTGGGACCCGGTGCCTTGCCAGATCTCAAGGAGCGGATCGCAAGGGCAATCTCATCAGAAGTGATGTCCCTGTCCAAATCATCGCGGTCCTCCTCTGTAAGACAGGGAAGATCCACGGCCGAGAGAAGTTCTGCCACGTCGGCCTCAGTGCAGTCAGAGGAGGAGGTGTAAACACCCCTGAAATAGTCGGCAAACGACTCAGCGATGGCGGAGGGGTCGGTGACAGGGTTGCCATCCGCGCCCGTGATCTCAGGTACTACCCGACTGGCCAGCTCCCTCCTGTCCAACCAGGCCAACAGTTTGCCAGCCTTGTCTCCCACGTCATAAATACGGCCCTGCTGTTCCCTAGCCAGGGTCTGGGCGGCATTCGTAGCGAGATCGCGGTACTCCAGTTGCTTTAGAGAAAGCGCATGGAGGAGGTCTGGGTTAGGGTCAGGGCCCAGTTGGGCGTCGAGGTTCAAGATCTCCTCCTCGATACAGAGGAGATCGGCGTCTCTGCTCCGACGGGCCTCCGCTATCAAAGCAAATGCCTCGCCCCTCAGGACGGTCTTGAAAGCCTCCCACAGAGTCGCGGCCGACCCGACCGAGCCCTCGTTCTCGGAGAAGTATCGGTCTATCGCCTTGGCTAGTAGAGCACGGGTCTTTGGGTTACGAAAGTACCAGGGGTTGACCGTTGCCGGTCGCACCGACAAAGCAATATCGAAATCAAAGGAGACCAGGAGCGGTGAGTGGTCAGAAACTCCACGCGCCAGAAAACGAGCCTCAGACACGGCCGTAGCGTGAGCTGCCAAGGTGAGGATATAGTCTATTCGGGACAAGCTACCATGCGCGCTGGACAGGAAGGAGTAATGACGCAGCGTAGGGTGTAAGAGTCTCCAACTATCAACAAGACCCATTGAGTCTATAAATGAGGGTAGCCACAGTTGTGATTGGCGAAGATCTCTAGATGGTTGTCGGTCCAGAGTGCCAGAACAGACGGAATTGAAATCACCCCCAACAATAAGTAAGCCATCAGGCAGAGCTAAAATGGCGCCACCAAGGTCCTGGAACGTGCTAGTCTGTAGACCAGGCAAGACGTAAACTGAAAGTAGGATGAGGGTCCTCCCCTCCCACCGCCCAGCCACCGCTGCGTAACGTCCTCTATCATCTATCGTAGTGACATCTATCTCCAGCGGCAGGGAAGCCCGGACAAGAACACCCGCCCCCGAGAGCCTGAAGTGAACCCCGAGTGTGCCACCA
Source organism: Lissotriton vulgaris (assembly GCF_964263255.1). Classification (NCBI taxonomy): domain Eukaryota; kingdom Metazoa; phylum Chordata; class Amphibia; order Caudata; family Salamandridae; genus Lissotriton; species Lissotriton vulgaris. Next base: position 236,534,683 of record NC_141696.1, read on the forward strand.
TCTTGTACCCTTTGCGACTGAGCGCTTTGCATGAGTTCCCAATCAAATGAGTTTCCTGCAAGAAAACCACATCAGGCATGTGACGCTTAAGCATTTGAAGCACAATTCCCCTTTTGATTCGGTCACCCAACCCGTTGACATTCCAACTGATAACTTTTAATTTCTTACCCCCCATCATCGTGGCACCCTCCCCCACAGGGCCCGAGAGACCCTTGCAGAATTGAAAGTACAACAATATACATCACCCATTGCCGAAAGAAAGAAAACAAAAACACTCTAAGAGACATTCGAACTTGTCCCAAAACACCCCCCACCCTGCACCCCTGCAGCAGACTAAAAAGCCCCCCCAACCAGCAGTGTGCCTGTCGCCCCATTAACTAGTCTACAGAAAGCCCCAAGAGGAGTAAGGATTCCCCGCGGACACCCCCCCGCCGCCCTCCTTGAAACAACAGGATCTCAAATTGCTATTACACTGAAAAAAGGAGACGAGTGTCACATATAGCAGGACCACCAACCGCCAGTGTCCACTTGATGGAGCCAGTCCTCACAAATCTGCGCCACCAGCCGCGCCCCCTTCGCTGTTCTCCCGGTCGTCGCTTCGCTGTGGTAGGGTGTCGAGCCATTCGCTAACATTGTCCGGAAAGTCAAAAAACATTGCACGGCTGTCGTGCTCGACCCGCAACTTGGCCGGGAACATCATCGAGTACTTGAGTCCCATGTCCCTCAGTCGCCGTTTCACTCCCCCGGAGCTCTGGCGCTGTCTCTGCACCGCTCTGGTAAAGTCAGGGTAGAAATTCACCTCTGAGTTCTGGTACTGTAGCGGACCATGCCTCCTGGACGCCTGCAGAATTGCGTCCCGGTCCCTGAAGTTGAGGAACCTAGCAATGATGGGTCTAGGTGCCGCGCCAGTCTTTGGCGGGCCACCTGGCACCCGGTGCGCTCGCTCCACCGAGAAGAATTTGCTCAACCCGGGGGGAGTAAGATGGTTCTGTATCAGGTCCTCAACTAACAGGTCCGCAGATGCATCCTCCGACCCTTCCGGAACGCCAATGATGCGGACATTCTGTCGCCTGGCCCGACCTTCATATTCATCCAGTCTCCTGAAGACTTGGTCAGAGGCGAGACGTAGGGTCCGGACCTCGGTTTGCAGGTCCGAGACGTCGGTGGTGAGGCTCGAGGCTTTCAAGTCCAGTGATGTCACCCGATCGTTGGTTTTACCCAGATCGGCTCTGATGAGAGTGAGATCCACCGCCAGTGTGTCCACCTTGTGGGTCAGGACCTCATGCTGTTTCTGCATTTCTGCTCTGATGCCCGAGATGGCCCCCATAACATCACTGAGGGTGGGCTCGGATCCATCCGGCGAGCCCGATGTGGAGATGTCCTTAGCAGAGGCTCCCGGTGCCGGCGATATGCGGAGTTGAGCATACCGATCAATCCTGTTCTGTTGCACTTGGGACTTGCCTCGAACTCCTTTGTTCACTGTCTTCTCCGGGTCGCCCTTGTCCGCCATGTTGGGTCCGATGTGACCGTGGGGCCACCACACACAGCTCCGAGCCCAAGGTACACCGTGCCGAGGTTGTAGAGCAGAGGTGCAGCAAGGCCCAGTGATAGATTGCACAGTGGTATGAGAAATTCCGCAAGTGGGGATCACCACCCAGCACTACGCATCCCAAGCCAGCGGAGTGGCGGAGACCGAGGAGACAATGGCGCTTCCTTGGCAAGGGGCAGCACACGACGTAGCTCAGCGTAGGAATCTCCGATTCGAACGCGGGAGGCAGTTCCCGCATCAGTGACCCGTCAGCATTCAGAATCCACCTATGTGGATCAGGATTTCAGGCAGGATTATTGCGGAGGGCCGGAGGGTCTGCGGAGCTCCGAGCTTACGCGGCCATCTTGTTTGCCCGCAAAGCTCCTCCTCGCCCATGACTGTGTTACACGTGCTCCGCTCAAAGTTGATTTCAATGCAGCTCCAACTCTTAAAGTCAGCAGACATTGAAATGTCAATAGAAAAAGTTTGTGTCTGCTTTGCTGAAAACCCCTCTCACAACACCAGAGGTGTGCCTGATTGAGCAGCTCTTCAGACCAGATTCCTGTAACTTGGATAGCCAATAGGAATTATGGGAGTATGGCAGAATATCATTTGAAAACTGGCAACCTTTACCCACCTGATCATATGAATGCTGGGTTTTAACGAGACCTCCAAAATGCTATTTGTCTTGACCCATTGATTGAGATACAATTCAACATCACTTGAGTCTCTCGACTTGAATGCAGAAATACCAATTATGCCCAAACTCCATTTGTGTATGTGCACCTTCCACCTAACTGTGGGGAGTCCTGTTAGTCCTCTGCTACTGTGTTTAGGACATCTGCTTTTAGCACTCAGGTTCTGATTTCGGTAAGATGATAGTGCAGGGCCTTTGGTCAGGGTCAAAGCAACAGCTGCAAATCAATGTTTTGGAGTTACAAGTGGTCAGTTTAATCCTGAAGGCTTTCCTTCTTCCCGTCTCATAGAGTACCGTTTAAATTCTGTGGGACGACACATCCATCCCCATTATATCAGCTGACAGGGTAGTGTGGGTTCCTGAACCCTGTGTTGGGAGGCTTTACATTTGTGGTGATGGTCCCTGCAGGTGTTCATTTTTCCAGTGGCAGCCCACCTCATGGTAACCCTCAAAATGAGTTCAGTTGACTTGCATTACAGATCCATGAGTAGTAACTTCATCTGGAAATAACAAACATGATCTTCTCAAGAATAGGATGACCACGCTTGGATCTGTTTGTCCCTTGTTTTGTGCTCTATACTTCCCACTGAATGGCTCACATGGTATGCCTTCAGGTTCACCTGGGGTTGGGGTCTGCTATAAATGTTACTATGATCCCTCTCCTTTCAAGGATCTGCAGAAGGTGTAAGAGAACCAAAGCACAACTGATCCTTATTGATTGCCAGAGATTGGGTGTGAAGAAGTTGCTTTGCCAATTTGTTGGAATTCCATATTCTGACCTCTCCTTCTCTTCCACTCATAGTAGATTTGTTTTCACAGCAGGATGGTTGGGTCTTCTACCCAATACTCAGATACTTCAGCTGCACCTACAGGTATAGAGCGGTGCCAACTAGAGACCATTTTATACCATGGAGACGGCATATAGTACCATGGCTACCTGGAAACATGCTACTGGGGTGTTTTATGCACTGCACTGGCCTACATTCTTTGCTTTGTGTGAGTCTCAGGGTTTAAACCCCTTTCAGTCTCTTCCATGTGATATTCTGCGCTTTACACTCTCCTTTGCCCAACAGTGCTTGGTAGTTATCCTGTTAAGAGATAGTTGCTTGCCTTGTTCTCCTTCATGTCTCTCCTCGATTAGCCTTCTTTGTTCAGGTCACGCTTAGTGGGGTGTTTTCTAAAAGGTCTGTTATATTAGTTCCCCCTCAGGCCTTTCATTGTTTTACAGTGGCCTGTAGGGTCAGCAAATTATAGACCCTATTTGTTCAACTGCTTTCCACAGTTTTTGATCCAGTAATGCTGGTAGTTCGCACCTGCCCATCCTTTCTATCGAAAGTTATGTCGGCCTTCCACATGAACCAGTCCATCACCATTTCTACCTTCTATCCTCATTTTCACCCCGCCAAGGAAGAGGAGAGACTACATTGAGTGGAATTCAGACATCCGGTGTCTTACTTCATTGACAACATATTGCGAGACAGAGTGGACAATCAGCCCTTTGGGAGGTTTTCTGAAGCCAAGAATGACAAAAAGGTCAGCAAACATAAAAGGCTAGGTTGGGTAACACCTTATATTAAGATCTGTTAAATATTGAGCAAGAGAAACCACTGAATAACATTTGTTCAGACTCTACAAGGGCCACGTCAGCTTCTAGTGCTCTGACCAGAGGCATTCAGTGTCTGAGATTTGGTCTTTGCAAAACATTACTTTCTCACGGCTCACAGTTGTGAATAATTTGCCAGAACTGTTTTGCATTATTTCCTTTTTTAATTTGCACTACTCATGCCCACGTCTTAAAGAGTTTTGCTTTGAGACTGGCATAAGGTGAGAAATCTGCAGAAAGAGGTATCCATCAGAAAACCAAGTTAATTCCATTTAGTAATGGTATCTTCCTGTAGAGTCTCCCCTTCTGTCCATCATGCCCTGATGAGTTAGTGCTGTTACTAATAATGTGCTTCTGCTGATATTGTCACTGTTCTTAATGCTCTCTCTGTTCTTCGATGTGGCACAGAAAAAATAAATGGAACTGTTGCCAGCATGCCTGTCTGAGCCATATATAATTAGATATCATATCTGTGACTGATGGAACTGCGACTGGAGTAGTGTGGTAATACCTTGCAACACTGAAGAGCTATTGTTTATTTCGAAGGGGCATTGGTAGTAGGAAGGACGCGCTGCTGTTTGCTTAAGCGTGCTGCGCTTCAGTGCAATTTACAAGCAGTATTTCACGACTAATTTTAAAACGCCCGTTTATTGTATATAATTTTATTTAGAGTTGTACCTTATCCCCTGCTTTTAATACCCACTTACTTGCACTGTAATCTGGTAAACCCACCGCTCTTTGCGGGTCCTTGTCCTTTCCCTGCCTTCCTGATTCCGACTTTGGTGGCCGTCTTGGGAGTAAGTGGGACGCGATTCCTCATACGGTCTAGTCATCACAAGGACGCTAGACCTCCTACAAAAGGCGGCCATGCTAACGCGCAGCAGGTACGCGCAGCGGGTCCGCCGTCATTCCGCCGGCTTAGGGCTTAGGGCTAGATACGCTGGCTTTTTCCCCTAAGGTCGGTATAACATATACTAGAAATGATTTGATATCATTACGCCCTTCGGATGAAGTGCCCTGCAACTTAATCCTTAAAAATGATTTACCTTTTGTGACGTGTAGTCAATGCACTAAGGGCCAGAGAGCCATAGGAAATAAGCCTCTTCTAATGGCTCTGCTGAATTGTAGGTCCCTCCTTAGTCATTCCACTGAAATTAATTCCCTAGTACTGGATTATGAGTTGGATATCCTATTTCTATCAGAAACCTGGACCACGTCTAGTTCGGGTCCAGATATGGTGCAAGCTCTCCCCCCTAGCTATCTAATTTATCACCTAGATAGGCCTATTGGACGAGGAGGTGGTCTTGCTATCATTTATAGGGACACGCTGGTCTGTAGAGCCCAGGACGGAGGGGTGCTCGACTGTGAGAGCTGTCAATTCTCACTACGGATGTCAGCCACGACCTCCATATCAGGCCTCCTAGTGTACCGCCCTCCGGGGTGTGTAGGCAATTTCGCCAGTTCATTGATGGAAACTGTTACACTTTTGGCATCGTCGACTGCCAATTTTGTGGCACTTGGAGATTTTAATCTCCATTTTGACGACCCTGTTGATACACTCGCTGCCGATCTGCTGGGTGATTTGAAAGCCTTTGATATGAGCCTAATCAACTCAGGGGCTACGCATTGTAAGGGCCACCTACTGGATCCAGTCTTTTCGAATATGGACATGATTGAAGCCTCGACTCCCTTGGCTTTACCGTGGTCAGACCATTTTCTGGTTCCTTTCAATTGGCAGTACGATTTAACGGATGTAACTATTCCTAGGACCTACTCGGTTGACAGGGCTTGGTCCAGGTTACCAGTAGAGCGCTGGGTTGCTAACCTAGATGCTACCTGCCCGCGCCCGGTGTTGGATCCACTAATTGCTGATATAAACTTGGAAAATTGGCTAAAAAGGTCCTTGGACGCCATTCTCCCCAAAAAGAAAATGCCGAAGAGGGAGAAAAGAGTGGGATCAGCCCCCTGGTACACCCAGATGTTGAGAACTCTCAGGAAAGGCTGCAAAAGGCTAGAGAGGATTTGGAGAAAGGATTTGCGAGAGGCAACCCGGAATGAGTATCGTACGGCAATGAGAGGATATAAAGCCGCTCTCCTGGACGCCAAAGCCAAGTTTTAAGAGGAGAGAATTGGCAACTCGGCTAACTCCTCTAGAGAGTCGTTCAAGGTCTTTAGAGACCTTTTGAAAACTTCGGAACCGCCAGTGAGCCATGAGAGTCCTCAAAAGAAATGTACGGAACTGGCTAACTACTTTCACATGAAAGTAGAAAACATCGTAAGTTCCTTACCACAACCAGCCCAGGAATCAGATATAGACGAACAGAGAGCTGATGCTCAGATTAAGCTTGACGTCTTTGGTCCAGTGACCTCTGACGAAGTCCTCAAGGTGCTAGGGCCCATGAAGAGTGGTTCACCGAGGGATCCTGTCCCGATGAGATACCTCAAGCAGATAGCAACTAATATTGCGGCACCAGTAACAGATCTTATCAATGCATCTTTTGCGCAGGGGTTGGTTCCACCTAGTTGGAAAAAAGCGGTTGTAAAGGCCCTTCTGAAAAAGCCCGGTCTAGATCCATCGGACCTGGCTAATTTCAGACCGATCTCCTTGCTGCCCGGGTTTGGTAAGATCACGGAGAGACTGGTGAACAGGCGACTGTCACAGTTCCTGGAGTCCAATGGCTTGTTGCGGAATTCCCAAACAGGATTTAGGCCGGGCCAAGGCACTGATACTGCCCTTCTGGCAGTCGTGGAAGAAGCCAGGAGCATTTTGGATTCAGGAGGATCGGTGCAGTGATCCTCCTGGACCTTAGTGCGGCTTTTGACACCGTAAACCATCAGGTGTTGCTCCAACGACTGTCAGAGGTGGGCTTGACTGGAATGGCCTTGAAGTGGCTCGCGTCGTTTCTGCACCAACGAACCTACCAAGTCTGGGAAGGTAGTGCACAATCTGCCCCCTTCCCCCTACAATGTGGTGTGCCTCAGGGCTCCTCCCTGAGCCCCACATTGTTTAATGTCTATATGGCACCATTGGAGGATGTGGTGGCACCACTGGATATCAAAATAATCAGCTATACTGATGATACCCAGTTGGTGGTGGCCCTTTCCCAATTGGGGGATCATCCGGACCTGTTGCACTCCTGCTTGTCAAAGGTGTACACTTATATGGGCAACTCAGCATTAAAATTGAACGGCTCCAAAACAGAGCTGATGTTGCTGGGACATGCGGGGCCTTCTTTGCCGCCAGGCAGCTGGCCGAGTTGCCTTGGCGATTCTCCAAGCCCCAAAAAGGAGATCAAAAGTCTGGGTGTGTGGCTTGAACAAGACCTGTCTTTCAAGATCCATGCAAAAAAAACTGCCGGATTTTACCCCTTCTCCCTCCAGGAAACTTCTTATCCAGGGGCTGATTGTCTCGAGGTTGGACTACAGCAATGCGCTTTTCTTGGGCGCTCCGGAAGCAACGCTCAATAAACTTCAACAAGTGCAGAATGCAGCAGCAAGGCTGCTGATGAATATTCCAAGGAGATAGTCAGCAAAACTAGCATTACGAGCACTGCATTGGCTTCCAGTACGGGAGAGGATAACATTTAAATCTCTCTGTACGGCTCATAAAATCCTGAGAGGGAAAGGTCCTCCCATCTTGGATAATATGGTGCTCCCCTACAAGGCTACTAGAGCCCTACGCTCTGACCACAAATCCTTGGTATAAGTGGCCAGAGTAAAAAGAGCCCGTACGGGCGGTAGAAGATTCTCGGTGAATGCAGCCAAGTTATGGAATGCGCTGCCCTTGAATTTACGGATAGAGACTAGTATTATTCGGTTTCGAAAGCTACTTAAGACCCACTTATTCCCCGCTTAATGCTGTCTTTTCTTAGCTCCATTCCCCTGAGTCATGAACGAGCGCTGGGATGACCGAGGGTAACCGTGCGCTATATAAGATTCCAAATAATAATAATAATATTTGCTAGGGAAAAAACTTCCCAGCTCCCGCGTGTCTGATATTCATAAAGCGAAGAATAATTAGGAATGTATAGTATCCACCAGAAATGTCTTTAACAAAGGTAAATAACTCTTAACACACTGTTGCCTAATCCCTATTGTAAGTGGGACATGTGAACATATAGTGCAACTTGGTACAGGTGTTAATGCATAGTTTCAATTCAAGCACTTAACTTTAGGTGTAAGAGAAAAGCCACTTAAGGCTTTACGTGGAAGAACCCCCAAATCCATTTGCAGAACTACAGACTAAAGGATTTCTTCTTTTGTGTAACTTTTAGGAGCTAAATATTTCTATGTACCACATACGTTTTAGCTCAAAGCAATTAACTGGCAGAAAGTTACCTGATATTTTCCTAAAATAGATGAAATTACAGATAACCAGTAATTCTGCTTCACAATCCAGAAATGATCTTAAATTATTCTTTTCATGGCACTCCATAGTTAATCCAGATTTAATCGGGAAAACATTACATGAATGTTTCAGCTATGTGTCTAATTAAAAAGCCCTCTCTTGACCCGCCAATTGCAAGTAAATTACCTGCCGATTTCACTCCTGCCCCTAACAGAAAAAATATTTGAGACAGTTCTGAATAGCCAATTAGTTGATTATATTCAGACCAATAATTGCTCAGATTTCACTCAGTTCCTTTTCCAGGCTGACTCAGCAGGGAGATGGCTCTTATAAAAGCATCAGAGGAGATCAGAAGTACTATGGCTTTAGGAGAAAGAGCTGCCCTTGCGCTACTCGATCTGTTGGCAGCCTTCAATACAGTTAGTCATGAGCTACTGATGGATCGACTAAACAAAATAGGGATATCTGGTATGGCCTGGAAATTGCTAATCTACCTTCTGAATGACCAAGAGCAAACAGTCAATATGGGAGGTTTTACCTCCTCTGCATATTCTCTTCATTGTAGTGTCCTGCAGGGCTAGTCGCTCAAACTGACACATTTTAATATTTGTTTCACCTCTGGCTGAGATTATAAGATAATTACATTTTTCTTTAGCATCGTATGTAGATGACACGCAAAATGTTGTGTCATTAGGACCTGGGGACTCGGGAAGTGATTCTAAATTTAACAACTGTATGCAGGCAGTTAGTCAGTGGATGGCCAGAAACTGCCTTCAACTGAACTCAGTTAAGATTGAGGCTTTGATCTTTGGGGCCAAACCTTCATTTTGGTCCCCGACTTGGTGGCCATCTGAACTCGGCACACTTCCCATTCCGGTTAGGAAAGTAAGGAACTTGGTAGTCAAGTTCAATGACACACTTACTTTCTCTGATCAAGCAAACCCAGTTACCTCAGCTGCGTCTTATACTCTCAGGCTGTTGAAAAATATTCTGCCTTTTATCTCTGCCAATATGAAGAAACTAGCTGTTACTTCGTTAGTGATGGCAAAGATTGACTACTGTAAAGGACTATATCTCAATGCTCATCGGTATGACATAAACAAGTTGCAAGTATTGCAAAATGCAGCAGCTCCGCTTCTGTTTAAAATTCCTAAATGCCAGCCCATTTCCAAATTTGTCTGGAAACTACACTGGCTACCAGTCGGACACAGAATCCCCCTCAAAGCACTCTGTATCACTTACAAAGCACTGCATGGAAGAGATTCAGATTTTCTGAGAAAAAACTTCAACTGGTACATGCCAGGCACTAGTAGCTGTGCCTAGGTTTCATCGGGCACCTTGGGGAGGCAGAAGCTTTGTGCTGGGAGCAGCAAAAGCATGGAATTCCATCCCATTAGACATAAAGACCATGTCTATCCTACTGGCCTTTAGGAAGGCCTTGAAAACCTGTTTTTCTTTGTAGAATGGTTGCTCAAACCTCTGGGCACTGTTTCTCTCCTCTGTAAACTCAGCTAGTGCAAAGACACCTTTTAGGTATTCAAGCGCTTTACAAAAATAATAACATCTCTAAAGTTAACATGTTTCAGCCATCAATCAAGCCTTAGTGGTCTGTGGCCTTAATCAGGACCAGGAATCACTCACTCCAACCCTACTCTGAGTAGTGCTTTATACAGATAGGTATAATTGATGTGAGTGTTGCCTGATTTTGTTTGAAAAGAAAAGGTGAAAAATAAATTAAAACAGTGATATACATGCAGTTCAAGATTGGACCACTCTACACAGTATCCTAAATGTAAGAAAGAAAATACCAACCAGAGGTACAGAGGAAGTACCTCCCTATTGTCACACATACACTAAACTTTTCCGAATCTAGGGGCCACACTCGCTGTGATAGACAATAGAATTTCAAATCCTCAGTTGTTAGAAATCTGTGAGGCTTGGGGCTGATGGATACACATATATTACTGTGTTAATATTTATTTATTTATGTTTGTGTGGTGTTTTGTATAGCTCTTCATATGTCACTTTGCAGTCACTCCTAAGCCTTCTCTAATATTGGTACAGATATTTGGATGAAAAGGGAAAAGTGACTACATAAGTGCTGTTTAGATTGATGGGGTGTTAGTAGGAGAAGCAGACAGAGGGTTAATAGTTAGTGTATACTGTTGAAGAGTGTGAGCTCAACGTTAGCCTTGTGCATTGTTTATGGTTTGGGCACAGCCACATTGTTTCATTGTTTACTTAATTAGCAGATGTATGGTCACAAATTCATTTGAATATTTTCTTGAAAAGTTAAGTTTTCATTATTTTTCGGACAGTGTGCTTGCTCAGTTACCTAGTCTTTCAGGGAGGAACCGAGAGCCCAGACAATGCCATTTGTGCTCAAGGTCTGAGATGGTTTGAGACTTGGTCAATTAGAGTGTACTGGATAGGCATTGTGAGTGGCCAACTTCTAAAAGCACCCTATACTTTATTTCAAGAATGCTTTGTGGATAGTGATTACAATCTGATCCCTGCTGCTATTGGGAGCCATTATTTGAATGATTTCACAGCAGACCTATTTATTTTTTGTTATTTTATAGATAGTATTTATATATGGCGGACATATTTCTGGAGACAGTGGAGAGATATCCATGGAAGACGTTGTTGTCTTCAGATTACAGGTGCTTGATGCACGTTTATGAAAGTGATTTCACACATTTATAGTAGCAAGCACTCATAATAATGGTTCAAATTATAGGAGCAGGGCGGAGTGCTTTGAGATTCAGGTGACCCATTTGTCCCTAGTTTTTGAAGATTGTCTTGAAACTAGAGGTCTTCTCGTCCGACACAGAGTCTAAGCAACTTCAGACAATGGGCTAATGGTTTTGCATCAGGCATTCTCATGCTCTGTGCTGTTAATTTTCACTTGCACACAATGCCACTTTGTCAATAATTTGTGGGAATTTGCCAAACTAGCAGAAGCCATATTTTGATTTGGTCGCTGATGGTTTGCACGTGTTAATGCAGATCCTGAACTTGGATTCACTGTGGTGTTCTAGCACTATCATTTCATGGCCTAGCATGCTGGCAGATGTTGTGGGAGGATTGGATTGTGGAATCAGGCACAACTGATCCTGAACGGCCTAGATTGGGAAGGAGGTTCTGGTAAGGGGTATTATGCCACTCATCATTTGGCTTCCACCTCCTATTCTCTTGAGGAGTGTGGATCTTAAGCCATTCTGGTTATTCAATTGACTAATACATCAACTCAGGGGATCTGTGTTTGAGCAGGTTTGAATCCTAGCAGGTAAATTCAGTTCTAAGGTCAGTAAAGTGAGTGCCATTGAATTGGGTAATAATAAGCATCTGATATTTCATTGCCAAGAGGCCCATGGTTGAACATACGCTTTACAAAGACACATTGTTACCTTCTGTCGCAGTAGAATGGACAGGTCCCCCACCCTATTCTCAAAACACCTGACTGCATGCTTGGAGATTGAGTAGTACCAGCTAGAGTCCTATTGCCTCCCTGATGTAATTGCAGATGTCATCCAGTTTGCCAGAAACCCTGCTTTGAAATCCATTTATGAGCATGAATCAATTTAAACCACACGTTTCACACATACTGAATTTCACATTGCCTCTTGAACTGCAGAGACTGGCAGTGGCTGCAGTCAAAGATACCTGAGTGTCCTCTCGGCTTTCATGTGTCTCTGTGATTGCTCATCTTTGTTTAAGTAACCTCTACTGGTAAATTTGCTGACATGTCACTTTACCTGTTTCCTCCTACTGCATAAATGTTTCCTCAGTGGGATCTGAATAGTATGTTAACTTTATTCATGGCAACTCATTTCAAGCTAATGCATGGTTGGCCTCTTGGTCTTCCTACTATGAAAACACTGATGTTGGTTGCAATATCTTCATTTTACAGAGTCTGAAAACTTCAATTTACCCAGTTTTTGACCCAGACCTATTGGTCCTCCATACCTGCCCAACGTTCTTTCCCTAGGATGTTTCAGCTTTCATATGTCCAGTCTATCACCCTCTCATACACCTTTACTTCTCCTCATCCCACCACAGAGAAGTAGTGGCTATGAAGACTGGAGCCCAGATGTGTGGTCTTCTGCTGCATTGACTGCACACAACAGAACCAAGTGATGGACCAGCAGTTTGCGGGTTTGCCAGAGCCAAGACAGTTATGGCCGTGACCAAACACACAATTTCACATTGGCACTGGGTCACCCTACCTTTCAAGATCTGTTATGCCTGGGACAAGAAGGAAGGGATTCATGATATTTTCTCTAGGGCCTGGATGCTTCTGCCACTCTTCAATGGCATATATCTAATGGACAGCTATGTGGTTATCCCTGCATACATTACTTAACATTACTGCTTTTCATCAAAAGCATACAGTGACTGATAGTTTGCCAGGAGTGTGCTGCATGATTTTTCTTGATTAATCTGCCCTCCTCATTTCCACTTCCAGATGGTATTGGTTTGGGATGACACACTGTAGTATACAAAAAAGTGATGGATGTAATGCTTGAATGTCAGTCACTGGTAATTACGCGTAGAGCATCCTAATTCATAGTTATTCTGCACACCAAGCAATCTCAGTTGGGACCCAGCCATGTGCAAATCACTCTTGACCCAGCTCTAGTGTGACCATTACAGCCCAAACTGCCAGGCCAGGTCTACCCTGAACCGGAACATAAGCAACCCAGGTCCAGTTTCGCCTTGATTAGTATTCATTAGCTAGGTATGGCATAGTTGCAGTGGCACAGTGTGCACAAGACCCACATACCCATCCCACTTAAGGCGACACTCTGTAGCATACTAAAGGGTGATGAATGGAATGCTTGAATGAATCTCAGCCACTGGTAATCACTCTGGGCTGCATCCCAATCCATTGTTATTTTGCACACCATGCCTCCTTTGGTTTGCCCCCAGCCATATGCAAATTAGTCTTGACCCAGCTCCACTGGGAAGAGTCCAGCCCAAACTGCAAGACCAGTTCCTTCCTGAACCGGAGCACAAGTAACCCAGGACCGGTTTCACCCTGATTAAGGCTTATCAGCCAGGTGTAGCTTGTTTCCAGTGGCACAGTGCTCGTAGGACCCACGTCTGGACATACCCATTCTATTTAGGGCAACACACTGTAGTGTAGCATACAAGAAAGTGATGAATGGACTCCTCCTTAGGGTTAGGAATCTGCAAGAAGGTATATCCATCAGAAATAAAAGTTGTCTACCTTCACTGATGGCATTTCTGGTGGATACATAATCTTCCTCCCGATCTCTCTCAGCCCTTTTTCCTCCCCTGATGAGTCAGTGCCTGATATAATCAGATTTGATAGTATGTGCTATTATTATAGCTGCCATTGGTGCAGTCTCTGCTTCTCTTCACACATCTCGCTAGGGTGCAGAAAAAGTTTCAGCATCTGACGTCAGCACACTGGTTGGTTCCTGGTGTTCACCAGTGCTGTCATGACCAGTGTGTGGAGATGGCAGCACTATATACTGCTAGGGAATAAAGGTTTTGAAATCAGTCTGATACATGGGAGGATATTCTTAAGGTAAGACATCTAGAGGAAGATAATTTGTCCACCAGAAAATTACTGAATGTAAGTAACCTTTTATTTCTGGTCTGAAGAGATTTATAATCTATCCCTGCCCAGTAGTTTGCTGGAGAATTAAAGCCTCGTTGTCTGTTGCTGAAATTTACATGAATCAGTATTGGTTATAACTGCAGTGGCAGTAATCTCACTAATTTGTTTGTTTCCTATTAGTGGTATACAAACTGCTCAATATGGGTTCTATGACCTGGGCTTCCAACGTTGTATTTCCCAATTATAGTTAAGTCAGATGAGGTACATTTAGTAGAAATATTTCAGCTTTGTCAATTTTGTGCCGGGTAGCAAAAACACTACATAAAACTAAACACTGACATGCCGCTGTCATCCGACCCATATGCCCTACCCAGAAAAAGCATTTGCCTTGTTTATATGATGTAACTCAAACCTATACAATTGTTAGCTGTTGCTTTGTTTGTCAAATACTGCATTTGATGTTCCAGTTCACTGATGTTTCTATTTTTTTTTTCTGTTTTGTTTGGCTTAGGTGAATGCAAATATTCTGCTGGGGCACCCTTACATAATTCCATACTGGAATCTTTAGGAGAAGCTCTAATCTTTATCTCAAAGGATCAATTATTGGACAACAACCTTCCTGCTAAATTTGTTGCTGGCCAGAAGACAAACCTCACCGATAAACTGCAGACTTTACTAAACACCTTGACACCACTTTTGTTGCTCAGAGCTAGACCGGTCCAGATCACGGTTTACCACTTGCTATACAAGTAAGACATCAGTATAATATATTTCTTTTTTATTGTGAGATTCAGTGATAAAAGATTTCTACCATTCCACATAAATACCAGGTATTGGTGTTGGTGATTGTCCTTAGGTAGTATTGATAGTCATTTGGTATTAAGGGTAAGATAATATCATATCATAGCATATATCATATATGTCATAATATATTATAATATAATTTAATAGAATATTGTGTATGTTTTATATTTGCAGCTGAAGATGCCACTTTTTATGTTTTTCATAACGTGATGTGTGGTATTTTGCTAGTGTGCACTGTAGTGTTGTTATTTTATGTGAAGGAAAAGCTGTCATACCTGTTACTTTGACAGTTCATCAAGGAATTCCCTTTAGGTATGACTGAATGGATATTCTCAGTGCGTACAGCTTGACCTCTGAAAATAATTATTTAATTTTGTTTTTTATTCAATCAAAACATAACAGCCAAAGCTATGTAAGAAACAACTCTCTTTCCTAGTACGGCCGGCCATAAGCCTTGCTTAGCTTTTTCATCAGCTGTATAACTCATGTGGGTGGATGGCTGATAAATGTGGTTGCAGAGATCTCACCAGTGGTTGACATTGTGCAGCGATTGTTGGGATACTCTGATGATGCATCTTGATTTAGAAAATATACATTTTAGTGCATTCCAGAGAAAGCAACTAAAAATTATTATCCTTTTTTTCAGAGAGAGACCGAGAAAAGGGTCATCTTGAAGTATCTGCAACTTAATTTGTAGCCATGAGTAGGTGTTCTGAACAAATAACCTTTCAAAGACATATATGGCTCAGACCACCAAGACCTTGGATCGTTTCAACTAAAGATATGGTGATCTAGCAGTTAAACCTATTCTAGATGCCTATCCTGCTAAGCAAGTTATAGCCTCTTATGGAGCTCATATTTATGGTTGCAAGGGAAACATGCCCCACTGCATCTAATTGGGAACAATTTCTTCATCCCAGCTGTTGTATCGGGCCTCAGCCAGACCCGCTAGTGCAAGGGGTTCGCCCTTCTCAGCACGAGTCCTCAGACCATAGAAAGAAGTTGGCACGGAAACTAGAATACAAAAGATACCATTCATTAGACCTCATGAGGTGGTACTACAATTCGAACAGCACCCTTCGGTATTGTAAGAAGTAGCACCACGAGCTAAGAAAGCGTGGTTTATTTATACCCACACAGGGGCTCAAAAGTAGGCGGTACAAACACAAGAGCGCAGTTTATGTACATATAAGGTAATATTTGAGAGGCACAATCAATCAGTGGGAGGAGCTAACAGTTTTGGGGGTCGACAAGCACATTCCTATCTGGAACTAATCACTAACAGATGTGGACCCTACTTGACATGCGCAAAAGTGGGGGAGGCTAAATATAACTTGTTGCCAGGCAGTTTTCAGGCGCCGTGAACAGGAAGATAGGACAAAGCACATGGTCGACACGAGGCAACATGAGACAGACAAAATGGCTGCCAGGAATACAAAATGGAGTCCGCTAAATGTCAAGATAACGGCTAGAACTAAGATGTCTTCTGCTAATGCTTAATCTAATCGCTGTCAAATTACGACAGACGACCCTTTCAGCATTAGCTGAAGACATTCGCCTTTCTAGGATAGTCTAAGTACTCATCTTGTATATCTATTCGCATCATCTCCGCTGCTTCCTTATCTAATATATGTTGTGCTTTCATTTTTACAATATTCTCTTTAGTTGGCATACAAGTAGTAATACACATGGAACATATCATTGGACCACAGTGAATACACATACAGCAAGTAAAAATCACTGCAATTGCGATACATAGAACAGTCAATAGTTTCCAACCCCAAGAAGTGACTAGCGCCCAAAACCATCCAGAAAAAGACCAAGTACCGTTTTTTTGTGTGGATATCTGTAGCTATCTTATGTAATTTAAAAATTGCATCATATACTGAAGGCGAGTTGTCGGGTATATACACACAACAACTACTACGGATAATTTTACATGCTCCTCCCCGATCTGCTAACATTACATCAAGGACCATACATTTCTGTAAAGCTACAATTCTTGCAACCTGTAGCTCTTCTGTAATATTCCCTAATGCTATAGCAGTTTAATTAGTGACCGCTTCTACCACTCTTGTTAACCTTCTTACTTTTCTACTGTTCAGTGCAGCACCCACAAAAGAAAACAATCCTAAATTAAAATCAACGTATTGCTGTAAACTAGTATCTGTTTGATCTACTTCATCAGTACTTATGGTCCTCTTACTCCTGTTCAACGAAACATTCTGGTACAGTTTAAAATCTCGATGATATGATGCAGGTGCCAAGAAAACAGGTGGTAGTAGAAAAGATACATAACATACACCTGACCAACCAACTGGTAATTGATGATATCCATTATTGCCACAAACTAAATATGTGTTATGCGAAGCTAAAAATGAGCTATTATTTATTCGATCTATATTTAATACTATAATACATTCGCTCACACCAACTGGAATTCGTCCAGTACTCTGTACACATAAGTCTGCTTTAGTGTTCGTTACAGTAATCACAAAAGGTTCATTTTTGGCAAAGTCTCTTGTGTGGGTGAAGACATATGGCGTGGAGAAATTGTCCGGTCGATATTCTTCCCATTCCCATATAGTTCCATTAGCTTGAGGATACCCATCTATGTCCTGATGACATTCTTTATTCAAACGGAAAAGAAGTCCTCCCACTGTTGGTTTCCTAGTCGAAAACAGTAAAGTGTACCAGGCTTGACAAGAGCCATTGTGCGAAAAAGGAAGTGGGATAAAAGGGGTTCCTCCTTTCTTGTGATGCGCCGGGATCATACCGCATATCCAACAATTAGTGGTATTGGTAGCGCTGTGTGTATGGTGTAGCTTCTGAACAAACATATTATTTAGGTAAGACTGGCGGTGTTTTTGTTCATGATATGGAAGAGTAAAATGCTGGTGCTCTTCTGGGACAGGAGTAGTAACAACAAATAATTCACGAGCAGGGATCATCACTTCAATAGACCAAGTGATCACTGCTATAATTGTCAAAATGGCAAACAACTCTACAACACCAAAAATGTGCTTTTTATTCATTTCAGCAACAAAGTCAACTTCTTCTAAAAAACTAAGAGAACACAAAAAGAAAAAAAGAAAATGACCCTAAGAGCTCTTCTCTTCACCGAAGATCAAGACGGGTGTCACTGCACTAGGCAGGGCTGATCCCCCCTGTCATATCGGCATTCCGTTTCCACTACCCAGGGCGGTTGCTCAACCTGTCTCTGTCAAAATCGTAGATCCTTTCCTTGGCCTCAAGTTGTACTGCGATGCTACAGGAATTGTCTGGTCCGGGAAGAACTCCGCAGATTCGTCTGATGGCAAAGCTTGGCCCTTTTCCGTAGTCAAGATCTCTCGACGATCGGTCAGCACATCAGGTTCCACCAAGGTCGACAATACCTTGCGACAATGAGTACTATGCACCCAATTTTTCCTGTTTATAACTCGAACCGCTGTTCTTGTGGCGAGGAGAACTTGCTCTGGTCCACGCCACCTCGGCTCCAAGCTGCTTGACCTCTCAAACGACCTCACCATGACCTGGTCCCCAGGTTAGAGGTTGTGGCCTTCACCAGTAGATCTGTCAGGGAGTACTTCTCGGACCTGTTGATGAATAGAAACCAAGCTATCAGTTAATTGTGCCAAATAATCATTCATTAAAACACAAGGTACATCACATATAGAACTCAGTTTCGGTACTCCCCAGATATTCATAGGCCTTCCTAATACCACCTCGTAGGGAGTGAGGCCTGTTCGAGAGTGTGGCACTGATCTAATTGACAACAATGCCAAAGGCAACACATCTGGCCAAGTCAAAGATGTAGAAGCCTGTATCTTCGCTATTTTCAGCTTTAGAGTAGCATTATACCTTTCCACCAATCCTGCTGACTGGGGATGGAACACTGCATGGAACTGTTTGATTCCTAATCCCTTCAGGACATACTTGATAACTTCCCCAACAAAATGAGGTCCGTTATCATTCCTTAGGAGTTTGCAAACACCAAATCTAGGGAAGAATTCCTTCAGCAACACTTTAGCCGTGGTAATAGCAGTATTATCCTTCGTGGGGTACGCTTCAATCCACTTACTGAAAGCACAAACCACCACTAGGACATTCTTCAAAATGTTGCGACGCTCAAGTTTGATATAGTCCATTTGCAGGACTTCAAAAGGTGCAGTTGGTGTAGCATATCCTCCAGCTGTAGCTCGAGTACCCTTTCCTGGATTATATTGCAAACAAATCAAGCAGGATTGTACTACTCTCTTAGCTGTGCTAGCAATTTCTGGATGCTCCCAAACTTGTGTAAGCAATTTCGTTATTGCTGAAGCTCGAACATGTGCTAGCCCATGTGCCATCTGGACCATAGGTTGTACAAAAGCTATAGGCAGCTTCCACCTATCCATTTGCTTGTTTCGCCAACAACCCTCATCATCTAACTTTCCTTCTACAGACCATTGCTTACGTTCTTTTTAAGAAGCAGATTTCTGTATCTCTTGTACTTCCTGCCTTGCACCATGCCAACACTCAGCTTGTGACTTCACTACATACATAGAAGTAGTGCTTCTCTGCGTCGCAGTTTCACGTGCCTCGTGATCTGCAAAGGCGTTACCTTGTCCAATCCTGTCTGTCACGTTCTTGTGTGCACTACACTTAACAATTGCTATTTTCTTTGGGTATGTCAATGCAGTTAAAAGATTATGCACTAAATCTCCGTGCATTATCTGCATTCCGTGAGATGTGAGAAAGCCTTTTTCCTTACAGAGTAGGCCGAAATTGTGCGCCACTTCGAAAGCATAGCGGCTATCTGTGTAGATATTCACACATAGGTCTGTACTAAGCTCACATGCTCTTGTCAAGGCTATCAGCTCAGCTGCTTGAGCCGATTTCTCTGGTATGCGAGCTGTCTCCACTATTGTTTCAAGCGTGGTGATTGCATACGCGGCTGAGGTCGTACCATCCGGTAATTTCAAACAAGACCCATCTACCCATAATTCACCATCCACATCTGGAAAGGGCGTATCCTGTAAATCAATGCGACCCTTTGTCTGTTCCTCAGTCAAGAATATGCAATCGTGTGTTTCCTGTGACTGAGGCTGAGTCGCTGGATACAGTAACAAAGTAGCTGGGTTTAAGGTTGCACATCTCTTCAATGTAAAATGAGGAGCTAGTAATGTCAGTTCATATCCTGTCACACTAGTGCTAGTTAAGTTCTGCGTCTTTGTCTGATTTAAAAGGGCATCAACAGCATGAGGTACCAACACTAACAGTTTATGTGACAAAACTATCCCTTCACTATGCCGTATTGACACAGCTGTTGCTGCAACTGAGCGAAAGCATACAGGCAATGCTCGGGCAACAGGATCAAGGACTGCTGACAAAATAAGCACAGGGACGTTGCTTATCGCAGTGTAACTGAACTAAACCTGACAGTGCACACCCATCTTTCGCATGTACGCAAAGTGTAAAAGGCTTTGTGTAGTCTAGTGTACCTAACACTGGTGCTGAACAAAGAGCCTGTCGTAACTGCCGAAAAGCAGTTTCACATTCATCTGACCAAGGGAGGGGCACTGGAGTGTCTTTTGTCAAAAGTGCTAACAAAGGCTTAACAATGTACAAAAAACCCCAAAATCCACTGTCTACAAAAGGAAGTCAGACCAAGAAATCCACGCACTCCTTTCTGTGTGGTGAGAACTTGAGTATCTAAAATGGCTTGCACGTCCCTCCTTAGACAAAAGGTGACCTAAGTAGGTTACCTTTGGTCTACAATATTGCAATTTCTTTCGTGACACTTTTTGATGATGTGAAGCAAGAAATGAGAGCAAAGACAGAGTGCATTTTTCACATTGTTCCGTGGTATCGGCTGCCAACAAGATGTCATCGACATATTGTATGAGAGCCACGCCTTCAGGTAAAATAAAGGAATCAAGTTCTCTTTTCAACGCCTGACTATAAATACTTGTACTCTCAGTGTAGCCTTGAGGAATTCTACAAAATCTGTACTATCTATTATTCAAAGTGAAGCCGAACAGATATCGGCTCTCAGAGTGAATAGGGATCGAAAAGAAGGCGTTCTTCAGATCTACCACAGAAAACATAGTAGCTGTTGGAGGAACTAAGGTAAGAAGTGTCATGATATCAGAAACTACCGGGTATTGTGGTACTACAATCTTGTTCACCTCTCTAAGGTCTATAATGAACCTGTAAACTCTAGTTTCAGTGTCTTTTTTCAAAATCGGAAGAATCGGACTGTTACAAATATTAAAGGGAACTTCTTCAACAACTCCTACTTGAATGAGATCATGAACAATTCGTGTGAGCGCTTCCTCACCCTCCTGTGAAATTCTGTATTGAGGCAACCGTGGTAACACAGCTCCCCCTTGACAATAATGTGTGCTGGTGGGATGATCATTTGGCCCACATCAGTGTCCGAGGTGGCTCACAAGGATTTAGGGAGTGAGGCTAAGGCAGAATCTTCATTAACAAGACAAGCTCTTTCAGGTACTGAATGATTATCATTCAAAATGACACGCACTCCTTCGGAGAGCATCGTATTGTGGCTCTGAAATACTTGAGCATATCAAGACCCACAATATTGTCTGGAGTGTTTGGGGAGAGCAAAAACTGACATGGAGCAACAAATTTATTTACATGAAATGCAAGTGGTTGTGACAGTGGGCTAAGGGAAGGTGTTCCATCGAAACCTATCGAAGTAATAGTTTCGCCAGACAGGGGAGCCCTTGGAACCAATTGTTTAGACAGAGCGCTATGAGTAGCTCCTGTATCAACCAGAAACCGATCAGTAGAACCCAAAACATGTGCTGTAACATAGGGACCCGTCTGATCTACTGGAACTTCAACTGATTCCGTACCCCATCATAGGCAATCCTATGCATGAGCTGAATCGTAAAGATCGGGTTGCACACAATCAGACATTTGATACTGGTTACGTCTATCAAAGGTGTTAAACCTGTCCTGCGTTCGTACATTGGTATTGAATCAAGCTCGATCATTTGTATTTCCTTGAGGCCCTGAGTAGCCAAAACGATTCCTCATTTGTTCCCAACCTCGCGAGCCCTGTTGCGCACGTAACAGTGGACAATCGGCCATCCAGTGGCCAAATTGCTTACAATACGCACATTGATTAATAGATAAATTCGCACGATTGTAGGAAAGATTAAAAGAACCACGTCCGCCACGATCATAGCCTCTAGAAGGCGGGCCATAGACTTGAGCCAACATAACTTTTGTTTTTAATTCTTTCGATTTTTTATCTTCAGTACATTTTGCTTCTAATTCTTGGCGCTCATAATATTGAGTCATCGTTAAAACAGATGCTGGGGAAGATGTAGTCCAAGAACTCTCACTGGCTTTTAGGCGACTAGCTATCCCTGGTAACAAGTTCGTAACATACTTATCGACAAACAAATGTCTGCCTGTATCATCGGCCAAGGATTGACCGTTGAAATCGTGAAAAGCTTCTTCAAAACGTGTAAAGAAATCAGAAACCGATTTGTCTACCTTTTGTTTACACGATGCTAAAATAGTCCAATCAATCTTTTTAGGGTGGATAACTGTTTTGAGTTTAGTTAATATAGCTGCAGGGAGGTTTAATATTGACTGATGCGGCTTTTGAGCGGGTTTCCTTTCCATATCTAATTGTTCTAACTCTTTCCATTCCGCGCCAAAAGCGGCACAATCATTAGTTTTACGAACAGTCCTCCACATATCCGGAGGTAATATTAACCCGAAAAACAAATCAATATCACACAGTCATAGTACAAGAATTTATAGCGCCTTCAACTTCCTCATAAAAAGCGGCAGGATTCTTACGTGGATCGGGCAATGCTGCTTTAAGCGCCATTACATCTGCCCTATTCCAAGGAGTCTAAACCCAAGTATAAACAAGATAACCCTTAGCGTCTGCAGAATCTTTGTCGTCATTGTCGCCTGCTCCTTTAGGAGGAACATTCAAGGGTGCGGCTTCCCGCATAGGCTTCATATAGAACACCATTTGCTTATCTGTTCCGAAGATAGAAGACTGCGACCATCCTGTCTGAGATTTCTGCGCTGCATCGTCCGTGAGCTTTTTCTGGTCCTTCAGGTGAACCGCTTCAGTTCATAATTTAACCAACCGTCTAATCGTGTCAGCCACCTGAGGGAAAGTAAAAAGACCATCACGCATACTTTTACAATCGGCTGCTACATCATCAGGTTCAAAATTTTGAGAACATTTCCGAAATAATTCAATGACTTCTGCAGCAGACGTTTCAGTGAAATATATCTGCTCCCTTTCCGTCCATCCCTGTATACTAGCTAAAAGATCGGAAGCAGGATCAGTACTACGTAATGCTTTACGAGCAACTTGTCTGATATCAGCTGCACGTTGTACAGACAGCATAGAACGGGTGTCCCGCGCTTTTCGTTTATCCGAGTCGGAACCCTCACCACATTTGAACGGAGCGGACAGAACGGCATACCGAGGTGGAGGTCGATCTGGTAACGAAAAATCATCTGGTAGATTATTAAGGACAGGATAGAGAGGCTGTCGGACAGGATATTGGCCAGATACCTGCAATCTGTGTTCTTTCTCCTCTCTCTCTTTCAGTTCTTTCACTTCTTTCTTTCTCAACTCCAGCGCTGTCTCATACACATTCTTTCGCTGTTCTTTCTCAATCAAGGCTTGCTCACGCTTCGCTCGTTCACGCACTTCTTTCTCCCACATACGCAAGCATTCAAACATATCACATCTAGACTTCCGCTCAAACATACATGACTCAATCTTTCGCACATCAAATGACCCATGCATAGGCCAACGTAACTTAGGATCCTTTTTTGTGTATCTATTCCACAATGTGCTGTACATTATGGAAGAGAGACCGAATTTGATGTACATATCTCTATTAGGCATCCCCTCTGGGGGAGCCGGTTGCGATTCTGAAAGTCTAAATCGGGCCCCCATACAAGAGCAGCACATTTTTCGAAGTGCGCTGAAAACAGGCATGTTGAAAATAATGCAAAATATGCAGTATTATACAAAAATGCCACTTAAAGTACTTCTAGTATGTTGCGCCGTTCAAATTTGTCTCATTGGAAGAAAAATCTCCACATTACCTCCTATATGTGTTTTAGCACATATATCTTACCAAGTTTTATAAAATACATATAAGACTGGTCTTTACCAAAATACAAATATGCCACGGTAAGTGTTCCTAAAACTACCTTACCATACAAGGGCATCCAAGCCCATAGTACGTGCCGTAAAATGGCCCTTACCAATCATAGGGTGTCCAGGTTCCAACTGCCAAGTTGTAAATTCGACCAAACGGCCACTGCACCGCAAATTGACAGAAGAGATCTCAGTCGAGGACCGGCACCACCTTGATGGCTTAATCTAATCGCTGTCAAATTACGACACAGGTTATTGGACGCTGCCCTCTCTACATAATAAAGATGGATTGTCTGTCACTGACTTCATTCTTAATAGATCTCCTTTTTTCGATGGTCAAATCATTTTTTATTAATGTAGAAGCTTGGTTTTGACCAGTTTACAAAGGGTCCACAAACAAATACAATAAACATGTTTGTTTGATATAAAACAGGGAGCCATCATGAAATGTGAGACAACTAAATCTTCTGCCAGTTTTCCAGAAGAGCTCCTCCTTCCTGTTAACTCAGACTTTCTCACAATTCAAAGAATTCCTAATCCTGAAAGGCCTATAAAGGTTTGACGTACCAGGACCAAGGTCACTATGCCTGTGAGTTGTTCCAAAACAAATCTATTAAATGTATCTGAACAAATTCTCAAAACAAGCATTGAAGCTTTAAAACAGTTAAACTGTAGATGGAGACAAACCGAACAGATCTATTTTATTAGTAATTAGCCGTCCCCTATCCAAGAGGTAATTTCTGCTTTTCCCAGGTGGTGTATCTCTCCCTTTTTGCGCACATTTCATTTAATCGTATAATTCAACATAGTGGAGCTCAGGGCGGTATTGGTAAGACATGCTCAGTTAAGAGTCTTCTACAGAGTGGAAGTTTATTTTTCATTTAATGATGGTGTGCCTACTGTGGGAACATTTATGCTACATTGTTTTTGTCAGTTTGCATAATGTGGCTGACAAGGCTACCCACGCCTAAATTTGATCTCAATTTCAGAGTTAGAAACGCTGATTGTTTGAACCGGTAGCTGTATATATT
The DNA here is from genome assembly GCF_964263255.1 of Lissotriton vulgaris. Lineage (NCBI taxonomy): Eukaryota > Metazoa > Chordata > Amphibia > Caudata > Salamandridae > Lissotriton > Lissotriton vulgaris. The sequence goes on from NC_141696.1 coordinate 236,559,444, forward strand.
AATGTAGTTATGCGAGATAAGAGCAATATTAGGGGGATTTTTTTTTACGCACAAGTGGTAATGGAGACTAGATCTCAGTTGTGCCGAAATAGCATATGATATAATTTAGACTTCTAGTTATCAAGTGTATAATTGCTTTTTAAGCAGTGCCTTTTCTCTCTGTATTTGCTAACAAGGGAAATCCAAATTCAGCATTCTGACTGACACTTTTTATTGAAATGTTCGCTGTATGAATAATCTCAATTGCTTCTTTGCAGTTATCTTCAAACAGTGTTTCTGCTGTATTTATGGGACCTGAGCCAAATAGCCGTTAAGAGGGTTTGGGTATAACCATAATATTCTTGTAATTAACTTGAAATACCTTAGTTAAGGTTGTTGGGCACTTGGGGGTTTAGTAGTATAGCGGGCGGATCTCCACCGCCCGCATGGCGTTGGCGATCTGCCCGCCATTTCCCACCGCCCACCTCTCTTCCCCCCGCAATATTATGAGGGCGGGGGGACCCCGGCGGACGGAAAGACCGTCTGCCAGTTTTTGGCCCACCGACAAGTCAACCGGGCGGAAAAGTGGCTGAATATGGTGGCGGTGTCTGCAGGACACCCCCATCCATATTATTAAACAGGCGGAGATGTGCCTTTCCATGGTGGCATTGTCGCCATGGAAAGGCATCCAGTGTCTGCATGTGGGGGCCCGTTGCATGCCCCCGGTGTGTTGGATGGGTGGGGGGTGCACATTGGAGGTACCTATGATACCCCCCTGTATTTGCATGCACAACGTGGCAGGCACCGGGCGGTGCCTGCCACGTTGTGCATGCAAATGCACAACATGTCTTTTTTACATTGCGGCGGGTGCTGCTGTAAGCACGCCCGCTGCAATGTAAAAAATGCGGGATGCGCCTGCCAGTGTGGTGGGCGCATCCTAATCTGCATTACGGGACCGCCTCACATATGGCGGGAGGTCCCTTTTGCCGTTACGGGTGCCCTCGTAATAGACCCCAAAGTTGGGATGACTTGGGGCCTGATTATGACTTTGGCAGTGCAGTAGTTGGATTCCAAGCCGCCGCCTCTCTCCCACATCGCCAAAGGTCACTCCAGGCCACCCGCCAGATTAGGAGTTTTCTCCTGTTCTGGCCTTCAGTCCATTGGCATTCCCATGGCAGTGCTTTTAAAAAGGCACTGTAATGGGAGCACCAAAGCTGGTTCCTGCACGGCATGGACTGCGAAGTCCATACCGTGCAGGAACTTAGGGTGCACACAGACACTATGTGCCCCCCTACATGCAGGCCATGGCCCAGATGCTTTGTTTCCTCACCGCCGTAATTTTCATGGCAGGCTCACCGCCATTAAAACTGCGGCGGTGAGGAAACTCGTAATATGCTTGGCAGTGTGTCAGGGCACCACCAAGCATATTGCAGACTCAAGACCTCCCAAGACCGCCATGGAACAGTGGTTCCCTTACGGCAGCAGCGGTCCCAGGGCGGTCCGACCACCCAACTCGGTAATAGGGTGGTTGGACCGACAGTGCGGTTGTGGACGGACCGCCACCGCCGCATCGCCCCAAGTCTGGCGGCCCGACTTTTAATCAGGCCCTTAGTGTTTATGATAAAATGTTTAATGTTTGAAAATTGCAGCATAATGTTCCTGCACAATCCTATTCCCAGCCCCAGTGTTCACCTTTTGATGTCACAAATGACCTCAGGATTACACAATAAAATACATTGACAGTGACATCACTGATTAACCCACATAATACTTCATCAATGATTACATTGATGAAATTACACATATGGACCCAACTTTGTAAGCATATGATAGATTAGGGCTATAGTCAAGTTAGATTGAATGTTTCATAAGAAAAACAATTAAAACAGTAGCGTACCAATGACATGTTTTGAAATATGTTTTATATAACAGTGATTATTGAAACAAATTCACTTAATCTCTCACTCAATGATCTTAATTATTCATCTCAAATCAAATCAGAAAGCTTTATTCGATTTTAGGTTTTAAAATCATAAAAGCATACAGACAAATATTGCAATACATTTTAAAAAACACTTTAAAATAAATCTCATAATGGCTTTAGATTGCACAGTTAAAGGATTAAACATGCTTTACACAACCTTTAGGCAACGTGGTATGTCACAGTGTTCTGAAAGATTTAGTAGTTGCGATACAAAAAATTGTTGTACAACGGTTTGGGACAATTAAAAGCCACTGAAAAACTACTGACATTACTTAAATGGGTTCCTCTGCCCACTGGGTTGTTATCAATGCCCCAGGGACTAGGGGAAAGCATGTAGGACGTATTAGGGTAAAAGTCATGTAGATTCCAGGTAGAAATAAGTCCATCTCCATTGTGAGGTAGCCATGCCTGCATGTAAGGCACAATGTGTCTACTCCTAAATCGTATTAGGATCAAATCCCCCAAGATGTCTTTTTTAAGGGGTCCAAGCCATCCCACCCTCCGGACACTTATTATTCGGCCATCAAGATGGTAAGGCAGGGGTCTGTTTTTAGAAAGCCAGAACTTGACCTTGTTCATAAGTTCGTGTTGTCTCTCGGCTTTGCCTTTTGTTAGTTCAGGGACTCCCGAGAGAACAATTACAAAAGGTGCTGCTTCTGGAGGTAAGTGTATATGGGTGGTACGCACATGTTTAGGTGGAATGTGACGTGGTGTTGTCAATTTCAAGGGGGCTTTGGGATTGATAGGCAACAAGGAGGTGGGGGTTGGCAATTGAATAGGCACCGCTTCATAAGGAGTAATCAGATGAGGTAGGTTTGATAGGGCGGTTGTCGGCGAGCATTGAGTTGTAACGACGTGGGCTGAGGGTTTCAGAAGGGATTCAATGGAGTTCTCCAACCCCGTGAGCTTATTCCCCAGCGTAGTGATTTTGTCCATCAAGGGGTGTATTAAAGATTTGAACAAATGCTCAATCATAGTCAGAAGGGCCTGATAGGAGGATGGTGATAAATCGTCCAGGTTAACGACAGGTGGCATAATTAAGGGAGAATTCATTAAAGGTGGGATTGGACTAAGAGAAGGTTTATCAGGTGTTTGAGATTTAGGAGGACTCCCGTTGTCCTTGTCCCCATCGATCTTCCTTTTGGCAGGTGTAACCCTGGAAGGTATATTTTTGGTATCAGGAAGAGATTTCAGCTCCCTTGGACATAGTGATGAGCTGCGGCATTTTAACGTGGGGGAGAGTGCTGCTGGAACATACTTAACCTTGCACAGGCTGTTTAAGTCATCTAGCCATGGGAAACTAGATGGAGAAAGTGCAAATATATCATCCGGGATTTTATCGGGCATATCCCCTGTTTTCGGCTTAGGCATGGGTAAAGGAAGTACAAGTCGGTAATTTACCTCAAAAGAGACAAAGGGGGTGGCCCGTCCCCGTCCTCCTCTGTCCGATGAGGGCCGTAGAGGGCCCGCCCTTTGCCCGGGCTTAGCCCGGCGTCCCGCGTAGCGGAGCGTAGCTCTCCCTTAAGGCGCCTCCTGGCGCTTCCCTGTTGCGTGGGAGCAGCGCCGCCGCTAGGGCCGCCGGGATCTGTAGTCCCGGAGCGGCGGCGCTGTAGGCTGTTCAAGTGGACTCCTGGCGGTGGCGGCTCGAGTGAGGGCTTGCTCTCCTCCTCCCTCGTTGGTGCCGGTAAGTGTTTTTCTGCCCCCGCGCTCCGCCGAGCGTAGCTCTCCCTTAAGGCGCCTCCTGGCGCTTCCCTGTTGCGTGGGAGCAGCGCCACCGCTAGGGCTGCCGGGATCTGTAGTCCCGGAGCGGCGGCGCTGTATGCTGTTCAAGTGGACTCCTGGTGGTGGCGGCTCGAGTGAGGGCTTGCTCTCCTCCCCCCTCCTTGTTGGTGCCGGTAAGTGTTTTTCTGCCCCCGCCATCTCTAAACACTTAGCTACACCGTCCCTCATTCTGATATTCATATATAACGTTGAACTTTTACTCCTCATGGTGGAGGATGTATATAAAGGCTCCACCTGCACTTTAACTGACACATTCCAGGGGTTTTAGGTTATGTGCCAATGACATGATGTCCCTTCAACCACTTCCTTAGCTTGCTACCCATATGACCTTAACTCAACCTTAATGCCTTTTTGAAATTTAGTATATTTGAGAGATACTGACAACATTTATTTTAAGGGACATTGGGCCAGCGTTTGCGCATGCAAAATCTGATAGGGCCATGTACAAAAACTATTTTGCGACTCGCAAAATAGTGTTTTGCGACTTGCTATTAGGAAGGGGCGTTCCCTTCCTAATAGCTACTCACAAGCCATGTATGAACTCACAATTTACTACCCTGTTCAAGAGAGTGGTAATGCAGCCGCAAATAGGAAGGGGTCCCCAGGGGACTCCTTCCCCTTTGCAAATGCAGAGGAAAATATGCTTTAGAGACAGGCAGTGGTCCCTGGGACCACTACTTGCCCTTAAAAAATGAAACAAATTTTATTATTATTTTTTTTTTTTAAAGCTTCCCGTTTTCCTTTAAGGAAAATGGGCTGCATTAAAAAAAATGATTTATTTAAAAGCAGTCCCAGACATGGAGGTCTGCTGAGCCCATTAGGCCCCCATCCCTGGTAGGGCCAGCCATTCCCAATGATGTTGCAAATTCCGAGCACCTCATGAGGCTCGTATTTTGCAACCCCAATGGGAATCTCAATCAGTGTCTCAGACACTGTTGTACATTTGAAATTGCGACTCGCCATCGGGCTCAATTAAGAGTCGCAATTTCAAATGGTCGTACATCTGGCCCATTATGGGTTAGAAATGGAAACATAATCCACTGAAGTTTGACTGTTATTGTTACTGTCACAGCCTCCACTCGACTACACCCCAAGTACATGCTTTTTTCTTCGCAAGTTTGAATTTAAATGCGTTACAGTTTCACATTTTTTTTCAGATTATGTGTTTTTTTTTATCTGAATTTTTTGCAGTATCGCAATCAGTATCACAATCATTGTATTTTGCTATTTTATTGTTTGTGAATCTGGTCTAGAATTTGTGGAACCACAGTGGGTGGCAGTCACTTTAATAAGGCTGCTGGTGGGTGAACTGGGGTTTGCGAACCTTATTTATTTATTTATTTTTTAAAAGATTTTTATTTATTTTCAATACGACAAATCAAAACACCATTCTTGTATACAATAATGCAGTATAGCACAACACATTATCACCATGGATATCAATTAGTATTACAAAGTCACTAATTTGCCCATCCTCAATATCTGAAACTAGGCCCCATCCAACAACCCAGAAATCATCACGGCTCGTCCGAGTCTGAGTCATCATCTTCTCTGTCCGGAGGAGGTTCTCAAATATCCACCTGTATTTATTCCATGCCCCCAGATCTTGCTTCACTTTTTAGGGCACCCTCTACTTCTGAACACTTCTCTTTCAGCAAACATGGCCGCATCCATGTCCTTATCCCACGCTGCCAGAGACGGGACCTCCGCGCTTCCCCACTTTTGTGCAATATTCCTCTTGGGGACCATAATACCCAGTTTTACCCAGCTTTGCCCCGATTGCATGAGGTCATTCGGCTCCCATATGTTTAATAAACAACGTTTTGGTTCCGGTATGAGCGACACCCCTTCTGATTGTGATATGGTTCGCATTACCTGCACCCAGTAGTCCGTTATTTTAGGACAATCCCATATGGTGTGAAATAAGGTTCCCTCTTCCCCGCAACCACGCATACAGTAGGGGTGGCCTGCCCTGCCCATCTTGTGTAGGGTGTGTCTAGTGTAGTATGACCTTTGTAAGATGCGGAGCTACACCAGTCTGAGGTGCGAGGGAATGCCCACCTCTCTTGGGGATGACAATGCTTCCTGCCATTCTGAATCGTCCATATCACCAATATCCTGAGACCATTTTTCTCTCACAGGTCTCGTCGGGTCAGGCATATTATTCACTAATTTCCGGTATGTGAGAAAGGTGGCCCTCTTCGTCATGTAGTCCGTCAATAACCTATCCTCCATAGGGGAGGCTTCCAGAACTTCTGTGCCGTGAGGCAGTATTGTCATGAAGGTGTGTCGTATCTGTGTATATCGGAACAATTCCGAGGGGGCCAAGTCGTATTGCTGCTGAAGGAGACCATCTCTCCTCCATGCCACATATCCCCCGCCGTGGTTATTCCTAAATCATCCCATCTATCGAATCCCTTACTGTCCTAAGCTTTTGTGAACCTTATTTAATCAGATCAAAATTTGTGTATTATGTTTGACTCTCTAAACGCCATCACCACATGTCCATGAAAATCATTCTTTTATATGGTGCATTTTTATTATCAATTGATGGCATTTGCACAGTGCTTGGTCCTAGAATCATGGGTCCTGGTTTGTGAACTGCATGACAGCATATGTAACAAACTAAAAAATCATTACTATTTATCTAATTACATGGGGCTTGGTTTGTTAAAAGGCACCCACGATTTGCGACTCGAAAGTCATTTCACACACTCAATTAATGAAATCTATAGTAAAACCTACAACATATTTAAATTATGTGCTGTTGGAACCTTTATCTTTTTGTCACATTTGATTGAAATTGTTCTTCCAGTTTATGCCATATGGGAGAGCCAATATTAACGAGGATTTAACATACATCCCTCCAAAAATGATTCCATCCAATAACCTTTGACATGGTTGACTAATCTCTAGTGTGGTTGAAACAAAAAGCCAGATGTGGAGGCACCAAGTGCCAAATGTGGTACAGATACATTGAACAAGATAAAAGTTATTAATGAAGCATGTCTTAAAACAGTATGTTATATTATCAATCTCTTTCTCTCAGCACTCTCCAAAGTTGCTACGTAACAAATATTTAATCTGCCATGATGTGCAGTATGTGGTGAAAACACCTGACGTTTTTCACGTAACACTCGTCTTGGTCACAGGTGACGCGCATCAGGTGTTTTCACCAAATATACACATCATGGTGGATCAAATATTTGTCACATAGCAGCTTTGTAGTGCACGTCTTCCATTATTTTGTAGGGGCTGTTTATGTTCGGGTTCTCACACCTGTATGCGCACCACTGCCGCCAGGGCTCGTGCCCACATAGAGGAATGTATATATATATATATATATATATATTAGGTAGTTATAGTTACAACCTAGTTCCCATAGGAAAAGCATTTTTTGATTTACTAATAACTTTGGCGTCGTTTGGCGAATCTTTGTGAAATTCTCCCCAAAAAAAGTCTATCCAGGTCAGCTTCTATCCTGGAAGTTTGGGGGTGATTCATCAATTGGGGGCTGAGAAAATAGGGGGTCCCAAAACGTGTTTTCCCCATGTTCATTTCGATAGGAAAGTTTGCGACGAGCTACAGCCCAAACTGCTGAACGGAATTACCCCAAATTTGGAAGAAAGGTAGAGCTTGGTTTAGAAAGCTTCCTTTTTTTTAAATGGTGTAAATCCGTTCAGTCGTTTTTAGAGAAATTTAAAAAAAAATCATTTTCCCATAGGAAACTGTGTGCAAGGCTACAGCCGCAACTACTGAATGGAATTACCCCAAATTTGGCACGTAGGTAGAGCGTGGGTCAGAAAGTGACCTTTTATTAAATGGTGTAAATCCGTTCAGTAGTTGCTGAGAAATTAGAAAAATAAAAGTTTCGATATCTGGGCGGAGCCTAAGTCCAGTGCACGAGCTTCACTGTGATTTGCTGCCAACACTCCAAACCAGGAAGTGTTGGCAACCATCTTTTGGCTCGGTAGAAGCAAGTCGCTAGAAAACAGAGACATAAAGGTATAAAACAAGAGAAGGGGGCAGGGTAGAAACACCCTGACCCCCTAGGCCTGCTCAGGGGGTCCCAGTAGGACCCCCAGGACCCAAATAAGATTTTTTTTATTTTTTATTTCGGCACGTTAGCACAGTGGTGCAGGGTGGGGGCGGGGCTTTACATAGCAAGTGTGCAAACGCCCCCCCTGGCACATTATAAATTGGGGGATTAAGTCCCCATCAATCCTGAGGGTCCCTGGGGGCGAACTAGCCCACCAGGCACTTCCAGTATGCACCAGGGAGCTGCTTTGCATAGAGGTGTTCAGAGTCCCCGCCCCTTTTTACACCTTTCTGCAACGCAGCTCTGTGGCGCTTACTGGAGGTAGCTGGTGGGCTAGTTGGCCCCCAGGGACCTTCTGGACGCAAGGGCATTTAATCCCCCAATTTACAACGCTCCAGGGAACGCGTTTGCACAATGGTGCAGGGAGTGGGCATGGTCTGATGTGACAAGTGTGCAAACGTGTGGTGCGTGTTAAGTTGGGAGATTAAGTCCCCTTGAAACCTGAGAGTCCCTGGGGGCCAACTGGCCCACCAGGTACCTCCAGTAAGCGCCAGGGAGCTGTGTTGCAGAGAGGTGGTCCAGGGCCATGCTCCCTTTTTACACCACCTTGTAACGCAGCTCTGTGGCACTTACTGGAGGTAGCTAGTGTGCTAGTTGGCCCCCAGGGACCCTCAGGACTCAAGGGGACTTAATCACCTAATTTACAACGCAACAGGAGGTGCGTTTGTACAGTGATGCAGGGAGGGGGCGTGGTCTGATGTGACAAGTGTGCAAACGCGCCCTGTGGCACATTTGAAGTTGGGCGATTAAGTCCCCTTGAATCCTGAGGGTCCCTGGGGGCCAACTAGCCCTCCAGGTACCTCCAGTAAGCGCCAAAGAGCTGCGTTGCAGAGAGGTTTTCAGAGGCCATTCCCCTTTTTACACCACTCTGCAACGCCGATCTGTGGCGCTAACTGGAGGTACCTGGTGGGCTAGTTGGACTCCAGGGACCATCAGGACTCAAGGGGAACTAATCCCCCAACTTAAAAGGCGGGAGGGGGCGCGTTTGCACAGTGGTGAACGGAGGGGGCGGGCCTGATGTGACATGTGTGTACTTATGCAATCAGTCAGTCAAAACCCAAGCACTTATAAATTCACCATGCACTCTCCTTGCAGTTATCTAATCATCTACTCAGTACCCATGTAGTCATGCAATGACCCAGGCACTAACTCATGGCAATTACAGAGGAGGTCATGCTAATCACAGGGGTACCCCAACGCATAGTGTTCCCTAGTGTATGTAGGTGTTTTCACTGTATTCTAAGTGTCCTTTAGCATAGCACTGGCTCCGGTCCTGGTCAGTCAGCCAGTTACCACCAGTACCCGTCAGTAAAAAGTTAGGGGCAGAGGAGGACTTTTTGCTCCTCTGTTGGTTCTTTCTGCACATTGCTTGCTTCTTCCTGCACTTTTCTTCGTCTTTCTGGACTTCTGTTGACTCTCTCAGCATTTGGCTTGCTTCTTTCTGCGCTTTTCTTCCTCTTTCTTCACATGTTCTACCTTTGTAGGCATTGTTGGAAATTAGCATTTAAAAAAACCATTGAAATTCACTGAAAAAAACAGTTTTCAGGGACGTTATAGTTAGCTGGACATTTCACTCTTACAAAACCATAGACATTCCGCTGTTATAGTTAGTTGAGCTAACTATAACTTGCGCCCTCGCAATGCAATGCTGATGACGTCACATATTACATCATTCATGACATGGTCAGTAACATCACTGATGGCATCACTGATGACATCATCCACGTGAAAATCTGATGCACCTCCTCATACCTTAATAAAACCTTTGATACACCCACTCTAAAGTACCAGTTACTACTTATGCGCTCACTGAATCATAGGTCTACACACACATCTAGTCATTCACCCATACAGTCACTCATACCTGGAGTGACTCATCAAAACAACACTATTATAGGCACTCCTACACCTATACAAACACACACACCGCTACTCATCCAGAGTTACTCACACATCTAGTCACTCATTCACAGAATCAATCACACTTCTATTTACTGACCTGTACAGTTATACACACACAACCTCACTTATTCATACATATACTAACATATACTTACTCTCTTATACAATCAATGATACAAGTACACACTGATCCATACAGCCACTCTCAAAATCACTGCCTCTCACGCATAGTCATTTATATACTCCAATTCTCTCGTGCACTGTGTTTTACATATGTAGTTGCTTGGACATGTAGCACTGAGATATCCATTCACTCTTCAACTCACCCATACACACACTCACCCACCCGTACAGCTGTTTCCAAAATGCACTCTTGAACCCATACACCCAGTGAATGAAGCACTCACACATCTATGCACAGACTCACACACCTCCCACTCACTCACCCACCCACCCACCCACCCACCCACCCACCCACCCACCCACCCACCCACCCACCCACCCACACACACACCCACCCACCCACACACACACACACCCACCCACACACACACACACACTCAGGCACCCATACAAATACTCATGCAACCAATAAATAACCCATATAGACACTCATGTAGCTACTCACCAACCAATGCAGCAGCTTACACAGCAATAGACAGACTGATACAGACATTCACACAGTTTAGTCACTAACCTATTCATTCAGTAAGACACATTCAATCACCCACTTATGCAGTCAGTCACGCACCTACTAAATCCTCCGTCCAGACACTTATACACCCACTCATTCTTCAATACAACTTGGCCAATATATATATATAAAACATATTTAAACTTTACAGAAACATACAGTCACTGGATGATGTCATCAGCGATGTCACTGACCATGCCATGAATGATGTAATATGTGACGTCTCAGCAGTGCATTGCGAGGGCGCAAGTTATAGATAGCTCAACTAACTATAACTGTAGAATTTCTCAGGTTTTGTATGAGGGAAATAAGGTGTTGTATGAGGGAAATGTCCAACTAACTATAACGTCCCTGAAACCTATGTTTTTTTCAGTGAATTTCAAAGGTTTTTTGAATACTAATTTATAATTATAACTTCCCTGAAACCTATGTTTTTTTTCCCGTGAAATATATATATATATATATATATATATATATATATATATATATATATATATATATATATATATCCATACTAATATAATAAAGAGCGAGCCCAATCCTTTGAGGCGGGTAATCTCAGGAACCACAGCACCAATCAAAACACCCAATACAGCTTCGGAAAGGGCAGTTGCAGCAGAAGGACATAGGCTATGCAGACGCCCACCATATACAGTTAAAAGGTAAAAGAACCGTGCCAGCAAAGTAGTCCCTTGTGGGCGTGTCTGTGTTGTGCTGTGGGCGTGTGCTGGGGGTGTGATAAAACGCTGGGGGCGTGTGGTACGTTCCGCCCTTCATGCCATGCCTCATATCGTGTGCTAATCCCACCCTCTTCCCTTTAAATACCCCAACACCTCATAATCATAACCCACCCTGACTCCTTAAAATACCCCAACACCCTTAAACACTAACCCATCTTAACGCTATAAATATACCCTGTACCCCAAAACCCAAACCTATCCCTAAACCCTAAAAATACCCCGTACCCCAAAACCCAAACCTAGTCCTAAACCCTATAAATACCCCTGTACCACAAAACCCAAACCTAACCCTGAACCCTAAAAATACCCCTGTACCCCAAAACCCAAACCTAGCCCTGAACCCTAAAAATACCACTGTACCCCAAAACCCAAATCTACCCCTGAACCCTAAAATACCCCTGTACCCAAAAACCAAAACCTAGCCCTGAACCCTTAAAATACCCATGTACCCCAAAACCCAAACCTACCCCTGAACCCTAAAAATACCCCTGTACCCCAAAGCCCAAACCTAGCCCTGAACCCTAAAAATAACCCTGTACCCCAAAACCCAAACCTACCCCTGAACCCTAAAATACCCCTGTACCCCAACACCCAAACCTAGCCCTGAACCCTAAATACATCCCTGCACCCCTAAACCCATACCTATCCCTAAACCCTAAAACTACCCCTGTACCTTATAACCCAAAACTATATCTGAACCCTTAAAATACCCAAACACCCCAAAACATATACCTCAGTACCCCCAAAACATATACCCCTATACCCATACTTACCATATCCAAACATTTAAAAAAACATGCTTTTACCATTCATGCTTTTACAACGAATTTCGTTGTAAATGTATGCGTGGCAAAGTCATGGTACTTTCGTAATAAAAGTATGCGGAGTGATGGTATGCGGAAAGAAAGTTGCAGAATAATTCGTGTTTACCCTCCCCCGGTAAGTACATTGGTGGCACGGCGGCCTACATCTCCAGCAACATACTCATATTTTTTCACCACCCATTTGAAAAATGCACAGGTCTCTCTCATTGAGCACCGACATGCACTTTTAGACACACCTCCCGCCACAAGTTCTAGAATTGCGAACTGTAGAACTGGGGAGCTACGTTCGAATCTCGGCATCAGCTCAACATCCTGTGATTCCAGGCAAATCACTTTGTCTCTCCGTGCCTACCACAAATAAATGTGTTCTTCTGTAATGTAAATTGTGCTCATGCCATGTTGTCGAGTTCGTGCTATATAATATTGCAAGGAAAAATAAAGTAGGGAAACTCAAGTTCACACACTACTGAACGCGCACTCTTAAGTGCATCAGCAGTGCGCTGTGAATCGGAGCGTTTCGCAGGCCTGTCACAGATAAGAAATGCTATCAAAACATAATCCTAAAAAACAAAATACTACTGGCCGGCAGCAATTCATACCTGGACAACGTTGGGATGGGCTGCTAGTATATATATATATATATATATATATATATATATATATATATATATATTACATATACACACACACTACACACGCACACACAACACACACACACACATGTTTCTGGTTAATATTATGCTTTTATGATTAACGTTTTGACTTGTGATGTGGCCTAAAAATATTTAAAAGTAATACTCTAACTTTTATTAATAGATCTGTTCGGTTTGTCTCCATCTACAGTTTAACTGTTTTAAAGCTTCAATGCTTGTTTTGAGAATTTGTTCAGATACATTTAATAGATTTGTTTTGGAACAACTCACAGGCATATTCCCAGCCCCAGTGTTCACCTTTTGATGTCACAAATGACCTCAGGATTACACAATAAAATACATTGACAGTGACATCACTGATTAACCCACATAATACTTCATCAATGATTACATTGATGAAATTACACATATGGACCCAACTTTGTAAGCATATGATAGATTAGGGCTACAGTCAAGTTAGATTGAATGTTTCATAAGAAAAACAATTAAAACAGTAGCGTACCAATGACATGTTTTGAAATATGTTTTATATAACAGTGATTATTGAAACAAATTCACTTAATCTCTCACTCAATGATCTTAATTATTCATCTCAAATCAAATCAGAAAGCTTTATTCGATTTTAGGTTTTAAAATCATAAAAGCATACAGACAAATATTGCAATACATTTTAAAAACACTTTAAAATAAATCTCATAATGGCTTTAGATTGCACAGTTAAAGGATTAAACATGCTTTACACAACCTTTAGGCAACGTGGTAGGTCACAGTGTTCTGAAAGATTTAGTAGTTGCGATACAAAAAATTGTTGTACAACGGTTTGGGACAATTAAAAGCCACTGAAAAACTACTGACATTACTTAAATGGGTTCCTCTGCCCACTGGGTTGTTATCAATGCCCCAGGGACTAGGGGAAAGCATGTAGGACGTATTAGGGTAAAAGTCATGTAGATTCCAGGTAGAAATAAGTCCATCTCCATTGTGAGGTAGCCATGTCTGCATGTAAGGCACAATGTGTCTACTCCTAAATCGTATTAGGATCAAATCCCCCAAGATGTCTTTTTTAAGGGGTCCAAGCCATCCCACCCTCCGGACACTTATTATTCGGCCATCAAGATGGTAAGGCAGGGGTCTGTTTTTAGAAAGCCAGAACTTGACCTTGTTCATAAGTTCGTGTTGTCTCTCGGCTTTGCCTTTTGTTAGTTCAGGGACTCCCGAGAGAACAATTACAAAAGGTGCTGCTTCTGGAGGTAAGTGTATATGGGTGGTACGCACATGTTTAGGTGAATGTGATGTGGTGTTGTCAATTTCAAGGGGGCTTTGGGATTGATAGGCAACAAGGAGGTGGGGGTTGGCAATTGAATAGGCACCGCTTCATAAGGAGTAATCAGATGAGGTAGGTTTGATAGGGCGGTTGTCGGCGAGCATTGAGTTGTAACGACGTGGGCTGAGGGTTTCAGAAGGGATTCAATGGAGTTCTCCAACCCCGTGAGCTTATTCCCCAGCGTAGTGATTTTGTCCATCAAGGGGTGTATTAAAGATTTGAACAAATGCTCAATCATAGTCAGAAGGGCCTGATAGGAGGATGGTGATAAATCGTCCAGGTTAACGACAGGTGGCATAATTAAGGGAGAATTCATTAAAGGTGGGATTGGACTAAGATAAGGTTTATCAGGTGTTTGAGATTTAGGAGGACTCCCGTTGTCCTTGTCCCCATCGATCTTCCTTTTGGCAGGTGTAACCCTGAAAGGTATATTTTTGGTATCAGGAAGAGATTTCAGCTCCCTTGGACATAGTGATGAGCTGCGGCATTTTAACGTGGGGGAGAGTGCTGCTGGAACATACTTAACCTTGCACAGGCTGTTTAAGTCATCTAGCCATGGGAAACTAGATGGAGAAAGTGCAAATATATCATCCGGGATTTTATCGGGCATATCCCCTGTTTTCGGCTTAGGCATGGGTAAAGGAAGTACAAGTCGGTAATTTACCTCAAAAGAAACAAAGGGGGTGGCCCGTCCCCGTCCTCCTCTGTCCGATGAGGGCCGTAGAGGGCCCGCCCTTTGCCCGGGCTTAGCCCGGCGTCCCGCTCGCGTCCCGTGTAGCGGAGCGTAGCTCTCCCTTAAGGCGCCTCCTGGCGCTTCCCTGTTGCGTGGGAGCAGCGCCGCCGCTAGGGCCGCCGGGATCTGTAGTCCCGGAGCGGCGGCGCTGTAGGCTGTTCAAGTGGACTCCTGGCGGTGGCAGCTCGAGTGAGGGCTTGCTCTCCTCCTCCCTCCTTGTTGGTGCCGGTAAGTGTTTTTCTGCCCCCGCGCTCCGCCGAGCGTAGCTCTCCCTTAAGGCGCCTCCTGGCGCTTCCCTGTTGCGTGGGAGCAGCGCCACCGCTAGGGCCGCCGGGATCTGTAGTCCCGGAGCGGCGGCGCTGTAGGCTGTTCAAGTGGACTCCTGGTGGTGGCGGCTCGAGTGAGGGCTTGCTCTCCTCCCCCCTCCTTGTTGGTGCCGGTAAGTGTTTTTCTGCCCCCGCCATCTCTAAACACTTAGCTACACCGTCCCTCATTCTGATATTCATATATAACGTTGAACTTTTACTCCTCATGGTGGAGGATGTAAGTAAAGGCTCCACCTGCACTTTAACTGACACATTCCAGGGGTTTTAGGTTATGTGCCAATGACATGATGTCACTTCAACCACTTCCTTAGCTTGCTACCCATATAACCTTAACTCAACCTTAATGCTTTTTTGAAATTTAGTATATTTGAGAGATACTGACAACATTTATTTTAAGGGACATTGGGCCAGCGTTTGCGCATGCAAAATCTGATAGGGCCATGTACAAAAACTATTTTGCGACTCGCAAAATAGTGTTTTGCGACTTGCTATTAGGAAGGGGCGTTCCCTTCCTAATAGCTACTCACAAGCCATGTATGAACTCACAATTTACTACCCTGTTCAAGAGAGTGGTAATGCAGCCGCAAATAGGAAGGGGTCCCCAGGGGACTCCTTCCCCTTTGCAAATGCCGAGGAAAATATGCTTTAGAGACAGGCAGTGGTCCCTGGGACCACTACTTGCCCTTAAAAAATGAAACAAATTTCATTATTATTTTTTTTTTTTAAAGCTTCCCGTTTTCCTTTAAGGAAAATGGGCTGCATTAAAAAAAATGATTTATTTAAAAGCAGTCCCAGACATCGAGGTCTGCTGAGCCCAGTAGGCCCCCATCCCTGGTAGGGCCAGCCATTCCCAATGAGGTTGCAAATTCCGAGCACCTCATGAGGCTCGTATTTTGCAACCCCAATGGGAATCTCAATCAGTGTCTCAGACACTGTTGTACATTTGAAATTGCGACTCGCCATCGGGCTCAATTAAGAGTCGCAATTTCAAATGGTCGTACATCTGGCCCATTATGGGTTAAAAATGGAAACATAATCCACTGAAGTTTGACTGTTATTGTTACTGTCACAGCCTCCACTCGACTACACCCCAAGTACATGCTTTTTTCTTCGCAAGTTTGAATTTAAATGCGTTACAGTTTCACATTTTTTTTCAGATTATGTGTTTTTTTTATCTGAATTTTTTGCAGTATCGCAATCAGTATCACAATCATTGTATTTTGCTATTTTATTGTTTGTGAATCTGGTCTAGAATTTGTGGAACCACAGTGGGTGGCAGTCACTTTAATGAGGCTGCTGGTGGGTGAACTGGGGTTTGCGAACCTTATTTATTTATTTATTTATTTTTTAAAAGATTTTTATTTATTTTCAATACGACAAATCAAAACACCATTCTTGTATACAATAATGCAGTATAGCACAACACATTATCACCATGGATATCAATTAGTATTACAAAGTCACTAATTTGCCCATCCTCAATATCTGAAACTAGGCCCCATCCAACAACCCAGAAATCATCACGGCTCGTCCGAGTCATCATCTTCTCTGTCCGGAGGAGGTTCTCAAATATCCACCTGTATTTATTCCATGCCCCCCAGATCTTGCTTCACTTTTTAGGGCACCCTCTACTTCTGAACACTTCTCTTTCAGCAAACATGGCCGCATCCATGTCCTTATCCCACGCTGCCAGAGACGGGACCTCCGCGCTTCCCAACTTTTGTGCAATATTCCTCTTGGGGACCATAATACCCAGTTTTACCCAGCTTTGCCCCGATTGCATGAGGTCATTCGGCTCCCATATGTTTAATAAACAACGTTTTGGTTCCGGTATGAGCGACACCCCTTCTGATTGTGATATGGTTCGCATTACCTGCACCCAGTAGTCCGTTATTTTAGGACAATCCCATATGGTGTGAAATAAGGTTCCCTCTTCCCCGCAACCACGCATACAGTAGGGGTGGCCTGCCCTGCCCATCTTGTGTAGGGTGTGTCTAGTGTAGTATGACCTTTGTAAGATGCGGAGCTACACCAGTCTGAGGTGCGAGGGAATGCCCACCTCTCTTGGGGATGACAATGCTTCCTGCCATTCTGAATCGTCCATATCACCAATATCCTGAGACCATTTTTCTCTCACAGGTCTCGTCGGGTCAGGCATATTATTCACTAATTTCCGGTATGTGAGAAAGGTGGCCCACTTCGTCATATAGTCCGTCAATAACCTATCCTCCATAGGGGAGGCTTCCAGAACTTCTGTGCCGTGAGGCAGTATTGTCATGAAGGTGTGTCGTATCTGTGTATATCGGAACAATTCCGAGGGGGCCAAGTCGTATTGCTGCTGAAGGAGACCATCTCTCCTCCATGCCACATATCCCCCACCGTGGTTATTCCTAAATCATCCCATCTATCGAATCCCTTACTGTCCTAAGCTTTTGTGAACCTTATTTAATCAGATCAAAATTTGTGCATTATGTTTGACTCTCTAAACGCCATCACCACATGTCCATGAAAATCATTCTTTTATATGGTGCATTTTTATTATCAATTGATGGCATTTGCACAGTGCTTGGTCCTAGAATCATGGGTCCTGGTTTGTGAACTGCATGACAGCATATGTAACAAACTAAAAAATCATTACTATTTATCTAATTACATGGGGCTTGGTTTGTTAAAAGGCACCCACGATTTGCGACTCGAAAGTCATTTCACACACTCAATTAATAAAATCTATAGTAAAACCTACAACATATTTAAATTATGTGCTGTTGGAACCTTTATCTTTTTGTCACATTTGATTGAAATTGTTCTTCCAGTTTATGCCATATGGGAGAGCCAATATTAACGAGGATTTAACATACATCCCTCCAAAAATGATTCCATCCAATAACCTTTGACATGGTTGACTAATCTCTAGTGTGGTTGAAACAAAAAGCCAGATGTGGAGGCACCAAGTGCCAAATGTGGTACAGATACATTGAACAAGATAAAAGTTATTAATGAAGCATGTCTTAAAACAGTATGTTATATTATCAATCTCTTTCTCTCAGCACTCTCCAAAGTTGCTACGTAACAAATATTTAATCTGCCATGATGTGCAGTATGTGGTGAAAACACCTGACGTTTTTCACGTAACACTCGTCTTGGTCACAGGTGACGCGCATCAGGTGTTTTCACCAAATATACACATCATGGTGGATCAAATATTTGTCACATAGCAGCTTTGTAGTGCACGTCTTCCATTATTTTGTAGGGGTTGTTTATGTTCGGGTTCTCACACCTGTATGCGCACCACTGCCGCCAGGGCTCGTGCCCACATAGAGGAATGTATATATATATATATATATATATATATATATATATATATATATATATATATAGGTAGTTATAGTTACAACCTAGTTCCCATAGGAAAAGCATTTTTTGATTTACTAATAACTTTGGCGTCGTTTGGCGAATCTTTGTGAAATTCTCCCCAAAAAAAGTCTATCCAGGTCAGCTTCTATCCTGGAAGTTTGGGGGTGATTCATCAATTGGGGGCTGAGAAAATAGGGGGTCCCAAAACGTGTTTTCCCCATGTTCATTTCGATAGGAAAGTTTGCGATGAGCTACAGCCCAAACTGCTGAACGGAATTACCCCAAATTTGGAAGAAAGGTAGAGCTTGGTTTAGAAAGCTTCCTTTTTTTTTTAAATGGTGTAAATCCGTTCAGTCGTTTTTAGAGAAATTAAAAAAAAATCATTTTCCCATAGGAAACTGTGTGCAAGGCTACAGCCGAAACTACTGAATGGAATTACCCCAAATTTGGCACTTAGGTAGAGCGTGGGTCAGAAAGTGACCTTTTATTAAATGGTGTAAATCCGTTCAATAGTTGCTGAGAAATTAGAAAAATAAAAGTTTCGATATCTGGGCGGAGCCTAAGTCCCGTGCACGAGCTTCACTGTGATTTGCTGCCAACACTCCAAACCAGGAAGTGTTGGCAACCATCTTTTGGCTCGGTAGAAGCAAGTCGCTAGAAAACAGAGACATAAAGGTATAAAACAAGAGAAGGGGGCAGGGTAGAAACACCCTGACCCCCTAGGCCTGCTCAGGGGGTCCCAGTAGGACCCCCAGGACCCAAATAAGATTTTTTTTATTTTTTATTTCGGCACGTTAGCACAGTGGTGCAGGGTGGGGGCGGGGCTTTACATAGCAAGTGTGCAAACGCCCCCCCTGGCACATTATAAATTGGGGGATTAAGTCCCCATCAATCCTGAGGGTCCCTGGGGGCGAACTAGCCCACCAGGCACTTCCAGTATGCACCAGGGAGCTGCTTTGCATAGAGGTGTTCAGAGTCCCCGCCCCTTTTTACACCTTTCTGCAACGCAGCTCTGTGGCGCTTACTGGAGGTAGCTGGTGGGCTAGTTGGCCCCCAGGGACCTTCTGGACGCAAGGGCATTTAATCCCCCAATTTACAACGCTCCAGGGAACGCGTTTGCACAATGGTGCAGGGAGTGGGCATGGTCTGATGTGACAAGTGTGCAAACGTGTGGTGCGTGTTAAGTTGGGAGATTAAGTCCCCTTGAAACCTGAGAGTCCCTGGGGGCCAACTGGCCCACCAGGTACCTCCAGTAAGCGCCAGGGAGCTGTGTTGCAGAGAGGTGGTCCAGGGCCATGCTCCCTTTTTACACCACCTTGTAACGCAGCTCTGTGGCACTTACTGGAGGTAGCTAGTGTGCTAGTTGGCCCCCAATCAATCAATCAATCAATGACATTTATAGAGCGCGCTACATACCCGTAGGGTCTCAAGGCGCTTGGGGGAGGGGGGGGTGCCGCTACTGCTCGAACAGCCAGGTCTTCAGCTTCTTCCTGAAGGAGAGGTGGTCTTGGGTCAGGCGCAGGTCGGTCGGGAGGGAGTTCCAGGTCTTGGCGGCCAGGTAGGAGAAGGACCTTCCTCCTGTAGTCGCTCTTCGGATGCGGGGGACGGCGGCGAGGGCGTGGTTGGCTGATCGGAGGTGGCGTTTGGGAGCGTAGAAGTTGATCCGGTTGTTGAGGTAGCTTGGTCCTTGGTCGTGTAGGGCTTTGTGTGCGTGGGTGAGGAGGCGGAAGGTGATTCTTTTGTTGACGGGGAGCCAGTGAAGGTCTCTCAGATGTCCGGAGATGTGGCTGGTTCGTGGGATGTCGAGGATGAGTCTGGCTGAGGCGTTCTGGATCCGTTGGAGTCTCTTCTGGAGCTTGGCGGTGGTCCCGGCGTAGAGGGCGTTGCCGTAGTCCAGTCGGCTAGTGACGAGGGCCTGGGTGACGGTCTTCCTGGTCTCGGTGGGGATCCACCAGAAGATCTTCCGTAGCATGCGTAGGATGTTGAAGCACGCCGAGGAGACGTTGTTGACTTGCCTGGTCATGGAGAGGGAGGAGTCCTGGATGAAGCCCAGGTTGCGTGCGTGGTCTGTCGGTTTGGGTGCGGTGCCCAGGGCGGGAGGCCACCAGGAGTCGTCCCAGGCGGAGGGTGAAGAGCCTAGGATGAGGACCTCCGTCTTGTCCGAGTTCAGTTTCAGGCGGCTGGTCGTCATCCACTCGGCTACCTCTTTCATCCCTTCGTGCAGGTTGGCTCTGGCGGTGGCGGGGTCGTTGGTCAGGGAGAGGATCAGCTGGGTGTCGTCGGCGTAGGAGATTATGCTGAGGTTGTGTTGACGTGCGATGGCCGCGAGGGGGCTCATGTAGAAGTTGAAGAGGGTGGGGCTCAGAGAGGATCCTTGAGGGACGCCGCAGATGACTTTGGAGGCCTCTGACTTGTACGGTGGTAGGCGGACTCTCTGTGTTCTTCCGTCGAGGAAGGAGACGATCCATTCCAGTGCCTTGTCCTGGATTCCGACGTTGCTGAGGCGCTGTACTAGGGTGCGGTGGCAGACAGTGTCGAATGCCGCGGAGAGGTCTAGGAGGATGAGGGCCGCTGTTTCTCCGTTGTCCATCAGGGCTCGGACGTCATCGGTGGCGGCGATGAGGGCGGTCTCGGTGCTGTGATTGGCTCGGAAGCCGGACTGTGAGGGGTCGAGGGATCCATTCGTCTCGAGGAAGGCGGCCATCTGCTTGTTGATGGTCTTCTCGATGACTTTGGCTGGAAACGGGAGGAGCGAGATGGGGCGGTAGTTCTTGAGTTCGGTGGGGTCCGCTGTTGGTTTCTTGAGTAGAGCGCTGAGTTCGGCGTGCTTCCAGCTCTCAGGGAAGGTGGCGGTGTCGAAGGATGTGTTGATGATGTCTCGTAGGTGGGGTGCGATGACAGCGTCGGCCTTGTTAAAGATGTGGTGAGGGCAGGGGTCGGTCGGAGATCCGGAGTGGATGGAGTTCATCGTGCGGATGGTGTCTTCGGTGCTGATCGGGGTCCAGGCGTGGAGGGTGGTGGTGGGGGTGGTTGTTCGGTCGTGGTGTGCGTTGGTTGGTTGTTGAAGCTGTTGTGTATGTCCGCGATCTTGTTGTGGAAGTAAGAGGCGAGGGAGTCGCAGAGGTCTTGCGATGGGGTGATGTCGTTGTTTCCTGCGCTGGGGTTGGATAGCTCTTTCACGATGTTGAAGAGTTCTTTGCTGTTGTGTGCGTTGTTGTCCAGCCGGTCCTTGAATGCAGTTTTCTTGGCGGCGCGGATCAGCTGGTGGTGTTTCCGAGTGGCCAGCTTGAGGGTGGTCCTGTTGTCCGGTGTAGGTTCCCTTCTCCAGACTTTCTCGAGGGCTCGGCAGTTCTTCTTGGAGCTCTTGAGTGCGGCGGTGAACCACGGCGCTTTCTTGCTGCCGGGTCTGCTGGGCGGGGTCCTCAGCGGGGCGAGCTCGTCCGCGCAGATGCTGATCCACTTCGTGAGGTTGTCGGCGGCCTGGCTGGGGTTCGCTGAGCTGGCAGGAGGGTGCTGGCTCAGGGAGGTAGCCAGCTGGTCTGCTGTGATCTTGTTCCAGCTTCTGCGGGCGGCCTGTTGCTGGTGGTGGTGGGTCGTCGTCCTCTTGAAGGTGTAGTGGACGCAGCTGTGGTCCGTCCATTGAAGCTCTGTAGCGTGGCTGAAGTCGATGTCTGTGCTGGAGGAGAAGACTGCGTCGAGTGTGTGTCCGGCGAGGTGCGTGGGTGTGGACACCAGCTGCTTGAGTCCAAGATTGGCGAGGTTGTCGAGCAGGGTGCTGGTGTTGAGGGTCCCCCCCAGGGACCCTCAGGACTCAAGGGGACTTAATCACCTAATTTACAACGCATCAGGAGGTGCGTTTGTACAGTGATGCAGGGAGGGGGCGTGGTCTGATGTGACAAGTGTGCAAACGCGCCCTGTGGCACATTTGAAGTTGGGCGATTAAGTCCCCTTGAATCCTGAGGGTCCCTGGGGGCCAACTAGCCCTCCAGGTACCTCCAGTAAGCGCCAAAGAGCTGCGTTGCAGAGAGGTTTTCAGAGGCCATTCCCCTTTTTACACCACTATGCAACGCCGATCTGTGGCGCTAACTGGAGGTACCTGGTGGGCTAGTTGGACTCCAGGGACCATCAGGACTCAAGGGGAACTAATCCCCCAACTTAAAAGGCGGGAGGGGGCGCGTTTGCACAGTGGTGAACGGAGGGGGCGGGCCTGATGTGACATGTGTGTACTTATGCAATCAGTCAGTCAAAACCCAAGCACTTATAAATTCACCATGCACTCTCCTTGCAGTTATCTAATCATCTACTCAGTACCCATGTAGTCATGCAATGACCCAGGCACTAACTCATGGCAATTACAGAGGAGGTCATGCTAATCACAGGGGTACCCCAACGCATAGTGTTCCCTAGTGTATGTAGGTGTTTTCACTGTATTCTAAGTGTCTTTTAGCATAGCACTGGCTCCGGTCCTGGTCAGTCAGCCAGTTACCACCAGTACCCGTCAGTAAAAAGTTAGGGGCAGAGGAGGACTTTCTGCTCCTCTGTTGGTTCTTTCTGCACATTGCTTGCTTCTTCCTGCACTTTTCTTCGTCTTTCTGGACTTCTGTTGACTCTCTTAGCATTTGGCTTGCTTCTTTCTGCGCTTTTCTTCCTCTTTCTTCACATGTTCTACCTTTGTAGGCATTGTTGGAAATTAGCATTTAAAAAAACCATTGAAATTCACTGAAAAAAACAGTTTTCAGGGACGTTATAGTTAGCTGGACATTTCACTCTTACAAAACCATAGACATTCCGCTGTTATAGTTAGTTGAGCTAACTATAACTTGCGCCCTCGCAATGCAATGCTGATGACGTCACATATTACATCATTCATGACATGGTCAGTAACATCACTGATGGCATCACTGATGACATCATCCACGTGAAAATCTGATGCACCTCCTCATACCTTAATAAAACCTTTGATACACCCACTCTAAAATACAAACTACCATTTTCAAAACAATAGAGACACCAATGCCAGTTACTACTTATGCGCTCACTGAATCATAGGTCTACACACACATCTAGTCATTCACCCATACAGTCACTCATACCTGGAGTGACTCATCAAAACAACACTATTATAGGCACTCCTACACCTATACAAACACACACACCGCTACTCATCCAGAGTTACTCACACATCTAGTCACTCATTCACAGAATCAATCACACTTCTATTTACTGACCTGTACAGTTATACACACACAACCTCACTTATTCATACATATACTAACATATACTTACTCTCTTATACAATCAATGATACAAGTACACACTGATCCATACAGCCACTCTCACAATCACTGCCTCTCACGCATAGTCATTTATATACTCCAATTCTCACGTGCACTGTGTTTTACATATGTAGTTGCTTGGACATGTAGCACTGAGATATCTATTCACTCTTCAACTCACCCATACACACACTCACCCACCCGTACAGCTGTTTCCAAATGCACTCTTGAACCCATACACCCAGTGAATGAAGCACTCACACATCTATGCACAGACTCACACACCTCCCACTCACTCACCCACCCACTCACCCACCCACCCACCCACCCACACACACACACACACACACACACACACACACACACTCAGGCACCCATACAAATACTCATGCAACCAATCAATAACCCATATAGACACTCATGTAGCTACTCACCAACCAATGCAGCAGCTTACACAGCAATAGACAGACTAATACAGACATTCACACAGTTTAGTCACTAACCTATTCATTCAGTAAGACACATTCAATCACCCACTTATGCAGTCAGTCACGCACCTACTAAATCCTCCATCCAGACACTTATACACCCACTCATTCTTCAATACAACTTGGCCAATATATATATATAAAACATATTTAAACTTTACAGAAACATACAGTCACTGGATGATGTCATCAGCGATGTCACTGACCATGCCATGAATGATGTAATATGTGACGTCATCAGCAGTGCATTGCGAGGGCGCAAGTTATAGATAGCTCAACTAACTATAACTGTAGAATTTCTCAGGTTTTGTATGAGGGAAATAAGGTGTTGTATGAGGGAAATGTCCAACTAACTATAACGTCCCTGAAACCTATGTTTTTTTCAGTGAATTTCAAAGGTTTTTTGAATACTAATTTATAATTATAACGTCCCTGAAACCTATGTTTTTTTCAGTGAATTTCAAAGGTTTTTTGAATACTAATTTATAATTATAACTTCCCTGAAACCTATGTTTTTTTTCCGTGAAAAAAAAAAAATATATATATATATATATATATATATCCAACCACATCCAGGACCCAATATTGGACTGGCCACTCGGAAGCTGTTTGTCAGACATCATCTTTATTGCAGCATGCTGGTGAAGCTGGGAACAGAAAGACACTCTCAGTCTAGTATCAGTGCCAAACGCGTTTCGAGAGTCAAAGGCTCTCTTCATCAGTGGCTTGGTAAGTTTAAAATGAAGCAGCAGCATGACTTGGCCCTTTGAGAGAATTTTTCAACCTGGCTGTTACGAACATTGGTTACAGCACCTCACAGGCGGAAGGGGAGCGAACGCTATCCAGGCGTGCGTTCGTTCCCGCACCTTGTTGCAACAACAAAGCAGGGTGAGTCGAGGTCAGAATGTATCACTGTCACCTGACTGGGATGTATATATGGACAATGTTTATGAAGGGCGCATCCACTTGGATTAAATAACTTTGAAACTACAGCACCCAGAAGGCCGTGTAAGGCCGCGCCCAAAGGAGGGCAGGTGCTAACTATTTGAAAATGTATCATGCTGCTGCTTCATTTTAAACTTACCAAGCCACTGATGAAGAGAGCCTTTGACTCTCGAAACGCGTTTGGCACTGATACTAGACTGAGAGTGTCTTTCTGTTCCCAGCTTCACCAGCATGCTGCAATAAAGATGATGTCTGACAAACAGCTTCAGAGTGGCCAGTCCAATATTGGGTCCTGGATGTGGTTGGATATATATATATATATATATATATCCATACTAATATAATAAAGAGAGAGCCCAATCCTTTGAGGCGGGTAATCTCAGGAACCACAGCACCAATCACAACACCCAATACAGCTTCGGAAAGGGCAGTTGCAGCAGAAGGACATAGGCTATGCAGACGCCCACCATATACAGTTAAAAGGTAAAAGAACCGTGCCAGCAAAGTAGTCCCTTGTGGGCGTGTCTGTGTTGTGCTGTGGGCGTGTGCTGGGGGCGTGTGGTACGTTCCGCCCTTCATGCCATGCCTCATATCGTGTGCTAATCCCACCCTCTTCCCTTTAAATACCCCAACACCTCATAATCATAACCCACCCTGACTCCTTAAAATACCCCAACACCCTTAAACACTAACCCATCTTAACGCTATAAATATACCCTGTACCCCAAAACCCAAACCTATCCCTAAACCCTAAAAATACCCCTGTACCCCAAAACCCAAACCTAGTCCTAAACCCTATAAATACCCCTGTACCACAAAACCCAAACCTAACCCTGAACCCTAAAAATACCCCTGTACCACAAAACCCAAACCTAGCCCTGAACCCTAAAAATACCACTGTACCCCAAAACCCAAACCTAGCCCTGAACCCTTAAAATACCCATGTACCCCAAAACCCAAACCTACCCCTGAACCCTAAAAATACCCCTGTACCCCAACACCCAAACCTAGTCCTGAACCCTAAATACATCCCTGCACCCCTAAACCCATACCTATCCCTAAACCCTAAAACTACCCCTGTACCTTATAACCCAAAACTATATCTGAACCCTTAAAATACCCAAACACCCCAAAACATATACCTCAGTACCCCCAAAACATATACCCCTATACCCATACTTACCATATCCAAACATTTAAAAAAACATGCTTTTACCATTCATGCTTTTACAACGAATTTCGTTGTAAATGTATGCGTGGCAAAGTCATGGTACTTTCGTAATGAAAGTATGCGGAGTGATGGTATGCGGAAAGAAAGTTGCAGAATAATTCGTGTTTACCCTCCCCCGGTAAGTACATTGGTGGCACGGCGGCCTACATCTCCAGCAACATACTCATATTTTTTCACCACCCATTTGAAAAATGCACAGGTCTCTCTCATTAAGCACCGACATGCACTTTTAGACACACCTCCCGCCACAAGTTCTAGAATTGCGAACTGTAGAACTGGGGAGCTACGTTCGAATCTCGGCATCAGCTCAACATCCTGTGATTCCAGGCAAATCACTTTGTCTCTCCGTGCCTACCACAAATAAATGTGTTCTTCTGTAATGTAAATTGTGCTCATGCCATGTTGTCGAGTTCGTGCTATATAATATTGCAAGGAAAAATAAAGTAGGGAAACTCAAGTTCACACACTACTGAACGCGCACTCTTAAGTGCATCAGCAGTGCGCTGTGAATCGGAGCGTTTCGCAGGCCTGTCACAGATAAGAAATGCTATCAAAACATAATCCTAAAAAACAAAATACTACTGGCCGGCAGCAATTCATACCTGGACAACGTTGGGATGGGCTGCTAGTATATATATATATATATATATATATATATATATATATATATATATATATATATATATATATATATTACGTATACACACACACTACACACGCACACACAACACACACACACACATGTTTCTGGTTAATATTATGCTTTTATGATTAACGTTTTGACTTGTGATGTGGCCTAAAAATATTTAAAAGTAATACTCTAACTTTTATTACAGAGTAATGCCAGAGTTGCCTCAGTATGATAATGAAGATCTGAAATCATACGGTGATGAAGAAGAGGAACCTAGTCTGTATGTTTTTATGTAGTTATATTCAAGTATACGTTTTTTCTAATGGAATTGAGTTTATGAAATCATTTCCGATATGGTCCAGATTGTAGGCTTAATATACACTCATCACTTTAAGGACAACAATAAGATTTGCATTTCTAGAAGGAATGGTTCTAGGGCTTCTATTCCCTCTGGGTACCCTTTTAGAGATCTACACAGGTTGAAAGTGATGCAAAGTAAATAACACCTTTTGGCTGCTTAGTGGAATTTAGTTAATGGTTTATTGACATTCTTACAGTTTGAGGGATGTGTATATCCATTGGTGCATATTTATTTATTATATATTTTTTTATTTACCTCTAGGGTGTCAGCCTCACTTCAAGGTAGCAGAGCGTTGTAGATAGAATAACATATAAATGCAAATACACTACAACAGCCTAACTAGAGAAGAGTGATAGATCAATGTAAAACATGATTTGATCAGTGGTTGATCACTATGTTAGTAGGTGTTCTTTTATAAAGTAGCCTTCTAACCTTTTAACAAAAAGATCATGAAAGAAGGAGTGTGTCTAATATCTTCTGGCAAAGAGATCTAAAGCTTTGGTGTTTGACTTGGTTGGTTATTTCCACTATTTCCAAAATCAAAATTTCTAGCATATCAAAAAGTTTTATAGTTATTTAATAAATATTTTTGCCAATTTCACTGTACAACCAAATAATTTACAGTGTGTCTTAATTGCTCTCATTTAGTCCCGAAAAGTAAGAGGCATAGAATGAAATACCTTTTATTTACCCTTTGTTTAGTAAGAGAGAAAATAATTTGTGGTTGCTTGTGAATGCCTTCTAGATGCTGCCATTAGAATATATTAGACTTGTGTTATGTTTTACTAATAGCATTTATGCTCTGCTCCCACCGACATCCTCACATATATTGTTAACGTAGAGGATGCTGGGAAGCGCACCTTCTCTATTAACAGCTTGCCAGTGGGCTTCTAGTGATATGGGAAAAAGCTGTGATTAACATTTTGCATTGTAGTTCTTCTTAAATTGGCAGATCAGATGTACACTCTGATAGTTCTACGAAAATGTTAAACTAGTGTTGCCACTTATTTGTTCTACTACATTTAATCTTCTTGCATATATATTTTAGCTCTCCACCAGCATCCCTCATGTCTGTCCTTGCCACCCTTGAAGATTTAATGGATAAAATTCTAGAAGACATTCCAGTTGGAGAATTTGTACTAGTACAGCCGTCAACTGAAGAGTTCTGTTATGTTTTAGGATATCTTCTTGCATGGAAGTTACTATTAACATTCTTCAAAGCTGCTTCTCCCCAAGTACGTATCGAAACTTTTTTAAATGCTCCATCGGTATATTTTATGTTTGTTTGTGGATTTTACCCTTTAGCAATTTTTGTAATAAAAGGGCATGTGAGTCTATATTATTTACTACATGTATCATCATACTCTTTGAGACTTGAAGTCTGTTGCAAAACTGTGCAGGTCAACAACTTAATCCAGCTCCAGAACTAATAGAGATACATTGGTGCAGAATTTCGTAGTCCATTTAATAAACTTTGAGGCTCTTGAAAAGATCAGCAAAGTTCCCATAAGATGATCATAAATCCAAAAATTACATTTTATCTTTACATACAAAAGTCACTCTTAACACAGTAACTCCTGACGAACTACACATGTTTAGTTATTAGCTTATGAGAGATTTCTTTTTCTTTAGTCCATACTTGCTGAAACATGCCAATGCTAAATTGACAGTTATTAGTACTGGGCACCACCTTTTTTTAACTGCTTAAAAAAAAAGTTTAATCATGTAATACAAAGAAGCTCCTAAAATGACATAGGTACTGTCAGTAACACAATAACATCCATCTTGCCGCTGTGCCAATGTGTTGAGGTTACAATGCTTACTGCCATGAGTTCCAGTCAACTTCATATTGTTACCTCAAGGGTAGATCCGCTACTCCCCGTAATGGGGCCTCATAAGTCTCACCCGTGGTCCCTTGTTGGTCGCATTCCCAGTGGTGCACATAGTGTCTCAACCTCCAGTAGTGGGCCCTTGTGCAGGACCCTATTCAACTCTAACACCAGTCACTGGGCTCTCCGCATAGCTGTGGCAGTATTCTCCGCAGCCTAGGCATTGTCACACTATGATGGACACCTTTTACGAGCCTCATCACTGGGCTGTGCCTGTCCAGCCAGTGCCTCAGCTGTCGTTGCCTTCCCCTCCGCTTCAGCCCCTTCATGCCCATACTCTGCCACTCTTGACAGTCATCTTCCAGTCGCTGGTCCATACAAACTTCTCTCATACGTCTCAGTTGTGCCCATGCCCAATTCACTATGTGCCTAGTCCATGCCAGGATTGTGGGTCCAGTAGGAGATAGCCATCGGATGGCTACTCTTCGCTTATCCAGCAAGAGTCCCAGTTGGGCAAACCTGTAACGAACCCTGCCTTCCTTAAACCATGTAAAAAGGCCCAATAGACAGTATTTAGCTGTGATTTTAAGTAGTTCCCCCTGCCCATAGTGAGTTAAACTGCCACAGCTCCATATCATGTGGATGTACCTCACTCCACCTCCCCATTATCTCAGGCACTCGTCCATGCTAGGGGGGTATATTTTACTAAGTCTTGTAGGAACCGGGGGGCGTGGCCGAACGAGCAGCGAAATGGCCGCCTAACTAGCGAGCTCCGCCGGCTGCTTTATAAATCCTGCAAAAATCCTAGCTGTTTCGGGTAACACATGCCCAATTTCGGTTTATACTGGCTTCGCAAGGTCTGGGGCACAATCGACCTAAATTTTGGAGTCCTGGCACAAATGATACTGCATCCGCAAGCTCCGGCTGCCTGGACCGAGACAGGATCGCGTTGGGGTCCGGAGGCACCGGAGGACAAGCCCAGGTTTCTGGCATAAATCGAGGCCGGGGATGCACAGGCCTGGCCGCTCGTGAGGCGAGAAGACGGGAAACAGCACAGAGCCCACACGTACGGAGGTGAGGTAAGGACACTGCCTCTGCTGAAGGCTACTTCCGTGCAAATATCCTTAATGTGGTATTACGTATCCCTTTCTTGACTTAACGGCCTGCCTGGACGAATCGGAAGTGTGGCGGGCCGCCATCTTGGATGGGCTGACTCGCCGCGAAAACTAACGCGAGTGCGGCTGGACTGAAAATATTGAACTTTGGGCACATATGGCGCGGGCAGGAAGGACCTAATACCGTGCAGGAGGGATAGTGGCTGTGCGCGGTGAACCCACGTTATAAGATACCACTGCTGCCTGCCTTGTGCGCATGGACGCTGGGGGTCATGTGCGCTACGCCTGATTGGGTTGACACGGCGGCTGAGTATTAGCGCTGCAGACGGCGACCGCTTCTGCCCTGGCACAGCGGGGGTGACTCCTGACTTCTACATGCAGATCTGATTTCATGAATCTTAGGGGCGCTGGCCTCTACAGTACAACACGTGCACCCAGTCGGGCCTATGACCTGATTTTCGGCAAAGCGCGCTGCCGTTGATAAATCTGTTGAGTGCCCATGGCCTTGGTGACGTCCTGCGCACAGTAGCCTTCCTCTTTTGCTGCACGGCCACTACACGACATCGTGGGATTTCCTGTTGCTGTGATACTGTCCTGTATAACTCCCTGATCGGCGACCTCGTGCACACAGAAAAGCACTATCAGAGGGTAAAGAGAAGTGCCTGCCCGGCTTGTGATACCCGCATTGTGCTGTGCCCACTCTACGCTACTAAGGCCAGTATGCTTGCTGCAGGCTCATTAGCTGTGGGGAAAGACTAACCTGATTACCACATCATGGGTAAGGGGGACCCCCGCCAGCCGAAGTTCACGTTTGAACAGGAAAGACAGTCCAAACAAGCAGAACACGACCTCATGGCTGCAGGAGGGTCGTCACAAGAGGCTCCTCCAGAGATAGATGTCGCCGACTCATGCTTGAGGTACGCTCGAGCCTCAAAAGTATAGACACCAAGTTGGATGCCATGACGGTCCAATTAGATAATGTACGATCCCAGGTTGCCACGCACGAAACACGGCTAGACAGCCTTGAAAATCGACACACGGAGTGCAGTGAGTTCCAGCAGGAGACCAAAACGCACATTACCAACATGGAAAATAACGTTGAGGCGTTGTGCGCCAAAGTAGACGATTTGGAAGCGCGCTCTCGGAGATGTAATATTCGGGTCACAGGGATTCCGTAGACCACAGTGATGGGGAAAATGGAAATCTTCATTACGGAACTACTACATGACATTTTTGACCCGAGCCTCTCTCCGGTGTTCACCGTGGAGCGGGCGCACAGAACACTGGGGAAGAAACCACCTGTTGGGGCCACGCCGAGACCTATTCTAGTGAAACTACAAACTACCAGGACAGAGACTTAATATTGCGTTTGGCAAGGGAGAAAGGGAAGATAACGCACAAAGGGAACAACATTTCTTTCTATCCAGATTCCACTCCACTGGTGCAAGCTGCCCGCGAAGAGTTTTTGCCAGCCAAGAGACTACTGCTCCAGGCTGAAATCCCACACTCCCTCATGTACCCGGCAAAACTAAGGGTCGTGCACGAAGGCACAACACACCACTTCCTCGATGCCAGATCTGCTCTCAAATTTGCGAAACATGTGAGTGGGCCCAGGTCCAAGAGAAAGGCTCAAACTGAGGTTGAGGGGGGTAATCCAATGAGTGACAATGATTGAAGTCTAATTGCCCTAATATGCTGTTACCTCTGGGTAAGGTTCACCCCTCGCTAGTACTGCTAAAGTGGACCTACTAAGCATGTTGATTTGCTCTTATTGATGTGCAGAGTGTTGAAAATGCTGTCCGGATTTTGAGTTGTGAACTGATTCTATATCTGACTCCTATTGCGTGATATTTCAATTGTCTTTTGACCTTGCTGCCTGGAGGTATATTCGATCTTCAGACTAGATAAACAGCTTACAATAGTGCAGCCACCCTGTGAAAACAGGGGTGTACGCTCGAGATGCCGCGCCTCAGAGGGGTGTCTCCCGCAAATCAAAAGTTCTACTGTTCTAATGCCTTTGGCGTGTTAGGGGGGGTTTTGATACAACCTAATTGGGGGGTTGGTGTGGGAGGAGGGTGGTCTGGGAAACGGAGATGTTTGGCGAGTCGTCAGTGCTACATGGATGAGTTTATTCGTTTTGATGTAGTGTTCTAATATGGGTCAATCAGAAGGTACATTCACTACTTAGGACGGAGTCAATGGGTCTGACAAAGGTTCTAACCTGGAACATAAGGGGCTTGAATGATGGCAGAAAGTCTAGATTGATGCACAGCTATCTTCTTAGGCACAACATTGACATCTGTTTCTTACAAGAAACACACATGAACTCCATGGCCCTACCCAGGCTCAAACATTCAAGATGGGGGTCCACATACTCAGCTATATTTTCCAATTATGCCAGGGGAGTAGCTATACTTGTGCGTAGAGGTATTGACTGGAAAGAACACACGGTGACAAGTGACAAAGATGGCAGATATGTAGTGGTGCATGGAACCCTGCTTGGCAAAAATGTGATATTGGCGGCTGTCTATGGGCCGAAAGTAGACGACCCCGAGTTCTTCAGGGAGGTGTGGGCGCAGATAACTATTCTAGACTGCCCAACGGTTATCTGGGGAGATGACTTCAACGTGGTCATAGATGATTCATTAGATAGAAAGGGCACATCCAGGCAATTGCATCCACACGCCAGCCAGGGATTGAGAGACATAATCAATGAAGGCTCTTTAATAGATATATGGAGGTCCCGAAATGCATGTACTAGATTAGGAACATGTATTTCCGCACACCACTCTGCCTGGTCTAGATTGGACTTTTGGCTGGTATCTCAAGATGTGGCCACTTGGACTGTTGATGTTGGAATTTTGGCCCGCTCCCTCTCTGATCATGCTCCCTGTCTTCTAGAATTAGAAATTCCTGGGGCTCCCACAAGGGCTTTCACCTGGCGCCTCCCACCACATGCGCTTCAAGATGCAGCCTTCACTGAAGAGATAAGACAAGACATAAAAGATTATTTTGCTAACAATGAAGGTTCTGTCACCACTGAAGCAGTTCTATGGGACGCCTTTAAAGTGGACATAAGAGGTCAATGCATAGCACGCAAGGCGGGGGTTTTGAGGGCCATCAGAAACACCATAGCTGGGATAGAGAGGGAGCTTAAAACACTTGAACAATCTTTCTGCGCTGACCCTACACCAGACACAGCCTCACAAATTAAAACTAAACTACTGGACTTCGCTGAGGAGGCCTAGCGCAAGCTGAAATTCTGAGGCACGAAGATATGGTGAAGGTGACAGACCCAGTCAAACCCTAGCTAGAATGATCAACTTCTCCGCACCACCCACACACGTGCACACCATTTTTGACACCGCAGGGGTCATGACGACGGGGCAAAGTGAGATATTACAGGCGTTCACTACATACTATTCCACCTTGTATAAGTCCACACATGCTGCACCACAGGACGCTCTTGCGTCATATCTGGATTCCATAGCGCTTGTATGGTTCAACAGCGTACATAGGCAGTAAATGGACCACCCTGTGACAGTCCAGGAGATCGCCAGAACTATCAAAGCCCTCCCGCTGAATAAAGCTCCAGGGCCATATGGTCTTACGGCGGCATTCTATAAAACGTATGTGGATGAGCTTGCCCCGCGGCTACATGAGGTGTTTGCTGAGGCTCTAGAGGTGGGAACGCTGCCTGAATCTATGAGGGAAGCCCTTGTCATAACATTGCTGAAACCCGATAAAGACGGCCAATACCTGGATTCGTACAGACCCTTGTCACTGATTTCTTTTTTTTTTTTTTTAAAACCTTTATTTGTAAGACGCACAGTACACAGCGTCTGCCTACAACCCATCAGGGCCGGCCGCTATGACATATGACAAAAGGATAAAAGAAAAATAAGGAGACAGTACGCCGTTGAAGCAATCAATGAGTGTGCGTTATCATACTGAACATAGAACCATAGCAAAAGGATAAGAAAGGTTTAATTTTATAATTTTGTCGAGTGCGATTTTACGAGACAAGGAAGAGAGTTAAAGCTAATCACTGAACAGGAGAGCAATCATAAGTCACGAAGCGCATGGAGGGAAGCATAGAGGAGGAAGGCATATGTCAGAGACGCATTTTCCCACCATCGAGGCACTAGGACCAGCAGCTATGTCACACAAAGATACGATATAGTAAACTCCCCACTAACATCAGACCCCGACCCCAAATTAGGCGAAAAGGTGTTTAGGAAAAAGGAAAAGAAAAAGAAGAAAGAGAAAGAGGGCCATAGAGACAAAGAAGAAACATAAAACACATCCCATCCCCCCACCCTGCATACCAGCGGAAGGCCACGGCCCACCCCCCCCCCCATTAGGCATGCCTGTCGCCCCAAGAAGACCCCCAAGCGGGAAAGAGCGGAGGAGGGCCATAGCTCCAGCCCCATACTCACCCCCAATCCCCCAACCCCCAAAAAGCGGAAGTCCACTAAGAGGGAGCGTAGGCAACATTGTAAGATCATCCCAGTCATTGTAAAGTCTCCAATTCGATCAACATTCCGCTTCGGCACCAAGAACACTCAGGAGATATCGAAGCAGCGGTCAGCCCTGACCGGACCGGACAAAAGTCAACACGCCACCCAGTCCGTGCGCAGTGAGAGGCGGTGCACCAAAAGTATCAGTTGAGGCCACACAAATCCCCCGCAAAAGCCACATTGATAGCAGAGGGAAAGCTCTCCAAGGCATCAGGATAGTCAGTGGTAGGGCGTGGCGCCCATGGTCGGGAAACAAAGGAGCCGGTAGTAGATCGATGAGGGTCGTGGGCACCTCATTCCAGGCATAATGTTCCCCTAACTTCCCATCCGGCGGCACATACATATGAAAGTCAACCATTGCGGTCGTCGGGGATAAGGAGGGCAGACGCTCTTCGCTGGACTCATCCGCAACAGGGTGCGCCACGATAGGAGGAAGAATCCGATGTGCAGGGCGTACAGTCGCCCCCAAATCTTTTAGGGTAGTGTGGAGGTCATTGATGGCCAACAAGACATCTCTCACTGTAAGCGCCATTACATACCAGACAGTTAACCGGGACCTCAGGGCTCAATTCACAAAAGATGGAGCCGCCGCAGTAACGGATAAAATGCAGCAGAGAACGTGTAGGTCGCAGGATATTCCCTGAGGGTAGCAGTTGAGCCCCAGTCAGCCACCGCAGCACGCACTCCCTACCACATTCGGGTTACAGTCTGATCCGGCAATAAATTCTGCCTCGCAGCGTATCGTCCCCAATGTAAGGAACTCCAATAAAAGAACTGTAGCATTTAAATAGTGGGTCCGGCGCTGCAAGCGCACTCGATGTCTGCGGCAGGGAGGTTTCAGTTTCACCTCCGGGGCTCCGGACCATCATGGCCGTTGGAGGCCGTTGTTTATCCACTGCAAGGCGGCCATACTGCAGCCCGAGGTCCCGGCTTATCCGGACTGAGGGCCGAAGGCTTCCGGACGGCGTTTCCAAGCCATCCGGGGCAGTATGCGGACCGGAGTTGGACGGTCGGGCTCCGCTACTATTCCCCCGTACAAAGCCGTGGCTGGGGTGCAGGATCGCGGGCACGAAACCATGGGAGATGAGGGCGAGCGGCGGAGCTGGGCGTCCGCGCGGCCATCTTGGCCGCCGTCCTGGCTCCTCCCTCCCCTTGTCACTGATTAATGTCGACGTGAAAATTTATGCGAAAATAATAGCAGATCGTTTACAACCTTTGCTCCCAATGGTGGCCCTCCCGGACAAATCAGGTTTCATACCTGGCCGTGCAACCACACACAACCTGAGAACTGTGTTCTCTGTATTGCACTATCTGCATCCAGATGTACAAGCTGTAGTGATATTTTTAGATGCCACAAAGGCATTCGACTATCTTGAATGACATATCTCTTTACTATACTGGAGCATATGGGATTCAGCCCGTTGTTCATAAATCAAATTTGCCTGCTTTACACTACTCCCAAGGCTAGGGTGAGAGTAAATGGCATGACATCAGACCCGTTCACAATTTCCAGAGGTACCAGACAGGGGTGCCCCTTGTCCCCTCTAATATTCGCAATCGCCATGGAGCCTTTAGCAGCCAGAATTAGGCAACATCATACCGCCAGATGTATAGGATTCAGCTCCCGAAGCTTGCTGATCTCGCTATACGCTGACGACGTCACTCTGTATGTGCATAACCCAGCTGAAAACCTGAATCCACTATTGAGGGAATTTGTTAAATTCGGGGGGCTGTCAGGTGTTCCTATAAATTGGTCTAAGTCGGTAATGTTTCCACTGACCGATAACACTTCCGAAGTGCACTCTGACTATCCGCTGCGATGGGAAGCTGATGAGGTTAAATACCTAGGAATTTGGATTAGCCAAAATCTCCAAGACCTCTGGACTCTAAATTTTGGAAGGGCGGTGTCCTGGCTTGAAAGTAAGGTGGCAATATGGTCGAAACTCCCTTTATCTCTGGCTGGTAGAATTGCACTTGCGAAAATGATTGTATTGCCCAAATTCCTTTATCTGTTCGCAAACATCCCTATCCCACTGATGCAATGTTTTTTCACTTGTCTACGCTCGCATTTACTGTCCTTGGTGTGGGCTGGGAGTCAGGCTAGACTCTCATGGGCATTGTTAACACTGCCGCTGAGACAGGGGGGCATGGGTGCTCCAGACATGCAATTATACGTGCTGTGTGCACAGGCCCAATATCTGCACTTCTGGGCTTATCCCACGCCTTACCAACCACATGTGGCGGTTGAGCTGGACACAGTGGCTCCGCTGCCCTTAAGTGTTGCCCTATATCGCAAAACTCCCAGGCCAACAAGGGATATTGACCCGAGCTGCAGAGGCGAGCTGCCCTACCCCTGTTATACGCACCTGCGATCCCCCTTAAACAGAACCCCATGCTACCCTGCCTAGAAGAAGGCGGAGGAGATGTATTCATCGCTGGATCTAAGCTGTACACATTTGCGGATTTGTACCCTGAGGGTATGTTCCTGGATCTGCAGATCGCGGAAGAGAGCCAGCCTTTGTCTTTTGGAGACACGTTCACATATCACAAACTCAAATCTGCATGCAAAGCGATGTGGGACCTGTTCCCAGAGGAGCCGCCACACCTAAAAGCACTCCAGAACATATTAGCGAGGGCATCCCGGAAGAAACTGGTATCACGCTTATACAACTCCATGCAGGAGCAATCCCCTATTGTGGTGCCTAAATCTCTGCAATTGTGGAATGAAGAACTTGAGACATCCTTGACTGACGACCAGTGGTCATTCTGTTGTAGACAGCTGTTAGAACTCTCCCCAAACTACAAACTTCGACTTATCCACTTTAAGTTTCTTCACAGGTTCTACCGCACCCCGCTAGCTCTTCACTGCATGGGTATTAGAGAAGATGATAAATGCTGGAGATGTGGGGCGGAAGGAGCTTCCTTTATGCACGTGGCTTGGAACTGTTTGGCTCTGTCTGGGTACTGGTTAGAAATCTTTGTAGCCATAAATCAAATACTGAATAGAGCAGATGGTCCTTCCCCGCTCCTTGGTATCCTAGGGTGGGTGGAAAATACGGAACCCAAAAGTCGGAAATTGCATGCTTTATTGTTGCTATATGCTAAACGTCAAGTGGCTATGAAATGGGGACGTAGAACCCGGCCTAAATTTGCGGACTGGCTGTCGGATGTGACATAAGGCCACACACAGCTGGGTGCATATTGAGATCTGATGCCGACTGCCTCGCGGCCGTGGGATATCTGGGAGCCGTTCTTGCAATGGTCATGGAACAGAGTGGAGTCCCCCCCATCTGAGCCTGATGGCCTGATAACATAGTTCCGGAGTGCTGTGCTGGGATTACCCTTTACTTGTATCTGTGCAATTGTACCACTTTTATAACACAATGGCACTATACTGTGCTGCGATAGGCCTAAGAAAATGATGCTCTCCGCTCAAGCCAAACATTGAC
Source organism: Lissotriton vulgaris (assembly GCF_964263255.1). NCBI lineage: Eukaryota > Metazoa > Chordata > Amphibia > Caudata > Salamandridae > Lissotriton > Lissotriton vulgaris. The sequence goes on from NC_141696.1 coordinate 236,597,683, forward strand.
AAAAGATGTGATAAACACTCACCTGTGTCTGTATGTAGGGGTAAATGATTTGTCCACCACTTTGTGTATTGACTCCATATGATATGTTTCTTTATCAGAATGTTCCTAACTTTGTACAAGAATGCTGAGATTGTCAGATTGTCTCATGTTTGTACTGATGGTAGCCTGTTTTACTAGTTGTTTACAAAACTCTTATCCTTCCGTAAGGTGCAGCAGCAGAGCCCACAATGCTTGTTTTTTCGTATATACATATGTCGATGTAATATGTACCTGCTGTGTTTTACTATGCAAGTTTCAATAAATACATTATTATAAAAAAGTCTTGTAGGAACCAACTACGCTTGATGTAGGACATAAAAATGAGTCAATTTGATAGAGACTTCTAGCTGCAGATTCCTTACCTTTGAATGTCCCAGGCGTGAGGCTGGATCCATAAACTTTTTCTGAGCAATACCCCTTGTGCACGCCATCGGGTGGCTCCATTTTGCTCCGCGTGACGTCGTCGGTGTCGTTACAGTCGGTTAAGATGTCGCAGTGCCTATATAGGTGCCACCCAGGCGTGCGAACATCAGTTCTTATCTTTCTGCGCTAGTTAAGTGCCGATCCGGTAAGAGCTACCCCTATGTCGCTTTTGACAGGTTTTTTCTCAACGTTTTGTTGACTTTTGTATTTTTTTCATCAGATACGAGGGATGTTTTCGATGAAGACAGGGTTTAAGCCGTGTGGGGCCTGTCTCCGCACAATGACATTCACCGATCCCCACCTCATATGCCTATGGTGTCTTGAGTGCGTCCATGATCCGTAGTCGTGCTCAGACTGTCGGGCCATCGCACCGAAGACCTTGGGGAGCGGGCTTTGAAGCTCCTTGTGGCCCGACAGCCGACACCATCAATCAAGACTCCGCCGAGGTAAGGGTCCCGATCAAGTAGGAGGAAGTCGCGGATCCACTCCCAGGGCCCAAAGTCATCTTCGTCCCACTCGAGGCCGTTGGGACACCTTGGGAAGAGGCACAAGAAGAAGTACAATCGGCTTTGTCTTACCTCAAATGTCGTCCGTCGACAAAGGAGGTAACGAGCACCGTCGCTCTATTCACGGTTCTGCAGAGCAGGAGCCGGGGTCGACTTTGCTCCTCCCCCCATTTCCAGGAGCCTGAGCGACCCCGCTCCTATTAAAGAGTTTTATGAGGCCATGTGCCGCGTATTTGAGCGTACTGACCCCTCTGGTGAGGCTTCAGGCCCTGCAGGGATGGAAGGGGCCCCGTCGGAATTGACAATGTCTGCTCTGGCCAAGGCGCTGGTGGGGCCTCAGGGATTAGATCCCCGATCTGGTTCAGACCCGAAGTCGGTGCCGCCAGTGCCCATCGGCGGCACCAGCCCCATCCTCATCCCGATGTTGTCGCCTGAGCATGTGGATGTGTTAGACTCGAGAGAGGAATGGGAAGGGTCTATGGACCCTCTAGATCACCAGGATGACTCTGCAAAACAGTTGGACTGGTATGGGGAATGTGGGGATGCCAGTGGACTGGACACCACTCCAGATACTGGCATGCTCTCTCCGCCAACTGTGGCTACAGAGTAGGGGGTATCTTATGCCATGATGGTTAAGATCAAGAAAGCAAAAGACACACAGATGATGGATGGAATGCAGAGCAAATCAAACATTCTCCCCAGTCAATAGATCCGGGTTAAATCTATCTTCATTGTACTTACCATGCCACCCCAGTTTAGACCCAGCCATGTGCAAATCAGTCTTCACCCTGTGCCTCATGGGAACAGCCCTGCGTGCACTGCCAAGCCAGGCCCTCCCTGGACCAAAAAACAGAATCCTGGGACCGGTTTTGGAGCAACAACCCTTCTCAGCCGGACTAGCTTGAATCCAGTGACACAGTGAGACCGGGACCCATATCTGGGCATCCCCGGAGCACTTCAGGCAAGAAATCAAAAGACACAGATGATGAACGGAATGCAGACAAAATCATACATTCTGCCCCAGTCAATAGTTGTGGGTTAAATCCATCATTCTTTTGCTCACCATGACACCCCAGTTTATACCCAGCCATATGTCAATCAGTCTTGACCCTGTACCTCATGGGAACAGCCCGTCCCGAACTGCCAAGCCAGGGCCCCCCTGGACAGGAAACAAGCTGGCTGTGGATCCTATGCTCTCCATGCCACTGGAGTCAAGCTAGCCTGGCTGATATGGGGTGATGCCCCAAAACCGATGCCAGAATGCTTGTTTCCAGTCCAGGGACGACCTGGCCTGCCAGTACGGTCTGGACTGTTGCCATGGGTAACAGGGTCAAGACTGATTTGCATATGGCTGGGTTTAAAGTGGAATGGCATGAGGAGCAAAACAACGAAGGATTTAGGCCCATATCTCTGTACTGGGGTGAATGTTTGATATTAATTAACATTCTGTCCTTCAATTGTTCTTTTTGCATGGTGGTTAAGAGGGCAACTGAGCTCCTTGGACTGGGGCTACCCTCAGTGGAGGTCAGGACTAATCTCCTGACCAAAGTGCCTCAGCCTGGGGCTTCCACCTCAGAACCCCTTTTGCCCTTTAATGACACACTTACTTATGTCCTTCTAGGCATGTGGTACAAGCCTAGCACATGGGCTCCTGTAATTAGAACAGTTACCCGCTGCCATCGCCCAGCTGTGGGATACCCAAAGTTCCTCAGCCAACACTCTGCCCCAGAAAGTTTGGTGGTGCAGGCCTCTACATCTCAGGGCGCATTCCATTCCGCTACTCCGGATAGGGAATCCAAGAGGCTGGATTCATTTGAGAAGAAAATGTTTTCTTCTTCCAGCCTGACATTGCGGTTGGTGAATGCTGCCTGCTTAATGGGCCGTGTCTCCCACTCCCTTTGGGAGACGGTGACCAAGTGCTGCCACAAGTCCCGGAAGAGGCCAGGCTGTGGTCTCTCAAGCTGTTAAGGACGGGAAAGATGCAACAAAATTTACCATCAGGTGTGGCCTTAATACAACGTATTCGCTGGACAGATTAATTTCCACAACAGTAGCCTTGAGGCGCCACGCCTGGCTTGGGACAATTGGCTTCTCTGTGATGTCCAGGCAAATCGGATTCAACTCTAGTGAGGTCAAGGACTCTCTCAAGCTATGGCCAGATCCTTGGGCCTCTCTACTACTCTTCGTGGGCAGTTTACCATTTACTCCTATTGTGGCAACGAATGGGGTTTCCAGCCGCTTCAGCCCCATTCTTGCCACCGTCCTGCGCAGGCTTCTCAAGCTGTGCAAGGACGTTGATGCGGTTCATTCCTGCCTAGGAATGGAAGCCACAAGTCGCTGACCATCCTGCCATTGGCAGCCGCAGCCTCCTAGTCTGACTCCTCAAGATTACACTACTCCAGTTGGCGGGAGACTCCATCTCCCCCACTGACGGTCCATAACATCAGACAAGTGGGTTTTGCAGATCATTCAGGAAGGATATTCTCTTCCTTTCCTTTCCTCCTACCATTCTGCTAACTCAGGAACTGCTAATGGAGACTCATTTAAATTTGCTCCAGGAGGAAGTTACAGTTCTCATGGCCAAGAGAGTTATAGAAAGGGTCCGTGTTTCAGAAGTAGGCAGTCGCTGTTGTTCCCGCTACTTTCTGATTCCAAAGAAAAACAAGGGACTACGGCCTATTTTAGATCATTGTTCTGACAATCTCTTCCTCAAAAAGAAGAAATTAAAGATGCTCACTCTCAGGTCGTGGCTGCCCTAGACCAAGGAGAATGGATTATAGCGCTGGACTTGCAGGATGTGTATTTTCGAATCCCCGTTCTGCTGGGCACACAGGCGTTACCTGCGGTTGAAGGTAGGCCGCAAGCACTTTTGGTTGACTGTGCTCCCCTTCGGCCTATCCAGCGCCTCTCAGGTGTGCACCAAGATGATGGCAGTGGTCGCAGCTCATCTGTGCAGGTTAGGGGTGTCAGTCTTCCCCTACCTCGGTGGCTGGCTGTTGAAGGCGTCTTCGCCCCAGGCTGTCGTCTCCCACCTTCAAACTACTGCGAACCTCTTGTATTCGCTGGGTTTATCTAATAAACGTGCCGAAGTCACACCTGACTCCTTCTCAGACACTCCCTTTCATCAGAGCTGTTCTGGACACAATGCAGTTTTCGGTCTACCCTCCCGAGCAGCAAGTCCAGACCTCCTGCATCCTGTTAGAAAAGCATGCCTGGTGGCGTATGGGGCTCAGTAGTGGGACTTGAAGTTCCAGTGGGCACAGCATCAGGGAAATCACACTGATGTGGTTCATACCTCTGAAGAGACTGCGAAAGATCTGCAGTGGTGGTTGATGAACGGCAATTTGGTCAATGGCAGACACCTCTTCCTTCCCCAACTAGATCCTACAGTTGTGGCAGGTGCATCACTTCTGGGTTTGTGCAGCCATCTGGGAGAGGTGGAGATCGGGGGACACTAGTCTCCGGCGGAGTCTGGGTTACACATAAATTTGTTGGAGCTTCGAGCAATTCGGTTGGCATTGAAGGCATTTCTTCCGTCTGTCAAGGGGAAGTTAGTGCAGGTGTTCACGGACAACACCAGCACCATGTGGTAATGCAACAAGAAGGGCGGGGTGGGGTTGTGAACCCTTTGTCGAGAGGCCTTGCTTCTCTGGACATGGCTGGAAGAGCAGGGCATACAGTGGTGGTACAACACATGGCAGGTTCTCTGAATGCCAGGGCAGACAAACTCAGCAGTCAATGCCTATTGGATCATGAATGGCGTCTCCATTCGGAGGTGGGGCAAGGTCTCTTTCAGCAGTGGGGAGAACCTTGGGTGGATTTGTTCCCCTCCGAAAAGAACGCACAGTGTCAGCACGTCATTTTCCATGGTGGCTATCGCTCGGCGACGCTTTTCATCGTGAGTGGAGCTCAGTCCTGCGATATGTCTTTCCATCTATACCACTCCTGCCCAGGGTTCTGAAGATGATCAGGAGCGACCTGAACCAAGTCATTCTTGTGGCTCTGGACTGGGCGAGGAGAGTTCGGTATCCAGAGCTTCTGAAGATGATCATAGATCCTCCAATCAGGCTGCCCCTTTGAGATCATTTTCTGTCGCAGCAGCAAGGGAAGGTCTTCCACCTGAACCTGTCAACTCTGCGCCTCCATACGTGGAGATTGAGCGGCGACAGTTGATGGCTTTCGACCTTTCTCCCGAAGTATGCAACTTTATTTTGGCGCCAGGCGGGACTACACTAAGACGGTATATGCCTGCCGTTTGCAGAAATTTGTATTATACTGTACAGATAGGTCTGTTGACCCTCTTTCTGCTTCTCTTTCTACTGTTCTTTTGTTCATTCTGAACCATGCCCAACAGGGCTCTGCTTTGGGAACACCCAAGCGTTACCTTTCTGCTCTTTCTCCTTTTTCTGCTTTTTTGCGGCTGCCAGACCAGCCCTCTCTCTTTAAGTCTCCTATTGTAAATAGATTCCTAAAAGTGCTGACTCACTTGGTTCCACCCACACCCTTTGTTATGCCACAGTGGGACCTTATCTTGATTCTCACCTACCTGATGTATGCTCCCTTTGAGCCTTTACACAATTGTTCCCTCTGTCTGTCGACCATCAAATCAGCCTTCTTAGTTCCGAATACATCTGCCGAAGGGTGAGTGAGTTGCCGGCATAATCTTGCTTTCCTCCCTATCTAATGTATTTTCCAGACAAAGTGGGGCTTCGCACCCGGGATTCCTTTTTGCTAAAAGTTGTGACCCCATTTCATCTGGGTCAATCCATCACTTGCCCACCTTCTTTGCTCCCCTGCATCCAGGAAGAGGAGCATGTCCACTGACTGGACCCAAAAAGAGCGTTGTTGTTCTACCTTGACCGCAAAAAGGAGTTCCGAGTGGACAACTAACTCTTTGTGGGGTACATGGGAGCTAAGAAGGGAAGGGCAGTGCAGGAAAGGACCATCTCTCGCTGGGTCGTTCTCTGCATTAAGATCTGCTATGCCCAGGCAAAGAAGCAGCCCCCTGAGGGATTAAGGGCCCATTCCACCAGGGGAAAGTCAGCGACTATTGCCGTGGCTCGGGGTGTACCAGTCCTAGACATCTTCCAGGCAGCAACGTGGGCATCATTGCATAGGTTTGCCAAACATTACTGCCTGGACAATCAAGTCTGCAGAGATGAGCATTTTTCCAGTACAGTCCTGCAGGACTTTCTAGTTTGAGGTATTGGTCCGCAACACCCCACCTGGATGGTATGGCTTGGGTATCTAATTCAAAGGTAAGGAATCTGCAGCTAGAAGTTTCTATCAGATGAACAAGTTACTTACCTTTGGTAACGCAGCTGCTGATTCCTGACAGCACTACCCATGCCTCCCCGCTGTGGGGACTGATATTGTAGAGCAAGGGTTACTTTCTGCCTACATGCTTCTGGCATGGATAAAAAGTACTGTCGTCCGCGCGCCTGGGTGGTGCCTATACAAGTACCGTAACGTCCTAACCTATGCTAACGACGCCGATGACATCACACGGAGCTGAGTGGAGCCACTAGATGGCGCACGCAAGGGGTATTGCTCAGCAAGTGTTTCCGGATCCAGCGTGATGCCAGGGAAATTTAAAGGTAAGAAATCTGCAGCTAGAGCCAGATAATGCATTACCGAAGGTAAGTAACTTGTTCATCTGATAAAAACTTCATTTGACTTGAACATTACTGGACAATTCCTTCACCAGGGTGCAGGCCTTATTCCACTCTGCAGCCGGGATAGGTTTTTGTATTTCCGCCTCCTAGCCATTGCAAGCACTGTAGGCAGCCTGTGACTAGTCATCTTTTATGGCCCGATAGATATGGGACACTAGTCTCCTGAAGGATCAAACTCCAATATTACACCCAGCATGGAGGCCTCTCTTGGCGTGCCTGGAAAGTCAGGCCAGTCTTTTCGCTACCCTGGCCGGGTCCACAAATTGTAAGAGCTGTCCCAGTCCCACCCCAAACAACTCCTGCACTTCTTCAAAGGTAAGACAGTTACCTGCCTGGTGTAGGTCACCCAGCAACTCACATCCCAGCCTCTCTACCCAGCCAATGATAATGCATGACTAAGGTCAGCAAACGGAGGTATCCACAATATCGAGAGCTTTCTGGAAAACTACGCTGTTTGGAACACCTTCTTTTTGGCACTCCCCCACTCCCGGGTGACATGTTGAAGTATGAATGGGCAGGTTTTATTTTGCTGTGATCCCTCCATCAATATAGACGGCAGGTGTGCCATTTCTGGGGCCCCGGCCAAGGGACGTTTCTCCCTGTTATCTCCATGTACGCACTATCTGGCCCCATGTTGCAGCTGTGATGTCAGGTAGTAAAGCTCAAGGTCCGGAAGACCCAGCCCTGCTTGTGTAGGTTTTAGCTTAAGTATTTGGAGGCTCACCCTGCTGTGCTTACCCGCCCAGACCAGTGCCACCAAGAGGCTATGAACCAAGAGGCTATGAAGTCCTCTGAAGGTGCTTGGGCATCACTTTGAAATGTATGATAATCTTTTTTTGTTTGGCCAGTGGGTGCCTCCTTACAGTTTGCATGAATTGCGACGTTGCAGGAACATTTTCCTTCCTGCAAGAAGTGGCCCAAAGACTGATATTTCTTAAAGACATGCATGAACCTGCTTCCTGCCTTGTACCACCTGTGCTCTCTCCCCATCCTCTTTTTTAGGCTTTATTTTAGGCTTATATACTTTTGCCAGACATACCCATAATGTAATACATCATCAATGTTTCGACAGTTGTAGCTAGTAGACATTTATCACCAGCAAGCATTGTTTTGTGCAACTGATTTTAATTTTATTTATTCGTATTGCGCATAAACCTTTCCCTGAGCTGTAGTAATTCAACGTTGTCATGTTTTGAGAGACCAAACTCCTGGGCATGAGCATTTATTGACTCACATTTCACCTGGTGAAGTTCTCGAAACCAGTTACAAACAGCTCCAGTGCACAGTCGATTTCTCACAAAGTGTATAGCTGACACCATGGTACGATGTTATTGCTTTTTGCAGATTGCAAGCAGTGTCAGATTAGTGAAATATTGCCACTTTTGGTCTTATGCGCATGCTCATTTTCTATACTGTTAAGACAAAATCGTGGAGTTTCTCTGCTAGCCCATTTCCAGTACACCTACATTTGTCTTATGCAAAAGCCTTGTCCTCCTAAATTTACCCCAATGAAAAACAGAACCTGAAGGTAAAGTCCTTCAATTGAAAACTGCGGTGTGACTGTAGTGTGGCTTTTCATGGGGAATGTATCTTTGTACTACAGCAAAGATAATGTCTATATCACATCACATTACAGAAGTATACCCATTTAGATTCTTGTAAGAGACCATAATAAATGTATTGTTTTTTTTCTCATTAGCTTTGTCTCTGAGCATTACTACAAACACTCTGTGGAACACTCCCTTCCTTGGTCAGTGAACCAGTTTGAACGTGGAATAAAGTGGGGTGGTTTGGGTCCCTCTTTTATCATTATGGTCCAATCAGATGTTTATACACTTTGTAAGGTTCTGTATAACGTTCTGCAACCAGTTTGAGGTGGTTCCCTTTCAATCGTCATTTTCTGTCTCTCATGCAGACGCAGCTTTTGAGATAGGTGAATTCTCACTTACAAGTTAGTGATACTGCTGACTTCAAAAAGAAAAATCTAATACATGGACACCATGAAGTGTGAACTCTCCACACCTGCTGTCATTAGCCTTCTTGAAGCAACAATGAAGGAGAGACTAAAGAATATTCTGACTCACTTTCTCTTCCACACCATCTACCAAGTGCAGGAAAATCTTACCCGCTCCTCATAGACTATCTTTGAGCATCTCTGTCTCCATCCTTCCACACTTTGGGGGTCTTGGTCGCCACTCAACAACAGGAATGCAGAGAGTGCACTTCCACTGCCTGGTGAAGCTCTAACCACTGCCCATCCTGGGGCATTGTAAACCAAGAGCCATCCAAAATAGATCCAGCCGGTTTCAAGAATCCTACTGACAGTGCACATAAAGTCCAGCTGGCATGCAAAGGGCATACATCCCTCGTGCATACATGTTTTCGATACACACATGGAATGTAAGCGCAAAGATCAGGTGTTACATTTCAGTAGAACTTTACATGAATTTCAGCATGCTTTTTACATTTAAGTTTATTAGCACTGCGGCAATCCTTGCTGAACTCCCGTCGGGGGAACACATTTGGATCAAAAAGCAAACAAGACCACACGGGAGGGAAAGTTGGCATCCTGAAAACATGAGCAAAAATAAAAGAAACAAATAGGTTGCATAAACAAACCTACATCCACAAAAGGGCAAGGCTACAAGCAATAGGGTAGTGCTCCATGGGAGGGGTCAACACATAAAAAGGAGGAACATCTAAAAAACATTAAACCCTTGAGAAGCAAGCTGTAGCGAATGACACGCAAAGCAACAAATTAAAAGTGATGGGCGGGCTGTAAGCCCACAGAATAAATACAACATGTCTTAAAGAGACAGAGCTTGTGCTGCATAGTCGAGGCCTAAAAAAGGGCATGCTGGGTATGTCAGCCAGGTCACACAACAATGCATTAAAACACACACTATGTTAGTGTACTAGCCAGATTTAATTTATGCACATAGTGCAATAAGGAGTGTAACTGTTTTCTTCATTCAAATGTTTTTATTCGATCAAAAAATCTCAATTAAAAATGTGCATTAAAGATGTTTTGGAATTTTTTACGCAAGAGAATTGGTAAACCTTGGCAAACTATATGTGACAATAAAAAGTTGGTAAATGTTGATTGAGAGGGTTTGTAGAATAGGGAGATGAGTAGAGGATATGAGGGAAATTAGGAATTACTATGGAGGAGGAGACTGACAGGATGATTTTTAATACTATAAATGTATGAGTACTTTGTATCTGTTGTGTATGCCCAGTTAGCCTCGATGGGGAAATATGTGCTTTGTTTGAAATTTACATGTCCATTTACGGACTATTAACCTTTGGACATTCACAATCAAAGTTCTACATTTGCCAGTCTAACCCTTATTGCTGCAAGCAGGTGCAGTGTTGTGTTGATAAACTACGTGTACACTCTTGCGTTAAATGTAATGCCAGTCTTGTTTCAGCACATGCTCAAAACCCATCGTACAGACATTAGGAAAATTACTTACTTTCTCTCACCAGCTGCGGGTGCTGTACTCACAATATCTTCGAAAAAGTAAAAGTCTGAATAAACTTCTCCACCACCTCTTCAAGTTAATGCCTCAAACACCAGGCTTTTCAGGACAGAATTCTGATGTTTTATGTAAGGATGCCAATACCTTCTTCGCGGAGGATCTGCAATTAACCATCAAAAGTGAGTACATTTATCTTGATTATTTATTTTGCTTGAATTTAAATATGTTTTGTGTTTATAGGAAATTTTTTTTGGTAAGTTGTTTTTCCTCACATTTTTCCGACTAAGCTATTCACCAAACAAAGCCCTACCCTATTCTGCTCATTTCATAACTATTTGTTTTTACATATTTAAACTCCAGGCAGGGATCTGTATTATGCGAGTTAGTGCCCAACTATTGCTGCATAAAACTATCACATGTACATCATCTGAGTAATATCAACCTGAATCATAGACTTCTGGCTTTATGTCGTCATTGGATGATCTCGTCTCATTCGCACTGACTCTAATGCATGCCACTCCACTTAAGAAATGCATTTTCAAATGCTTTAATACAAAAATTGAATTTGGATCACAAGGTAGAGATACAGGGAGTCCGGTATTGTGAATACAGCTCCATCTTAAACAAGCACTGGCAAATCCAAAAGGTAGTGACTTTAAATTACACTCCCATTGGATTTTGCAATGCTTGTTTGTGCAGGCATGCAAATGCATGTGTTGCTATGCATACGCATTTCTGTTCTACATACTTTGAATGGGTTGCCCGTTAAAGAAAATCCATTAGAAGATGGCCACCACATGTCACAGAGTATGCATGCATATGGCGCGACTCACAGGTGTGTGTGTGTGATCCAAATTCTGCTGCCATATTTGTTTTTTTACTTGCCATTCCAAGATGGCCGAATGCCCATTCTTGTAGAAAATTGCAGCTACCAAACTCTCAAATTTGTTTTGTAAAAAAACAAATGCAATGGAGAGGAATGGGGAGCAGCAGAAGAGCGAGTGAAGGGAAAATGAACACCACTAACTAGCAAGACCAAGTGGGTAGACAAACAGAGGTGTTGGGTGGTGTGGTGGTATTTTAAAATAATTCAAAAGTAAAAAAGTTGAGGGGGAGGGGGAGGTTGAGGAGGTAAGCAACATGTGGGGGACAGAGCAAAAAAAAACAGATGCACTTCATGGTGCACTGAAAGTAAAATAAAGAGTCTCCACAGTTAAGCAGTGGAAGGTTACAACTAATCCAGTCGGAACAATGTGATAAGCAATTACTCCTAGTCAGAACAATGTGATATACAATTGCTCCTAGGTGGGGCAAATAAAAGAAAATGTTGGAAAGTAATTGAATCAGGAGCCGGGAAGTGAGATAAACAACAAAGCCATCCAATCATGAGCAAGGGGCTAACCCAAAGCTCACTGAACGTCTATTGGAAACGATAGTTTTGGTCAACAGACAGTTAAAGCCATTTGCACCCAAGCCTTAAAATAGGAGAAATGAGAAGGAACATTTAGGAAAAAACAAGAACTCAAAAAGGAGATGGAGCACAGAATGTTGCATTGAAACAGATTGTTATCAGTATACAAGTATACAAAATTATCTAAAGTTCATGAACCTAAAATTGATATAACAGTAATTATTGAAAGGGGAAACATTGCTGAACAAAATTGATGAGTATCCCAAGGTGTTGTGTGAGAACAGTGTATGGTAGAACGAATCCACTTTCCCTTCTTTACCATGGCTATAGCTGTCTTTAAGCACATTCTGAAGTACCTTTCGCTGTCCCTGTAAGCTAGGTGTCTGCGTTTGCAAATTACATCAGTAAATGTAAAACATATGCCCTAAATTGATTCCCTGACTTGCAGAATTCTTTCAGAAAACAAGTCCCAACCCTCCTCAAGTCACAACGAACCATCTTTATATCCTCACAGCTTGCGAGCAGTTTGATATCCTGCTGGGCAGCAGGGGACACATGGGATGATTGTGCGTCTGTTTATTTACTAAATAGATTATAGTTTTAGTGTATGTTTCTAGTATCTGCCACAATATGGCAATGTTTCCTCATGTTGTGAATGCAGGCCTCTTAGGTCATACGTTATTGGAGTGAATAGAACTGGTGAGTTACTACTATTAACAAACAGTTTGGTGTTCGTTGTGTGTTTTTTTAGCAGTGGTTTGACTATTTAGATCTGGTGTTGTTACTGTACAAAAAGGACACTTGAGAGCATATATTCATAATCTGTTTTGAAACATTGTGTTTCATCCATTAACAGTAGTTTAGTGGCAACCCTACCATGATGTTAATCGAGTTGTTCAGCCATGTACAAACTCGACACAATCAGGCACAAGAAAAATCTAATGACAAACCCCCTTGCAAACAGAATCCCTTTGATGGAAAAAATATAGTTCTGCTCTCTAGAGTGCACTATACTCCCTTCATGAAACGCTTAAAGGAAGATGCAGTGAAGTGCTAAGACCTTGTATATCAATGACATGATCTGGATTGGGTAAATCGAAAAGGACAATTTAGGAAAGGATCCATCAGTGAGATTGCTTTTCCCTTGGGTTGTCATGTTTGTATCCAAGTGTATGTCTGGTTGGAATATATGTGTGAAATATCATCTGTACAGTGTTCAGATTTATAGTACCTGGTGTTAGGCTATTGGGATCTGTCTTGATCCCATCTTACCGGTGAAAACAATTGCCTTTTCAAGGAAGAATTCATCTGAAACCAAGTAGGTTTCCCAGAAATATCATAACCTCTGCTAATTGGTGGAAGATGTAAAGAATGCAATCAAGATGTTTTAATGTTTTTTACAAGAACACCCATATCAATGATACAGCAATCAGTTGGACATGCAGGAAAAATCAAGAGACTCCACAGGGAGGACAACAGCGGATGTTTAGTTTGCGCACCCATTTGGTGGGCACACCACTGAAAACTCTACTACCAACATCACTTTCCTAATAATCACTAGACAGTTACTGCATTAAAAATGTAATCACCTGGAAATTACATTGGAATTAAATATTCACACATCATAGGTGTGTGGCACTTAGTTCCTATCTGAGAGCTCCCGTTCTTACAGCTAACAGCAGTGTGATAAACTGCTCGCTGGAAGTGGTTGATGGTACAGGTTTGGAGTTTAAAATTCCTGATCTCTGTGATGCGCTTAGTTTCACCAAAAAGTTGGAGCTTGATAGTGGCCCTACTTTTCTTAACTCCGCAACAAAGGTCCCTCTTTTGGAACTAACAATTATGTGCACCATGATGACATGGGCAGCTAGAGAATATGACTAGAAACATATCCGTTTGAGGCATATGAGCTGTAGATGGTATACTTTTGAATAGATCGCCATCTGGTGTTGGGCTCGGATGTTTGCACTTTGTTATTGGAGAAGTCTTTGTAGTTGCGAGATAGTTGACTCCTCCTGTGGTTAGTAGTGCGCATGGGCATCGACTCCATCTCCAGATTGTTTTTTTCCGCCATCGGGTTCGGATATGATTTGCTGCGCTCCGGGTCGGTGTCATATTCGATCCCCCTTCGATGAGCAAGATCTCACTGTTCAACAGTATTGTTTCAATCTCGATCTCCTTCGACGCGTATCCCATGAACCATCTTCGAGTCCGGTCGTAGACGTGGGCCGTTGGTCCTATCGTCGGCAGGAATATGGAAAGGACTCCATTAAAAAAAATGCAAGGCCCTCATCCTCCTGGACCTCTCGGCCGCCTTCGACACAGTCTGTCACCACACCCTACCTGCACCCTCCATGACGCAGGGATCCGCGACAAAGCCCTGGACTGGGTCACCTCCTTCCTCACCAGCAGAACCCAGAGAGTACGCCTCAGTCTATTCCGCTCCGAAGCCACCAAGATCACCTGCGGCATACCCTAAGGATCCTCCCTCAGCCAGACCCTTTTCAACATCTACATGGCAACGCTTGCCAACATCGTCCGATCACACGATCTCACCATCGTCTCATAGCCGATGACACCCAGTTGATCCTCTCCCTCACCAAGGACCCTGCCACCGCCAAAACCAACCTCCACGAAGGAATGAAGGCCGTCTCCGAATGGATGAAGCACAGTCTCCTGAAACTGAACTCGGACAAGAAGGAGTTCCTCATCCTCGGCTCCTCCCCCTCCTCCTGGGAGGACTCCTGGTGGCCGACCACACTGGCAGCTGCACGGACACCCACCGACCACGCGCGCAAACTGGGGATCATCCTGGACTCAACGCTATCAATGACCCAGCAGGTCAATGCCATCTCCCCCTCCTGCTTCAACACCCTCCAAATGATTCGAAAGATCTACAGATGGATCCCCACCGGGACAAGAAGGACAGTCCCCAGGCCCTCGTCAGCAGCAGACTGGACTACGGCAACGCCCTTTACGCGGGAACCACGGCCAAACTCCAGAAAAGACTACTGAGGTTCCGTGACAATTGTAAGTGGTGTTTTCGACTCGCACGAATATGGTCGAGTCTGGTATCTATGAACCGCAAATGACGAGTTTAGTGGGTGTACACAGTTTCGCTACGCTAACCTAAACCGTTCGTTTGTTATGTGGGTATTTCTATCTGTACCCACGGGTTCCATCTTAGATACGGCATCCATTTTGTCTCTTGCCCTCAAGTAGCCAGCGAACGGACGTTGTCCGCTTCGCGACCCTGGGACTCCCAAGATTTGCGGAAGACACATGTCCTTTGTAAGTGTCTTTATGATGAGGGGGATGCTACTGTAAAGCAGATGGCCCTGCTCGAGGCTCATCTCGCCGTGCCGGTTTATTGTCTTAGCCGTGCATCTCATTAGGCACGTCCCTTTGATGCCTGTATCTCGTGTCTCTCGATACCTCCCTTTTACACCCTTTCCGATCTCCCCACTGTCTCCGTCTTCCTCTACACCTGTCCTTGTTCCTATTCCAATCTGTTTTACTGCTGGTTGGAATGCACTAATGTTGGGAAGATGGGTTTTTACAGTTGGGAACCGCCAAATGCTTCCGCACTTATGTTCCGGTCCTTATGTGTATCAAAGTGACCAAAGCGACCCCTCTGGGGGATAATTATGGGAACCGGGTCATAAACTTTTTGTGTTCAATGTAACTCTATGGGATAACCATGTATAAAAGGAGCGATTCACAGAACCAATTTGAAGCAGTCTCCCCAAGTTGCACGTGTTGTACTTGTCGTGATCTCTGTGTTCCCTGCAGTAAATAAACCTTGAATCTTTGACGCCGAAGGAAGTGTCCTGTGTCTCTGTGATTCGTACGCCGGAGCAGGTTACCCACGAAGGTTTCAGGTGTTGTGCCCTGGCACCGCTGGGTTCTAAATAAACCCAGTCCTTCAGTTGGCGCCCAACGTGGGCTGCATCAGTGGTACCGGTCCAAGCCCGACGATCGTGAGGAACTTCGTGTGAAATCTCCGAGGGAAGGTGCACTCCGCTTCATCGATCCTGTTGTCGAAATAAGTGGCCCGAAGACTTTTCCCGCGAAGATTCCCGCCTCCGGACGGCTGCGACGGACTGCTGCCCTGACTGTAGACCTGTTTTTGGCGCCTGGCGTAGACCTTGGTAGAGCGAGACAATTGACGGGCCTTCCTGGTGACGCCATCGATCTTTGAGTTAAGTATTTGTGGGTCGCTCCCAGAGTTCTTGGTTGTGGTTCTTAGTTGTTGCATGGTTCCATTGCATTTGTAGTTCTTGGTCCTTTGTTGTGTTGTTTGACGACTGCAGCCGCCAAAAACCGGGGGTTTTTGCTCTTTGCTGGGACTTGGTAAATCCCGTAACCCTTGAAGTTTGTGAAACTCGGCCACTGTGCAAGATGCCTGGTCGCAGTACTTTGTTTAGTTGTTTCAGACCTTGTGGTATGGATTCCCGACTGGAGGACTCGTGTCCGATACCTCCGGTTGGAACTCCGACTTATGAACTATACAGTAAACATGGGCTAGGCCCGATTACTTTTAATGAATACTGGATTAAATATACGAAGAAGGACGGTGACCTTCGTTGGCCACCTCATGGTAGCTTTGAAACCCCGATTTTAGATAACCTAGAGGCTAAATTATTTGCGAAAAAGTCAAGGCCGGCCATGTTTGATGCCTTTCGGTTGTGGCGAAAAGAAGCCAAACAGAAAGAAATCAGACAGACTAAACGTAATCAGCGAGATAATGTTGCTACCATAGTGAAGAAAGCAGAGAAATTTCAGCGTGACAAGGAGGTTAAGGATAAGGAAGTGTTTGATAGACTACAGCGTATGTCCATAGATAAATGCTATCCTGCTTTGCCTACGGAGTCGGATAAGAAGGAAGAACCAGTTGAGGATCCTTTAATGTCTTATCTTATGAAGTCGCCACCTCCGTATGTACAGGGTACCACAGCTCCTGTGCTTCCCCCTGTACCTGTTCCTGCACCTATTCTTCCTTTGCCTGTTCCTCAACCTGCACCCGTTCTTCCGACTGTTCCTGCTTCTTTGCCTGTCGCTATCCCTACTGCTCCTCCGCTTCCACATACTCCTGCTCCCGCTACTGCTCCTGTTTTGTTAACTCCTGCTGTTGCTACTGTTTCTACTCCTTCGCTTGTTAGTCCTGTGTCCTATACTTCTCCCTCTACTCGTTTTCGTAATTCTCCTCTTGCGGCTAGGGTCTTTCATTCGCTCGGACCTGTTCTTGGGTCCGCTGGTTCCGATGGTCCTCAGAGACGTAGTCAGCTTCCTGGTACCAGAGAACGCGTTTCGCTATATAATATGGCGATGGGTTGGATGATGCATCCTCTTCGAAATCCACCACGTGTTGTACTCGACACATTTTGTCAATTCAATATACCAACTCAAAGATTTGTGTTCGAGGAAATGTGTAAAGTCCTACGTGATCAGATATCGGCCGACGCACCTGACGAGGTGCTGACCGCCCTGTCTGATCTTCAGCTTCAGTTCTCGAACGGACTGATAGTGGATACCAACGTTCGACGTGCTGTTGAGCGGTTGCTATCTTTCCGTCCCACTCCTATACCTCAAGCCTTGTTTGTTGAGGATGTTGAAAGACTGCCAGACGAGTCTGGTCAGTTTCCTATGCGCGAAGTTCCACCAGTGTGGATGCCAGGTAATCCCGCAGCTGCTCCTCCGATCTTGCCATTCTTTCAGAGAGTGTGGATACATCTCCCATGGAAACGCTCCGAAGTGTTGCAGGTGAAGCAATCTTTGCCTGACCCTCGCAAAAATCCTACAGGGTACTATAAGGAATTATCGCAGCTCGTAGATGCTACGATAATGAATCTTGCCGATATTGATATGTTGTTTGGCAATGTTGTACCGCAACCGGTATGGGCTAAGATTCGTCAGGAAAACCATCCGAATGAATTAGGTGGTGCTTGGGCTGCCATAGTAGCGGCGGATGCCCGACAAACTGGTGGTGCTAAACCCGACCAGCTGATTGCTGATCTTCCTCAAAGAATAATAACGTTAATGAAGACTCTTATGCCGGCTATGAGGGTAAATTGGGACAAATTATCAGCTTGTAAACAAAAGAAGGATGAGAGTGTCTCCGACTTCTTTACGAGGTTTGAGGAGGCATTCATTGATCATAGTGGTCAGGATATGAGCACTGAGGGTGGTCAAAGGTTGTTCGTGGACAAATTTGTCTCCAACTTATTGCCCGATTTGAGCAATAAATTAAAGAATTCAGAGAGTGCGTGGGCCGTTTCTACTTCAGCTCAGATATTGGCCACAGCACAATATTATGAGAACAGAGAGAAAGAAGAGAACGACCGCGCTGATAAAAAGACGAAAGAGCTTAAAACTAAAGTGTTGCTACAGCAGGCGTATCCCCCACGTTCGAATCAGAATGCACCCCAACAAAATAGATCGCAGCCGCAGTCGAACCGATCACAATCTCGTAATGACTCCTCCTCCCAAAGATCCTCGTTAGGGTACAATCAATGTGCCTATTGTAGACAGGAGGGTCATATCAAATTCAATTGTCCTGTTCTGAACGATCGTAATAGTGGTAATTCATCTAGAGGAGGTCGTGGTGGTTCACAGCAGACGTCACGTGGTAGAGGTCGTGGTGCTCAGAATGATCGTTCAGATAACTCATCAAACTCTAATAACTGTTTCGATCAACGTGGTTCATCGCAAGGACGATCTGCGCAGTACAATGTAGACGATTATTACATCGATCAGGGAACTGACGACAGTAATTACTAGGACAGCCATAGACAAGGAGAGGGAGTGGTATCAGTTCCGGTTGATCAGAGAGGGCCTTACGTCGTGGTTGCTACATCGGGCGTCGTTGAGCCTTTTCTGTTGGACACTGGTGCAGCGAAAAGTTCTATTATGTATTCGAAACTCCCTGGCGCACCTTTGTCTGGCTTAACAAATGTTTCCGTTGGATTCTCTGGCGCCCCTGTTAGCAATCCAGTTTCACGCCCTTTGCCCCTTAAAATTGGGCCTCGTGAGCTCCAAGCTCCGTTGATTTTGACTACTGGTTGTGGTGAAAATCTTTTGGGCCTGGATTTGCTTAAACGTTTGTATGCAACTCTGTATTGTTCTCCTGCGGGTGTAAAGCTTACGTTGGGAGAGAGGGTTGTCTCTCCAATGTACTTATCTCTCGATAAGCTTCCACCGGAATTGAGTTCTCTTCCTACATCTTTGTGGGCGACGGGTCCCAACGATGTGGGCCTGCTTGACATCTCTCCTTATGTTGTTCAGTTGAAATCTAATCTGCGATTGCCACGTATTCCCCAGTACCGTATCTCTCTTGATGGTGAACGAGCATTGTTAGCGATCATCTATGATCTGATCGAGAAAGACGTTATTGAGGAGACTCGGGGAAACGTGTGCAACAGCCCTGTGCTGCCCATTCTTAAACGTACTGATCCTTCGAAGCCACCTGTTTATCGTTTTGTTATCGATTTACGGGAGGTGAATAAAATTGTGATTCCTCAGTTCCCCGTTGTGCCTGACATCACGGCGCTACTGACTCTGATTCCAGCTTCTGCATCGTGGTTTTCGGTGATTGACTTGAAGAATGCGTTCTTCAGCATCCCGATTGCAGAGGAGAGCAGGGACCTTTTCGGTTTCTCTCTCGGTGGCCGTAGCTTCCGGTTTAAACGCGCTCCTCAGGGCTACTGTGAAAGTCCATCGATATACAGTCAAGCCTTGAAGAGTCAGCTGGATGCGTTTACGTTGCCGGCTGGTGCGGCCTTAATCCAATACGTCGATGACTTATTGGTGGCTGCTGATACTCAGGACATTTGCAAGATTGCTACGGTGTCGTTGCTGCAACATCTCTGCGTGTTAAATCACAAGGTGTCACCTTCTAAACTCCAATATTGTTGTCAAGAAGTAACCTATTTAGGTCACTTATTGTCAAAGGAGGGAAGGCGGTTGACCCCAGAGAGAATTGCAGCAATTGCGCGAATGGCTGTGCCAACAACACAAAGAGATGTGCGTGCCTTTCTAGGTATCATGTCGTACTGCAGGCAATGGATTCCTAATTTTTCATTGCTAGCGAAACCATTAGTGGCTCTTACGTGCAAGGATGTTTCAACTCCTTTACCATGGACGGAAGAATGTCAGAAAAGTTTTTCTGAATTGCGTGATTCATTGTGTTCGGCCCCTGTGCTAGGTACCCCTGATTACAGTAAGCCGTTCACATTATATGTTCACGAAAGAGAAGGTTGTGCTTTAAGTGTTTTAACGCAACCTTTTGGTGGTAAGCAACGTCCATGTGCATATTTTTCCTCGACCTTGGACCCGGTAGCTAGAGCATTGCCGAGTTGCTTGAGAGCAACAGCGGCAGCTGTGGTCTCCATCCGACAATCAGCAGGATTGGTCATGGATAATATGCTTACGGTGATGGTTCCGCATGCAGTTGACACTCTTCTGAATCGTACGAAAACTCAGCACTTGACGAGTGCGAGATTGTCTGGGTACGAATTGACGTTGCTGGCAAGTCATATCCAAATAAAACGTTGCAATGTTCTGAACCCGGCGACTTTGTTACCAATTAGCTCAGAGTTAGATGAAATAACAGAACACGATTGTTATTTGAGGACAGAAGAGGAAACAAAAGGTCGAGTGGACCTCAAAAACACCCCATTGGAAGATCCAGATGGAACACTGTATGTGGATGGTTCGTGTTTTAAGTTGCCGAATGGCGATGTGACTACTGCTTATGCTGTTGTAACGTTGAATACTGTTGTTGAGACTGCAAGATTGAATCAGAATTCTGCCCAAGCTGCAGAGCTGATCGCTCTCACCAGAGCGTGTGTGTTAGCGAAAGGGAAACGTGTGAATGTGTTTACCGACAGCCAATATGCGTTTGGCGTCGCCCATAGCTTTGGACGATTGTGGAGAGAGAGAGGTTTTCTGACATCGCATGGTACGAAGATTCAGCATGGCCAGCTTGTGAATGATCTCTTAGATGCACTGACGTTGCCTGAGCAGGTAGCAATTGTTAAATGTAGTGCGCATCGTAAGGTGACGGATGATGTTGGTCGTGGTAATGCGTTTACGGATGAGATTGCTAAGGAGACTGCTCGGAACCTTAGTACTCGAATGTATGTGACGAGTTCGGTTAGGTGGCCTGCAGAGTCGGGTATGTGTGAAGACACTATTGAGAGTGTGAAAGAAATTCAGAAAGAGGCCACCGAGACTGAAAAGACGAAGTGGAAAGAAAGTACGGGAAAGCTGGATGCAAGTATTTGTAAGCTGCTGTCTCCTGTGTGGAAGAATGATGGTATTACGAAATGTGCTGAACGCTTGGTTAAGAATTGTATGGTGTGCATGTTGTACAATCCTGGCAAGGGAACCCCAACTCCTCCTGGCAGTTTTGCTCCCCCTTCATGTCCCTTCGAGGTGATTCAATTGGACTTCATCCATATGGAGCGATGCAATAACCTGAAATACGTTTTAGTAGTGGTTTGCGCATTCTCCCGATGGATTGAGGCCTATCCTCTCAAAGACAATACTGCTTTGTCTACTGCGAAAATCCTACTGAAGGAATATTTTCCTCGGTACGGAATGCCTAGAGTCGTGTGGTCAGATAACGGAAGTGAGTTTGTGGGAAGTGTGATGAAGAGTGTGTGTAAGGGCCTTGGAATTAATCAGAAATTCCACAGCGCCAATCATCCCCAGTCAGCTGGTTTGGTTGAAGGGTATAACGGCACCCTTAAACTGAAACTAGCAAAGATTCAGGCTACGACTGGTCTTTCGTGGCCTGACGCTTTACCCTTAGCATTACTGTCAACTAGGGCGACTGTACACTCCCGAGTAGGGCTTAGCCCCTATGAAATAGTGTTCGGTCGCCCTGCGAATGTTTGGGGGGTTCCTAGGCCAGGTATGTTCTGTGATCTTGAGTATCCAATGTTGATAGATTATCTTCATGACTTGACTGCTAAACTGAGGTTAATTCACCAACAGGTTTACGAAGCACTGCCGACGCAGACGGAGGGTCCAGGCCACCAGCTCCAGCCCGGAGATTGGGTGGTGACGCGGAACTTTTCGCGCAAGAACAATTTGGACCCGAGGTTCACTGGACCCTACCAGGTTCTCCTCGCCACGAGGACTGCTGTTTGTCTTGAGGGACGGAAGAACTGGGTGCACGCCACCCACACGAAGAAAGTCCCTATCCCTTTGCCGGCAGACCCGTGGGTAAGGAGAGGCATTGCATCAACTGAAACCGAAGGATTGCCGGCGTTTGTTCCTTTTAGCGACGCACAGCCTGTCGGAGAATCCTCAGCGCAGCAGAAAGATACTGTTGAACATCTGTCATCAAAAGACTCAAGACCAGAACATTCAACTGATCAACAGAACGCTGTCTCTTCAACGGATCCT
Source organism: Lissotriton vulgaris (assembly GCF_964263255.1). NCBI lineage: Eukaryota > Metazoa > Chordata > Amphibia > Caudata > Salamandridae > Lissotriton > Lissotriton vulgaris. Next base: position 236,619,632 of record NC_141696.1, read on the forward strand.
TTGTTCGACGAACAGACACGTCCTGGGAAAACTCGATACTTTTTGCGATCTCGTACTAAAGACTAATAAAAAGATCCTGTTCTGTCCCTTGACAATTGCATTATCCCGTTTTCCACGATCAGTCTGAACACCCGTATCATTGTAATTATTTTTGTACATATTGAAGATTCTTTTTCCAACGTATTTTTGCTTCCACAGCTGAGAGACAAAATATATATGTATTGTAAATAAAGGCCGTAGGGCCGCGCGCGTACTTCCTTCTGGTTAGTAGGTCTTGACGCTAGGTTAAAGACCGTCGGTTCCTGGGAACTCCTAGGAATTGACTACTGCTACACAGAACGAAGTGCGTCAAGAAACGTTGCGGACGGTCATAGGGAATGGCGTTTTCGAAGCTGATGGACTTGGAAGAAGCTCAGGCGCAAAGGTTTAAGTTGCAACAACTTAGTCGTACCAAATGTTTTATGTTTCAAATATTCGTATTGTTTTTGATTGTTTCTGCATTAATGGCGGGTGGGGTGTATTACACAATGTCTTACTTCTTACCTTCTGCTACACCTACTCCTACCCCTGACCCTAAACTTACCTCCACTGCTTCCCCTCATTCCTTTCATGTCTTACCCGAACACGAGCAGGCTAGACGTGCAGAATTCCGCAACAATTCCTTTATTCAGCTCCTTCATCAGCATCAGTTAGTGGTTAACACTACTAATTGTTGGGTGTGTGGGTTGATGCCACATACTACGGATAAGGGAATTCCATATCTGGTGTTACCGTATAGTTCCCAAGGGTCTGCTCGAGCATTTCAAACAATGTTTCGAAGCGCACTAGGCTTCCACCCCATTCGGGAACCACGTTCCCCCTACTCTGGTCCTACCTCGTATCAAAAACCTTTGTCTATAGCAATAGAGGATTTAGATAGTGATATCTATGATCCCTCGCTTATTCCCGAAGAAGAGGTACAAGCTTACAGGGTCCTGAGTAGAGGCGAGTATAGTGTGTTCACGAGTGAAAAGCAGCTTAAAAGCTCACCCCCGATATGGGTCGTACCCCACATTGGTAATTTTTGTCTGATGGGTCGTGGCCGAAGATCGAAAGCCCGACTTGGAGAGAGTGCTTGCACTGAAAATTACATTCTGCCGATGGTCTCGTCCCCTGTGTTTCTGGCTGCCAAGGGTACATACTTTATCTGCCATGATCGTGCATACGCATGGTTGCCCGCTGACTTCATGGGCTCATGTTTCATTGCAAATCTGTTGCCTCCGACGTTCACTGTAGATGCCGATTATCATAAGACTAGAATTGTGCGAGGCGTAATTAGCGAAGAAGATACTGCCGGTCAAGAGGCAGGAGACTTTTTCAAGGGTTTCCTCCCGTTTTGGGGACCTATGGTTAATAGTAGGAACCTGAGACAGTTGACTCGAGTGGTGGAATCGACAGCTAATATTACTGCCAGTGCCCTTGGTAATATCACCACAGAACTTCAGGCGGATAGACTTATGACGTTACAAAACCGTATGGTTTTAGACGTGATCTTAGCAGATCGAGGTGGGGTATGTAAGGTGATCCATTCGAGCTGCTGTATTTTCATTCCTGATAATGCTCCGACCGTTTATCAAGCCATCTCGAAGTTGCATAAGATCTCCGAATCCATACACGTGGATGTAGGGGATTGGACGCTACTTGGGTGGTTTTGGGGCCTGATGTCGACTTGGGGTTGGAAGATTCTGATGATCATCGGAGTCGTTGTGGCATTCCTGTTCATGTGTTGCCTTTGTGTGCAGTGCGGTCCTGCCTTATGTGGCCTCTGTGCTACAACGTGTATGAGACAGCCTCCTGTTACCAAGGGGACTCGGTTGGACAGAGCTATGCTACAACAACATCTAGATGGTCTGATGAATATTGAGTATGATTCCGACTAGTGCTTGCCTACATGAGGGCAAAAGGAGCGTCTGAGGTTCCGTGACAATTGTAAGTGGTGTTTTCGACTCGCACGAATATGGTCGAGTCTGGTATCTATGAACCGCAAATGACGAGTTTAGTGGGTGTACACAGTTTCGCTACGCTAACCTAAACCGTTCGTTTGTTATGTGGGTATTTCTATCTGTACCCACGGGTTCCATCTTAGATACGGCATCCATTTTGTCTCTTGCCCTCAAGTAGCCAGCGAACGGACGTTGTCCGCTTCGCGACCCTGGGACTCCCAAGATTTGCGGAAGACACATGTCCTTTGTAAGTGTCTTTATGATGAGGGGGATGCTACTGTAAAGCAGATGGCCCTGCTCGAGGCTCATCTCGCCGTGCCGGTTTATTGTCTTAGCCGTGCATCTCATTAGGCACGTCCCTTTGATGCCTGTATCTCGTGTCTCTCGATACCTCCCTTTTACACCCTTTCCGATCTCCCCACTGTCTCCGTCTTCCTCTACACCTGTCCTTGTTCCTATTCCAATCTGTTTTACTGCTGGTTGGAATGCACTAATGTTGGGAAGATGGGTTTTTACAGTTGGGAACCGCCAAATGCTTCCGCACTTATGTTCCGGTCTTTATGTGTATCAAAGTGACCAAAGCGACCCCTCTGGGGGATAATTATGGGAACCGGGTCATAAACTTTTTGTGTTCAATGTAACTCTATGGGATAACCATGTATAAAAGGAGCGATTCACAGAACCAATTTGAAGCAGTCTCCCCAAGTTGCACGTGTTGTACTTGTCGTGATCTCTGTGTTCCCTGCAGTAAATAAACCTTGAATCTTTGACGCCGAAGGAAGTGTCCCGTGTCTCTGTGATTCGTACGCCGGAGCAGGTTACCCATGAAGGTTTCAGGTGTTGTGCCCTGGCACCGCTGGGTTCTAAATAAACCCAGTCCTTCACTACAACGCATACAGAACGCCTCGGCACGCCTCATCCTCGACACAGCCACATCACAGCACACTCGAGAAACTTGCACTGGCTCCCCGTCAACAAGAGGATCACCTTCAAGCTCCTCACCCACGCTCACAAAGCACTCCACAACGCTGGACAGGCATACCTAAACAAACGACTCACCTTCTACACCCCAGACCGCCAGCTTCACTCCGCTGACCTCGCCCTCCTCACCATTCCACGCATCCACAAAACGACAGCTGGCGGCAGATCCTTCTCCCACCTCGCCACCAAGAACTGGAACACCCTCCCCATCCACCTGCGACAGACCCAGGACCTGCTGACCTTCAGGAGACTCCTCTAGACCTGGCTGTTCGTGCAGTAGAAGCACCTCTCCCCCTCAGCGCCTTGAGACCCTCACGAGTCAGTAGTGCTCTCTACAAATGATTGATTGATTGAGTGTGATGCTAAATTCGCACACACAGATCTTCACAAGGTCTGGAACCTTTGCCTCTCTCCAGAACATGAGTCAACACTGCCAGGCCTGTGCTTCCTTCAGGTCCAAGAAAACCATACGTGATCGCTGTGCTCGATGTCTCTGAAGCCGAGGAATCGGACTCAGACGGTCAGACAATTACTCAAGGTCAACGCAGTGTGAGTACTGACATCAACGCCACTGCCCCAAAAAAATACAAGGCTCCGGTAACACCTTCACCTTCATGTCTAGGTCGACACGTGACAATACTTCAGAAGCCCTGCCTTAGGCCCGGCTCCAAGTCCACAAAGCCTTCAGGCAGCTCGTGATCGAGCCAGCCATCGTCGACACCGAAACAGAAACCCAAGGTACCGTCGACACCAGCCTCTTCTGCACTGAATCAAAATCCAAGGGTGCCGTCAACGCCAGACTCTTCGGCACCGAAACATAGTCAACCCAAGGCTTCGGAGCCAAAGAAAATTTCGGAGTCGAAAACTCCACCTAAGTAGGAGACTAAGACCCCTCCTAAAGCTAAAGATGACAAACCAAAGCACCACTTGAAGCCTAAGTCCTCGCTGCCGAACAAGACAGTGGATCAAAACAACTGTTTTATCCAGATCCACCGGATCCTAAACAAAAAGCACTTCATATCGACCCTGTTACCAGTCAGGTCACTTCTACACCACCTAAAAAGAGGAAATTGTACACCTCGGAGACAACTTAGATACCCTTGAAGAAAAAAGACTTCACCTATGACGCCTTTCTCTCCAACCTCCAAAGCTTCCAAACATAATACTATCTCCAGCACACTCTCCAGTGCCTCCTCTTTCACCTGCACCACAAGATGATGATGAAGATATAGAGGGTGGGGATGAGGATGAGGACATATACCCACCACATGATAGTGATGATACTGATGATGACTCCAACAGTATCCCACCTCATGACTCTTGTGATGAATATAATGTCCCAGATGTACTTGAGCCAGATGTATATCCCTCTAGGCCATCCCCTCCAGATGACAACAAAGGGTTTGCGCAACTAATAAATAGAGCTGCACAAAATCATGGGGTGCAACTCCGCTCAGAACCTTTAGAGGAAGAATTTTTATTAGACACCTTCTCACAACCTCAAAAATCAACAAAGACTCTCCCTATGCTAAAAGGGATGATTAAACATGCCCCTGAACTTTTTAAAGATCCTGTCAGGGCTAGAGTGGCAGCGAATACAGCATCTTGCACAATTAATGCAAGTGTGTTACTACGCAGACAGGCGTAGTTACGCATATCTGGTTTTAAGCAGGAGGTGCAGTCTACCATCCTCAATCAACCTTTGTACAGGAACACTTGTTTGGACCTACTGTGGACACATGTTTAGAAAAGATGAAAAAGGACACAGAAACAGCCAAGTCTATGGGGGCTCTAAAGGCAACAACTAGTAGAGGTGCCTTTCATCATTCCTACTATAGGGGCCCTCCAAAACCATTGGCACAGAAAGCACCTCTTCTACCTATAAAAGCCCCACTCAAACCTCCCCTAACAAAGGATATTTTAGAGGAACTTACAGAGGCAATACCACCAGAGAGAGAGGACGTGGTTCTAACACCCTCAACTCCACTACCATAAAACAGTGACTTCCCCCCACTCCCCCAGATCATTCCACTCCGGTCGGGGGAAGACTATCACAGTTCCTACCTGTCTGGAATTCCATCACCACAGACAGGTTGGTGAGACAAATTATCCAGTATGGTTACTGCCTGGAACTCACTTCTACCCCCCCCCCCACATACCTCCCAGACAACGTCCAATGTCCACAGAACATCTCATGCTTCTAAAGCAGGAGGTTCTCTCTCTCTTGCAAAAGCATGCAATTGAACCGGTTCCCAAACATCATCAAGGTAGAGGGGTTCACTCCCTTTATTTCCTCATTCCAAAAAAGGACGGCACTCTCAGGCCAATATTAGACCTCAGACCGTTAAACCTGTACATACAATCTGACCACTTACACATTGTTACTCTCAAACAGGTCCTCCCACTGCTCCAACATGGCGACTTCCTTGCCACTCTAGATCTTAAGGACGCCTACTTCCACATTCCTGTTCACTCTGCTCACAGGAAACACCTATGGTTCGTAATGGACGGTCAACATTACCAGTTCAAAGTCCTTCCATAGCAGCCCACTTAAGAAGACAACACATCTATGTGCTTCCTTACCTAGACGACTGGCTCCTAAAAGTCAAGTCACTCAGCGATTGTTTACAACAAACACACAACACGATCCAGCTGGTGCACAACTTAGGATTCACAATAAACCTCACCAAGTCACATCTACAACCGTGCCACACCCAACAGTATCCAGGTGCAACAATAGACACTTCCAAAGCCCTTGCATACCCCAATCTGGCCAGGATAGTCCGTATGCAAGCTCTCATAATGAATATACCTCTTTGTCCCACAGCCTTTCTTCCCGCATGGAATCACAACGCGGTTGTTATCACAACCGCGTTGTGATTCCGCATACCATTACTCCGCAAGTCGGAACAATGACTTGCGGAGGGGGGACGCTGGATGTTGGAATAGTATAATCTACTATTCCAACTCCAGTCTGTGCGGACAATAGGGAAGGTGTTGGATTTTAAATCTAACACCTCCCCCCCACAAGTCGTTGTTCTGACTTGCGGAGTAATGGTATGCGGAATCACTACACGGTCGTGGTAACCCCAGCGTTGTGATTCCATGCGGGAAGAAAAATTTATCATTAACATTGTTTACCCTCATAACAACTTTCAACCACAACACTCACTACCAGCTCCAGTGTTCATGCAGCTAGTAGGGATGATGGGCTCTTGCATCTTAATTGTCCCTTATGCAAGACTCCAGATGCGTCCATTACAGGAATAGGAATGTCTAGCACAACAGTGGAACCAAGCTAAAGGCCAACTTACAGATCTGGTGTTGGTGGACAGCCGCGCACATCGCTCTCTGCAAAGGTGGAACACACAACATCTTTCCAAAGGGCGGCCGTTCTTAGACTCGTTTGCACAAACAGTGCTAACAGCGGACGCATCGTTCACCGACTGGGGAGCTCATCTCTTAAACCATACCATTCAGGGTATGTGGACCACTCAACAGAAACTCCTCCACATGTATCACCTGGAGTTACTGGCCATATTTTTCGCTCTAAAATCATTTCAGATGCACCTCGTAGGCAAAGCTGTCCTCGTCCAAACGGACAACATGACAGCACTGTACTACGTACAAAAACATTGGGGGGGGACACTCTCTGCAGCTTTCACGCCTAGCACAAAGCATATGGAGATGGGCTATTCCTCAAAAAATGTACCTCTTAGCAGAGCATCTACCTGGGATACACAATCAGATTGGGAAACTGCGCCGTCTTCAACAACAGCAGATTTACAAATGGGAACTTCATCCGCAAGTTCTTCATCCGTTTTTTCAAATGTGAGGCCACCCAGACATAAATCTGTTTGTCACACATTTAAACACAAAATGCCAAAGCTTCGCCTCTAGGTATCCACACCCACTGTCCAAAGGCAATGTGATGTGGATGAACTGGTCAGGCAGATTTGTGTACGCTTTTCTGCCTCTCCCGCTCATTCTGTTACTGGTGGCAGGCTCAAACAACAGTCTCTCACAATGATCCTGGTTGCTCCAACATGGGCCGACAGCCATGGTTCACAACACTGCTGGAACTCTCAGTAGTTTCACACCAAAAGGTGCACCTTTCCCCAGAGCTTCTCACACAGAACCATTGAGAGATAAGACATCCAGATCCAGCTCAACTGAACCTAGCAATCTGGCTCCTGAAGACTTAGAGTTTGTTTATCTCAATCTCCCACCAGACTGCATGAACATCATTAAAGAGGCTAAATGTCCTACCACTAGAGCATGCTATGCAGCTAAATGGAAAAGTTTTGTGGTTTACTGCAATAACAACACAATCAATCCACTAGATGCTTAAATTCAAAACAATATTTGTTATGTCCCGCATCTACAAAGATGTAATCTAGCATACACATCCATACAATTACATCTTGCTGCTATAGCAGCTTACCTACAAAACAGACAACACTTGTCATTGTTTCGGGTACCTGCCATCAAATCATTCATGGAAGGCCTTAAAAGGATCATTCCTCCCAGAGTTCCACCCTCTCCAGTATGGAATCTAAACATCTCACGTGCATGTGAGTTACAGTTCCTCACATGGAAAGTAGCTTTCCTTGCGGCGATCACATCGCTTAGAAGAGTGAGTGAACTACAGGCATTAAGTATACAAGAACCATTTTTGCAAATACATTTCAAGAAAGTGGTTCTTAGGACAAACACTAAATTCTTACCTAAAGTAGTTTCAGCTTTTCACCTTAACCAGTCTGTTAAGCTCCCAGTCTTCTTTCCTCAACCAGACTCAGTAGCAGAACGGGCTCTTCATACACTTGACGTCAAAAGAGCTATTCTCTACTACATTGAAAGGACAAAAACTTTCAATAAAACTAAACAACTTTTTGTAGCTTTCTCACCTCCACATAAGGGCAGTCCTATATCAAAAGCTGGAATTGCCAGGGGGATTGTTAAATGCATCCAAATATGCTACCAAAAAGCAAAGCGTACATTATCCATTTCCCCTAGAGCGCATTCCACACACAAGCTAGGGGCCTCCATGGCATTCTTAGGAAACATCCCCATGGATGGCGTTTGCAAAGCCATAACTTGGTCAACACCGCACACTTTCACAAAACACTACTGTGTAGATGTGCAGGCAAAACAACAAGCTAGTGTGGGCCAGGCTATACTAAGAACACTTTCTCAAATGACTGCAACACATACAGGTAGCCACCGCTAAAACAGAACTGCTATATAGTCTATGCAAAAGTATACGGTCTACAGCTCATATGCCTCGCACAGAAAATGCTACTTAAGAGTATTCATCTGTTCTTGGCATGTGGAGTTGTAGATTTGTATGTGTGGCAGTACTATCCTACTTAGATACACTACACATGGACATCTTTTTCTATTTCTTACTAACTCCATCATCAAACTTTATGGCGAAAACAATCTGGAGATAGAGTTGATGCCATGCGCACTACTAACAAAAGGAGGAGTCGCCTATCTTGTGACTACAAAAACTTCTACAATAACAAAGTGCAAAAATCCGAGCCCAACACCAGACGGCGATCTATGCAAAAGTATATGAATCTACAGCTCCACATGCCAAGAACAGATGCATTCTGGTAAGTAGCATTTTCCTTTCTTTCAGCCCTGTTGTCTTATTGGTTCCAGAAGAATGCTCCTTCTTACCCATAGTAGATGTGCATCAGTCATCTCATGGGCCTCCATTTCGGTCTTCAACTCTACTTTTTAGCTGATGACATACAAAAATAACTGAGTATATTATAGAGGACAGACCAATCCACCAGTGCTTCCACATCCTACAGCACTTTGACGCCTGGTTGAGTCTTATGCCTGCACCACCCTTATTCAGATGGGGTCCATACGCCCCTCAATCACCACCTTTGGTCAAACTGTGTGCAACACAAAGTATGAAGAGTTGGAAGGAAATGTTTTTCTTGGTAGGGTCACCCCAACATTTTTCGACTGATGCTGCTGGTTTTCCAACTCTGAGAGTTCACAGAGACATGCTAACCAGACTTCAGTGCTACTGCCCTGGCCACAAAATGTGTATGTTACATTGGCTATACCCCTTTGGCATAGGCTAACTTACCTGTAAGACCCTAATATATGGTACCCAGGGCCTGTAAGTTATAAAGTCCTGCCAGGGATTGCAGCACTAGTTGTGCCCCCCTATGGGTGACAAAAGTAAAACAAGTATCCCAGTCTGCCATTGCAGACTGGAAGGCCGTTTTGGAACTGCTAACCCGACTTTACCAATTAAAGGCCATGAAAACGTCCAATATCCCTGGAATGGCACACATGATAGAGATGTTTAAGGTAGAAACGGAAGAGATGTCAGGGGGCTCTCAGAGTGTGCAGGAAGATTGTGATAAGGTTCTTTGATTCTTACTTATATAATGACTTGGACCATTGCAAGTGGTTTTTTCCCTCCTCCCCTGCTCCCCCTCCCCCCCATCCTCCCACCTTCCCCTTCCCCTCCCACCTCCTCCTCCTTGCTCCTTTCCCTTGTCCTTCCCTGTGCTATCGGGCATGATTATCACATGGTACTATACACCCGGCTAGGTGTAATTCAACCACAGCAGCAATAGTTTTCTGTATTAAATGGTTGTTTAGGGGGTGGGTATATGTTGGGAGGGGGGTTTTTGGGTACTAAGAAATATGACACCAAGCAAACTTCTATTGTTTGCTACCTTATAACTGGGCTATGATCATGTTGCAAGTGTGAATATAAAAACGTACATTACTAGGACCGTATAATCAGCAATACATCTATGTAACCTGATATGGATGTACACTATATGTCAAAACAAAAATCAAAAATGTATACCTAAAGATATGATTACATCAGATATAGCCGTAGTACTCAATAACGTTTGTGTTAAAAAAAAGGCCATAGCAAAGCCTACTTTCCCCCTGAAATATGTGTAAGTCACCCCTATGACAGGCATATCAACCCCCAAGACAGGGTGCAGCATATGTTATGGGCAGAACATGTATTTGACATGTTTTAACGGTAAAAGCAAAAAAATGCTGTTTTGACTGTGGAAAGACTTGCCCACCACTTGAGCGAATATGCGGGTTACACACTGACCACTCAGCTCTGCTAACTCCTGAATAGGGCATCCGAAGTTCATACTCCAGGGTATCAAACAACTGCCTACATTAAGCCCGACTTGGTTCTCAAGTCAAAATTAATGTAACAAGTTATAGGGTGCAACTTTTGCAAAGTTGCTGCTTTGTTGCCTTAAATCTTCTGTGCCCTTAACGGCTGCACATGGACCTTGAACCTGAGACAGCTTTCTGCCCTCCTGTGGAGACGTGTTAACAACTCTCAGGAAAGGAGACAGTAGTGGAGTGCACTGGAGGGAGGTGTTACCTCCCTTTTGCGGGAAGCCACACGGGTGTTGGCCCAAAAAGTGAGCTTCAAAGTTGTAGCCACTCTTGAAGGGCAAATGGGGAACACTTGGGAGAGGTGCAGCCTCATTGTTTAGGAAGACTAGCTGCAACCCAGGAAGTAGAGGGGAAGCCTGGTGTCAAACCAGTTTTCCACAGGCATTCAACCCCCCTAGTAGCCACACCTCTAGGTTGGGCTAGGAAGTTCAGGATGCCGAGAGAGGGGCTCTGCCATCTTAGAGAGGGCAGAATAGTGCATCCTGTGATAGCCAGATAACACACTTCCCAGGAAGTGGTCTTCAGGAGGAAGGATATCAAACCCAAGACAGCAGAAGAAGTGATAAATGGCTGAGGTAAACGGTTGCATTGTGAAGTGGTGGCATCAGTCAGAAATAGGAAGGTGAGAGCGGGTTGGTACAGGTTCCTTCTTGGAGGCCAAAGTAATTTGACTTGGTGTTAAACCTGCTGTCCTGAGTTTAGCAGATCAAATTAAAGGCAAATTTAGTAACATCACATGGATGTAAGATGTGAATAATATCACTTGAAGTACTAGGAGTTATATATAGCCTCCAAACCGTCTTAGATGTTTAATTAACAGCATATTTTTCATTTACTCCACAGGTGTAGCATTACTGTCATCCGAGATTCCCCACTTGGCTTGTTCTGTATATCGCATTACGTTAAAAGATTTACCAGCTATGGTCAGGTTGTGGTGGAATGGTTGTGAAAAAAGAATCTTCAGTATTGCTGATAAGTTTACAACCAAATACGTCAGTGGTGTCCTTTCTGCAGAAGAAATAGCATCAGTTCAAACAAGTACCAAACATTTTGATGGCATGCCGGTAAGTACTCCTAAGAAGGTGGTATTCGTTACATACAAACACTTGTTCAAGTTTTGGAATTTTAAGTGTCTTAGCTAAAGTTGTGTCTCTGAAAGTAGTGTATGTTATTTACATTGTGTTCAGGGTATTTTCAATGTCTATGTTAGTCCTTATGAAGACAAAAGGGAAATAAGCTGATCCGAAATTCATTGATTACAAAAATATGCTGGGGTTGGCAGAGGGTATGTTTACTGTGGTCAGATTGTTATCTAAAATACACAATAAAGAACTTCTCAGTAAAGTGTAAAGTTTCCAAATAATTAAGAATCATAAAGTCCAAAATGAGAAAGAAAGGTTTTATTGAATAAGGCACAGTACTGGTCAGTCCAGGTCCAAGAGCAGAATGAAAAGAGATTCCAATTCTAATTGGAATCCTAACTAACAGTGGGGCGGGTGCCAGGATTAAAAGTACATAAGGATTTAAAGGGAAAGAAACATAAGTGACAAAGATAAAGAGCACATTATAACATATAGCTTTACCTGACATGTAGATTACAGAAAAACAATATGTATGTTGAATATCAGTTGTAACAACGCAGATCTTTTCAACATGGTAGGTTACATTGCGCAGTCACATTACAATTACCTTAATAAATGTATTATCACACTGTACTTTACAACACATCAACGTTTACAATGCATCTTGCACGGAAAGTAGGGTTTATAACATGTTTATACATATATAGTCACCAAAAACAACAAAGGTTAAAGTGATGAAGTTGTAAGGTGTGGTAATAAGATCTTCTCCTGTGTTAACAAAAGATGAAATTTACTGAATAAAACAAAGGTTAAAGTGGCCTTATAGTTAAGTATTATGTTAAGATCTTAGATTACTTTAAAAAAAAAAATTCACTGAAAGATACTAATGTTAAAGTGATTTTATAGATCGGTGTTGAAATGAAAAATGTATCAATTCCTAAGGTAAATCTTTGGATTTGGGTGAGACTGCAAACCAACCCCAGCAGTGAAGCGGCCTCAGCTGCTAGAGAATACAGCTTTGTACCTGCTCAGAGTTTCAGCAAGACTTTAATGACAGATGTTTTCTGGAGCCAGCTTTGGAACTTGTCCCTCTGGCATTCTTTAAGCTCCTAAAACTAGACTTAAGTCCCAAGGTTAAAAGCTTTGGTGAGACCTCCTGATGCTCTGTGTTTTACTTTCCACTTTTTGCATAAAAAAAATAATATCTCTGTTTCCTCTTACACGATTTTGACATTTTTGATCCTTATCAAAGTTTCTTTATTTTCTAAATCAATTAGGGAGTTTTATTGTTGTCTTTTGAATGTAAAAATTGTAAATATTGATTGAATATCATATGCATTTCTAAGGGCATATTGACTGCTTCTTGGGCCACATCTTACATGAGTTTCTCTCAGAAATATATTGAAACCTAATTAGGGTTTGATTGTTAAGTTGGTAAGGGTACTCTCTTCCCACTTTTATCTGTGACTATCACTACACCTATTTTACACTGCAAGGGGAGGCCGCTGATTTACTTTATAATTTGAGTTTTCTGATTTCTGCCATCCTCTTCCTACATTGTTTCTGTATTGTGTATATTTCTGTAATTTTTTTACATTAAAGTTTTCAGATCAGAAGTTGCTAAAATGTTGATATTGTATAATAAAGTTCATCTGAGGGCCCGATTCACAAAATTATGTTTGTGTAAGTTTTCTCTTTTTCGATATTCACAAACTTTGATTTCATTGTAAGTTTACGACTTCGGTCTAGACGGAGAGCTCATTACATAAAAAGATAGACCAGTCCTATCTTTTTATGTGCAGAGTTCTCCGCCCTGACTGCGGCGTCTCACCAGTCATAAACTTACTATTAATTTGGTTTTTGTGAATACCGAAAAAAAGTGTAAGTTTACCTTCGTGAATCAGACCCTGAGTTCTAAAGAGAGAGCTGCTGAAGCAGTGACAGAACACCATTGAATAAAGGTGAGGTGGGTTCAAGCACAATAGAGGGTAAAGGACACACCCTTTAAAACACTGTTCTTGAAGCTTTTACCAACTTGATAATCAGTGTTTTAATTGGTTTGTGCACTATGGCCTGTATAGGAGCACATGTTTGGCCTGTCAATGTTGGATATTGCATTTGAGATGATCTGTATTGCTTTCTGATTAGTGAAACTTGAATGAACCGGTGAAGTTCCAGCCTGACCATATTCTAGTTTCAAGCTCAATATAAATATGAATGAATAAATACCTTGCTTATTTTTGCTAGGGTAATTATACCATCAAATAGTTTTGTCTGTTTTGCAGTGGGTGGGCACACCTGATTAGATCTCCTTAGCCCCAAGGGGTAATATGAGTCACACTCACTCCTGAGAAAAGGATAACAGGCTGGTGTTTCTCGCTCTTCTATATGATGAGTTAGACTCCTCTTGATTCAGGGTGTTTTGAATCAGACAATCCTGGCGGAGAAACACTTATTTGCAGTGTGTGAACCCTCACGTGGGACCCGTAAAATAGTAGGCGCACACAGCTCTTAGTGTTTTAATGATAAAAAGTTATTTGTTATGTACAATCAGTACATAAACTGTATGTATCACCATAATGGTAATTATTATCATAGTCTCCATAGTCCTTTCATCGAGTAAAAAGAATGTTGCAAAAACTTGTAGCATTTTAAATCACACATCCCCAATAGTTGTAATAGGTTACCCTAGTCTCTACTTAGAACATGTGTGTGGCGGGGGTGGGGAGGGGTTGGGGTAGGTGTGTGTATATGTATATATATATATCTATAGCTATAGATATATACATATATTCACTGGAAAACACAAAGGTAACGTTATAGTTAGGTGGACTGTTCAGTGACAGCCTAATGTTTTAAACTCTAAAAACCACAGAAAGTCATCACTTATAGTTATCTCAAGTAACTATAACTCTTGCCCTAAGCTAACTATAACTAACCCCCACCCCTGTCATGCAAAGTTTTCTCATCAATACTTTCATTGCAAATGTTGCAGTGATATTATCAATGATGTCATAGAAGACATCGTGAGTAATATAAATATGTGCAGTAATTAGCAGAGCATGGTGAGGTATAGTTACTTAGGGCATGATTGCCACATGCCACAACTAGCCTTGCCCTTATTTAAAAAAAAAAAGCATTGCAGGTGCAGCGGGAGCCGACATTGCTCCAGCCCTGTGGGCGCAGTTTTCTTTTGCTCCCATGGGGTGGGAGCAATCAAAGCACTTCCCTGCCAGAGAGCGCAGGCTGACAAATGCTGTGTTCTCCCACTGGGCTTGAGCACAAAGCTGCTCTCGCCCGGTGGGAGAATTTTAAATGTTCCTTGCCTGCGGACTGGGAAACAGTGTCCTGGCCGTTGGCAGCCCCGGGACACCTTTACTGAGCCGGCCCCTGGGTATGGGGTCCCAAGGCCATTGTATGGATCAGGGAGGGGGGCTGCACGACCCCTCCTTCCCCTTTAATGAAGTTAGCAACCATGGGTCATGGGTTCCCAGGGCACTCTGGCCCAGGACCGGAGCCATACAGCACCCATTCCCTACTATGAAATGTCAGTCCTGTGGGATGGGACCCTAGGGCCTCGTGGAGGCTCCGTGAGGGAGCTGCATGCCCCCCTCCCCTTTAAGATGCCAGCCATGTGGGATGGGGTCCCCAGGGCCTTGTAAAGGCTTGGGGAGAGGGGACATGCACCCCCTCACCCTAAAACATAACCCATGCTTCACCCTTGACCTAGGCCCACTGACAGGGGGAAGGGTTAAAGGCGCTGGAGCCAGCCCTGTATAATAAAATAAAAAAATGCGTGGATTTGCTGGTCCTCCACGAATTTGCAGCAGCAATTTAAAAAAACCCACACCCACTGGGACCCTGTCCCCAGGCCTAGGGAATCAGGGGATCCCTAACCTGCCCCTTATGTCTGTTTCTTTTTTCATTTTTATAGGACTTTGGGCTCAATCCCAAGTCTTAAGATGACTGCCACCACCACCTGTTTGAGGTGATGGCTGCATCAGATCTCAGGGTAAGATCTGACTGCTCTACATCCTGATATATTTGTAAACATTTTTTTGAACCTTCATTTTTCAAAACTACTGAACGGATTTACACCAAAACACACAAATCACTCTTTCTGGACCAAGATCTAGCTTTCTGCTAAATTTGGTGTAAAGTCATTCAGTGGCTTGGCTTGTATCTGTATCTAAAGTTCCTATGGAAAACTTTATGGGGTAAATGCGTTTTGGGGCCTCCCTTTTTTCTTGGATCCCGCTTGACGCATCATCCCACAATGTTCCATGCTCAAACTAGTCCCAAAGTAGCACTTTTTCAAAACGTTTTGTTGAGAGTCTTCAAACTGTGGCAAAGTTATTAGCAACACAAAACAGGCATTTCCTATGGAAACACAATCCAATCTATAACTACCCAGTGGGGACTAGCACTGGTTAATATATTTAATATATTTATACTGGGTCCGGTCCAGTGATGGTGTCCTGGGGTTCCCAGCCCACACTGTCTATTTTCCTGCCTACACTCAGAATGCTGCTCCCGCTGGGTGGGAGGACAAAATACATCCCTGCCCTCCTTTCACACTACTTTGCAAATGCGGCTTCTGGCACACTGCTGCTCGGAGGATGAAGTCCTAAGGTCCTCAGGACACGAGGACCTCATCGCCCCACCAGCAGTGCACCAGAAGCCATGTTTGCAGAGTGGTGTAACAAGGGGTGTGGCCTCGGAACACCTCTCTGCAACGCAGCTCTGTGGTGCTTACTGGAGGTACCTGGTGGGCTAGTTAGCTCCCAGGGACCCTCTGGATTCAAGGGGACTTAATCCCTCAATTTACAAAGCGCCAGGCGGTGTGTTTGCACACTTTTAATATCAGGGCACACCCCCTCCCTGCACCACTGCGTAAACCCGCCACCTGGCGCATTGTAAGTTTGGGGATTACATCCCCTTGAGTCCTGAGGGTCCCTGGGGGTCAACTAGCCCACCATGTACCTCCAGTAAGCGCCACAGAGCTGTGTTGTAGAGTGATTTAAAAAGGGGGCGTGGCCTTGGACCACCTATGCAACGCAGCTCCCTGGCGCATACTGGAGGTACCTGGTGGGCTAGTTGGCTCCCAGGGACCCTCTGTATTCAAGGGGAATTAATTCCCCAACTTACAAAGCGCCAGGGGGCGCGTTTGTAGAGTGCTGCAGGGAGGGGGCGGGCCTCTGGTGTGATGCCGGCTTTTTTTTTCCTCAGAAAGGGGGCTGTGTGGTGTCCCTTCTTTTCCCATTTTTGGCCCCCTGGGAACCCCATCCCCCAGGTCCTGACCCGTATTTTTAAATAAAATAAATAAATAAACAGGAAGGGGGGCCGCGTGACCCACCCAGGCCAATTTCGGCCCCCTGGACACCATCCCCCGGGGCATGGCCATATATTTATTATTTTGTAAGGAAGGGGGCTGCTCGGTCCCCCTCCTGAGGCTTCTATTAGCCCCAGGGACCCCATCCCCCGGGACTGCGGGGGCCCCCACAATCCCCCGCTATTATTTATTGACAATGCTCCCGGGACCTGGCCCACCCGGGGCCGCATTAAAATGAAGCGCAAGAGCCTGGGCTTCATTTTTTTTTTATAATTACAGCAAGATTCTCAACCCCAACGCGAAGTCCGCCGAAATTATAACAAAAAAATCTTTTTTTGGCCCTGAGGGTCCTTGTTGGACCCCCTGATCAGGCCTAGGGGGTCAGGGTGTTTATACCCTGCCCCCTTTTCTTGTTTTCTATATTTGTTTTACTGTTTTTTTGTGACTCTGTTCTACAGAGTCAGAAGATGGCTGCCAACACTTCCTGATCTTGAGTGTTGGCAGCCAATCGGAGTGAAGCTCGTGCCTGGGAGGGTTTGCAAACCCTCCTCGGTGCTCAGATAGCGAAACTTTCTTTTTCTAATTTCTCAGGAACTAGTTAACGGATTTACACCATTTAAAAGAGGGTTCTTTCTGAGCCAAGGGCTAACTTTTCACCAAATTCGGTGTAATTCCGTTCAGCAGTTCGACTGCAGCTTTGTTTAAAGTTTCCTATGGAGGACAGATATCAAACCTTTTCTTTTTCTAATTTGTCAGGAACTACTAAACGGATTTACACCATTTAAAAAAGGGGCTCTTTCTGAACCCAGACCTACCTTTTTGCCAAATGAGTTGTAATTCCGTTCAGCAGTTCGGGCTGTAGCTTTGTCTAAAGTTTCCTATTGAAATTAACATGGGGAAAACGCGTTTGGGACACCCCTTTTTTCTCAGCCCCCGCTTGACGAATCACCCTGAAACTTTCAAGTCAGAAGCTGACAGGAGCGGGCCACTAGTTTTTAAAATTGTGCGACGATTCATCAACCGGCGCCAAAGTTATTGGGAAAAGAAAAAACGCTTTTCCTATGGAAACTAGGTCCTAACTTTTTTTTTTTTTTTTTTACTTCCACGAACTTTAAATACACAGCTCCAGGCCTACAACCTCAAGGGCCGGCCGCGTTATATATACGTCAGGTAAACAATAAACTTTTGCGTACACGGCCCAGCAGCCGACAACCCGGAGTCCGGCGGCGTGTTCCTCGTAGGAGCTAACAAATTCACAGTTATATCCGCCAAAAGAGCAGGGTGCAGTTGTCAAGCGCATTTTCATCATTTTATCCAGCAGTTCGTCCCCACCCACCCTCCCCATTACTTCGCAGCCAGTTTTCAAGACAAGTGCGTTCGTGCCATAACTAAACTAATACTACTAGGTCCTAACTATAACTATCTACTGGCAACCGCCATATATATATATAATATATATATTTTTTTTTAAATGTCTCAGACTACACATTCTTCACAGCAAAATGTATTAATGAACACTATGTTACCTGAAAGAGTCACTGACGTGGTTTAATGAAATATACATTACATTATTGGTGATTTTTGGAGAAAGATGATAGGGGGGTTGAATGCAAAGGAGGGGCTTGGGTGTCGAGGGGAGATGGGATTATGCTGCAGCCAAACACCTGCTGCGCATGGGGGTTTGTTTTTACAAAGGATAATAAAATATTAATTTACATAAAAAAAAACCTTACAAATTCACTGAAAAAAACAAAGGTTAAAAACAACGTTCTAGTTAGGTTAGAATTTCAGTGACCACATAACTTATTAACCAAACTAATCCAGTGAAATTCTCCAGTTATAGTCAGCTCAAGTAACTATAACTTGTGCCCTAAGGTAACTATAACTTGCACCCTCGCCATGCACTGCTTATTACCCCACATATTACAACCCTCATGACATCTTCTATGATGTAATTGATAATATAACTGCAGCATTTGCAATTAAATAAATTATTGATGAGGCCCACCGGTGCTTTACATGTAAAACACATATATCTTTCAGTAACCCCCATTACATATGCAGCTCTTCAGTTTTGTGAGCCTGTTTCTGTACTTAAACTCTGCTGACCTTGAAATCAGCACAAGTGTATTTGCAACGTCAGAATTATTCATGTTTTTCTTCTTTTAGGTGAAAGCCAGACCTGCTGCAAGAGAAGTGATAGCTACTTATACTGTTGATGATATATTTATTGAGCTGATAATACAGCTTCCACAAAACTACCCATTAGGTTCAATTACAATCGAGAGTGGAAAGCGAGTTGGAGTGGCTGTTCAGCAGTGGCGCAATTGGATGCTGCAGTTAAGCACATACCTTATGCATCAGGTATGTTTTTACAGTGACAGGAAAAAGAACTAACATTTGTATACTTGCATATTACTTACTACTTTTGATGTCCAAGGCCTAGTGTGTAGATAGACACTTTATTTATTGTATTTGCAGTTATGTTTTTGCTTCGCTGCCCCATAGATTGATAAGGTATTTTGTAAACAGATACTTCTTTAAGGAATGTTGAAACATACTAGAATCATAAGCACTACTCTTGCCTATGTGACACCTACCAGTTTATAGAAAAGTGGAATTCGTAGACCCAATGCAGAAGTCACTTGAATCATGAAATAAGCGGATGGATCATAACCCAAATTAGTACCGATTTAAATTATTTGTAATATATTGTCATGTGCTTGATAATAGTGCAGATTCCTGCAAAACAATGGCTCAAATGGATCAAAGTTTACATGGGATCAGAAAATACTTCTTTATATCTACGAAGCCAAAGTTTCCTGTCTAATGTATCGATTTTTTTTGTTGCATAGTTTAGGCCTTAAAGACCTGACGATAAACCATTTCTTGAGACAAACACTCACAGTTGTCCATCATTATGGGGATGATAAGTGTGGAAACCATTAGTATCGCTGCAGACCTGTGCTGACAGCGAAACGCTGGTTCAATGTTAGTGCCAGCTCTCTGCTCTCCATGTGAGACAGCTCCTTCTTGGGAGGAGAGGGAATGCAATCATGTATAGTGTGCAAACTTGGCAGGGCACCACATATTTGATTTTAATTTTATATAATGGGTTGGAGGGGAGAAATGGCAAGTATATGGTTAGGATATCCGGATAGACACGATGTATATCCCTCAATATTCAGTTAACTTTGAGTGAGGAGGCTGAAGTAGGTGAAGCCATGTTATACATGCCTCTCCTATGACTACTTTTCTACCTGTTACTTTTTTTGAGGGTTCATTGCTTCCCTCTCTCGTTCAGTCTTTTTGTTTGGTGATCTGACTCACCTTCCATCTCACATCATCTATATTTCTGAATCTATTCCACGCGCTATGGCTTCCATATCGCAGGTCAAAACATCTCCATCTTGTCTCGCTCAATGTCATTGGTCATACTCTCAAACTGAAAAAGGTCCACACTTATCTTGCCTCAAAGTCTCCTGACAAAGCCCTACTTCAGGAAACGCACATTTCGTCCCTGGAATCTGAGAATTTGTAAAGAGACTGCGTGGTAAGAGTTGTTAGCAGGATCTACCTTGGGTACCTCCACTTGACAATCGCCCCATTGGAACCCTCCTCGTCCACGAAGAAGCCTGGGGTAGCCATTTTCATATATAAACCCCTTCCTCACACCATTCAGAAGACAGGGACGGACACGCAAGGTTGTTATATTTTTTCAAAACTGAAAACGCTGGACAGAATATTAGTGGCAGGATACGTTTACTCTTCCAACTGGAACAGAACATCCTACTCCACAGTTCTGACAGAATTTTGCAATGTTAAAGTGGTCATTGGTGGGGAATGGAATTTGGTGCTTTAACCCCACTTGGACTGCTCGAGTCCCCCAGCCAGATCTAATGCTCAAGAGTGGGCTTTTCTGTGGGATGCCCTGCAGAATCACGGACTAACTGACCCTTGACGCCTGACGCACCCGCAGGAAAGGGATTATATGTTTTTTATCTTGCGTGCATGATATATGCTTCAGGATAGATTCCTTCCTTATGAACCGTGCCTCTTTAGCCCTTCTTCAGTATTGCAGCATAGCTGCTAAGGGGATCATGGACCATGCCCTGGAGTACCTCTTCTTGTAACTTTGCTATTTAAAGCTTTATAAAAACAGTAGGTAGTGTACAGTGTTCCCACCAAAGCCAGTGTTATTCTTGTGGCAAACCTATGTCAATTACAGTCAGCCCCCACCCCCCCAAAATGTGACATCAATCTGTGGTGCCTGGAATGCCCAATGATTCCAAGTTGTGTGGAAAATGTGGGCGCATTAATGGCAAAGACATAAAGTAGTGGGAGTCCATGATGTTTTTGGCCTATGATAAAGCACCGGCTCAGGCCCAGGGTCTGGGAAAGTCACTGTGCTTCTATGTGCCATATCAGGTTCTGCTCGCATTCTAATGGTAAATACTCCTAGTGAGCTTCCTCCAAGGAGTCTTGCTACTATGTTAGGGGTTCAGAGGTAGATTATCCAGCTGGCAGTTCTGCTCCCTAAACCCAGCATTGACTTTGGAGCCAGAGTCTGTAGGTATTAATCCACCGTGAGATTTGGTGCTGGCTTCACAGTTGAATCCTGAAGATGTGCCCCTAGCACTGATCCCACGCACATCACAGCTTTCACTTAGGCCATGTTGGCTTTCTATCACAAACACACTCCCCAGACTTCTTCTGATGTACCATCAGGCTCCTTGAGGCCCACAGGGACTCAGACAGACTCTGTGCTATGGGTTCCGGGCAGTGCCATTCTGACACATGTGAATTGCTTCTTTGCTCCCGTCTGCTCCCCTTTCTTCGCTGGAGTGTATGACAACTAACATGTCTGCTTTTTTCCGTTGGAACCCTTGGCACACATGTCTGCTTTACCCCTTGGCATTGATTTGTGGTCCATTTTGTTATTTACAAATTTTCAAAAGACTAAAGCTAGGTCAGAGGCACAATAGATGTTGGAAGAAACTCCATACAGTTTTGTACCTATAGTATCATCAAAGGGAAGAGCTTTTTGGATCCAACTAGAGTGCATTTAGATGCCATCCGTGATCTGCCATGATGATGATGATGATGACACCAGCAGCGAGGCTGCTCGCCCCCTCTCCTCTTTGAGCAAAATATGCTGTGCACTACTAAGCTCTTCAACATGCTAATGACTTGGTCACTTCTCCTGATGCGGATGTTGATCTAGAATGCCCTTGCAGGCCTACTACTGATGAAATGGATTATTTTACTGAGGAACTGCTCAAGCTCACCTACCTCTTGAGAGCCTTGCCCGGAAGACCTCTTCAAATTGCTTATGGATTACTTCCCTACTTCTCCACCGCGTAGAGTCAGAAAAGATCAATGCCATGGAAGGGAGAGGTCTTCTCTTCAGGAAACATTGTTCTTTGTTTAACTAATGCAACTTGCCTCTTTGCTCAATACTCCTGTGCTAGGTGGGACCTGGCACAACTAGTTATTACTAATCATATTGCCCATCTCCAGGATCGGCAGTGGTTGTGTGCAACAGACAGGGTGTGGCAAAGCAAATACTCCATTCCGATATAGACACAGTTGGCTTGGTTGCTCAATTTATGGGCTCCTCATTCTCCACCTGCCACCAGGCTAAGATGCACTGTTCTGGATTGTTGGAACATGGCATAAATAGGCTCTTTGATACCTCCTGCCTCTTTGGTGATAAAGGTAACTCGGCTTTGGAGTACTTTCAAACAAGGACGCATCATAGTTCAGTGTTTTGGGCGTGGCCTCTCTAACACAACAGTCCCATCAACAGTACTGCAAATTCCAGGATTATTCCTAGGACATGCCCTTTTGGAAGCCTCATTACTCTGTCTGTTCAGCCACTCCACTAGTTTTTTACAGTACAGGGTGTGGTTGTGCCAAAAGGCGTAGAGGTCTTCAGCAACAGTCTACATTGTCCTCCCTACAGGCACCCTCAGCTAAACCACTCTAGTCCAACCTTAAAGGAACAGAAGTAGCTTGCGGGGGAAAGGGTGTGTAATAACATCGAATGATGGAAGTCCATTATTATCGACTGGTGGGTCTTTCAAATTGTGCGCAGAGGTTGCATCCTTACTTTTAAGGACTCCCCTCCCTCCTTTTCTTTTCCCTCCTCAGTCATCTATGAGGATCACACTTGTATCTTCCAACAGAAGGTTGTTTCACTGTTAAAGAAAGGTGCAGTTGGTAGTACAGCTCCAGGGATGAACATGCATATGCCCTGGAACAATAGTAGGGGACCCCACACTATACACATACTTATACAACACCTCTGACATACAGACCCTTCTCCCGGCCCCCAAGGTGGTTGTAACCACATGGTGTCAGTCTCTTTGCCGAATGGGTTGGTGGGGTCGCCTCAGGCGGGAGGCCCCTCTGGGGCACAACAGACTCCTTCCCCAACTGAAGCAGCTACAGGGCTTTTAGGGCTGGAACCAGATTGGGATATCCTCATTAGGAGATGTTCTTCACGGTTGTACCCTCAAATCGTTCCAAGAATTGCAGGCAGACTTTTCAATGCCTCGTACTCAATTTTATAAATACCTGCAATTCCGTCATGCACTGGTGCCATGCCTCTAGAACATAACAACCCTCCCTGAATTTAGTCCCCTTGAAGGCAAACTCCTAATTGGAGACCAAGAAGATCATAAAATTTCCAAAATATATCAAAAGCTAGTTACCAACAGCGCATCACACTGGGGACACTTAAAGAGGCATGGCAGACAGATCTAGGCCCCATCGACAATGACGACTGGACGGAAGCCCTAGAATCCCCTTGGGTGACAATGTTGTCTCTTTTGCATCTAATCAAGTTCAAATACCTGCACTAAGCATACTACATGCATCATAGGCTCTGGAAGGCGGGACTATTGGCATCTCTAGAATGTCTTAAGATGTTGTAGGGCAGAAGGGACGTTCGTACATACTGTTTGAACCTGCTTGGGACTAGACAGAATCTGGAGGGGGGGTCTTTACATGTTTGATGGAGGTGTTGGGGTGGTGTCTCCCCATATCTTCTAGATTAGCATTACTATACAACTCTGAAGACATAGGAAGTTACAAGTACAAACATAATCTTTTATTCCTAGGCCTCACCCTTGCTAAATGGGACATCACCTGACTGTAGAGGGGAGAGATCTCGCCCCTCATAGGTATGTGGAAAAAAGGTATGGATTTTTGTATGGGGATGGAGAGACCGGGGTTTTAAGCTGGGGATGTCCTCAAAAACATTCATGCATTTGGAAATGCTGGGCCGAATATTGCAGCATTATTCTGGACACAACACCATCACCGACTCTAACACTGGACGCAGAGATTAGGTCCTATGGACAAGATATATAGCACTGTAAACAACCGGTAATTGGGTCAACCAGAAACTATAGGGGTTGAAATGGGAGGGCAGGGACTAGTTTCCTCTTTCGCAGCTGGTTTTATTGTGCAGTTCATGTAATATTATTTGATGAAAATAAGCCAATGTTGCAAGTTTACCTAGAGCTGAATATGAATGCCCAGTTGGGTACTACTAGGCAGAATTCTATATAATATGTTATGGACAAAAAAGAAAGGTGCAGTCAAACTAGTTCCAGCTGACAGAATAGGACGAAAGTGATTTCAGTATGGCCACGCATCTTCGCAGTTTGAGGCTCTCTGTATTTACTACCTTGACAACTGTCTTCTGAACTCAATCTTGTCACAAGTGGTGTTGGACCACCTTCAGCCCACAGTCTCCCTTCTGTTGGACCTGACATTTTCGATCAAGGTCTCCAAGTCACACCTTTAGCCTTCTCAGTGACTGATCTTTATTTGAGCAGAGCTGTACTCTTTGTCCTTCAAGGAAATGCCACCTCTCCAACAGATTCATAACATTCAGGCTATGATACCAATGGTTTGGTAAGGAGCTTGTCTTCCAGTTGTGAAAGCCCTTTGTGTTTTTGGTCTGTTTGCCTCCTGTATGCTTCTAGTGACTCCAGTGCTGCCTCTCTTTCCAGAGGTCCCAAAACAGGGGGTATTCTCTCAGACTAGTGTCAGATTTTGCATGCAGTTGTGCAGGAGTTGCCGTGGTTCCTGTTGCTGGAATGCCTGTCTTGCAGGAAGCCCGTCTGTCCTCTGGCAATGGCCATGCTGGTGCCCGATGCTTCTTCCCCCATTTGTGGTGGTCATCTTGGTGTGCTGGAGGACAGAGGCATCTAATCTCCTTCTGCTCAGAAGTTTCACATCAGCATTCACCTTGCACCTGCAGGTGGGCTTTCCAAGTATTTTTTCCTTCAATTTGTGGTCAGTCAATCCAAATATTGACAGAAAACTCTTTTACTGTGTCGTATGCCAACAAACAGGGTGGAATGGGCTTACACTTACTGAGCTTGGAGATGCTGAGGCTATGGTTGTGGTCTCAGATGATTTATAGCATTTGGCTCGTGGTGAACCATGTGGCAGGCACTCTTAATGTGCACACAGATTAATTCAGTTGGTCTCACCTTGTCAAACGTGATTGCTGGCTTCATCTGGAGGCTGTTTGACCCTTAGTTGGATATTTTTGTTATGCGGGAAACAAGACCGGGTCAGAGGTTCTACTCCTTGCAGTTTCCGTTGAGGGCGCCCCCTGGTAGATTCATTCAGTCTGCACTGCAACTTCCAACCCCACTACAGTTTTTATTCCATTCCTCTTATTCCTCTGAAGCTGCATTAGAACCAGGCGTAGATTATCTTGAATACACTGAAAGGTGCGGTACTTATATCTACTTTTAGTATCCCCATGCTTTCTCCTTCATCTTCCACTCTGAGCGCACCTTCTCTCAAAGTAGGAGGGCCAGATCCTGCATCACCTCCAGAGCCTCAACTTTCATGCCTGGAGATTTAGTGGGCCAATTTTATTTTTTCCAATCTGAAAAGAAATTAAATGAAAAAAGACATTTATAGACTACCCGGAGGCATCCCAGTGCTAGTAGCCGCAGTGGTGAGGAGTTTTACCAGTTTAGGGAAAAAGTGACGTTTTTAACACTTTGCGAAAAGCTAGTTAGTTTGTTTCTGCACGTAAAGGCGAAGGAAGGGAGTTCCAAAGCCAGGCCGCGTTCAAGGAGAAGTGCCGACCCCCGCTTCTGGTCCTCCTGACCCTAGGGACCGTGACCAGATTTGTATTCTTCGAGCGAAGGCTTCTATAGGGCTGGTGGGCTGGATGGTGTTTTGGAGAATGGCGGGGCCTGTTCCTGCTAGAGAATTATGAATGATACATAAGGCCTTGAAATTACCTCTCTATCTGGCAGCCAATGGAGAGATCTCTAGGCTGGTTTGGCTGAATGGTGTTTGGGAATGTCTAATAGAAGTCTTGCTGCACAGTTTTGTATTGTCTGAAGTTTGGTAAGGGTGGCTGCGGGGGCACCCAAATAAAGGGCGTTTGCATAGTCCAGCCGAGACAGAACAAGGGCCTGGACCATAACCCTCCTAGCTTGAAAAGGAAGAAGGGGAAGAACCTTCTGGATCATTTTCAGGATGCCAATGCATCCTGAAAATGATTCGGAAGGTGGTTCTTCCCCTTCTGCCCTCAGATGTGGTCCATGCCATCTTGTCTCTCACTTGTATATAACGGGTGATGGTCCTGTTTTATTACCTGGTATGTAGGGATGGCTGTCGATCCCATCAAGATGTGCTTGTATATGTTGCATTTTGCATTATTTCTCACAATTAAGGTTTCACTGTGGATATAGCTAACAGGTTATTTATTGCCTCTTTTGACCTTTCTTTGTTTCTCTGAATAACCACTGAGGGGTCTGCCACATTGTTTGTTCCCCTTCTTCTTTTGTTTTGCCTCAGTAGGGTAATAATTTGGTGTTCATATTCTTGCAGTCTTCTACCTGTGAGCCCCTGCATACTTGTTCCTTGAGACTTCTGATGGCGAAGGAGACAGTTTTTCTCCTCAAAACACATATGCTAGACATGTTAGCAAGCTGTTCAAACCCGATTTACTGCATTTTTCTAGACAATCTGATTCTGTAGACAAAAGTGTCCTTTTTTCCTAAGGTGGTCAAATCCTTTCATGTAGGCCAGTCCATTGCTATGCCAGCGTTCTTTCTGCCCTCCTCATTCCTCAAAGGAGGAGCAACTACTTCATCCCTTGGTCCATGGTAGGTGTCCTTAGCTTTTACATAGGCAGAACCTGTGAGTTTCGCAAGGACAGCTAGCTTATTTTAGTTTATACTGGTTCCATGAAGAGCAAAGTAGGTCAAAAGTAGACAGCTGCCCATTGGATCACCCTGTGTATTAAGATCTACAATAGCCTCGTCAAGAAGGACCCTTGACAAGGAATCAGATAATCTAGCAGAGCTACAGTAGTTTCTTCAGCCCTTCCCTGGGAAGTGCTGACGACGCTTGACAGTTACTTGGTTGTTGTTGCACTCCTTCACCAGACACTATTCAATTCCATTTAGAATGTATAGTGCGCATGGCTACCCACCGGCATCCCAGCGCTGGCAAACATAATTTAGCCATTTTGCCAGATTGTGATTGTAGGACTTCCTGGTTTGCCTCTTTCCTCAAACACACCGCCAGGGAGGTACTGCTTTGGTACCGATTCAAGAGATGAGAATTATGCTGGTATCAGAAGAGCAAGTTTAATAAGGCACACGTTCTCCGTTTGTGCACTGCGCACGTGGGGCAAACAGGGAAAGTTTGCTTTATATGTAATATTGCCCCCCGATCATTCCTTTCTATTGCGCAGCCTATCTCTCTTTTTACATAAATATCTCGTATAATTCATAGGCACATTTTAATAGCCTAATACAATTGTATTCCCTTTTGTCAGAAACAGGTCACAAAACTTCCAGGTCTTGTGTTCACTCAAATGGTGCCCATGTTGTAGTGAGTGAAGCACGGTTTATTTGTTCATGTGTATCTTGTTTGCATAGAGTTCAGCATTCTGGTTTCCTTTGAGATTGAGCAAAGGACAGTAAAAACTCAGAAAAATTCTGTTCGCTATGCATAATTCCTCGTTGCCATGCGAGCAGTTATGATTTTATCCACTGATTTCCACATATCCTTTGCACATCGGGATAATCTGGATGGCTGTCTGCTTTAATTAAAGTGGTGTTGGAAGCTCCCTGACACTGAATTATGACAAAGCCTGGATAGCTTCCAGAATATGCTGTTGTGGGTACTCTCCATGGCTGTCTGGCTGCTCAATAATGTGACAAGTTAGCACAGAGCAGAAGTGCTGCAGGTATGAACCAAAGGGATGGGTTACTGCCCATGTATAAAGAGTGTAGTTTTGGAGTGCTTCTCAACAATCCCAGTGGATCTGGCTAGAGGTGCAGTGATGCCAGCGAACTGCTTGGGAGCAGAACCCTGCTTAGATGCTCAATACAGGAATGCTATTTTTGTGCAGCTGGCCTATCAAGAGCCAGCCTCCTGCTCATTTATGCTCTAGGGCTGCCTAATATTGCTTACTTGGGACAGGTAGACCACCCAGATTGGAGTGCTCTTTAATTTTGCCATGTTTGAACCACCCAGGGTTATCCTGCAGCTTAGTTAAGCAGGTAGGGCCAAGGTGCTGCTTAACAGTGGCAGACGAGCTTCCTAGGGATAATATTTTTCCTCCTATTCCGTGTTAGCTACCCAATGCTACAATAATGGGGTACCTTTGCTGAACAATCCATTTATTATATGACCCTGCCTGTTACTGTTAGAACTGGTACCATTGACGTGAGTCTTCCTTCCATTTTTTGCTGTTGTCTCCTATGTTTTTGATATGTTTGCTGGCTTTAGAGGCTTTTGGCACTCTGCCACTGCTATTCGGTGCCACAGTGCAAGTGTTCCCTATTGTAAATTTTTGTAATGGATTTTTGACTCCATGATTGGCTTATTTGATTTACCGGTCAGACCCTAGTACAGTGCACCATGTGTCCCCAGGGCCTGTAGATCAAATGCTGGTAGTGGGCTAGCAGCATTGATTGTGCCACCCACAGAAGCAGCTTGTAAAGTATGTCTAAGGCCTGCCATTGCAGAGCCTGTGTGCAGTCTAGTACTGCCATGTCGACTTGGTAAGTGCACCCACTTACCAGTCTAGGCCCTAGGGCAGGATGCATTGTATGTGAAAGGTAGGACATGCTCTGATGTGTGTGGCATGTCCTGATACTGAATTTCAGCCAATTTCGTTTTTCACTATTGCAAGGCTACCTGTCTATGTATATCAAAAGGAGGGACACAGGGGCAAGTTTATCAAGGTCCACTGTACATGCCCCACGAAGGCTGTGTACAAGCAAGGTACGAAGTTCCTCTAGGATTCAAGATAAGGAAAGGAGAGATACCATAGTATGGGGTAGGTCACTTCTGACCACACTTATGTTGGTAAAAAAAGGGGGGGTTGGGGGGTTCCCCTTGTCGGAACTAGGGCTCTCACACACCCAGCAATATGAGCATACCCCTCGTCAGGTAGTCGCTGCAATACCTGACGGGCACCCGGACCGGGGCTCTTTATCGGGGAACTTTTGTTCCTGCGGTAGGTGCAAAGGAGGTGAGGGGCCTAGTGTGTGTAGATGTGGGAGGGGGGTGAATCTAAAACAGGTCAGTAAGTCCTAACAACAAGTTTATTATGAAGGTAAACTGGCTGATTAAAAGAGCGAGATAGACTGAAAACTAGAGACCATGTGTCTAGCTGTGTGTCCTACTCTCAGGTGATCGAAATGTTTCGTGCCTCAAATGTCATAAAAATCTGAGCACTTCCTCAGGATCAAAGTGAACGCTATCTACACTGCATGGATAAGTAAAAATCTACATACTACGTTCTCTGGTTGATAACCTGAAATAAAAAAATGAAAGAAAGGGGTTTCAAAGAATGCAGCTAGTGCAATCGTACAGTATCACATCAATCCTTAATAAGAACATGCCACAATGGGCATATGTGCAGAAAAATAAAATGATGTACAAAATGTTATCACCATAATATACTGTGCAAGCCAGTAGACTAATGTTAATGGTTAATAATATCGTGTGCATAAACGATCTATAAAAAATTCATAAAAAATAGCACAGGAAGCACATGCAGTCAGGACAGTGGCAAAACTCACCTACACTGCTGTCATGTAATTGCTTGCAACAGTTACCGGCAGGTGAAATGGACACTGATTGGGTGCTGTAAAGAATGGAAACAGCACTATGCTGAGCCAAAAAGGGATGTAGGACAAGTATCGGTAGGTTACACTAAAAGGTTCCTGGAACACTCAGGGAGTAGTGGGTCAGGAGTCGCATTCTAAAGATGAAATACAAGCCTCAGTGGGTCAACCATAGTCAAGTTCAAGTTTAAATACTTTAATCGACAACATTGTCATAAAAGCATGTATCCCTAAGCTAAACAGAATAAATACTAATCTAGAATGGTTAAAAAAACATATTAAATTCCATACAATTTATACTTTGTTGACGAATAACTCAATAAAAAATGTACATTTGTAAAATAGGGTCACAGCACAAAGTTTAAAAAGTGTAAGGTTTGGTAGTCAGATAATTCATTAGAGTTTTAAAGTGCGCGTGCGTATTATCCATGCCCGCCCCATGTATTTAGCTACAGCAATTGCAAGGTTAGGGGCACTATTTGATTTTAAAATCCTTAAAGCCTCTAAATATTTCCTTGTCCCCAAATTTCTACATGCTGGCTTCAACCATCTGTTTCTTGGGGCAGCATATAAAGGGCATACAAATAGAAAATGTGGGATATCCTCTACATGTGTTTTACAGTAAAAACAAGTGTTTACATTATCAGGAGACCATTTGACCGTGAAAGCATTTAAGGGTAAAGAGCATTTAAGGGTAAAGAGCCAATTCTATCTAGAAGCTTTGAGATCAAGTCCCAGTACTGTTCAAGTTTTGGGGTAGTTTTAACTTCCAGAAACTGGGATGTCAGCACAGATAGTTGATTGGAAGTCAATGCAGCGTTATTTATCATGTCCCAGTACAATTCTTTCAATGTAGTCTTTGATGGAAAATCATCTGGGTCTACTGCAGACCACAAGTGTTCAAGGTGCAGTTTTTGGAGTAATTTCCTCACTTCTTTGAGCCAAAGTACTTTATGGAAAGTGTCAGAGTTATCAACATCCAAAAGGGCAGCTGCGTAATGACTCAACTCAGGAGTAGTTTTTATACGCCTCCAATATAGGAGGGGACGCAGTCTGACCATATCCTCGATCTTTTTCCTCCCAAGATCATAATGAAGTGGGGTCGAGGGGGTACTCTGTGGGACACCAATTGTGCGCCGAAGAAATTTATTTTCTGCAACTACTAGTGTGTTCAAATTGGTGAAACCCCATAATTCTGATCCATAAAGACATTCACCCAGCACTTTCATACCGTAAATCTCCATTATAGGCTGGATTGGTTTTGTGAATGAAGATTTGTGCTTTTGGGCTATTGCCCCTGCCAGCTGATTAAATTCTAGCACTTCAGAATCCATGTGGGATCTCCAGTTCATGTTAGCATTTAGGGAGATGCCTAGGTAGGTAAAAGCATCCACTTCTTCCAGAAAAGCCCCGTTGTAGATCATTTTCCCCTTGAATTTCTTAGTGGGATTCAGATTCATAAATTTAGTCTTTGATGTATTTATTTCCAAGCCCCGAATCCGACAGAAGTCACCAAAAGCGTTTATTGTCTTTTGTAGACCGCTGGGGGTCCGCGAGACCAGCAATGTGTCATCTGCGAACATTAGTACTGGAACTCGCTTCCCATCTAATAGTGGAGCATCCGTCGGAAATTGCTTCAAAAAGTCAACTATGCCATTGATGTAGAGAGAGAATAAGGTGGGGGCCAGGACACAGCCCTGTCTCACGCCTCTCTCGACAGGGAAGGATTCCGTGACATCTCCCTGGGCACCCCACCTAATCCGGGCATAGTTGTTCTCATGCATCCTTACAAGCAGAGTTAGTAATTCAGGGCTTATTCCGAGATCCCTTAAGACAACCCAAAGTTTTGGCCGGGGAACTAGATCAAAGGCTAACTTCAGGTCTACGAAAACAGCAAACAGAGGACCATTTAGCAGGGTTACGTTTTTCCAGTATATAGTTAAAAAGTGGAATACCTGGTCGACAGAGCTAGTTAAAGGGCGGAAACCAGCTTGGTACGGGGAGAGGATGTCCTTATCAACTATCCAGGCTTGTATTTTGTTTTGTACCATCCTGCCCATCAGTTTTTGGGCACAATCGATAAGGCTGATGGGCCTGTAGTTACTTGGTAAAGCCTTATTCCCTTTTTTGTAGACGGGTATTATTTCCGCTCCTTTCCATGTTGCTGGTATCTTTGCCCCTTGTGCAATGGCATTACCAAGCCATACAAATTATTTACACCAGCTATCCCTGTCCGATAAAAACACATCTGCCGGTATTCCATCAATTCCTGGCGCCCTACCTCTGGTCACTCCATCCTTTGCCTCGTGTACATCTTTCAGTGTAAATAATTCGTTGGTAAAAAATACCCTTGCTGGAGGGGGAACAATTTGCGAACCTGAGTTGTCTGCATATTGGGGTTTAAAAAAGTCCACCCAGGCCTCCTTTGCTACATGATTTTTCGGGCAATCAGCTATTCCCCCTGAGCCCCACTTTAATATGGCCCAAAACTCTTTCTGGTGTTTGTCAACACATGCTTTCTTCAGGTCTAACCAAAGGTTCTCATCCCACCGTTTTTTTGCCTTAATTTGTGTTTTTCTATATTCGTCCCTAGCATTTAAAACTCCTATTTTAGATCTCAGCGCTGTACTGAGATTTTGTCTCGCTATTCTGCAGGATTGGTCGTACCATCCCCTCTTTATGGGTGGTCCAGTACCCTTCCTCTTCTTGGTTGTTTTAAAGAATAGCTTCTGTATGTTAGCAAAAAACGTTGGCTGGGACTCTTCAATTAGTAGTTTAAAATTTGTATCATTCATAAAAGCATGTAGTCTGGTTACTTCATCAAGGGTCTGCCTATCCTCTGGGTTGTCTACCAAAGTTGTCCATTTAATGTGACGGAGATTGTTAGATGAAACAACATCTAGGGTCGTTACATTCCTAACCGGGTTTTCTGGAGTTACTCTTTGTTCCATGTTGAAGAGCAAATACAAGGGGTTGTGATCGCTCTCCAACCTTGGAATGACCTGCATATCGACCACTTTATACCAACCTCTAACATCTACAAAAATTTAATCTATCCTGCTACTTGATCTTAGGTTATCAAAGGTATGCCTACCCTGTGGGTCAGAAGGGGTGCGGCCATTGGCTGCCCTCAGTCCTCTGGATAGGCATAAGCTTTTGACCTGTATTGCTACTTCTGTCCACTTTTTTACCATCGGGAGGTCTAGCTGGGGAATTCCCCATTTGGTATCTTCCTCTTGTGTCAGATCGTTATCCTCGCAGCCTAAAGGTTCAAATGTTTGTTTAGGTCTCCACCCACCAAGATAGTGTGCTGCGTAGGTAGCATCTCTAAGTCATTATCTAGAGCACCTATTACATCAGAAAATGTGTCCCCTTAGGTTCCCCTTGCATAGATATTATATATTGTCAGCTTGTGACCGTCAACCCAGGTGAGCACAATAGAAAGTAGGGCACTATTAATGATATGGCTCTGCTTGATGGTACATTGCAGAGATTGGCGTATCCATATAACTAGACCCCCAGATGGGCGTCCCTTGATATTCTTTTTCGCAGGTACGTGGAAATTTAGAAAGCCCTGGCGAAAAACTGGTAACACTGACCATGTTTCCTGCAGCAAAATGATATCATAACGGTCAATGAACTCACACCAATCTGGAGTCTCTATTTTATGTTGGCTACCCGCAATATTCCATGAAATGAACTTGATGCTACCTTCCGTTTCCATATTCCTCTCATTTAAGGGAATAGTCCGGTTAAAGGGGAGCACACGGGGTGGAGAAATAACTTCTACAGCATTAATACTAGTATGGACAACTGGTGAGTTGTTCACTACTGCATTGAAGGTGTGATCTCTAGGGTCAGGTACCTTGCCCTCACAACAATCTGTTCCTGATATCGTAAGAGTACTATTGTTTCCATGTTTAACCTCTACAACCTTAGTTTTCCCTAAACTCCTCGATATTTCCCTAAACTCCTTGAGTACCGAGTAAACCAAAGGATACCTGAGCAGACATCCTGTATAATGTAGGCGACAGCTGGGGTATGAGTCACAGACAGATTTAAACCAATGCGTCAAATAAACAAGGAAGGCAGCTGGTAAATCAAAAGTGAAACACAGGAATTGATCACCACATGGGGCCGATTCAAAGCCAGAGATCCGTTCGCTCAATCCCATTCAATGTGCACTCACCTCCAAGAACGGCCCAGTGAACCTCTGTGTCAGAAGGTGGATGAGTACTCACCAGGGTGAACACGCGTATAGCCTTCAACCTACCCTGCCGCCGGAACTGGGATGATACATGGTTACCAGCAAGCAGCATTAATGAAGCACTCGCCCAGATAACGTAGGCGGGGTCACGGGGGGCACAGAGTATCGCTTGACTACAAGCGCTCTGTGAGTAACCAAACGGAACAAAAAGTTTTTATCCCTGTGCACACACTGCTTAATATCCGTTAGTAGATAATCCAACTCAAACAAAATTCTGTTGTGGCGCAGAAACCTGTTGCACCGTGTCTGTCGGAGCCTGTTAATAAACAGCAATAATATGTGAAGGAAGTCTCCAATCACTGAGGTTTGCGCTCATTCAGATCAAAACTAAATGGTTTCTTCTCAAAAATGTATGGAGATTAATAACACATTTCAAAGTTCATCCTATGATTTAATCAGTTCTTCACTTATTCATGAACATCCAATGCTTTATGATTATGATCCATTTTGTCATGTGACAAATTGTAACAAATAATAAGCATTTTCTACTCCACCCAATGCATTTCGGGTCAATACAAAATGACCCTTCTTCAGGGGTTAAAAATACAGGACTAGTTCAGTCACCTCGACGAGAATAATACATACATACATACATAAGCTGCACTAATAACTCTATAGCGTGGCTTAATAACAAATTAATATGGCAAATGGGTAAGGTACAACAACTGGTTTATTAGGCTGTCTGGGAGCGGGAATACGTGAACTGAATCCAAGTCCGCAGTGTGGTTTATGAGCTTATACCCATGCAAAAAAAGATCGTGAAGCAGGCTCTAGTATGGCGTGCTGAACCAAACGTGAAGAGGAAGTGACCGCGTTTAAAAACGGTGCGTTCGTGCC
Source organism: Lissotriton vulgaris (assembly GCF_964263255.1). NCBI lineage: Eukaryota > Metazoa > Chordata > Amphibia > Caudata > Salamandridae > Lissotriton > Lissotriton vulgaris. Next base: position 236,654,440 of record NC_141696.1, read on the forward strand.
ACAACATACAAAGGTGGAAATACCTATTTGCGGTGCTCAAGTGAAACCAGCAGATTTAAACCAACCAACAAGAATGTGCTTACTTTGGGAAGAAAATCTTGTTTGTCAAACGCTGCGGTGACGGCCAGCACTTCCGTGTTCTACACTTAGAACCAATGCTAACTGAGCTTATTACGGTGACGCGTGTCACGTGAAGTGAGTGGAAAAGGCTTCAAGCGGTGACGTAATCAGTGCTGTGCATGTGACGCTTATCACGTGATGCGGGTTTGTTGGCTGGAAGCGATGCAAAATTCGATGCTGTGCTAAATAAAAGGATGATAACTGCGAACGAGAAACGTAACGCTATAAAATAAATGAAAAAACACAATTTCAAGATAAAAGAAGGGGACTTGAAAAGATTTTAAAAAACGGGTTATGTGCTGCACGTTATGTGTGTTGAATGTGCCCTGATACATGTGGTGAATAAATGTTACACACTAAGGAATAAAAACATTTTGCAAACTGTAAAATAGAATCAAATTAAGTACAGGGCTTGTTCAGCCTAAATACGGTAGAAAGAATGGTATTTGACATTCATGGTTTTCAGTAAGTATATGGAGATCAAACAGACATAATCTGAATATAATTGATCATTACAATGATTGGCGGTGGTGCGGATCAGTCAAATCTGTTATAGGAAACATGTATATTCAATTCTGTCATTCATCCCAAAGGGTTGTAAAGAATTAAGTTTTTTTGATCCAATAAAATTCAGCCTTCAAGCAAGATTTTGATGGGTCCCAATCGCAGTGTTGTTGCCCTACCTCCAATATGGTAAATCTTAGTTGTCAGATCTGGTGTTTTGCATCTGACCAGTGCGTTGCTATTGTAGATTTTGGGTTTTTTAATCGAATGTTGCTTTTATGTTCAGTCATTCGTATTTTTCTTTTTCTTTCAGTCTGTCCAACGTATATCATTCCACAAGGGCATTTTATCGCGTAAATAACGTTTTTGGTGTCGCATGTGCTGGAATGACGAAGCTCAATTTTATGTCCTTTCATGGGGTGCATGAAGGTATTGCCTACAATCACATTATTGCAGTGAACGCAATTTTCACATCTGGACATGCCTTTATGGATTTATTTGGCGTTTTTTTTAGAATTGAGTATTTCCTTCATATTTTTGGATCTTTGGAAAGCAAAGGTGATGTGATCACTGTATAATCCTTGTAGATCCGGTTCTTCAATGATCAAAGGCCAGTGGCAGTTGATTATGGTCTTAATTTTTTGTGCCGCAGTTTAGAACTTGAGTACACAAACGGTTTTCTGTTCTGTAATCTTGGTGTTGGGTATCAATAAAGTTTCTTTGGGAGTTAAGTTTACTTTTTTAATGGCTTCATCCAGGATATTTTTCGGATATCCTCGTTCTTGGTATCTCACTACTTGATTCTTGATAGACACAGATAAAATATTGGAGTCTGAAGTAATTATTTTTAATCTGATAAATTGTGACATTGGAAGGTGTTTTTTGAGAGCTTCCGGATGAAAACTTTGGTACAGCAGACTCGCATTCCTGTCTGTTTTTTTTAATGAAGACTTGAGTATTCAATGTGTTTCCTTCCAATGTGACCAAGACGTCCAAAAAAGCTATTTGATGTTTGTCAATGGTATGGGTAAATTTGATTCTTTCATGATGAGTGTTAATTATTTCAATGTTTCTTTCCAATTTGGATTTATCACCTTTTCATATGATGAAAATGTCATCTATGCATCTTTTGAATATTATCAAATGTTGTGTCCATTCTGGATTTTCTAGAATGTATTCTGTTTCGAACTTTGACATAAAGATATTGGCGTACAAAGGTGCGCCCCGAAGCCCATTGATGTACCATTGCATTGGCTATAAAAAATTTCTTGCCATTGAAAATAGCTGTTGTAAAGCGCATAATGCATAAGCTCTAAGAGAAAAACTTTGTTGACTTCTTCTTGTTCATCTTTAAGCAAGCATCATTCGAGTGCTTCCAATCCTTCATTGTGTGGAATGGATGTGTACAGGGCAGTGACATCCACTGTAAATAGCCACCATTCCGCCGTGTCATCTGTGTTGATGTCTTTCAGGATGTTCAAAAATGATGTTGTGTCCTTCATGTACGTACTGCAACTTTGTACTACAGGTTGTAAAAACCAATCAACGTATTTCCCAATAGGTTCGGAGATAGAGCCGCAAGCTGAGACTATGGGCCTAAACAGTGGTTTATGTACGTCCTTATGAACTTTGGGCAGCATATACAGCTTAGGTCTGCATGGGAATTTTGTCTCTAAGAGTTTGTAGGTTTTTTTCGCGGATCCATTTCATTTCAAGTGCATTGTCAAGAATTTGTTTAAGAATCCTTTGATATTCTTGTGTGGGATCATTTTCCGAAGGTAGATAAATTCCTTCACTTTTTATATGCGTATTGACGCTAGTTATGTAGAAACTGGTGTCCATGACTATAAGAGCACCACCCTTATCCGTTCTTTGAAAGGTAAGGTTAGGGGCATTAATGAAGCTTTGTAAGGTATTCCAATCATGCTTGGTGAAATTGGTCTTCGTAGATTTGGAAAAGTTGATTTTTTGAATGTCTGCTAAGACGGTTCGTTCAAATGCATCAATTGTTTTATACGAGGTTGGTGCGCAGAAATTGCTTTTGGGTTTGAATTCTTTAGTAGTTAATTCTTCGTTTAATTCATTTCTTGTTTGAGAATCCTTAAAAAAATGTTTTAGTTGAACTGATCGAATGAATTTGAATAGAGCGATTTCAGTTTCTGCCAGATTTGATCTATAGGTTGGGACGAAGGAAGTTCCTTTATTTAGCACTTCAATTTGAGCCTTAGTTAAAATTTTAGATGAAATATTCATAACTAAGTTATTTTTGTCTTGCTCCTCGTGACTCTTGTTTCTCTTTCTTCCTCGGTTTCTTTTGCCCCTCCTGATTTTTCTAATTGGGGTGCTGCGTTGGCAGCTGGGCTTTTGTCTAAAAAAGAAACTTCTGTTTGTCCGGTGCAGTCGATAGGCTCGCTAGCGGTGTTCTCATGTGGGTTACCTCTGTATCTGAAACCACACTTTCCTGTGAGGAACTGTTGGTGGATTTTGGTTGTTGCCATTTCCTTTGATTATAGATCTCTGCCCACATGTACACTTCTTCCCATTTGTAGTCGATGGTGTCACGTCAGTATTTTCTCACTTTACGATCATTGACTTCTTTTGCATATTTCGCTAATTTAATGTTAATATCATCCAAAGTGGCTTGTAAGTCCGGTTGTTTGTCCAATTCCGTTTTGATTCCAGCTATTTCTTCTTCCAAATCTTTGAGTACCTTTGAAAGCTCTTCAACAATTAGAAGGATTAAATCCAATGAACATTTGTTCAAAACTTCGTACCATCGTCGATAAAATTTTTGTTGTTCCTACATAGCATTGGTTTCAACGCTATTTTCAAACCCCTCGGGATTCTTTTGTTTTTGTGATAATGTAGAAGTGTTGTTGCGTGTAGCCTTTGATTGATCTCCCTCTTACTGATATATTCGAACTGTCGCAATAGTTGTGCTACGGACGTAGCTTGTGGACTGAAAAATCTGGTCTCCTGAATTAGACCAACATTTCTTCTGCTGCTTCTGTAGAAAAGGCTAAAGTCTCTGCTTTGTTACTTGTAATCTGAGCAATATCATCCAGTTGCATTTTTCGTGACGGGTGCTACTCGGGATGGGGTAGACAATGGGAATGACAACAAAGTGTTATCCCGGTGCACACACTGCTTAATATCCGTTAGTAGATAATCCAACTCAAACAAAATTCTGTTGTGGCGCAGAAACCAAACGGAACAACCATGTAAACACTGAGGCCATATTAGAACATCCTGGTAAGCCGGTATTACCACAATAGTAATGAAGAAAACAGCACTTCTTAATCACTAATAGAGTAAAATTACAGAGTATGGTCAGTGTACCAGAAAAGTAAAGTCATATTGGGGTATAAAGCAGAAGTATAACCCATGCTCAAACGTATGATTGGGAGAGTGTATCGTAATCACAGACATATATATCCTTTGCTAATCATGAGACTGAATAGACTTAACCATATGCTGGCATGTGCACATCCATGGGATGAAATAGGAGAGGGGAAGTCAATGAAGCCTGCATGGCCAAAGGATGTCTCTTTGGTTACGGCTGGAGTACAACTGCATGTGCGTGTATAGCTAGACTTAGTGCACGGGCAGGATAATGTGCTAGGGAGAGGTAGGTTCCTGAGTCCTAGACTGGTGTGTAAAATAATAACACTAGCACCCTGAATACATGTAGTGCAGTTGACCTACCAGCTCGTGATGTGCACACGTAATTGCTAGGTAGAGGTAGGTTTCTGAGTCCTAGACTGGTGTGTAAAATAATAACACTAGCACCCTGAATACATGTAGTGCAGTTAACATACTGACTCGTGACGTGCGCACATAGCTGGAATTGTAGACAACTCACAAGCAGACGTGATCTAGGTGAGTGCGCCCCATGGTATGTCATCATTCAGCCCAACAATATGTGTAGAGAGTCTATGAGCCCATCTCTGCTCAATATTGAACAATGCAGTCTTAAAGATCTGTAGGTGGGCCTCCAGCACAATCCAGCGTAATGAGTCTGGGGGGTGTTGTGCCTTTTTAAAGTGTGTGTATAGCCTAGTGGTAACCCTTTGACACTGAATATTGCTCTTGTGTTCAGTTATCCTCGTTTTAACTGTCCACATGGTCATCCCTATATATTTCAAGCCACAAGGGCAAGTGATCATGTAAATGCACTGTTCAGTATTGCAATTAGTGTGTTTTTTCAAGGTCCATTTGAAATTGGTCAATAGGGATATCTCTTTGGATACAGTAGACAGTGGGCAAACTGTACAGGACCTGCAGGGATGGTGTCCTGCCACTGATGGGAGGCCCCACATAGTCCTCTGTGTGTTAGTTGTATTCTTTCTTGGTCTCGTATTTATCAAAACATCTTTCAAGTTGCGTGTTCTTTTATACGCAAACCTGGGTTTTGGTATTTGTAGGTTGCCTGTGCTTAATATATTCCAATGTTTTAAGATAATCTTCTTAATTCTGGTTGAATCCGGGGTAAAGGATGTGACACATGTGAGAGTGTCGGTGTCCGGTTTCTGGTGTACCTCAAGTAGTGACTCTCTAGGGTTGTTCCTCGCTCTTCTCATAGAATCCCTCACTTGTTTCTCTGGATAGCCCCACGCATTGAGATTAGATGCCAAAACATTGGCTTCTGTTCTGTAATCGGTGACAAGTTCACAGTTGTGTCTGATTCGTAAAAATTGGCCAATGAGTAAGTTGTCTCTTAGCGCTTTGGGGTGATGGCTTTTGTATAGAAGCAGACTATTGCGATCAGTGGGCTTTTTGTATTGAGTGGTGTTAAGTGAGCCCTCGGCAAGTGTGATGTTCAGATCAAGGAATGGTATAGTCTTTTCTGAAACAGTGTGGGAGAATCTGAGGTAGTCGTTTTGGTCATTAATCCACCCCACGAATTCCTCACAGGTGGCATGTGTCCCATGCCAGAATATAAGGATATCGTCTATAAAGCGTTTCCATACTTTCAGATTGTTGTAGTATGGATTAGTGCTGTTCTGGACGATATCCTTTTCAAATGCTGCCATGTAGAGGCAGACAAAACTAGTAGCAAAGGTACTCCCCATAGATGTGCCCTGGCTTTGATGATAGAGCTGTTGTTTAGATTCAAAAAAGTTCTCAGTCAAAGCCAGGGTAGCACACTCAATTATAAAAGAGACTGGAGTAAGTGATGACCACTCCAATGCATTCAAAGCGGTTTCAACAACTGCTAAGGTGGCTCTCTGGGGAATATTGGTATATAAAGCCTCCACGTCAAGAGTGACGAAGAGGTCAATCGCTCCAGTATTGGGTGTTTCTTCGATAATCCTAAGGATGTCAGTGGTGTCTCTCACAAACGAAGGTGTATCTCTCACTATGGGTTGCAAAAAATGATCGCAGAATTTGGAGTGTGGCTCAAGTATGGAGCCAATCCCAGAGATGATTGGTTGACCAGGAACCCGGGTAGTCCTGTGGATTTTTGGTAGGGTATAAAAGTATGGTACCCTCGGTTCCTTAGTAATCAGAAAGTCAGCTTCCTTGTGGTTAATCCCACCATTGGACTCAGCCTCGTATATGAGTGTGGAGATAGCAGTGGGCAAACGAGGGTGGGATCAGCCGTGATATGGGTGTAACATTTCTCATCAGAGAGTTGACGGTTGCATTCTGTGTCATAGTCTACAGTGGACTGGACTACAGTGGCCCCACCTTTGTCCGCCTGTTTGATTGTAATAATCACATCTTCTGAGAAGTTCCTTAATGTTATAGCCTCTGAGTTGGAAAGGTTATGGAAAGCTGTCTGCCCGTGTGGCGGGGCTAATTTCTTTAGAACTGCCTGTTCAAAGGCTAGTACTTCTACTGGAACCATACTATTGTGTGGTGTGAAAGATGCGGGATTCCTCAATCCATAGTCATCCTGTTCATTAATGGGTTTGTCTTGAAAATAAGATTTAAATCGTATTTTGCGGAAAAAGTTGTATACCTCGCAGTGGTCTCTGAACTTGTCCACTTTGGGTGTGAGGACAAAGCCTAGGCACATCTGTAGTATCGCTTTCTCTGGTTCAGTGAGAATGCGATGTGAGAGGTTGATCACGAATTCCTCCTGTCTCGTGTTTTGCTCCGAGTGTCCATGCCACTGGTCGGTTGGTCTTGCCATTGGACTTGTTTCTGTGATCCTCTTCTGTTGCGCCCTCTTTCTCTGCACCAACCTCTGTCTAAAAAAGGGGGGTTGCTGTTATTAAAAATTTGGGGTGAACCATGTTGGTTTTGGGCAAACTGCCAGAAGGGAGGTGATGGACCTTGATAGATCGGAGGGCCATGATAAGCTGGTACATTATAGTACTGATTAGGGCGTTGAGTCCTCCTGGGATGATTTCTCCCCCAACTTCTTGTACTTGAGTTACTGTCACTTGAGTCCCTCCTGTCTGAGTTATCATCCGAAGAGTTACTCGTTTTTGCTGATGTGTAGTCAGCTTTGAGGGGGGGATACAGTTTTACTTTTCTCAGAAGCAGCTTGTAAAGTGGGTCTCAGGCCTGCCATTGCAGTGCCTGTGTGCAGTCTAGTACTGCCATGTTGACTTGGTAAGTGCACCCACTTACCAGTCTAGGCCCTAGGGCTGGATGCATTGTATGTGAAAGGTAGGACATGCCCTGATATGTGTGGCATGTCCTGATACTGAATTACAGCCAATTTCGTTTTTCACTATTGCAAGGCAACCTGTCCCCATAGGCCAGAATGGGCAGTTTGATTATAACATCTTATTATCCTAACTGCCCCAGGGAATATGGTAGAAAAACGAATTTAGTATGCCTGAACTCAGAATGATAAAATACATCTTTTAGTAAAGTTGGTTTTAACATTCTGTGTTTGAAAATACCACTTTTAGAAAGTAGGCCTAACCATTCAGCCTTCCTCTGCTAGGTTGTGTATTCCATGTCTGGTTTGTAAGGTGCTGGGGTGGCTCCAGGAGGCAGGGTGATAGGTCTATTCAGCCTAGTGGCTGAATAGACCTATCTACATTGGGAGTGGTGGGAGGAGTATCACCTGGGCCTGAATAGGTCTGTGCCTGCCTTCCACAATGCTGGCTCCACCTCCTGTGGTGCGTCTGATGACCCTGGCCCACACCAACAAAGGAAGATGTTGTTCACTGGCAGAATGCACCCAGAACTGGTTTGGGCTAGCTACAGACTCTCTCTACGTTCAGAGACAAAGGATTTATGTATATAAAAAGGGGACCCAGATCCCTGAACTTTAGATCACTTCTGGACATCAAGACGCACCTTTTGCCAAGGAGAAGAACCAGAGAATCTGCAGGAGTTGGACTGCCCCTGTACCATTGTGTTGCTTTCTGGGATTGGCCTGCAGTGGTTTATTTATTGCCAAGGAAAGGAGAAAGACTTTTATTGCAACTTTCATCCTCTTGAAGAATAATCTCCAAGGGCTTAAACTGTGCTTGGCTCCTGCTGAAGTCTAAAGGGATACAAGACTTCACTACTAGCTGCCCCCTGAATTTCCTTGCTGGGAATTCTGTCTGTAGACGCCAGTGTGTTGTTGGGAGCTGGAAGCACGACTCAACAAGAAGAATGGTGTTGCATCCGCAGCTGTTGCCGTCGCATCATCAGAGAAGCGTGTCGCCACCGCAAGGGTCGCCATCGCATCACCAGTGAAGCGTGTCTTCGTCGCAGCTATTTGTCGTCGCATCCCCGGAAAAGAGTGTTGCCACCGCAAGGGTCGCCGTTGCATCACCGGAGAAGCATGGCGCAGGGCCTTTCGCGGCTCAGAAGTTAGAGTCGCCATCGGGCATGCATACATCGCCTTCATGTCGTTGCATCGCATCAAGGGCGCCATCTTCTTGCATCGCGCCAGGCCGTCTCATCGCATCGAGGCACCATCTTGCAGCATCACAACTGGGATGCATCTCAGGATTGTTGCATTACCTCCTCTCCGGTAAGGAACAGACACATTGCGTACTTTGCGCAAGCAATGAGGAACAGACGCATCACCTCCTCTGAAGCAAGAAACCGACGCATCGTTTTCCCTGCAAACCTTTTATCTTTTGTGACACATCCAAAGGTACTGTTTGAGAAACATGTCGCATTTACCATCTAAAGAGAACTGAGTTATTTCTACCATCCTGAAGTCATTTTCTTAAAACTGTATTGTGGATTTTTGTCGTTTGGGTCTTGTGTTAATTCTATATAAAGAATACTTAATTCATAAAAACCTGTGTTGTGTCCATCTGTAGTGTTTTCACTGTATTAATGTATGTGTTCACAAATGCTTTACACACTGCCTCTGAGATAAGCCTTCCTGCTCGTGCCAAGCTACCACAGGGTTGAACAGGGGTTATTTTAGGAGTGTAGGAAGCAAGGGTCCCTATTTGGACAAAGGTGCAAGCCATTGCCAACTAGAGAGCCCCAGTTCTAACAGTTACCTTACAGTTTCTTCGGATCTATAACTATATGGCTTCTTTGTAAAGGTGCTGATACAATTACTTGTTAGATAGAAGATAGATTGTTTTCAAATATAATGGCACTTCCTGAAGATAGGACAAAAATTGTATGTATTGTAATATAGTTTTTTGGCTGATAGTATGCCACTGCTTGGCAATAATATAGCGGCTCTTCAGGAAATAAGCAGACATTCTTTGAAGATGTGATGGTATTTAAGGGATTTGGTGGCCTTAGAATACAGTTTAACCTCTGATAGCATAACCCCTTTAATCTGCATATAAGTTATTTTTTTGCATACATTATATTTTGGTGTTCTTAAGGGCTAGTGATTGGATGAGGAGGAAGGGTGGTTCATAGAAGTTTAATGGGGGGGGGTATAATGAGGAATTCACAGAGAATGTTTTCACATTAAATCTATCTTCTTGAAGTGCCACTCGTTTGGTGATGATTGCACACCGTATAGGGCATATGGATTTTTGTGTCACAGGCCTACTCCAGCCTTGATTACTGTACACACTGGACCTGATTCATAAAGAGAGATGTAAATCTTCCCTCACAGATTTACACCTACGTGCAAGTGTAGATTCTGATAGATACTTCTAACTGCAGATTCCTCACCTTTAGAATATTTCCTACGCGCCAAACTGGATATAGAAAGCTTTCAGCAATGCTTCTGGGCACCGCCAAATGGCGTTCTGTGGCATCGCACCAGGTCTGTACCTCCCTGGAAATGACGGCGCAGAGTGTCATATAAGAGTCACCCCTGTGCACTGATGTCAGTTCCTTCTTTCCATCCCGTCCAATGTGGATCCAGAGCTCCTCTCCTACTTTTGTTGGGTCTTTAAATATTTCTTTTTTTTTTTAAATGAGAGAAAAGGGCATATTATCCCCTTCTAATATGACATGTTTGAAGCCATGCTGTGCCGTGACTTTTAGAAACAGATGTCGGTCATGGACCTGTGCAAAGTGTGTCTCTGTTATGTGTGTTCCGGCCACGAGTTTAAGTAGTGTGACAATTGTGGACTTATGCATCCTAAAGTGATAAAGGAGGGGAAGCTGTGTGTCACTGAGCACTAGAAGATGTTGAATCTTTTTCACAGCTCCATGTCGCAAGCACAGGCCCAGTCCCACTTCCTGGGATAGTCTTGCAAAACATTCACCTTGCAGTCAAAGTATTCTGATAAGTTGAAGTTGTAATCACAGAAAAAAGCAAGTGGAATGCCAACCTACCACTCTGTGTCCAAGGAGAAGGTGTGAGGGCTTTACAATACTAGTCAGTCTACTCCAGAATTTTCGAGTTTGTAGCCGATTGCCCCAATCGATCTCATTGCACCTCGTATTCTCTCGGCCATTGGCGATGCTGAAGAAAGTGGAAGCATTCAGAGTGGCCATGCTGCAGATCTTTGGTGCTTTGCCGGCTCCCTCTGGTACACCTTCTGGCCCCAGGTATCTGCAGGAACCTCCATTTGCATTTCCACTGGCAGGTCCTCCCCCGGCACCAACTTACCCAGACAGAACCCTATTTTGGGTTCAGTACCAACTCTGGTCTGGTGACTAAGTGTCACTGATTGATTGGTACAGACGGCTACCTGGTATCTGCATCCCTAACAGGCCGTAACTCCTCAACACCAGTGCCAATGTATCTAGTGCTGGTGACAGGAGGTGACCTTACCTTGACCAATGTCATGCAAAATAACAACTTCATCATACAGCCTGATTCTGCACCGACACCTCTACCAAGAGAAGGTCACATGAGGAATGCCTCCCATTATCGTTTTGGCTCAGATTCTGACCAGTTAGAGTTGGAGATTCTGAGTAAGGCACATCAGAAGGAGATGATAGTGATCCTCCCTCCTCATTATACTGCTGAAAATTCTTACACAGACTTTCAAGAAGCTAATGGGCTTGAAACCTCCCCCTTTGAAAGGTCCTACTTTGGAATCTATTTTAAAGGTGAGAATACGGAGACGAATAGAATCAATCAAAAGAACAAGTTATTTTCCTTCTGTAATGCTCTTTCTAGAGGATACTCTATCTAACTGTAAAGTTCTCGTCTCCCTCCCAATGCCTCATTCTGTTGAGTGGCCTGTTTTTAGAATTTTAAAAGGACATAAGCTATAGATTTGCACATTAGCACTGGCAGTTGGTAAGTGGTGCGCGTCTGAGGAAACGTCATCAGTGTGCTGGGTTGGTGCTTATATGCACCAGTGCCTATATGCAGCTCCGCTCTTTCGATTCCGGGGCCTTGCGAACCAGACACAGTGCTGAACGGCACCACATGGTCACATGCAGGAGCATTACTGAAAGCTTTTTAGATCTTTATGGCACCCGGGGAATATGCTAAATGTGAGGAATCTGCTGTTAGAGTATCCACCAGAACACAATTCACAAGGGTGCACAGGTATATGCAGGATACTATGTGAATTCTGGGGAAGGTTATGTGACTTTCCCAGCAAGATCCAGTACCTGCTCTGCTAAGTTCTCCATAGAAGAGCTTCGCTTTTTTTTCCCTACAGGGAAAATATTTTTCCAATAGGGAAGCACTTTCCCGTACACCGCCGGCAAATCTGGTAGTTATATATACCTAGACCTGCCCTGGAAGCGGGGTTACACAACTCCTGGCTGGAGTGAATCTTGAGTTTATGAATGCCGACAAACACCCATGTTTGTGGGCTTTTCTAAAACTTTTAAGTAGGATTTATGTGTACGCAGGCCTCCACCATTCGTGGTGGAGACCTGCGTACACATAAATGGGTTTACAGTGGCTGCCTGTCAATTTCTAGCAGGGATGGCAAAGGTAAATGTGTTCTTAAATGTACATTTACAACCCAATTTACCCATGTGAATAGGCCCCACTGTTGTAATTGTTTTCAGAATGGTTCATTCAGGTTACATTCAAATGTATAATGTGCAATTGTGTCGTTATCTAACATTTTATGATCTTGCCCTGAGCTGCTGGGAAGTACTGACTGCCTCTGGTAATTTCTTCTCAATATTTGTAATTTTCGCACTTTCTAGAATAAAAAAATAATTTTGGTTTGGCTGCAAGCTTTACAGAGAGATTGGAACACATTTATAGATGAATATTATAGATACATATGTGGTCTGATTTGCTGAAATGTTTAACCCCCTGGTATGTTCGTACACCCCTTGTGAATATTCATTGCAGACATACCTACTTGTAATACAAGGTTTGAAAAAAATGTATCATCTTTTATTCAAGAGATTCCTTACATTTTCATTCACCTTAAAAGTGACAAAAATATGTTTTGCTTTATTTGATTGACAGAATGGGAGCATCATGGAAGGATTAGCTTTATGGAAGCACAATGTTGATAAGAGATTTGAGGGTGTTGAAGACTGTATGATCTGTTTCTCAGTTATTCATGGGTCCAACTATTCTCTTCCTAAGAAAGCCTGCAGAAAATGCAAAAAGAAATTCCACTCAGCCTGTCTGGTAAGAACTAAGGGAAAATGAATGCATGAAAAAGTGCTCTAAAATCCTTTTTTCTTTCTTTCCTCTGCTGGTTTTGAAGTAATAAATTGTTTTAAACACAAAGGCAAGACAAATGCAATTTGGAGCAAGGTTAAATGCCTGGTCCATTGACTTTTCAAACATGGAATGGATCATATAAAACAGCTTCAATTGTACATGCTTTCTCTGTGAGCTAGTGTCTCCTTGTCTAGTACATTTTTACATATAATTAGTAGACAAACTTCACTCTTGGCTCAGGTTGATGTTTAGCCCTTTTGGTAAGCTGTTCTTTAACGTCCTATAAATCTTCCAACCTCTGAAGCTTTTATGACTATTTATTTTAAAAGTTTGCTTTATTGGGTTTACAATAACAATGGACTATAATGAGTGGGCTGTTCATAATCTTGCTATCAAAAGGAGCGCTCAATTCAAATACAAAGTATTAACAGGAATCACATCAGACAGGTGCCAGCAGGGGTTGAGATAGAGTTTATGTTTATTTTTGCACTCAATAAAGAGTAGCCCAGCCCCTTTGTAGTAACCCACAAACATTTTCATTTCTTCACCTACAAAGTAAGCATCTAAACAAGGTGCCCATAGTTTCCCATTTCCTCAAACATCCCCATCTCTCATTAACTGACTTCTCTATGGTCATGCACCAGTCCATCACGTTCTTCCAAGTCAGGAACCTGATTTACTCACCATTTCTTGGCTATATATCTCCAGGCCAAAATCATGCTAATCGAGCACAGGTTGTTTTTACACTTGGGATGATCAGTCTCCTATTTTCTCTCTAATTTAGCAATGTTGGGAATGAGATTTATTTCAACCCACAGCACAGTTGTCATTTCTGAGAGTTCACCTCTCCAAAAAAGTGCAGCTTTTTACACAGTCTCGGGTAGTATGCAATAATTTACCCTGCTTGAGATTCAGCATACGCAGTGTCCCCTGTTTATCCCATGATAAGTAGCCTGGACCTATGAAAGTACACCCTAAGAAAGATCATGAGCTGTATAAGCCATAAACTGGACTGGATAACTACTTTCCTACAATAACAACTTCTCTAAGATGCATCCTTGTCCTCAGTCGGGCTCAGGTCAGTCACCCGTCTCTTCTTTAATCTTAAGGGAGAGAAAGGGTGCATGGTGAGTTATTCAAAAGAGATTAGTGTATTTTGGAGACTACATCATTCAGAAGCTTTTCAGTTTGTGATGCCGTCTCCATCAGACATCTTCCTAAAATCCATTACAAGCAAGTCCTGGTGTTGTGGACACCGAACAGCATTTCTTTGAGAAAGGGTTCCGGTTTGTCTGCAGCAACCTGATTAACAACCCATATCTGATAAAGACAATTAGTTGTAGATTCATTGTCTTAGAACTTCCCCCAGCTGTCAGTCTGGATCCAGAGATTTTTCATTAGCATTACCCCTGCACGTCGGTAGGTGGAGTTGATCGGATCTGCGTCAGTCATGGGCATCGCAGGCGCTGGGATGACATTGTGGGACCTATATAAATGCCGCCCATGCGCACTGATGTCAGTTCTTTATTTTTATGCACCAGTCTAAGTGCAGATATGGAGAGCGCTACCCTGGGCTATATTTTGGCTAGCCTTTTATGACGTTTGTCGGCTTCTGTTTGAGTCATCGGACTCGTGGTGCTCGAGGATGTCCCAACGTCGGACGGGCGCAAGCCCTGCTGCTCCTGTCATTGGGCGATGTCCGTGACAGAACTTCACAGCGTGTGCCTGTGGTGTCTGGAGAGCAACCCCTACCCAAAGTAGTGCTCTGAGTACCGGGCCATGAATCCGAAGGCTTTGCGGGAGCGGTCCTGAAAGCTACTGCAAGCCTGGTGCTCAGCTCTGCATCGCTCCCTTTCTCATTCGAGAGGAAGGTCTCGAGGACGGTCGCAGAGCCCACACTCCTTGCCGAACTCTAAGCCATCTGTGGAGTCTTTGGGGAAAGTCAAGGAAACACAAGAAGAAGTTGAAGAAGTACAGGCATTCTTCAACTTAGCTCCATCCGTTGGCTGGCTCGATGCGGGTCTCCGAGCGTCGTCGCTCGAAAGCTCCGTCTCCAGAGCAGCCTTCTGAGACGACTCCATGCCTCCCCACTTTTCTGGGAGCCAGAGCGCCTCCTACCAAAGTAAAGACATTTTATAAGGCCCTGCACCTCATTTCTGGGCCACCCGACTCCGCTGGTTTGTCTTTGGGCCCCGCAGAGTCTGTTGGGGATCCCAGCCTTTTGACTCCAATCGCTTTGGCCCAGAGTGTGGAGGGCCCCTGTGAATCCGTTTTCAGATCCGGATCGACTCTGGTTGATCTCACTCGACCGTGCCCCCGCATTACTCTGACCCCATCTTCGCCCCTGAAGTGTACATGGAGCCGGACCAACGTCGGATTCAACGCCGGAAGGAACTTTTATTCCTGGCATTCATTTTGGGCCAGAAGGTGGTGAAGAGGACTGGGAGGGGCCACTGGACCCTTTGACTGACCAGCTTGAGGAACTGGACTAGTGGATGGACCTGGGTGTTGCCAGTGGTCTGGAACTTCCCTTGACACTGGCTTACTTTCTTCCCCTACCGTGGCTATGGAGGAGGGAGCTTCCTACGCTGTAGTGGTGAGAAAGGCAGCCAAGGTCCTTGGCCTTTAGCTCCCTTTGGGGGAAGTCAAGACTAACCTGCTGACAGAGGTGCTTCAGTCAACTGCTTTTACTTCTGAACCCCTCTTGCTGTTTAATGAAGCCCTTACTGGTGTCCTACTGGGCACTTTTTCCAATCCCAGCACAGGGGCTCCTTTGGACAGGACAATCGCTTGCCGCCACCAGACACAACATCCCTCCCATGAGAGCTTGGTGGTCCAAGTGCATATTCCCTTCTACTCCCTTAGAAATGGAATAAAAGAAGCTGAATCCTCTTGAGAAGAGGATGTTTTCTTCGTCCAGCTCGGCATTACGGTCAGTGAATGCCGCTTGCCTCTTGGGCCTATATTCCCATACCCTCTAGGATACTGTTGCGCAGGTGCTGCCTCAGTGCCCGGAAGAGGGCTGGTCCATTCACTCCCAAGCAGTTGCAGTTGGGAGAGATCCAGCCACATTTACAATGCGTTGTGGACTGAACACCACCAACTCACTGGGCAGAATGATTGCCACGTTGATAGCACTCAGACACTATGTGCGGTTGATGCCTTCTGGCTTCTCTGGGCTGGGATTGTTCAATCAACTTAGATGTCCATACCCTTTGAGGGCTTACTGAGCATCGTCCCAAGCAGGATACTGCTTTCTTTTACCTCCCAGCGATTGAACAATACATCATTAAAACCTAATGCAAAGACCATAGGAGTTCAGGGCCTGACTCCGGCTCTGTGGCGATCCCTCAGCCCTGGGCCCTGGACTCATTGCATCTATCAGCAATTATCCAGGAATCCCTTTCATTTTCAGGGCCTTCGGGACCTTCATGAGCATACAGCTTGACTCTAACCCTCTTTCCACAGTATTCTACTCCCCCTAAAAAAATATCATAGACATTACCAAAAGGCAGTCTATCTCAAGAAGTTTGTATTTTATTGTTATTAATTTATACAGAATTCTAAGCGCTGATACATCACCCAAGTCACAGAGAGCCATGAAGGAAGCATAGAAATGAGCGGGTGCTGGGGAGGGGGAGGCTAAAACAATGCCAAACGGGTTAGAGTCTAGCTGGATGGTTGGAAAGACCCTTAATCGGGCATTCTTTAATCGCCACTAATAGCCGTATTTTACCATTTTTGCCACTTGAAATTCTAGGGGATAGGACTTCTTCAGTGGGGGAAGTTTTGAGAAACTAAATAAACGTTTTCTTCCTAAGCAAAGAATATTTAACAAAGGGGATATGTCAGAGTTTGCTTGATTCCTCAATTACCAATCTAAACAAATATTTAAAAAAATGTTTTCTGCTGTTAGTTGTTCTTTGATGTGTGTTGATATGCTCAAAAAAGTATTTTTCTCTTTCAGTACACATGGTTTACTTCCAGCAACAAGTCCACGTGCCCTCTTTGCCGAGAGACCTTTTTCTGAAACGATACAGTTTTCTCTTTGATGCCTGGTTTACTGCAGAAAGAAGAAAATGAAGCTGCGAGCAAACTTTTGATTGAAAGTGCAGCGAGCTCACCAGTCTATCCTCGGCATTACTGGATTACTTATTAAAGTTCCAACTTGAAGTCCGGTGTTGAAAACTTTGAGAGCTTAAAAACACGTTTCTAACACAATTGTGTTTCACAAACAAGCCAGCAACTAATGAGGACAATAGGTTTAAGAGAAAAATCTATCCTTTTACTGTTCTTACAGGAAGAATTCACTGTAAAAATGTACACCTGCTCGTGTTTCTGTAATGTGTCCACAAAGATTGTGTTCGAACAGTGGAATCTATGAATGGTGCCACTTATCAGGGGTCCGCCAACTTGCTTTTATCCAAACAAAAATCTGTTTTATTGCAGACTGCTGCTATAATAAGACACACTTTGAATAATTTGTTGTATTCGTTAGATTTTAGTTTGATATTCCAGAACTATTTGGGTTGCTAATTGAAACTTAATTTTGGGAGATGAAAGCTGTATATTTAAATGTAGCACTGAAACCGCTTTAGCCTTTGTTTGGTCTCATAGTTCGGCATTTACCTTCTGTTTTTATTTCTTACTACACTGTACATTTGGCACTTGATTGTTCGGCAGAGGCTAGTTAATTCGGAAGGTAGCTCCTTAAGTATTTATAATAAAATATCAGCAATGTGAACTAAGAATAAAGTATCCTGCTAGACAGAAAACGGAATTTTATGCAACATTCGAGTTACCATTTAAACAGTATTTGAGATCTTCACCAATATTTGCTGTTGCCCATGTATAATTCACTGTAATGTATGTAAAAATTAAATAAGGTATGGATTTCTTTCATGTTTTACTTTTGTCACTGTGATTAACATGCTCTTGTTTCTTGTCAAACTATAATTTTGAAGAGTACTATTTATTTATTTATTTAAATACATTGTATATAGCATAGCATAATCAAAGTGGTGACAGTCTGCTTTATAGGTAACCACACAGTTGAGAGAGATTTTTCTTACACTGAACAAGGTGTGCAACAGGTAACCAAACCATTTAAGTGCATCTCTCAGACAAAAAACAAGGTGCAAGGTGCTAATAAGGGTTAACAGTGGGAAATGTGGAATACATAATTAGTTAACGAAATGAATAAAGAAAAGTGTGATCCAGAGTACAGGGCGGGCAGCCAGCTAGTGTGGGGGCGGGGTCAGAGGCGTGGCTAAAAAGAGCATAATATTCTATACCTACTTTGTTGGTCCATCACCTACAGGTAACTGCATATACAATATAATGCACACACCTTGGAAGAACAATAAATGCAACTTAAATATACCTGCGGGAAATGCATTTTTTCTAGTAGGACAGTTCAGTTAGTTAATGTGATCGCTTCCGATGTCCGTAGGTGTAACCACCCTTTCGCTGATTTAAATGAATAAGTAAGTCATTAGTTTAAAAACTGTATTACACTCATTAAATGATAGGTTGCTCACAGTGTAAATAGGCTTTAGCAAAATGTGCAAAAAGATGTAGTTTAAATGTTAACATGCGTTCAAAAGCCATAATACTCTGATTGTACCTAGTGCAAATCTTTATTGATTGGCTTCGATTAAAACGACCTATTCTAAATTCTATCAAATATAACCTATAGTGACTACTATGCAGCCGTTAGATTTGCTGATTAACCAAATGTGCACATTTACAGAAGGCTTGTTTCTACTTAGCTGCCTCTCCTGTCTCTCTCTTCATGGTAGAGGAGTCCCTTCTTCTCCCCTTTCTACCCGTGCCAACTCAACCATTTAGGAACAGTTGTGTTTTTTAAGTAAAAATTAAGGAAACTGTTTTGATAAAATTAATAAAGTTTGACAAGGCTGCCTACCCCTGCCCATGCCAACATCTGTAAATAATACATATCGAATTCTACCTTCTGGTAGAGGATGTGGCGTTAAGGCCAAAGATGCTGTATTTGCAATTGTGGAACCAGGTTCGAGTCTCAGCGTCGGCTCAACATCCTGTGATTCTGGGCTAATCCAATAATCTCCCTGAAGGACCAAGAGCATCAGAAGAGGAGACTTTAAAGTGAGAAGTCAGAATAGAATGGGAGTGGCCAGGAAGACAGTACAGTCTGGTGAGTCTAAAATCCAAGGAGAAGTGATTTAGAGGTGTGACGGGAGAAGTGTTGGGGAGAGTATTAGGAAGGTTGGAATAGGAAAGGGAAGAGATCGAGGAACCTGAGGCACTAGGGACAAGAGCCTTGAGTTAACAGTGGGAGTTTATTTAACAGACTGATGGAGAAAATGAAGGCGAGAAGGTAAAACATTGTGAGGAAGGCTACATTTCAATTCTTTGGACAGTATTTTAGTTACTTTGTTGAACCTTGAAGAAGAAAAAGACTTGCAATGGTTAAGAAATAGAGCAACAGCAGCAGATAAGCTGGAAGATCATGAATGTAACAAGAAAAAAATAAAATGATTTGATGAAAGTAAGGTATGTGAAAGTAAGTAAGGATTGATACCGTGAAGGCAGGTAGAGTTGCTAGATTTACACTATAGGATATAATGTATAATGCTCCGCAAAAGATGAAGAAATAACACACAGATGTACCAACAAATCATGCAATTGGGTTCATCCCCCAAAATGGAATGCTGTGGAGGAATGTACTTTAAAGAGGCACCACATTTATATTGTTAGTAGTAATTAGTAGTTAGCTTAACTATGACACTATTCTTATGCTCTGAATGGAAAACGAATATTTGAGGCCCATAAAATGTATGTGCACTTCTTATAAATGTAAGACTATATTGCATTTCCAGAAGTTTATGCATCTAGTATCTAATCAAGGTGGCCACAGCATAATGCAAAGCTGTGCAAATCTAATATTTTAGACCATTGCAAATTCAGCATGGTATGAAAATACCAGCAATTGGGCATCATTGTCAACATAACTTTTAAATTCAAACAACAAAGTTCTCATTCCCATCCTTGATCTCTGTGACCAAATATATATGCACTCTTGGGGCCCATATTTATGGCTTTAGCCCTTTAGCCACTACCTGAAAGTTGATTTTTTTTTTCAGTCAATATTTTGTTTAGTAAACTATTACAATACTTAGGAGTAATGCACATAAAGTATATAGGAACTAACTATATATAATTTTAAGAATTGGTAAACTCCATAATAGGCCAAAAATACACATCTGACAAATCTAATAATATTCTAGCAGAGTAAGATGTAAACTTGTGAAAATAATGACCGAAACTCAAAATTTGACTGAATATTTTCGAAAAACAGTCATGCCGTTCAGTCCTCATATTTGACTTTAAAAGAGCAACATTTAATGCCTGGTTTGGGCTTGATGTTTATGTCTGACCCTAGAAGTAGATACTTGTATGAGTGCAGTAGGAGATACAGAAATGGCACATTTTCTGCCTATTAATAGGTGATTACAGTGATGGGAGATTGCAAGAGCAGGACAATGACTCAGATAACAGTCAGTATATTTTACCATGTTGTCTTAGGCTTCCTCCATATACCATTCTTTCTTGGATCTAGGCGTTAGTTACTGTCCTGAAGGTTTTGTGGTACAACATTTTGTTCCAAACCATACCTATGTGCTAGACACATAAATACAAATATTTTCTTTTTCCATTTGCTTTCAAACCACTGGTTAGTAACATATCAGTAGGTACTCTGATATTTTATCTATTGATACTTGAATAATGTTCTAGACCTGGACACCAACTATTGTGTTTAAGAGCTATTCTTAAAAAGCTCTTTACATAATTTGTTCTGTAACAGCTTTTTAAGAATAGCCCATATTAACTTCAATAATATCATAAAACAATAGTCCTCTGATGGAGAATTCTAGCTGCAGATTCCTTTCCTTAGAATATTCTCCCCAGCTGTCAGACTGGATCCGGATTTTTTTCTGAGCAGTCCCCTTGCACAGCATTAGGTGTTATCGATCGGCTTGGCATCGTTCACTCCGTAAGTGAAGTGCGCGTTGACTATTGAGGCACCACCCCAGCACGCTGACCTAATTTTCGCGCTATCAGGGTGGATCTGGATTGAGCTCCCCTCAGTCATCATTGTTGACCTGGATTTTTTTAACACTTTTGTCAACACTTCAAACCAGTGTGCCTATTTTCACACTTTTTTGGGATATGTCTCTCCAAAGAAATCTGTAGATTTGAAGCCTTGTGGTGCCTGTCACATGCAAATGTCTATGTCAGATTCCCACTTGGTCTGCCTTTGGTGTCTGGATCTGGACCACGACGCCAGGGCCTGCTCAGCTTGCGAGACTATACATCCAAAAGCAATCAAAGTGCGCCATGAACCTCCTGGTTGCTCAACACACAACTGTGCACACCTCCAGGTTCCAGTCGTGAGGGAGGTCCTGGACCGGTTTTGGAGTCATTTGCTCTGGTCATCATTGTGCTTCCATGCTTTGTCAGGTAAGTCCCTTAAAAAGAAGTCCAAGATGTCGAAGCGTTCTTTGACTTCTCCACACAAGGCCAAGTCACCGAGCAAGGTGGTGGAACAATGCCACAAGTCAAGCCCTGCTCCCACGTTGTCCTCCAAGAACTTTAGACTGCGTTCGCTCCTCAAATGCACGCGTTTCACTGAGCTGGAACGACACCACCCAACTTAAAGTTTTATGAGGCCATGCATCCCATTTCTGGGCAGCCGGAGCCACCTGGAGCGCCTCTGTGCCCCATGGTACACAGAGGGGCCCAACTGTGTTTCTGGCAGTGGGTTCACCCTCGGTGTCCGCCGAGTCCTCTGGATCCGTTCCCCTATCTAGACCAACCATGGCAAAAACCCATGACTTCCACGAGGGTTTGTTGCTGTAATGCAGTTACCAATGCCACAAACACCGCCGATCTGATTATAATTCCTGACTCTGATACGTAGCCGGACCAGTGTCACATGACGCCGGCACCAGCACCGACCCCAAACAGGCAGTCTGAGTGGGGGACGGAGATTGACTTCCCTTAAATGCCCTGTTAGATTATGATTGAAGGGGATCTGAAGATCCCTATAGTTATCCCGACCCCTAAGAAGAGACCGTAGCCGAGGATCACTGGTTTGAGGAACTGGTTAATGCCAGTGGTCTGGATACCTTTCCAAACTCTGGTCTCTTGTCTCTTCCTACTGAGGCTACAGAGGAAGGGCCTTTCTTTGCAATGGTGGTGGTGCAGAGAGTAGTTGAGATTCTGAACTTTAACACTGTCTACGGTGGATGTGCGGACAAATGTCTTGATAGAGGTACTTCAACCTGGGGTATCTCCCTCAGAACCCCTAATTCTTTGTAATGAAACCCTCACTGATGTCCTGCTCAGCATCTGGGGCCAGCCCTGGGCAGGCACTTCTGTGCATAGGACCATCTCCTCCTGCCAGTGCCTGCTCCCTGGAAACCACCTTTCTTTACTTAGCACCACACCCATGAGAGCCTGGTGGTCGAAACCTCTACTTACACATTTAACACTTGCACATTCTCTACCACACTTCCTAATAGGGAATCCAAGACCCTGAATTCCTTGGGGAAGAGGAGTTTCTCTCCCACCAGCGTTACACTGCGGTCGGTGAAAACTGCTTGCCTATTGGGCCGATACGCCCATACTGTATGGAATTTGGTTGTGAAAGTGCGGCCCGAGTCAAAACCACAAGCAATTTCTGATGGCAGAGATGCAGCAAAGGTCAACATAATCTTCAGACTGGAAGCGGCGGACTCGCTAGGCAGAGCAATTGCATGGTTAGTGGCATTTTGACACCCTGCCTTGACATCCCTTGAACTAGCTTTTCAGGGGATGTCAAGTCATCCCTAATGGAGATACCCTTCAATGGCACTTGCCTATTTGGCAAGAAGGCCTGATTGTCGCTTGAGCTTTCTAAGCGTAGCAGGGTCACAGATAGGTCATTGGGGCTCACCATGGCCCCATGTTATCCACATTCACCTTTTGCTCCTGTGGCTACTGTAGAGGCTCCCAGTCATGTCCTTTCACCCCTATCACCCACAGACCACGTGGGAACCTGGGCCATAGTTTACCCGGTCCATCACCCCCGGGCAGCTGCTGCCTCAAAGCCCTATAATATGCCCTTGAAACATAATGGCAGCCGGTTGGCGGCAGGATCTGGCACCACCTGCCCCAATGGCAAACAATAACTTCAGATAAATGGGTGCTTTAGATTGGTTAGCGGGGTCATACCCTACCTTTTATGGAAATCCCGCTGCCTTGGCCACCGTCTTCAGGTCAGATGATGGAGGACTGCCTTTCTCTCTTGCCACTGGAAGTACAGGCTGTTTTAGCTAATGGACTCATCAAGAGGGTGCCAACATCAGAAGTAAGGTGCAGTTGCTATTCCTGCTACTTTCTACTGCCAAAAAAGAATGTAGACCTTCCTCTTATTCTAGATCTCTCAACTACTTCCTGAAAAAGGAAAAGTTCAAAATGTTCACTGTTGCTCAGATGATGTCTGTTCTGAATCCTGGAAACTGGGTGGTAGGACTGGACTTGCAGGACGCATATATCCATGTTCCCGTCCTTCCGCCCCAGAGACATTACAAGTGGGTCATGATGGGTCAAGAGCATTTGCAGTTCGCTGTGCTACATTTCAGCCAGCGCCACTCGGGTGTTCACAAAACTGATGGCAGTTGTCGCAGCCCAAGTCTGGGGGTTATGGGTTTCCGTCTTCCCCTACCCTGACGACTTGCTGTTGAAAGTAAGCTCACCTCAGTCGTCACCACCTCCAGACTATGGTGAACCTGCTGATTTTGCTGGGCATCTCTATCAAGATGCCGAAGTCGCACCTGATTCCCTCTCAGACGCTCCTGTGCACGGTGCAATTCTATCCCTATCCTCGGACCGATGTTTCATCCTCTGTCCAGGAGTTTGGTGAGACTAATTCTAGGGCTGCTGGGCCTCATGGCCTCTTGCACCCTGCTGGTAAAGTATGCCCATTGTTATATGCAGGCTGTGCATTGGGATTTGAAGTTCCAGTGGAATTCAGCCTCACAGGAATCCCTCTGACCTGGTTCAGATATTGGAGGGAACTTCAAAAGACCTGCAGAGTTGGCTGGCGAACCACAATTGAGTCAGCGGCAGACCCCTCTCCCTTTCGCAACCCAGAACTCACAGTGGATACAGATGCACCACTCCTGGGTTGGGGCGGCCATCTGGAGTAGGTGGAGATCAGAGGACTCTAGTCTCCGGCGAAGTCTCAGCTCAACATCAACCTGTTGGAGTTGAGAGCAATACACTTGGCATTGCTAGCCTTCCACCGCCATGGGTTACTACAACAGAAAAGGCGTAGGGGGTTCTGGACTCCGTGTCCGCCAGGAGACTCTACAGCTCTGGACATGGCTCAAACGACAAGACCGTTTCCTGTTCCTACAAAAATTGGACAAGGTCTCTGACTCAGCCAGTGATGCGTCATGGATCATGAATTGTGTCTTCACCCAGAGGTGGTACAAAGTCTCTTCAACGAACGGGGAGATAATTGGCTGGACCCGTTCACCAATGCAGAGAACAGGCAATGTCAGCACATCTGCGTGTTGGAGTTTCCAAGGCGGCTCTTGCTAGAAGGCGTATTTCATCTTAACTGGGCTCCATACTCCTGCATTCTTTCTCGACGATATCATGCCTGCCCTGAGTTCTCACGTAGATCGGAACCGACTGGGCCATAGCCACCTTAATGGCCCTGCATTGGGCACGAAGACTATGGTATCCCAAACTCCTGAGCATGAGTCTCGGTTCTCTGATCAGGCTGTCTCTTTAGGAGTATCTCCCGTCATAGCAACAGGGCAGGGTTTTGCACCCAAACCTGCACACCCTCCACCTTCATGCGTGGAGATTGAGCAACAACAACTGAGAGTATTCGATCTGCCTCCCAAAGTATGTGACCTCATCTGAGCAGCCAGGCGTCCTTCTGCAGACTGTATACATCTGCTGATGGGACAAATTTGAAGCTTTGGGTGCTGCCAAATTGTTTGAATCTCTTTCTGCACCCTTATCCAAAGTTCTTGTATTTGCATTGTCACTTGCCCGCAACGCCTTGCTGGTATCCTTCGGAAATCTCTGCTTTCTTGTGATAGCTGAATCAACTCTCTCTGTTCAAGTCACCCATTGTGACAAGTTTCCTGAAAGATTTACAACACATGATACCCCTGCACGTTTCATTATACCCAAATGGGACCTTAATTTAGTCTTCTCATTTTTGATGTGTTCACTTTTTGAGACCATCCGCAGCCGCACTCGGATCGCTTACAATAAAATCAGTTTTTCTAGTGCCTATTACATCGACCAGAAGGGTTAGTGAACTACAGGGGCTCTCAGTCAACTCTTCGTGAACCACCTTCTTTCCAGACAAAGTGGTCTTTCAGACTTATTCTTCATTCCTTCCAAAGTTTGTTACACCCTTTCAAGTCAAATGCAACAGAAATCTGGTTTTAAACCCATCGTTTACTTGCTCCCCATGCCGTTCCATTTTGAACCCTGCCATATGGGACCAGTCCAGCCCGAACTGCCAGGCCAGGTACTCTCTGGACTGGAAACAAGCATCCCAGGACTGGTTTCGGGGTTGGGTCTGAAAAGTTTCAGCGCTCTGTTCATCCTTGTGTTTGCTCTGTTCGCCCTAAGTTGGCAGGGTATGCCCAGACATGGGTCCCTTGCTCGCTTTGCAACTGGATTCAAGCTAGCCTGGCTAATGAGGGTTGCTACCCCCGAAACCATTCCCAGGATGCTTGTTTCCGGTCAATGGAATACATGGTTTGGAAGTTCCAGCTGGACTGTTCCCATGAGGCACAGGGTCATGACTGATTTGCACATAGCTGTGTCTGAACTGGGGTGGCAAAGTGAGCTAAAGAATGATGATGGATTCAACCCAGATCCGCGACTGGGGATGAGTGTCTGAAAGGTTTCAGCGCTCCGTCCATCATCATCTTGTGTTTAGCCTTTCAAGTCAACCAAACATCACGCTGCCAACCTTCTTTTCTCTACTTCACGCACGCGCAAGACATACAACGTGTGGGTTTCCATCGACGAGGACGGCGAGGAAGGAGAGAGACCATGGCGAGGAGGAGGCAGCCACAGCAGGTAAGAGCCGTTTTTTAGTTATAATTAAATTAGGGAGGGAGGAGCGGAGTTCCACAGAGTTTTTTTCCAACTCTGTAGAACTCTGCATAGTTGCACGTCGCCAGGTCCGCCTGGGGTTTGTCTGCAGGTTTGTAAGGACCCTACCTATGTTGTAGTTTCTGCTCCACCTCACACGTCACCTGCATACCCAAGTAGCGAAATCTCCTAAGCTCAACCCTACTGCCAGAAGCTGTTCTTGTGGTTCTTCTTCATGTTCCTGGTTAACATATAGTCCAGACGCCACTCCGGATCTCCTGTCCAGTATACTATACGTTTTTTGGGAGGCATAACCTGCACCCATCCGGTAGCATATGGATTAGGAGATATCTGCCCTCCACATCAGCATGTGCTCCCAGGAATAATAAAGGGGCACCAGGTGCCATCATTGCACTATGTGCCCCGCACTCGTGCACAGGAGAAGGACGTGGAGAGTAGAAATGCCCCCTCTGTTTCTTCTTTGTTTTGTCTGCCTGTGTGTAGGAAAGTAGGATCTGCTTTTATGGTTACTCCCACTTTTTGCTTGATGTAATGCTGTTTCTAACAAGTCTGACTGGGATCCTGCTAATCAGGACCCAGTCTCTGTGCTTTCTCCCCTAAATTGGTTTGGTAAGTACTTAGGTAAATCTCAGATTGGACTATGGTGTAACCTTAATAGTCCCTAGTATATGGTGCTAAGGTACCCAGGGCATAGGTACACCAGGGGTCCCCATGGGCTGAAGCATGTATTATGCCACCCATGGGAGACCCCTCAATTTGTAACTACAGGCCTGCCATTGCAGCCTGTGTAAGTTGGTGCTAATACCACATATGAAAGATATAGGTTTAGCTATATCTAAGGTCACTGCACTTAAAACCTATAAGTCACCCCTAAGGCAGGCCTTACAATCCTGAAGTCAGGGGGCTCGGCTCTAAGTGTGAGCGCTTTGCGGTCAACAGCAGGTGAGGGAGGTCCAACCGAGGTAACTAGCATTGGCTGAAGAGCCAAGTCTTCAAGGTCTTTCTGAATTCACATTCAGACTTTATCAGGTGCATATGGGAAGGAAGAGAGTTCCACAGTCTGGCCGTCCCCACAGTCAATGACCTGCCTCCCATACAGGACTCTGCAAAATGAGGTACACAGAGCAGGTGCTAGGAGTTAGATCTCAGCGTCTGTTCTTGTTGGTATAGGCAGAGCCTACGATTAAGATAGCACAGGCCACCGTCTTGCAAAGCCCGAAAGGCCAGAGTCAGGGACTTAAATTCTATCCTTTTAGATACAGGTAGCCAGTGAAATTGTCTGACGTGCTGAGTGATGTGGTGACGGGACGGGACTCGACTAATTAATCTCGCTGCCGCATTCTGTAGCATCTGTAATCTATTAATTAGATAGGCAGGCAGCCCAAGGTAAAGACAGTTTGCATAGTCCAGCTGAGATGTGTCAGTAGCGTGGCCTATGATCCTGCGTCAATCCTCCGGCAATAGATGCAAGAATTTCCTCAAACTTCTCAACTTCCCAAACCATGAGGCTGATATATGACATACTTGGGCCAAGAAAGAGAGGTCTGTCTCCCATTTGACGCTGAGGTTTTTCGCATTGTTTGCCAGTAAAGGGGGCGATCCCATTTCTACTGGCCACCAAAGTCTGGCGGGGGAGGAGATGTCTAGCCGAAGAACAAGACCTCCTTCTTGTCCTCGTTAAGTTTTAAGCTGTTATTATTCATCCAGTGTGAAATGTCCTTCATACACCTCCTAAATCTAGTAAAAGAATCAGCCGAGTGATCCTTAAAAGAGAACACCAGCTGGGTGTCATCCGCATAGGAGACTGCATTCACGTCCCAAGAAGCAATGAGAGAGAAGAGTGCCACCAGATAGGTGTTGAAGAATAGTGGGTTCAGGTCCAAGCCCTGAGGCACTCCGCGCCACGGTGGCTTAGGTTCCGATTGATGGTGTTGTAGAGAGACCCTTTAAGAGTGGTCTTTAAGGTAAGACTGGATCCAGGAGAGTACTACCCCCTGTAAGCCCAGCTGTTTGAGTCTGTCCAGTAGGATTGGGTGCGCAACCGTGTTGAATGCAGCGGATAGATCTAAAAGCACCAGCGTCGCTGACGCCGCTGCATCTACCGTCATTTTCACAGAATCCGCCACCTTTACCAGTGCAGACGCAGTGTTGTGCAGGATGCCATGACCTTCTATAAAATTGGCAAGTTGGCTTTGCACCAGTTTCTCCAGCATCTTCGCAGGTGCTGGCAGTAGTGAGATCGGGGGTTAGTTGCTAAACTCCGTCAGGTCAGCGTTCTGCTTTTTTATTTAGGGGCTGTAACAAATCATGTTGCCAAATATCAGGCAAAATGATGGATGAAAGTGAGGAAATCAAAATGTGATTTAAAACAGGGTTAATTAAATGAGCCAATGTCCTGAACAACTGCGGGGGACATGGATCCTCAGGCGAATCAGACCTGGACAGCAAGCTAGGGCTGCTACCAGCCAGAGACATGTTTCTGCCATTCTGTTGCAGAGCCAAGCTCGTGCAGAGTAAGGCAGAACAATAGGTATCCTGTCACAGAGAGGTGTGATCACTTCCCAGACAGTGTTTAGTGTATTGGAGCAGGATGGGAGTGCTTGCCAGCGCCACATAGTCTGCGTGCAGGGCACACTTGGTGCCCCATGCATAGTCCAGTTCAAACCAGTTCAGGGAGCGGTTGGCTCCCACTCTGGCACGAAACTTGACAAAGGAAAGGGGAATTTCCTCCCCCTTGTCCTTAGGAAGGGACTCCTGAATCGTCCCAACCCTTTTCTTAGGGTATTTAAGGGCTTACCTGTGGGTCGGTCCCTAGATTCATCATGGCACAAGATACATTTCAGATACCACTTTTTCTTCAACTGTCTGGTCACTTTGGACTTTGCTGGACTTCGATCTGAACATCAAGGCTGCAACTGGGAGGACCCTTGCTGCTCCTGATTTCGTTGCCCTGCTCGTCTTCTGTAACGTCCATGCCTGTGCACCAAACAGAAACCTTCCAAGGCCTGTGAGCATCCAAGACACTTGAAGGAATCTCCCTTGAAGCAAAGGAGTCACTGCCCTGCATCTGCAGGCACCGCAACTAAGCTCGCCGGTCAGCTGATCCTGGGCTCTCATGCACTCTGAAAGGCTCACAACAAAGGCGGTGGTTCTCCTCATCCCTCGAGGTCTGGCCTGTCCTCTCACCAAGTTTGAGGCCAGTATCCCTCGTCCGAGCTGCGGGAACCGAATCCGTGTGCACTGCGTCGGCTTGCAGTTGCAAAGGCTTGTTGACTTCCTTCCACCAAGATCTTCGGGCTCCAACTAACCCAACCTCAAGCATTTCCAGTGACCAAGATCTTTGTGCTCACCGCATCACTTGCATCGTGGGCTTCATCTTTAGTGAGCTGCTTGAGGTCCTCTCGCAACTCTAGTGCCTTCAGCCAGTGGGTCCTCTTGAGAGTCATCTTTGCATTCTTTGGGCTCCCCTGTTTGCGCGGGGGCCTGCCCTGACTCCCCTGCTTGTGGTGAGTCTCCTGGATCTTGCTGGTCCTGACATTGCACCTTCTTTAACGTATTCTCTGGTTGCAGTTGCTTGTTGGTGTTCCTGACGGATACCAACCCCTCAACTCGACATCCAACATGGGACAGCTCGTATCCAGCTTCTGCTCATCCACAGCGTCACCTGGTCCTCACAGCTGCAGTTTCAAGGTCACCGTCAGATTCCCTGCAAAACTCGACATCTGTGGGCATTCGTCTTCCATGCCTCCTGGTCACTCCTGAGTGGCATAGACTTTGTCTCCTCTGCTTGCAGGTTCTTTACATCTTGAATCCACCTTTGAGTTCCACCAGATACTTTTACCTTTTCCAGCAGCGGTATCTTCTTGAAGTCCTCCATTGGGTTTGATGACGGTATTCCGACGCCAGTTCACACCTAGGCACCCAACTTCCCTGGTGTAGGTATCCTGGTTCCTAGGGTATCCACGGGTAGGGTGGTTCTCCAACCTTCTGACTTCCACAGGGTTTCTTCAGGGTCCACTGGGAAGGGTCCTTCGTCTTTAAAATTGCAACCGCTACTTATCCATTAACTTGCATTGGTCCAGTGGTCGTGTACCCACTCTGCACAAGGCCTCCGTGGGGTTCCTGTTTACTTACCATGGGTGGTTCCTTGGGTTCCTGCCACATGTACATCTTCTGGGTATAGTTTTGACTCGAGTCATGGTTTGCATACCACTATTTCAGTATAAGGCTTGGTCTCCCCCTGCGGACCACTGTATTTCGTGCTACTTACCTGTTTCTATTGAAAAGTATTGTGTGCATTGTGTATATCTCTGGCTAGGAGATATCTGTATGTGTTAGTGTGTGTCCTATAATAAATACATATTTTTATAAATACACTTTTTTTTTTTACTTAATCTATATCTTTAAGATTATTTTCTGGTAAAACAAGCTGCTTCACACTCCTTCTGGATTAAGCCTGCTCTCCACAGCTACCACCTAGAAAGCTTTCTAAGGTGGTCTAAGATCACTAAAATCACCCATAAGGGTTGTCTGGATTGGTGCAAAGTGCCCACTTACATAAGTATACCCTGTATACCAATTCAATTCAATTAGTTTATTTGTTACGGAACTCCAACGGAGGTCCACAAAAATACACCAATACAATAAAAAAGACATACTTTATAACAAATGCAATTCTTAATAAATATCCAGAAATGTTTTAAAAAATTGAAATGTTCTATAACAAGTCATTTCATTTGGAGGGGACAACACAAAAGGTTGTGCCTCCTGAGCAGAACGAATATTACATTTAATAAATAAGGGTCTCAAAAACATTCGCCTTGCCCTTAGAAGTTCTGGGCACACAAATAACACATGATTAAGATCCTGTATTTGGGAACAACAAAGTTCACAGATTCTCTCTTCTCTGGGAATTTTTTCCCAAGTGCCCGTTACTTCTCTCACGGGCAGCAAGTTAGTTCTTAAAAGTAGTATTAGCCTTCTAACTCCGTGTGGGATGTTCCATGAGAGATAGGACTGAGGTCTGCTCCCCATCGCACTCGCACAGATCACCCCATTACAGGCTTTGGGATGACTTAAAGCCATATCTCTTGCCGTACTAATCGTGCTTATTGACTTCTTTAGAAATGACTTCAATACAGGCTTTGGCATGGGTAAATCACAGTTTAAATTAAGCCCAAATAAATAGTTTGCGTTGGCAAATGATCTAAAAAAAGCTGATTTATCTTTTAATTTTGCGAATATTTCCAACTTCAAGGCGGCCCTTAGGGTGCCCTCATCCCCCCAAAAAAGGGAGTTCCCCCACCTCAGGATTGCTGCCAGGGACAAAATATAAGAAGAAACTAAATGAAATTCCAGACGAAGAACATGTGGGGCAGCCAAGGAATTTAAACTACACATTTGACGGAAAAACCGGCCTTCAGCCTTATCAAAAGAGAGCCAGTAATTCCTATCCAAGACTTCTGCAGCATAAGTTAATGTCGTGGGGATTTTAACCTTAAATACTGACAGAACATGATTAAAATGACGTCTCCCACAGGTCTTATGAAATCTATTTAGAGCTCCGGCCTGGGAGGCGGCCTTGCCAACACACCTTTTAATGTGCTCTGAATAACGCCCATTTTGTGAGAAAACCTTTCCCAGGTATACCAAACCAGCTTCTCACATTGTTTTTGTCAGCCAGACAAACTCCTCGGAATGGGTGCGATGATCAATTAAGTACAACTCTTGACTGTTGACTCTTGACTTGACCGTAACTGCTGAATGCTTTTATAGCACAGACAATTGAGAGGATCAAGTGGGGGAAGGGGAGGATAGACTTGACCGTAACTGCTGAATGCTATTATAGCACAGACAATTGAGAGGATCAAGTGGGGGAAGGGGAGGATAGACTTGACCGTAACTGCTGAATGCTATTATAGCACAGACAATTGAGAGGATCAAGTGGGGGAAGGGGAGGATAGACTTGACCGTAACTGCTGAATGCTTTTATAGCACAGACAATTGAGAGGATCAAGTGGGGGAAGGGGAGGATAGACTTGACCGTAACTGCTGAATGCTATTATAGCACAGACAATTGAGAGGATCAAGTGGGGGAAGGGGAGGATAGACTTGACCGTAACTGCTGAATGCTATTATAGCACAGACAATTGAGAGGATCAAGTGGGGGAAGGGGAGGATAGACTTGACCGTAACTGCTGAATGCTTTTATAGCACAGACAATTGAGAGGATCAAGTGGGGGAAGGGGAGGATAGACTTGACCGTAACTGCTGAATGCTATTATAGCACAGACAATTGAGAGGATCAAGTGGGGGAAGGGGAGGATAGACTTGACCGTAACTGCTGAATGCTTTTATAGCACAGACAATTGAGAGGATCAAGTGGGGGAAGGGGAGGATAGACTTGACCGTAACTGCTGAATGCTATTATAGCACAGACAATTGAGAGGATCAAGTGGGGGAAGGGGAGGATAGACTTGACCGTAACTGCTGAATGCTATTATAGCACAGACAATTGAGAGGATCAAGTGGGGGAAGGGGAGGATAGACTTGACCGTAACTTCTGAATGCTATTATAGCACAGACAATTGAGAGGATCAAGTGGGGGAAGGGGAGGATAGAAAAGGAACAACTGGGTGGGAGACCTGAAAAAGCAAAACAAGATTTATGCACTCGGTAATTTTGGAAACTCTCCTTGTTTACTGGACTAATGTACTATAACTGAAAGGGAAACTGAATGGAATCTTATTCCTTAATCTTGCAGGAGTATATGGTGTCGTTTGAAATCTAAAACATCAATCACAGAATGACATTGCTAATTGTTGTTTTGCTCGAAAAGGTACAGAGACAATCATTATAACATGCCTGGAAACATCAACTATACTATGTGTAGTTGTTGCTTGTTCATCATAGGGGAATTCTTTGCACTCCAAACCCCTGTTAAGCGATAGAACATATTCTCCTAGCACAAGTCTCACATCACCTTAGCAGGCCATCCGTGTATCTTTATATAGATAGGAGTGACTTTCAAGAACATACTCCTTTCCAAATCAAACCAGTTTCGAACAAGGTCTTGCTGATATCTCCTAATGACACATGTTCACTGTTTTCCCATAACTTGAACTTTTACTCTACTTAAATAGCAGTCCGGCAATTGAGCAACTAAAGTCTGCTTTTATTCTGCCTCATTAGCAGTCCATTATGTGTGAAACCTATGTGGAGCCCACCCGCAATTAGTAAAACATTGTGATGCCATTAGAGTTTCTATTGTTCACAAAGTCACAGCAGAGCCCACCTGCTATTAACGTACTTTGCCAGAAGTAATTCAAGTTCCTTTTCTGGAGCTTTTCTGGAGCAGTAAATGCAGCACAATGACACATAGACGATTTGTGATGTGTTTTGAACACATCATTGTGTTGCGTTTACTGCTCCAGGAAACCAATAGACAAATAATAAAAAAAGCATAAAAAACCCACACCTCTCGGGTAAACACCCTGAACTGAATATATGTGTTTCCCCATATGTACTACCAATGAGTCTAGTCCCCACCCCTCAGATGAATCAGGTGCTCACCCAGCACCCGGAAAAGTGTTAGCACTATATTCTATATAAATCCTGTAATAGCGGAGGCGCCTTACTACCTCCAATGACCGTGCAGCCAGAAGGGCTACCACCAGTCTCGGAGTGTTCTCTTCCTCAGCGTCCCTAACCAAACTGCCAGTCCAAAAATCTAAAAAACAAGCGGTATGTATCTTCACTTCGGCATATCCCATTGATAAAAGCCAGCTCCCGCCGCCCATGCCTTTACCTTACACCGCAGTAGCAGGAGTATCCGTCTCCTTTCTACAACTTGCGCCCTCCACCATTACACATACATCCCCCTGCCACCAGGCGGTGTAGCCGGCCGAGACCCCACCCTCATTGCCTACAAAGCACCCTCCAACCCGCCAAACAGCTCTACCCCCTTGACTGTCCTCAAGTGGCAGAGTCCAGCAGAGAATCCTCAGGGCAGCGAGCCGTGGTTGTCTGCCACTCAATCCATGCCATCGTATTGAACTTTGATCCGGGAGTAAGTCTGGTCTACTGTAGGCCCATACCAGAAGTATATTTTTAGGGGAGCCTGGCCTCAGCAATGACCAAACATTAAAACTGTGCTCTATAGGTACATTCTATCCCAAATACTAGTTGCACAACAAAATACAGACCACTAGAATATCGTGATACAAGAATATCAAGGACAGAATATTTACAGGGAAGTGCCCACAGGGAAGTATAGATTTACTACTCCTAAGCTCACATCTACATAGCGTCAAGGTATATATATTACCTAGGTACTTATGTGTGGAGTAAGGTTTAAAAATACTATACTTACTTACCTGCCAATATTTTTGATTCAATATTCTGTGCCATCATTGCCATTCTTAGCTTCATAACATTCATTCATTCAACCTCTCTCTACACTTAATCTCATCACTTTGCCTTTCCCTATACTAACCTTGAAAAATGTCATTGTCATTCCAAGGTCGGTTCGCTGTAAACTTGATATAGTTTATGCGTAGATGCTTCAACAATAGGATTCCTAATATTAAGGGGAGAGATTGTATTTTACTGATTACATCTCGCTTTCCCTCATCCTCTTTCCATTATGGGACATTGTTTCAGATTAATTACCTTGTTTGAAACTAAGAATGGCAATGATCTCAGATTCCTGACATATTCCACAATAAAATGAAAAGGAAGTCTCTAATAATTAATGTATATGATGATATTATTTAGGAATGAATACATGTGTGCACAACAGAACTGTTTCTATGAAAGATTAGTTCCCTGCTCCGCTCCCCTTTTTTTTAACGAGATGGAATTTTCCCTACCACCAGGTCTATGATTGTAAGATTATGACTGACTATAACCTTTAAGGATAAGCCTAAGGGAGGGTAACATGAGAAATTATTATAAAGAACATAATAAAATGTAAGGGGATATATAGAATTTATTTTCTCTCTATCTCCCATTTTTTACATGTATAGATATAACAATAGTCAAGTGAAAGGAGTGACCCCTCATACAAAACTGTCCTGAAGAAGGTGGCCCCATATCCATTGGTCCCAACCACCGAAACGCTTCGACGCCTGTTTGTCAAAAGGAATCCAAAAAAGCCAAGGGATCATATGAGATATGAGAACATTTCTGTACAATAGGTCCTTCTAAATTATATTTTGGCTATTGGATCAGTCTCAAAAGCTTTAACTGAACTAATAACGCTGTACGATAAGTGGGGTGATACTCTTTTCTTTATTTTTATGCAGTATGTGTTTTTTTTATGTAAATGCATTAAGCCTGACCCCTCACTGGCTGCCAGGACTCTAGGGTGCACAACATAAAAATGAGCGAACTCTTAGTCCATTTGCACTTTTTTTTGTATTTAAACCATCATGTTTTGTATACATACAATGTATATCTCATAAAACATGTCCATCATCATCAAACATAATTTTCAATGTGCAAAACAATACGGTTTATAATGTGCAACACAAAAACGAAAGAAAAATCATTTCTAAATATACACCCAATGCATTTCGGGACCTTTCGTGGCCCCTTCGTCAGGGGTCTGACGAAGGGGCCGTATTGTTTTGCACATTGAAAATTATGTTTGATGATGATGGACATGTTTTATGCGATATACATTGTATGTATACAAAAAATGATGGTTTAAATACAAAAAAAAGTGCAAATGGACTAAGAGTTCGCTCATTTTTATGTTGTGCACCCTAGAGTCCTGGCAGCCAGTAAGGGGTCAGGCTTAATGCATTGATTTAAATGGTGTAGCAGGCACCAATCGAAGGTAGCACACGTTTTTGATTAAACGCCCTCAAATTCAGTAAAGCAGAGTGCAGTACCCACACACATACATTTTTTTTTATGTAAGCATAGTCTCTAGGTTAGACATGTTTAGTGGAATCTATATATTGTGAAAAAGTATTGTGTAATATATGTACTGTCTACACTGTTTCGGAATTTATCTCCGAATTTTAAAATACACAGAAAAGGTTTTTAAGAAATGTGATTTTATATTTGAATAAAATAATGAAAGTACTTCATTTTATTGTGTGAATACATTGTGGAATTAATCAGGCCCTATACGGGCATGAAACGCATGTTGTAAGAGGTGAAAATATAGTGTGAAGTGATTTGTAGTTGTCTCCAGGGATTCCTTCAAGGCTTTGTTTCTGCTTTTATGTGCACCAATTTGAGCTACATACAATATGGGTCAATAGTCCATATCAGGAACACACACATCTCTGGCAATGATGTCTGTCATCCAGCGAAGCAACAGCGACCTGCCAATAACACTGTGAACTGGTTAAATTCACAAAACCAATACTTGAATTTCACCAACTCCACGAAAAACTTAGAAATCTCTTTTCTAGACTTGCTTATAAGGACAGAGGGAGGTACTCTGTATGCACAATTGTACCACAAACCAAGTAATAGGAAAAACCTACTACATTTCGACAATTTGTACCCTTGTACACTCAGATAAAACCTACCATATGGCCAGTTCTTGCAGATTAGGCGGAGCAGCACAATTTACGAGACTGAGGACAACAACCTCACTGCAAGGGCGATCGATATGTACTATCCAGGGTACATAAAGGATAAAGCAAAAAGCCCTCGCAATCACCATAGAGAGAACTTACTGGTGGGCCAACCGGGGGGGGGGGGGCACGCAGTTAATATGTGTCTCTACATAAAGTAATACATCCAATGTAGTGAAGAAAATAATACACATTGGTGCATACTAATTTCAAATACTGTTTCTCTGGATAGAAAAAAAATCTTTTAAATGCAATATTAGTCTAAAAGCCTCACGGTAAGGAAATGCCTCCTTTTGTGTGATCACCCCCACATTTTTAAATGCCTCTTTTTGGAAGATCACCGCCAAATTTTGTGACTGCTGTATTTTTACTTTGACATGCAATGGCCCTGTTGACCATACTGCAGCGCATGACCTCTGACCGCTATAATTAATGTGCAATTGGCTAATACATGATTGGCATATTCTGATAGAGACTTCTAGACCCAGATTGCTCACCTTTTGAATACTCCCCAGGCCTCAGGCTGAATCCTGAAACTTCTCAGCAGTACCTCTGCATGCTAATAGGTAGTGCCATGTGGC
Source organism: Lissotriton vulgaris (assembly GCF_964263255.1). Classification (NCBI taxonomy): domain Eukaryota; kingdom Metazoa; phylum Chordata; class Amphibia; order Caudata; family Salamandridae; genus Lissotriton; species Lissotriton vulgaris. The sequence continues at coordinate 236,691,348 of NC_141696.1, forward strand.
TCTGCACTGATGCTGTTTTCCTTGGGAAATGATGTGGTGAGCCTATATAAGTGCACTCCCACGCGCTGATGTCAGTTGCTTTCCTTCCCTGCCACCAGACGCTGATACGGAGCACCCTCTTGTCTCCCAGAGGCACTTACTAAATATTATTCGTCAAACAAGGTCAGTGTACAAGGAACGCCACCCTCAAAAACGCCAGGTTTAAGTCCTGCAGCAACTGTTGCAAGTAAACGACTGTGACAGATCCCTATCGGGTGTGTCTGTGAAAGGGTCACAACTCTAAGGCTTGCAGAGACTGTGCGTCAATGAACCCGAAAGCAACCCAGGATCACAAGGCAAAGCTGTACATTGCCAAGCACAAGAAGACACTTCACTGAGAGTGGTGTTAGTCACCGTCTAAGTCCAAGGTGCAATCCAATTCCCATTCCAGTATTCGTCAAAGCTGTTCCAGAGGCTGATATTTGTCGAAAACAAAATATTCGGGTAAGTCAAAGAAGAAGCACAAAAAATCAATTCAAACTCAGCACTTTCTTGCCTCTTGCGTTTGCCTGAGCAGGCACAGAGTGGCACCATGGCTCTAGATTTCAGTTCCGGATCCGCCCGAATTATGAGCCGATCCCGCAACTATTTTCAGCACAACCTGAATTTCTGGGGCTATCAATCTATTGAAGCATTCTACGCATCCATACTCCGGCGTTTGGGATCCTTACAAACTCCCTCTGGCATGCCATTTAGCCCCAACGAGCTGAGGCCTTCCGCTCCATCTCGAGTACCCTCAGGGCCGGTTGGACCCTACGAGCCCATCACAACACTTCCAACTATGATCCCCATCTGACCGCTCACTCCCCAAGTCCACATTTGTCCCTGGAACTATAACAATGGTGCCCACGCCATTGGCAGGGTCTTAGAAGATACCAATAGTACTCTTGAACTACGAATCATCACCGGTCCAAAGCTGCACATGACAACTACTGAGGCACCAATTGCCTCACTTGATCTACTGCCTCCCCAAGGGAGAATACTCACCCTACACTCCCTTTTTTCAGCATGAATCCAGACAATGATTATTATGTGGGTAAAGAGTTCGATCAGCCCTAACTAGATGAAAATTGGTATGATGACTTGCAGGAGCCTAGTGGTCTCCATATTTCCCCTGAAACTGGTCATCTTTCACCCCCTAGCCCAGTCACCAAGAAATCTGCTTCCTAAGCCATGATAATGCATAGGGCGATCAAAGTACTTGACCTCCAGCTCCCTTTCTTACAAGTCAAGACTAATGTACTGTTGGACGTCCTCCAGTTGAAGCCAACATCCACTGAGACCTTTCTACCTTTTATTGGGACAATAACTGATCCTTTTTTGGGGAGTTGAGCTGAACCATGCATTAGCCCCCCTGTCAACAGACAAATAGAGGCCATTGCCTTGCCCTGGGCAACCTTGTGTTGTTCTCTCAGGACCCATCGCCTGAAAGTTTAATGGCTCAGGCATCCACATGCAGATCTAACCCCAACACACGTCTGACTACTTTCTGTTGGACTTGGCCTTTTCCCCCGAAATATTTCGCTTTTGCCCCCCTAATTTGAAATGTCTCCCCCATGGTAATAAACCTGTATAGGCCATGTGTGGTGTGAGACACCTTGTTAATATGTAATGTCATGTAATGGTGTGAGCACTTGTAAATTTCCCCCATTTTAGAAATGCACCTGACTTGAATGTTCTGTGTTTAAAATGGATGCCATGGCCATGGGTTTTGCCACCGGACTGCCATAGGTCAGCGGTCTAGATAATATTACCCAGCAACCCCTAGCTTTTGGAGGGAGAGCCTGGCACCCAGGGTGCTCAACCTCTCCCCTTGAGCCTGTTTAGGCCAGCTTTGCCAACATTATAGAAGGTTCTGGCACTGCCTGGGAGGAGGGTATAAGTAAGGGGGATGTACCACCAGAGGGAGAGACAGAGCTGGGACAGGAAAGTGAGGGGACCTGCTGCGAAGTGTTACCGCCACATGGGCCTGTGAGCTGGGCCCTGCACCCCTCAAAAACCCCCCTCTACTGTCCCCGGGGTCCCTGATGAAGGAGGGCCCCTCTCCCTAGGTCCCTGACACTGTGGGGACCGGGAAAGACGCCAGCGCTGTGTGGAAGAAGCGCCCAGGAGGTGAGGAGTGGGACTGTCTACCCCTCTTGTGAAGCTGTGGCCCTTTGAAGCTGGGCCGTGGAGAGCCGCCTGGGAAGGATTGTGCCCCCGAGGGACTGTGGACGGCTGACTGTCATGACCTGCCGCATTGCCCCGAAGTGCTGTGAGTCTAAAGACGGTTGCAGCCTGTGAAGCGCTATAATTTGGAATCGCTGGAGAAGTGCTAAATTCCTGCCCCCGCTGCGTGGCCTGAGAAAGGAGCTGAGAGCTGTGGGCAGAGGGAGGAGCGGTGTGCTGTGAATAGCGCCGTTTGCTGAGGAGAATAGCGCCGTGTGGGCTGAAGGGACTGTGAGGGGAATAGAGCTGGAGGAGCCTACCCCTTGGTTTGGCGCGCTTGGGCGAGTAAAAAAGAATTACTTAAAAGGGAGCCTACCCCTTATTGCCGCCGAAAATCACCGCCGCGGCCCGGCGCTGTCGGGGAGGCCCCCGCTGTGGTGAGTATCGTCGCGGCGGCCCCCGGTACCAGGAGAGGGCCGACGAAGTGAAGAAAGGGCCGTGCTAGGCCCTGAAGCCGAGAGTGCAAGCATCACGTGGCTAGGACGCCGGTGACGTCACCCGCCACGCCCCAGCCACGCCGAGCACGGATTGGCCCACGCGGCCGTGCCCCTGGAAGGCCACGCAGGGATTGGCTGCCGGCGGAGGAAGACGTTGAGCCTAAGCCCGAGTCCTCGTGAGGGAGGGGGACCCGGGTGAAGTGCCGGAGCGGGGCCCCCGTGGTCGAGAGGGAGCCCCGTAAAGGGCGACCGGAGCGGGAGCCCACCCCGCTGGTCGGTTCCCCGAAGTGAGGAGGCTACCGCGGCCTTGAGGAGGGAACCCGGAGCCCGTCGGCTCCGGATCGAAGTCCCAGGCGGAGGCGGAGGGAACCCAGGCGAAGGGAACCCAGGCGAAGCCGGCCGGAGGTCTAGAGTGCCTGCGGGGCTCTCGTGAGGAAGAGGGAGCCCCGATTGTGCTGCAGGAGAGCCGCCCGCAAGACTGCCCTGCCACCGAGAGGAGGAGCCACGGCTGGAGGAAGCCTGCACTCCTGCGGGAGAGGAAGAGTGCTGGTGCTCGAGGAGACATCCTTTGGACGGCCGGTGAGTGGGGCCACAAGATGACTGCGTGGGATGGGGGAGAAGGCAAAGGGGCACAGGGTCGGTGCTCGCCCCCCCCTTCTCTTGGGGTGACTGTTGCAAGGGCCCCGTTGGCCCTAATTACCCCCTGAACTGGGCAAGAACATGGACAAAGCCCCTTTAGTGACGGTCTGGCCATAAACGTTAACCCCTGGCTGGGGGATAGCTCTTTACAGACTATGGCTAGGCCCTGGTTAATGAAAGGTGGGCACATTAATGAAATGTTCACACTGCTTTCTTAATGTGATGCTGATTGAGTCCTCAGGCCCAACATCTATTCCCACCTAATGGAATGGTTTACTCCTGCTTAGGGTGGTGCTAATGACAAGCACATTGTTACCTGTTGCCTGATGTTCCCTGAAATGTTTAGGCCTGACATCCAATCTATAGGTTTATGCCCCGAGGAGGGTTTGCCGTGGGTTGAGGTTCATAGGCCCAGAGTCAGGCCCATGTTAAATGCATACATGCCCCCAGGTTCAATGCGATTTGGGCCTAGTGTTCATGTGACTGCTATCTGCATGACCTCCATGAGTTAGGGCCAAGCCTTATGCAAAAGCAGGGGGCCTAGCGTACCGCGTCGCCTGTGCAGGATTGGGGATGTCTGGTGGCTAATGACGGATGCCAAGGTATATTGATGTGTCCCGCCTGTTGGGTGATCTTGCGCTGATTCCAGACCGTTATACAAATAAGGTTGTGGGCCTTCTGCGGATGTTATTTGCCTGCCTAAGTGAGCCTAACGTACGCTGTGGTAAGGCGCTCGATGGGTCAGATGTCCACTGTAAGGGTGATTTTGTAGATAAGGCTTTTGTGCCCACAGGGCAAGTGAATGTGCCTTTTCTTACAGGTGTCGGCCTGATGAGCCCCTATGCTGGCCGGACGTGTTATTCCTGGCCCTGGTTATGCCCTATGTTAATGAGCAAGCCTTGCTGGTTTATTACAGGTGCTCCTGTCTGTTAATATGTGCTGTGATATGATACCATGAAGTTTTCCTTTACAGGGGTCGGGTTGGAGTTATACTGCATGGGGCGTCCTGATGCTAATGATGTACTTTGCAGTTACAGTCTACTGCTAAGGATGAGAGCCTGAGTTGGCCCCGCCATATTAACCCCAGGTTTAGTGTTGATTTAATCACATTCTTTTCCTTTCAGCCATGGACTTGCGGACTCAGCCCTTACTTCCCATGTAAATAATCCCCCCGATACACTTGGCTCTGGTGCCAGTTGGCGCCATGTTGTGATACCACTGTTCATGCATTTTTGCCTTGCAGGTTGGAGATATACTAAACTACTTACTAATTTTCCAACTCAAGCTGGTGTCCTGCCTCTTTTGTGGTGTGCCTGGTGTGTCGTCTGTGGGTACTGCGTGAGTGCTTCACATGTCCTCCGAAGTTTGGCCTGCCCGCTTGGTTCCATGCTACCCCCTTGGAGATTTGGTAACCCCATTTCTTACATTGGTGGAAAGCGGTGGGATAGGACTTGTGTTTGCGCAGTACCACAGCGGCCACGGGTTACACCACAAGTAGAGCTTTGAGAGTAATCACAGTCTTTTTGTGGGGATTATTGTTTGGCTGTATATTGTGTTTTCCGTATTGCTTCCTCCGGAAAAGTGTTTGGAATTGTGTCCCCTTGTTCCACTGTGGGTGTGTACCGGGAAACCTCACCACGATGGGGTTGGTTTATGATGAGGTGGAACTAATGGAGTACAATGAGCAGGAAGTGATAGACTTCCTCAAGGAGAGAGGGATACCCCCAGTAGGAAACATTAGAAGAAAGTTGTTTCTCTATGAGGCCCTCCAGAGGGGGAGCCCTTAGAGATCGGTAGGGACTTGTCTTATTACCCCCCCCCGAGTATTTGAAGGGTGGATGCGGTAGAAGCCAGTGGGAGGGCTCCCCATCCTTAACCCTGGAGGGTAATTTACCCGATGAAGAGGAGGAAGAGTTTGACAGGGCAGAGACGCCAGAAGCTGTTGAGGACACCAGAGGTAGGGAGTCTCACACTGGGTCCAGTCCCGGGGGCACTGCCCCATCCCTTTCCCTGTCCCCAGAAGAGTGGGTAGATAGGAGGGAAGAGAGGGAGCATCAGCTAGCGCTGGAGAAGCTAAGGTTGGAGCAGGCCACGGAGTTAGCGCAGCTGAGGGTGATGGAGCAGAGGCTAGAGACAGAAATGGTCCTAGCCCAAGAGAGGATGGCAGAGGCGGAGAGGGCCTATGCCAGAGAGAGAGTAGCTCAGGTGGGTAGGTTGTCCCCTGAGAGTGGTTTTCGGAGTCTGGATACACCGGTGAGGGTGGGATCCAGTGGTGGCAGCGAGTGTAGGTCCAGTGCAAGGAGTCTCACTCCCGAAGCCCAGGAGACGGTGCCTGATTCCCAGGAAGAGGGGGACGGGTTAGTGTTCAGGGGCAGGGGAATACTGTCCCACCAGTCCTGGGGAGAGTTTGAGGAGGAGTGTTGGACTGCACTGGAGGATTGGGTGGTGAGGAGAGCAGTGGAGGATTGGGAAGGGCTGTGCCATGCCGTTATCCGGGAGCACATGCTGAGGAGTTGTTTCCCAAGTCTGCGTCACCATCTTATGCAGTGTGGGTTCTCAGACCCCAGGGAACTTGCACAGGAGGCAGACCTCTGGGTAAGTGCCAGAGCATCTGGGAAGGCTGAGGGGAGTGATCCTGAAGGGAGTGGTGCAGGGATCTCCCGACCCAGCGAGGCGGGAGAGGTTAGGAATGGCCCGTCTAGGTCCCAGGATAGTGAGAGGGTTGTAAGGCCCCACATCTCATCTATAGGAGGGAGTGAGACGGGGAGGTGTCCCGAGTTGCCCCAACCGCAGTCACTGGGCCTGGAGAGTTCTTTTAGGGAACCCCAGGTTGGGAGACGAGGCTGTCCTGATGTGCCTTCTCGTGAAGGGAATCCCCTCGTGTCAGGAGAACCCGGAGCATCAGTAATCAGAGCTCCAGTGGTTCGGGGGTCTGACCAGTTACAGGGTTTAGATCCTGGACTGGGGTTCCAGGTTCAGGGGTTGCCTGACCTGGAGGGTGGGGTACCTGTAATTAAGGTCCCTACCAGTTTGACTCCCAGGGGTACTTCTCCCGGTGGGGGGTGCGGAACTCTGGGAGGGGGTGCGGAGGGAGGAAGGTCTCTCCTCTGTCACCGGCTCAGCCACGGGGCGCAGATCCCGGGTTGGGTGGCCAGGTTGAGGGTTTGCCTGACCTGGCGGGTGGGACATCTGTGATCAGAGTCCCCCCAGATTTGACTCTCAGGGGTACTACTCCAGTTAGGAGGGTGCGGAACTCTGGGAGGGGGTGCAGGGAGAGGGAGGACTCACCCCTGTCACCGGGTCAACCTGGGGGTTTCGACTTCGGATTGGGGAGAGAGTGGTTGTGTGAGGGTGTCCCCAGGCGTAGGAGATGGCGGAACCTTAGGAGGAGAAGTAGGGGGAGGAAAGCCTCGCCCCTAAGGGCTGGTCAGCCTGAGGGTGTAGATGCCAGGTGGGTGGACCAGTGGCAATTTGGAAAGAGGAGAATGGTCCAAGAGTACTACAAGCCTGAGGCTAGAGCCTCCCACTCTATGAAGACTTCTGGGTGGCCTAGAGGCCAGTCCTGGCCACATCCCACTAGGGAACACCAGTGGGGTGGTTTTGTTGGTGAAGGGAGGGTTGCGAGAGAGAACCATTGGGTTCCAGAGTGGAGGAGAGACTGCAGGTGCTCCTGTAGTTGCCGGCCTGCGTCCACCTTTTTCCGCCCCAAGCAGGGAAGCCCATCAAGGCATTGATTGGTCTACCCTGGCTTTTGGCTGGGGGGGGGGGGAGTTGTGTTGGACTTGGCCTTTTCCCCCGAAATTTTTCGCTTTTGCCCCCCTAATTTGAAATGTCTCCCCCATGGTAATAAACCTGTACAGGCCATGTGTGGTGTGAGACACCTTGGTAATATGTAATGTCATGTAATGGTGTGAGCACTTGTAAATTTCCCCCATTTTAGAAATGCACCTGACTTAAATGTTCTGTGTTTAAAATGGATGCCATGGCCATGGGTTTTGCCACCGGACTGCCATAGGTCAGCTGTCTAGATAATATTACCCAGCGACCCCTAGCTTTTGGAGGGAACGCCTGGCACCCAGGGTGCTCAACCCCTCCCCTTGAGCCAGTTTAGGCCAGCTTTGCCAACATTATAGAAGGTTCTGGCACTGCCTGGGAGGAGGGTATAAGTAAGGGGGATGTGCCACCAGAGGGAGAGACAGAGCTGGGACAGGAAAGTGAGGGGACCTGCTGCGAGGTGTTACCGCCACATGGGCCTGTGAGCTGGGCCCTGCACCCCTCAAAAAAACCCCTCTACTGTCCCCGGGGTCCCTGATGAAGGAGGGCCCCTCTCCCTAGGTCCCTGACACTGTGGGGACCGGGAAATACGCCAGCGCTGCGTGGAAGAAGCGCCCAGGAGGTGAGGAGTGGGACTGTCTACCCCCTCTTGTGAAGCTGTGGCCCTTTGAAGCTGGGCCGTGGGGAGCCGCCTGGGAAGGATTGTGCCCCCGAGGGACTGTGGACGGCTTACTGGCATGACCTGCTGCATTGCCCCGAAGCGCTGTGAGTCCAAAGACGGTTGCAGCCTGTGAAGCTCTATAATTTGGAAGCGCTGGAGAAGTGCTTAAATCCTGCCCCTGCTGCGTGGCCTGAGAAAGGAGCTGAGAGCTGTGGGCAGAGGGAGGAGCGTGCGCTGTGAATAGCGCCGTTTGCTGAGGAGAATAGCGCCGTGTGGCCTGAAGGGACTGTGAGGGGAATAGAGCTGGAGGAGCCTACCCCTTGGTTTGGTGCGCTTGGGTGAGTAAAAAATAATTAATTAAAAGGGAGCCTACCCCTTATTGCCGCCGAAAATCACCACCGCGGCCCGGCGCTGTCGGGGAGGCCCCCCGCTGTGGTGAGCATCGTCGCGGCGGCCCCCGGTACCAGGAGAGGGCCGCCGAAGTGAAGAAAGGGCCGCGCTAGGCCCTGAAGCCGAGAGTGCCAGCATCACGTGGCTAGGGCGCCGGTGACGTCACCCGCCACGCCCCAACCACGCCGCGCAGGGATTGGCCCGCGCGGCCGTGCCCCTGGAAGGCTGCGCAGGGATTGGCTGCCGGCGGAGGAAGACGTCGAGCCTAAGCCCCGAGTCCCTGTGAGGGAGGGGGACCCGGGTGAAGCGCCGGAGCGGGGCCCCCGTGGTCGAAAGGGAGCCCCGTAAAGGGCGACTGGAGCGGGAGCCCACCCCGCCGGTCTGTGCCCCGAAGTGAGGAGGCTACCGCGGTCTTGAGGAGGGAACCCGGAGCCCGTCGGCTCCGGATCGAAGTCCCAGGTTCCCGTGAGGCGGAGGGAACCCAGGCGAAGCCGGCCGGAGGTCTAGACTGCCTGCAGGGCTCCCGTGAGGAAGAGGGAGCCCGATTCTGCTGCAGGAGAGCCGCCCGCAAGACTGCCCTGCCACCGAGAGGAGGAGCCACGGCCGGAGGAAGCCTGCACTCCTGCGGGAGAGGAAGAGTGCCGGTGCTCGAGGAGACATCCTCTGGACGGCCGGTGAGCGGGGCCACAAGGAGACTGCGTGGGGTGGGGGAGAAGGCAACGGGGTACAGGGTCGGTGCTCGCCCCCCCCCCTTCTCTTGGGGTGACTGTTGCGAGGGCCCCCTTGGCCCTAATTAGCCCCGGAACTGGGCAAGAACATGGACAAAGCCCCTTTAGTGACGGTCTGGCCATAAACGTTAACCCCTGGCTGGGGGATAGCTCTTTACAGACTACCACTAGGCCCTAGTTAATGAAAGGTAGGCACAATAATGAAATGTTCACACTGCTTTCTTAATGTGAAGCTGATTGAGTCCTCAGGCCCAACAACTTTACCTGCTAGGTAGTCCAAACAGATGGACACATTTTGTAACCAAGTTTTATTTTTTCCACCAGCTTGGCTCGCCGTGCAAATGCCAGCTGCTTCATGGTTTGCTGTTCCTACGCCCTTTGGGACTTGGTGCCTCAAGCCCTTCCTGTTGTCCCAGAGTATCTCTGACCTATCCTTGCCCAGGTCAAACAAGAAGGTTGTGATGCAGCCAAGTTCACAATTCTTTGTGGCTTGAACACCACCAATTCCATCGGGCGAAACATTGGCACTCGTGTCCCTATTCAACACAATGCATGGCTGAGATCACTGGGTTCTCAGGTGATGTTCAGTCCTTCCTTATGGAGATGCCCTTTGACGGAACTCACCTGTATGAGGACATTGTGATTCCATTTTAAATTGATTTAAGGAGAGGAGAGCTCTCTGGGCTTATCCGCCCTGCCTTGCCAACTGCACCGCCCTTGCCACTCCTTTCGTGGATTTGGTTGCGATGTCCCATATTGCCAGCCAGTCCAGCCTCAACAATGAACCCAGTAGTTTTATGGGTGAGGCCATGGTACCCAAAGCTCCTGCAACCATGGTCAGCAGGCTTCCCAATTCACTTCTCTACCTGCCAAGTCACTTTATCAGAGGAACATAGCCATGCGGTGGGAGCCAGGATCCAAACATTGATCCCAGGTTGGCATGCCATAGCATTAGACAGGTGAGTCCTGCAGATCATTTGCCTGTGATATGCCTTCTTCTCTTTTTGTCTGAACCTTTCACCGACCCGATACTGACTGACAGAGAACCGTCTCTTCATTTTGCAACAGGAAGTGCAAGCACTTTTGACCAAAGGGGCTGTATAGATGAAGCCAGTGCCAGAAGTAAGACATTGTTGTTATTCCAGGTACTTTCTGGGGCTCAAGTAAAATGGAGGCTTTCATCCTATTTTAGACCTGTGCCTTCTCAATGCCTTTCCCTGGAAGACAAAATTAAAAATGTTCACCCTGGATCAGGTCTTGTCTGCTCTTGACCCCAGATGGTGACGTTGGACCTGCAGGACACTTTCTTCCGTATAACCGTCCTGCCAACCATTGAGCACTAACTGCGGTTCGTGGTGGGACAGGAGCACTTTCAGTTCTCTGTGCTCTCCTTTAGTCTTACCAGCACCTCTCAGCGTTCACAAAAATTAAGGTTGTGGCAGCACATCTTTGGCGGTCAAGAGTTTGAGTCTTCCCCTACCTCGACGACTGGCTGTTGAAGGCGGGCTTACCCAAGCAAGCAGTCATCAACCACCGCAGACAATGGCAAAATTCCTGTCATCTTTGCGGTTCACTGTCAATATGCTGAACTCACACCTGACTCCTTCTCACATGCTCCCCTTTATCAGAGCCATTCTGGACGCGGTTCGGTTTCATACCTTTCCCGGGGAAAGAGAGTCCTTGACATTCATGCTATGATCCTGATCTTTCAACGTAGGTCCTGGATTTTGGCGAGGTCGAATCTGAGGCTGCTGGGATCAATGGCCTCCCACATCCTGCAGGTTCGAGCACACCAGGTGCCACATGCAGGCTCTGTAATTGTATCTGATTTCTCAGTGGGTCCAAAATCAAGGGGACCTCTCTGACCTCGTTCATATTTTGGAGGAGAAGGCTCAAGATCTACAGCGGTGGTTACTGGCCCTTAATTGGATCTGCAACAGACTACTCTACCTTCCCCACCCAGAGCTGTCAGTCATGACCTATGCATGGCTTCTGGGTAGGGGTGGCCATCTGGGAGAGGTGGAGATCATATGCCTCTCATCTCCGGTGGAGTCCCAGCTCCATATCAACTTTCTGGAGCTGAGGTCCATCCACTTGGCATTAGAAGCCTGTCTTCTATCCATCAAGGGGAGGATGGTTCAGGTGCTCACGGACAACACCACCACCGTTTGGTACAGCAACAAACAGGATGGGTTGGGGTCATGGACCCTGTGTGGGGAGGCTCTGTGCCCCTGGAACTGGCTGGACCATGAAGGGATCTTTCTGTTGGTGAACTACCCAGCAGGCCCTTTGAATGCCATGACAGATGAACTCACCTGCCGACGCCTAGCAGACCAGTAGTGGCAGTTCATCCAGGGATGACGTAAGGTCTCTGTCGTGTATAGGGAGAACCATTGGCTCAATCTCTTTGCCACCACTGAGAATGTGGAATGTCAGCACTTCTGTGAATAGGAGTTTCCAAGATGTCTCGCGCTCTGAGATGCATTCTGCCTCCAGTAGAAATCGGGACTCCTAAATGGCTTCCTGCTGATACCACTCCTGAGTTCTCAAGAAGGTCAGAATAGATCAGCCCCAAGTTGTCCTAACTTCCATACACCTCTGTAGGGGGAGGACTCTAGATGCTTCTCCTGTTTCAAAGCTGGCACCAAGCATAAATATTTAACCTTCATATCTACCCTTCAGCAGACAGCTGGACTGTGGAAGACTCAGAAGATGGAATTCTGTGCGGCTCTACTGCAAGAAAGACTGATCGTCTGCTGCCCTCCTACTCTTCTGTACTGCTGCCTGAGTGAGAAGGACTGGACCTGCATCTGGAACCCAAGACCACCAGAGTGAGTCAAAGGTCTAATTGGCTGGCCTCCCGATCAGAGTCTCAAGGACAGAAAAGGCTATAGCCACCTTGAAGCCTGTACCTGGTCTGCCTGCTGTGAGTCCTACCTCCCATGTGGTAGTACCCCAGCCCTGGACCCTTGGATGTGGGCCTGAATGTGCTCTGCCAGCCCCAATGTGGTCCTAGCAGAACCGGCCCAGCGAGAAGCATCACCTCACATCCTTGCATCATAACCGCTGCTGTGCGATGCAGGACCCCACAGTTCCTCTGAACCATCGCTGTGTGACACATCCTCTATGCAGGACCTTGTATCGCAGCCATGCAGCTCCGCAAAACTGCTGCTGCACGAGGCATCTTCAATGCAGGACCTCGCATCACAGGCCCACAGCTCCTTGGAACCGCTGCTGTGCGATGATCCTCAATGCAGGCCCATGCATCACAGCCTGCAGCTCCTCAGACCTGCTGCTGCATCATGCATCCTCAACGCAGGACCTTGCACTGCTCTGTAACTAGGATTTAAGGTGCTTTATTCAGCTGGGCTAACATGGTCTCTGTATAAGCTTGCACTCCATTGCATTCGGCCTGAACTTGTGATTTTGTCCAGGTCCGACGTTCGCAGAAAACCATAGTCGGCACTTTGTGCTTTTGAGCGCTATTTTCACCTAAATCTTTAAAATTGCATATCTCTTGTTCTACTAATTCAAATGTATTTGTTTTTGTATCAAGTAATTTACTAAATTTTACTCTATTTGTCTAAATTGGTGTGGGATTTATCTGGGGTTGTGTTTCCAATTTATTCCTGTTTAAGTCCTGCAGAAATATTTTACACATTGCCTCTAAGTTAAGCCTAACTACTTCTGTGCCACATTACCAGAGGGTGCCTCACAGGATAAATGTGGGGTTTGCTTGTGTTTTCTGACAAAAATGATAGTTGCTGCTTACAAAAGAGTTGTCAGAATATTAAAACAGCCTCCACTTTGAACCATACCTCTAGTCACACTGAGCATGCAAAGGAAATGAATCAGACTGTTCTTCGAACGATTCCATTGACATTTTCTCCTTTATTTAAAATATCTATTGATCCATACACTCACCCTTCCATCTTTTGATCCACCAATCTGTACTCCCCCTCACTTGTCCATCCATTTACTCATCCAACTATACCTTCGACCATTCGTCCATTCACTATTCCAAATTCTGTCCATCCTTTCACTCATAAATATATAATATTGTATCTATCCATATTTCTAACTAACCATCCTTTTACTCTTCCTTCCTCCATCTGTCCACTCATCAGTAAATTCTTCAAATCTATTCATACTTTCACTTAGCAATCCTTTGGCTCTTCAATCAATCGTTTCACCTTTACCTTTATTTTTCCATCCACCGTTCCAATCTATTCTTTTACCCTTTCATGTCTACGTTCATCTTTTCACTCTTCAATATATCAGTGTATCTCTCCATCTTTCAACACATCCATCCTTTCATTCTTTCTCCATCTTTTCACCCATCTGTAATTTCTTCCATTCATTCATACTTTCACTTTTAACTCTTTCACTCGTCAGTCCATTGTTTCATCATTTGCTTTATTCTTATGTTTATCCTTTCATCCATCATTTTATCCTTACATCTATTCATCCATTCATTCATCCTTCCTTCATGTTACACTGCCACCCTTCCATTTGACTCTATTTACTTCTTTCTTTTCTTTCATGTTTTTTTCCTTTCATCCTACTCACCTCAGCCCTTTCTTTCCCTTTTCCATCTGCTAATCTTTTTTCTCAACCTACCCTTACTTTTACCTGATTTTCTTTCGCTCCCACACTTTCCATGTTTACCTCTCTGTTTTCCCCTGTTTTCATCGCATCTCTTTTTGTTTTCACTGCTCAGGTCAGCCCAAACACCACATCCCTTTGTCATAATATTGCCTGACAATGTAACTTATGATCATTTGTTTGCAAATCTGCAGAGAGAAGAGGGGCCTTGTTATCCAAATCTTGGGGCACCCCCAGTGGAGCTGCTAAGCTTCACAACACCACCAGCCGGGGGTGGGGGGCGGGGGGGGGGGGCAGATGAGATTTCTTACAATGAGAGCTTATCTTTTTGTACTAATATCTCGATTCATTTATCTCAAACATCAGGCAAACATTTATACATCTGTATAGGGAGTAACATCATTAAACACAAGGTGAACTGCTCACGTACTGAGCACACATTATTCAAGTAATATGATATCAAAACCAGAGAGCCCCAAATATTTGAGAACATACACATAATTAGAATGTTCTGGCTAGACGGAATTTAAGTTTTATTGCAAAGATCAGCGGTTCTTAACATTTTGACTTCTGTGGACCCTCAGTGAATCATTAATGGAATCTGGGGACCCCGCACTGAGCCATTACAAAAAGCCTGGCCTGAACAGTTTCTATGATTTGAGTCTCAAAATAATACACAAAACTACAGAAATATGTATACTTCAAACAAATTCACAAATGATTAAATATTTACAAATTATGAAAACAAATAAAGGAAAATGTAACTTTTAATTTTACTGGGAATTGTTACAAATGTCTAAGTTCAGCTTTCCATTCTAAAAGACGAAATAATATGCTGGTCTGTAGCCTATCATTTTGTCTTTTTTATGCTCATAATGTATCCTCTCTTTTTGTCAGCACTCCAATTAAAACCACTCATCATCCATACGATATTCTATTTATTGTACTAGGGCTGCTTCCACACTCCACCAAATGATACCAACTTACATGTTAGCCTCCAATTTCAAGTTCCTTCACATTTACAGACAGATTCTAAATTTCTAATTTACATTTTGCTCTTTCATCTACATGTACATGATTAATCTGCTAAAATAATTACATTTTCTAAACAGTCAGACTGCCTGATTAGGAGTAATGGACCCCCAGAGGTCCATGGTCCACAGGTAAAGAACTACTGGCATAGATAATGCATCTACAAGATACGTAGATGTGCTCTACTAATCATTTAAGCATAGTGCAATTACAATTAAACAGAAAAACAATATGTCAAGAATCAAGATCTTCCCAAAAAGACACTGATAGATTTTGGTTGTAGGTGAGTACATTTTTTATTCTTTTTCCATTGACAAATTCTTAAAATTCAAGATCGCCGAAGCGCTTTGTCCTCATGCGGACTTCTTCAGGGTTTTGTTGTGGTCAAAAGGCTTTTCTTGACTTGAAATTTCTCAGGTGGGATCAGATCAAATAGCAAAACAAATCAATATGAAACGAGTAACACAAATATGTGTGTCAAGGTCACTCATATTGATCTGAGGAGATTGTTTTTTGCTTGAATTTCTATAGCAATGGTAATTTGGGATATGTATCTCCCGTGCGTCCAAGGCGGTTGTGTGGTTCAGAATAGGAATTAAGCCTAATTAAGTCTAACATGGTTGACCCCAGGCCCGGGACTAGTTCTGTTGGTGTATGCGCATAACCACAACAAGCCCCACCCAGTACTGCGTTCCTACCCCTGACACCATGTTACCACTCCACACTACCACCGACACTGCACTACTACCACACCACTATTATCTTACACCACTACCACCTCGGCCAAGTAATTTCTATCGATCTCCACTGCACTACTGCCCTGCATTCATTGCACTACCCCTAACTACATTACAACCCCCAAAACAACAGTACCACACAAAACTATTTTACTGCTACCCCTACCAATACAACAAGAGAGACATTTGAACGTCGGACTGTTGATTCTGCACCTCACGCTAGTTTCGATTGTAATAGATATCCTGCGCAATAAGCCCCGACACCAGCCGTCAAGTGATGCCTCTGTGGTACAGATCATAAAAGGAGCAGGGGATGGGTGTGCACCAGATAAAGAAGTCCAGAGAATCAGTATAAAGGCTTCAAAAACTTCTTTTAATTCCAAACGATTCATTCTCTCGAAATGGCAACATAACACTCAGCCAACGCGTTTCGTTCTCACATGGAGAACTTCATCAGGGCTTATTTAAGGCGGGTATCCTCGCAATGAAAGAAAATTACTACACGGAAGAGGCGCTCCAAATGGTAAAATGGGTGCTGTTTGGGTAGTTCAGGAAGCCGAGTCTGGCTTCTGATCATGGATCTTGAATATGGAAGCAGTGAACGCTCTACAGGGTAGGTGCTCCAGGTAATAACACTGGACGCAAAAGGGAATTCCCAGGGCCCAATATCACCCTCTCCATAGTCAGAAAGTCTTCAGAGTCGCCTACCAAATTAATATCTCAAGCACCACTCACAACCCCTCAGCACAATGCAGCAACCACCAGTATCGCAATACAACCTAAGCACACCATCACACTACTTCACCAAAATGCACTCCGCATTCGCCCCCAACACTTTACTACCAAACTCAACAACACACCACCACCCACCCCCACCAATGAACTGCCCTCCTCTCAACCATTTATGAAATACATTTTCCTGTTCAATAGAGAAAAATGTTTTTCTTTGTGTATAATTCCTCATTTACGAATGTATACATCTAAATTTTTGTTCTCAAAAGCATGAACTGTTATAACGCTGTACTGTTTTTGTGCTACATAAGATATCACAATACATTAAAAAAATATGTAGGCCTGTGTTTATAATTCCTCATTTACGAATGTATACATCTAAATGTCTGTTCTCAAAAGCATGAACTGTTACAACGCTGTACTGTTTTTGTCCTACATGAGATATCACAATACATTAAAACAAAAATATGTAGGCCTGTGTTATATTTCAAAACCACAATTTGATGAGAACCTTTGTAAGAAAATTGCCCTGGAATATTTAGTTGATCTATAGACATCTGCTGCGCCCACAAAATAAATCGTTCCAGGTAACAGAATGTGGAACACATTTTCGTGTTTGAACAGTACACAATTTTCTGGTTCTTCCCCTTGGGCATAATTTAAACAAATTTTCAAGCACTTGTCAAAATAAAAGCGTAAACCGCTTAATGATAGTGATTGTGGCCAAAAGGCTGAATAAGAGTCATCAATACCTCTTTATAGGGTAGCCCTTTAATGGTGCATATAAACTCGAGATAAATCTAAAACTTCGCATTCTCGTGAGAAACCCCCATAAACAATGCAGGGATCTACTTCGTTCAAATAATCTCCCATAAGGTTCCTTTGAAGTGTGCCAAATTCCTTCGGCCTAAAATGGCGCAGGAGTTTATCAAGTTTAAAATATTTTATGTTAATCCAACATCCGTGCTATGAAATGCTTACTTTAATAACACAGAAACACGCATAGCAATTCCCATCATTCCTACCGAGCAATCAGCAGTTTATAACTGTTCGACTTGCTAAATTAGTTACATCTTATACGGTTAACGTATTACAATTAAAGAGCCACTCGCTATGTAAAACGCATGCAGAGGTAGTCCACAGCACTTCAAAGCTGGGGTGGTTAATAGAAAACGATGCATTTTAACAACAATTCAAGGCATTGTCAGCGTATCTCTTATGAACTCTTACGTCACTGTCTCGCTTTTATTTTTTATTGGGTTAGAATACCGAGCAACGCAGACATAAATACCTATTGTATGATGTGCAATAGGTCCATCGTGATATAAGGCAGACGCTCGTTATGCTGCCCGTATTCTAGTTTGACCCATGCCCAAACGCTTTTCTCAGATCTATAATAAAATATCTGAGAACAAATCAAATTTTCACTGCATTGTTATTCATATGCACGGCTTGTTTGACTCTTGGTTCCTTGTATCTTAAAATTCTGTTTATTTCTCCAGCCTTAAGAACTTGATGAAAAGCAGGATGGAGTGTTTCTCTTGCAAGTTTTATCCACTAATTGCATTCATCATGTGGTGCAATTGGTTTTTTTTTTAATTTTTACTCTCTATGAAGTTTAAGCTCTTTGCATTCTTTGGTTTCTTGCCAACATGCGTTTCGTGTACCGCTTTAGGGCAATGTCTATTCACAACTGTTCTGCCCATGTTTACACCACATATAAAATAAGGCTTTTTCAAATGTATAATTGAAATTTCTGAGTATTTCGGCAGATACGTCACCTCCATTCTTATCCCACATAGAAATGTCTATGTTTATGAGGTACAAGAACACATAGAACACATACACTCAGCATACGAACTCTAAAGAGTGCAAATTTGGTGTATGGTTCTTACACAAAATTAAATGTACAGATTTCAGAGGCCAGGAAGGAAAAAATGCAAAAACGTGTCTATGAATTCAAGACACTGCCTAGCACCTAAATGTAAGGAACTACCAGGATTCCTTCTGATTTACTCGAATACTGTTACCATCAAGGAGTGTACACTGCATGCCCAGGAAATTCCTGCTAAACTTCCCCCAGGCAATAAGATAGCTTTTCTTTTCTTATTATTTCTTCCAAAGGGCACACACTTTTTTATCTTTGTTCCCAATATCATGGGGTAGTTAACATGCGCCTTCTGCCAGCATAGGAGTACATCTTTTGAGGCTGATCTAAATGCTCACAACCTTACTATCTGATTTCCATTGCAGAGTTGCCAAAGACTGTGGGGCATATTCTCAAGGACTTATCGCCAATTTATCAGCACTTTAGTGCAGCAAAAGTTGCGATACATTCATCGCCCTATTCTCAAGCTGGTGCAAACTGCAGATATCGCCAGTTTTCCAGCGATAGCTGCCACAAAAAACATTGCCATGGTTGAGATCACAACTAACGCTAATGATATGCAGAGTAGGCTTTCCCGTGCAAAAGCACACAAAAACACCACTTTGCGATATTCTCAACGATCAGCCAGATTGCGATGTGATCCAAAAACAGGCGATAAGGCAAGTTAGCAGCAGGGATTTAACACCTGCCTTCTACTGGTGTTAAGCAGGACGACAAACTGCAGTATATAAGGGAGCCTGTCCAGAGCCATATCTGAAGACCAACACATGTCATGGAGCTACTGATCATGCAGCTTGGACACCCAAGAGGGCCACAACCCCCACCGCCACCACCCCCAGGGACATTTAGCTATGTCCCCCCCCTGTAAGCGTAAGTGGAGTGGGCTGGGCTGGCGGACGCCAGTCCAACGTAGGAGTGGGAATAAATACCCCTGGGCTCTGAGCGTGGTTCACTTCCAGGATGGCCAACAAAGTAAATACTGCGTGTGTCTCTGTGTCCGCCATATCCTGACCATAGGCCTACAGACACGTGGCCGACCACCTTCAATGGCCAATATCACAGTGTCGTTGTCAGGTTTGTGGAGATGTTCAGACAGTCATGACAATGGTGTGTCTTAGGAGTTCAAGTGATGCAACCATGCAGCGCACACAAGTAAATAGGCTCGGGGGAGTGAGGAGCAGCTGTGAGGCTACGTAATACACATGGATGCCGCTCATTTGCCACAAGGATACATGTCAAACATAAATCCCAAAGTCGCACACATCACACACCACTAAACTAATAAGCCTGCCAACACAGAATGCAGGACCAAAAATGTACACATATATCTCTCCCATGTCACAGGTGATCAAGGATATGCACTCTGCCCCTGGATGATGACACCCCTCCGAGGCACAAACACGCATGCTCAGAGGCAATACAATGCGACCCATAAACGCACCAGCGGCATTGTGAAGCGCTCATTTGGCGTGTTAAAGCCAAGTTTCAGGTGCCTGGACATCACAGGTGGAAGACTCCTGTACAGCCCAGAAATAGTGTGCAAGATGATCATTGCATGTTGTGTGTTGCACAACATATGTGTACGCACCAATGCCCCAATGGATCCAAATGCCAGATGCACCGGACGATGATGATGAAGTTGAGGCTGGTAGACCACACCCAGTGCAGCTGCAGCAGGAATAGCCCGAAGGTACACAATCATTAACAATTTCTTCACATGAGCACGTCACATTGTGACTGTCCTCAGCAATCGTGGGACAGGACAAAATGACCACATGCACAGCATGTGCAAATAAATTCATTCCAACACACATTCCCTGTGTGCATGTCAATCCTCTGCTTAAGCACATCACTCTGACAAGTGTAAGTGCAACATTTAGTGCTAACAATCTCACAATTGGCAATTAAATGGTGGGTGTGTCACCTCTGTACAGAGAGCCTGTTTAGGGTGTCACATATTCAAAATACCATTTCAGAGTGTCAAAGATAGTACGTAATCCCACTCAGCAGTGTATCACATGTGTCCAAATTCATGACATAAAGGCTATAATTTCTGACCAAGAAAGGACAACAGGGCGTCATTTGGGCTCAAATATGTACCATCATAATGCAGAGAGTTGCACCCTGTGACTCAAGTCCCACTACATTAGCAACATGGACGTGAAGGGGAATCACTGCCCCTACATTCATCCATACTTTCATTCTTGATTGATCATAGACATGACACATCTGTGTGAATTAGAATGTTTTATTCACATTCAGTGGCGTGTTGAGGCTGGGGCAGTACAGTGCCATGCAAACCCCACTTTACATTGTTGCCCCCTGGAGGGCCAGCCAGAGTCCTTTAGGGATTGACAAGTTCCTCGGAATAGGAAGAGTTCAGTCCGCAGTCTGATTGCTGTGTCCTTGGTAACCAAACAGAATATGGCAGTCCATGTCGAGGCCCAAGGTGAGTGTCGCAGAGGGTATCAGGAGACAGTAGAAGGTGAGGATGCAGAGGGCAGAACCAAGGAGAAACAGGCCATGTGGCAGAGATGAATGCTACCGCTACCTTCTTACCAATAAGGCAGAATCATCCGCATCTTCGTCCTCTGATGTTTCATGTGCCTCACCTGAGGGTGGTGTTGTTTTTTCTGCATCACTTTGTGGCAGTGACACATCAGTGGCCAGAGGTGGATTGTCTGCAGCACTGTGCGTCACTGACAGGGGGCGGAGATTTGGATGGAGTAGTAGCAGCAGCATTCATCCGCGCCAGGTCTTCTGGCAGCAGTGCCATGATGACGGTCTGCAGGGCATGGAAGAACCCAGCTACCTCTTGCTGGTTTGCAGCCATGGGAGCCATTCTTTCCGCCTGCGTCCGCTTCATGTTCTCCATGATCCTCTGCATGTGTCCCAACTCCCGGCTGACATCGCTTGAGCCACTCTGACTTGACAGTTGTTCTTGTATCAGAGTCAGGACTCCAGTGATGTCAGCCATGGATCGTTGGAGAGCATGGAGTGGACTGTGGGTGTCCGTTAGGGACTGTGAGTGTTTCCTAATGGGACTTAGACACCCACGTATGGCATCTAGTTTGGATGCCATGAGGTCGAACCCCACCTGCACCTGATCAGCCATCTTCTCTTGGCACCCCAACACATGGCGTTAGACGGCCATGTGTTGTTCGGGGGGTCCTGGGAGACAGCTGTGGTGGTGGGTGGCCCTTCTGTGTGGTCTGTGCTGGGGGTGGGGTCTCCTCGATGCAGCTGGGCTGCTCTACTCCTGGGGGCGGTGTGCTGAGGGTATCAATGAGCTGTTGGAGGGCGTCAGATTTGATGGTGTGGAGGTCCTCTTCATCATCAGTGAAGAGATGTTCGGCCTGCTCTGCAGGAGGTGTTGATTTTGACGCGGCAATGTGAAGGGGAGATGCAGTTTAACATTGTGTTCACATGTAAGTTGAAGCGGTGTACAAGTTTACATACAGACTGCACGACAAAGTACATTGTTACTGTTTGGGAGGAACTGCCTTTTTGATGTGGGACAGTGGACATTTTGACAACATCACGAATGTGTGTTTGTACCTGTACATTATCAACTCACATTTCTCTGCTATGCCAAATGTGATTGGCCAGTTTCTACACACAAGCGGCACCAGTTGTGTCCTCTGTTCTGTTGTGAATGTGTTACAGCTTGTACCACATTGTTGTCAATGTTGATGTGCTCTGAATGTTATGTGTGTGTGCTGCATTTTGGAAGAGTCGCCCCTGTATCTCTGATTTTGCTGCCCCTTATCCCTTTCAGGCGGTGTGCCTTTAAATTCTGTGCTTATACAGTGCTGAGATATTTCATATTTGGGTAAATTGGGCTCTTGGTGGGAGTTGGGAGTCTGGGGGCATGGTTTGTTCGCAGATGTGTTGTTGACGTCAGGGGTTGTTTGTGCACGTGGATGTGTCCGAGTGTGACCTGCTCCTTTACAGATGTGGTCCACACTCAGCCACCTCAGTGTTGTGGCGTACAACATGTCATGATATATTGACTGCAGCCATGCTATTCGTCATGCAGTGTCACTTGCATTGTCAGTGTGGCTCACAGACACGCCGCTTTGCTGGGTTTGGCACATGTGCATGGGTTGGTTGTGAGATTGGTGATGTGTGGGAAGGGCCCCCTCTGGGCAAATAGTCAATGGGTGCCTACTTCCTGTTTCTAGGTGTGCTGCAGTGTGCCTAGGGGATCAGGGACATGATCCATAGTCATTGTGGGTGTGCACTGTACTATACTTAATTGTGCATGTATGCTATTGTGCCAATCTCCCCCGTCCCCCCCAGTCCCTGGTCGTTACTCACCCTGTTGCTGTTGTGTCAGGTCATGTTGAGCAGTGCCCCGTTCCCCAACACCTGCCACTGTCTCCACACTGATGACTGTGGACACCATGTCCTCCATCTCATCCAGCTCCTCCTGTGGCGCTGGACTTCCACCTCCAGCCTGCAGTGCTGCCTTCTGGTTGTTTCCAAGTTTCTGCTGGTTTTGTGCTGCACATCATTCCAGCGCCTCTTGACCTCTTCCATTGTCCTCCTCAGCACTCTGAATGCATTCATCTTATGCACGATGGACTGCTATATTCCATTTTGTGTTGCCAATGACACAGCGGAGGTGACGAACAGTAGTTGATGGTGTTCTAGCACCTCCGTTATCAGGATCCTGTTTTCCTGCGGACTGAACCACATCTTCCTCTTCTTCTTCTCCTTACCCTTCCCTGACCCCAAAGTCCCAGGCTGGTCCTCCGTGGGGCTTGTGGGGTTCTGGTTGTCCTCTGTACTTGCTCAGGCTACATCCATTGTGCTTCGCAGTTGTTTTGGTTTTGTTTGTGTTTTTCTCTGCTTTTATAGAGATTTTAACACCTGACGTGTGTATTTTGCAGGCATGGCGCAGATTATCGCAGATTTTTTTTTATTGTGGTTGGGCCTATTGACACTTTTTTCATGTTCTGCTATGGATTTTTATTGCAGTCACAGTAATTTTATCGCAGACATTTGAAGCGTTACCAGGAAACTATTGCATGTTGCCACCGTGTTGTGAATAAGACGTTAACACAGAGTTATTCTCCCGCAATAGACGGCGATATGAAAAATTGTGTTATCCTATTTTGGCGATGATTATTGCATGTTCTTGAGAATATCCCCTTGTCTGTCTACAGTACTGACATACAGCAGCCTTGAAAAAAGAGAATTGTGAACTGGGGAAATTTTCTGTACTCATATTAAAGCAATGTAGAAGGCAAGGACATCTAAGTCCAGGGTCGCTTGAGGTCTTGGAAGATGGTCAAAGAGAATTCATTTCATCCAGTGCAATAGAAAAACATATGATCCCAATCAATATTGGCAACTATACAGTTTGTTCAGTCATGTCTAACATTCGGCTACATCTAACTGAGGTGGTCAGGAGTCCAACGTAAACGGTCCATAGCCAGTAGCAGTACCTGAAGGGAGTGCTGCGGGGAGGGGCAGGGTGGAGGATAGTAAACTCCAGCATATGGCAGATCGGAGTTAGGTTACGAAATAAATAAATAAAGGAATTAAGTTGCGTGTGCTGAAACGCAAAATGTGTTGCAGCACACGAAATGTAATTAGTTTTATTTATTTCTTTACCTAACTCTGATCAGCCGTATGCCGGAGTTTACTACCCCCCACTCTGCCCCTCCCCTATCCCACCCCACCGCCCGCAGCACTCCCTTCAGGTGCCGCTACTGTATAGCATAACACTGCATGCCAGGAAGGCCAAGGAAGATTATACATTATTGTGCATGGTTTAATAAGACTGCTCCATTCCATCTTGTTTAATACAATTTGGCTGCCAATTCCACTTAGCAAAAATCACCTTGTTATATCTGGTTCTCCATCAGAGCCAGTAGCGTGAATACCTGATTCTAAATATGGTTATTCACTGCTATGAGTAGCAACAACCAAAAATAAAAGTGGTCCCCCACTGTTGCTGTCTCGAAGCAGATCCAGGCTTCGCTCACGGCAAGTGGTAAATGTGTTTCGTTTTTTGTGCCTGTTATTTCCCTGGAAGGGGGAAAAACCTGGATTTGGTCCCAGTATTTCAGGGTCTGCATGTTATTCCACATTTAGTTACACATACATGGAGAAGTGTGGCTCAATGGTTAGAGTGGCAGACCTTGATGCAGAGCTCTGGCCCGGGACCAGGGTTCGATTCCCACCTCGGTGGGTCTCGGGCTCAAAAATTCCTCGGACCTGATATTCTCGCCTCAGTGCCTATTCCAATCATGGGTCCCACGCTGCAACTCTGGGCAATAGCTTGCTTAATCTCCACAACGGCCCCAACAGCGCTAGGATGCCTGGCTTCACCCTGGGGGTGCCCAGGAGTGGACACTTCACAGGGAAAGCCAGGAAGGGTTCCACAGCGGTATGAGTAATAGCGCCACGAAACCGCTTGGTAGCAGTGCGCTCTACAAATACTTTACATTTACATACATTAATGGGACTCAAATGCTGCACATAATGATGCGTTTCTTACCTAGCTTTTTGTTAGGTAGAATGGGAATAATCTGGATGCTATCAAAGGGTATCATAGACTTTTGTTTCAAGAAAGCAGATGAAAAGAGCCTGATTCCTCCTTCTACATCACAACAAAGTAGCTATCATGGTGTGCAGCAATGCTTTTTGACTGTGCCCCATTTGGGGCTCCCTTCCTCCTGCCTATGACTATTTGTTCAAAGGATTGCCTTTGTTATGACAATAGCTCACATTCAGTCTAATCTCTCCTAAGTTCTTGAACCACTACACAATGATTTAGTACAAAAACAAACTCAGATAAGCTTTTGTTTTGCCAATAAATGCATACAGTTCTCAGTTGTTGCTCTGCCTTCGATAACAGCCCTTTAACAAAGTCAGCTCCTACCGCTCCCTTTGCAGTTTCAGTAGCATCCACAATTCCAAAATAGTGATCAAAAATGTCTTAAGGGTGATTTAAGAAATCAGCTTGAGCTACCCCTTTGCAATGCTTACAATTTTTTTTGTCTGTTCAGTTTTGGTGGAGACACTTCAGTAATAGCAGCATTTAACAAGGCACCTCTAAAAGCAATCAAAGCTGCATTGTCCACAGATGATTGCCATGGTCAGTTAATTTCTCCGCCAATCATCCCTGACTTCTCCAGACACAGTAACATGTTACAAATGGTTCACAACCCCACAATTAGGATTATAGCATCAAAAACTGTTTGCAACCCCTTCCTGAGCTTAAGGGGATTTTCTCAGATCTGGGGGGACTGCCTTGTAATATCCAAAGGATCATGAACAGTGACTCAAATCTCCTGTCCAGGGCCTGGGAATTTTCCTCATAGGTCTTAATTTCTCTGCTCAGAAGTTGGTCTCAGGCTAGCTCGTGATAGACAGGCATCGTGCTTACCCGCTCTGACCAGACACTTTGAATGGTTGGGCACAGATTGAGATCATGCCTTTGGATGAGGTGAATGGTCGTTGTCTAGTCCGCTTCATGTCAGTCTTTGCACTTTTATTGCTGCTGTCACTTGGGCTGCAGTTTGCAGTTGCTTTCAACACTGCTGCTCTCGGCTTCCACTTCTGTTGCTCTAATCACACTGCCCATGCCTGCATTCCTTCAGCTTTCCTTCAGCTTGTCTATTAGCTGGTACTACCCTGTACAGTGTGGACCCACTGAGAGACCTCAGGCATCTCCATCTGGCATCAGAAGTTTTAGAACATCTAATATGTCCTCCTTCCTCTCTTCACTTTCTTCTGTTATATCCTTAGTTATATATGATGGGCGCGATGTAGTGCGGGTGTGGGGGGGGGGGGGGTGTAAACATAAATTCAGCCCATAAATATATAGTTTGTATCTCAATTTCACTTGGATAACTTGGAGACCCCTGACCTGGGACCATGCTGGTGTTTGGCAGCTTCTACATGCAATTTTGGGAAGGCTGTCCATTCCTCTAGAGCAGATTTATGTTTAGGCTTCTTTAATCTTTTTCTAAATGTTAGACAAATGTTCAGTCAAAAGTAACTTCTTACCAAAAGGACTTGTTGTTGTCTCAATCAGTGCACTTTATCCAACTCTCTATGAAGCTGCATGAACTTTTTCCGTGCTGGTGGTGCATACCACAGGGGATTGTCCCTCAGGTGGGCCTTGCTTAATATTGATTCTTTGGCTGGTTTATTTTTACTACTCTCGCACACGTAAACAAGGAACGCTTTAAAGTAGTCTGCCACCTTCTCTGTGGAGGGAGTGGGAGCGTATGCAGAAGGGAAAGGGAGGGTCTGGCTGCTCTTCCCCTTCCCCCAGGTTGGAAAGTGGCACTTATTCACCGGCTACCTCGAAATTGGAGCACTTCAAGTCACAGCCCATTCACGCTAACAGAAGGTCCAGAACAGCTGAGCCAGTGTGCCTCTTTCAACATATACAGCCGCCAGGGTCTGGACTGGTACCCAGTCAACTATTGCTATTCCTTTGGAGTTTCTTGATCTGAAACCATAGAGTTAGATTACAACTCTACCACCTGGATGGCTGGACTCCCCTATTTCAGCTCAACCAAATGCCTTTTATCTGTAACTAAATGATTGAAAATTCCATGACAAGTAATCGAAAAGCACAGACACAATCCAGGACAAAGTATTCTAGGAAATCTTATCTGGTCAGTCAAACACCGGGCAATCCTCCATTCAAGCTCCTCATGGAGAATCCTCTATATTACCTTGGCACCTCAGGTTGCCGAGTGGAGATCCGGTCCAGTTTCAGTCACTGCATCTGATTGAGTGCTGATGCACTAATCTCTATCAGAGAACACTGCACCTCTCGCTTTGGTGGAGTATGAATATTTTTAGAGGTGTAGCGCAGAGGCCAGAGCAGCTGACTCCGGAGCACTGGGCTCACGGTACGATCCCTGGGGCAGGTGGCAGTTCAGTATTATGTGACTGTGCAATAGATCACTTATTTTCCCCGATGGCCACCCAGCACCAGGATACCCTGAGGGGTCAATGAATCGGAGAAATTATAGGCCCGCCCATCAGCAAGGGAATGTGGCTTTTCAAGAAAGGACTTGCCTCCGTAATATTGTACTACACACTATGGGGCAGATTTACAATAACTGGCGCATCCCCAGGGATGCGCCAGTTATTGTGCGCCGCAGCTCCGCCACCCGTGGTGCGCCGCATTTACAATGCTGCGCACCATGGGGCAAAAACGGCACAGATGCGTGACGCATCTGTGCCATAAAGGCGGCGCATTGCTCGAGTTGCGTCGCAAGCGAGACGCAGCTCCAGCAATGCTCTGGGGGGCCCCATCTGTCCAATGCTGCGTCAAGCCTTACGCCTGTTTCAAGCAGGCGCAGGGTTTTGACGCAGCATTGGCCTAAAAGTGACTGAGTGAAATCTTGTAGATTTCACTCAGCCACTTTTAGGAGGCGTTCCTGCGCAGGAATGCCCCCAACCTGCCCCGGAACACCTCGTTATGGCGCAGGGCTTTACAAAGTGACGCATCTCCCAGATGCGTCAAGCTGTAAATACCCCGCACCATGGCACATATTTTGCGCCGCCGCTGCGCCACAAAAGTGACGCAACGGCGGCGTAAAAGAGGCGCAAGGGGCTAGTAAATCTGCCCCTATGTGTTAGCATCAGTCACAGGACACATTTTCCACCAAGAGTACAAATGGACCTAGCTGACCTCATAAGATTTTTTAGATGTTATATTATGTAATGTTATGGATATTTGTATAGAGCACTATGAACCGGAAGCAGTTGCAGGTGCTCGCCTAGCCGTGCCTAGGGAGGGCAAGGAGCCATGTCTTCAGCTTCTTGCGAAACTCAAGAGTTGAAGAGTCTGCTCAGACGTGTACTGGCAGGTTGTTTCAGGTTTTGGTAGTGATGCAGGAGCAGGCCCAACCTCCGGTGCTGGTCCTGTGTGCAAGTAGTTAGCTGGCCGCGTGGAGGTGTCTGGTGGTTTGTGTAATGAGATCAGCTATTGGGGTAGGCTGGGCCCATGTTGTGTAGTACTTTAAAGTGTGTGAGGAGTTCAGATCGTGTTTATTTATGTGGTAGAAGCCAGTGGAGGTACCTGAGTTGTGGTATGATGTACATGTGACATGGCAGGTTGAAAGTGATTCTATTTACCGAGTTCTGGATGGTTTGAAATCATCTCATAATTTGTTTGCTGATACCGGCTTAGAGGGTGTTCCGCGAAGCTAGCTTGCTTGTGATGAGTGCTTGAGTGATGGTTTTGCAGGTGCAAACTAGGAGCCATTTGAAGATTTTTCTCAGCATCATCAGGGTGGGGAAGCAAGAGGCTGTGACGCATTGACTTTGGCCGTCACGTTGAGTTGGCTGTCGATAACCCAGGGTCACACCTTCCATACTGTGGGGGTGTCTGAAGCTGGATTTATATTATGTTTACTGTGAATTAAACAAATTGTAAATTTTGTTTTGCTTAATATGTTTATAGGAGTGGACAGATTGAATTCTGGAATGTTTAGTACTTTGATGTTCACTATTTATTGGACTTATAGAGTTATTTATAAAGCAATAAGTGTGCAAAACAACAGGCACGTAACAGTGGGCATTTCCCCTCTTTAGTAGGAGTGGGTGAAAATTCCTCCCTGGCGGTGGAGTTCGCAGAGATTTCCCCACTCCACATTCCGCTTGGAATGCGGACTTCTGGTAAAACTCTGCCAACCACCACGCGGTGGAGTTTTTCTCATGCGTGGCTCACCAAAGTGAAGTTGGCAAGCAGGAGTGAAAATCTGCATCCCCTAAGGTGTTTTTCCGGTGCTAGAACACCTCCTGGCAAAATTTCTCACCGCATGTGGTCGGAGGTGGTCAGCCGTTAGTGTAGAGAAACCGGCCACTCAAGTCGAAACCCGAGCAACAGAAAGAATCAGCCCCTTCTGGCCCACTGCATGGTGCTGTGTTTTGATGATTTTACAGCACAGAACAAACTCTCAGTGCTAAAAATGAGAGCCAACAGCGCGACGTGCCGATTTCCACCCCCTTGTGGAACTCCACGGAATCTAGCAGAGTTTTTATGTAACCCCGCAGAGCGAAACTCCACGAATTCTGCCCACCCCTACATAAGAATCAATAATTTTTTATTGCGTGGTGAAAGACCACTAATACACAGCTTAGCTGCCTACATCAGGGAGCCGGCAGAGCTTAATATTAAAATCATTACACAGCGTTTGGGTCTACATCCCAGGGTGCGACCCCGCGGTAAGTTTCAATCCACAGCGCAATGATAAGGCACTGGCTAAGAAACCACTTTTATAGAACAAAAGGAATAGAGAAATAGACAAACAACCCAACCTTCCCCCACGCTAAGCCCCCCAACCCCTCCCTCCACATCAGTTCATGCCCATCACTTCCACCCCTACCTAGCCGCCAAGCCCCGGCCAGTGTCTTTTAGATTAATTATCGGAAGCACCAGGTGGTTTTATTAGTATGAGTTGTAGGATTTGCAGGTATTTCAGGCACATAACTTCCCTCATGTCTTTGGTAAGGAGTTGCAGGAATGGGGCCCATATGTTCGCATATTCCGCACCCTTTCCATCTACACTGAGTGAAAGGCGCTCCATTGCTAAGAGGTGGCAGAGCCTCTGAATTCAATCTCGAGGGTCTGGAGCTAACGAGGACCCCCAATCCGCTAGCAGAACCTGTTGTGCCGCAAGCAGTGCTAGGGCTATCTGCTTACCCCTCAGTGATCTCAAAGGGAAGGACCATGGATGGGGAAGTCCTAGCAACGTGTGCTCAGGTGCTCGAGGGAATGTAATCTGAAATGCAGTATCAAGGTCATCGAGGATTGCCATCCAATACCGCACCAGCTTCGGGCAATGCCACAGCATATGTACCAACGTGCCAGTAGGACCACACCCCTGCCAGCAGAGGTCTGACTTAGTTCTATCCCACAACCTGATGTGCTCTGGGGTATAGTACCAGTAAGTGACTACTTTATAGACAGACTCCGCACCCGCTGAGTTGGAAGCAGTGTGATGCCCCTGATAAAAGATGTGTTCCCATTCTTTTTGCGTTAAGGGCCTCCCTATTTCAGTCTCCCACCTGACCTGTGCTTTTGTGCGTTTTTTCTTAGGGCGTGCAATGATCATAGCGTAAAGTTCAGATATGAGTTTGCGATCGTCCTTTTTACAGACCAGCCACTTTTCAAAAGTTGGCATGGGGCGGGACATGAGAGCGAAGTTTGAGGACTGTGTCACCCAATGTGCAAGCTGTGAATAATGGAAGGCGTCGGACGCTGGTAAATCATAATCCTTGCGTAGTTGGGGAAAGGGAATCAGACCATCTAAATCAAAAAGAGATCCCACTCTTTTATAACCCTCCTCCCTCCAGAGTGGAAAACTGGAGATGCGCAACCTGTCGGGAAGTCGGGGTTGTCCACAATAGGGGTCAGAGGGGAGGGGAACGTAGTCCATCCCTTCTGGCGTGCATCACTGGTCCCAAACCTGGAGAGTTGGCAATGTAACCGGGAAGGAGTATAGGCCCCAAGCTCTGTGTCTGCGCGGAAGCCGCAGTTCGCACCAGATATTGCAACCGGCAACTGTTTGGTCCATTAAGTTCCAATGCTTACTGGACAAGGGCATGTTCCATCCCGTGATGTAGCGAAGGCAAGAAGCTTCATAACAAGCACCCCTGAGCGGGAAGCCAAGCCCACCGCTAGCCTTTGAAGAGGTGACTAATTATACTGCAAGCCGCAGCTTCTTATTACTCACAAGAACTTATTGAGGAGCCCCTAAAGCTTCTGAAGGGTACCTGGTGGTGGCCTCACAGCAAGCATTTGAAAGATGTATAGGATGCGTGGGAGCACAGTCATTTTCACTGCCGCTAACCTCTCATACCACGTCAGGTTGAGGCGGGACCAGTCGGATAACGCCTTGGCCGTTTGATCCAACAATAATTTGTAATTGAGGGCAGTTGTCTTAACGATAGACGGGGTCAGCCGAACACCCAAGTAGGTAATGTCTGTGTGTACCAAATGGAAGGCGAAATCCTGCTGCAGGTCCTGGACCTCTGCTTAAGTAAAAGAGATGTTAAGAATTTGCGCTTTCGAAAGTTGACTTTGAACCCTGCCACTTCTTCAAAAGAAAGAAGCTCTCACGACAGATGTCGCAATGGTGATTGGGGTTGGGTGAGTGAGAGGATAAAATTGTCCGCATACATACTAATTTTGTGTGTGTCAGCACCTAATTTGACACCCACAATGTCAGGGTTGGATTGAACGCGTTGAGCAAAAGGCTCCATATAGAGCGCGAATAATAGCGGGGACAAGGGACAACCCTGCCGCGTTCCTCTGGCAATGGGGAAGGAGGTCGATTTACACCCATTCACCCGCACTGCCACCTTGGGGGTGGCGTATAGACACTGGACCGATCGGACAAATTTATCTCCAAATCCAAATGCATGCAAGACTGCGAATAAATATTCCCTGTCGACGCGGTCAAAGGTCTTCTCCGCATCGATGGAAAGCAAGAAGGCCTGAGTGCGGGATCGATGAACTAAGTCTATGAGATGGAGGAGCCGCTTGGTGTTGTACCCTCTTTGCCGTGTCGGGGTAAAGCCGGATTGGTCTGGATCAATAAGTTCATCCATCAAGGGACTAAGGCGAGCGGCCAATATACTCGCGAATAGCTTCACATCGATGTTAAGGAGTGAAATTGGCAGGTACGACCTGCACTCCATAGGATCTTTCCTAGGTTTAAGAATAACAGAAATTGCCGCCTCTGACATTGTGGGTGTCACTTCCCCAGTATCGAGGAAAGAGTTAAAAAGTTTTGTTAAAAGGGGACACAACTACAATAATGACCTAGGTCTAGTGCATTCAATTTCTATTGAGCTGGGGTATCACATGTCGTAATCCATTACAAACAACCTCCCAATCCTTATGAATGTAGGGTAGGGTATACGCCAGTCAGTAGCCCACCTTTAAAAAGCCCGTCCCCTTATCTAGACAGAGGAGAAACCCACAACAACATGTGGTTAGAAAAAAATGTGCAGAAGCAAGATAGCACCTCACGGGCGCACCACCAATGGGACCCCTGGTAGGTACTCACCAGGACGGCCCTGTTGTCATCATTGGTGCCATCGAGCTTAAAGAAAAGTGTCCAAGTGAAAACGACTGTGTTATCAGTGATAAGTGCAGTGGAAACAATACAAGTAACACATAAAGTGATGTCACACAACAATATAAACCAACGCATACAGCACGAACAGATAACTTTATTCTTGTTCTTTTATGCTGGTTGCGTATATTAAAAAAGTGAATATGGCCACTACCTATAGAGCCATGTTCTACTTGCCAACATGTTTCATTGCCATGGTACTGGTCAGGCAATTTCTTCAGGGCATATACTTTTTATGCCACTGCATTGGACACCTAGGTCATTATTGTAGTTGTGACTTCTTGAGTGGAGAGGCGACCTAGGTCTCTAATTCCCTCTCAGCTCCGTGTTGGTGTGCATTGTTAAAAGGGGAGCCAGCTCAGCGCAGAACGTTTTATAAAACAGCGCTGGGAATCCATCCGGGCCCGGGGATTTAGCCACTTTCAATCATGCTATTGCAGAGACGACTTCCTCTATTCAAATGGCTGAGTCTAAGGTATCAGCCGATGATGGAAGCAGAGGAGTGATATCGCAAGAGCTTAAGTAGCTCTCTATGTTATGTGAGCGATCATTCGCTCTCGTGTACAGGCACTGATAAAACTGACGTAAGGTGTCAACAATAAGGGTGTCTGTGTTATGCTCGCCCTGCTTTCACATCTCGAATAGCTTGGATCGCTGACATCAGGGTTCGTGCCCGCAATCTATGCGCCAGTAATCTCCCTATCTTGTCCCCACTGAGATAAAATTTGTGCCGCAGTCTTAGAAGGGCAGGTTCAGCCCTATCCAAGTCTAGGTGCTTCAGCATGCGTCGCCACGTTTCCAGTTCCCTCCAAACTCTGGGGACTCTGGTTCGTTAATGAACTGCTTCTAGTTCACCCACCTCCCTTTCCAACTCTGCACACTTTTCTTTGCATAACAGCGCAAAAGATGCTGCAATCGCGATAAATTCGCCCCGTACCACTAGTTTCAAAGCTTCCCATATCACCACAAGAGGGGTGCCCACCTGGTCATTCTCCTCAAGTGTACTATAGTATTCCGAATTCGAGTGGCGACCTCCTCCGAGTGTAGAAGAGAGTCATGTAAGCGCCAGCCCGGCGGTGCCAAAAGCTTGCTATAGGATGTGAGTAGTACTGATATGAGGGCGTGGTCTGAGAGGCAGCGGGGAGTAATATCTGCTGTGTGCAATCTAGAAAGAAGAAAAGAGGAGGCAAAAAAATTATCCAACTGTGCATACGTCTTGTGAGCAGCCGAGTAGTTAGTGTTGTCACGCTCATTATGGTGCTGAATGCACCACACATCACTCAGTCCACAGTCAATAAACCACTGCTTCCCTCCCTGCGACAGTGCCCCTGTCTGACCTATCCATCCCTGGGTCCATCACCACATTCAGGTCTCCCCCCACAGGAAGTGCCGTGTCCGGGGAGGCAAGAACTTCAGAGAGGGCGAGGCGTAAGAAAGGTTCTTGCTGCTCATTCTTGACATATATAGACCCTATTGTCATTTGTGTGTTTCCCCACTGTACGCCGAGCACCAGAAACCTGCCCTTGACATCCACCACAGTGGAGATTACTTTGCTTTGTGAACGCGCACTAAAAAGGATTGCAATCCCATTTTTCTTAGCCGACCCTGAAGACCATAGTTGCAATGGGAAATGCTTATCTCTCATCCGCTTAATATCTTTGGATAACAGGTGGGTTTCCTGAAGCAAACAGAGATCACTTTCAGCATTTTCTAAGAGAGAGAGTATTGCAGAGTGCTTAACTGGATTGTTCAACCCTCGTACATTCAAGCTTACAATTTTTAAGTCCCTACCCATGGTATCTAAGGGGGGAAAGAAGGACATCTAGCGGCCCAGGCCCAACAAAGCCACGACCAGTGCGGGTCATCTCCCTGTGTCCAGATGCCTGCCAAGCCTGTCTAAGAACTGATGCGGAGTCCCAAACACAACCCCAAAAACCCCCAAAAACCTCAGCCGCTAATCAAATAGCATAACAAAACAAAAGAAAAAAACGTAAAATATATTGTAGTGACAAAAGTTTGTCTCATAGGGCAAATGTACAGGGGGACATGGCGCGGTCCCAATTCGAGTCATGGACGAAGTACAGAGAAATCCCTCTGTAGAAAAGGGGAACAATAACACTGCTCACCACCAGACTGCACCCCTCCTCCGGCGCCAACAGAAAAGCCCAACTGGATACCAATCTATTCAAAGATCAAGCAACATCTGCATTGTCCGTCACCTGTGACACTGATGAAAGGGCTGCTTCTCTCTCCAGCTGTCTAGTGGACATGTCTGGCTTTGAGGCGAGGGGCGGTCTCCCTACTCTCTGCCATTCGGAAGAGCACCGGCACCAACAAGAAGGAGGTCTGTCATTCCCAGGCGTGGGAGGAGGCTTATCCAATCCCAGTATATCATAAGCGGCCTCCAAAGAGCGGATCTGTAGAAGTTTGTCCTGATGCTTGAAGCAGAGGCTAAACGGATAGCCCCAAAAGTAGGGGATGCCCTGGTCACGAAGGTGATTAGTGATGGGTTTAAAGTCTCTCCGCTTGATTAGCGTGGAGGCTTCTAAGTCTTGGTAAAGTACGGGTTGATGACCCCGGAACTGCACTGGGTTGAGAACTCTGGCCTTGCGAAGGGTTCGTTCTTTAAGTTGAAAATCGTGCACACAGACAAGTATGTCCAGGGGGGAGCTTTAGCACCTCTTGGAAGACCTACACGATGAACTCTGTCCAATTGTATTTCCTGTTTCCTGTCTTCCCCCAGAATCTGATGAAAGAGATCGCAGACGTAAGCTCAGAGGTCATCACCTTCTCCTTTCCAAGGGACCGCTCGGATTCTGATGTTATTACGCCTGGGGCGGTTTTCCAAGTCCTCTGGTTGGGCCTGAAGATCAAGATTCTTTTCCTTGAGGCGCAACATTTCCTGCTGAAGCTGATGAAGATCGTCTTCGCTCTCCAAATCGTGTTCCTCCAAGGTCACCACCCGCTCTCCTATGGCATCCACATCACAACGAACTTCTCTCAGGTCTGAAGAAAGCTAGGAGCGCAGCTCCATTATATCTTCCTTCAGGGCCGTGAACAATTCGACTATGAAAGCCTTAGTTACTGGCACATCATCTTCGTCGAGCTGCGGCGTCTTGGTGTCAGACTGAGAGGCAGAGTGGCCAGGCGTTTTCTGGAGTAGCTCCTTCAAGGGTTTGTCCTTCCTACCTCTGGACGTAGACATGGTGCCGCAAGCAGGGGTCTGTGGCAGGACGCTCTAGGTACGGGCCTGCAGTAAATAGTGTCAAAGGCGTTTTAGAGTCCGTCTCCCACAGGGCAAGCTGAGCTGGAGCACAAGAAAGAGGGCGGGCGGTGGTAAAGTCTGCGGGGCAGCACAGTTCAGGGCCAAGTGTAGTGGAACAGGGTCATGGGACCTAGGCGGTGGTCTGTAAGCTTTCAGCCCCTCGCGCACAGGCAGCCCAGCAATAGCGGACCAGCACACAGGGCCGTATGAGTGGGCCCCGGGGGGGTAGAATCCAGACCTCAGGCAGGCGTAAGATACTGACGCAATGGCATCCTAGAAGTGGCGCACTGAAATCTCATAGATTTCAATGCGCCACCTCTACGAGGCTTTTAGCAGGGAACGCCCACCTTGCATACATTATCTCTGGTGCAGGTATAATGGGGAGCAGGGGTTTACAAAGTGATGCATCTGCCTAGATGCGTCACTTTGTAAATAGGGCGCAATATGGCAAAAAGTAGCGCAAGGCCTCATAAATAAGGCCCTCAATCGCCACACACTTACCAAAAAAAAGTGATGTGCAATGTACCTGGTGCTCATGTAGGGCGCTCCAATATTTTGGGTCAAATTTGCGCTATATAAAACTGCAAGAAAAAAAATAGCGCAGGGTGCGCAATCTTCGCCCCTGTTGGAATTTGGTTTCGCCGAAAACTAATTTGCACCCACATTCGAATGTGCAGCGTTTCTTCTATGTGAACTGCTGCTTCGGGTGGCACTGCTTAGGGCCCTTACACCTGTTTCCCAGCGTCATGCAAGCACCTGAAACGTATTCATTTAATTGAGTTTGGCAGAGAATGAACATAGCATAAACACGATTTGTGTGTTATGATTTGTGTCGGGAACAATTTTCAATTAAATCACACATAATGCAGTGCCATGGCGTGTATTCCATCAAACCAGCAGTGTTAACTTTCTGATGTGCCTGGAAAATAAAAACAGAATCTGCTTTGGCAACGTCACATCTGATTTAATCCTAAGAAAACATTCAATATTTTATTAAAGTACTTAAAATAAATGTTTCAGAAAATGAATCCAGAATAGCTTATGAGGGAACAAAAATAAAACAATTGAAATTATCCAGGCTTCGAGGCATGCATACCAGCCAGGAAAAACATGAAGTGCAGCTGAGGAAAATGAGATCATTTCCTCAACTGAAAAAATACCTTTGACCACCTGCAAAGACTGAAAATGGTTTAGTTTCTAAATAGGAGAGCCTTCTTTGCAAAGATATTTGACCTAATATGATATTTTTTTCTTCACGACCTTCTGCATAAAGTTGACTTAATTCTCTTAAAAGTGATGAGGATGTCGTGGTATGACCTCACTGTTTATCATTTCTTTATTTTATAATAGCTTCAAGCTGCAGTCATGCCGTTGCTGGTCATTATAAATAACAGGGCCCTTATTTATGAGGCCTTGCGTCAGTTTTGCGCCGCCGGGGCGTCACTTTTTGTGACGCACCAGCGGCGTAAAAAATGCGCCTTGTTGCGCCATATTTAAAAAGTGATGCATCTAGGTAGATGAGTCATTTTTTAAACCCCTGCGCCACATTATACCTGCGTCAGGTATAATGTATGCAGAGGGGGCGTTCCCCCGCAAAAAGCTTCGTAATAGTGACGCAGTGCAATCTATGAGATTTCACTGCGTCACTTTTAGGATGCTGTTGCGTCAAAATCTTGCGCCTGCCTCACAGCAGGCGTAAGACTGACGCAAGCCCTTTCACATGGGGCTTTCCTCATGTGAAAGGACGCATTGCTGGAGTTGCGTCACTTTTGTGACACACTCCAGCAATGCGTCACTTTTGCGCTTACAGATACGTCAGAAATACTGACGTATCTGTAAGTCCTTGCGACATGATGCGTCATACATTAAATATGACGCATCATTGGTGTCGCAAGGAGTGCGCAGTGAAAAGTGACGCATCACTGTTTTCACGCAGCGATGCGTCACTTTTCATAAATGAGGCCCCAGGTGTTTCTACTGTCCAGCTTCTAAATCACCGCGTTTTTGGGATGGGAGCGTTCATCTCACTGAGCCATCCTATCGTCTGTGAAGGCTCGCTGTCAGACTGGCCTCATATATGCAGCAAATCATTTTTTGGAGTAGTTTAGAATGCACCTGATGGCTTAGTGCCCACATATGTGAGTGACCCACAAAACGCGCTGCCCGTTATTTTTCAAATGAAGCTGGTTATTAATTTTCAAACGATGGTACTCTTATGGTTTTAGGGAGAGTCAAATTAGACTTACAGAAGAAGGTCATGCTCACGCAAGTTTAAAAAGGTAATTGGCCAACTGCGCACACAACTTCAAGCAGCATCTCTACCTTTTAGACAAAAAATGTGAGTTTTCACCATACTGTTATTTGTTAATGCGTATTTCTAACCCCCCGGAAAAGGGGGTGGTGATGAACAGAGTGTCTGAATTAAGCATACCACTCTTACCCAGTCCAAAGATCAGGGCTTGATCCATCACCGTTATTTATCTCACTGCACCATCCCCGCTCAGAACCTGGCTATATGCAAATCAGTCTGTCCCTGGCCCAGTGCATCATGGGAACAGGGCAGACTAAACTACCAAGCCAATTCTTCACCAGAAAGGAGACAAGCTACCGGGGACCGGTTTCTGGCATTTCAGCCTTCTTCGGCCCGGCTTGCTTGAATCCTGATGGTGCAGTGAGAAAGGGACTCATGTCTGAGTATACCCTGCCACACCTATAGTGGCCAAAAACGATTCAGAAAAGGTGGTGTTGGATCTAGCCCTGATCTCTTGACTGGGTGAGAGTTTTCTGCTTAATTCAGAGACTCTGTCCCTCACCACCCCTTGTTGTAAATATTTTTGTCCACCCTAAGCGTGGAAGGGTATACTCAGATGTGAGTCCCTTGCTCATTGCACCATCAGGATTCAAGCAAACCGGGCCGAAGACGGCTGTAATGCCAGAAACCGGTCCCCGGGAGCTTGTTTCCTTCCCAGTGTAAGAATTGGCTTTTGTAGTTTGGTTTGCCCTGTTCCCATCATGCACTGGGACAGGAACAGACTAATTTGCATACAGCCAGGTTCTGAAACTGGGATGGTGCAGTGAGCTAAAAAACGGTGTTGGATCTAGCCCTGATCTCTTGACTGGGTGAGAGTTTTCTGCTTAATTCAGAGACTCTGTCCCTCACCACCCCTTGTTGTAAATATTTCTAACCCCCGGCTTTGGGACTTGGGAATGCCTGTTTAGCCTTTTACATTTAATTCAAGGTAGTATATATAGGTTAAAATATATCTGATCTTTTGCGCCATTTCGTAGTGCAGAGTGGAGGCGCTTGCATAAATCAGCCAGCTGGCACTGAAGCTTGGCACCTCAAATGGAGACCAACGCAGGCCCACTTACTTTAAATAAACCTGATAATGAAAAATGAAGACTGAGGCTGTTCTGTGAACAGAACAAAAGCATAATATGCTAGATCTACTGAGAGTCAAAGGCAAGATAAAAAAAAGTCGCTCAGCCAGTCTCATAAAGGAAGATGTTGAGGAGTACAAGGAATGACGTTTGTCGATTTCCGGCTCCATGCTCGGTTGTCCTGCAGTAAAGCCAGTCTTTTTTCCATCATCATGGGGATTCTAAAGGTGCCCAGGGTGTGTGGATTCCCTTGGAGGAGACCCAGAAATTAGCCAAAATACAGCTAAATGTTGTATTTTATTTTTTTAAATGGGGAAAAAAGGGCTCCAGATGAAAGTGTCTGGTTATTTCCCTGCAAATGGTATCAAAAAAGGGACTGTTGTGCTGAAATCACCACCTTCCCAGCTTTCAGGGACAAGCAGACTTATGCCAGAAAACCAACATTTGTTACACAGTTTTGGCATTTTTCTGGGACACAGCCTTTTTTGCTACTTTTTGTGCTTTCAACCTCCTTCCAGTTAAAGGTAGAAATGGGTATGAAAGCAATAATGGATCCTGGACAGCTATGCATTTTAGAAATGTAGACACAATTCCTAATTTAGCAAGGGGTCATTTGTGTAAATCCTTCATGGTTTCTTCATAGAAACTAACAGTTAAATAAAAAGAATTGAAAATTAGTTGAAAAAAACAGCCATTTGTGTCAACGTTTTCACCTGTAACTTCTTTTAATTATGACAGCTGTTTGAAAGCAATACTGTTAACATTGGTGGACCTTTCTGGTTGTCGGGATATTTGGACTTGTAGGTTCACCAAGCACCCGACGAACTCACAGCCAATAACTGAGCAGCGTCTTGCAATGGTTTTTTATTATGTACCGAGTATATAGCAATTATTTTGCGAAAATGTATACATGGAAACATTGGTATGAAAGACACGTGTATTTCTAAAATGGGAACAAGATATAGAGCTTAGAAACAGTAAATATTTGCACATTTCCGAAATTGGGAGTACCCATATTAGCATTAGAATTATAGGTAATTTTTCTAAATTACTTCTTTTTTACACATTGTCTTTCATTTGGAAGGCAGAAATGGATCAAAAGTCAATAGGTAATAGCAGTTGTTCTACGATCCTATGTTACCCAAAGTCTCTCAATAAAAATGGTACCTCACTTGTGTGGGTAGGCCCTGTGCCCACGACAGGAAACGTCTCAAAACGCAATGTTGACACACCACATTTTCACATTGAAAAATGACGCTTTTTTTGCCAAGTTCCTAGCTGTAGTTTTTGAACCCTAGCTCTGCCTGCACCTAGGAAAACCTAGCAAGCCTATACATTTTTGAAAACTAGACACTCAGGGAAATCCAGGATGGGGTGACTTAACTGGCTCTCACCAGGTTCTGTTACCCAGAATCCCTTGCAAACCTAAAAAACTGTAAAAAAAACAAAACATTTTCCTCACATTTCTGTGGTGGAAAGTTCTGTAATCTGTGTGGATCCACACAATTCTACCCACCCCGCGCTCCCCAAAGTCTTCCGAGAAAAATGGTACCTCACTTGTGTGGGTAGGCCTAGTGCCCGCGACAGGAAACGGCCCAAAACGCAAGGTGGACACACCACATTTTCACAGTGAAATATTACCCTTTATTTGCAAAGTGCCTACCTGTAGTTTTTTAACCCTAGCTCTGCCGACACCTAGGAAAACCTATAAAACCTATACATTTTTGAAAACTAGACACCCAGGGAAATCCAGGATGGGGTGACTTGACTGGCTTTCACCAGGTTCTGTTACCCAGAATCCCTGGCAAACCTAAACAATT
This sequence comes from Lissotriton vulgaris, assembly GCF_964263255.1. Lineage (NCBI taxonomy): Eukaryota > Metazoa > Chordata > Amphibia > Caudata > Salamandridae > Lissotriton > Lissotriton vulgaris. The sequence goes on from NC_141696.1 coordinate 236,731,813, forward strand.
GTCAAAATAAACACATTTTCCTCACATTTCTAAGGTGGAAAGTTCAAAAATCTGTGTGGATCCACAAAATTCTATGCATCTCACATTCCCCAAAGTCTTTCAAGAAAATGGTACCTCACTTGTGTGGGTAGGCCTAGTGCCCGCAATAGGAAATGGCTCAAAACGCAAGATGTACTTACAACATTTTCACAGTGAAAAATGACCCTGTTTTTGCAAAGTGCCTAGCTGTAGTTTTTTAACCCACGCTCTGCCGGCACCTAAGGAAACCTAGCAAACCTATACAGTTTTTAAAACTAGACACCCGGGGAATTTTAGGGAGGTATGGCTTGCGTGGATCTCCCAACGTTTTCTTACCCAGAATCCCCTGCAAGCCTCAAATTTAGCTGAAGAAAATCACTTTTTTCCACATATTCGTGTGGGAAAGTTGTGGCATCACCGGGCTGACACACATTTCCTACCACCCAGCGTTCCCCCGGGTCGCCTGCTAAAAATAGTGCCTCAATCATGCAGGAGACTCAAGTACCCGTGACAGGAAACGGCACAAAACGTATTGAGGCAACATCACAATCGCCTATCACAAAACGACCTGGTTTTGCTAGGGGAGTCACCTGGGTTTTTGACCCTGTGCTTGGCGGACTTCTAGGGAAACGTATGAAACCTATACATTTCTGAAAACTTGACACCTGGGGAATTCCAGGTAGGTATAGCTTACATGGATCCCTCTACGCTTTCTTACCCAGAATCCCCTGCAAACCTCAAATTTTGCTGAAAAAAATCACTTTTTTCACAGATTTTTGTGTGAGAAAGTTGTGGCATCATCGGCTGACACAAATGTCCTACTACCCAGTGTTCTCCCAGGTCTCCAGATAAAAATGGTGTCTCACTCATGTAGGAGGCCCAAGTACCCGCGACAGGCAATGGCCCAAAACGTATTGAGGCGACATCACAATTGCCTATCACAAAACGACCTAGTTTTGCAAGGGTTGGTCTCCTGCGTTTTTGGCCTCGTGCTCGGCGGCCATCTAGGGAAACCTACCAAACCTACACATTTCTGAAAGCTAGACACCCGGGGAATTCTAGGGAGGTATGGCTTATGTGGATACCCCAACGTTTTCTTACCCAGAATCCACTGCAAACCTCAAATTTAGCTGAAAAAATCACTTTTTTTCTACATATTCGTGTGGGAAAGTTGTGGCATCACCAGGCTGACACACATTTCCTACCACCCAGAGTTCCCCCGGGTCGCCTGTTAAAAATGGTGCCTCACTCGTGCAGGAGTCTCAAATACACGTGACAGGCAACGGCCCAAAACGTATTGAGGCAACATCGCAATTGCCTATCACAAAACAACCTGGTTTTGCAAGGGGGGTCACCTGGGATTTTGACCCTGTGCTCGGCCGACATCTAGGGAAAACTATGAAACATATACATTTCTGAAAACTTGACAACTGGGGGATTCCAGGTAGGTATAGCTTAAGTGGATCCCTCTACGTTTTCTTACCCAGAATCCCCTGCAAACCGCAAATCTAGCTGAAAACAATTACATTTTTCACACATTTTTGTGTGTGAAAGTTATGGCATCACCGGGCTGACACAAATTTCCTACCGCCCAGCGTAGTGTACCCAGGTACAGTTCATTCCCACTAAAAGTTCAGCAAATTCAGCCAAACAAGAACTTTCTTGTATGTCGTTAGGCCAGAAGTTGAAGTCTCCAATAATCAAAATTTGAGAATTGTTGACCACCACCTCAGCAATCACCCAATAACTGGGGAAATGTAGGCATATGGTGTGGGGGTCTGTAAAATAGGGCACAGATGAATGAAGACTGATGGGACTCAAAGTTTAATAGAAGGCTGTCGACGGTGGGGATATCTAATGAAACTAAAGAAGTAAATTTGTGTTTCTGGTGGATTATGGCCGCAACCCTTCCTCCTGCTTTACCCGCAGGTGGATCGGCCTGAAGGATATAATAATTGCCTGAGAGTGCCACAAGGAATCACTGTAGAGATTTTATGTGTAACCAATAGAAAAAGAATGAAATCTTGGTTGGCACAGTGGGGAATAGTGACTTCTGTATTATAGTGCTACAAGCTACTGAAAGCATTGTGAACATGCACATTGCGTTAAAATTCTATTGCAAACCGAATACAATAGGCTATACAAAACATGCAGATATTACGGATCATTATGGTTTATTATAAAGCACCTGCTGACTTTCTATTTCAGAGGTTTCACCCAGTTTCAGATTATTTTAATTGCCTCCCATTACTCAAAAGGGTGTACGTCTGGCATTTATCTGTTTGCATGCAATTCAATGCTTCATTGCGTGGTTTTACTCATAAGAAAATGTTACTCTAAATGTCACACATTGGTGTACTGAAACCATGGAAATGTCACACATAAGCAATCTGAAAACTTGGCAGCTAAGATCAGATAGCATTACACCGTCATGTCATGATGCACCTGGGTCACATTACTCAGGCGAACACTAGATATTTAAGGCCAGGGAAATATCCCCATGCTAAGATGCTCGGGAAAGGGGAACCAAATAGGTTCACAGCCCGGGAAGAGACCATTTATTATGTAAGTGGGGCATAGGGGCAGGCTTTGATGGTTCCTTTGACTAGGATAACCTAGACCCTGACACTCTTACAAGGTCCACCTGCCCTATGAAGCTCTAAATAGGATGCTACCAAGTAAAGGGAATGAGCAAAAATCTTATTTTACATTAATGATGAGTGAAGCACATACACTATCTTGGTAATCTCAAGAATAATACTTGCACATTGTATACCAACCTAGTGCATGCAGAGTATGTGCACGTTTTAAAATAACTGTGATGGAGATTCACGCGTTGTACTGCTTACACACTGGTCCTGCTTAATGTGAAATAATCACAGGGATCCCTTGAAGACATATATAGGGATACACACAGGTATATATAATGATGATGTGCTTGATTAATTGTCTCTGTATCTTCAATTCCTACAGAGAAATGCAAACTTAGGGACCAAACAGATCAGTAGGTACAGTATGTCTGAGTGTGATGAATGGAAGTTTCACAATTGAATGCACACAAATAGGATACTAACTGGATCCTTGTAAGATCCTGACAAAATCCAACTAGCCCGTTGAGGCATTGGTGTGATGTCTGAAACATGTTGAATACCAGTTCAGTTCAGTTTTTAACGTCTTTATTTCGAAGGTTTCTTCATAAAAGACAACAAATAAGAATACATACAAAAATACAGCATAGTTAATACAAATCTTTAAAAGGTTCTATACAACCAATCGTTACTCTTTAAAAAAAATTGGTTAAATAGCATCAAAAGACGTTTTTAAAGGTCAATAAAAAAGTTTACAATTCACAGTTCATTCATTCAATCAGTAAGCAACTACATTGGGTGTATTCCCACTTATACAGTTATCATATTAATCTCAGTTATCTTCCTGAAAGGTGCCTAGCTCTGATCTTCCACGCCCATCCGAGGTATTTGACCCATAGTTTCCTTTTGCTCACTACATCAGGGACAATGAAAAGAAGGTTGGATATGCCATTTGTTGGTAAACTCCCTTTTTGGCAGCGTGCCAACTCTAAATTGGTGATAGAGTTTCCTATCTGCACTTTTGGTAATATTGTCCCAATATGTCTCAGTGTGAGGAACCACTTTGTGGAGCAAAAAAATGCCTGTCAGGTTGGGATTCTGTGAAAGCAAAACCAGATCTTCTTTTACAGTAGCCCAAAACAGTAGTTTAAATTCTTTTTTCGACGGGAATGCCTGATTTCCCGGATCTGACCACTGCATATGAAGACCCATTCTGTAGAGTATAGCCTTCACGTTTTTAAACCAGGATAGGTTCCCTGACCCTGATATCGATCTCACATCCAGAATTTCATTTGCAAACATGGAGAGTTCTGGAGTGGACCAAATACGTCTCCATAGGGCTACCATCCTATATTGTGCCTGGTTTTTGATGGATTGGCAGCCCATGTCTAACGTAAGGGGGAGTGATGGTGTCGATAATGGGAGACCTACCAAACTACGGAAAAACTTATTCTGGATTTTATCTAACAAGGCAAGATCTACATTACCCCACAGATCCGAACCGTAGAGGATGGCTGAACTAATTTTGGCATACCAAACTAATTTTTGAATACCAATTTCTTTAGTGCATCCCCACCTGCTTCTAACTCTGTCAGGGTCTCAATTAACCCTCAGGACATTCTAGACTATTTTAACTCCATGCACCCACCCAATAGCTAAAGAGCTCCCTTGTTTACCAAGGTTGAGCCTGTACAAATACACTAGGGGGCAGATTTACAAGTCCCATGCATCACTTTTACGCTATCATTGCATCACTTTTGTGACACAATGGCGGCGTAGAAAATGCTGCAAATTTACAACGTGACGCATCTAGGGAGATGCGTCACGTTGTAAAGCCCTGCGTGATATTACACCTGCGTCAGGTATAATGTATGCAGGGTAGGCGTTCCCACGCAGGAAAGCCTCGTAAAAGTGACGCTGTGAAAAGGACAAGATTTCACTGTGTGACTTTTAGGACGCCACTGCGTCAAAACTTTACGCTGCTTGAAGCAGGCGCAAGGAGTGACGCAGTGTATTGGATATAGGTCACAACACGCATTGCTGGAGTTGCGTTGTGCTTGCGACACGACTTCAGCAATGCATGACTTTTCCACCAACAGATGCATCAGAATTTCTGACGCATCTGTCAATACTTGCGCCATAGTGCCCCGTATTGTAAATACGGCACATCGATGGTGGTGCAAAGGTTTGTCACTCAGACGCAGGGAAACTGACGCATCTGTAGATGTGTCAGTTTCTTGTAAATCTTCCCCAAAGTATCTAAGGGAGGACTCTATGATGAGGCCACTGGGGGTGAGAGTCCTGTTAATGCCAGTGAGTGATCCCCTTGGACTGCTATGGAGAGAGAGGCTAAGCATGATAGGGTTTCCCTCCTATTGCTTTTGTAAAATGAATAGTATCTTTTTTTCATCAAAAGGTTCTTTGTTTTGATTTTCAAATCCTTCAATCCAAAAAATAGATAATATGTGTCTTAGACACAATCTCAGTTAATCAATTTCTCTTCAAAAAGCCTTCTAAAAATACCAGTCCATAAATTTAATTCTCAAAATAATTTTAGAGTTGTAGCCTTGGTTCAATGACTGGTTCGTGTTAAAATAGGATACTGGTTTAAGTCATAAACCCTGTTGATTCATAAATTGTAGACCAGGCAAAACCAGTAGAATTGATTATTGCCTAATTACCCCAAATATATGGCCCCAACTATTAGATATGAAGGTGGTGAAAAGGATAGAAAGTGACCATCATGCTCTTGCCCTAACCCTACTAACCGAGGCCACTTTCCAGTCAACCCCCAGGGAACACCCCGATGTGGGTATACTATATGTGGCAAATAATGAGAAAGCTTTAAAATGGACCTGGGTAGAGAAACATCCAGAAGCCCTAGAAATAGTAAAAACTAAAGCAAAGCAGCTGATTGAGGATCTGAGTGGTCTTTGCCTTAATGATGCTATTATAACTCTAGGGCCTACCCATGACCTCTTTTTCAGTGAGATAAGGAGTGTACTGAGCCAGCCATTAAAAACCAGGAGCAATGAGGGTCATTGTATCGCCCTAAAGCATGATAACAAGAATTCCTGGTTGAACCAGGACTGTAGGAAGGCAAAGGGGACACTCACTGGGGCAATCAAAAGAGGGGTCCATGTAGAAATTTCTGCTAGTAAAGCTGGATACAAAAAAACATTGATAAAGTGGGAAGACTCGCTCTGGGAATCTTTACATGTGGCCCTGTCGAAAGCGACCCCAAAGGATTCTGGAGACATGTGGCATATTGGTTAAAAGGGGAAGGTCCCACACTGGAGTATGTTATACAACCGGAGGAGTGGGTTGAGCATTTTGGCCCTCTCTATGGAGATGATCCTTATATAGCTAGTAATACATCGGTGGACATGGATCTCTCCCGGGGGCATGAAGAAGGAAATTTGGTCATCTCACTAGAGGAAACATTAACAGCAATATCCTCTTGTGTGTTGGCACGTGCCCCTGGTCCAGATAGAATCCCTAATGATCTATATAAAGAAGATAAAATGTTATGGGGTTTATATATAAATTTGATATCCAACCTGATATTGGCTGGTGCCCCTATTCTATCTTCCTGGCAGATAGCTGAAATCGTGCCAATTTTTAAAAAAGGAGATAGATCTGTCCCATTGAATTATAGGCCTATCAGCCTTATTGACTCCCTTCAAAAAATCGTCTGCAAGCAGGTCTTAGGTAGGGTTCAAAATTGGATGAGGGAAGCCCAGATTTTAAGTGATATTCAGGCAGGTTTTTGTTCTAAAATCAGTACACTGGACCAGGTGTTTCGATTGATTTGTATTTATTGGAAGGAAGTGGTTGTAAAAGGCGGAAGGCTTTGTGTGGCTTTTGTGGATTTGTGCACAGCTTTCGATCTTGTTCCACGAAAGAAAATATGGGAGGTGTTACTAGGGATGGACATCCCAAAAAATATCTTAAACATTTTAATTCGATTGCACTCAGATAATTCTGCCCAGGTTAGATGTGATGCCAATAGTCAAGTCACTGAAACTTTTCCAGTTAAGGGAGGAGTGAGACATGGGTGTGTGCTGGCTCCAACACTTTTTACTTTATTTATTAATGGAGTGATCGAGTTTTTAGATAAAGATGGCTATGATGCCCCAAAAATAGGGTTAGGTAGAGCCCCAGCATGGTTATTTGCCACCGACACTCATTTAATTTCTAAATCACCCCAAGGATTGCAGCAACTTTTTAATTATTTTTTAAAGTTTTGCAAAGAAAGAGGCCTCAGCCTAAATGAGTCTTAGACCAAATTTATGATCTTCGACAAAGGTAAAAATGTAGCAAAGAACAGACCAATGTGGGCGGGTGGCACAAAACTGGAAAAGGTCGAAGCTTTTGACTACTTGGGGATTCGACTTACCCCTTCAATTAGCTGGACCCCACAGGTAGAAAAAGCAAAACTCCAACTAATTCAACATTGTGCCCACATATGTAAGATACACAAGAGGACAGTATCCAGGCAAATAGCCCCCGCTCTTCACATTTACAATACTAAGGTTTTGGGTGGGGTACTTTATGGGGTGGAACTCTGGGGTGTTAGTTCTCTGGCCTCTTTGTCCACAGCTGAAAATCGATTCCTAAGATCGCTTGTAGATCTCCCTGCCAGTTCCCCTTTGATTCCTTTTTACTTTGATATTGCACATAAACAACTAAAACATAAAGTAAACTACAAAATAATATCATTATGGTTTAGACTATGGACAACAGACGAGCTGCATCCTTATCGGGATGCCCTAAGGGATCTCTTAAGATTTCCTCAGGCTGCACCTATAAGGTGGTTTTCCCACTTGCGTGATCTACTAGGGAAACTGAGGATGGACAGCTTTTGGTCTAGCCCAGGAACCATGAGCAGTATCTCGAGAGACAAGCTGAAAAAGATGTACTGGGAAAAAATAGTACAATTGGAACTAAAAGAACATGTCTCGGGCCTAACTAAAGCTTTTTTAACTTATAAACAAGTTCCATGTTTTGAAACAGCAATAGATGAAATTACTCCTCCGTTGGCCCGCAAGCTCTTTTTGCAGTTTAGATACAAGACCCTACCAACTAACTCTTTCTGTTCGAGATGGTGTATGCATCCTCCTGTAGTTGATCTATGTCCTGCATGTAAATACTCAACAGAATCTATTGTTCATTTACTTTTTTCTGTCCCCATTATGTATTACTGAGGAAAAAATGGATAATACCACTATTTAGAGCTGTTGGTCCGGGTCACTATCTTGAAATCCTGAGGCGGCTGTCTATGGATACCCATAGATTGATAGTCTTCGTTATCTCCCGTTTTCTGTATGCTATGTGGGTCAGGCGGAGGAAGTTATTACTTATTGTATAATAATCTGCTGCAATGTCTACTGATAACCCTATCTTAATGATTTTATTATATGGTTTTATTGTTTTTTAAATGGAACCTGTGCTGTGATGTACTTTTTTGAATCTCTGAGATTGTAATAAAGTTTATATGATGATGGTATTGTATTGTATTGTATTCAACATTTATAGAGTGCACTATGACCCTACGGGTATCCTGGCACTTGAACACTTGAGATCAGCTAACCTTTGAGTACAATGGATAGCACAGGATCAGAAAGGCTAAGAAGGCCACGGCTACATATTTAAGACCTAGGAAAAAGCCAAGTCTTTAGCTTCTTTCTGAACGGCAGCAGGTTTTCCATCTGTCTAAGTTCGACCGGGGGTTTGTTCCAAGCTGACGCTGCTGCAATACTAAAAGCTCTTCCTCCAGATCTAACTCTTCTAAACCTGGATACTCTCACCAGTTTAGCTGAGGAGGAACAAAGGTTACGTGAGGGAACGTACCATTCAAATATGCTCTGTAAGGCTTGGGCCCAAGGCCATGCAGAGCCTTAAAGACTATTCATATCGACTTGAACTGTAGCTTCTGCATAACTGGAAGCCAGTGGAGCTCGGCAAGGGCCTGGGATGCCGATGACTGGGGTTGTCTCATTAGAGTCAGCTTGGCCGCCATCGACTGGATTCTCTGGAGTCTCTCTATCAGATATTTACCAGCAATGCGTTGCAGTAATCCAGTCGGCTCAGGACAATACTCCCTACTACCAGCGATCTAGTCTGTTTAGGGAGCAATGGAAGGATCCTTCGGAGCACTCTCAAGAAAGCAAAGCAACCTCCAACTATCTTGTTTACTTGAGACCCTAGGCTTAAATTACAATCAAAGCGTACTACCTTGGCGGGAGTCAGTGGAGCTGTCACCGGTAGTGGCCAAAACCCAGTAGGTAGTGGAAGGGGAACCTTCCCAGCTGAGCAACATAGGATCTCGGTTTTTTTCCCATTAAATTGCAAATTGTTATTTTGTAGCCATAATGCAGTGTCTTGTAAACAGTCATGAAATGTATCCAGTGAAAGTGACTGGTAGCCTTCAAGAGACAAAATCAGTTGCTATCAGTTAATAAGACTGATATTATGTAATTTGATGACAGCAACCAGAGGCCTCCTAAAGATGTTAAATAAGATGTGGCTGATAGCAGACCCCTGTGGCACATCAAGATGGACATTCATGAACTGTGATTGGTACGGGGAAGAGCAATCGCCTGATCCCTTTCTGAGAGGTAAGATTGAAGCCACTCCAGTACTAGCCCTCCCACACCCGCTCCAGCGAGCCTGGCCCAAAGTAACTTGTGATTGACCATATCAAATGCTGTGGACAGGTCCAACAGAATCGAAATTGTTGATTGTCCCCTGTCCGCCCGCATTCGAAGATCGTCCAATACAGTCACTAAAACAGTCTCTACCCCATGTCCTGGGCGAAAGGCAAATTGCACATCCTCCAGTTTCCCGTAACTTCGAGAAACTGGGAAAGTGCTCTACTGACCAGTCGCTCTGTGATCTTCACTGGATAGGGCAGCAATGAGATAGGCTTGTAGTTCTGGCTGGGTCTAGTGAAGCTTTTTTCAAGAAAGGTGTGATTATCACTTTTTTCCAGCATGCTAGCACCGTTCCGCTCTCCGGAGATTGCTTACAGATCAGCCTGAGCACCGTAAAAAGCTCTACTCCTAAGGTTTTCCATATTTTGTGTGGTAGCGGATACAACAGAGAGCCTGAGGAGACACTAAGGGCTAATTTACTAAAGTCATCCACTGATGGTTTTTCCAAGTGGTCAAGACTACCAGAGGTCTCTGTCATTTCCTGCTCTTGTTTCTGGAGTATTAAATACCTCTTAGATTTCCCATTCTTATCCTCCCTCGTTGGTATGCTGCCCTGTTGTAGCTCCTTAATGATTTTACTTATTTTTTCCTCAAAAAACACGACTAAATCATCGCAGAGATCTTGTGTTGGGGAGTCTCCTTTTGTGTGCAAACAGGATTAGTAATATTGTTCATTATTTTAAAATAAATCATATTAAAAAACAAGCATTGAAACACCTTTGGAACCTATTGTCTTTGCCAAAGGTTTTTTAGCAATGATCCTTGATGCTGTGCAGTTTGGCTAAAGAAGAATAAAAAAAAGCCTATGACACAGATACTTGCGGTATTTTGTGTGCCTACAAAATGACATGAAAATCACAACAAAAAAAAGTGATGGATGGATTGCTTGAATTAACTTGGCTATTGGAAATTGCTTGGGTCTTCATTCCAGCCCATTGTTGTTCACCCACCGTACCACTCTTGACACAGGTCCACCTTATGAAAATCAGTATGAACTCTGCTCCTCAAAGGTACAGTCATCCTGAAGAGCCAGGCCATGCCCCTCCAGAAGGGACCACATGCAACCACAGACTGGTTTCACCCTACTTGAGTTTCTTTAGTAGGGTACCACTCCACAGCATTGTAATTGTATTTATATAGAGCTTACTACCCCGGATGAGGCGTCGCAGCGCATTTTCAAAAAGTAGCACGCTACTCCGGAACCCAAAAAGGATTAGTACAGGGAAATATGGAATTCATTTGAGCGGTGGATTGAAAAGGATAGTGGAGGGATAGAGGATGTAAGGGTTAGCATTTATATAGAACTTGCTGCCCTTGATGGGATGATGATGCCCTTTTTTAGCAGGTAGCATGCTACTCTGAACCCAAGCAGGATTTGTGTGGAAATTAGTATAGGGCATTGGTTCCCAAACTTTTTTGACCCGCAGCTCCCTTGACCCATTGGCCATTGCCCGTGGCTCCCCACTACTTTTTTGGGAGGGTAGGGTGGATGAAAGCCCTCACTCGGGAGTACTTTAATGAATCTTCTTAAGGTATTATAATCATATACGCAGGGTGTTTCATATTACTAAGGTGGTGCCTTTAATAAAATATTCCTAGTTACACTTCTTTGCCCACACCCTTTCTAGAGTACCCTTCAATTTTTTAGCCCACTTTCACTGCTAGCTAGCACCCCTATGCATGTAAGCACCATTGCCAAAGTGTTTTTGCGCTTAAGGAATGTTTGCATGTACTTCCATTTCTACCCAGGTAAACATGACAACACACCTGTCTCAGCAGGGTGACTCTTGATTTTTTAAACCAAATACAGCTTTACTTTTGCTGTCTCCTCTCTAAAATTGCCTCCAAATCAATGCAAGCCAAATAAATTCTTCAGATGTCTTTCTTTAAATGTCCCTGTTTCTTGCTTCTATGGTGTTTTACTTCCCTGTGCTCAAGGAGAGAGCAAGCTTCTCTGGAAATGTGTGTGTACTGAAAGAAATGTAACTGAAAGTAACAATGGTTCAAGTACATGTGTCAATACTTAATAATTCTTAATAATACTTAATGTGATTAATAGACTGGACAACTGTACTTTCCTGATAACTTGCACTGGTGTAAAATGCATTTGGAAAAGAATAAACTATTAACAAATCTAAAAAATGTAATCAGGCATCTTCCACTTACTTTGGGAGTGTTGAAACACAGGGGGCCAGTGAAATATGGAGGTCACCTCCCTCGACATGCCATCAATTAAGCACTACGTTTACAGCTTCAGGCATGTCACTTACAAATCATCGACATCATGGGTTTAAGTCTAATTAGTTTAACTTAAGCCAACAGACCCTTCAACATTAAATGCATTAAAGTGCTTGGTGTGCAGCTCCCCTGGCTAGGTTTAATGGCTCCCCAGGGAGCCATGGCGCACAGTTTGGGAACAACTATAGGGGAATGTGAAATGAATTTAAGTGGTGGACATGCAAGTTCGTTATTTGTATTGAAAAAGGATAGTGGAGGGATAGAAGGTGGCACGGTGATGGATAAAGTTCTTGAGTACCATGGCACAGTGAGTAGGTAAGCCACATTTGGGCATAACCATCACACCCAGGGTATCAACTACAACAACACGATGATGGATGAAAGGCTTGTTTTAATTCCAGCCACTGGATATTGCTTGGCTCTCATTTCAGTTCATTCTTTTTTATCCACCACATCAGTCTAGAGAAAAGCCTGCATTATGCAAATAGGTACAGACCCTGCTTCTGATGGGAGCAATCTGTCCCGAACTACTAGGTGAGCGCCTCTCCAGAAGGAACCCCAACTCTATACTTTTACGCTACTTGGGGCTCATTAGTAGGGCATAGCTTAAGTACTAAGGCACAGCAAACACAGGACCCATGCCTAGGCATACCCATCACACTTAGGGCATAAACTACAATACTAACAAGGCGATGAATGAAATGCTTGAATTAATCTCAGCCACCGGCAAACACTCAGGCCTCATTCCAGTCCATTGATTTTTTTCACCTACTATACCAATCTAGAAGAAGGTCCACCTTATGCAAATCAGTAATGACTCTGCTTCCCATGGGAATAGTCTATCCCACACTGTCTATGAAAGGCCCCCTCCTGAACAGACCACAAGCACACCCAGACCAGTTTCGCCCTAAATGGGGCTGATCAGTAAGGTGTAGCTTGAGTCCTATAGAACAGTGAGTATGGGACCGACGTCTAGCCATACCTGTTGCACTTATGGAGTCAATTACAACAACTTGATGGATGAATGCTTGAATAAATCTGAGCCTCTGCAATTTCTCAGGCTGCTTTCCAGTCCATTGGTTTTCCCCACCATGTCTCTATAGCCCACCAGCTCAAACCAGTACTGATGCTGGTTTTCATAGAAACAGTAAACCCAGAACTGCCAGGCTAGGCCTGACAAATTGTTCTCCCCAACTGAAGAGCTCCAACTAGAGTGAAACCTGTTTTGGAAGGCTTGTGTTCTGGTCCCCGGAAGACTGGGCCTGGCATTTCAGGCTTGGCTGTTTCTATTGGAGCAGGGTCAAAACTGATTTGCATATGACTGGTTCCAAGCTGAGATTTGTGAAATAACAAAAAGCTGGAAGGTCTGACTGTGGGAAATCTATTCGCGATCTGGCAGCATTAACTGACCCTCCATATACTTACACCAAGGTGCACCCTGTTACGGGGTGGTCAAATGGGCACCCGACAGCATTTTAATGCATTGGGGTCACTACTAAAAGACGCCACAACTGAAAACATTGACTTGTGTAAAGAAATGGAATTTCTGGTTGAAGGTAGATTGGTAAGTCTGGGGCAGCAGTACCTAGAAAGCAACATGCAGTGGCATAGCCAAAAGGTCTCGGCTTAGGGACCGTATAAGTGTTTAGCCACGCAGCACAGTATCCTGGGTGTTGTGCACCTAGGAATTGAACAGCTATACAGTTACTACACACTGCGTTGTGCAATACGAATTAGGAATACATGTCTGCCTCAGGAAATATTTATGGACACATTCCAAGGCTTTTTATTATACAGATAGAAAGACAAGTGCTTTGAGTCACCAGCGCTATAACATTCTGTGTGCGACTGAATCACTGGAGTATTGAACAACCTATGAAAAAAAGCAGAGAAGTACTTTCCAATAGCAGAGATGTCACATCCCTCCTCCCCAGGACTCCATTCACCAGGCACCTTTCTCCAGAGTTTTCCATTGAAAACACTGATTGCACCATCCGTCCCTGCCCTCAGTCCCAGCTCCCTGGGTACAGGAGCACTGAAAATAGCAATAACAACAAAATGCTCTCAATTGTCAGGCAGAGGGGAAACAATGAATAAACAGGGGTCGTTTCTACATCACTTAATATCAGTGCACCAAAAAATATAAAAATTAACCTGACCTTGTGTAATGTAAATGGTGCTTTTGCAAAGTGCTCCAATGCCTTTGGGTCAGTCGAGTTCATTCTCTATGAAAATGCCACCAAAAATTAATCGGACCTTGAGCAATGTAATTAGTGCTCATGTAAAGCGCTCCAACACCTTCTGGTTGCTCGAGTTCACATTATATAATAAAAAATGTATCACAATCCCTGGGTGCTGCCGTGAATATGCTTTGAAATTAAAGCTATGAGAGGCAGAGGAGAACCGGAATAGGCAGCTGGGCGGACATGTAGCTACTTGGAAGGGAGAAATGCTCCTTTCATTTGTCAGGTAGAGGGGAAATATTGAATAAACAGGAGCAGTGTCGGCACCACTTCATCTCTGTACACTTAACAAAAAAATAACCTCATCTTGTGTAATGTAATCAATCAATCAGGGGTTTGTTAAGCGCGCTACTCACCTGTGAGGGTCTCAAGGTGCTGGTGGAGGAGGTGCAGCTCCGGGTAAGTCAAAGAGTCAGGTCTTAAGGTTCTTTCTGAAGCTGTGCAGAGTTGGCGAGTGTCTGATGGTGATCAGGAGCTTGTTCCAAGTTTTCGCCGCGATGTAGGAGAAGGCTTTTCCACCTGCTCTTTTTCTGCAGATGCGCGGGGTTTCAGCAACAGCGAGGTCGGCGGTGCTGAGGTTTCTCTCGGGTACATGGAAGGAGACTGTCTTTGAGGTATTTGGGTCTGGTGTGGTGGAGAGATTTGTAGGTGTGGGTGAGTAGCTTGAAGATTACTCTCTTCTCGACGGGGTGTCAGTGGAGGTCTCGTTGGTGTTGGGTGATATTTTCGTGCCGTACAATCCTGAGGACGAGTCTGGCCATGGTGTTCTGGATGGTCTGGAGTTTGCGTAGCAGGGATCTGTTGAATCTGGCATAGGATGTCTCCGTAGTCAAGTCTACTGGTTATAAGTGCGTGGGTGACGGTTTTTCTGGATTCGGAGGGGATCCATTTAAAAGTCTTGCCAAGGATGCAGACGGTGTTAAAGCAGGTCGAGGCGACAGCGTGATCTAGTGGTTCATGTTGAGGGAGGAGTTGCAGATGTTGCCGAGGTTCCATGCGTGGTCTGTGGGGGTGGGGTGTTTCCGAGGGTGGTGGGCGACCAGGTGTTGTCCCAAGCTGAGGGGGTGCACCGGAGGACTTCTGTCTTCTCCGAGTTGAGTTTCAGACAGCTGCTGCTTATCCAGGATGTCAACAGAGGGAACAGGGATATGCCCAAATGACCCTCCTATACCTGGGCAAAGAACATCAATGAGATGAATGACAGAAAAGTACGGAGGGATAAATCAGAAATTTAATTTCTACCTAGGGCACAATTAATTACCCTAACGTTGTTATTACATTCAACACAAATTACGCATGATTTGATTCAACACACATGCTACTCGACCAGTCTCAGGTCCGCCAGTTGCTTCAATGGTAAATAAATCAAGCAGACATACAATAATATATACAAGGACTTACATAAAACATACAAATATACATATACATATACACTGCACAATTTCTCTAATACCCCAACTCGAAGTTTACAACACTAGTGTCCACTCAAACTGTCTGAGTGATACACTCAGAGGTAGTCCTACTAGCACACAATGTATAAAACCTCACTATCTTTTCCACAGGTGTGCTTACAACTTATTCAACACGCTTGTTTTAATGGGACTCCTCTATCTTGTAGCTGCCAACGCGGACTCGTTTCAGCCGTCAATTTCTTCAGGCCTCCTCAGGACAAGGGTAATGCAATATCTATTTTCCGCTTCGTTGTCACCAGGTTTCGCACTCAGGTTCAGAACCGATCCCTGAGTATGCGTGTTTTCAGCATTCCTGAAGCTTGTACTCTAAAGAGTGCTACCTTTAACCCCGCCCATGCTCGTGATGGAACCGTTCCCTCACGAGCCTCGGGTGGGCTGTGCTGGTGACGGAACGGTTCCGTCACGGCCCGCTCGCCGCGCCTGCGCGGCGCAAATTCCGTGCCTGCGCATACGTTCCAAAGAGCGGGCGGGGCCGTGACGGAACCGTTCCGTCACAAGCACAGCTCAACCGCAGGCCGTGACGGAGCGGTTCCGTCACCAGCGTGGGACCGCCGTGTGGCCCCGCCTCCCCCTTAGCGCTGCGGCGGAATAGCTGCCGCAGCGAAGGGGATAATGGTGCTTGCCATCTGTGCCATCCGGGCCTCCGTTCCCCGTCACACCATGACAAAAAAAGTTGTCCGTCTCCCTCCTATATTTAAAGACCGCGATCCAAAGAGCTCTGTGTGTTCTCCAATTGCCAAATCAAATCATCCAGGATGTGACATCTTTCATTCCTTCCTGGAAGCTGAGTCTGGTGTCGTTGGGTTCCCTCATGAGGTAGAGGATGAGCTGGGTGTCGTCAGCATAGGACGCTATGCTTAGTCCTTCCTGTCTGACGATGGCGGCAAGAGAGGCCATCTAGATGGTGAAGAGCGTGGGAATGAGCGATGATCGTTGGGGTACTCCACAGTTAATCTCTGTGAGTTCAGAGAGGAAGGGCATGAGTCTGATTCTTTGGGTTCTGCCAGAGAGGAAGGAGCAGAGCCAATCGAGGGTGGTTCCCCGTATGCCAGCATCGTGGAGTCTGGCGATGAGGGTGTGGTAGGAGACGGTGTTGAAGGCTGCGGAGAAGTCTATCAGGATGAGGGCCGCGGTGTGGCCTTGGTCGAGGAGCGTGCGGGTGTCATCTGTGCGGTGAGGTGGGCAGTCTCGGTGCTGTGGTTGCTTCTGGAACCGGATTGGGAAGGGTCAGGGATGGCGTTCTCCTCGATGAAGCTGATCAGCTGGGCATTGACAATCTTCTCCGTGACTTTGGCAGCAAAGGGAAGGAGAGAGATGGGTCAGTAGTTGTTCAGGTCCGTTGGGTCTGCAGAGAGTTTCTTGAGGAGGGGCTTGACTTCTGCACATTTCCAGTCATCGGGGGAGGTGCCGGTTCTGAAGGAGACAGTAATGGTGCGTAGTAGCTTGATAGCTATGGCGGCGGCAGCTCTGTGGAAGATGTGCGGCGGGCAGGGGTCCATGAGGGCACTTGAGTAGGTGCTCTACATGGTCATAGTGGTGTCTTCAGTGGTGACTGGGGTCCAGGCCGCGAGGGTAGGCTGGCTGTCATTGCTGGAGGATGGGGCGGTGTCTGGAGTTTGTTCAATGAAGTTGTCATAGAGGGCCCTGCTTTTCAGATGAAAGTAGGAGCCGAGCTTGTTGCAGAGGTCCTGCAAGGGTTTGAAGTCCATGGCTTTGCTGGGTGGTTTGGTGAATTCCTGGATAATGCTGAAGAGTTCCTTTGAGTTGCTGGACTTAGCTAGGATTTTGTTCCAGATGAAGGTCCTTTTGGTGGATCCAATGAATTGGTGGCATTCTGTCATGGCGTTCCTGTGTGTGGTTTGAATTTCGGTAGTTTTGCTGTTCCTCCATTGCTTCTTGAGACAACTGCAGGGGCACCTGGATTCTCAAGGTCGTTGGGGAACCAGATGGCCTACCTGGGGTGCTGTGTGTTGTGGTTGCGGAGGGGGATGAGCTTGTTTGCGCAGTTGGCTATCCACCGATGAAGTTCACGGGCCGCGGAGTTGGTGTCTGTCGAGGTGGGAAGGGGCTCGTAATTGAGGGTGGAGTTCAAGTGCTCCTCTATGACCTTGCTCCAGTTCATTTGCGATGGATATGGTGTAGGTTTGAGAGCAGTGTTTCTGTCAAAAGAGAAGTGTACCCTGTGGTGGTCCACCCGGGGGGTGTGTGGCTGAAGTGTATGATGTTCCCTCCTGTGAAGATGGGGTCTAAGGTGTGTCCTGCCTTGTGGGTGGGGGTGATGAAGAGCTGTTTCAGTCAGAGGTTGGCGAGGCTGTCCAGGAGGGTGGCGAAGTTGGGGTTGCTGAGGTTGTCAAGGTGAAAGTTAAAGTCCCAGATGAGTATGTAGTCCATGGAGGCGATGGCGTGGGATGCAAAGAAGTTAGAGATGGTGATGGTGATCCGGGGGTCTGTAGGTGAGGGTGCCTCATAAGGTCATTCTGCGGCAGGTCTGGATTTGGAAATTATGGTGTTCAGTGGTGGAGGCCGTTTCGCTCGTGCTGGAGGTGGTCAGTCGGAGGGAGCTCTTGCGTGCAATGGCGAGTCCTCCTCCTGGGCGGTTGGGGCAGTCATTCCTCTGGATCTTGTATCCATCGGGGATGGCGGTAGCGATGTCGGGGGTGGAGGTAGTGTTGATCCATGCTTCCATGAAGAAGGTGACATCTGGCAAGAGGGTGTCGAGGAGGTCCCAGATCTCTACTGCGTGTCTGTGCAGGGTGCACACGTTGAGGAGGATGCATCTCAGGGCTTCAGGCTGCTAGTGTCTAGTGTGGAGGTGTCAGCCATGGCTGTTCAGAGGGTGGTGAAGGTCTGTCGGTAGTGTCGGCAGTAGAACTGACTGTGGGTTGCGGCTGGCATAGACATCTGCCGGTTGTTGTTCCACCGGTGTTGAATGTGATGAGGGCGCCAGAGTTGTAGCAGTGGGTGGTCGGAAAACTAGGGTCCCTGGCCCTGGTCATGGTTGGGTGCAGATGGGCTTGCCTTTGGTGCACCTTCGGCATGCCAGCGGCGTAAATGCTGTGCGGGGTCACACAGCCACCCCAATTAAATAGGGAAGGGGGAGGGAAGCCCAGCTGGGAGGGGGGAGTGGGAACCGTCAGGGTGGAGGGGCTGCGGGAGCAGCAGTGGAGGGAAAGAAGGATGTGAAAACAGGCATTTGTGGACACAGACAAGGGCACCAACAATAGGAAAAGTGAAAACAGGCACAAACACAAGGACAGACAGAGAGCAGCAGACTAGCAAGGCTCTCCCACTGGACCACCAGGGATGAAACACAGGCAGGAGCCTGGGGGCGGAGGAGGACCTCAAACACCTACCTTTACAGGGCAGCGGCAGGCAGCACGACAGCAGAGCTGCTGGGGGAGAGAGCAGGCCTTTGACCAGGAGGTCAGAGGTCTTGCTCAGACATCCGACTAGCGGCCACCATTAAATAGGGAAGGGGTAGGGAAGCACAGATGGGAGGCGGGAGCATGAACCAGCAGGAGGGAGGGGTCGCGGGGGCAGCAGCGCTGGAAAGAAGGACAGTAAAACAGACACGGAGGACATGGACAAGGGCACAATAAACAGGAAAACTAAACATAGAGAAACATGAACAAGGCACACTTTTACAAAATAAAGACAGACAAAGACAGAAAGCAGACACAAACACAAGGACAGACAGACAGCAGCGGACCAGCAGAAGAGCAAGGCTCTCCCAGTGGACCACCAGGGATGAGGCACAGGCAGGAGCCTGCGGGTGAAGGAGGGCTCAAACACCTACCTTCACAGGGCTCAGCAGGCAGCAAAACAGCTGAGCTGCTGGGGGAGAGAGCATCTCTCTGACCAGGATGTCAGAGGTCTTGCTCCTGTAAATAGCGCTTTTGTAAAGTGCTTCAATACCTTTTTGTCAGTCGCATTTCCTCTCCATAAAACTGCTCACACCATCGTACCCGCCCTCTGTTACAGTCCCCTTGGTATAGGAACACTGAACATAGTAACAACAACAAAATGCTCCCATTTGTCAGGTAGAGGGGAAACAATGAACAAACAGGGACAGTATCAGCATCACTTAATCTCCTTGCACCTCAAAACAAAAACATTTACCTGACCTTGTGTACTGTAACTGGTGCTTTTGTGAAGTGCTTCAATGCCTTCAGGTCAGTTGAATTCACGCTCTAGAAATATGCCACCAAAAATTAATATGTCCTTGTGTATTGTAACTAGTGCTCATGTAAAGCGCACCAACACCTTTTGGTCACTTGAGTTCACATTACGTAATAAAAATTGTCTCAGTCCCAGGGGCGCTGCCGTGAATGTGATTTGAAATTAGAGCTCTGAGAGGACGGGGACAACAACAAGAGGCAGCGGGATGGGCATGCAGCAATATGGGAGGGAGGAATGCTGCTTCCATTTGTCAGGTAGAGGGGAAATAATTAATAAAGAGGGGCGTCAACATCACTTAAACTCTGCACACAAAAATAAATTGTCCTGACCTTGTGTAATTTATATAGCGCTTTAGTAAAGTGCTTCAATACCTTTAGAACAGTAGTGTTTGCACTCTATAAAAATGCCCACAAAAATGTATCTGACACTGTATAATGTAACTAGCGCTCATGTAAAATGCTTCAACACCTTTGGGTCGCTTGAGTTCACATTATACAAACAAGTGTCAGAGAAAATGCAATGGGATTTGTCCAAATCTTGTTGGGCACGGTTGGCCTGCTAAAGGTCTGGTGACCGAGGCTTGGGAAAGCATCAAGCGGTGAAGTGAGAAGCGTTTGGAGGAAATCCTCGAACTTTGAAGTCAGAGAAAATGAAAATGGCAATTTTGAAAACAGCGTGCGAAGCATCTGACACGTCTTCTTGACATTTGAGCAGGACGTGGAGATTAAGTGACGGGTGCCGAAGCTGGACGACCGAAGCCAGGCAAACACTGGCACGAGCAGGAATCAAAAAAAAAAATAGTTCCCCAATTCGTACATAAACACAGAAGCGTTATGTTAACACTAGCTGGGCAGCGCTCAGTGGGAGGAAACGGAACACAAAGAGGAGGGACAAAGAGGAACGATTAACCACTAGCAAGTAAGAATTTTTGAACGACAAATGAAGGGACGCATAAAAAGGTAATGGGTGGGTTGGAAGCCCACAGAGTGAATGCAGCATGCCTCGAGGAGACAGTGCATGAGCTGTCTAGGCTTGATCCAAAGCAGCATTTGCAAGCAGAGGACCCTGCAACTTTGAAACAAGATACTCGCACATTGAGTCCCTAGCAATGAAGTGAGATTGCATTCACTATCACATCTGCTTGTACAACCATAGATTTAATGTAGCCACAGATCATAAGCCACTAGTTCACTTGTTTCTGAGCATGTCACCTCACAAAATACCATATCTTGAAAGGGGGGCTCTGCAGCCACAAAATTATCTCTTTGTCACTGTGTACAGGCCGGGAACTGATAACCCTGCAGACTATTTGTCGAAATACCCAGCGGCTCACGATGACACGTAAACCATGCAATAAAACAACATGGAGATGCATGTCTGTCTGCTTACCTCCGCAGCATGCG
Organism: Lissotriton vulgaris; assembly: GCF_964263255.1. Taxonomy (NCBI): domain Eukaryota; kingdom Metazoa; phylum Chordata; class Amphibia; order Caudata; family Salamandridae; genus Lissotriton; species Lissotriton vulgaris. Next base: position 236,752,670 of record NC_141696.1, read on the forward strand.
CTATTGCAATGTATTTTGTTGAGATCAAGAGACACACAAAGGATGATTCATGCCTCAAACTTGTTTGCAGCATGGTGAAGAACAATTTATGGAAAACATTCCTGTCAGGCATGAACATTACTGACATGAAAAGCGAACACATCCTGACTGCACTCTGGAGGGTGCCAGGAACAGAGCTACTATACTAATGAGGCTGCACGTTGATGATACACAAAACCCTTCAAAGTGTTACTGTAAAGCTTGCACAGAAAGAGCACCAAAAAACTGTGAAAACCAAGGTGAAGCTAGAGGGGAAAGTGTGGGCCTTGTACATGGACAACTTACTTGAACAACTGAGCAACAAATGCCAGCCTCACCAAATCACTAGAGAAGGAGAACGTCCAAGCCCAGTGATCACCAAAGAAGCTTGTGTGAACCACAAGCCCAAGGTCAGGGCAGATTTTTGTGATTTCTCAGTTGGCAAATACAGCTTGCTTCCGACAGACGTTTGTACCCGGTATCCTGCTGTGGAGATAGGTTCAATCTAAAGCTTTCAACCATGTCACATCAAAGTTTGAGTGTTCAAATTATATCTTTAGGTTACAGTAATTTAAAACCAGCAGTATATTTTCCAGGCACCAATAAGAATCATATTTTCGGTGATATGCACTAAAACTAACAAGCATCGACAATGCCAATAGATTTGGCTTTAAAGGAAAGTTGTATGGTATTGTGAAGTAAATTGTATGTGAATAGATATGTGTTTGTGTGGAAATATAGAACTGTAGAATAATGTCGGTGTAGGTTAAAAGGTCAAGTGGAAGTTGCACTGTCAAGCCAGACCCACAAATCAATGTAGCTTAATGACTACCCTCCTCTCATCTGTGCTACTGCTAGAGAAAAACCAGATAAATTATTTAGTTATCTAAGACACTTTAGTAGCATTCCAGTATCTCATGTGCACCCCTAAAGTTCGAGCCCATGCAGCTAGATAAATAAACAAATTGATCACAGCTGTACAGAGGGCAAGCATTTTTTGTGGAAGTACACAACCTCTGTCCGATCAAAATGTGCACTTTTGGTTCCCAACATGTGGGTGTAGCTAAAGCCTCTCTCTAGTGTTGCTCACATAATTGTCGGGTGACAGCTGCGTTGTCAAGCCAGACCATAAAGAAAGATTGTATATACAACAAGAGAGGAAGGGAATGACAGCTACTCTCCTACCCCTTATTTAAATAACTGTCATCAACAAAAGAGCGCCAAAGGAACACCAGTGAAAACAAGGTGAAAAATTACCTAAGATGTGAATGGTCAACTAATTAAATGAAGGGAAAAAGATAGAAAATTAATTATTTTCTAAAAGAACCCTCACTCACCCTAGAGGTGACATGCTTCATCATGGGGTTCGTTCACAGGAGGGGCTGACTATCCCCACCTGTGTGCTACCACGCCTGCAAGTGCAGCGGAGCTGGTATGTGTGAAAGTGGTGATCAGTGCAAAAAAGTGTGTGTTTTTAAAAGATTACAACTGTGCCTCAACAGACTTTATTAGGGGCCAGTTGTTCACATTAAAAGCTGTGTAGTCGCTGGATTTTTTAATTTTTGTCCAGGGACATCAAAAGGTGACTGGTGAACATGTTTCTGCTGTTAAAGCTAAAGTCAGCTCAGCTTTCTTCAGGACCAAATTTAAAATTGAAAACAATCCTACGGGGGTCCAAGCACGCTAAGGCCTGCCCACACCGTTAGGAAATGAAAAAATGAGGGTAGATAAACAATTTTTACTCTCCTCAGGATAACTCACGGTTTACCCGTCCATCAAACTCCTGTTATTCACCAGGCGGGGTATAGTGTTTTATATTGCAAACCGCTTCATGGGCTCATAGGGACAGGCAAATCTTCACTCGCTGTTAAAACTTTAATCTGCGAGTCTCGCTGCCTCTACACCTATTCGGTTACTCCCAGTGGCCCGGAACGGAACATACCCTAGAAGAAACAATAGTACTGATCTATTGAAATCATATGCAATGCTTGTTTATTTTTATGTTTTTATTTATTGGAAGCTCATGACCCCCATATTTAGGTGGCACAATGCTTTCTTCTAATTTTTTATTTTTGTAATAAAAATATATTAAAAAACTAAGTGTGGCATAAGCTTGTCAAGGCCAGACCTATTGGCTTTGTCAATGCTTGTTCATACTTGGTAAGCTACTACATACTGGTCTTTGGCAACACGATTGGCAGCTAAAATGGTAGAAATGTGAGGCATATTGGTGAGAACAGATTTCATTTGCACAACCGTACATGAGCACGAAAAAGGATAAAGAGAACAAATAAGAGGACATCCATGAATGATGCCACAACATGTCTACAAACCAAAGCGGGCCTTATCAAACAAAGCAATGTTCTACAATGCCTATTGTTGGTGATTTCTAGTGATGCAGGAGTGGGTGAAGAGATTGTTTTCCTTTTCACTGGACAGTCATATTAAGACAATTCTATTTAGACTACTAACAGACATGCAAAAGTCATGCTTGCAGGCCAGGCCGCTGCCCTCCTGCCGCACAGCTCCACCTGTGTGCCTGTGCTTCTCGCCCCTGTGATGCTGCTCCGCCGTGAGTTCAATCCTGCTGCTGCCCCAGTGGGATAAGTGTCTCCGCTTTTGTGCCGTTTTTCCCTGTATTCTGTGATTGTGTAATTTAATTGCTATACTGTTCTGTCTCTGCTCTTCTTTTCGTTTTCCGTCCGTTTTTGCCGCTCCCCCCTTTTTTCCTTCTGTACCCCTCGCTCCTTCCCGCCGCTGCTCCCTTGCGGCCCTGCCCCCTCGTCGTTCATTCGCCGCCCCGCTCTTGCCTCCCAGCTGCTCCCCCCTCCATTCCCGCCTTAAATGGCGGCCGCTGCGCGGCAGTGAGAGCGACCCCTGACCCTGCTTGCAGGCCAGGCCGCTCCCCTCCTGCCGCACAGCTCCACCTGTGTGCCTTTGCCTCTCACCCCTGTGCTGCCGCTCCGCCGTGAGTTCAATCCTGCTGCTATCCCAGTGGGATAAGTGTCTCCGCTTTTGTGTCGTTTTTGCCTGTATTCTGTGATTGTGTAATTTAATTGCTGTACTGTTCTGTCTCTGCTCTTCTTTTCAATTCACCCCAGTTTTTGCCGCTTTTCCCCCTCCCCCCCTTTTTTCCTTTCGTACCCCTCACTCCTTCCCACCGCTGCTCGCCTGCGGCCCCGCCCCGTCGCCATCCAGTCGCCGCCCCGCTCCCGCCTCCCTGCTGCTCTTCTCTCCCCGCCTTATATGGCGGCCTCTACGCGGACGCGCCGCTGGTGTGCCAAAGGCGCACCAGAGGCAAGCCCGTCTGCGCCCGTCCGCGCCTGGACAGCACCCAGCACCAGAACCCCTGGCCCACGCTACAGCCACACCACCAGACACCACTACGACGCTAGCACCCTCCACACCCTCAACGCAGGCCGAGACCACCGTTACTTCCAGGACGCCCTGAAGCGCACCCACTGACCATTCTCGTGCCACTCCTGCAACTTCACCTGCGACAGAACCACCAAACACTCCAGGACTGGAGCCAACCACTTCCATTGCATACTCCTCAACACCCGCTCAGCTCGCAAACACGCCGTTGAACTCTGGGACCTGCTCGACTCCTCAAACCCAGACGTCGCCTTCCTGACCGAGACCTGGTGGAACCACTCCTCGGCACCCAACATCGTGATAGCCATCCCGTACTGCTACAAGATCTCCTTCAAGGACCGCACCAATGGAAACGGAGGAGGAATAGCATCATCCACAAGTCCTCCATCAAGGTCTCCACCCACACAGACAACACCCTCAACACCGCCGAACACCTGCACTTCCGGATCCACACCGACCCCAAAACCACCCTCAGAGGAACACTCATCTACAGACCCCTCTGACCCCGGGCTCAATTCAGCGACTCCATCACGGACCTCGCCAGCACCCACGCACTGGCCTCCATGGACTACATACTCCTCGGGACCTGAACTTCCACCTCGAGAACAACAACAACGCCAACTCCGCCACCCTGATCGACAACCTCGACAACCTCGGCCTCAGACAACTCGTCACTGCGCCCACCCACGCCGCCGGACACACACTGGACCCCATCTTCTCCATGAGCACCCACATCGCCTACCATCACACCACCGAGCTCCACTGGACCGAACACCGCTGCATCCACTTCACCTTCAAGAAACCAACCACACACCACCGCACCCAACTGCTACCCCACTGCTGCTGGAGCAAAGTCACCGAAGACCAGCTAACAACCACCCTCGCCCAGAACCCACCCGGCGACCACACAGACCCAGACGCCGCCGCCCGCAACCTCAGAACATCGATCAACGACTGCGTCAACACCCTCGCACCACTCAAGAAACCCTCCAACAGTCACACCAGCAGGAAAGCCACCTGGTTCACTGATGAGCTTCAGACCTCCAAACGCGCATGCTGAAGACTTGAGAAGAAATGGCTCCACGAACGCACACCGGACAGCCAAGCAGCCCTCATGGACGCCACCCAAACACATCACCACCTCATCTGACTAGCCAAGAGATCCTCCTTCACAAACTGCCTGGAGAACAACGCACAAGATAGCAAAGAGCTCTTCAGCATCGTGAAGGAACTCTCCAACCCCAGCAAGCACCACCCACACCAGCGTTGGGCTGAGGGATGAGCCTTGGGGGACGCCACAACGCCGGACCAGCCTACCTGAACAGCAGACGCAGCTTCTACACCCCCACCCGCCAGCTCCGCTCCGCCGGCCTTCGGCAGCAGATCTTTCTCCTACCTCGCCGCCAAGACCTGGAACACCCTCCCCACCCACCTCCGGCAGACCCAAGACCTACTCACATTCAGAAGACTCCTCAAGACCTGGCTCTTCGAGCAGTAGCAGCATCCCCACTCCCCTCAGTGCCTTGGGACCCTCACTGGTGTGTAGTGCGCTCTACAAATGCTCTGATTGATTGATTGATAGAAAGTGTTTTTTGTTGCTTCCTTTCTACCGAAATCTGTTCGACCAAAAACATTTTAGGAAATGCCAAAATATTGGCCTGATTTAGAGTTTGGCTGAGAAGGTACTCCATTACAACAGCAATGGAGGCAGGCGTGCCCTGTGGCAGAGGGTTCGCGTCTGCAGGCAGGAGCCTATCGAATTCCTGAGCGTACTCGCAGCGCCCTGCTGACTGAGAGCAGGGAAACTGCACTTTTTAGCTGTACCAGTTTGTTTTTAATAATTACCCTGAAAATCAACAGGTTACTAACCATTGTTATCCTTCCAGGATTCGGTGTGGGCGCCATTTTTGATCGGGCTGCATAGGCGTCCTAGCTCGGCGCCACACCCCCGCGCTCCGCCCTTATTTAGGTGGGCTCGCGCAGCGCTCGCTGTTGGAGGCAGGCGTGCCCTGTGGCAGAGGGTTCGCGTCTGCAGGCAGGAGCCTATCGAATTCCTGAGCGTACTCGCAGCGCCCTGCTGACTGAGAGCAGGGAAACTGCACTTTTTAGCTGTACCAGTTTGTTTTTAATAATTACCCTGAAAATCAACAGGTTACTAACCATTGTTATCCTTCCAGGATTCAGTGTGGGCGCCATTTTTGATCGGGCTGCGTAGGCGTCCTAGCTCGGCACCACACCCCCGCGCTCCGCCCCTATTTTAGACGTCCCCCAATGAGGAAGCGCAGCGGACGAGCGCAGCGGGCGCGACGAAGGCGCGCCGAAGTCGAGCCTAAGTCAAGCCCGTCTGCGCCCGTCCGCGGCCGGACGGGGCTAGGGGCACGTCCTCATGCCAAATCTTTACCATACTCGGCTGAGGAGCTTACTACTCTACAGGGCCACTGGCCGCTATCGGAGTCAGTCCGTAGCCACATCGCCACACTAGGGCTCGCCCCCCCATCGTTGTCATCATCGGCTTCCCCGCCGGCACCATCGCCGCTTCCCCCTTCTTTGCCTGGTTCCCTCCCTCCCACTCCTTCTTTATCTATCATTCTGCTCAATACCAGGTCAGCAGTTAAACACCATCATGAGCTGTTTGTCCTGCTTGATTCTGAGAAGCCCGACTTACTGCTCCTGACCGAAACCTGGTTCTGTGACTCTTCCTTACCCGCACTTTTGGCTGCTCTCCCCCCTTCCTACGTTGCTCTACGCGCTGACCGCCCAGCGGGTAGGACAGGTGGTGGTGTGGCTTTAATTGCTCGGTCCGATTTTAATTTTCAACTTCTTCACTCCCCCCCATCTCTCCCACTGAACACCTTGTAGTTCGTTCTCTTTCTTTTTCTCCTCCGATTACTTGTCTTTTGATGTATCGCCCACCCCAGCCTTCGCCTTTGTTTTTGCCAGCATTTCAAGACCTATTGGCCACCCTGGTGGTCAACTACGCCTCTGTCCTGGTGCTAGGAGACTTTAATTACTGGCCCTCGGACCCTTTAGAGTGCACTTCTTCTAAACAATTCACTGAATCTCTCCAATCCTTGAATTTTGTCCCTCACATATCTGTCCCTACACATTCTCATGGTCATATACTAGACCAGGTCTGGTCTCTTAACCTTTCTGTTTCTCCCGTGTCTGTATCTCCCTGTCCCTGGTCTGACCATGCCCTCATTTCCTTTTCCCTCCTTCTCAACTCTGTTACTAAGGTTCCGCATGCTAAAAACACCTGGGCGCGGAATTGGAATCGAGTTGATCTTCCTTCACTGACCTCACTGCTTCTGAACTCCTCTCCTAACCTTACAGGTCTATCCTCTAATTCACAAGCCACCGCTATTAATACCTGGCTTGCTGGAGGCTGCGACTCGGTCGCCCCACTACGTCGTATTTCAACTCGACGACCCAAGGATTCTAATAGGTGGTTCAGTGACGACCTAAAGGAACAAAAACTGGCCGTACGGCAAGCTGAGAGACAGTGGAGAAGAAATACTGCCCCTTATTAAAAAATCATTATTCCTCATTATTAACTGAGTACAAAAAAGCCATTTTAGCTGCCAAAACCATTTATTTTTCCACAAAAATTCTGACAGCAGAAAATAAATCTAGGGAGATTTTTACTATAGTCAAAGATCTAGCCTATTCTGATAGGGCTTCATCCCAACCCCCTCCTACCCAGCCCCTGTGTGACCAATTAAACTCGTATTTTCTGGATAAGATTGCAACTATCAAGGCAAATATCCTCCCCCCCTCCTCTACTTTTGTTGATCCTTCTCCCCCTACGGTCCAGTGTCGTCTTACCTCAATTCCCACCCTTACTGAAGAAGTATTCTTAGAGATAATTCCTAAGGTCAAATCAGGCTCTCCGGCAGACATTTGTCCGGCACGAATCCTACAACAGATTTACTCTGCTTGCCCCCAGCCCCCAATTACTTTCCTTAATAGTTCTCTTACCCCGGGAGTTGTGATCCCCGCACTTAAATCAGCCACAATAGTGCCCATTTTGAAGAAGTCCGGCGCTGACCCGTCCACCCCAGCCAACTACCGCCCCATTTCCCTACTGCCCTACTTGGGCAAGGTGCTTGAGCGCCATGTCACCTCGGTACTCAGCGCCCATGTAGAAGCAAATGGTGGCTTGGCGTCTCGTCAGGCCGGCTTCCGCCCTAGGCACTCCACCGAATCCGTCGTGGTGTCGGTCCTGGACAACCTCAGGGATGGCATGGACCAAAACAAACATCAGGCTCTGGTGCTCCTCGACCTCTCCGTCGCTTTTGACACGGTGGACCATACCATCTTACTTTCACGTGTCAGAGCGGCGGGAATCGAGGGCTCAGCCCTGGTCTGGCTATCGTCCTTCCTGAGGGACCGCACCCAGGCGGTCCGGTTGGGGGATTTCACGACTACCCCACTTCAAGTCACTTGTGGTGTTCCCCAGGGCTCCTCACTTTCTCCCTTACTGTTTAATCTATACATCTTTCCTTTAATCTTTGCACTTCAGCAGCTGGAGGTCACCGTATATAATTATGCGGATGACCTCCAGCTCATCTTTAGCCTCTCCTCTTCTCCTCACTCTGTTTCTAATTTCCAGTCTATTATGATTTTCATCAGGGACTGGATGAACCACAACCATCTCAAGTTGAACCCGGACAAAACCGAGTTGGTTCTCACAGGTGGTTCTTCCAGTCCCTGGAACTCTCTTTTCTGGCCCTCTTCTTTTGGTCCTTGCCCCACTCCTTCCTCCACAGTTAAAACCCTGGGCGTCAAAATGAATAACCAACTCACTTTACATTCACAAATCAGTTCTCTTGTTTCTTCCTGTTTCCTCACTCTTCGTACCATTCTCACTGTTTCCCGTTTTTTTTCCCCCCTGACACTCAAACTGATCATGTCCGCTCTGGTGATTTCGCGGCTGGATTACGCCAATGCCCTGTACAACGGCATCCCAGCGTACAGCCTGCGGAAGCTCCAGATGGTTCAAAACCAAGCGGCACGATTGGTGTATGGTCTCTCGCGTTCTCATCATTCAACACCCCTCCTCAAGGAGCTCCATTGGCTTCCTGTCAAGGAACGTTCCCTTTTCAAAACCGGCTGTATGGTTTTTCAGGCTCGCCAGTGTTCTGCTCCCACTTTCATTTCTTCCTTGATCAACGAATATGTTCCTGCCAGAGAGCTTCGTTCATCGTCCAAATCTCTTCTGCAAATCCCACGCTACAAACGTAAAAAGTGGGGAGGGGGCAACTTTTCAACTCTGGCTCCTACCTTTTGGAACTCCCTCCCTGACCACTTACGATTTGCTTCACATTATTCCTCCTTCCGCAAAGACCTTAAAACTTTTTTGTTTAAACAGGCCTTTTCTTTGTAAATTTGCCCCTTTTTATTTCTCTGCGCCAGTCATTCACGGCCCCGCTTTGCTAAACCTGTCTCCATAGCGCCAAGAAACAGCAGGGTGAACGCTGCACTTTACAATGTTTTAAATTCAAATTCAAATTCAAATTCATGGAGTATCCTCTCCGCCAAAATGAAGGTCCGCCATCCTATTTAGATTCTGAGCAGACCTTCAGCATGTCAGGAACGGCAACAACTCTGTCTCTATCGCTGACATACTCCTCCGATGGCTTGATGGAGTGAGTGGCAGAGGAGGTTTGGCCATTTAACCGCCCTCCCAATTTAGAGTGGGTGGTCAAAAGTTTCACTGACTGTCAGTTACCGCAAGGTAAAAACCTGAAGATAAGGGGCATTGAACACTGCAAAATGATCACTAAACCATGAGAGGAAACTCCAAGGTGTGGGGGTCGTTAGTTTTTCTATTTTCAAAAACAAAATCCCGCTTCAGACATCTATAAGTAAGGAATGCGGTTACTACAACAGGGCGACAAAGTATTTGGCTACATCGTCCTGATGGAGTAATAACTATACTCAGGGCTTTTAGTGGGCTGGGTATCACCGGGTCTGAGCACCTGCAGTTTTTTAAAGGGGGCCTCGAAACGGGTCTCTATCGAGCTCTGTTTTGTGCCCTGGCACAGGCGGTCCGGTTTATTCCGGACTGCAGTGACAGAAGGCACATCGATGTGCGCGTGCTCACACTGCTCACTTCTCACTAGTGGAGAAGTTGTGGCATGACGTCACGCCAGGTGAGCGTTCTAGGGGTAGGGAAATCCATTGAAGAGAGTCATTTCTCTCTGGAGTTCCCTTCTCTTCTCGTAACTGAGGGTCAGCAACGATGTGGTGTCACTAGGGCTTTAAGTGGGAGCTTTTTCAATATTATATATAACAAGCAATAGTTGCTGCTTATTTATCTCACGCAACTAACAAAAATTGACAAAGCCAATAGTCCTGACTTGTTGTAGGTATGATTTTACTTGTTTTATCATATCTGGTTGCAATAACAAACACATCAAAATACAAGTTGGGAGGCACACTATGCTAAGCACAGATTTTTAAATTTACGCGTTTTAAGCCACGCCCTTAATTACATTGGCCACGCCCCTTAATGAGAACCCCCCCATACTCTGGAACTCTAACCAGTCCCAATTAGTATACTTTCATTAGTGCTCCATGCAGGATCGTCTGTTATTTACATATTTTGTCTGAAAAATGTTGCGTTCGTTTGGAAATAGTCGATTTTCAGTCGGCTGCTAATGAGCATGTTTGCTTTTTGAGAGTTCTCGAACATGGATGCCCACGTCATCCCGTCTCTAGTACTGTCTGTACTTCGAATGTGCGGCCCCGGTCAGCTGTATCGGGCATGGACGAGGCTGCAAAAACAGAAATCGCAACCACTCTCTCTGGACAGAGTGTTACCGCTCAAACAATGATTCCGAGGTCTCCGGCCAAACACAACAGTCACAAATGAAACATTTTTAGAAGAATGATGTGATGTCAGGGGCTGCCTTGGAGCACAGAAAGGAATCTGCAATTCAGATGTTTTGAGGAGGAAGAGGAACAGATGGCGGCCATCAGCCACGTGGCCTCCTTTCTCCCGAAATTAATGGCGCTTGGGGAGATGGAAGCCCTTGCGCAGCTTGTTTCGAGGCGCGCTCCATATAAGGAAACAACTATTCCGCGATCGTTTTTAGAATGTTTTTCCTGTGAGTTCTGTCACATTCTTCTTCTGTCTTTGGTCTTACAACATAATTTCGAAAGGCAGCCTGTTTATGGATATTATTTATCTGCGTAGTTAAAGTCCCATTATGAGAAAAATGGTTCACAGCAGCGTGTGCTAATTGCAAGCAAATGATGCCCCCTTTATGAAATGTTTTTCAACCCCCTTGTCTGTGGAATAGTCGGCTGCTGTTCTTGTAGACTTCTGGGTGTGTTCATGCAGAGAGTCAGGGCTGTTGTACAACCCCAGGCGTTGGTTTCCCCTGTGCCAAGTCCTATTTGGCGCGAGGGGCAGTCACAAATGCATGTAAAAATTGTAAATTGATACTTGTATAGCGCACTACTCACCCGCAAGGGTCTCAAGGCGCTTGTACGAATACCGCTGTGGAACCCATCCTGGCTTTCCCAGTGAGGCGTCCACTCCTGGGCACCCTCAAGGTGGAGGCCAGGCATCCTTAGCGTTGTGGGGGCCGTTGTGGAGATTAAGCAAGCTATTGCCCAGAGTTGCAGAGTGGGACTCCATGATTGGAATAGGCACCGAGGCGAGAATTATCAGGTCCGTGGAATTTTGAGCCCAAGACCAAGACTGAAATGAAGCTCCTCATTCTGATAGCTGGAGGCCAGTTGACCCGGACATCCACTGGCAGGTGGAGTTCATGAATATTCAGATATTTAACGCAAATCCTTCATCACTATATTCATAATGGCACTCGCCGTGCAGCCGCCACATAATGCACCGGTCCTAATGGAGAGTTTGTGCTATGCACATTGTGCTCAAAGTGTGATATACCCATTACTTTGGGAATTGAGACAAGAGACTTGGCACCAGAAAGTTCAGTGAGTGCACAGGATAGGAAGACTGCTGCACTCTCTCCCACCTGATGCTCCTGACCTCTCTGTTTTTTTCTTGCCAGTGACTGGTCCTCTCCTCGCTGGTTCACCTGCCTGTCTCCAAGCCTGTGCTTGGGGACTTTAATCTCTTTTCATCACCAGCGCCTCTAATGTCATTCCTCATTGCTGTGCATCAGATTCCTCACAGGTGTCTTCCATGAATGCCTCATATATTGCACCTCTGACATTGTAAATATATTGTATTGCCATTTATATAGCGCACTACTTACCCGTAGGGTACCACTCTGGCTTTCCCCAAGGGCTGCTTTCAGAGCAGGGTGGACTGTCCAGCCTCTGATTTCTCTATTTCTGATATCTTCGCCTCTCAACCTCTGTTTTCTCTCTTCCATTCTCTTTTTTTCTGTGTCTCTATAATTCTCTGTCTCGCTTTCTGTCACCCACTGTCTCCCTTTCTGTCTGTGTATTGTACTTTCTCTCTTAGAGCACCACAAGAAAAGATGTGCTTTCTTTTTTCTTTGCTATGTGGGCTGGAGTAGTTCTTGTATTGTATTACAGTAAGTGCCTTGGGGGCACAATGGGCATGTGCGCCCCCTTTGTGCACCCCGGGACACTTTAGTAGTTCAGAAGGGGCCGCAGACACTTGTGAGCCCCCCTCTGCAAAACATATAATGCTGGTGCAAAAGGGCATTCTCTCATTTAATTAGGGGCGTAGCCCCATGAAAATGAGGGAATGACATTGCCTCTGCGCCCACAGCGTATTGTGGACGGGGTGCAAAGGCTAGGAAGCTGTCAGGAGGCACACTGAAAGTACGTGACAAAAGGTAGCACACAGTCAGTGCGCACCCTGATGGTAGCCCTCTGGAGAAGGCAAAGGGGACCCAGAGCCAGCCCCTTGCAGTCAGGGGCAGTCGGGCCGGACGATTTTGCAGCTGCCAACAGGGCAGCGCAGTCACTGTACAAAGGATGCACTTTCCCTTTTTGTGCTCGACACACCTATTTAAAGGTGCACTGTGGCGCAAACAGGAAAAGTGCCCCCTATATGTAATAGGGCTCTTCGTCGCCCCTTAGTACTATACAGGAGTGAGCAAAATTATATTTCCACATTTAACACTTTGTGAAAATGATGTACTTTGCAACTTCACAAAGTTGTAAAGTTTATCACGGCCACAATACTTGTAGCTCACGAGAAAGCCCATCAGATATCCAAATATTAGGGCCATATGTATCAAAATGTTGTTTTGCGATTCTCAAATAGCGATTTTTTGCGACTCGCTATTTGAGAATCGCAAAACACGAAGCATTTACGATTTACAAAATTTTTTGCGAATCCTGCATATTCCTTAATTGCGAATCGCTAATTGCGATTCGCAATTAAGGAATACCTCTCCATTCATTCCTATGGGCCTATAGGCCAATAGGAATGAATGGGGAGACATTCTCGATTTGCAAGTACCCATTAGGTACTCGCAAATTGCAAATGCAATTTCAAGGATACATGGGTGTCAAAAGGACACCCGGTTGCACCCCTGAAATGAACATGGGTGCAGATGTGGCAGACATACATGTTCTAAGGGAATGTATGGGTGCCACATGGTACTTTGAAAAATCAAAAAAAGTGAATTTTTCAAAGAAATCGCAAATTACCACCAACCTGAAGTTGATGTTAATTTGCAATTTCTAATGCCAAATTCGCAAAACTTGGGTGCTTTCTACATCGCATTAAAGAAATCACAATTTGCGATTCCTTAAATGCAATAGCAAAATAGAGAATCGCAAATTTTGTGATTCTCTAATTTGCAATGCCCTTTTGGGATGATACATTCCAAAAGGCATTTTCCCGTTCGCAAACAGGCCGATTCTGAGAATCGGACTGTTTGCGAACAGGAAATGTGCTTGATACATATGCCCCTTAGTTATTTGCATGTCACATCACTGCGTGAGTTGTGTGTGTGTATTGTGTTATGTATTTAGCTACCACTCATTCATATGGTATAAAACTAACCACCCTGTCTGTTTCCAGGATACGATTTAGTATGGATGTACTCTTGCACTCCTATTTTTTCGCACTTTTGAAATTGTAGCGTGCTCCTTGGGTGTACACAGAAAAATAAGTTTGGAAACGCCGTCTGGTAAACGTACCTATCGGTGTGTATTCTTTCAATCAGTACCGCATTATGTTGCAAACGATTTAGTGGGTGCATGCATTAAACGCGTTATGCGTGTGACTTACTTTACCAAGGTGGTTCTGCCGACCCGGCGGTGTGTTCTCCTGCTCTGCGCCGATGTGGGTTGGATACCAGGACCCTCTCCTCCGTGATAGTCATGCCCTTCTACTTAGTGAACATAGTGGAAGGACTATGTGCCTTTGGTGGGCGCCATTTTGGAATGTCAGTTGCCACTCTATGAGGCTTTGTGAACGTAATTATACCTAGCCTGCTTCACTCATTCGAGTAAGTGGCCTAACATAATTACAATATAGAAAAACAATTATTCAGGTGCAATATATTACAGTGATGAAGCTCAAACAAAAGTATTAAAATCGTGAAACATTATTCAGGGAGATCAGTCAGGGGTTTAAAGTAAGGTCCTTATGTACAATGTAGGTTATAGGTAACAACTGTATTCCACTCTATTGTTCATTCCCAACGGTTTGAGAGTTTCAAGTCTGTAAATCCAATGATTTTCTCGTAACAGTGTCTTGTTATTGTCTTTCCCTTCCTCTTTTGAGACTCTCTCAAGTATTGTGAACCATACTTGGCTAACGTTATGTGATGCTTCCGTAAAGTGGCTGGTTACCGTGGATTTAGCCGATCTATTTCTTATGTTATATTTGTGTTCATTTATTCTGGTTTTTGTTTTGCGTTCAGTTTTTCCTACGTAGCCTAACCCGCAGGGACATTTTAGCAGGTACACCACATTGGTGGGGTCGCATGTAGCCGTAACTTGTAGTTTGACTGAAGTTCCTTTCCTAGGGTAGGTAATGGTTGCCCCTCTGAACACATTATTACAATTGTTGCAATTGTAGCATGATGTTGTGCCGTTATGTGGGGTTTCAATTTGTGGCTTTTTCGTTTTGAGTATCTCTCCTAGCAGCCGCGGCCGGCAGTGGGAGTTAATGCAGGGCGGTGACGTGGGGAGGGGGAGGGGCAGGGTGGGGGGTAGTAATGTATGGAGTGCAGAGTTTTACAGGTAAGTAAACATTTAAAGAAATAAAACGAATTTCGTTGAGTACACTGCATCTCAAAATGCGAATAAGTGCGCGCAACGAAATTCGTTTTATTTATTTAAATGTTTACTTACCTGTAAAACTCAGTAATCCATACATTACTACCCTTCACCCCTCCCCACGTCACCGCCCTGCATTTACTCCCACTGCCGGCCGTGGCTGTCTCCTAGATTTCTTCCCCTTTGGTATGCAAATATAGGATCCTCTTTGAAAATTCCATTGAATTCATGTTCCTGCCCTTGTATAGCCCAATGATAATGGCTTTGTGAGCTTTACTTTTGGTTGAATATTTTGAAACAATCACCATCCTGGTGTTCTTTTTTCTGGGTGTTTTTTGTAACAGAACGGTCCTAGTTTGTTGTGCACATCTGATCTTGGCTTGGTTGAGTATTTCTTGAGGGTACCCTCTTTTTTTGGAATCTCGTAGCCATTTCTTCGATCCTTTTGTTTGCGCTTTCGGGTGATGACACAATTCTTTTAACCCGCAGCATTTGGGAATATGGTAAATGCCTCTTGAGGCTTTCCTGCTGAAAGCTATGGTAGTGCATCAAATTATTGCGGTCTGTTGGTTTGCGATAAATGTCGGTGCTGAAACCATTGGCTGTTCTTGTGATCTCCACATCTAAGAAAGTAATTTTAGTGGGGTGAATTTCCGATGTGAATTGAATTTGATCATTTTTACTGTTAAGTTCTGTGATGGCTTCAGTCAGTTTATTCTCAGGGCCGCTCCATATTATGAATACGTCGTCTATGTATTGTAATATGAGTTGAGTATGGGTTAGCCATGGTTCTTGTGTGAGGATATGTTCCTCCTCATACCTTTCCATAAAAAGATTTGCATATGCTGGGGCTGCTGAATTTCCCATGGAAGTACCGGATTGTTGCAAAAAGAACTGGTCTTTCCATTTAAAATAGCTGTGGTATAGCTTGAAACACAGTAGTTCCATCAGAAAAACCTTCATTTCCATGTTGAGTTTGGTTTGTAATAGGGCGCGTTCTATTGATTCTATTCCCTCTCTGTGGGGTATAGAAGTATAGAGTGCTTTGACATCCATGGTGCAAAGTAAGATCTGTTCATCCGGTGTCATGATGATGTTCCTTATTTTGTTTAAGAAATTGGTTGTGTCCTTAACATATGTTCTCATGTTTGTAACCCTCGGTTGTAAGTATTTGTCTAATAGTTGTCCTAAGGGTTGATGAAAGCTTCCTCTAGTTGAAACAATCAGACGGAATGTTTTTTTTTTTTTTTTGGTCTTTGTTATTTTTCTGAACCATGTATATGGTAGGACTTCTAGGGTGGGATGGAGTTAGGAATTTTTTTGTGCGTTCATTGATGACACCTTTGCCGTAAGCATTATTCACAATCATCGAGAGTTGCTTTGCAAATTCATCTGTGGGATTTGTATCCAGTGTTTGATATATGGAACTATCTGATAGATGAATTCCCACTTCTTCTTCATAGTGTTTGGTATTGAGGATCACTATGGTGCCTCCTTTGTCAGCCTTTTGGCATATAATATTAGGATTACTGGCTATTCGGTGCAGAATACCTTTTTCCTTTTCAGTGAGTTTATTCACTTTGATTTTCTTCGCATAGTTTAATTTTGATAATTCACTTTGATTAGGTTTTCGAAAATGTATAACGTCTTGTGGCTGGTAGGTGCCATGTATGTGCTCTGAGGGGTTAGGCCCCATAGTTGGTCCTCTTGTGTTGTGCTCTTTTCCGGTAATACATTATCAAAGAAGTGTCTGAGGCGTAACTTCCCCATAAGTTTGAAAAAGCTGATTTCGAGCTCAAGTTTGTTGGTGTCGGTGGTCGGTATATATGTCATCCCTTTTTGTAAGATTTTCAATTCCATTGTATTTATTTGTTCATCTGATATGTTGATCACCATATTATCTAGTTCTTTTTCGTCCTGTCTTTCTTTGTTCCTGTCGTTGTGCTTCTGGTGTTTGGAGTTTCCTTTTCTTTTACCCCTCCTGGGTCTACCTTTTCTGGTTGGCCTGCCTCTAAAAAAGGCTCTGTTATTCCTTGTTGTTCCTCTGTCTTGAGGTTTGAGGTTGTTCTGTTGGTGCAGTTTGCTTATATGTTCGAGGTTTATTGTGCCAATCTCTGGGTCTGGTCGATGCGTCACTTTCTGAGGATGATGTATCCGTTTGTTGACTTTCTGGTTTGTGTTGTCGGCGGCGGGCATATATACCTCTGCCCAGGTATATAGCTCCCCGAGTTTGTAATCCACCATATCTCGGCGGAGTTTTCTATCTTTTCTTTTATTCACCTCCTGTGAATGTTTGGTGAGTTGTGTATTAATGTCCTCTAATACTTAAGACCAATCCTCTGATGACATAGAGTTAGTCAATTCGTTGGTAACTGTGACAATTTCTTTAGATAGTTCTTCTAGAATGTATGAAAGTTCCTCAATGATCAACAGAATTAGATCCAGAGAACGTTTGTTAAGGATCGCGTACCATTTGTCGTTAAACTTTTGTGCATTCTTGCAAAGCGATGGTTTAAATTCGATCCTGAGTCCTCTAGGAATGCGCTGTGCAAGGTGATATTTCACTAGTGTGCTGGCATGGAGCCTCTGATTGATCTCCCTCTTCAATAGGTATGGCAATTGTCTAATGTTTTGCCCCTTATTACAATGTGATATGGGCTCTGACACGTCCTCGTGTATCAGAGCATAAATGCGTGTTGCTTCTTCGTTAGTAAAGGCAACTGTTTCCGCACTTTGGTCTGTGATGTTGGTAATTTCCTCGTATTGCATCTTATTGGTTGGGTGCCAAGAGTACGTAGGTATGTAAATAACCTGTTGCATTAATTTGACATCCTCGTGTATTAACCCCTCCCCTGCTGATGACGGAACCGCTCCGTCATCAGCCGCGGTGGCACTGTGCTGATGACGGAGCGGTTCCGTCATGGCCCGCCCAACGCTCCTGCGCGGTGCGGATTCCGCGCCTGCGCTCAGCGTTCTATTGAGCGTGCGGGGCCATGACGGAACCGCTCCGTCATAAGCACAGCACAACCGACGCTGGTGACGGAGCGGTTCCGTCACCAGCATGCGCCCGCCACATTTCCGCCCCGCCCCCTTAGCACTGCGGCGGAATAGCCGCCGCAGTGAAGGGGTTAAAAATAAACTTTGATTTATAGATGAATGTTTCTCTGATGAAGGCTGAAACCAGCCGAAATGCATTGAAAGGTGTATTAACAAGGATTATAGTATGACAAGGATTTACAAGATAGAGTGAATAATCACTCTATAACGAGATATCTAATGAATGAATAAGAAAAGTAACTGAGAAACAAATGGACACGTTTCGGTAATAACTGAATAAACTCTGAGGGACAACAAGCGGGGACCAGGGAACGTTCCCCAATTTCTAGGGGCACACATTTTCCTGTTTCCAGGATACCACATGTTAACATGATACAAATTGGTATGTTATGCGCTTGATTGCAGTATGTTATCTGTTTGGACGTGAGTTGTCATGTGCTGTTAAATTATGTGCCTCGTTATTTTATGTGACAAGGGTGGTATTGTGTATATTTTATTGTTATTATTATTATTATTATAATAATAATTATTATTATTATTATTATTATTAGCAGTAGTAGTAGTAGTAGTAATAGTAGTAGTAGTGGTAGCAGTAGATTTCCTCAGTAACACCTTGTTGCCTCATAGCCTACCTCAGCCATCCATGTATCATGCTTCCAAGTGTCACTGCCCCAGCGTCCCAGTTTCAATGTTAGTGGTCTCTACCCGTGTTCCAGCATCACTGCTCCCGAATAATCCCCTGTCAGTGTTGCTGATCCTTTGTTGGTGTCCCAGTATCTCTGTCTCGGTGCCAGTGCCCTTGTGTCAGTGTTGCTGTGTGATTGCTGGTACTGCTGTATCTTTTTCCTAATGTCAGTGTTGTTTCCCCTGAGCCAGTGTCCTAGTGTCAATGTTTGTTTGACCCATGTCACTATTCCATTGTCACCATCTCCATATCAACATCCTGATGTCAGGGCTGGTGCTCCTGGGTCGGTGTTCTAGTACCCATGCCCAGGGCCTCCATGGCAGTGCTTTTGAGTCAATGCTCTTGTCAGTATCCACTTGTCTCTACATTAGTTTTGCATCCCCAGAGTCAGTGCCCCTGTGTAGGTGTCCCTATGTAATGTCACTGTTATGGAATTATGTCCTAGTGGCACTATCTTATTGCCAGTGCCCTTGTGTCTTCCCGTCACTGTGCCATTGTCCCAGTGACACTGCCCAGGGCTGGTGATTCAGTGTTAGTGTTTGTGCACCATGTTGGTGTTACAGTGTCACTGTTTCCATGTCATTTTTAGTTTCCCTCTTTCAGCATCCCTTATGCCAATGTCCTAGTGTTAGTGTTGATTTGTCTGTGTGAGTATCCTAGTGACAGTGTCTATTTTCCAGTGCCCCTAGTTAGTGTCCTAGTGTCAGAGCCCCTTTGTCACTTTGCTTATGTCAGTGTGCCCAAATCAGTGTTCTTGTGCCTGTGGCAGTGTGCCAGGGACAGGGTTGGTGCCACTGCATCAGTTTTGTAGTGTTAGTGTGTGCCACCCCTGTGTGAGTGGACTAGTCCTTGGTAATCTACATCAAGTGATTGTTTACTCATAAACTACTAACCTCACATTAAGTGCACGATGGGCAAAGAGCTTTGTTTAGGAAGGATAATGAGAAAAAAGTTGGGAGAAAAGTTTTTGTTAGCGAAACCCACATCAAACAAAAAAGGGAGAGTTGCCAAGTAAAAGATGTGCTTGACTAATACGCACACTACAGTGACTCATGCATCATTATGATTATCCATTGCTTAACGTTAATTTATAGATGACCTTGCAGGAGTATTGTCACTGATCACTTGAAATGTGTTTCAAAATGCAGTACAGATCTTTAATTTTAGCTTGCAGGCTGAACTACAGAGGGGAAGGAAGTGTTAGCATCAGCTAAGCTGTTCTTTTAGAAGTCATCTCTTGACCTCCTTGCCCCCACTTGCTGCCTCTTGCGTATAAGGGTGTGGGGCAAGCATTAATGCAGAGGTTCCAGTCCCTGGGAGGCCCCCTTTGGCTTTGGCCCTGAGGGTCATTCTCCTCCGTCCCCTAACGGGATCCACCTCATTTTCATGGCAGCATCTCTCCTATATGCTGCAGGTCATATCTACGTATCTCCTATAGTATGCTCCATCATCCTTATGCCGAGGTATCCGACCTACTCCTCTCCAACGGCCAGGAATGGCGCTTCAGATGAAAGGGTGGATTTGCAGGTCCTCGCAGTCCCAGGAAATGCCCTCCCTGCCTAAGGTATCTGTATTCCTCCATTGAAAGTAATGTGCCATGCTAAGAAGTGCTAATTTATTTAATTTTAACTTCAGATATTCCGTCAATCAATCAATCCAATGTGATTTGTATAGCGCTGTTTTCACCAGTGAGGGTATCCAGGAGTTTCTGCAGCTGGATGTAGTCAATCCAAGCAAGTCCAAGTCTGTCTGTCTGTAATATATGTGCAGTGCAATGTAAAGAGCCTTTAGTGGCTGAACTTAGCGTAAAATTAATAATCTCTTTAAAGCTGCCTACTGAGTAAGAAAAAATCAGATTATGGGTGTTCAAGAACCCTTTTAACTTATTCCCATGACAAAAGGCATGCTAATAAATTGAAGTGTTCCACCACCAAGTCTAAGATTTTCCTGTTTGCAAACAACTGCAAGCTTCCTAATTCCTGACGCTTGTAAGAACTTGCCGCTGGTAGGACCATTCCTTGCTTGGCAAATTCTGTGTTATCTCCATCATTGATCTGGAATTACATTTTATTCCCTACGTCAGTTTGTGAGATGGGCCACAAATTGTGATCTTTTTGTCCTTGAGGGTCACTAATATCTACTTCCTCATAACTTTCATTGTCACTAGATCCATTATTTCATTATGTCTTGACTATGCAAACCCAGTCTTCATTGACTCCCCTTCTCTCTGCTATAGGCAGTGCTTAGCTTTGCAGCCAGCTGTTCTATTGAGGTCAGCAGGTTTGACCATGCTACTCCAGTGCCTCAGCATCTATATTTGTTTCTATTGACTGGCTGCATCCAGCTCAGTGCATGTTGCTTGACATTCTAAGTTGATATTTGCAGACACCATGCTAATTGGCCTAGTAGAGTGATGATCCAGTGGTGAACTTACTGATGTAGTCCACTAGCCTGGGTTGAAGTGGCACACACATCTCAACTTCTGTGCACCAGCTGCACAATGTGGCCCAAGGCACAATAACAATACAAAAAGCATGTAATGACTCACTTAATTAGTGCCTTCACTGGAGACAACATAGAGCAGAACATGGAGCAGCCATTCACCTGCTGTTCCCTGTTTCTGCACATTTATTTATTGACTCTTCAGATGGCCATAAAGACCCACGAGGCTGAGTGCCCTCACTGATGGCATTCCCTCTTTCATGGACCTTCAGGGCCTCCCTCTGGGCCAGGGTTTTGATTGACACTTTTAAAACACTGAAATTGAGAACCCTGCTGCACAGTCAGTCGCAGCACAGAGGCACCAGAGACCTTTATTAGGTGGTACTCTGGGTATATATAAAAATACTAGCAAGTATAATCAGAGAACGTTGTTGGGTGTCAGGGCCCTTATGTACCTCGGAGGTGCCAACATGTTTCTGCCCATAGATAGCCTAACTAGGTCTTGAGCATTCATCAGGGCTTTATATGTGAATCCCTATATTTTGTTAAGGTGAAAATAAGGAGAAACAGAGAGGACCTATCTCTGTCATGAGAGTCATTGGTAAATTTACTTAGCGCCTTGAGGCACTTTGCCTCATGGTCTGTTCGAGTTGGACAACTCGTATTGTCACACTTTTGTCAAGGAGATTCACCCATAGTATTCCTACTCTTCCTGTGTGGGTCTCAGTGTACTTTACATAGAACAAGGTCATGTGACCAGTCTTTGCAATGAAACATAGGGAAGAGGAGAAAAGAAGGCAATGGATTTGTTTGCAAGGCGAATAAAGAAGAGGGAAGAGGTGTGGCGCCGCGGCTAGGGCGACTGACTCTGGAATCTGGGGATCACGGTTCGATCCATGGCGGCAGATTAGCTCAGCACCATGTAATAGCTTGCTTACTCTTCCCGACGGCTCCCAGCGCCTAGAGACCCTTGCGGGTGATTGTGCGCTTTACAAATGTGTATTATTATTATTATAGAATATTATGGAGATCCAGAGCGGCAAGCTGTTGGTGAACAAAAGAGTTTTTCTTGAACTATGGCAGAGTTCCATGTTGGGAATGTTACCCTGGAAAAAGACTGAGCTGCTAACAGGTAAGGCTGAATTTCTTGAGTTATGGTATGAGACCATCCTTATGTCTGAGGTCTTTTGCACCACTACAGATTGGACAACTTCTTGAATCTGCACGCCTTCTTTGACAGCTGACTAAAGAAGGTCAAAGACTCCATTATTAGTAGTCTGGCGCTAACGCACAAACATTTTGCACATTAGAGCAACAATGTGCTATGCTTGCACTCACGGTAAGTACCTAAAAAAAATCAAAATTGTGACACAACACTTCTGACTTTGGGTAGGGTGATGCCACGTCAACTAATATGTGACCACACATGATGGTTGCACTTGCTGGAGGTTGCTATTAAATCAGGCTACAGCATTGCATTGGCTGCCAGTGGAATACAATGTAAAAATTGACATAAATCTAACAGCTCTCCCAGGAGCATAAGGAATTTACAAACCAAACGCATGTAAATAGCTATATAATATAATGTTTGTGAAAGCCTTGGATTTTGAGCGTTTTATGTGTTATTCTGAGCCAGTTCTAAAATGGCAGTTCTTATGAAGGAGACCTACAACCAAACAGAGGCATATAACTGTGATATATATTGACAGAGAATGTTCTATGCTACATATGAGGCAAAACGATTGTGAGAGTATTTGTACTCCAGTACGGACTCTTTGCCCCGTGTCTCAGTCTTGTGCATATTATTATTTTGAAGTTTTTTAAGGATATACAATTTGCAGGTCCATTATATGTAAGTAGCTCCTCGAATTATTGATTTTAATAATTTTTTAGTACAAAATACACATTACAATAGTTCTTTTAAAGACATTTGTGGATGTGTGCATATGAATGGAAATCATATGTGGACTTTTCAATTGGAATTTACGTGGATTGACTCAGATTAAGTAAAAAATGATCTCTGTATTGAAAGTAGATTTAATTTACCTGACAGTTGCAACAGTTGACGCATAACATAATATAGGCGTCAAGTAAGAGTTTGCTTGCATGGTAAATATGACAAGAATCGACATATACATTTTTTGACACAATTACACAGAGACAATTATCAATACTGATAGTTTATTGCAATTATTCATTATTTAAAATTAATGTCATGTAACTGAGGCTGTTTTTTGGTTCACCGGCATGAAAGGATAGTTAGGTGAAGTAGTGTGGCTCACTGGTTAGAGGCGGCAGACCCGAGAGCAGAGGACGGCCCGGGACCAGGGTTCGATTCCCGGCGCGGCAGGTTTCTGGACCAGGGTCAGCGGACTCGATAATTCTCTCGCCTCGGTGCCCACTCTGATCAGCGATCACACTCGGCAACTCTGGGCATTAGCTTGCCTCATCTTCACTAACGGCCCCACCAGACCGCCGGGGATGCCTGGTCTCACCCTGGAGATACCCATTAAGGGACCATCTCTCAGGGAAGCCAGGAAGGGTTTTGCAGCGGTCGAAGCGCCTTGGGACCCTACGGGTAAGTAGTGCGCTATATAAATGCCTATACATTTACATTTACATTTACATTTAGGTCAGAAGTTATGGTTCGCTGTTCCAATTGAGTTAGAAGAGACTGAAAGTATATGGAGAACAGAATCCTTGTGGTAAAATTTACAGACAGACAGTAAATAGGAACCAAGGAGTTTCCGCTGGTCTCTGGGCCCATCTCAGAAATGACTCATCCATCATGGCTCCTTTCCCTCCCACCTGATGTACGAAGAAACTCCAATCATCTGCCAAGCCCTCGATGAACAGAGCTCCATTGCTTCCCTACTGGGGTCTGGGATAAACTTATAGAAGTGTGGCTCACTGGTTAGAGCAGGCAGACCCTGAAGCAGAGGTCAGACCCGGGACGAGGGTTCAATTCCCGACGGACGCGGCAGGCTCTTGAGCTCAAATGTCCATGGACTCGATAATTCTCGCTTCGGTGCCTGACCTAATCATGGGTTCACACTCTGCAACTCTGGGCATTAAGCTTGCTTAATCTCCACAACGCCCCCCCCCCCCGCGGGATGCCTGGCTTTCACCTTGGGGATGCCCTGTGGGGGCTATCTCACAGGGAAAAGCCAGGACGGGTTCCCAAGGCAAGCGCGGAGATACCCCTTCGGGGGTCGATTCAGGGCCATATAAGAAACATAATAATAATAATAATACGCAGCAGCCATCCAAACAACACAGACAACTGCATATTTCGCACTTATTTAAGAAAAAGTTCTCAGTATCTGTTAAATACACATTTTGTGCCGCTGGATCGTAGCTAACTACCTGAACCAGAGCACAAGGAGGGAAATCCGTGCAATAGGTACAGTCTCATAACAAATAACAAACACCGGCAAAGCCATTCGGTCTCGCCTTTTGGCTTTGCCAGTGTTTTTTTGCCTATGACATTTACTTAGCATCGGCAAAAAAAAGAGAAACATGGTTGTTTCTGATACTAAATAGCATCAGCAAAAAATAATTACAATTAAAAAAGATAAATGCATACAGGTTTATAAACCATCGCTTGAGTTGTATGCCTCATAACCGTATGACAGCATCAGGTGATGATGTATACTGCCCCATGAGTCACCACACATGCACCCACATATGTCATGAAGAAGAATCCATTTTTAAAAATGTATTATTCCAAGATGCTGGATGCATTAGCTGCCGGATAATGAACGGTTCTTTAATGCTGGAAGCATCACTTTTTTGTGTTGCCAAAAATCACCATGTCACACCATGTGAAATACCTGCAGGTCATATTCGTTAAACACTGCACATGAAATTCCAAGTAGATTTTATTACTGATCTTAGAATAGAAGAGGAGTTTGAACTCCTGGCTCCCACTTGTCCACAAACTGCACTTCACCTCAGAGACGTTTTAAGGAACGGGCAAAGTGGGAAATTGCCCAGGGTCCTTCTTTCCTAGGGACGCCCTGAGACATTGAAGTTGCTCTCTATCTGACATTTGTACATTTCTACATCTCAACCTTTAATGTATTATTTAATATTGTTTGGAATCATAGGACATGCATTTGCAGAAAATGGGTAATAAAATGCAAAGATTTTCCAGATGGGGGCCCCTAAAGTATGTCTTTCCTGGGCACCCAAAATCCTTCAGATGACACTGCTTTGCCTCCATCTTCTTGAGCTGTTTTACAGACAGTGGCATAGATTCATCAAGGTCAAATCCGCTCGCAAAGGGGCAGATTCTCAGAATCTTCATGGTAATTTGCAATATCTTTGAAAAATACACTAAAGTGCATTTTTCAAAGTTTCATGTTGCGCACACACATGCCCTATGGGCATGTGTGTGCGCAACATATGTGCACAGATCAATTTCAGGGGTGCAACAGGGTGTCCTTTTGACACCCCTGCACCCTTGAAATTGCATTCTCAATTTGCGATTCGCTAATTGCGATTTGCAAATTGAGAATGTCTTCCCATTCATTTCTATGGGCCTCTAGGCCCATAGGAATGAATGGGGAGGTATTCCTTAATTGTGACTCGCAATTTGCGAGTCGCAATTAAGGAATTGTAAGAAATCGCAATTTTTTTAGTGATTTCTTTTTGCATTGCATTTTGCTATTCCTTAATAGCGAATGGTTATTTTTCGCTATTAAGGAATAGCAAAATGGGTTCTTGATGCATCTGGGGGTGGGCCTTGATTTCATAATTTTTCACGGAAGACAGAGCGGCAACCAGACCAGTAGGGAAAACACAGCATAGAGCCATGTCTATTAAGATTGACCTGTTTCAGCTGTCATCCCCTGCACTGGGGAATTTCAAGGCTGCCTTGTGCAATGCACAGCCTGGCAGAGCTCAGCGTGCAATGTCTTCCATAGGAGTCATGCAATAAGCGTAATCTTCCAGTACACATTTCTGTTTGTTCACAAACAGAAAGATCCTACTCACTGAATGCATGCTCTGAACTTCACATGTAGAAATGGAAACGGTTTTTGATGTAAAGCCCAGTCTGTCTCTCTTAGATTGAGATTGGTGTAAAAAACGGTGGGTTTTGTACGGAACTCCCCAGTAACGCTACCTTGACGCTAAGTGAAAGAGCAGTGCAAACATTTTCTGTGCTGAAAAAAGGGCACCTTTCCAGTGTAAATTACCTTTTACTCTGGAAAGAAAATACCATTGCTTTGCTCTGCACTACTTTGCGTTACTTAATAGGGCATTATTTATAATGGCATTGTGCCACCGGAGCGTCACTTTTTACGGTGCTCCGGTGGCTCAATCCCCGGCTCCATATTTAGAATGTGGCGCTAGGCCAATTTGCATGGCTTAACACCGCAAAATATCGGACCCCTTCACGCGCTTTTCTTTATCAATGGGACGTGCAATGAGTGTTGTTGTGGGTGCTCCACTGCAACACCCATTGCTTTTTGACACTGCCCCAGATTTACAAAGATCTATAAATCTGAGGCAGCCCCAAAAACTAGCGGCATTGAACAGCAGACGTTAGGGTGGTGCAACGAGGAAAAATACTTCTATTTCCCCTAGTTTTCTGCTCTTTCTAAGTGTGTTAAAAAATGCAACACACATAGAAGGAGCAAATCACCTTCAATGATTGTCTATGTACAGGAAGGTGTGCCTTCCTGCACACAAGCAATCATCCCTGCAACGCAGGCACCCATGTTCTTGGTGCAAGGCTGGCTGTGTTGGTGCTAGAAAGCTTTTTAGCGCCAGCGCAAGGCCAAACACAGGGGTGCACCGTATTATTGTGAATACTGCGGATCCCTGCATTTTTTAAATGATGCAGGGTGGCACTGTTAAATTGCTTGCTGCACCACGCTGCATCATTTCTTTGTAAATATGCCCCTATGTGTCTTTGTAACAGTGCAAACGGTTAATACATCTGGATCTACATCTTACCATTAAACATGTAAGTGCAATAAGCATGCAGAGTTAGGAGCTGGGTTCTTGTTCCAGTAACTCCCTCTTTTTGCCTGGTATTTGATGACACTTTGACTGATGTGTACTGGATGCTTGATAACCAGGTCCCCAGTAACAATGTTCTTTCCATAAAAATGTTCAATTGATTTCCCCATTTACAATGACTCTAGTACACTCTGTAAGTCCCTAGCAAATGGTAACATTGGTACCTAGGGCCTGATGTACTAAAGAGAATCCCTAAAGGCAGCAGCACAAGTGTGCCACCCTAAGAGACCCCTCACCAAGCATATGCAAGGCTGCCATTGCAGGCTGCGTGTCTTGGTACAGAGAAAAGTGGAAACACAACAAGTTACTCATCCCTGTGTGCTCTTCCCCCTACCACGATGTCCTGAAACCGGTCCCAGGATGCTTGTTACCGGTGCAAGGAGGACCTGGCTTGGCAGTTTGGGCTGGACTGTTCCACTGAGGAGCAGGGTCAAGACTGATTTGGATATGGCTGCATCCAAACTGAGGTGGCGTGGTGAGCAAAAGAACGATGGATTAAACCTGGATCTTTGTGATTTAGGATGAATGTTTGCATTGTTCAACATTCTGCCCATCATTTGTTCCATTTGCTTATGTCGCCCTATTTGGGATGGGTATGCCCAGACGTGGGTCCTTTGCTCACTGCACCACTGGATTCAAGCTAGCCTGGCTGATGAGGGATGATGTTCCAAAACTGATCCCAGGTTGCTTGTTTCCAGTCCAGGGAGCACCTGGCTTGGCAATTCAGGTTGGACTATTCCCATGAGGAGCAGGGTCAAGGCTGATTTGCATATGGCTGGGTACAAACTGGAATGGCGTGGTGAGTAAAAGAATGATGGATTGAAATCAGATCTTTGTCACTAGGGTGAATGTTAGCATTTTTCTGCATTGCATCCATCATGTGTTCATTTTGCTTTTGTCACCCTAAGTGGGAAAAGTCCTGTGCTCACTGTACCATTGGATTCAAGCTAAATTGGCTGATGCGGGGTGATGCCTTGAAACCGGTCCCAGGATGCTTGTTTACGGTTCAGGGAAGGACTGGCTTGGCAGTTTGGGTTGGACTAGTCCCATGAGGAGCAGGGTCAACACTAATTTGCATTTGGCTGGATGCAAAATGGGGTGGCGTGGTGAGCAAAAGAACAATGGATTAAGCCTAGATCTTTGCGACTGGGAGTGAATGTTTGCATTGTTCAGCAATCCATTCATTATTTGTTCCTTTTGCTTAATGCCCCCTACCACTGCATGTAATATTTGTAAGTCACCCCTACAGCAGGCCTGACAGCCCTAAGGCAGGGTACTGATTGCTACATGTGAGGGCATACCTGCATGAGCAGTTATGACCCTGTGCTGGTAGACCTATTACTGCCAGTACAAGTGAGCATGGAAGCCATTTTAAAACATGTGCTGGATACGTGAAAATAAGTTCCCCAGCTACATGATGGTTTCACTGAAGATAGGGATGTTTGGTAGCAAACATCTCGAATTGGTAAACCCACACTCATTCCAGTGATGGATTTACCAATTCATGCACCCAGAGGGCACCTACCAGCCACTGGTTGCTCACTGACTGGTTTCTGCCGGCCTGCCACCTAAAACGCTGTTCTAACCTCCTATGGTGAGAGTTCATCCCCTCAGGAGGGCGAGAACAAAAGTCTACCTGGGAGGATGGTGTAATACCCCCTCCCACAGGATGACCTGCTGATTATCCTTCCTAAGCTGGCGAGCTTTAAAGAGATGCCGCCTTTGAAAGCGAAACTGGCTCCCTCAACAGGAGAGAAAGCCAATCCCCTTATCCAGAGCCCCCTTTGGCACCTGGACAGGGGGAAAAATTAGCTAGTCAGGTAGGAATGCCACCCACAGGCTGGTACCACCCCTAAGGTTGGCTAAACTGAGGTGGACATGATTTTTCGGAAGTATCCATCTTTGTGATCGCATACTTAGGGATTCTGGGACAAGGGTCAGTAGCCCATTACCTACTAACATACATTCCCCTAACATACCTACATTCAGTATTTAGGGGAGTCCCTGGCACCAGTGTAGCTGAACCATGATGACCTGAAGAACGAATACGGAAGGAAGAGTCACACAGCAAGAACTGAAGACCCAGCAACTGAGTTAGTGCCAACCCTGCCAGCCTGCCTGCTGACTTTGCCTATTGCACCAAAAGTTGACTTGTTTTGCAGCTGCTGAACCCCCAAAGCCCAGGAGACCTGCCAGCCTTCACCCAGGAACCAAGACCTCCCAAGAGACAGTGGAACTGTCTTCTGCATGCTGCAGACAGCAAAAGAAGGACCAAGAGGACTCCGGCCCTCCCAAAACCTGACGCCGCCAAGAACCACTGCACCAAAGCCCCCTCAGCCAATGTCGAAGTGGGTCAATGGTGTCAACGTGGTCCCAAGCCCTAAATATAATTAGTCCACTGTGGAGCAACTCTTCGTGAACTCCCCGACATTGCCTGCAGCCTCTGTTGGCAGACCCACTCTACTGAGAGTGTTGCCGGATGGAGAAACCCGACACGCCAAAGACCCTCTGCACCAGGATGCCCCGTCCTGAGGAGAAGTGGGCCAAAGGTGTCCCCACTTCTCTCAAAATCATAAGAACCGAAGTCACTCGTTGGTTTCGCCGAACTGGTCACACATTCCCCTCCTGCAGCCTCTTTCTACCACAATCATTCTCCATTGGATAACATTGGGCACCCATCAATGTTTTGCACCTCTGCACCCGGCCGCCCTACATCCGCAGGTGGTGTTCTGCTGGTGCTGTGTTGGACCTTGCCCACCACTCACCTAAACTCCTGGAGAAGGGTCCCGTAAGTTGCTGACAAGAACCAATAAACCGCAATTGATTTTACTCCCCTAGGTTAATATTACAGAACTCAGAAATTGCAGTGTCAACTTTTTGAACGGAAAAATGTTTATTTTTAATAATGTACTTACCCGCAAAATGTTCTTCTGATGCCCAAACATATGTTAAGATACTTGCTATTTTTATAAATTGGTGTGGATCTCCTTTTTTAGTCGGGTGTCTCATGTATGACCATTGTGTGTATTTTCAGTTGTCTTGCACTCCTCTGTGTTAAGCCTAAGGATGCTCCACCTCACTATCCCATAACAGAGCACCTTAGGATATCCATAACAAGCCCCTGTCCACTCACAAGAGTCCACCACTGGACTCTCTACACAATATATTTCATTTTGATATATCATATAGAGAGCCAGCTTCCCTGCATTCAGGATCTATGTTTTACAGCATATTTCTCAGCCAGGGGGCACTCTGGCCTCATGAAAAATCCACAACCCTCAATATTCAGATTTATGCAACTTTACTGTTTTTATCAGGGGAGAGCATTCGTAATTAAACACAGAGCTGCATGTATGATTCAGTCCTCCATGACTAATCCATTAAGCATCTGCATTTCAGACATTTAGAAGGGATTTGGATGATGCTTTCAAATGTCAGTACTGTGGACAAAGATGTAACTTCAAGGAATATGATTTGCTAAAGGTAAGAGGCATTGAGCATCCCACCAATGTTACACATATGCTTATAGGAAGTAAATCATTATGTGGCATTATTTATACCATGACAAACCTGCAACAGTTAACAGATTCTTATTTTGCAAATATAGGAGTGATCCCTCAAAGTATAATTTGCCCCCCTCTATAAACCGCCTCTTTAAAAAAGCCTTGGTCTTAGAGACTAAGGGCCTCATTTATGAAAAGTGACGCATCGCTGCGTGAAAACAGCGATGCGTCACTTTTCATTGCGCCCTCCTTGCGACACCAATGATGCGTCATATTTACAGTATGACGCATCATTGCGCAAGGAGTTACAGATATGTCAGTATTTCTGACACATATGTATGGCGCAAAAGTGACGCATTGCTGGAGTGTGTCACAAAAGTGACACTACTCCAGCAATGTGTCCTTTCACATGGGGCAAGCCCCATGTGAAAGGGCCTGAGTCAGTCTTACGCCTGCTGTGAGGCAGGCGTAAGAAATCGATGCATTTGCGTCCTAGAAGTGGTGCAGTGAAATCTTATAGATTTCCCTGCGTCACTTCTATGACCTTTTCTTGCGTCAGAACGCCCCCTGCATACATTATACCTGGCGCCGGTATAATGTAGCGCAGGGGTTTACAAAGTGATGCATCTACCTAGATGCGTCACTTTGTAAATATGGTGCAACAAGGCACATTTTGTACGCTGCTGGTGCGTCACAAAAAGTGACGCACCGGCGGCGTAAAAGTGACGCGCGGCCTCATAAATGAGGCCCTAAAAGTCTTAGCCTTGGACTGCAGTCATATACAGACATTTGGATCCGAGCTAGACAACTGGAACAGTGATAATATGCAAAATTCATGCAACGAAAACAAACCCAGCTGTTTCAATCTGCTCTGGTCTGGGTGCAAAGACCCCGTTACTAATGATACATGCCTAGGAGCACTTAACTGCAGTGCATTTTAGGAGATTTGCAAAAATGAATATTGTTTGATGCGCTCCATATGTCCTAGCGAGAACCACAGTAAAATGTTGGTAGTATAAGCATGTTCTTGAGAATATTTCATCCGACTTTGGGGCAGGAGTGTGCACACAGATTCTCAGAGAGGCCGAATGACAAAGTCATTTACGACTGTAATGTGAACCTATGTTTAGGGCCGAAGAGTACTCCTTTTACAACTGTTAGGTGGTTTTTCTATAGAGGAATTGTCTTCAATGACCGCGCACTAATTCTATAGTGGTAAATCCCACACAAGGGGTGGATGCTGGACAGATCAAATGGTGGTTTGCCTTGAAAGTTTGTGAACGCCAGAAAGATCATAGGGCCTAATTTATGAGGCTGCGCGTCACTTTTACGCTGCCGGTGCGTCACTTTTTGTGACGCACCAGTGGCGTAAAAAATGCGCCTTATTGCGCCATATTTACAAAGTGACGCATCTAGATAGATGCGTCACTTTGTAAACCCTTGCGCCACATTATACCTGCGCCAGGTATAATGTATGCAAGGGGGGGCGTATTGACGCAAGAAAGGGTCGTAGAAGTGACGCAGTGAAATCTATGAGATTTCACTGCGTCACTTCTAGAACGCAAATGCGTCAATATCTTACGCCTGCCTCACAGCAGGGGTAAGACTGACACAAGCTCTTTCACATGGGGCTTGCCCCATGTGAAAGGACACATTGCTGGAGTTGCGTCACTTTTGTGACACACTCCAGCAATGGGTCACTTTTGCGCCATACAGATACGTAGTAATACTGACGTATCTGTAACTCCTTGCGACATGATGCGTCAAATTATAAATAGGACGCATCACTCATGTCGCAAGTAGGGCGCACTGAGAAGTGACGCATCGCTGCTTTCACGCAGCGATGCGTCACTTCTCATAAATGAGGCCCCTAGTTTTTTTAGAATTGACATACTCCCACCCGCAAAAGGTAAGCAATTTGCTCCAGCAAGGAGTTGCAGCAACTTCCATTCAAGAGTGTGAAGGAGAAAGAAACACCATCAGACCTTGAGGGGTGAAAGGTAAGGGTTTTTTTCACACACGAAGAATGTTTCCACGTGGAGAGGAAAAAAAATGCGCTGCCTTAACACACTGCCTATAATTCAGAATTAAAAAAAAAGACATCAGAGGCGTGACGCAACAGTGCACCTGGGAAAACATAACTAGTGTAGCTTTCCAGGAGTACTGCTGCTGAGTTTTACCAATCGGAAAAATATTAATCTACATCTTTCAGGAATCGTACTTTTATTTCTTACTTTTTAAAGTTTTATTTTCATTTTACAGCAATCACAAGTACTTTCAAAAATGCAAATGTACCCTTCTCGTTGGGGATCGGGCCCTAAGCATTTTTACAGGTGTTCAAAATAGCTAATTGTCGCGTGAAAGGGCTAAATCTGTGAACCACACCCATCGACAAATATTCATTTTGTCCAATGTACAGCAGTGCAAAATTAAGACTTGACCCACGTTTCAATAAGAGGCGCCTAATATCACATATCTGAAACACTGGCACATTTCCCTGATGTAAGACATGTCTGTGAGTATGTGGGTGCTGAACAGTTAATTTCTTGCAACCTCATTAATACTTATGCAATATTTTGCATGGGCTTATGAGCCACAAACGTCATCACATTAAGTATGCAGACCGTCATATAGGTTTTCGTCTGGTATTCTGTGAGAAATTGGGTCGTTGGTTAAGGGGAGTGAAACCGTACTCAAGCAACTACCACAATCCCTGTCGTGGTGAACCACAAAAAGTCACTCAATTGACCTGTGGTTACCTTCTGGTAGCTTGACATAAAAGCAATCAGCCTTCACTTAGAGGCAATGTGTAAAGTATTTAAGCACCACTTAAACAGTAATAAAGTGAAAACAAAACACAAGAAAAATCCCACACCAATGTAGAAAAATAAGGTTCATTTGAATAAAGTATTTGATACCAAAATGACAAAAAATCAAATCCAATCACAATAGAAACTTAGTTATGCATTTTTTAAGTTTAAAGTGTAAAGTAGCACCTGAAAGACCAAAAAGCTAACCCCGCACTTCTAGTCGTGCGAGACCGGGGCAAAGTCGAAGATTATGGCCAACTGCGATGGAGCACATTTCGGATACATGAAATGGATTGGGCCTGATCTCCGATCACTTTTGGACTTAGAATTTTTTTTGTGGAAAATGTCTGGGAAGGTAAAAGCTCAGTGGGGCAAGGCAGCCAGCGGTGTCCTTGGAGGAGGCGTCATCCTCGGGGAGCCGCTGGGCGATGTAACACTAAAGATTCCTACATTTGGACATAAATCTCTCTTTTGAAAGTCGAAAATCTCCAGTGGGACAAAGCTCCTAACTGTAGCCAACAAGGGCTCCACAAGGGCAGATCCTCTTCTGCAAGGTGCTGCTGAACAGGATTTGCTGCTGTGGAGAAAAACGTAGTGGAGCGCCACAGTGAGTTCAGGCACCTTGGGCAATTTGGTGAGCAGGAAGGTCCGAGTCTCCTCTCGGTTCTCCGAGCACTCTTTCTGTCAAACGTTTTAAAAATCCCATGTTTTGGATTTGGGCTATTTGTGCACATTTACCACTTCCAATGCCCCAGGACTGGAGGGGAACCACTTGGAGAGTCAGGACTCACTCAGGCTGGGTCTGGGTGCAGTTTCCAGATGGTTGGAGCTTTGTTTGTCCCGGAGGCACTGTTCAGAAGACCAGCTAAATAGCCCTTGGAGTCACTCTATAAGTCCTGGGTTTAAGCAGATGAGCAGGTGTCAAGCAGCAGGGCGCACTTCTGAGGGCACAGAACATACTTCAGGCAGCAGAGTAGTCCTTCTTGGTGCAGCTAGGCAGTCCTCTGAAGTGCACACTACGCCAAAGCAGCAGGTAGTCGCCTGAGAGTTCTTCCGCAGGTCCAGGAGTGAACTGAAGAATGGGTCTGAGGGTCCTATTTTTATTTTTTATACCTGGTGGCCCAAGTGGGAGAAACCTCTGGAGGCTGCTCCTCAAACAAGAGTCTGGAATTCCCTGCTTTCCTGCTCTCATTCCCATATGACTGAAGGCACAATAGACTAATTCGAAGCTTGTTGTGTGAGAGCAAAGGCGCAATCTTTTGCAGTACACGTGGGGCTGCGCACAGCTATGCCCCCATCCTGCCTGAGATGGCCCATCCATACACACCTAGTCTCTTTATTCTGTCTGGGAAGAACAGGCTGGAGGCACCAAAAGGTTAGGGCTAGAAAATGTCAAAATCAACAATTGCAGTACTGAATGTTTGTCTATAAAAACTTACTTCTATTTGTGACCTCTATAATCAATAAAAAAAGTCACCATATTGTTTTTTAATCTTGAATCGTATCAATTCATTCATAATAAATCATACACAGTACAATACAATCATATCACAATCCATCAATCCCACCCCACTTACAATTTTTACAAAACAAGTGGATTCTAACTGCAACATGCAAATGTTTCAAGAAAATTAAAAACAAAAAGCACAAAATTATTAAAACAAAATAAGTCAGTTCTGAATTTCACAATCCCAAATTCATAAAAAATTACATTATTTCAACAAATAATCCTTAGCAAAGGGTACTACACATCAAATAAAAATAAACATGGTAATGAGGTTGTTTTTTAATTATGTAAAAAAAGTGATGTACATATTAAATTAATATTTTTAAATTATTGAATACACATTTAATTTGATGGGCTCGCGTGCTCTAACGTTTTATTTTATTAGTCCTTCGTTAATAACATCTATTTAAAAATAATTAACATTTATATTACAAATTATTATTTTCTTGTGTAGTTAATTACAAGCATTACAAAATCCACTAAGAAATATATTGATATAATGAAGAGACATGAGTGCGTAAAAAGACATGTGTATAATTAGTTCTTAATTGTTTGATTATTGAGATAATGAAAGCAGTAAAATACATGAAAATATATACATAATTGGTTCTAAATTGTTTGCTCAATAACATGCAGCACAGATAATGGAGCAACATGCACAGCTACTTTAAAATATATATATTTTTTAATTGATAAACTTTAATATTTTCCCTATATTTTCCTATAGAGAGCTCCCGCCAATGACCCCAGAGATCTCCACCTACATGTGCAAAGTTGCTAATGGTAACTTTACACTCATAAATCCAGTCACAGGAGGTGTTACTCCCTTGTTCACTCATTTGAGGGTTGGAGCCATGTAATCCTACACCCATGGGTAAGTCTACACTACAAAACAGTGAATATCAAAAAGGTGTAGAGTTACATCTGAGGTATAGTAGTAAATTTATTTATTTTATTTTATTTTAAAAAAATGTATAGAGCACGAACAAGGTCCTTGCGGATAACAGAGCGCTTTACATTAAGTAAGGTTCGTTATACATCAATTCAATGTATGTTAAACACACGTACATACCGTCATAAAACAGTAAAGCAGGAAGCTTAAGCACAGAGAACCATTCTGTTGAAGCGAGTAAAGGGTAGAAATAAAGACTCAAGTGTCTAAATGGACATTTGTCATAGTAAAGATTATCAGCATGGTTAGGTTTGGTCTTGCAATTTCTTTAGATAATGCTCAGGAGCATTTTGCCATGAGAATCGCTTTTACTTCCTTTTTAAAGAAACCATAGAAGAGTTAAGTCTGGTTTCTGGGGGTAGGGCATTCCAAATCCTGGGCGCCAACCCTGAGAAGGATCGTTTATAGGTTTTCTTCTTGTTGAATCGTTGGTGTTTCAGAAGTAGGTTGTCCGCGCTTCTTGCAGATCTTACCCCACCAGAAATCATCAGTTCTGTGCCTTATAGCTTGGTGCCTTGTGATGCAGGGTTTTAAGTGTCATACACGCTATTTTCAGATGAATTCTGGCTTCCAGTGGTAGCCAATTCAAGGATTTTAGGTCTGGGGAGATGTGGGTCCTTCTTTAAGACCCCGTGATGAGTCTCGCTGCCGAATTTATGGAAGCTCTTAGGGGTGCCATTGTAGCTTTCAGAAGACCACACAGCGAGACACCTCCGTACTCTACTCTGGGGATAACTAAAGCTTGAACTGCCTGCTTGAAATCATTGGCTGGAAGGAAGCGTTTCAGCTTCCTCAGAGTGTTTATCTGGAAGTTTGCTCCCTTTGTAGCGTTGCTAATATGTTTTTGCATATTAAGATTATTGTCAAGAGTTATTCCAAAAGATTTCGCAGACTCCACAATGGTTGGTTGAACATTGAGTGCCGAAAGAGGTTTGATCCATTCTTGCATAATGGGGACTTTGGCCGATGGAGCTATTATAAGGAATTCGGTTTTTAGTGCATTCATTTTGAGGTGGTTTTCTGCCAACCATGTCTGAGTATTCCCAAGCGTTGAGTTAAACAGTTTTATGTCTTCTAGGGTGTTGATCTAAAAATATAGTTGTGTGCCGTCAGCGTACATGTGATATTGCCCGTTCAACGCATATAGCATTTCGGTGAGAGGTTCCATGAAGAGATTAAACAGTGTCGGGGAAAGTGAGTATCCTTGAGGGACTCCCAACGTTACTGGGACGGGTTTAGACAAGGTGTAGTTGACCTTGAATTTTTGTGACCGGTTTTGGAGAAATGAGATGAACCAGGTTAGCACTGACCCAGATACACCCATTCTGTGTTTTAGCAGATCTATCAAGTTCTCATGTTTGACGATATCAAAGGCTGATAAGAGGTCCAGTAGGATAAGCAGACAGGTTCCATTCTGATCAAGGATTTGTAGCGCATCATCAATTATGTGTGTCATGGCTGATTCGGTGCTATGACCATCTCTGAAGCCTGATTGGTGTTTGTGAAGAAGGTTAAAGTGATCAATATGCCTTGTCAGTTGGTGGTGTACACAGTTTTCCAATAATTTGGCCAGGGTAGGAATATTGGAAATAGGGCGATAGTTGTTTAGGTCCGAAGGGTCCGCTGTGGGTTTCTTTAGAATGGGAGATACCTGTCGGACTTTGAGGGTGTCCGGGATGCATCCTTGTTGCAGTGAACTGTTAATGATCTTGGTCCAGAGAGGTAGAAGCAGAGGCATAAAGTCTTTAACAGCGTTTGCTGGGAAAGGATCGGTGAAGTGATTAGCAGGTTTCATGGCACTAAGAATCTTAAATATATCTTCTTCAGTGTCGGTGGCAAAGGAAGACCTAGCTGCGTCGTTTTAGGTCAAACTTTGGAGAGATTTAGTTTTGCGCCAATGGAAGTGCAGGGGAGGTTTTCGTATAAAGGCCATAGTGTAAGATTAGATCATTGAGGAGGTCTTTCTTGATGTTATCAGTCTTCTGAACAAAGAAGGCAGAGAATTCTTCACAGTTGGGTTGCGGGCAAGCTAAGTCTTGTAGACTTTGAGGTGCGTCTGATAAAAGCACTCAAATTCAGTGGAAGTTGTAGAGTAGCTTTAATGTACAACCATCAACAGGGAAAAGTAACAGCAAACTGAATCCCCAGCAATTGGAATGTAATCATTCTATTAGTGATGTAATCACCCAAGACACTCTTAAAGAAACAGTAGACATAACACATCCCCCATACATAGTAAAAGAAATAAAAATAAAGCTTGAAAAAAGAATATGAAAAACTTTAAACTAGAAAAGAAGATGTGCAATATAAAACTTGAAATTAGAAGGAGAATGCGCAACAAATGAAATTAATTAACACATTACATAATAATTGAATTTCCTAGGAAGCTGTACAGACCTTCTAGGAGAATCTCTCTGACCACTTGTAGGAGAAGCAACATTAGGACTGTTGGAAGGTCTGGAACCACCATTGAAGTGATTCCTGACATCATTGCACTTAGCTAATTTAGACATGTTCCAAGTGCAACCATTATCCAAAGTGACAACATTTTTACTTATGGAAACAATGGTGAAAGGACCAGTGAAATTCGAAACACCTTTTTGACCAAATTTCGTTTTTTTCACCAAAACACTGTCACCTACATTCCATTTCCTAAGTTTGACAACCATCTTAGAATCATAACGTTGTTTATATTTCTGCTGATAGATTGTCAACACTTCTCTCCTTTTCACTTCTTCTTCAACACTGTCACCACAAACCCTCTCCGGAAGCCAAGTGGGATTGAGCTTAGAACTAGCTAATCTCCCCCTCAAAGCCTCAAAAGGAGATCTCTGCATGACCGCATTAGGAGTTGTGCGATGTGCCCACCACGTCTCCCTCAAAACACTGGCAAAAGAAACTTTGGACTCCAAAGCCCTCTGTGCACAACTTTTCACAACCCTATTCATCCTCTCTGTGAGACCATTCGCCTGAGGAGAGTAAAGAGCTGTTTTCTGATGAATGATCCCAAGACTTCTCAAAAAACTTTCCATCTCACTGGAGGTGAATTGTACCCCGTTATCAGTGAGCAAATACTTTGGCACACCTTCTGACACAAAGACCTCTCTCAAAAATTCAATCACAGTTCTAGAATTAACAATACTCATGCATTTGAAAACCACCCATTTAGAGGTATAATCCACCAACAACACAACAAATCTCTCATGTGAGGGCATAAGCTCAAACGGACCTGCAGTATCCAACCCTAACTTAGTCCAGACAGCAACAGGAACCTCAACAGGCGAAAGCGGAGCTTGACTAGTGGTACGTGATTTGTCATTGACAGCACACAAATGACAATCTTTGACAACAGAATCCACCATATGATCCATACCAGGCCACCAGTATCTCTCTCTAATCCGAGCCTTCGTGAGATTTCTACCCAAATGCCCTTCATGAGCGAGATTAACAACTCTTTCTCTTAAATCACTTGGGGGCACAACTCTGTCACCTCTCATCAAGTTATTTTGCAAAAAAGACAAATCATCCTTCACCGTCCAAAAAGGCTTCAATTCACACTCAAGAATATCATAGTTTGGCCACCCATTCCTGATGACATTTCTTAACAATTGAAAAACGACGTTGTCTTTAACACACTGTTACCATTCTTCCCTGGATATGCTAGGCTCCAATACCCAATTTATACAAGTATAGACACCATCAGCAACACAATCTCTTTCGATAGGAAGACGTGATAAACAATCAGCAGGTTTATTGTTCTGTCCTGGAATATACTGTACTGTAAAGTTAAACTCCTGCAACCCTTCACTCCATCTATTCAACCTAGGTGTCATATGATCACTCTGAAGACAAGAAAAAATTTGAACCAGGGGACGATGATCAGATTTAACAACAAACGAAATGCCCCACAAGTAAAATTTAAAGTGAAGTACAGACCAAAATACTGCCAACGCCTCTCTCTCAATACAAGAATAATTACACTCAGCTTCCTTTAAGGCTCTTGAAGCGAAAGCAACCACAACTTCTTCTCCATTCACAACTTGGGAAAGCACAGCACCCAAACCCTTAAGACTGGCATCAGTTGTCAAAATGGTCTTAAGTTTGGCGTCAAAATGACCCAGAGTTGGCATTTTACCAATTTCCGTTTTTACCAAATCGAAAGCTTTCTCACAATCAACAGACCAAGTAAAATGTACACCCTTCTTTAAAAGAGATCTTATGGGCTCAACAAGACTGGCAAAACCCTTAACAAACTTGGAATAAAAATGACTTGACTTGGTCTTTATCTACAGGAGTTGGTGCGTTGACAATGCTCTCAGCCAATTCCAATTTGGGCTGAATTCCAATCCCAGAAATAACATGTCCCAAATATGTGACAGACTTTAAAACAATACGACATTTTTCTCTCTTAACTGTAAGTCCGCTATCGTTCAACATGCCTAAAACTGATCTCAATACTTTGTCATGTTCACACTCATCCACCCCATGAACTAAGATATCGTCTTGAAAAAACATCACGTTGGAAAGACTGCCAAGGACCATCTTCATCACTCTTTGAAAACACGCAGCAGCCGAAGCTAAACCAAATGGCATTCTTAGAAATTGATAAGCACCCAAGGGTGTAACAAAAGATGTTAGATGTCTAGAATCCTTATGCAACACGATTTGGTGGTAGGCTGAAGAAAGATCAAGCACACTGAAAATCTTTGCACCTTTAAGAAAACTAATGCTCTCGGCTATGTTGGGCAATGGCTGTCGATCCACCCAGATCCACTCATTCAAACCACGCAGATCTACACATATCCTAATCGACTTCCCACCATCCTTGGGTGCTAAAACTACTGGACTTAACCATTCAGAGGATTCAATCTCTTCAATCACACTTAAATTCAACAATCTCTCAATTTCATGTTTCAGTGGCTCAAGCATCATATTGGGTACTTTTCTAACTTTGTGCACACAAGGTTTGGCAGATTTCTTAAGAATAATTCTGTGTTCAAATCCCTTCAAACACCCCAAGTTATCAGAAAAAACTTTCGGATAATCAGTAAAATATTTGTCAGACCCACACACAAAATCTACCTGAGTAGGAAAAGAAGTAGAAAGAAAATCTTCCATCAGCATGACTTGGTTCTTAGGATCTTTCACTCCAGGATTAAGAATAATGCCCGAATCATGCTGATGTCACCATCCCAGAAGATTGTCTGCTCTGACGGCAACATAAACCTTGCCACAAATATTCTTTCCTCTAAAAGAGATATTTGCTACAGTGTATCCCAAAATCTCTATTTTTGACTTATTATAATTCAGAGGAGAAATGTCAGAAGGTAAAAGTTGAACATTTTCTAAACCAACAACTTCATCCCAAATCTTGTTCCCAATTAAAGTAAAAGAGGACCCAGAGTCTGCCATAAGTTTAAATACAAATTTGTCAATACCTACATCACAGAATGGCATGAAGATATGTTCTGTGTCAACCATTTCACCTTTAACATTGGAAACAACAACTGTACGTACAATGTCAGAGGTAGTTTCATTAGTATCTCTGTTCCTACCAGACCTACACACACGTGCATAATGTCCTTTGATTCCACAATTATTACAAATACTGTCTTTTGCAAAGCAATTAGGGAAATTAGAAGTGTGGGAAAAACTTCCACACCTAAAACAACGTGTTTTCTGGTTGCTAAACGGACGTTGTTGACGAAAATCACCTTCTTTAGGCAAAAGAGACTCTTTATTAAAAGAAGGACGATTTTCAAAAGAGTTTTTTTGAGAAGAAGGAGTCTTTTGTATAGGTTTGTTCTTTGAGCCCACGCTGACTTTGGCAACTTCCTCATGATCCTCTCCAATAAGATCATCTTCTTCCAACATGTGTACTGTATCAAGAGTTTTCTTTTTATTATCACTAATAGTGTGACTTTCATCCTCTTTATTTTTCCTTATTTCTTTGACCCAAGTAGAGGTATTCTCCATGCCTTCTACAATGGCAACAGCCTCCTTTAATGTAGGGTTCTTTGATAACAACTTTTCTTGGACTCTAGAACTATTTGTACACCGAACAAGTTGATCTCTAACAAGTGATTCGGATAAGTCCCCAAAATCACACGTACGTGAAAGAGTTTTTAAAGCGGCAACGTATGTTCCAACTCGTTCACGTGGACCCTGTACACGAGTGAAAAATCTGTGTCGTTCTAAAACAACATTAATTCTAGGGCCAAAATACTGTTCTAGCATAGACATTGACATTTCAAAAATGTCTGCAGGTTCACCATCAGCCCCACCAACAGGTATCGTATCTATACTGTCATATGTGTGTCTGCCTTCAACCCCTAAATTATGTAACAAAATAGCTTGTTTCCTAACAGCTGAAAATTTCTCTCCTCCAATCGCTACTAAATACGAATCAAACACATTTCACACACGAAGATAGAGTGTGTTCTCAGATCGCCAGTTAACAGGGGCTTTTCACAGAGAAACGCGATGAGGGAGAAGCAGTCCCAATCTCAGCAAATGAAATAGTTATAGAGGTTGACAGGTACAGGAGCTTTACCAAAAACGTAGAA
The DNA here is from genome assembly GCF_964263255.1 of Lissotriton vulgaris. NCBI lineage: Eukaryota > Metazoa > Chordata > Amphibia > Caudata > Salamandridae > Lissotriton > Lissotriton vulgaris. The sequence continues at coordinate 236,794,817 of NC_141696.1, forward strand.
ATCCAATGCAATCCAATCCAATAAGATGACGGTACAGTGTCCAAGTAAAGTGATACATCCAGAACAAGTAGACCCAAACTATCCAGAATAATCCAAAATTGTCAAAAACAAGTCCAAAAAGCAATTCACATGTAGGGGAATTGATGGTTGCAGGTGCCTGTCCCCAATCAAGCCTTGACCCTCGTCGCCAGTGATAAAAGCACTCAAATTCAGTGGGAGTTGTAGAGTAGCTTTAATGTACAACCATCAAGAGGGAAAAGTAACAGCAAACTGAATCACCAGCAATTGGAATGTAATCATTCTATTAGTGATGTAATCACCCAAGACACTCTTAAAGAAACAGTAGACATAACAGCGTCCTTAGCTTGGGTTTTGATTAGTTCAAAACGTTTTTTGGGCCGATTTTTCGCCTGCTCTAGTTGGAGGCTGAAGAAGTCTGCTTTAGCTCGTTTCATCTTTCTGAAATATGCATTTCTCTTTTTCCTTAGTATCTTGAGGTGATTGGCAGATGGGACTGATCTCCAATTACGTTCAGAGGTTCTAAGAGACCTTCTGTCCTCGTTGAGTAGACCGTTGTACCAAGGCTTAGAGTCTTTTGTGGTGACTCTCTTTAGTTGAAAGTGGGCTACCTTGTTTATTAAGGAGGTCATGGCATTGAGGTAGTGGTTGGTGAGATCCTGGAAATCGGAAGAACTTGCTGGTGCAAAAGTAGGATGCGGCTGGTAGATGGGAGTACGTTAGGGTTGAGACTTTTTAGGTCTCTTTTCCATACTTTTGGTCTTGTGGATCAGACCCACAGTGTCTAAAACCTTGCATGCAAGGGAGCCAGGTATGGAAGTCTACAGTGTCTGCAATTGCTGCTTGTGTATGAGGTATGGTTTCCCTGAATGCTTATTAATTGCTCGTCAAAAGACCTGTTAGCATTTCGCAGCAACACCCCACTGTTCCTCCCTGATTTTTTTACCAGATCATTTTTGGGATTTAAAAGTGGGCCTTTGTTGATCATTTTCTATTACCACTCTTTGCCTTTGAAAAGTTTATAACTGCCTTGTAGAGTGCTGGGGTACATTTTAGAAATAGTATCCAAGGGATTGTTTGAAATGCAACAGAGAATAACCTTGCTCAGATGAGAAGAGGCAGTGGCAAGGAATCATAAAACTCCAGAGAGTTGGAGGAATGCCGAAAAAGGCATGGGGATGTGCTACATATAGCAGAACGAGTTATCTCACCTCTCAATTTTATAGCTTTATAGTGCAAAGTAGTCTGACTTTTAAGAGTGTTCATGATGTGTAGTTCAGAAAGGCACAGCTTCCATCTCACTCTTAAATTCTTGGGTGCAAAGATCCACCAACAGAGATCATCAAAGTTTAAAAAAAAACATTTTGTTGTTTCTTTTTTACCAATCAAGGTTCATCAAAGTAAGCACATGCTCTGCGCTGATATCTATGAGTCACAGAAACAAAGTAATGGGTCTACTCCCTTTTCCCTGAAAGTTAGTACAGAAAAGCACATCACACACAAAGAAATACACTGTGGAAACTTCAGTTTAAGTTAACAATTGCTTAGATTACTTCCTCTTTTTGTCTATCTTGTTCCGCTCTTTAAGATGGACTCAAATCATTGGTTCGTTTGCATTATCATTAAGAATTTTGAAGTGTTTCTGGAAGCGTGTAGCACCTGGACCAAATGGCCCACCTGGAAGTATCTAAAAGGAAGACTGGGAATTGTAGGCCTTCTGTATGTATAGACTGCTCAACTGAGGCTTCTGACTATTTGCCATCTCGGATTCATGGAAAGGCTCCATCTTCCATCCAATACATACAAATTACAAGCTAATAGCCCTATTGAAGGTAGATGGTAGGGCATTGCGAGAGTGCTTCTACATGAGCCGGAGGTTTGGATTAATGAGAAAGATATTATACCACACTATAGGGCAGGGTTCAGGCCAAACTCCTCGACCATGTATAATGTGATTGCTCTTTCCTACCTGGCCACCAAGGCCATTGAAACTCCTACGCCCCCACTTTATGCCTGTTTTGTCGACTACAGTGCTGTGTTTCATTGATTTGATCAAAACATCCACTGGACAAATCTCGTGAAGTGGGTAATACCGAGGCAACTCCTGGCATCCATCACAGCACTGTATATGGGCACTAGGGTCCAGACCTGGATTACTCAGAATTATTCTATGGAAAAAATATAAATAAATAAAGAGCTAAAGCAAGGATACGTCATTGCTCCCACATCGCTTCCACTGTTCAACTTATGCACAGCTAATTCAGGTATGGAACAGTTGAAAGGGAACATTATCCCACCTAAATTAGGCCACATTAAACTTCCCATCATGTAGTATGTGGATGACCTGGTGCTACTGGATCAAACGTGAATCATGATGAAGAGGGCCCTGGGTAAACTCTACTTATATAATTCAAAGAACACCCTACATGCAGATGCTGCAAACACCAAAGTCCTGGTTCTTGGGCACAGAACCATGAAAATCAGCTGGAATGGAAATTGGGCCCTTTAAAGATAAGGACAACCATCAAATTCAATTAACTTGGTGTTTGGTTTCATGACACCGGTAAACCCTCCTTGCAGACCAAGACACTGGCAGAGAAAACAGCCAAGACCAGTGGCAGTTGGTGACCAACAATAATGGTGGGGCGAGTGGTTGACATAAACACAATAAAACAATATAGAAATAAACAAAAACATCTAAAAATGAAAAAAAAAGGTTCACTTACCTTAGCTTGCAGATCGTCCGCCACGTTCTTCAGTCCCCGGCTCCAGACTTCCTCAGAGTGCAAGGTCCTCACATCTCCCACAGGTCCTTATCCACTCCAAACGCTGCATCTGGATTGGCGGGAGCTGGCTTTCTCAGCTCTCCAAAGGGCACTTTAGGCCGATGCCTGCTGTAAGGCAGCTGGGTTGGAGAGTTTGAACTGCGCATGCCATTTTGGCTGTAACAAGGAAGCTGGCCAAACCGGCATGTGCACTTCAAACTGAAGGGACCACTCGGCATTGCTGCCTATCAGCCGCAATGATGCACTGGCCCCGCCCTGCCCTCTCTGTTCAGCAGAAAGCTAAAATGTTAATAAAATCCTTTTATTACCGTTTCTTTTCGAGCTTTCTGATCAGCGGTATTTTGGGGGGTGGGCTCTCCTATGAAGGAACTGCCCCTGGTCACTACAACTTTTGCATTATCTAAACTATATCATAACTTACAAAGTCACTCGGCAAAATAGATTCTAAGAGCAATGCAGGCCAAACTACCGCCCACTATATGGACATCTTGCTTTTCCAGGCATTCTGACTGAGCCATTAGAGCTCTGTTGTTCAGCAGCATGTAGGAAAATATTCAACATTCCAAAAACTACCTGGCTCACATTGATCCACCTACAGTTTGACCTTGTGAAAATGGTCAATCAATGCAACAAAGATTTAATCAACTATCACTTTTGCGTGGCCAGGGCAGATCAGGATTAAATGAGAGATGCATTGACTGTGATATTTCTGGTCAAAGTCTATTGGCAGCAACTGAGGCTCATTGAATCTGGCTTCAGAGTGTACAACAGATCTACTAATAGTAATAGACAAAAAGAGGACTGTAAAATAACAAGGGGCAAGCGCATATGAAGGGAACAGGATATAAACCAATTAGAACCATTACAGGAGCAGTGGGACTTGCCGCATCAAAGGAAGCCACCTCTTGCCAACCATATTTGAATGATACAAAAGGGGATGATAGACGGAGCGTTAGGGCAAATCGAACACTCACCCCAGTCAACTGATCTGGGTTTAATCCATCACCATTCTTTAGCTCACTCCGCCACCCCAGTTCAGACATGGCCATATGCAAATCAATCTGACCCTGTGCCTCATGGGAACAGTCCAGCCCGAACTGCCAAGCCATGTCTTTCCTGGACCGGAAACAAGCATCCTGGGACCAGTTTCGGGTTAATAACCCTCATCAGCCTATTTGAAAGCGTCTTTGGTCAGACAAGCTTTAAAGAACGTATTGCTGACTAGGCTGGTAAAACTGCCCATATGGAAATATAGGTCCCACTGGAGGAACATCCCCTCAGGTCAGTGCAGGCTGTGCCAATACCACTCTAAATCGTCAGCACACATGGTATGTTGCTGTTCAGCATTGCTGCAGCAGAGGCGTGTTTAGGTAAGGGCAATTTCACTGAAAAATGGAATAAGAACATGCAAAGAGGCGCTGTCACATATTTTTACAACAGTTGTCCTGATGGAACTAGCATGGACTGGCAAGTTCTTTGCGGAAGCCTGTGTGATGCCTGCCCACCGACGAGGACAGCCACTTGAACATTTAAAGTATGATCCAGAGAATGATCTTGATGGACACGGCTTGGTAATCTGGCATTTGGTGCTGGGAACAAAATGTCTGGTTAGGAGTAGAGCTGCACCTATGGTATGTTTTAATAAGCTGCGTTGAACCTGGCTACTTGCATCTTGTAAATATATGCATGCTTACAGGGCGTTCTTGCACCAGCATTTGGCATTTTAGAAAATAGTTTTAGAACCTGGGGCTTCATTTATGAAAAGTGACGCATCGCTGCGTGAAAACAGCGATGCGTCACTTTTCACTGCGCACTCCTTACGACATTCCTGAAGCGTCATATTTAATGTATGACGCATCATGTCGTAAGGAGTTACAGATACGTCAGTATTTCTGACGTATCTGAAAGCGCAAAAGTGACGCATTGCTGGAGTGTGTCACAAAAGTGACGCAACTCCAGCAATGCGTCTTTTCACATGTGGAAAGCCCCATGTGAAAGGGCTTGCGTCAGTCTTACGCCTGCTGTGAGGCAGGCGCAAGATTTTGACGCAACAGCGTCCTAAAAGTGACGCAGTGAAATCTCATAGATTTCACTGCGCACCATTACGAGGCTTTTTGCGGGGGAATGCCCCCTCTGCATACATTATACCTGGCGCAGGTATAATGTAGCGCAGGAGTTTAAAAAGTGACGCATCTACCTAGATGCGTCACTTTTTAAATATGGCGCAACGAGGCGCATTTTTTATACCGCTGGTGCGTCACAAAAAGTGACGCACTGGCGGCCCAAAACTGACGCAAGGCCTTCATAAATAAGGCCCCTGGTTTCTTGTACCTTGTAAATCATACGCATGCTCTTAAATCACCTTAGCTTCGGCATGTGGCACTTTAGTGAGTGGAGCTTCACTTTTGATTAGGTAGCACTTTGGTATTTGATCGCTCTGCCTGCCTGCAACTTCAATCACACTTGACAATGTTTATTCTCACTGTTTTTAATCTTTCCTGATATTTAAACAGCTAAGCTCTCGCAACCACAAACAGAGTTACACAATTCAGTAGATTGGTGAGTAACAACACAAAAAATAACATAGAAGCAGATCCTTTGGTGTGAATCCTGTCCCAGCAGGATGGAGTTTTATTGGGTCCAGACTTGAGGAATAACAGTCAGCCGACACGTGTTTCGTCGTGTGCCATTGAGTCAACACGACTCTTCAGGGCTGATGGTATAAAGCACAAAGTATGTACATTTACTGGTACGTCAACTTACAAGTTTATACTGCATATGGTGACATAGAGTGCATCATACATGCAGTAGTGACACGTGTAACCACTCGCACATAGAGTGGATGTGATTGGTGAAGACGTTCAGAACACTGCGAGTGTCACACTCTAGGAAGTGAGTTGGTTTCCAAGAGTGATGGTGCCTACGGTGTGAAGTGAATGGTATTTCAGTAGACAATTGTGGCAAGTGTTCTCGTGCACACGGTGGTCCTGTCTGTCTAGGGTTACAGTGTGGTGAGAATAGGTTCGTGAAGGCAAGCAAAAGTGAAGTGAACGTTCCTTCTGTGACAAGTTCTTGATGCCAGGTGGGAAAATTCATGTGTGGTTGCACACTACGTGATATTTGAGCCAAAGTTCAGAGTGATAAGTTAGAAGCATGCTCTCCCTATTGCGAGTAGTAAATTACCTTAGACTCAACCCTTACGATGGGGTTGAGTGAGGTCTGGGCCTTATAGCGGTGTACCACGTAGGTGAATTAGCGAGATGCTGTCTAACCAGAAGAAAAACAGAACAAAAAAGGGGGGAGAAAAAGGAAGACAAAATCAGGAAGGCATAAAAAGGAGGAGTGTGGTACAGTCTGTCCTTAGAGGGTTAGACTGAAGATAAAACGAATAGCCTGGATGCTGAAAGGGAAGTGTCCTTACCACTGGGATTAATGGAATTCTAAGAACTATGGTTGCAAAAAGATGGAAAATCCTGTAGTCCAGAACATAAAGTCACGTGCTATTAGACTAGTAACGTCTGTTTCTTAGTGGCGTCAGAGATTTCCTGGTGAAGGGCCTCTAGTAGAGAAATACGATTACAAAACACCTAGGTTAGTAGACCATAGGTAAAGAATTGTACAGTTCACATGACGTATTATGGAACCACAGTGTGTAAGGATTTAGCATTAATTAAGTACCTGAATCAAGTCATGTAAAATTAATTAATCTCTGACGCCACTAAGAAACAGACATTACTAGTCTAATAGCACGTGACTTTATGTTCTGGACTACAGGATTTTCCATCTTTTTGCAACCATAGTTCTTAGAATTCCATTAATCCCAGTGGTAAGGACACTTCCCTTTCAGCATCCAGGCTATTCGTTTTATCTTCAGTCTAACCCTCTAAGGACAGACTGTACCACACTCCTCCTTTTTATGCCTTCCTGATTTTGTCTTCCTTTTTCTCCCCCCTTTTTTGTTCTGTTTTTCTTCTGGTTAGACAGCATCTCGCTAATTCACCTACGTGGTACACCGCTATAAGGCCCAGACCTCACTCAACCCCATCGTAAGGGTTGAGTCTAAGGTAATTTACTACTCGCAATAGGGAGAGCATGCTTCTAACTTATCACTCTGAACTTTGGCTCAAATATCACGTAGTGTGCAACCACACATGAATTTTCCCACCTGGCATCAAGAACTTGTCACAGAAGGAACGTTCACTTCACTTTTGCTTGCCTTCACGAACCTATTCTCACCACACTGTAACCCTAGACAGACAGGACCACCGTGTGCACGAGAACACTTGCCACAATTGTCTACTGAAATACCATTCACTTCACACCGTAGGCACCATCACTCTTGGAAACCAACTCACTTCCGTAGAGTGTGACACTCGCAGTGTTCTGAACGTCTTCACCAATCACATCCACTCTATGTGCGAGTGGTTACACGTGTCACTACTGCATGTATGATGCACTCTATGTCACCATATGCAGTATAAACTTGTAAGTTGACGTACCAGTAAATGTACATACTTTGTGCTTTATACCATCAGCCCTGAAGAGTCGTGTTGACTCAATGGCACACGACGAAACACGTGTCGGCTGACTGTTATTCCTCAAGTCTGGACCCAATAAAACTCCATCCTGCTGGGACAGGATTCACACCAAAGGATCTGCTTCTATGTTATTTTTTGTGTTGTTACTCACCAATCTACTGAATTGTGTAACTCTGTTTGTGGTTGCGAGAGCTTAGCTGTTCTATTGTGCTTGGTCTTTGACTCCTTAGACGGTTAGGGGTAATTTTCCGTCTGCTCTTAACGCACCACCCACTCACCATCTATGTTCTTTCAAACTTGAACGTCTAACTTGAGGCAGCGCGCCCAGATTATCTGAACCCTAAAATTCCCTTCAGTAGTGTATTACTTTCCTGATATTTACATTTTATTCATACAACATAAGTATCATCATAATCTATAACTATGACAATGTTTACTCTCAGGGTTATTAAACCTTTGTGCTGTTTAATTTTATGTACTTACAACATACACATTATCTAAACTTTTAACTTGATGACGGAAGGACTCAATTCCCACATGCTGCCAGTTTTTATTCAAACTTCTGGGTCAGAGTTTCATATTGTCGTATTCTACACTGGTGTATTTCATTTCGAATGTGCTTGTAAAGATTTTAAGTAATAATACAATAAAGCTATTAATTGGTTGATTTTCATCATTGTCTGCGCATCAGAGATTCCAATATAGTGTCAATGCGTGGGTGTTGTGAGGTATGCCATGCAGGAGGTCAAGCAATGGTTTCCATGTTGCAGTGAAGGCCTCACTTTGGTTTCTTTAGCCAGATTCCAGCATTTCCATTGACATCATAGATCAATGTCTTCAAGACCAGTCATGAATAGTTAGAGGCGAAGCAGTTTTTCATTTCAATGCATTGTTATAGCCAACAAGATATTTGCAATTGAAGACTAGTTTCTTCTACTTATGAGTGCATTGAATCTGGTTGTAATCCTAGGATCACCCCTACAGTGTCTAATTTTATTGGGTACCCCATCACGATCTTAATCTGGCTAAACATTTCTTTCCAGTAGGATTTCAGAACTGGGCAACTCAGCCATGCATGTAGGTTGTATGGCATTACAACCCTGGCTTTTACCAAGCGTGCCATTACAACGCTGTTTTTACAACGCAAGTCTTTACAACGACTTGCGCTGTAAGCGCTGGATAGTGGAATAGTTTAATTTTCTATTCCAACTCCAGCCCACGGTACAGTAGGCAAGGTGTTGGAATAGAAAATTAAACTATTCCCTATCCTACAGCCCCCTCAAGCTCAAGTCGTTGTAACAACATGCGTTGAAATAGCAGCGTTGTAATGGTATCGCGTGGTAATACCCGCGTTGTAAAGGCTGTTCCCTTGCATGTAAGACCGCAGCTCCCCACAGTCAACTTCTATCTACGTTTTAAAATATCCTCCCCAATCTCACCAGAGTTCTTTGCCAATTCATATGGGTTTATATGACATTTCTCTATTTTGTACAGTCCATGACAAGTCCCTTCAAAGTCTTTGCCATGGACCCTGCAGTAAAACTGTCCTTAACACTTTCCCCTATTTTTTCATGTATATCCATTCTTTGGCTGAATTAATCTCAGTCTGTATCTTGTATAAATTGGACATAAGGCCCTGTGTCGAGTCACAGTTAAGAGATACATTTTTTTAAGGATATCGGGTCCCAGACCACTGCTTCCCAATACATTGGAGATGTCAGTCATTGTTTCATTCATAGATATTGGAGCCCTTCTGGTTCTCCTGGAGAGATTTAATTTTTAAACATTTTAATTGTTTTAAATCCCTCCCCCACCCTATGAAAAGATCTCTAATCATAAGACAATATCCTCCCTTCCATTTTACACCCCCATCCTTTGATCCCACTGATGGGAAGTAGGGGTTCGGACTTAATTTGTGAAAAATTAGTTCCAGGGCCCTCGTTAGGAGGACAATTGAGGTGCACTATTCATTGCCCCTGCCAGCGCTGCCAATGAGAGTACCAACACAACTACTAACCTTCACATTTCTAAAAGCGTGACAATTAAAACTACACCAGGCGCCCCAAAGCAATAAGAATGGCTTGGGCAGCAGGCATTAGTCATTTGTAATGTAGACTGTATTAATAAACAACTGTTGTTGTGCTCAACACTAAATCAGACAAAAAGTGCCACCATGTGGCAGACTATTATAAGTGCCCGTGTTGACAATTAAGTGCCAGTGCAGATCACGGGAAACCACCAGCTCAAATTAAGCACTGGTTGTCATGAATGGGCATAAAGAGTGAAGGGAAAGTCATGATCTGTTCTTTTCGAGAAACCTTATCCCATAATACCATTAAGGGGCATAGAAGCTCTGAATCTTAGGCTACTGCCAGTCTTTTCCTTTTTGAACAGCCAAATCAATTTCCACATCGTCCTCCCATTAGTGCTGTCTCGATATGCGGCCATACGCCTCAGTCTCTCTCATTAACCACACAAATACTGTCTGCAACTGGTTTGCCTTATAGTTGGCCCCCTTATTGGGGAATCCCAGTAGACCTTCGTTATTTGGTCTGCATTACTTTCCTAGTTATTATTGGATTCCAGCATCCATTTGGAGTCTCGCAGGATGTTTTTGGTGGCCCCGGGTATTGTTGGTGGGGGAATGGGAGATGGCTGAAAGAAATATAATATTTTTTTTAATATATGAGGAAATGCCCACTTTTTGCCTAATGCTGATTGTGTTTGACTCTGCAAGTGCCCTGGGCTCTACTAACCAGATCCAGGGCCAGTGGTCTCGACCCTTAAAACTATACATGTGAATTCATTACACCTAATCGGCATGAGTTAACAGACTTGTCTATCCCTAGTATATGGACAGCATCAAATTGTCAACTCAACTTTGTCATTTAAACCAATGACAAGGCCCTAACCTTCCCTTACATTATTAGTAAGCCACCCCTAAGGAAGGCCAGTGATGACAACAGGCAGGGCCAATGTATTTTAAGGTGGGTTATATATTTGTAGTATCCCAGCAGCCAAACCCCTCAAAAGCTGTTTTAGCCAGAATGGGAGTTACCTCACTGGGCTAACTCTGCAAAGGGACCACCAAAACGGTCACTGTTTGTTATCAGAGAAATTGTCTCATTAAACCGGACTTTATCTTGAAGTCAGATTTACTGCACAATTAGTACCAATGGTAGTTTTAGAAAGTGAAACCAAAGGGGATGATGGATGGAGTGTTTAACATTGCAAGCACTCACCCCAAGTCAACTGAGCTGTGTTTAATCCATCATCATTCTTTAACTCACTCCGCCACCCCAGTTCAGACATGGCCATATGCAAATCAGTCTGACCCTGTGCCTCATGGGAACAGTCCAGCCCGAACTGCCAAGCCATGTCCTCCCTGGACCGGGAACAAGCATCCTGGGACCGGTGTCTGGCTAATCAACCGTCATCAGCCAGGCTAGCTTGAATCCAGTGGCAAAGTGAGCAAGGGACCCACGTCTGGGCATACCCTGCCAACTTAGGGCGAACAAAGCAAAATCAAAGGGGTGTGGAGTGTTGCGTAGTTCTGCGTCTAGGATACTATGCAGCAGAGACAATGTGCCCGTTCCAAGGTGATGTGGAACAGTGATGCAAAGTCCTGCATCGTCGTCAAAGATCCCGTTGACAAGGGCTTGCAAAAGTCTGGCATCAAGGAGGCGACACACAGTTGAGGCAATACGTTGGTTCCAAGGAGCTGTGAGGTTGCAGTGCAAGAACCTGCATCATCATTGAGGCTGCTGGCAAAGCGATGAAAGGGCCTACGTCAGGAAAGCTTTGCACACGTGGCCATTCTGATGCAGTTGTGCAGTCAATGCAGAGTCCTTTATCTCGGGAGAACCCTTGCAGCAGAATGATATTCCATGCGACAATGTGTCAAATAGTGAAGGCAATGCACTGGTTTGACTGGAGATATGCCGTAGAGGAGATGCGTCAGTTCTGCTGGATCAACAGATTAGCTGGCAGAGTACCTTCAGGCTCACTTTCAAAGGTCCAGCACTGGGGGACACCACTTGAAAGAGTAGGACTCACAGATGGCATATTCTGGACAGCTGCAGACTAAGTTCAAGGTTGTTCGAACCTTCTGTCCCTGAGGCTCTACTCAGTAGGCCATCCAACTAGCCCTTGAAGTCACTTTGGAGTCTTGGGTTTAACAGATGCAGATTCACTCCTTCTCACCCAGGCAAGAGGGCGGAGGTAGCTGGCCAGCATAGCAGTGCAGCAGTCCTTCAGAGCAGCAGTCCAGCAGAGGGTCATTTTCAAAACTGTAATTTTTAAATTCGACTTTACCTTGACAGATAATTTTTCATTATAATTCCAAAGACACCAAACTGGTCATCTTCTCCCATTTAGAAATTACAGCTTTTTAATTGTAACAATGTAACTCCAATGTTATCCTACAGGAGAGGCAGGCCTTGCAATTGTGAAAATCAAACTTAAGAGTTTTTCACTATCAGGACATGTAAAACTTAAAAGTACATTTTAAATACTCAGCACCCTGCTCTCTGGGCTGTTTGGGGCTACCCAGGCGGTGAGTTATATGTTTTAAAAACCCAACTGTATCCTATGGGTAGGCCTCTCAGTAGCGAAAACTAATTTTTGAGTTTTTCACTACCAGGGAATGTAAAACTAAAAAACACATGCCCTGCCTTTTAAAAACACGGTCCGTGTCCTATGGGCTGTTCAGGGCCTACCATAGAGTTGATTTGTATGTTTTAAAAAGGAAACTTTGGGCCTGACTAAAGGTTTATTTTGCCTGGTCGAAATGGCAGTTTAACAAGCATTTGCAATGCAATAGGTCTCGCATTAGGAAAGTGTGAGCTATTGGTATTGTAAATGACAATTTTTTTTAATATGTGTTGGGTTTGAAAATATATAAATTAATAGCATTGTTATTCACAAAGCCAATAGCTTACACTTTCCTAATGCGAGTCCTATTGGCTATGGGAATGGTTGCTGGTAGCAAGCAAGGACAGTGCTATTGTGGTACTGAGTGATGCTGTTGTGGTGCTGAGTGATGATGTGGTTGGGTTGAGTGATGTGGTGGTGTATTAGAGTGATGTGGAGGTGTATTAGAGTGATGTGGTGGTGTCCCAAAGTGATGTGGTGGTGTCCCAGAGTGATGTGGTGGTGTCCCAGAGTGATGATATGGTGTCCCAGAGTGATGTGGTGGTGTCCCAGAGTGATGTGGTGGTGACCCTGAGTGATGTGGTGGTGTCCCTGAGTAATGTGGATGTGTTCCTGAGTGATGTGGTGGTGTCCCTGAGTGATATGGTTGTGTCCCTGAGTGATGTGGTGGTGTCCCAGAGTGATGTGGTGGTGTCCCGGAGTGATATGGTGGTGTCCCAGAATGATGTGGTGGTGTCTCAGAGTGATGTGGTGGTGTCTCGGAGTGATGTGGTGGTGTCCTATAGTGATGTAGTGGTGTCCTATAGTGATGTGGTGGTGTCCTGGAGTGATGTGGTGGTGTTGTGTGGTGTTCAGCAGTGTGAGGCGTGCAGCAGTGTGAGGTGTACATCAGTGTGAGGCGTGCAGCAGTGTGAGGCATGCAGCAGTGTGAGGCATGCAGCAGTGTGTGGCGTGTAGCAGTGTGTGGTGAGCAGCAGTGTGTGGCGTGCAGCAGTGTGTGGCGTGCAGCAGTGTGTGGCTTGCAGCAGTGTGTGGCGTGCAGCAGTGTGAGTAATGCAGCAGTGTGCAGCAGTGTGAGGAGTGCAGCAGTGTAAGGCGTGCAGCAGTGTGAGTCGTGCAGTAGTGTGCAGCATGCAGCAGTGTGAGTAATGCAGCAGTGTGCAGCGTGCAGCAGCGTGCAGCAGCGTGAGGCATGCAGCAGTTTGTGGCGTGCAGCAGTGTGTGGCGTGCAGCAGTGTGAGGTGTGCAGCAGTGTGTGGCGTGCAGCAGTGTGTGGCGTGCAGCAGTGTGTGGCGAGCAGCAATGTATGGCATGCAGCAGTGTGTGGCGTGCAGCAGTGTATGGCGTGCAGCAGTGTGTGGCGTGCAGCAGTGTGTGGTGTGCAGCAGTGTGAGGTGTGCAGCAGTGTGAGTAATGCAGCAGTGCGCAGCATGCAGCAGTGTGAGGCATGCAGAAGTGTGAGGCGTGCAGCAGTGTGAGGCATGCAGTAGTGTGAGGCGTGCAGCAGTGTGAGGCGTCCAGCAGTGTGAGCGTGCAGCAGTGTGAATAATTGTTAGAAATGGGAATTTCTGGTTGGCTGAGGCGTGCGCCAAAGCCAGGCAGAAACCACCATTCTAAGTCAGGGCAAGGAAGTCACCCGCCAAGACAACCCCTGCTCACCCTCTTGGTAGCTTGGCACGAGCAGTCAGGCTTATCTCAGAGGGTATGTGTAAAGCATTTGTGCACGCACCCACCAGCAACAACCTCCACGGCCCCCCACAAAGGGAACTCCACACAAGGTTATATAAAAATAGCCTTTGTATTACCAAACACATCAGATAGTAAACACACATTTTACAATGTGCCAGAGGCACGGGCAGAATTTACAAGGGAATATATACATGGGACAGGGCCACATGGACCACTGTCAGGAATAAGCACTTTTAGAACTAGCACTTGGTAGGAATAATAATTACTGTAGCACAAAATAGAAAATAGAGCACACAACCAGTAACCACTGAAAAAAGGTAAGTACTGCCTATGCAACCCTAACTACCTTAGGAGAATGTCACGCAGGGAACCAGGACCTCACTAGCAACACCTGTACTAGGAAGAACAACCACCTAAGTATCACTATTCATTTAGGGGTATAGGCATACGAACTTTACACATGATGCATCACAACATTCAGAGGTGTAGGGAAAAACACATGATGCATAAACATACATTCAGCGGTGTAGAAAAGCAATTTTGTATATGATGCATAAAAACACATTCAGAGGTACCAGAACACAGGGTGTGCAAAAAATACAACACACAGTACATTTCCTAGCACCCTAAGAAGCACATAACTCACAACAAAGTCACCACTGCGCCAACAACCTAAACGAAGCAGCTGCTCACTACTTGCTGGGCAGCTGAGGACAGGGACAGAACAGGGCCTAAACGCTGCAGCTGGCACTAAGTGCTGCGCAGCTGGGGAAGGCCAAGGTAGGGATGAAGGAGTGCGACTCACTCCTGAGTCCAAAAAATAAGTCCCTAGAAAGCAAAACCTAAACGGTGCAGCTGCCCACTACTTGCTGGGCAGCTGGGAATCGTTTAAAGATGAGGCATGGGCTCTCAGTGGCCCTCAGAACATAAATGTGCAGTATGTGGGAGCCCTCTAGGCTCTAAAAAATAAACATGCCCCCAAAAACGTGGCAGCTGCCCTCTAACCAGCATGGCATCTGTGGAGGAAAATAGAGGTCAAGCACTACTTGCCCTCTGGCCCCCACGGGACTGGTAACTAACTTTGCCCCTGGTTGGAGGCCTGCTCAGGGACTCGATATCTGCCAATGCCCCCGTGAGCTGGGTTTGAGGGGGGGGGAGTGGCCGCTGCCTCCCGGGCCCGCTCTCTCTGTCACCGAATCAAAATGCCCCCCTGGACCCTTGGGTATCCGAAACCAATGCTCCCAGCTGGGGGTGCGGCCCGCTGTCAGCTGGGGCCGCTCTACCCTCTGCACTGCCCCCGAAATGAAGCTCACACTACTGAGGGGGGTGGGCACTGGCAACGTGCCCCGACGCTCCCCCTCTCTATAAAGGAATGCACGGGCCCCCATCACCGGGACCTACTGCGTGGGGGCTTCTCTTCGGCGCTGCAGTGTCTCTGCTCCTTGCGGGTGGACTTCAGGGATTCCCGCATCGCTCACCAGGCGGGGCTCTCCATCTCCGGGGCTCCCTCCTCTGCATGGGAGCCCTGCAACACTGGCGCTGGGTTGCCGGTGGCCCCGTGGCTCTCCCTCACTCCTGGGAGCCCCGGGCGGCGATGACTCGGCCGGCTTTTCTTCCCTTTTTCCGGCGGCGGCAGGCAGCCAATCGTGTCACGGCGGCGGGTGGGACTTCCCTCCAAAACCGGAAGTTCCGCCCCGCATCAGGCACCGTAGTGCCTGACTTCCTGTTTGGCGGCGTGAGGGCTGCGGCGGTGAAAACTTGGGGCATAAATGAGGGGTGGGCACCCTCGAAGTCCAAGATAAACATAGAAGCGGTATGGGCACCCGCTAAGGAGCACATAAACAGGGTGGGCACCCGTAAGTATAAAATTCCATAACAAGCACAATGCAGGGTGGGCACCTGCGATGAAGGGGTCACAGGGGGTAATCCCTACGCTTGGGATTCCCTCGCACACGGCCACAGGGGAGAGGAGCACCGCTCTTCTAGGGTGCCCATAGGCAGCATCAAGTCCTGGGGCAAGGGCAACAGCAAAGAAACAGTTCCTGGAGGTCAGGGAGGCAAAGCAGGGCCCAGGGGCCAGCCCACAGGGCAGTCCAGAAAGGATACAGCCCCCATGGCGGTCCCTCCTGGGCCCCACCATCAGCAAAGCCCCCTCTGTCAGGGTTCAGGAAGTAGAGGGGTCCTCCAGGCATCCAGGGGCTGGGCAGGGCCCAGGGAGGCAAGCCTTCCCCTGGGCCCCAGCAGCAGCACGCCCCTGGTAGATTCAAGTCAGGAAACAAGAACATTTTACAAGAGGTCACAGCCTCTTTTTATACAGTGAATCCCTTTGTCTCAGGGTGCAGGGTGGGGGAAAAACCAGTCACAGCTGGTTTAGGAGCACTTTGTTTTCCTCAGCCACCCTTTCCATTCACTAGGCAGGCTAGGGTCATTAGACGCACCACAGGGGGCGGAGCCAGCATTGTTTGGGGAAAGCCCAGCCCTACTCAGGTCCCAGGTGTACTCCTCCCTCACATCACTCATGCTAATCTCAACACTCACCACCGGGGCAGACCCATCATGACTCATGGAGCCAGGCTCACCAACCAGCTCCAGCCAATCACACGCCAGACACAAATTACACAAACATGGCAACTTCTAGAAGTGGCACTTCCACAATACACACAATCATGCTGCATACATCATTGCACAGCATTTAATCACACGAGTCCGCACATACCAAACTCGCATCTGCACTCCTCACGCATCAGGAACTACCAGGGACACACACATTCACCATGCATTCCTATGGGAGGGCAGGCCAATCTCACACACGCACTCAGAGAGCACACGCCACAGTGCTAAAGTGCGCAAAGACCAGAAATCATTATAATTATTTCAGAGTTCAAATGCAAAAAGTTCAGGGGTGAACCTGCCAGAAGGGCCAAGTCCAACAGTAATGCAGCAGTGTGCAGCGTGCAGCACTGCGAGTAATGCAGCAGTGTGCGGCATGCCGCAGTGTGAGGCATGCAGCAGTGTAAGGCGTGCAGCAGTGTGAGGCGTGCAGCAGCGTGAGGCGTGCAGCTGTGTGAGGCATGCAGCAGTATGGCGTGCAGCAGTGTGAAGCATGCAGTAGTGTGAGGCGTGCAGCAGTGTGAGGCGTGCAGCAGTGTGCGGCATGCAGCAGTGTGCGGCATGCAGCAGTGTGTGGCGTACAGCAGTATGGGGCGTACAGCAGTGTGAGGTGTGCAGCATGCAGCAGTGTGAGTAATGCAGCAGTGTGAGGCGTGCAGCAGTGTGAGGCATGCAGCTGTGTGAGGCGTGCAGCAGTGTGTGGCGTGCAGCAGTGTGTGGCATGCAGTAGTGTGACACATGCAGCAGTGTGTAGCGTGCAGTAGTGTGTGGCGTGCAGCAGTGTGTGGCGTGCAGCAGTGTGTGGCGTGCAGCAGTGTGTGGCATGCAGTGGTGGCTGCTTGATCGACCGAGATTCGCCGGTCGGACGGACGTAGGTTGAGAGGCTCCTTCAGTTCACAGTGAAGGCTACTAATCGATCACGTAGGTCCTACCCAAGCAGCCCGGGGACAACTATCTACAACGACTGTGGGGCGTAGAACAACACAGGAACACTTCCTGTTCCAGATCCCGACCCCACAGGTTGTATCTATCTAACCCCGCAGCCCATTATGGGCTCCGGTTTAAGTTTATGAGCACTTCCTTTGGTCCTGATGAATTGCCTTGATGGCACGAAACATGTCGACCAGATCACTTGTTGAGGGTTGAAACGGGCTTCCCACACATAGGTTGGTCGCAATCCCATACCCCTCTTAGTTTTAATAAAGTAGGCAGCTACAGGAATAAAGTACCCAGAGTAGACTGCACTAACTTTTTTTAGAATCACCACATGTCACGCTCACTACTCCACGACTAGGGCCCCTCACACCCACTCAAACATCGGCTTTGGAATAAAAGATCTCCGTTAAAGTGCAGCACTAAGTGCTGCCCGTCAGGCATTGCAGTGCCGGCTTGACGCAGGAGCAGGAAGCCGATGATGACACGAAGCGACCGGTTGGGAATGCGACAGCAGTCGTAGAACCAACCTGTTGTGTGAGGTTTCCCTAATTCCGATAAGGGACAACCGCCCCTGACTTCCAGATACAACCTCACTTTTAGAGAGAGGGAACTAGTCCTCCCTTTACTACATAGATATCACCCCCAGGGGAACTTTGTGCTATCATTTGGGTAATAATGCAGTGGTGTGAGGCATGCAGCGGTGTGAGGCATGCAGTGGTGTGAGGCGTGCAGCAGTGTGTGGCGAGCAGCAGTGTGAGGCATGCAGGAGTGTGAGTCGTGTGGTAGTGTGCACCATGCAGCAGTGTGAGTAATGCAGCAGTGTGTGGTGTGCAGCAGTGTGTGGCGTGCAGCAGTGCGAGTAATGCAGCAGTGTGCAGCGTGCAGCAGTGTGAGGCGTGAAGCAGTGTAATGCGTGCTGCAGTGTGCGTCGTGCGGTAGTGTGCAGCAAGCTGCAGTGTGCGTAATGCAGCTGTGTACAACAGTGTGAGGCATGCAGTAGTGTGAGGCATGCAGCAGAGTGAGGTGTGCAGCAGTGTGTGGCGTGCAGCAGTGTGTGGGGTGCAGCAGTGTGTGGAGTGCAGCAGTGTGTGGCATGCAGCAGTGTGAGTAATGCAGCAGTGTGCAGCGTGCAGCAGTGTGAGGCTTGCAGCAGTGTGAGGCGTGCAGCAGTGTGAGGTGTGCAGCAGTGTGATGTGTGCAGCAGTGTGTGGCGTGCAGCAGTGTGTGGCATGCAGCAGTGTGTGGCATGCAGCAGTGTTTGGCATGCAGCAGTGTGAGTAATGCAGCAGTGTGCAATGTGCAGGAGTGTGAGGCGTGCAGCAGTGTGAGGTGTGCAGCAGTGTGAGACGTGCGATAGTGTGCAGCATGCAGCAGTGCGAGTAAGGCAGCAGTGTGCAGCATGCAGCAGTGTGCAGCAGTGTGATGCATGCAGCAGTGTGAGGCGTGCACCAGTGTGTGGCGTGCAGCAGTGTGTGGCGTGCAGCAGTGTGTGGCTTGCAGCAGTGTGTGGCGTGCAGCAGTGTGTGGCATGCAGCAGTGTGTGGTGTGCAGCAGTCTGCAGCATGCAGCAGTGTGAGTAATGCAGCAGTGTGAGATGGGCAGCAGTGTGAGGTGGGCAAAACAAATCAATTTTGTCAGAAAATACAGTTAAATAAGTTGTGCTAAATGTGCTCATGGAGAGAAAAGTTCCAAGGACAGGAAGCGGCGAGAATGCTAAGGCAAGGAAGTCATGAACTGTAGCTCGAGTAAAAAGATACATTTTCGAGGAAGCGAAATGACACGAAAGCAAAGGACAATAGGGCTAAAGAAAAGCCCGTTCTTGGTTTGGAAATGGTGATGACACAATATGGTCTGACATAAGACAGCCAATGGGAACTCTGGATGGCAAAGAAATATGAACAATTTTGAGAAGTTTAGCTAGTTAGCAAGATATAAAACCTGGCCCATGGGGAGGAGGGAATCTCTCCTCGTTTTCCGATTTCTGAAGGGCGTGACGTGCTATTGGACTCTTTGGCGCACGTAAGGACAGCAGTCTTTAATGATTATTCTTTTAGGTGAAGTGAGTTTTAGACAGGGAGATAGAATTTCGGGAATGGAAACTTAATTTTGCTTTAATTCATGCTAATTGATTTGCCTTTAAAATGTCAGACTAATAAGTCTTTTCCTAAAAATTATGCTTTCAGTTTGCTGATATAATAAAGATTCTTGATTAAAAATGCTTTTTCTTGAATAATAAAGTTAATAAAATTAGATTCTGAAGTGACAAGCTGGTCTTGTTTATTCATGGTCTAGTTACCTTGGTATGTGATTCATGAATAATGGTGAGTATTGTGGAGATAAGTAGCGTATGTGAGACAGTTTTTCATTAGGAGCGCTGGATCAATTACTTGGTAGCAGAGGATGGTTACTATGGTAACTGACATGTTACATGATAATTACATAGGATCCATGTCTAAAACAAGTTACATTTGTTCAGTTGTTATATGTAGTCGAAAGGTTTTTTCCAGCAGTGTGAAAATTCCTAGTTATACTGGCCAGTGTAGTGCAGAGTGGTGTGGCAAGTGAAGTTACACAGTGCATTTGTTCTGTTTCAAAATAGTGGTATCGTCGTATATCACAAGTGTTGTGGACGTACAGCACAAGTTTAGGGATTTAGGTGTGAAAGGTAGAATGTATAGTGAGAATTGTCTATGAAATCGTAGCTTTTGAGTATAGGGACACCTGTCCTGTTTTAAAACTCACTGTGAAAAGAGTAGTAGAATTTATCCAAGCTTGAGTGAATGGTAGGAAGTGTCGTCTATTCTTACTGACAAGTGAGGATTTTATTGGCGGGTTAAAGTCCTACCGACATTTCATGTATGAATGAATAGGGTTTCTTTCTGTATGATTGTGTGTGTTAGAAGGGTAGGGTAAGGCTACTTGTTTTATCAACGAATTTAAACATTCTGTGAAAATAGCGTCGTCTATTTCACGGGAAAGAAAACTTGAATGTTTGAGAAAACTATTACTTTATTTTAGTGAAACAGACAAATGGTTTGTTTTTGTGAAGTTACTAACTGAATTCCATTAAAAGTTTTGTAAAATATGGCGCTGTGAAAATATTTTGTAAAGGCGGTGTCAGTGTCAGAGCAGAGCGAGGACAGAGAAGCTACAGCAGCAGTATGTGTCACTAGTGTCGCGCTGTGATTGGCTAATATACGTCACAGTATTCACGCACTAATTGGCTCATGTGACAAGGCAAGCTTGTACCTAATTGGTTAATTCTGAAATTCAGTAATTCTATTGGCTGAGCAGAATAGTGACGTAGCTTAACCTGATTGGCTTGTTGGTGAGTTTCGCGCACGGATTGGCTTGAGTAGCGGAACACAAGGAAATATTTACGATCTTTTTCGTAGTAAGCGGAATTGTTAAAAACATGGATTATTATTACATGAAAGAGGAAAAGAAGCTTTCATGGTTTCAGAAATTGAAAAATATATTTAAAAATGACAAGAAAATTGAAACGCGAGGTACAAGATTACTTCATAAGTACAAAACACCTGCAGCTTATAGGTCAGGTGAATATTGTTATCATACTTGCCTTTGGATGGAGAATTGGATGGAATATACCGAAAATGATGGTGTATTGGCATGGCCGGAAGATGGCTCATTTAACATTAAGGTGTTGAAAAACTTGAGAGAAAAAATGATCACTCTTGTGCCAAAACCTAGACCCACACAATTTAAGGCTTTAGCTGAATGGGAGGATGAGATGTTTAAATTAGAACGAGAAAACAGAGGTGTAACAAGAGGCACTAGATTAGACATTAATAGAGAAACTCATGAAGATAGAATGCGTCGTTGGAGACAAGCAGAAATGTGTATTGGTTTGTACCCAGCAAGATTTAGTGAGGTATCAGGTCAAAAAAATACTGAAAAGAAAAATAATATTGGTGAAGATAGTGAATTAGAAGATTCGGTTTTAGAAGAAATTTATATTACAAAATCGAAACCGCCACCTTATCAACCAGTTTGTTCGTGGTCAACCCCGAGAATTCCTCCAGGAACTTCTCCAAGTGCTCCTCCTAGGGAAATTAATGATGAAACTCCACCTAGATTAAATCAGAATAATGCAAAATTTCCTGAGAGAGTAGAAACAAGAACTAATTCTAGTACATCTGGAGAAAATAGAAATTATGCTGAAACTCCAGTTCAGAGAAATGAAATCCCAAGAAATGTAATGAGAACAGAAAGATATGAGGATATACCAAATCCCTCACAATATTTCTGATCAAAAGATGAATTAATTCAGCAGTTAACTAAAAGCATGGAGGCAGTAACTGTACCAGTAACAATTGGACCTGTTGTTCTAGTCTTTGATCAAAGGGAAATTAGACATTCAGCTCTGACTGTTCCATTAAATGCGGAAATTCAGAAAGTGGCTAAAACTTTTTATTCAGATTTAACAGAAATTCAGCGAGAGAAAAAGATGCCTGATTTAACTTTTAATCAAAGTTTGTCAAATGATCAAACTCCATCTGTTGCAGGATCTGATTCTGAAACTCCAGAAAAGAGTATAAATAAAATAGATTTAACGCAGACTCCATGAACCCCAGAATTTAAATTACTTGATGTCGCAAAGTTGAAGGCGGATTTGGAGGAATTGATTATTGGCACAATTGGACCTGACAGTTTGAAGCTATATCAGGATGATGAATTATTGTTTATTTGTAAAAGTATTCAATGGAAAACAAAAACCAAGTATGATCAATTAGAGGAAATGGCTGCTGAATTAGAAATAGATTTGAGTAGACAGAAAAATTTGCAGAAACATTACAGAGTGGATTTCTCTGAAAAAGTAATCGAAAACATGAACACCACAGGAAGAATAATTCATATAAAAGAATTGATAGTGTTTCTAAAAAGATTAGGCGAATTAAGCAAATGGAGAGTGAAATGGACAAAGAAAAGAGAGGAAGACTAAAGAGAAAGAGGGGAAATAGCAACTGAGTTTCCTATGAGAGAAATAGCTGGCGGAGGGTATGTTCATGTTCCATGGACAAGACAGGACATTTTACAGTTTACAAATGATTCTCCTCGATTGAGAGAAAAACCTGTGGAATGGTATAGACAGGTAGAAAGGTTAAGGTTTCAAAAGTTCTATGGATTGATCTTGATAGATTCTTTGACATTGTTGTTCCTTCGGATCTTTGGACAGAATGTAAACATTTCTATAGATTGGCCCAAAGAAGAGCCTGCTCGAGATAAAGTAACAGGTGCACCATCACCTGATGTTCTAAATCTGTATGATAAGGTGATTGTGTGGTTGAAAAACAAGATTCCCCAGAAAGAAGTAGATTGGGTTAAAATAGACAGAACAAATCAGGAACCAAAAGAATCAGTACATTCATTCTATTAAAGATTACTGCTGGTATTTAAACAATACAGTGGTTACGAGAAATTGAGTGAAAAGGATATGAGCCATTTCATATACAGATTTGTTTATGGCTTGAGACCTGAAATTGGTGAGATGATTAGATCAGGAATAGTTGGTTGGCAATCACTCACAGTTGATGACATTTTGAGAAAAGCAAAATACTGCAGTGATGAGATAGATGCTAAATAAAAGAAGCTAAAAGAAAAAACTATGTGGGCACAGGT
Organism: Lissotriton vulgaris; assembly: GCF_964263255.1. Classification (NCBI taxonomy): domain Eukaryota; kingdom Metazoa; phylum Chordata; class Amphibia; order Caudata; family Salamandridae; genus Lissotriton; species Lissotriton vulgaris. The sequence goes on from NC_141696.1 coordinate 236,817,687, forward strand.
AAAAGTGGCTGAACAACAAATTGCAACTTTGGAAAACAAAAATGTTCACCAGAATCAAGGGAAAATTAAGGGTAATTATAATAAGCCAAAATTGATGGGTAATATTGAAGAATTAAAGCAGAAACTCCCATGTTTTAATTGCGGCGAAATTGGACGCTGGAAGCGCGAATGTAAGAATCCGCCCAGAAAAATGTTTAAAATGCATCATTAAATCCACAGATGCAGAATGAGATAAATCAGCAGCAACAGCTACAGCAACAGTTAAATTAGATAAATCAGCAGCAACAGCTACAGCGACAGGTAGTGAATCAGCAGAGTCAGATTCCACCACCGCCACTTCCAAATTGTGTAAATGTGCAGAGATACAATACAGAAACAGGATTCTGCGGAGGTGAACAGGTAAACAGATTGCCAAGAGTGAATGTGTCGAATGTTTCTCAACACTATTGGTTGAAAGAAAATGAAGGAAGCGATTCTGAGGATTACTTATGACGGTGCCTGAGAGAGGAGGAAGAGTGTGTGCTTGGAGCCACTCTTGAGGTAGATCAGTCTGGTCCGTTTGTAAATGGTAAAGTGAATGATGTAGAAATCACTTTTCTAGTGGACACAGGTGCTACCCGTTCTACTGTTAGATCAGTGGAAATAGAAAACCTACCTCTCTCTAGGGACTCAATCCAAGTAGTTGGCGTAGCTAATCAACAGATTAAAACAGATTTGACAGAACCAGTTAAAGTCGAAATTGGTAAATTTAAAGACAAACATAGATTTGTAGTTTGTGATAGCAGTCCTGTAAACTTGTTAGGAAGGGACATTCTTTGCTAGATGAACTGTAAAATATATTGCTCACCAGATGGTATTGAGCTCCAAACTGCAGAAGAAGATGGCCTTTATAAATTAACAATGTTAATGGTTGAAGCAGAAGAAAGTAAATTATTTCCTGCTTTTGACAAAAATGATATCCCTGAAGAAATAAAAGAAACAGTCAATGCTAAAATTTGGGATTTATCTGGAGATGAAATGGGTTTGATGAAACATGTAGACCCAGTAAAAATAACAGTAAGACAAGGGACAGATTATACAAACATTCCTTAGTATAAAATGAAAGCAGAAGTTATTGAAGGTGTCATACCTGTAATTGAAAAATTTATAAAGCAAGGTGTTTTAAAAGAAATCAAAAGTAGTCCATGTAATTCACCGATTATGGGAATCAAAAAGCCAAACGGAACTTTCAGAATTGTTCAAGACCTGAGAAAGGTTAAGCAAATAGTTGTTCCATGTTGCCCAGTCGTACCAAACCCAGCGGTAATTTTATATCAGATTCCGCATGATGCAGAATGGTATACAGTTATAGACCTTTGTAATGCATTCTTTACTGTTCCATTGCATCCAGAAAGCCAACAAATTTTTGCGTTCAGATTCCAGGAGCGTATTCTAGCATGGTGTCGTATCCCTCAAGGGTATACAGAGAGTCCATCTATTTTTAATCAGTTGGTAAAGAAATCCTTGGAAAATCTAGATTTGCCTGGAAAATCAACATTAGTGCAGTATATTGATGATCTCCTTGTAGCTGCAAAAACATGAGATAACTGTGTGACAGACACCATTACTCTTTTGAATCATTTGGCAGATGAGGGACATAAAGTGTCTCCTGCAAAATTACAGTTTTGTTAACAAGAAGTAAAATATCTTGGTCACAGAATCGCAAAAGGAATTAGACAAGTGACAATTGAAAGAATAAAAATGATCCAAGCAATACAACCGCCAAAAACACAGAGACAGGTCAGAATGTTTCTAGGAATGGTAGGTTATTATCGTCAACGGATTAGTGGATTTTCAGTGATTGCAAAACCATTGCAGAGACTGACAAAAGCAGACATAAAAGGCCCGATTACCCTAACAGAAACTGAGTTAGAGGCTTTTGAGCAGTTAAAAAGAAGTTTGTGTGAAGCTCCAGCATTAGGAATGCCAGACTATGAGAAATAATTTGAGCTGTATTGCAGTGAAAGGGAAGGATGTGCATTATTAGTTTTGATTCAAAGACATGGAAGACTGAGAAAGCCAATAGCATATTTCCCAGCTGTTCTTGATCCTGTTGCAAAAGCATTACCAGGTTGTTTAAAAGCAGTAGCTGCAACAAGTGTGAGTCTGGAACAAAGTGAAGGGATAATAATGGGGTTTCCTGTAAAAGTATATGTGCCCCATTCAGTTGAGATTCTCCTCACCAGAAGTAAAACACAGCATTTAACAAGCAACAGATTGACAAAATATGAAAAAATTATTTTGGGATCAGATAACGTTTCAATTGCTAGATGTGTGAATTTAAATCCTTCCACATTGTTGCCGGATGGTACTGTGACAGAAATCAGAAATGGAAATGACATTGACCATGAATGATTGGATGTTTTAGAATATTGTACCAAACCTAGGCAGGACATTAAATATGTTCCGTTAACTGAATCAGATTTTGTTTATTTTGTTGATGGTTCATGCTTAAGAACAGATGAAGGCATTCTGAGTGCAGCATACTCTATCTGTACAGTTGCAGACGTAGTTGAAGCTTCTTGTCTCAAAGGAATTCGTTCAGCTCAAATAGCAAAATTAATTGTTTTGATTTGTGCATGTGAAAGAACAAAAGGGTTGAAAATTACCATAGTGACTGATAGTCAGTATGGGTATGGTGTAGTTCATGACTATGGCCAGCTCTGGTCTCAAAGAGGTTATTTAACTTCTGCAGGAACACCTATCAGGAATGCAAAATTGATCAAAAGGCTGATTGATGGTATTCAGCTACCAGAGAAAATTGCTGTAGTAAAATGTACAGCTCATAAAAAGGGAGACGATTACATGACAAAAGGAAATGCACATGCTGATGAAATTGCCAAATTCTGCCCAAAGACTAATATGTCCATTAATCGGGAAAGAGACAATGAACATGTTTTGAACTCACTTATCTGTAGTTGAGACATGGCAAGGAGTGAAAGATTTACAAGATGAGGCAGATGATGAGGAAAAAGACACATGGTTAAAAGCAGGTTGCAGACAGCGAGAAGGAGATGAAATTTGGGTTTACAAAGATGACAGGCCAGTAATGCCAAACTGCATGATTGCTGACATGGCACGAATGTATCATGGTCCAGGATATTTAGGTAGAGATTCAATGATCAGGCTGTTTAGGAAAACATGGTACAATCCAAAACTCTGAATAATTGCAGAATCTTTTTGTCAGAGATGCTTGATCTGCCAACAGATCAATCTGTACAGAAAAACAGTTGTAAGCTTGGGAACCATAGGACGGGAGGGTGGTCCTTTTACCAGGTAGCAGATGGATTTCATTGATATGCCACCCCATAACAGATTAAGATATGTCTTGGTGATAATCTGTCTGTTTTCGAGATGGGTGAAAGCATTCCCAACTCGTCATAATGATTCAGTTACTGTAGCAAAATTGCTCTTAAGGGAAATCATACCTAGGTATGGATTTCCGGTGACGGTCGAGACTGATCGTGGCACACATTTTGAAAATGATTTGTGAAGCACTCGGTATAAAACAAAAGCTACACTGTGCTTACAGACCAGAAGCATCAGGTGTTGTTGAGCAAGTCAATGGTATAATAAAGAATAGGCTGGCGAAAATGTGTTTGGCTACAGGAATGAAGTGGACTGATGCACTTCCACTTGTTTTGATGTCTTTGAGAAGTACTCCAGATAGAAAAACTGGTTTAAGCCCACATGAGATACTCATGGGCAGAGTCATGAGACAAGCAGTTGTTCCAGTTGATAAAGTACTAAGTATAAATGATAGTGCAATTATGGACTACTGCAAAAACCTTTCTGACGTGGTGACTTCTGTGTTCCATCAGGTGGGAACTAGAGTACTTACAAAAGAAAAAGAACAGGCTCATGATTTGTTGCCAGGAGACTGGGTGATGACAAAAGTTCATTGAAGAAGAAATTGTCGGGTACCCAGGTGGCAGAAGGCAAGACAGGTGATTCTTGTCACAACAAATGCAGTAAAGTGTAGAGGTCTGAAGAGATGGATTCATGCTAGTCATACCATTCGAGAGGCACCACCTGAAAAGCCTGACGAAGGTGATACAACAACTGATTCAGATTCTGAAGAAGAACCTGAAAGAAATCCAGATCCTGAAGATCGACAAGAAAGTCGACATCTGGAAGATTCAAATGCGAATGAGGCATTGAATGAAAAAGATTTGGAGATTGTGATACTAGACTCTGAAAATGATGAAGATCTGCTAGAAAAAGAAGCAGAAAAAGAGTCTGAACAAGAAGTGAATCAAGATCAGGAGAGTATTGAAAAGCAGATTGGAAGCTCTGGAAGAAGGAACAAAAATTCTGAAACTGGTGGATTGGAAGTAATTGAAGAAGAAGAAGAAGACGAATTACCCTGTACCAGCTATAAGGATGATGTTCCTAACAGAGTGAAGCTGCCAAGTAAAGAAGTGCCTGAATCTAAAGCTGATATCACAGAGAGCGAAACAGATGAAAGTGATGATGAATCCAATGTGAAAAGATCGAGAAAAAGAGCTTGGAGAGTTGAATGCAATCTAACTGAGCCAAAGAAGAAACTTTCAAGAAAAGGAGATAATTGGCCAAATGAGAATGAGAGTCTGAAATTCAAATTTGTGAACAAATCAAAAGAACAGGTTAATGAAATCTCAAGTCGGAAAAGTGATTCAGATAAGAAAAATCAAGCAGGAAAGAAAATAGAAGTGATTAGCAGTAGAGCAAAGAGGGTGTTAAAGCCTAATCAAAAATATAAGTCACCTGAGTGGACTTATATCATCATTCCATCAGAAGTGGAAGTGAATAATAGTAGCCAAGAAGATTTAGATGACATGAGCGATAATGATTGATTCTGTTTTTACTTAAAGTTAAAAGGTTATTGGTGACACAAGGTCGAAGAAATTGTGTTAGGTGACACAAGGTTGAAGAAATTGTGTTAGCTGGAAAAAACACATTGATGTAAGACGTAAGGTCGAAGAAAAGCTGTTAGAGGATTCTTTATTTAAAAAGCAAAGTAAAAAAGGGGGGTGTATATTTAGTTTAGTAATTTTTTAATTTTAGTCATTTAACTTGTTTTTTTTTTAAAGGCTCTTGTTTCAAGTAAAAGATGCCGAATGCTAACAACAGTTCGAGATGCTCTATTTTAAGAAGATGTTGCAAAATGTCTTCTATTTGTGTGATCTTAATAATTTTAGTTTGGTTAATTTTGGCTGTCATTTTCCCTTTTGGAATTGACAAAGAAATGTATAAAATTAATATGACTAGTAAAGTTGTGGCTAATCAAGTTATTCATGATGTAGTAGGCAAGACTAATAAAGTCATTGAGCACAAACCAGAGATCCACCAAGATTTATCTGTTGGTGATTTTTCTAGTAATACCTTTTCTAGACTTTTATCTGAATATGTTAAGGGAGATATATTTGGTGCAATTATACCTATGGTGGGAATAACCCTGAATGCAAATAAGATCAGAAAAGTGTCTACAATTGTTGACAGATTGTCAACGGACACTGCAAGTGGATTTCAATTAGTTGATACAGAACTCATTGATATGAGGTCAATGGTAATGCAGAACCGTCTTGCTTTAGACATTCTGCTTGCAAAAGAGGGAGGAGTTTGTGGAATTTTACATGCCCAGCATTGCTGTACATACATTCCAGTTAAGAGCCTGAACATAGAGATGTTTATCAAAAATATTACTGAATTACATACTGAGATAGAACCTTTAGAAGATGTAAATTTTTCAGAACGTTTGAGTAAAAGATTTGCAGCAATCAGAAACTGGTTTCAAGAGATTGGTAGTTCAATCATTGGTAAAATACTTTATCCTGTAATAGTTATAGTTATAGTGACACTTTTGTTCAAAATTTGTTGCATGATACACAAGAGAAAGAAATATGTAAAGGAAAAGAAAAGAATTTATAAGCTCAGAAAAGAATGGAAAGGGGCGACCATTCGGTCCCCCCGAACGTATGGCTGAGTACCACGAGCCCCCCGGGAAGCCAATTTGTGGGCGGGAGGCGAGCCTCGGCTGGTATGCCCGAAGCGGCGTAGCCGGGGCGCGCTTTTTTCCCGCCCTAGAGTGGGCTGGCCTAGACACTGACGCGGCCGGCCACGCCCTAGGGGCAGGCAGGGGCGGGTTTACGCCCGCCCTGAAGACGGATAAAAGGAGCAACAAGCCAAGAACGCATCCTCTTGTTCCTGTGCTCTGAAGCTGCACCCCCTCGCTGCACGTGAGCTCGAGACGGAACGAAGAGCCAATTTTGAGTGTGGTAATCTTTCTTGTTTGTCTTACAGATACTCTGTTGGAGAATGCCTAAGAAAGTCGGAAAGCGAATGACTACCGACCAGATGCTGCGTGTTCTTATGAAGGAGGTGACCGACCTAAAGAAGCGAATGGCGGAGAAAGATGGAGAAGAGGGGCCGAAACGTCCGTTGGCTGGAGCAGCTCCGGGAGGAAAAGGCAAGAGGCCCAGAAGGGGAGCAGCTGGAGGGGACATCCCGGTTCCCTGTACCCCACTCCAAGAGCCAACTCCGGTGCCGGCGGAGGGGAACCCGATTCCCGTGGTGGTCACCCCTGTGTCCGGGGAGGATATGCCGCCCGAGCTGGCAGCACAATTAGCAGCGTGGTTGGGTAAAAATAACGAGGGCGCCACTGCTGATGACGCACGGGTTTTGATGAAGCAACTGCGTGAAACAAGGGAGGCGGCAAAGGCAGCATCGCCAGTTATCACGCCGGCCGCGGCAGGAGGAAAGCCACCTGGGGTAGGCTCAGCCGCTGATACAGCTTCCGGTTCAGGTAAGCGGCCATTGCCGATTGCGAGGGATGAGTCTGCCCCGTCACGAAGGGAAAAGTTGGGTCAACATGTCCCTCTAGCTATTAAGGAGAAGATATGAGCAGATGAGTATGTAAACATCTTCTCGTTGCTTACCGATCATTATGAGATGGAATATGTTAAGAGCCAAAAGGAGCTCATGCATCCGGGTGTTTGGCGCGCAAAGATGGCCGCCTTCAAGGTAAATGAAAACATTGGCAATTGGGGCAAGGCGTGGGGGATTTTTACATCCATCCTGGGCGAACGTAGGCCCGAATTGCTGTCTGAATTGCCGATTTATCAGTCACGGATCATGGGGTATTCTGTGTCACATGGGGGCAATCAGTGGTTCTGTTACGATAATATTTTCAGAAAAGCGAAGGAACATGATAAAAACTTAACTTGGGATTGTTATGATTCTGTGTCATGGTCAAAAATGGCGGATACTGGTATGTTGAATTTGCCATTGGTAGGGAGTAGTGTGGGGGAGTCCTCCCGCCAATATTCTGGGACCCCCTTTCGATCAGGCGCGAGTAACGAATACCACTCCAGGCCGAACGGCACCACAGGTAAAAAGGGGAGTTGTTGGAATTTTAACAAGGGTAAATGTACGAGGCCCCAGGGGTCATGCAAATTTAGGCACGAATGTAGTGGGTGTGGGCAAGCGTCCCATCCTGAGTCCATGTGCAGAGCCAAAACGGGTGATAACGGGGGTAGAGGAGGCGCCAAACAGGTCTGAAATAGTCCGAGGGGCGCCTTTACCTACTCCGATTGATACCATGGCAATGATTCCTTGGCTCAGCGAATACCCGGATCACGCTTCCGCTGGGGTGTTGCGGAACGGGTTTTCATATGGTTTCCGCATCCCAGTGGGGGAGTTTCAGGGTTTAGCGAAATGTAAAAACCAAATATCAGTCTTGCAGCACACGACCGTGGTACAAGAGAAGATTGGGAAAGAGGTGGCTCGAGGTCGAGTCGCCGGTCCGTTTAACGTTCCACCGGTTGCTAACTTTGTTTGTTCCCCATTAGGGGTGGTCCCCAAGAAGGACCCGGGTGAGTTTCGGCTGATACATAATTTGTCGGCCCCACGTGGTCTTTCCGTAAACGATGCGATAGACCCGGCAGTGTGTTCAGTACGGTATGCATCTTTCGATGAGGCCGTAGCCATATTGAATCGCCTAGGGCCCGGTGCGCTGATGGCGAAATCTGATATCGAGTCAGCGTTCCGGTTGCTCCCGGTACATCCAGACGATCAGCGTCTTCTTGGTTTCATGTTTCAGGGACACTATTACATGGATAGATGTATGCCGATGGGGTGCTCTATATCTTGTTCCTATTTTGAGCAGTTCAGTTGTTTCCTGCAATGGGTCTTCACAAGGAAGACGGGGTTTCATCAGGTTATGCATTATCTCGATGACTTTTTATTTCTAGGGGCAGCCGGGGATCCGGAATGTGGTCAGGCCTTGAATGAATTTTGTGTCTTAATGAATCATTTCGGTGTGCCATTGGCACCCGGTAAGACGGTGGGTCCTTCGACTTGCCTCGAGTTTCTGGGGATCGAGCTCGACTCGGATGAGGGTGGTTTTCGTTTACCAAGAGAAAAAGTGCTAAGGTTCAGGGCATCCCTGGAGACGTGTATTAGTCAGTCTAAGGTTAAGTTGCAGCAATTACAACAACTGGTGGGTCGGCTGAATTTTGCCCTGAGAGTAATACCGATGGCCCGCCCCTTTTCCCGCTCGATCGCTCAGGCCATGGTCGGCCTGAAGGAGGGTCACCATCGCACGAGGCTCTCGGCCGAGGTTCGCCAGGACATGCGCATTTGGTTGGCATTTCTGGCGGATTTCAATGGTCGAGTTGTCTGGAACAAACCGGCGGTGTCCTCTGAGGAGCTGGGCATGTGGACAGATTCGGCAGGGAGCATTGGTTTTGGCGCCATATTTGGCACACAATGGTCAGCTCAAAAATGGCCGTCATGGTGGCATGAGGGTGGGCTGACGAGTAACATTGCTTTTCTTGAACTGTTCCCCATTCTGGTGGCCCTGAAAACTTGGCCTGAGGGGTTTAGAGATCACTCTGTGGTATTCTGGTCTGATAACATGACCGTGGTTGAGTGTATCAATAGCCAGGCGGCACGATGCAAATGGATCCTGAGGCTGCTCAAAGAAATTGTCTTGTTGTGTATGCAATTGAATGTCCTATTTAAGGCGAGACATGTGCCGGGGGTGATGAACCAAGCGGCTGATGCGCTTTCTCGTTTCCGTATGCAGGCCTTCTGGGGTTTTCTGCCCACAGCGGACCCAGTGGCGGCACCCTTTCCCGAAGCTCTCTGGTCTCTCGGTGCCCCGAACTACGAAACCTCGTGGGAGAGAGTTTAGCACCCAGGACAAGGAAGGCATATGAAGGGGCGTTCCGTTCCTATTTGGCCTTTTTGGGGACTGCTGGAGGGGAACTTTGGGGCCAAGAGGAGGGGGTGGTAAATTTTTTGCTGTCTTTACATCAGGCAGGCAAATCTGTGGCTACGGCCCAGAGGCATCGGGCAGCCATTTCCTTTGTGGCGAGGGCTTATGGGATCCAGGACCCGACAGCGTCTTTCGTTGTACAAAAAGCGCTACGTGGGTGGCAACGCCTTGAGGGTCGCAGAGTAGATGAAAGGCGACCGATAGGTCTGGAGAGGCTGGCCCTGTTATTATCTGTACTCCCTTCAACGTGTTCATCCCAGTATGAAACAGTGTTATTCCGAGCCGCTTTTGCGCTGGCATTCCATGGGGCTATGCGGGTAGGCGAACTAGTAGCGAGGAACAAGCGGGATGTGACGCGGGGACTGTGCCGAGAGCACGTTCAGGTCAGAAGGGAGACAATGTCCATCTCATTTGCCAGGTCCAAGACCGACCAGGGTGCGATGGGGGACTGCATAATCATACAAAGGATTCCCGGGTCCTCCATGTGCCCAGTAAGTTGCGTAGAGGAATATTTAGCGCAAAGGGTGGCATCATGGGGGGGACCTTGTTGAGACACGCTGACACCACCCCATTGACGAGGTTTCAGTTTCAGCGGGTGCTTGCGATGTCAATTTCCGCTGCGGGCTTGAACCCCGGCGAGTTTGGGACCCATTCCTTTCGGATAGGGGCTGCTACAGAGGCTACAGCCAGGGGTCTGAATGTCGAACAAGTTAAACGTGTGGGGCGTTGGTCCTCGAACTGTTATAAAAGGTATGTGCGGTTGCACATGTTGTGAAGCTGTAATGATGTACTCACGCTTCTTGTTTTTGTTTGGTTTTCAGTTACGCAAGCCTACGAGGCGGGGCGGACTGTGCAGTCGACCCAACACCGGGTCAGCGGTCAGACATCACCGGCTGTGAAAAAGGAGGTGTGGGTCGTGGGCCACTCATACGTGAGGCGGGCCGCGGACGTATTCAAAGCAGGTGACATGATTCACGTGGCTGGGGAATACGGGTACAGTGTGTCCTTCTACGGAAAGGGCGGGCTCTGTATTGACCAGTTTCAATCATTTTTTGAGGGTTTGTTAGGGCGGACGAGGTCACCGCCGGCTATAGTCATAGTACATCTTGGAGGCAACGATTTGGTGTCCACTGGTAGACGACTACTTCTTGAGGCAATGCTTTCCACTGTAAGTTGGTTAGCGAGAAGAGTTCCAGGGTGCACAATCGCATGGTCCCATTTGATCCCGCGAAAAGTGTGGCGGGGGGCTCTTTCAGTTTCTGCTCTGAATCATTCAGTAAGGAAGATTAATAATAAAGTGAGTCGATTGTTCCGTTCAAGTACACTGCATTCTATCTCGCATGGTTGTATTAAGGGGGACAGTATGTATTTGGGTGATGGTGTTCATTTGTCCCGGGTGGGGAACGAGCTACTCATAGGAGACCTGATAGCTTGGCTGGGGACTTTAAGACATGACCTTTAGGTAGGAGTGTGGGGGGTCCGGATAGCCGGTCAACTATCCGGCCTGTGGCGGTAAGGTCAGGATCGGTGAGCACTAATTGGTAGATCCCTATGAGTGGGCGTCACCCATTACGGATGGGAGCGCTCGAGGGAGGTGGCCATTGGCCCCTCAACGGGTAGGCGGTCCCTTCTAAGGATGGGACGCCGAAAGGAAAGGAAAGGCGGTCAAGGCCCCTTCCTGGGTAGGAGGGGCTACAGCCCCCTCCTGGGGAATTTCCCGGGGCCAGGATATCTGCGACGGCAGATGTGGTAAGTTGTGTGGGGTTTGGGAGGGGGTCTACGCTACCTTCTAGATACCTCACACGAGTCCTCGGACGACCTTTAAGTGGCGTCGAGTTTATTGGGGCCCCCGTCAAGTCAAGGGAAATTGGTAGTTGCACTTGAGGTACACCTCTGTGCGGTCGCCCCTCACAAGTGAGGGGGATATTTCTGGTTTAGGGATCTTGACACCGGTTACGACCTTGCCGTTGGCCCTTAAACGTTAGGATGTACAATTTCAAAATGTCAAGTTAATGTTTTGTAGGATGTTAGTTCGGCTAGGAGAACCTTTGTATTAGAGAATATGTTAAGGTTAGCCAAACATCGCAATGTGGTAATGAAATTGTACATAATATGAAACTGTTATTTTAATGTTTTAATTTTGTTTCATATTTTAATAAATACGGCCGGGAGGGTCACTCCCTCCCGTCTTCCAAAAGTTCAGATCTGTTTCCGGTTTCCCATCCTTGGGGAGTGTGTTGAGAGGGGGTGGCGGGTATCTCAGCCATATGGAAAGGGGCGACCATTCGGTCTCCCCGAACGTATGGCTGAGTACCACGAGCCCCCCGGGAAGCCAATTTGTGGGCGGGAGGCGAGCCTCGGCTGGTATGCCCGAAGCGGCGTAGCCGGGGCGCGCTTTTTTCCTGCCCTAGAGTGGGCTGGCCTAGACACTGACGCGGCCGGCCACGCCCTAGGGGCAGGCAGGGGCGGGTTTACGCCCGCCCTGAAGACGGATAAAAGGAGCAACAAGCCAAGAACGCATCCTCTTGTTCCTGTGCTCTGAAGCTGCACCCCCTCGCTGCACGTGAGCTCGAGACGGAACGAAGAGCCAATTTTGACCCACCCACCGGCCCCTGAGGACAGCCAGTTGTTTTGAATAAAGCTTTGATGTGGTAATTCTATTTCTTGCAGGTTGTGGTGATTGTCGTGTTATTTTGAGTATGCAATAAAGAATGGTCAGCTACAGTATATTTTTCAAATAAAGTAATTCTGCACTAGTATTGATCAGTAATCACACGTGAAATGGTTATGGTTGTTTTTTTTTAATTGAGTGAATTTAGTTAAATTGTCGTATTTATTTTTTGGTCGGGCGGTAAGGTCATGATCGGTGAGCACTAATTGGTAGATCCCTATGAGTGGGCGTCACCCATTACGGATGGGAGCGCTCGAGGGAGGTGGCCATTGGCCCCTCAACGGGTAGGCGGTCCCTTCTAAGGATGGGACGCCGAAAGGAAAGGAAAGGCGGTCAAGGCCCCTTCCTGGGTAGGAGGGGCTACAGCCCCCTCCTGGGGAATTTCCCGGGGCCAGGATATCTGCGACGGCAGATGTGGTAAGTTGTGTGGGGTTTGGGAGGGGGTCTACGCTACCTTCTAGATACCTCACACGAGTCCTCAGACGACCTTTAAGTGGCGTCGAGTTTATTGGGGCCCCCGTCAAGTCAAGGGAAATAGGTAGTTGCACTTGAGGTACACCTCTGTGCGGTCGCCCCTCACAAGTGAGGGGGATATTTCTGGTTTAGGGATCTTGACACCGGTTACGACCTTGCCGTTGGCCCTTAAACGTTAGGATGTACAATTTCAAAATGTCAAGTTAATGTTTTGTAGGATGTTAGTTCGGCTAGGAGAACCTTTGTATTAGAGAATATGTTAAGGTTAGCCAAACATCGCAATGTGGTAATGAAATTGTACATAATATGAAACTGTTATTTTAATGTTTTAATTTTGTTTCATATTTTAATAAATACGGCCGGGAGGGTCACTCCCTCCCGTCTTCCAAAAGTTCAGATCTGTTTCCGGTTTCCCATCCTTGGGGAGTGTGTTGAGAGGGGGTGGCGGGTATCTCAGCCATATTAGAAAAGGAAATAGAATTAGAAGAGTTTCGTAGAGCCCAATATGAAAGTTGTAGACAAACTGCTGAATCAAAGATTTAGAAGAACTAATACAGTGTATGTTCAAAACATGTTCGTAGGATTAAAATTTTGCTAACATTTTGGGTGTAGTTTTGTGATTATGAAATCACCAGATGAGGGAGTTGATGGAGCGAGCAGATGAATAACATTTTGTTCAAACTCGCAAAGTTAAACTTCCATAACCAATGTAACTGTATTAATAAGCATGTGTTGAAATCATTAATCAACTTAGTTTTAAAAATGCATACATTCAGAAAAACATGTGGGACTAATTTATATGCTCTATGTTGCAATTGCAAGTATGTGGAAAATAATAAACTAACCTTGTCTATTGTCTTTGTCAGTATTAAATGCGGCTGTTTAATTAATGGCATGTGCCTATTTTTGTGCTTATGTTATGTTATGTCTTTTCTGTGGCAAAAGCTCGTGGAGAATCCTTATGGCCTAAAAGAAGAAGGTTAATATAAATGCTGCTCTGTGTGCTTAGCTTGGTAACATAAATTAATGGGTTAACAATTAGCAAAGGGGGTGGGTAACAGAATGGGTCTCATTTCTCTAATTAATTAATGTTTTGTGTTTGTTTAAATACTAGTTTTTGAGAGAGGCCTTAGGCCTACAAAAGATGGCGTTTTCGAATCCTGTCCAGAAAGGAGCCTTGCACAGAAGTGGAAACTTTTACCACGTCGACAATTTTGTCGGAAAATACAGTTAAATAAGTTGTGCTAAACGTGCTCATGGGGAGAAAAGTTCCAAGGACAGAAAGCGGCAAGATTGCTAAGGCAAGGAAGTCATGAACTGTAGCTCGAGTAAAAAGATACATTTTCGAGGAAGCGAAATGACACGAAAGCAAAGGACAATAGGGCTAAAGAAAAGCCCGTTCTTGGTTTGGAAATGGTGATGACACAATATGGTCTGACATAAGACAACCTGAGGAGATAGGAATTTTATGTGGCCAGTGTGTCCCCCACTCGCACCCTATGTATGTACCTATTCCCCATGTATGTCCATGTCATCATGTAATTCCATTCTCATGGCTGTAATAATAATGCCTCTGCATTTCCGTCCAATGTTAGCATGTCAGTTATTAGGCCCTCCATGAATGAAACGTTAATTCTGCACTGAGGCCTATGTTGCCAATGCATTTACATGGTACACGTTTAAAAGTCGAGATGCACACGTTTTTGTGGCACAGCCGAGCCAGGTCCCGAATTCAGGCTCCGAGCCTCTTCTGACTCTGAAAGCTGCAGTTTAGTTATGTATCCCTGACCTCTCCCTTACTTCTTGCTCATCCGAGAGGTGCCCAGCCTGGCCTGCCAAAGACAGTATTTTGCCTACAGTTATCTGCTCAGCTCCACAGAAAACACATTCCAGTCTAGTGAAAGGGATAAACATATTCTGCCTGCAGAAGATAGGGCCTAGCCTTTCTGTCTCCATTCAAGTGATTTACAGAACCCGTTTCCATAAGAAGGCCCATGGCCCCACGCAATGCACGAAGAAATATATGCACACACTAGCATTAAGTGATGAACAGCCTTTGCTCGAGAGACCTTTACTTCAGACAATACATCCTCCAAACACAAGATATCAGATATGCCAAAGGTGCAGGTCGTTCTGACATCCCAGACTCCTCTACTAGTGCTAAAGTCAGCTCCCCCCAGCTTCCCCCAGTTACACGTCAATTTCATGTCATGACCAGTTTTGCGCGCACAAGTAGGGTAAAAGTTCCTGCTGACCATGCAGACCTCCTCTATGCATCCACCCACCTATGACACACCTATGACTCATCCAGTGAACACCCACATGTACGCCTCCTTACACGCCTTCTTTCACGCCCATGTGTTCTTATCTCTCTCTTTCACTTGCTCCGCCTGGGGCGCTCCGCCTTCTCTATTCAATGCAATGTATGTTCTAACTATATATAATGTGTTATGTGAATAAAGAATTTAGATGACGACCCTTCCTGAACCTTAGTGGTGATGGAACCCGATTCTCCAGTAGCTCGAGCTATTGCATTAAAGCCCTTTTGAATCGGACACCATGGACTCTGCCTCTCATTTTATGAGCAATCCTTATTAATGTATAGAAATTCCGACAGGGTAATTAATTATTTACCACATTAATCTGGCGCCCGAATAGGGACTAGTCCCCTTCCCCACGCGCCGGCGATGTAGGTCCAGCCCCCTGACCCCTTCTATAGCCGTGACGGACTTCAAGTGTACACAAGAGCGGGACTTCCTGCCTACTCCCTCAGGCCCACGGAGGAGACGGAGACTGCGACCAGGCATCCACACGAGGCGGTGAGGATTGCGGACCATCCCGACCAGAGCCCAAGCTGAGAGAGCAAGGTCCGAGGTATCCCGAGGCCCACCTGTTCCGAGGCGCATGCGCAGCACCAGAAGCAGTAGCAGTCCAGTCCAGTATCGAGTTTCCGAGGCCTTAAGTTTTTCTTCCCAGTGAGTACCGTTATTGGGAACGCATAGAGACGGGTTCATTTATTTGAGCCCGATAAAGACGGGTCTGGGTACACAGATCCAGTAAAGAAGTGTCCATTTAGGTGGATGCGGTAAAGACGTGTCTCTTTACGAGACCGGTATGGTTGTACGTTTTTTGCAGTGCATAAAGTAAACAAGTTTTTCAGGATTGTGTTTTTCTATGTACTAGTTAGGATGTATCTGTTTTTAATGTTTTAATGTCGTAGTATGAATGATTGTTTCCAGTCTATTTTTTTGTATATTGTGTTTTCGTTTAAATTTGTTCCAACATGCCACTGTTTTCGAAATTACGTCAGATAGGGACCAGGAAAGGGATACTCAAAGAGGCAGTCCCCGTTCCGCCTAGGGACACTCCTGGTCATTTTATGTACCAGAAGCACGGGCTAGATGCCATACTATTTTTAGACTTATGGGTAGATTACACGAAGGATCTGGAAGAGAAATATAGATGGCCTGTCTCAGGGACATGGGATGCTGATTGCATCATGAGAGTAGAGGAAGCACTATGGAAAAGGAAAGCCAGACAGTCCCAGAAAGATGCCATTGAGTTGTGGCGTAAAGAAGCGCATAGGAGAACAGAGAAAGAAATACAAAAAGCAGAGAGAAGTAGAGAAGCATCAGAAAAAGCCAGAGAAAAAGAGCTAAAGGAAGAAGGTGAACGGGTTAAGACAGAACAAGCAGATAGACAAAGAAATGCCCTTATTAAAGGCATGTATCCCGTCCTCGCCGAAGGACTACCTAAAGTGACCCCGGAAGTGCCTAGTAATTTGCCGCCACCATTGATCCCGACTAAAGTCCGTAGTCATAAACAGACAGCAGCGGACATTTTTCTTTCCTCCTATTTGGAAGACGCCGCTCCGGATTATGTTAATGCAGATTTTCCTCCTCCTCCTCCTGTCAACAACCCTAACAATCCTTTTCGCCATCCGCCCGTATCACAAGATCAACCCGCACCAGTAGTGACACTGACAGTGAAAGACGACTCCAGCCAAGGGGCAGTGGGAGGGGGGCCCACCACAGATATACTGCACACGCTGCCACCATCACGAACACTACGAGAATTAGCACTACAACGAACGCCAAAAACGACAACAACACCTCTTAAACAAACTGTAACGATTTCAAATTGTATATATGATCCAGTACCAGGTGTAAGCTCAATGCTCATGTACTCAGTACGATTAAGACGCGTTGCAGACTATTTGATCACATTACCAGGCATGAAGGAACATTTAGACAAAATATACCACTTCATTAGAATGGGGGAGGGACCCGAGAGTATATATGAGGCCATGGCACATAGAAAGGTGGAGGTTCAAGGCATGCTTTTACGATTTTTGATTAATTGTCTGATCAGGGAACAAGACCAGCCAAATAAAGAAGTAACTAAAGGTATGATTGGTTGGAGTGACAACATAGCTACCGGTAAACATGATACAATGTCAAAGATAGAATGTATGTACAGGAAAATTCGTAAAGAAATTCTGAACTTACACAAGAAAGAGCGAGACGAGAACGAGAAAGAGGACGACTTAGCCTCTGGAGAGGATGAGCCAGAAACAGAGGAAATGGATAAAATGAATTACGTAGGCAGGGCGAGACAGTTTGACAGGCCTAAAGGCCTAGATTACAGTAAACATGGCCCTCCCATACCAGAAAGATATTCTCTTGAACACCTTTTCCAAGCTACTGAGAATGCACTGAAAAGACGAGTAGGAGGCGATGAACCTCATACTATGCATGAACAGGAACTAGCCCGGTCAGCCGTTCAATGGGCTTGTAATTCTAATATATATAATGATGACGTAGTGGCGCAAACATTTTTGAGCCTTCCTCCGGAAGAACAGCGTTTAGCTGGTATTTACATGGTTCAACATCTGATCACATTGTACGAGAGCCAGCATTCTGATCCAGGTCCCTTGTATAAATTACTGGACGACTTACTCCTAGCGAGATGGAGAGGCCTAGGTACCGAATTAATTAATGTCATTCTAGACCAACGACATAAGTACTTGACTTTTCTGACCACGCACTTGATTCCTGCCCCACACCGAGATAGAAAGACTTTCCACATAGACAGACAGAACTCCCTACGAGAGGTACATCCCATTAGGAATGCTACCGATGAGCTTCAACGAGTATACGTTTACACACCCTGGACGAAAATAGAGATATTGGAAATGAAAAAATTGCTGCCTTGTCATGACAAAGACCCGGGGGGGTTCCACCGTGAATTAAAAGACATTCTCCGCATAGGGGATTACACATACGCTGACATCATTAAATTATTGAAAGTACTATTACCAGTAGGCATTTATGAAAAGCTTAAAGAAAAAGACTGGGAGGTGGGAGAGAAAAAGATCAGTTGGGCAGAATTGGAAGATGAAGATAAACTCCGAGGCCTTGGTGTTTGCCTTGGGGAAAAAGCTAAAGCACTACCCGAACTATTGATACAGGTCTTGCCGAGATTATTAGTTACTAAAAAGGAAGATTGGGATGCTATTTCAGCCTGTAAACAGAAACCAGACGAAGACACCAGTGATTTCTACTCTAGATTCGAAAAATGTTTTACTATTAATAGTGGCCTTAAGACAAATAGTGAATCGTACCCACATCTTTTTGTGAGCAAATTAGTCGAGAATTCCTTACCCCCGATCAAAAATAGAGTACTGAAGGTTGAGAGTACCTGGCAAGCAAATAGCCCTTCACAAATGTTGCCAATGTTACAGTACCACCAGAACCGAATTAGAGAGGAACAGGAACACGAAAAGAGACGTATGAAAGATACGAAAATGAAAGTACTAGTTGCACAAACAGTACCAGCTGATGGACATAAAAAGGGCACGGCACCTGTTAAGGGAAATTGTAATTATTGCAAGCAACCAGGTCACTATGTAAATGAATGTGCTGTACTGAAACACAATATAGCTACAAGCAAGACAAAAGAAAGACCGCATCCTCCTAGACAAGATAACACCCCGCATAACACGCAAACGCCACAGAACACGCAACAGACAGGAGCTGTACCCCAACCTATAGCTGCCACACAACATGTCACGCAACAAATGTACTAGTACGCACAGTCAGACTATCCAGAATATCAACAGTACTCATGAAAAAGCCTAGAGAGGGAGGTTGGCTTGCCTCTTATTGAGGTTCCTGTAGATCAAGAGGGTCCCTATGTACATAGTTGTGTATTAGGAAAAGACAGAACATTTTTAATTGACACAGGGGCAAGCAGAACTACCATCAGTCATGACGAGGTTCCAGGGGCACCCCTCTCAGGCTCACAGAATATTTCCCTGGGATTTTCAGGAAAGCCTATTGTTAACGAAGTGTCAAAGCCAGTTCCCTTAGGAGTTGGTCCATTGTCTCGTACTACTACAGACTTGTTACTTACTAAGTCATGTCCAGAAAACTTGCTTGGTATAAAGACATTGAAGGAACTAGGTGCAATGATTTGTTGTTCCCCGGAAGGAGTGAGATTGTTTTTACGTGATTTTAAAGGACATTATGTGTTGAGAGATTTTGATCCCAGGCTCCAGGATGTACCACAGCATTTATGGGCGCAAGGTCCGACTGATGTAGGTTACATGCACATCACGCCACACCGTGTCACTCTCAAACAAGGAGTAGTACTGCCACGAATCCGACAATACAAGTTACCACCTGATGCTGTAGCAGCATTACTGAAAATTGTTGATGAACTTATTGCACAGGGAGTGGTTGTAGAAACTGACTCAAATGTATGTAATTCTCCTATCATTCCTATTCTTAAACGAACTGACCCAGATGCACCACCAGTCTACAGACTAGTGATTGACCTCCGAGAACTGAACAAGTGCATAATACCCCAGTACCCAGTGGTCCCAGACTTTTCTTCATTACTGACTGCAATTGATTCCGAAGCGACGTTCTTTACTGTAATCGATCTCAAGAACGCCTTCTTTAGTGTCCCAATCCATCCAGAGAGCCAGTACCTCTTCGGATTCTGTTTAAATGGACGCAGCTTCAAATTTACGAGGGCTCCTCAAGGATTCACAGAAAGTCCTAGTATTTACAGTCAAGCATTGAAAAGACAACTAGACAGTATTCACATGCCTACTGACACCGCACTGCTCCAATATGTGGACGATCTCTTGATCACAGCACAAACAGAACGAGACTGTGCACGTGCATCACTGACAGTCTTATACTTCCTGGCAGACAAGGGGCACAAAGTGTCCCCTTCAAAGTTACAATTCTGTGCACAGCAAGTGGTGTACCTTGGACACTTGCTGTCCAAGAGGGGTAGACAGCTGACACCAGACCGCATTCAGTTAATTGCAAATCTTCCACAGCCCAAGACACAAAAGGAAGTACGGGCCTTCATTGGCCTCACTTCTTACTGCAGACAATGGATTCCCCAGTACGCATACCTAGCCAAACCACTCATACAGTTGACAACACAGGAGGCAGCGACTTCGACTGTCCTCCCTTGGACTCAGGAACATAAACTCGCATTTGATGAATTGAAAAAAGCTCTATGTCAAGCACCAGTTTTAGCAACTCCATGTTACAACAAACCTTTTACACTTTTTGTCACTGAACGTGAAGGCACAGCATTATCTGTCCTTACACAAGATCAAGCAGGAAAACACAAGCCTTGTGCTTACTTTTCTAGTACATTGGATCCAGTGGCCCAGGCTCTGCCTGCGTGCCTAAAATCAGTTGCAGCAACAGCTCTAGCAATCAGACAAAGCGATTCCATCGTGTTAGGACATCCCATGACAGTGCAGGTTCCACACTCAGTGGAAGTTCTCTTGAACAGGACTCAGACACAACACCTGACAATAGCAAGACTGACAGGATATGAACTGACATTATTCCAGCCACACATAGAGATCAGACGATGTAATACCCTGAACCCTGCTACACTCTTGCCCTCAAGCACAGCAGACCCTGCACCACATGACTGTGTGGAAGTAATTAATACAGTGACAAAGCCAAGACAAGACTTGACAGACATTGCACTACCAGACCCAGACCTGACACTTTATGTGGATGGTTCATGCATGAGAACAAGCACAGGAGAGTTAGTGGCCGCATATGCAGTGACCACTGATACTGAAGTTATAGAAACACATCGAATTGACACACTGTCAGCCCAAACAGCAGAGCTCATCGCTCTGACGCAAGCCTGTATACGAGCCAAGAACTTGAAAGCAAACATATACACAGATTCACAGTATGCCTTTGGAGTCGTTCACGACTTCGGAGTCCTCTGGCAGGAGAGAGGTTTTCTGACCTCTCATGGGGCCAAGATACAGCATGGTCCCCTCATTCAGGCTCTGTTAGATGCAATACACTTGCCTACAGCCATAGCTATCATGAAGTGCAAAGCACATACTAAAGTCACTGACACCATTTCCCAGGGTAACGACCTGGCAGATCGAACAGCTAAACTTACAGCCCAAACTCAAACAGACATTCCAACTGACACGACAAAGACAGAAGCACCATCAAGTTGTTGTAGTACTTTATTCGATAGCAGAGTATCATAAAAGTAAATACAGAAGCACCATCACTGACAACTTGCATGACAGTCAGAGATCCCTCACAAGATGTACTCGATATACAGACACATGCCACTCCAGACGAAATAAAGAAATGGACTGAACAAGGAGGGGTCCAAACAGACCAGGGTTGGATGACAAAAGGCAAAGCCACATGGTTTCTCCCTGACTCCATGGTTCAAGTTATCATAAATACAGCACATAATCCAGCACACTTAGGAGAAAAGGCCATGTTAGACAGTTTACAGAATATCTGGTTCAACAAGCATCTGCGTGCAGCAGCAAAACAGAAAGTGCGTACCTGCATGATCTGTTGCCAGTTCAATCCAGGCAAAGGCATTCCCGTAGAACAAGGTGGATTTCATCCTCCTGACCACCCTTTTGAAGTCCTCCAGATGGATTATATTCAGATGGACAGATGTCGAGGATACAAGTACGTCCTCGTAGTTGTATGTGCACTATCTAGATGGACAGAAGCATACCCAGTCCCAGATTACACTGCTGTGACCACTGCCAAGCAGTTGGTCCGTGAATTCTTTCCGCGATACGGCTTGCCCCGTGTCGTGTACTCAGATAACGGTCAGCCATTCTCTTCTGAACTAATGAAACAAGTATCTCTTCTGTTAGGGTACCAGTGGAGATTCCATTGCGTACGACACCCAGAGGCAGCAGGTCTCGTCGAGAGACACAATCAGACACTTAAAACAAGACTAGCGAAGGTCTGTGCAGAAAAAGGATTGGATGGTAGCCTTGCCGGTTGCCCTCTTTTACATGCGAATGGTAGCTCATTCCAGAACAGGACTGTCCCCATACGAGGTGGTTTTTGGTAGACCGCCGAATATGTGGGGTACGCCTATGCCAAAAAGAATAACTGATGTCGACAGTAATATGCTGACAGATTACCTGGCTTCCTTGATGTCTGCACTCCTTTCTTGTCGTTCACAGGTTGCAGCTGCCTTCCCCGACAACACCCAGGTCAAGGAGCATTCGATTGCCCCTGGGGATCTTGTCTTTATCCGGAATTTTGATCGTTCAAGTCCTCTCGAGCCCCGCTGGCGCGCACCGAAGTTGGTACTGTTAACGACGAGGACCGCCGTCAAGGTCGAGGGGAGGAAGGGCTGGATCCATGCCCACCACGTCAAATGCTTCCATGGACTTGGATCAGTGAACGAAAATAAGGACTGCCCCGATATCAGTGACTCAAAACGCCCTTTGCTAGAAAAGACTCCGCAACAAGAGTATAAATTAAAGCTACGGTCTAGTAAGTCAGACAGCGTTTAATTGTTTAAGTCCCCCTCGGGTGAAGCGGTTAGACAGGTTCCTGACATGTATAAGATCGTAGACCCAAATAGACGGAGAGATAGGCAGAAAGAGATGAAAGAGAAATACTGCAAAAACTTACGCAGCAGATGCATAGTAACTCTGATCATTATGTTTTTTCTCAGTATACCAATTATATGTATAAGCTTGACGCTACATGTTTTCTTTCCTCCTCTTGGTTCACATATACATTCTTCCTTCAATGACACTATTGAGCACACATTCAGTGATCTGCCACCCCATGAATTGTCATATCGACTAGCACTACGCAACAATACTTTTATTCGCATGTTACACCATTCTCACCAGACCAGCAATGTAACGAATTGCTGGGTATGTGGCCGACTCCCACCTTATCAGAAAATGAAGGGAGTTCTGCCCCTCTTTCCTTATCCGTTTTCGCATAATGGTTCGTGCGGAGCATGGTTTGCTTTAATGTCATCATTACAAGACAGACAGTTCACAGATTCCCAGAGTGAATGGATTTGGGGGGACCTGAATATAGCAATGAATAAGGCATGTTTTCCCGACAAAGATGGTTTTCCCCAAAGGAAAGGAACAGATCTAGAAAATGAAGTGTACGAACTAGGTAATGTTTCCCTTAGCCTTATGATTCTGATCGTCCAGTCCGAGACAAACACAGGTTCACCGTTCATAACAGTCTTACCAGTAAAAGGTGAATTATGCGTTAGAAAGAATGGTTCAGTGCGCTTGGGACACAGTGATTGTAATACTGTGGTCGAATTCAATGATAAAGGAAAGTCTACTTTCAAAGCTTCCCGCCATTCCTATTTAATTTGCGGTCAGACAGCCTATGTACGTCTGCCCTTAGACTGGGGTGGGACGTGTTATATAGCGTTTCTATTGCCACCTGTTTTCCTAGCCCCATCCCATTATCATCGAGATTCACGACTAGTACATGTTAGACACAAGAGGGAGACCGATTCCCCAGTTGTCGATCAGACTGAGACAGCGTGGGAGCAATATTCAGATTTCAATAAAGGATTCTTTTTTTTCGTAGGTCCCGTCCAAAACAGTAAATTAATACGCAGGTTAACAAGAACACTGGAAGCAGTAGTGAATGAGACTACTTCTGCTTTAGGTAACTTGACCGAGGAACAGTCTGCTATGAGACTTGTTGTTCTTCAGAACCGCCTTGTTCTTGACGTCATCCTGGCAGATAGGGGCAGGGCTGGTAGAGTGATCGGCTCAAGTTGTTGTGTGTTTATTCCAAATAACGCGCCATCAGTGTATGCAGCAATAACGAGGCTCCACAAGATAGCTCACGAGATACACCAGAATCCAGGCACCTGGACTTGGTCCGGTTGGCTCTGGAGTGTGATGTCAGCCTGGGGATGGAAAGTGTTGTCCTTCCTGGGAATAATACTGCTCGTAGTATTCAGTTGTTGTCTCTGTCTGCAATGTGGCCCAGCGATTTGCGGCTTGTGTGTCACTGCCTGTATTCCACGTCCACGTTCACGTTCCCGTGCACGAATGAAAAAAGACGAGCAAATTATGCTATATGAACAAATAGATGGTCTCATGAATATAGATGTGTCCTGAAGGGCACAGTAGGGGACAAGGAGGGAATGAGGAGATAGGAATTTTATGTGGCCAGTGTGTCCCCCACTCGCACCCTATGTATGTACCTATTCACCATGTATGTCCATGTCATCATGTAATTCCCTTCTCATGGCTGTAATAATAATGCCTCTGCATTTCCGTCCAATGTGATAGGCGCCTTGATACCTTCGGGTTTAGTCTGCGCAATACAAATTGCTTAATAATAATAATAATAATAATGTTAGCATGTCAGTTATTAGGCCCTCCATGAATGAAACGTTAATTCTGCACTGAGGCCTATGTTGCCAATGCATTTACATGGTACACGTTTAAAAGTCGAGATGCACACGTTTTTGTGGCACAGCCGAGCCAGGTCCCGAATTCAGGCTCCGAGCCTCTTCTGACTCTGAAAGCTGCAGTTTAGTTATGTATCCCTGACCTCTCCCTTACTTTTTGCTCAGCCGAGAGGTGCCCAGCCTGGCCTGCCAAAGACAGTATTTTGCCTACAGTTATCTGCTCAGCTCCACAGAAAACACATTCCAGTCTAGTGAAAGGGATAAACATATTCTGCCTGCAGAAGATACGGCCTAGCCTTTCTGTCTCCATTGAAGTGATTTACAGAACCCGTTTCCATAAGAAGGCCCATGGCCCCACGCAATGCACGAATAAATATATGCACACACTAGCATTTAGTGATGAACAGCCTTTGCTCGAGAGACCTTTACTTCAGACAATACATCCTCCAAACACAAGATATCAGATATGCCAAAGGTGCAGGTCGTTCTGACATCCCAGACTCCTCTACTAGTGCTAAAGTCAGCTCCCCCCCAGCTTCTTCCAGTTACACGTCAATTTCACGTCATGACCAGTTTTGCGCGCACAAGTAGGCTAAAGGTTCCTGCTGACCATGCAGACCTCCTCTATGCATCCACCCACCTATGACACACCTATGACTCATCCAGTGAACACCCACATGTACGCCTCCTTACACGCCTTCTTTCGCGCCCATGTGTTCTTATCTCTCTCTTTCACTTGCTCCGCCTGGGGCGCTCCGCCTTCTCTATTCAATGCAATGTATGTTCGAACTATATATAATGTGTTATGTGAATAAAGAATTTAGATGACGACCCTTCCTGAACCTTAGTGGTGATGGAACCCGATTCTCCAGTAGCTCGAGCTATTGCATTAAAGCCCTTTTGAATCGGACACCACGGACTCTGCCTCTCATTTTATGAGCAATCCTTATTAATGTATAGAAATTCCGACAGGGTAATTAATTATTTACCACAAACCAATTGGAACTCTGGATGGCAAAGAAATATGAACAATTTTGAGAAGATTAGCTAGTTAGAAAGGTATAAAACCTGGCCCATGGGGAGGAGGGAATCTCTCCTCGTTTTCCGCTTCCTGAAGGGCGTGACGTGCTGTAGGACTCTTTGGCGCACGTAAGGACAGCAGTCTTTAATGATTATTCTTTTAGGTGAAGTGAGTTTTAGACAGGGAGATAGAATTTAGGGAATGGAAACTTTATTTTGCTTTAATTCATGCTAATTGATTTGCCTTTAAAATGTCAGACTAATAAGTCTTTTCCTAAAAATTATGCTTTCACTTTGCTAATATAATAAAGACTCTTGATTAAAAATGCTTTTTCTTGAATAATAAAGCTAATAAAATTAGATTCTGAAGTGACAAGCTGGTCTTGTTTATTCATGGTCTAGTTACCATCAGTTAATCCATTCGCCTTTGTGACTTAATTAAATGACATATGTTTAAAACCATGGTAAGAAATTATAAACTGCAGTTTGTAAATAATTTTGTAAATAGTTTGTGAATAGAACTGATTAATTAGGTCACATGATTCAGTCGCTCAAAATTGTCTCATTGGTTATGGGCCTTGGTATGTGATTCATGATTAATGGTGAGTATTGTGGAGATAAGTAGCGTATGTGAGACAGTTTTTCATTAGGAGCGCTGGATCACTCTCTTCACCTTTGCTTCAAAGGGCAGACACTTTGTCCTGTTAATGCTAGTTTGGCCCTGGGGGTGCAGTCACGCTCACTTGTTGGGGTTGTATTTCACAGAGAAGTTCTGCACGTGATTATGATGTCATCTGCATGGGTCAAGGTGAAAGAGAACAAGTTCCTTGTATCGTTGAGAGTTATCCTTACAGATTAATATCTACCTGCTGCAGCTCTCTCCGCGTGCCCTTGAAGAGGTGGGCTCCTCGCACACACTGTCTGATGACTCCATCCGCAGTAAAGGTATCACTAATTCACATTTCAAATTAATCTGGACCATCACTATGGTTTTACAACATGGCAATCAGGCCCCGGAGTGCGGAATTTTCCCCCAACAAATTCACATTGCATTACAGACGGGGGCAAGAATACATTGTCATTAAAATGATAATGAAGGGAGTCATGATGGGCTGATGGTCGTCGATGGAAATCCACCAAAATGCCAGATTTGACTCAAGTGACATCAGGCAACACTTGACACCCCGTCTCCCCCAAGCAATCACAAGAATAGCCCCTGTCCCTCCTTTCACTCTTCAGCAGGTTCCTGTTTGAAGCACTGGAGCTCACGAACTGACAAGAAGCAGAAACCACAGAATGTTCTATCATCTCCTGAGAAAGGCTTGTCTAACCCCAAGGCAAAATGACATCTTGCTGTTTGGGAGCTCCCTTTTCCATAGTAACAAGACCTTCTTTGAAATAATGCATTGCGCTTTAGCCACCTCTGCTGGTAATGTGGATGTGCCACAGTATAGCAGTTGCCTGTAGTGGCCCTTAAGGAAGCCCCTGTTTGGAGTCATCGTTACTTCGGATTCCGAACGCTTCTTCCTTGGCTCCTGAGTGAGGGGAAAACAGCAGTGTCAGTAGCAGCTGATCTCTGACTACAGTTAAATGACATCCCTGCTACATGTGAACTGTGTTGTATTAAAAAGACACCTCAGCCTGATGAAAGCCAATTACTCTGTCAATCAAACTTCAGCATGCCAGAACATCCAAAGCACACTTCCGAGAAAAGTCTAAACAAAGCTCTTCTACTAAAGAGAGAAATCCCCCCCCCCACACACACACTCACACATGCCGGGGGGTGGGGGTGGATGCATCCACCTTGTTGACCTCCTGTGTTCTATCTTGGACGCTGTTTATAAGTTCCTTCAAAGGCGTCTGCAGAGCAGCGCACGATAAAGAGGCGGCCGTTCATTCAACGCCCTCTTTGATAATGGACAATAGGGGACTGCAGTCTGCAGCTGATTCAGCGATTCGGTCTAAACTTTTACGATGAGCTTCGAGCAACTTTACTAAAGACACAATTTGCTTAGTGATATGGTGCCCTTAAATTGCACAACAGTGCATGTTCCAAACAGGTTAAAAATCACCAAACAATGGTTCATATTACTTAGATTTGGATAGTATGGACATTTTTTAGCTATAAGAAAACACACAATTTGGAAACCAAACGCATTCTCGCGCAAGCAGATGTGGCATGGAAATGACAAAGTGAGCTTCAAAAATGTTCCCAAGAGGTTTGTCGGCGCACTGTTCCCGCAACGTGAAAAAACACCTTTCACGTGAAATCGTAAATTGGCAAAGCTGGTGGAAGTGCCGGTGAACGAAGTCAACTATGCCTCCTACAGGGTTTCACAGCCTCCCCTGGGGCGGGACTTCCGCCTTCTGCTGGAAGCCCGCGCCCACAAAGTGACTGGTTGAGAAGGGCAGAAGGCGGAAGTCCCGCCCTAGGGGAGGCTGTGAAACGCTGTAGGCACGTTACCCCGCACGTAGGAGGAGCAGAGGCCGCCGATGCAAGTCAGGGAAGCCCCGCGTGACGGAGCCTGTAGCCTGGTGAGTGGGGCGGGTGGGGCTTAGTTGTAGCGGTGTGTGTGTGTGTGTGTGTGCGTGCATGTGTGTGTGTGTGTGTGTGCACGTGTGTGTATGCAGTGTGTGTGTGTGCCTGTATATGTGTGTGCGTGTGTGTATGTGTGTATGTGTGTGTGTGCGCATGCGTGCGTGTGGCTGTGTGTGTGCGCATGCGATTGAGAGAGGCGAGAGGCTGACTTACTGTGAATGTGAAACAGGAGATGTGCATGGCGCCGGGCTGGGCGTGCGCCCAGGAGGTGAAAGCGCCGACGGCTTGCACGTGCACATCCCCTGTCTCACATTTCCATGAAGTGGACAACAAAAGATGCTTCGCTGGACGTAGCTGCACTGCTACACCAGCTCAACCTAAAAACTGCGCACACAGTCTGCATTGGCAGACCTGAGGCCTGGGGTTACTTAAGTGGGTGGCACATTTAATTTACGTATAAATCCCTAGTAAAGCAGTACTACATGTACCCAGGGCCGGTAAATTAAATGCTACCAGTGGGCCTGCAGCACTAAGAAGCCCTTTAAAACATGTCTCTGTCATTGGAGCCCGTGTGCAGTTCTAAATTGCCAATTCAAAACCTGGCAAACTAATCTTGTTATCACTAGCTGGTACCCAAATGGTGTACCAGACTCAAGATGCACAACTAGCAGGCCAGTAGGCAATGCAGTAAACAATATTAGTCCCATTTGATCAATTCTAGTCTAATTTAATCAATTCTTGTCCAATTTAATCAATTTATTCATCAATACTTTATTGGAAACATGGTGATTCAAGTATTCAAATGAATGCAGGATGCCACTCCAAGCTTGTCGCTGCAGCAGATAGTGATTAATTCATGATAAGTAAACATCGAGACATAAACGCAAAACCTTTCGGAAAAACCCTTCGTCAGAGGCAACTATAATGTGAAAAACTGAAAAAGATCATATCAGATATGACAGTAGACAACAAATTTTCGAACAATGATAAATAATTGATAGCTCAATTATAACAGTTCAATACCACCTGCATGACTTGAAACTCCAGAAATACTAACACTTAAACCTTCCACCAAAACAATCAGTGTGGCATAACAACCTTAAAGCTAGGCAGATTCTTGTATAAGACAAAAATCAAAGTGAGCATTAAAACGACCACATAGTGATTGACTTCGAAACAACCAAAGTCTAGTAACTTAAGTGACTTTTACTAGGTGGTTAGGTTCAGATAAAAGTTTTTAAAAATGTTACCCATGAGTGTGGTTGTGTGTCGTTAGTACATAAAAGACACACAAGATGATGGATGGAATGTTGCACAATGGCAAAACATTCACCCCCAGTCACAGATCTGGGTTTAATCCATCGTTATTTTGCTCACCAAGCCACCCCAGTTCAGACATGGTCATATGCAAATCAGTCTTGACCCTGTGCCTCATGGGAACAGTCCAGCCCGAACTGCCAAGCCATGTCTTTCCTGGACCGGAATCAAGCATCCTAGGACCGGTTTCTGGCTATCAGCCATCTTCAGCCAGGATAGCTTGACTCCAGTGGGTTAGTGAGCACGGGACCCACGTCTGGGCATACCCTTCCCACATAGGGTGAACAACAAAACACACAAGATGATGGACGGAATGTTGCACAATGGCAAAACATTCACCCCCAGTCACAGATCTGGGTTTAATCCAGTGAATGTATGACATTGTTCTGCATTCTGTCCATCAGCTATGGTTTTTGCGTTAGTACTTAAATGGTCATGCTCTGTGCCCACAATGGGAAAAACCCTGCACTATATAAAAAAGAGGTGAACTCACAGTATTCTCTTCATATTAATCAAATCTGTCATCACATGGGAGGACCATTACGCCAACTCCAGGACAAGACATGGAACATGCCTGGCCGCTGAGACACCAATGCGTCAAACAAAACACTATAAAATGAAGAAATCAACAATTAAACAGCTGCACAAAATTAAATTTTTTAGCACAAATAACTGAAAGTACGCTATTTACCTCAAACAAATGGACTAACCACTTACGATCGGCCCATTGGTGAATGCTCCATAAACAAAAAGCAGGTCTACCAAATGCTTTTTAAATGTTTCGTGAGGAACTGACCAGATGGGATAAAACTAAACAAAATACTATTATCGTGCCGTGCACACCACTCTTCAAAGTATTTGAAAATAAAACACCTGAATGGCTATAATATAGTAGTCTGTTGCTATTGCACAATTGGTAACAAATAATTTCTAAAACAATGATAATCGTGACATAGGTAATACATGATTGATAATATCTATTGTTCATGTAATTAAAATAAACTTTTTACTAGGCCCAAAGCACCCTTTTTAACACATACACGTCAACCCTATGGTAGGCTCTAAACAGCCTATAGGGCACGGTGCATTGTATTTTGAAAGTAGGGCATGTGGTTTTGAGTTTTACACATCCTGGTAGTGAAAAACTCCCAAAATAGTTTATCATTACCGAGAGGCCAACCTCTCCCATAGGAAAGTGCTAACTTTTGATTGGGATCAAGTGGACATGTCATGTTTGGACTAAAACTATTTGTAATTTTAAATCCTCTTTAAAGGAAAAGTCAAATTTCATATTACAATTTTGAAAATGCTAATTTTAGAGCATTGGCATTTTCCTGCTCTAAATTTCTGAGACCTTCTAGGAGTTTCATGCTGCTTGGGCCTGTTATTTGCTCCCCCATCACAAATGCCTAGTGGGCCCAGACAGTGAACAAGAGGACTTGGGTTGTAGCTGGGAAAGGTGCATCCTATATGGATAGTTGGTGCGGAGTTTTTCTCTGCCCCACTTACATTTCAAAGGACTGCCTCCAGCACACTCACAAAGGAGCTTGACACTAGCCTATTGCCACCCTAGACCACTTGGAGACTGGGTAGGGGAAGGAAGGAAATATCCAGAACCAGTTGGGAGGATAGCCTAGCAATTTCCCACACCTCAAAGGCTGGCACCAGGTATAAAAATTGGACCCTCAGACCAACTCTTCAGTACACTCCTGGACATCCCAGCATGCTGTAGGAAGTAATCAAGTACGTAGTTGAACCCACAAGGGTTTTTTAACAAATCGGCATGCAGTATAAAGAGTGCTCCAATGCGTACAGGAGAAATGCCTCTGATGAAGTGGTGCGTTGGCCACAGAAACACGTTAGGCAATACAACGAACTTGGATGGCTGGGGCGCGCTGAACTGTGATGCCGAATGGTAGACGCACTGTCTAGTGCATCTTGCGAAGAATCGTCCTTTGTTGGACAATATTATGATACAGGCACCCTCCTGTGCAGGATGCACCATCTCAAAGGAATGAGAGGCTGAGGAAGAGGAACTTCCCTGCTCCGGTTTCCGACACTGTGCTTCTTGATGAAAAGTGCCTGCTTCCATCACATCCGGATCCTACTAAGGATTTTAACTGACTCTCTGAATAACTGTACGCATTTGGAATCTACTATAGATGTTTAATTAAAGCTCGATGTGACTACGCATCCCAGCATACTGTAAGAAGTAATCAAGTATGTAGTTGAACCCACAAGGGGTTTTCAACTAATCGGCATGCAGTATAAAGAGCGCTCCAATGCATACAGGAGACATGCCTCTGATGAAGTTATACCTTGGCCACAGAAAAGTGTCAGGCAATACAACAAACTTGGATGGCTGGGGCGGACTGAACCGTGATGCCGAATGGCAGACGTACTGTTGAGTGCATCTTGCGAAGCATCAGCCTTTGTTGGACTAATATAGTGTCAGGATGCACCATCTCAAAGGAATAAGAGGCTGAGGGAGAGGAACTTTCCTGCTCCGGTTTATCCACACAGTGCTTCTTGATGAAAAGTGCCTGCTCCCATCACATCCGGATCCTACTAAGGATTTTAACTAACTCTCTGAATAACTGTGTGCATTGGAACCCTACTATAGGTGTTTAATTAAAGCTAGATGTGACTACACATCCCAGCATGCTGTAGGAAGTAATCAAGTACGTAGTTGAACCCACGAGGGGTTTTTAACTAATCGGCATGCAATATAAAGAGCCCTCCAATGCATACAGGAGACATGCCTCTGATGAAGTTGTACGTTGGCCACCAAAACGTGTCAGGCAATACAATGAACTTGGATGGCTGGGGCGGGCTGAACCGTGATGCTGAATGGCAGACGCACTGTCGAGTGCATCTTGCGAAGCATCAGCCTTTGTTGGACTATATATATATATATATGGTCCAGTTGAAGGCAATCGCCGAAACGTGTTGACCGTCCTCCTTGTTTGCACTAATGGTGTTGTAAAGAATTAAAAAAACCTTAATTTGAAGAAATCGCGCTTTGGATTCCGTTTGTGCTGTGGTGTACTCCAACTGCTGGGCTACGAACTTGAGCTCGGCTGGGTTCGTCCTTTGCTTGAGAAATATATATATATATATGTATCACACAAAGAACGCCCATTAGAGGAGCCTCAGCGGAAAGTTGACAGCCTTTATTTGTAGGATTGCAGCAGTACGCCACAAACAGAATGTCTCTCCAATTAATGTCAACGCCCAACACGTTTCGAACAGCGAGTGTTCTTGTTCACGGGCACAGGAAGCAGTGATGGCAGCATTAATGGGGAACACACCTTGATAAGTACAACTGGCTCCTCCTCCGACATGGAGTGCTGCTAAGCATGCTGGAGCTGGTAGTTCCACATAGTAATGCCCTTGTGGGTGCTTTCACCATCTGCAAAGTAATCCAAATAAAATCCTTAGTAGGCAAAAGATAAACTCTAAACTATATTTCGCGCACCCGCAATCCACTGCTGATGATGTCATATATTACATCATTCATGACATGGTCAGTGACATCACTGATGACATCACTGATGACATCTCAAATGACATCACTGATGACATTACTGATGACATCTCATTTGACATCACTGAGGGTTGGGGGGTCTCTACCTTGTCCCCTTTTCGTGTTTTCCACTCTTGTTTTGGGCTCTCTTGTGCCTCAGTTCTCCTGAAAAACAAGATGGTGGGCAACACTTCCTGGTTTGGAATGTTGACAGTCGACTGCCAGCCAATCAGAAACTTGCTCGCGTACGTAAGGGTACGCGCACGTACGCGTACCGTACGCGTACGGTTCGCGTACGGTGAGCGCATATAGATATATAATTTGCTCAAATTCAATTTTCTCAACAACTACTGGAGGGATTTTCACCAAATATAGAAAAGGCACTACTGCAAACTTGTCCCTAACATTTTGCCAAGTTTGGTGTAATTCCGTTCAGCCGTTCAGGCTGTAGCCGTGTCTACAGGTCCGATAGAAAATGCCATTTGAAAAATTTGAAATTCAATTTTCTCAAGATCTCAAGAACTACTGGAGGGATTTTCACCAAACATAGCAAAGGCACATCTGCATACCAGGCCCTACCATTTTGCCAAATCTGGTGTCATTCCATTCAGCCGTTCGAGCTGTAGCCTTGTCAGAATGTCCCTATGGAAATTAACATGGGGAAAACACGTTTTGGGACCCCCCTTTTTTCTCGCCCCCCCCTTGACGAATCCCCTCGAAAATTTCAGGGAAGAAGCGGACCGCAGCGAGGCAAATTTAAGGAAAATTACAGGCAGATCCCTCAATCGGCGCCAAAGTTATTCCCAATAGAATGTTCGGAATTTCTTATGGTAACTAGGTCCTTACTATATATACCTACTGGTGACCGCCAGTAGGTAATATATATATATATATATATATATATAGAGCAAACGAAAGCAGGTTTTCCCAGGATCAGTCCAGTGTCAGGTGATGCGTCACCAGCGAAACCCAGACCCGGAAAAGTTCATGAAAAAGTTCAACAAAGTTAGTAGCACTCCAAGGGCCAGATGTAGGTAGCCCTTTACCGATCGGAATCGGCCGAAAATACCGATTTTCGGCCGTTTCCGATCGGTAAAGGGCTAGGGAGATGTAGGTGCACATATTCGGTAATTTTACCGAATCGTTATTATTACCGAATCGGTAATAAGTACCGATTCGGTAATATTTACCAATTCGGTAAAATTACCGAAAATGCTATGTGGGTAGCCAATTTTCTATTGGCACATGGCTTACAGAATCGGTATTTTACCATGGAATACAAATCCATGGTAAAATACTGATTCCTGTGTACATGCACATCTGTGCATGTACACATGTGCCATGTGACAGACAGGCGTGCCCTTAGGGCATGTCTGTGTGCCACATTGCACACATGCCCGTTTTGGGGGTGCTAGAGGGTGTCAAAGTGACACCCCCTGCACCCTTGTGAATTCTTTAATTACCGATTCGGTAAATACCGAATTGGTAATGCCTAATCATTCCTATGGGCTTCAAAGCCCATAGGAATGAATGGGCATGACCGATTCGGTATTTACCGAATCGGTAATTAAAGAATTGTTAAGGATTCGGTAACAAATCCAGATGTTGGGACCTACATCCCATTTACCGATTTTGAAATACCGAATCGGTAAAATTCGGTATTTCAAAATCGGTAAATGGGATTTACTTACATCGGGCCCTAAGAGGTCAAAGTTGCTCCACCAAGGATTTATTCTCGCCAACCGTTACGCGTTTCAACACAGATGCGTCTTGATCACACGGTACCACAGTTTAACAAGAAGGTGCATAAATAATGATTAAACATAAAAGAAGGCATTCAAGTTCACATAGACCCTGGATGTAATCATGGCGGCCATTGCAGAGTGGTGAAATTTGCATGCATATGTATTACATTCATACACAGTTGTGCTGCATATATATATATATATATATATATATATATATATATATATATATATATATATATATATATATACTGTTATTATTACTTTTGACACATTTAGCAATTCTTGAGCTTTTTCTAGAGGGAAAACTGTGAGAGTTATTCTATGAACTTAAAAGATTAGTTTGTAGTAAGCACGATAGATATATTTATTTATTTATTGTAAATATGTAAATATGTATATATGTGATACTTTGCTTAATGTACTATAGTTTTGCAATTGTATATACTCACTATGAGTTTAATTGTATCTTAACTGTATAGACTTTGGGCTATTAATATGTAGTCCCTTGTTTGTTTCCTTGTAAATAGCTCATGAATTTGGTTTAGGGGGCGTGATAAATTTTGTCCGCCCTCTATGTTGATTATAAAAATCCAATGCTAGGTAATGTGACCTTACCATGTGATCAAGACTGTAGGAACAGTGGAAACGCGTTATGGCGGACAGGCTCAGCAAGATACTTAAATAAAACACTGTGTTATTGCACAGAAGTTGGGTTCAACTCTTCGTTCTTTTTTGCCGATTGATTGAAATAATTGGTGGCACAGGCTTGTGCCGGAACGAGTTCTGTTTCATACGTCGCACTGGGAAGGCTTTCAGCAGTACGAGTTGAACCCCTCCCCCTTTCTTTGGGCTCGGCGGTGGAAAGCTTTCAGTTCCTTTCGGGAATTGAATTTACATTTCTTTGGCGAGAAGTTGGCTGCCTGGAGCCCCCGGACAACTACAGAGTCCTGCCTTCATATGAGAGTCGGAGCCTTCAGTTTCAAGCGAGGCGTTGGCGTGCAAGACAGCTCACGAAGGTAGGAGACTTCGGAATCTCCGGAGGGGAGCGTGCTTGAACATCACAGCATATATACGAGTGGGTAACTCGAAACTGACTGTGAACGTTCGAAACAGTGGTGTTTTGTCAATTTCATTGCTACACCGGAGTCATGTCCGCTGAAGCGTTGCGGAGCAGAGAGGAGGTGGCTAGCCTCATTTTCGTGCAGCCCCCAGCTGGTGGCACCGAAATCCCAAAACAAACAGCACAAGGAAATACTAATCCCTCAATACGGGAACAGTTTAGAAAATTGGAGAAACTTATGCTTTAATTCGTGAGTCTCCTGAGGCGGAAGCCGGGAGTGAATCTGCTTTTTTAAAACCATTTCGCCATCACTGAGGGCGAGGCGCCACGGCGGACACGCCCACCTCAGCTGGCCACGCCCCCTTCTTGTCACTATAAAGTGCGCGCAGCTGGAAAGCGCGTCACTTTAATTCGTGAGTCTCCTGAGGCGGAAGCCGGGAGTGAATCTGCTTTTTTAAAACATTGTTGTGTGATACTTTGTGCTTTTAAACCACTATCCTGTGCACTGAAACAGCGCTGCTAGCGCTGCAACGAACACTCCATTTCGCCATCACTGAGGGCGAGGCGCCACGGCGGACACGCCCACCTCAGCTGGCCACGCCCCCTTCTTGTCACTATAAAGTGCGCGCAGCTGGAAAGCGCGTCACTTTAATTCGTGAGTCTCCTGAGGCGGAAGCCGGGAGTGAATCTGCTTTTTTAAAACATTGTTGTGTGATACTTTGTGCTTTTAAACCACTATCCTGTGCACTGAAACAGCGCTGCTAGCGCTGCAACGAACACTCCATTTCGCCATCACTGAGGGCGAGGCGCCACGGCGGACACGCCCACCTCAGCTGGCCACACCCCCATGATTCCTCTTGCACCGACATAAAAAATGTGTCTCGATAGGAAGCGCAGCGGACGGGCGCAGCGGGCGCGCCGTCAGCGCGCCGAAGGCGCGCCAAAGGCAAGCCCGTCTGGGCCCGTCCGGGCCTGGACCGGGCCCAGGGCCAGTCCCCCTGCCTCTTCCACTAGCCCCGTCCGCACATGTTGGACCAATACCCAACTTCACCTACTTAATACTCGCCCTTGCTTGACCAGCACTCGCTGCATCCCAAACCACTTGGAGGCCGCTCATTTCCATTGCCCGCATTGCAATTTCACTCTTCCGCCCTACCAACCTTGTCACTCTCCACGTCCCCCGTCACAGCTACCCTCCTCTAATCAGCGCACCCTGAAAGCAGGTTTGATTAATTGCCGCTCTCTTCCCCGGCATGCCAATGACATCTGGATGTCCATCTCTTCTGATGAATGGGATATTATCTTCCTCACCGAGTCTTGGATCACAGACTCCTCCTCTCCGGATATCTATCTGGCTATTCCCCCAGGATATGATATAAAATGCTTGAACCGGGCTGGTGGTAAGTCTGGAGGCGGTCTAGCCGTCATTTTTAAATCCCTTTTCCAGCTGACCTTTACCAAACTCACCAATATTGGTATAATTGAAGCCATGTACTTCTCCATATCCGATTCTGCGGCAGTTATCCTGGCTGGCACATTAGTCTACAATCCCCCCCCTGCCACCTCCCCTTCTCTCACTGCCCTCGTCCACCAACTGGCCGACTTATCTCTAAAACACCAATATTTCATTGTCCTGGGCGATTTTAACCTCCACATAGACAACCCGCTCTGCGTGAAGGCAATCAACCTGTTGGAAACTATGGATAGCCTGAATCTCAAACAATTGGTCGTAGGTCCCACTCATGTGGCTGGTCACACTCTGGACCTCATATTCGCCAATTTCCCGCATATCACTGTCCTCCCACCCCTCCCTCTTACCTGGACTGATCATTACCTCATCCCTTTTTCTCTTGCCCTGGGACGAAAATCTGCCCCTATGGCCCCAAGGAAGGAGTTGGGAAGAAAGTGGCACAAGGTTACATGTGCTACCTTGGACCCGTTATTCCATTTTCAGACGGAGTACCTCTCCCCGGACATAGATGAAAATGTTTCTAGGCTGAATGTTACCCTCGTTAATGCGATTGACTCTATCGCCCCCCAGAAAATCATCACCTCCACTAGATCGCGACCCTCTGCTCCCTGGTTTTCCACCTCCCTCCGTGAGGAGAAAAGCAGATGCAAGGCTCTCGAACGCAAGTGGAGATTAAATTACGACCTCGAAGCCAAACTCCTATATAGAACTGCCCTGAAAAAATTCCTTAAACAAAAAAAAAGCGGTATGAAAGATCACTTCGCCTCTCAAATTACTAAGGCAAAAAATTCATCTAAAACTCTCTTTAGCATTGTGAAAGATTTTATTAACCCTCCGGCCAGGGCTCCTCAGAACACCGCGAGTCAGGCTCTTTGCGAGGGACTCTCAGACTACTTTCTCGAAAAGATTAATAAACTCTGTGTCTCCTTCCCCACAGGACTTGCCCCCTTGCCTTTTCCCACTAGTCCCCCAGAGTCACCGTCCTTTCTTTCATTTAACAAACTTAACCAGGACGATGCTATCAGGCTACTCATCCACTGCAAATCCGGCGCCCCCTCCGATCCTGTCCCCGCAAAAATCATGGGAGAACTGGCGCCTTCACTCGCTTGCCCCTTCCTCTCCATCTGGAATGCCTCCCTCCACCATGGCTTCTTCCCTACCACCTGGAAGGAGGCCTTGGTGATCCCCATTCTAAAAAAAGCGGACGCAGATCCCACTGTTTTTGCTAACTATCGCCCCATTTCCCTTCTCCCTAAACCCGCCAAAGTCCTGGAAAAAGCCGTGCAGCTGCAACTTACGGAATACCTAGAAAATCATTCTCTGCTGCATGGATCACAATCCGGATTCAGAGCCGGATTCAGCACTGAGACAGCCCTGCTGGAAGTATCCGAAACTATTCGAGAATGCGTGGACAGGGGCGAGGAGGCCATGTTGGTCCTCCTCGACCTGTCCGCAGCTTTCGATACGGTCTCTCACCCTATCCTCCTTGACCGACTTAAGCAGATAGGCATTGGTGGCACTGCCTTCAGCTGGATCGAGTCCTTCCTCTCGTCTAGAAGTCAGAGGGTACTGTTGCGTCCCTTCAAGTCAGAGAAAAAACCCCTGTCATGCGGGGTGCCGCAAGGCTCCGCCCTCAGCCCCCTGTTCTTCAACGTCTATCTTGCCCCCTTGGCCGATGTTGTGGAGTCCTACGGAGTCAGGGTGGTCTCTTACGCCGACGACACACAGCTGGTGTTTTCCTTCAGGGACCACTCGGACTCCGCATTCGCCAACTTTCGCCAATGCCTTAACAACATCAGTATCTGGATGACCGCGAATCACCTCAGACTGAATGCAGACAAAACGGAGGTACTGTTTTTTAATCAGAGAACCTCCATCCCCTCCTCCTGGTGGTGGCCCACGGCGCTTGATCCCGCCCCGTCCCCCGTTCACTCAGCTCGGAATCTAGGTTTCCAGTTTGACGACTCCCTGTCATGCAAAACCCAGGTTAATAAAGTCACCTCTGCCTGCTTCCTGAAGTTGCGCATGATCAGAAAAATTCTCCCCTATCTCCCCCTGGATTCCCGCCGCACTGTCACCCAAGCCCTCATCACGTCCCACTTGGACTATACCAATAGCCTCTATGCTGGTGCCCCCCAGTACTTGGTAGGTCGGCTGCAGATTGTCCAGAATGCTGCAGCCAGACTGATTGGTAACATCCCGTACCGCCAATCTGTTTCTGCTTATCGGAGGGAACTCCACTGGCTTCCAGTGGCTAGCCGCATTCAGTTCAAGGTCCTCACCCTCACCTATCGAGCCGTCAACGACCTCGGACCTAACTATCTGAAAAAACGGGTTTCGATATCCCGCTCCACCAGATCCCTGAGATCTAATGACCTTCGCCTCCTGATCTCGCCCCGTTTTAGATTATCTAGAACTGGTGGCAGAGGATTCAGTGTCATTTCTGCCAAATTATGGAACTCCCTACCTATCGAGCTGAGATTCTGTCCCTCTGAATCCATCTTCCGAGCCAAACTCAAAACCTGGCTCTTCTCCGGACTTTGAGACACTCCACTGCTTCTCCTGCTTTACTCCCTACTTTCCCTTGGTGACTCAGGATTTTAGCGCCGGGACACCCCTTCGGGGGTAGCTGCGCGCTCTATAAACTACATAAAAAAAAAAAATTAAGGAACAGTCCAAATGGTGGGAGAACAAGTCCCTAAATATGTACTTATAAGAGCACAGGGTTCCGAGAGGACTCAGGATCAATTTAGCACCCAGCTATAAGGCACCTGACCCAAATATGCTTACTGAGTGGGCGGAGGCTAATTTAGAATCATCTGCTAAATTAATGGCAATTCTGGTGAAATATGCTGAATCTGACCGAGTTAAAATCCAAGCCCAAATTGAAAAATTGGAAGAAGAACTGGCATGTTTGGGCTCCAGTGAAGCAATTGATAAAATGAGGGCCGAAATGGAATTCAGAGTTAAAAAAGAAGAAGAAGTGATCAAAAAGCGGAAAGCTTTTAAATTTGAGCGTGATCGCTTGGATTATCTTAATGGCCAAATTTTCACGTATGCAAAACGTTATGAAAATGTAAAAACAAGGGCCAGAAAAACACGCACTACACAGCTGAACAGTACAGTAAGTGTTCCCTCTTCATCAGATGCGAGTTAATTGGGCAGTGAACCGGAAAACGAGGGTATGATTAACAAGGACTTGGGGTTTACCAAACTAACACTGGCACAAGAAGTCAGTGTAATGTGCCAAGACCGTCTAGAAAACCTGAGACCCCGCTTTCCAGCTGGAGGGCCAAACGCACAAGAAACAACTGGAAGCGCAACCAAAGGCGCAAGTGCAGGGCCTGGAAAATCCGAAAGCAAAAAACAACCGCAAGAACCGAAAAAACGCTGGAACAAGAAGACCACGAAAAAACAGGGGTCAGTTCCAACGCAGTAGTGAACTTAACTTCATTCAAACTTTCGGATAATGACAAAAAGATCTTAAGCCTTGGTTTAACATATTGCCCTCCGTGCAATTTCAATTATGCAGACACCAGAATGGATGCTTTCAGATTCGTTAGGAAGTTGAAACTCAAAAAATTCTTCCAGCAAAAACCAACTAAAAAGTCAATTGTAACGGAACCAAACAGTCCAAACATCCTTAATGTTGATTATCGCACAGACTTTGATGAGATATGGGCTTTACAGGAGGAAGGCGGGACACCGGGGCATATTCCTTTTGTTACTTCGAGTATTGACATTGCAACATGTGTGACCCCCTTCAAACCAAAATCCGTATTTCTTCCTATTGCTACCCATGATAATATAGATGTGTATTAAGATTTGATCACAAAAGATCTCAAGAAACTCTATACTATCACAAATAAAAAACATTTGATGATAAGCAAAATGAACCAAAGTTACCACACCCTAATAAAAAAACTGGAATCAGACAGTACCATCATAGTCCGCCAGGTAGATAAAGGCGGGAATGTAGTTCTCTGGCCACGACAAATGTATATAGAGGAGGCTGAACAGCAACTCAGTGATCATCTCTGTTACAAAAAGAGCAATTTGGGAGCTATCAAATTGGCATGGCAGGATCAAAATGCCAAATTGGTTACATGGAGGAGTTCTAATTTGATTACAAAAGAGGAATTTGGATATTTGAAAAAGGAATTTCCAGTGATTCCTACGTTTTATTTACTTCCTAAGATACATAAACGAATTGATAACCCACCAGGGCGTCCAATAATCTCTGCAATCAACAGTTCAACTGAACATATGTCATCTTACATTGACTATTTCTTGCAAGAGTATGTAAAAACTTTGAAATCCTATGTGCAGGACTCTTCAGACTTTATAAGAAAACTCAAAGATACACCTTGGCAACCAGATTACATACTTATGACGCTAGATGTTTCATCTCTATACACATCTATCAGACATCATGATGGTATAGCAGCTGTAAAGTATTTTCTTAACAGACGCTTGATCAATTTCTCAGCACATAATAACATGCTTATCACTATGATCAAAATATGTTTGGAACAAAACAATTTTTTGTTCAATAACCAAGTTTACCAACAGATACAGGGAGTAGCGATGGGTGCCTGTTTCTCTCCCAGCCTAGCGTGCTTGCACATGGGCTGGTGGGAGGAACAGGTACTTTGGGGAAAACATCGCACTTCTATGGAAAAACATGTTCCCCTGTACCTTCGTTATATTGACGATCTATTTTTGATTTGGCAGGGATCTCAAGTGGAGGCTGAGTCATTTGTTAATCAACTTAACAAAAATTATTTGAATCTAGAATTTACTTCTACCATAAGTGCTTCTTCAGTATGTTTTCTGGACTTGGAGATATATATTAGGTCTGATACAATAGCAACTAGGCTATATAGGAAGCCGACTGCCGGCAACACTATTCTTCATGCGGCGAGCCAACATCCCCCCCACCTAATACGCAGCATCCCTTTTGGGGAGATGTTGCGTATTAGAAGAATCTGTAGTACAGATGATGAATGTTTGAAAGCTCAGGAGGCTAGTAAATCTCGCTTCCTGGCCAGGGGTTATTCTGTAAAAACAGTGGATAAGGCCATCACTCGTTCAAACAACATGACGAGAATTCAGGCGTTAATTCCTAGACCTAAAACAGTTGTTTCCTGCACTCAGAATAAATCAGAGTCATCCAGGGTCATAATTTCTTACAACAAACAACACAAGGAAATTCGAAAAATCTTCAGCCGCAATTGGAACCTGATAACCGGGGATCCGGTAATTGGGGAACTAGTTGGCAGAAAACCAGAATTTTCCTTTAGAAAATCTATTTCAATGGCCGACAAACTGGTCAAAAATCATCTAGACCAACCGCCATCTAAGACCTTTATGGCATTAAGCAAAGGTTTCAAAAAATGTTCGGTGTGTAAGGCCTGTAAACACGGCTGTAGTAAGAAACAATATATGACTCCTTTCAAAACAGAACCTCAGCTAATTAACAAACAGCTTACCTGCAAGACGGAATTTGCAGTTTATGTGTTGCAATGCCCCTGTGAGCTGCGTTATGTGGGTAGTACCCGCCTGCCGGCTCACAGGCGGATTTTGCAGCACATACGAGCTATTAGCACGAGGGACCAATCCTATCCCGTAGCTCGCCATTTTGAAAGCACGCATGATAGTGACCCTAGACATTTAACATACTATGTCATAGATAGTGTATTGCCACTGAAAAGGGATGGTAATAGGGACGCACTACTTAGGGTCCTGGAGACAAGATATATTCTTGAATTAGACAGTCGTACTCCAGCGGGGCTGAATGCAAGCGAGGATCTGTATACCTGTTTATGATTTTTATATTTATATACATTACCATCTTTATAAATATAAACTGAATAACACAACTGCATAATATTTATGGGATGTTTATAGTCAATAATGAATGGGTTACATCAATTGTGTTCCATTATTCTTTATGGATCCAGATCCCATGACAAGTATTTTTCTGATAAGTTTATGTTTACTTGGTATACATTTCAGTCTCAGGATTTCTATTTCTTACTTTAGTGGGGGCTCCCACTATAAGTTTCTGTGCATTGAATATGTCTTTTTGGGATTTTGTTGTATGTTTTTAATTACTTGATATTTTGCACTGAAAAATAGCACTGACACTTTATCTAATTATTTGCACTATGTTGTGATTGCTGCTCTTAACGTTGTTTGCATTGGATGTTAGCTTTTCATTAATCTATCACAATTGGAATATTAAGTATTAGCACTAAGCACTTTATTATAACCCCACTGTGGGGTATATTCCATCTTTTCTTGAGCTTTTTCTAGAGGGAAAACTGTGAGAGTTATTCTATGAACTTAAAGATTAGTTTATAGTAAGCACGATAGATATATTTATTTATTTATTGTAAATATGTAAATATGTATATATGTGATACTTTGCTTAATGTACTATAGTTGTGCAATTGT
This sequence comes from Lissotriton vulgaris, assembly GCF_964263255.1. Lineage (NCBI taxonomy): Eukaryota > Metazoa > Chordata > Amphibia > Caudata > Salamandridae > Lissotriton > Lissotriton vulgaris. The sequence goes on from NC_141696.1 coordinate 236,861,018, forward strand.
ATATACTCACTATGAGTTTAATTGTATCTTAACTGTATAGACTTTGGGCTATTAATATGTAGTCCCTTGTTTGTTTCCTTGTAAAAAGCTCATGAATTTGGTTTAGGGGGCGTGATAAATTTTGTCCGCCCTCTATGTTGATTATAAAAATCCAATGCTAGGTAATGTGACCTTACCATGTGATCAAGACTGTAGGAACAGTCGAAACGCGTTATGGCGGACAGGCTCAGCAAGATACTTAAATAAAACACCCTGTTATTGCACAGAAGTTGGGTTCAACTCTTCGTTCTTTTTTGCCGATTGATTGAAATAATTGGTGGCACAGGCTTGTGCCGGAACGAGTTCTGTTTCATATATATATATATATATATATATATATATATATATATATATATATATATATATATATATATATATATATATATATATATATATATATATATATATATATATATACTGTTATTATTACTTTTGACACATTTAGCAATTCTTGTGTGGTATATATTTTCTTAAGAAATGAAGCTTTTCAAGGAATATTGTGCAATCTTACACTATAGTAAAAACACCAGTCGGTAATAATTAGTATACGGATACTCGGGACATGCTACCTCGTAAAATATAAGGTAATAAACAAGCGTCATGATAAATGTGGGAACTGTCACATTCAAATCGTATTAAAGGTCTAGTGCCCCTAATGTTTTAAGTATTGGGACTGCGTTCTCAATTGAATAGTTCTCGAACACTTACCCCCCGTAAACACAAGATGGTGTACCCAAAGTCCCTGAGTGAGAGGGTACATCCATATATTCCAGTCTAGTGCCTGAACTCATGTCAACAATGATGCTATCTTGTTCATTGTAAATGCTAGATACGCCAAAATGTATAGTCATGGTACATATATGTGGAATTAAGAATAATAAAACTTTGCTTACCCATAGAAACCTCCACAATAACTTTGTCCTCTATATTCTTGACATAATATTTTTGACTCAATATTTTGTGTAAACCAGTTACCTCCCTTGCTTACAGACAACTGTATATTCTCCTCGAACACCCTGATACATCTCCCTTATTTTCCATTACTTTGTGGATTATAAATTGATAGCTAAATGTGTTCAATGCTATGTCTTTTCAAATAAATTGTTAATTTAATTTGATTCTAACTATACCCTATTATCAATAACTATCTCTTTGGGCACAAGTTCTTGGGCAAAAAATGTCTGTAGCAGTTTTTATTTACTCCTCCCTAAGTGTCTTGTAGACAAACGTACCTTTTAGCCACTGGGAGAAACAGTCAATAACTGCCAACATGTCCATTTCTCTAGAGCCTGTTAGATATTACGGCCAGAAATGTCCAGATCTATTTTCTCCCACAGCTTACTTTGGCATCCCAATCTTATCACTCAGGCACACAGTAGTTGACTTTGACTGTCAGTTCAGGCACAAACCAAATAACAACAAACTTTGGGGCATATTATCAAGGGGGTTTATCTCCGCTTTTTTGGCTTTAAAAGCCAAGAAAGTGGAGATAAAATTATCTCCCTATTACCTAGCTGTCGCTAACACCAGTTAGCGACAGCTAGTAGGAGATAGCGACCATCTTGGGCCCCGCTTTGCATGTCAGTGATATTTATCACTAATGACATGCAAAGTGGGTGTGCCAAGATGTAAGCTTGAATATCTCCAAAAGCTAATACCTGCCCTGAGCAGTTCTTAGCCATGTTATCCAATGGGAGGTGGATAACATGGCTAAGAGCATTAGCTCGGTAATGCATGAATATCGCTGACTTTTCAGCGATATTCATGCATTTCGGCCGACTTTTATTGCTTAGGAGATAAACCTTGATAATAGCAATGTTCCTAAGCGATAAAAATCGCTGCAGCTCGGCGATAAAAATATTGCCGCTAAACCAACATAGCGATAATTATCGCTAGTTGTTTGTAATATGCCCCTTTGTTCTCAGCCTACCTGTCAACCTTAGCTCACAAAAAATGCATAGATTTGTTTAGTGTGGATCACTGAAATTATATCGACCTCAAAAATATCGAGTTGCCATAATATCGTTGATAAAATATCGATGGACAAAATATCGACTGGCTATCTTTAAACAGGTAAGTACTAAAATATCAACTCTAGAATATCGAGTTACTAAAATATAGACTGTAAAAATATTGTTTTTTTAAAATGTCTTTAAATTAAGTTAAAACGAATGTAATAATAAATATATTTATTATAAACTTACTTAAAATTATTAAATTAATGTTATATTAATAAATATTTATTGTAAATTAAAAAAATATATTAAAAAAATACATATATATTTATATACATTTTTTTAAATTAAATAAACATATATAATAATTTTAGCGTAGCATAGCACAATGGTTAACATTTATTGTAACAACTGTAGTGAATTCTACAATAGCTAAAGCGTTGGATAGCGTAGGGGTAAAATTTACTATTCCCACTCCAGTGGGTGCAACAGTAGGGAAACCGTTGGATAGCGTAGGGGTAAAATTGACTATTCCCACTCCAGTGGGTGCAACAGTAGGGAAAGCGCTGGATAGCGTAGGGGTAAAAATTACTATTCCCACTCGAGTGGGTGCAACAGTAGGGAAAGCGTTGGATAGCGTAGGGGTAAAAATTACTATTCCCACTCCAGTGGGTGCTACAGTAGTGAAAGCGTTGGATAGCGTAGGGGTTAAAATTACTATTCCCACTCCAGTGGGTGCTACAGTAGGGAAAGCGTTGGATAGCGTAGGGGTTAAAATTACTATTCCCCCTCCAGTGGGTGCTACAGTAGGGAAAGCGTTGGATAGCGTAGGGGTAAAAATTACTATTCCCACTCCAGTGAGTGCAACAGTATAAAAAGGCAAAACTTCATAATTAATTATAATTTATAGAAATATTAGTACCAAGTAAACTTAATTTCCTATACCAATAACTTTTATGTACCAATTAATTTTAATTTCATGGACAATTATTAATTAATTAAACAATTTAATTAATTAACTTAATTAATTAATTCTTTATTGATTTACTTCCCACCCTATTCCCCTATAAACCCACAACCCGCTACTGAAACTAATTTACTATAAATGAATTATTTTTCAATTAATCAATTATTACTAATTACCAATTATTTTTTAATTACCTATTATTAATTATTTTACAATTAATATTATTTTACATAATGAATTAATTATATTTAAATTACTTCCCACCCTATTCCCCTATAAACCCCTACCCGCTACTGAAACTAATTTACTATAAATTAATTATTTATCAATTAATCAATTATTATTAATTACCAATTATTTTTTATTTAATTACCATTGATTAATTATTTTACAATTATTATTAATAATTACATAATTAATTAATTATATTTAAATTACTTCCCACCCTATTCCCCTATGAACCCACTACCCGCTACAGATTTATGTTACACACTTATTAATAATTAGTAAAAACTTACCTTATTTTCCATTTTCTTTTGTCTATATTCTATCTAGTCGATATTATGTCTAGTCTATATTTTTGATTCGATATTTTGGCTATTAATATCGCTATAACTCGATATTTTTGTAGTCTATATTATGTCTGGTCGATATTTTGTCTAGTCTATATTTTTTCCTCAATATTATGTCCAGTCTATATTTTGGATTCGATATTATGTCTGTTTACCGTTTAGTGTCACTCATTGCACAGTACCTCTTAAGAGCCAGATAAAAATAGTTTTTTTAATCCTACAAGTACAATCAACAAATATCTGCAATAAACAACGTATCCTTGAATAGATATTTCATTCCTTGCACCAAAATGACTTGCTGCCTCTAAATTCAATTTCCTTTTCTTGGCCTCTCCTTTATATAGTTCACACCTCTTTAAAGCATTCCATCTTCTATTACAGTTTTTATCCATTCATCCTAGGTTACTCCCCCTTGAGCCATTTCAACCACATTAACCGTCTTCGTCGCCTACACAGCTTAATTTTTCTGAATGTTTTGGCTGGCGAGTAAGGCACTCTGCTATCACATTACTAGGTATGTGTTGTAAATCAAAACTGTATTCTTGCATATTGAATTGCTGTTTATCAATTCTTTGCATCAAGTCATCAACTTAAATACCAGAATGTTCCATAAACCACTTCTACATATGGCACTTTCATATAACCATATAAACATTCTACCATAACGTCACACAAGAGACGTCCGTCCAGATATCACAAATCTCCCTTAAAATATTAAACTATTAAAATATACATGTTCAAACGTAGGTGTGTCAAGGATAAATTATTTGGCTTTCATGATGAACTGCTGAATAGTGGGAAAGGATGAAAGATTTATTATTCAAAAAACCAATGAGTATAACTGCTTCACTGTATGTATTCAAAAGATGGTGTCCAATGTATGTCTTACTAACACAGTCATACACAACAAACAGAACTTGCTGATAAAGGGTGTATTGCCAGATATAAGGATGACTCCTATAGAAATTACTTATTTGAGATGGTGTACCTAATATAGTGCAGCTTGATTGGTGGACAGGCAACCTGTAAATCGTTTAATAGAGATGAGTTGATGCCTTTAGCAGCTTGTTGGCCTTTCGAGGGCATGCTGACATCCTCTTCTAAAATGGCTGCCAGAGCGAGTACAAATTGACCAAAATGTCTGCAGTGTTTATGGCAGGACATCCTTCCCTCTGAAGGATACGCAGATTTTCAATAACCAGGAACAGCTGTGTGCAGATATTTTAAAAGGGCAAGGAATGCTAGAGCACTTTAATTTATTTTCAAACATTTAAGAATGGGACTGGGAAGTAATGCCTTTGTTAGTTTTCGTTTGCCTCGAAACATTAAAAGCGCATTAGCCAGACATAACATTGAAATTACAGCAGCACAGGCCTGAATGTCTAGGGGGAATGGGAAAGGCGGTGAATGAAGATATGTAATTCCTTAATTAATTAAACAGGTGCAACTGCTTTTCAAAACTGTAAAACCCAACTAGACTAAAAAGGCACATCTAATTAGTGGTCTAAAAATAGCAAAAGAACATTTTCAAAAGTATTGCCTATGATTTTCCATGAAACACCAGGTCAACGCCATATCCTCAGCCTGCTTCCACACAGTTTGCATGCTCTGCAAGATCTTCCGATAGCTCTGCATCAGCACAAGGAAAAGAGTGACACATGCCCTCATCATCCGCCGACTTGTCTACGGCATCGCACTCTTTAAAGACACCAACACAGAACTCAGAAAAAACTGCAGACAATCCAAAACTAAGCAGCCAGACTAATCCTCGACCTGCCAAAGAGGACCCAGATCACCTAGCACCTGCAGAACCTCTGCTGGCTCCTCGTCCAGAAAAGATGCCACTTCAAACTGCTGACCCACGCCGACAAAGCCCTCTACAACTAAAGACTAGCCTACATGAACCACCGCCTGACTTTTCACCAACCAACCAGAAACCTTTGGTCTTCACACCTTGCCCTTGCATGGATACCACGCATCCACCGCTGCCGATCAGTAGGACCCTTCTTCTCCCACCTCACCGCCAAAGCATGGAACACCAGCCACCTGCGCAACACACCCTCACTCGCCCACTTCAGGAAGGGAGTCCAGGCATGGTCCTTTGACTCTTCGATTTAGATGGACAGCACAGTGCCTGGATACCCCCAGGGGTGATTAGTCGCGATTTATACATACTACTTGATTGATTGAGGATTTCATGAGAGCAGTTGAAAGTGATAAAGCGTACAATTTGGTCCCAATATCTTTGCTAATAACAATTGCCACTTTTTTGTGAACTGACAAATGGTAGAATAAACTGTACAATAGTCAAAACATTCTAAAAAACGTATTTCAGCACAAGAAATGATTTCATGGACAAAGGTGATTGCCGACACACTCCTTGGTGGAATGGTATGCCCTTTTTGCCCTGGAAGAGTAACTTCATGACTAGAGGAATCACGTCAACGTTCCTGGATGGAAGGAATTGTGGGCTACTGAATTTAAAGCAGGCTCTGCTGGAATCAAATGCTTGCTATCATTCGTCCTATCATTTGTCTGCAGGAGCAAAACTATCAAGATTTTCTCCTAGTGAGAAGTATGTCTAGTTCAGGCTGCACATGTATCAGTGACAAAAAGTATAATGTCCAAGCAGTATTATTCTTTTAGCAAAAGAGATTTGCCTTTTTTGTCATTAGGTCTGTAGTCTTTGTGACCTTAAGTAGTTTTATCACACTTACAATGCTTTGCCTTTTCTCAATAAATGCACTACTCTGTGTTCGGTAGGGATAGATATTATGTGCGTGCAAATCAATGTTATATCACACTTAAATGAAATCATAATAGCCAAATGCAGATTCGGATTGCTCAGCACTGGCTATGTGAGTAAATCTTATTGTTCAGAAATCCCTTTTAGGTGTCCCAGCTCTCCATGGACCAATGTTCAGTAGAAATGAGGGACTGCAGTCAGCATTACATTCCTCAGCAGCTGTGCACACAATGGCCTGTTGATGTTGGAGTGGCCTTAGCTATGGCATAAGTTCTTTGGATGCCTGTGCTGCATGAAACATAGGAACTGGTAGGTCAAGATCACAGAGTACAACTTCTTTGATGCTGCTTTGTTGTTTGGGATAATTGCACCTGTTAAGGGGAGACATAATTTCCTCTCTGCAGTTGCTGGTCATCTTGGCTGTAAGCCTGAAACCCTGTCAATGGTTCTGGATGGATGCAGGGGCTCACAGTGGTGAGAGTTCAGTCTCACATCTGAGGGAGAGGCGGGCTTCAGAAGTTTCATGCTCTAGGTTTGGGGGCTTGCAGAAGTGACAAGCCTTCAGCCTGGCGTGCCACGACAAAGGCATGCACTCTGCTCTCCTGCCTCCATGTCTCCATACGGTCGCACGGAGGTACGTTAGATCACTCGAGCGTCTTGGCACACACCAAAGGAGGTAGGGTGGGATTGGGGCAATTCCTGATTGAGGGTACTGGTATGGAGAGGTGCGTTACCCTAATTACACAAATAGCTGCAACCAATCCATTTTGAAAATATGAAAGGTGCTGTGAACACACCAGAATACCGACGGATACACAGGTCATTGTACTGGCTCAGGAGTACTCGCATCATTGTTGCGTGACTCACAGCACCTTTCATATTTCCAAATTGGATTGGTTGCCGCTATTCATGTAATTAGGTTACCGCGCCTCTCCATACCAGTACACTCAATTGGGAATTGCCGCAATCCCACCCTACCTCCTTTACTATGCGTCAAGACGCTCGAGTGATCTAACTTACCTCCGTTCCTTCCTGGCATTATCACAATTGCCTCATTGCTTGCCCCCAGCTATTATGCTTGGCTAAAATTCCCTAAGGCATGTCATTTTTACGTCCTGATGATGATCCCATTATTGTTTCTACGGGCTAGAAACGCCGTCGACCTTATATGCACCGTAAACGCAATTGAATTAATTACTGATGTGTAACAGTGTCTCTACATATTGCTTGCTTGTTACATTTCTTTATACAAGTTACATGCATTATTTGTTCTGTCTGAGCCTTTTTCTGAATTTGTGAATTTCTGTTCATTTTTGTCTTTGTTATATATGTTGCGTTGGATGCAACACTTTATTCTCATGTTTTATGTGACTGTATAATTGGATGAACCTAACTAGCCTTGAGATAGCCCTGGCTCTACTTGCCGAACAGGGTGAAACACGTGTCGGCTGTTCTTTTCTGTTACGTTGCAACATTCAATATGGAAAATGACAAAGGTTGTCTTTTGTTTCACTAAAACTAAAGGAAAATTGACAAATGAAAGAAATGGATACGATGAAGTGGAAAACATAAATAAAAAGAACTATCCACACTCCGACAAACCTGTACTGTGCTGTCTTCAAAAAAATGAATCTAGAGGTTAAACCATTGATGTGGGAGAATATATATATTTAAAACGGAGGAACACTTGCTCAAAAACCTTTTCTTCATGTTTTATGTGATTTGATAAATTATTACATTTTCTGTCCGGTTGGACAGCTTTAATATAGCATTGATTTCCGGCCTATATTCATTGTTTTCTGTGTGAATCTCCCCTGCCAGGGACTATTTTGTAATTGTAACGTCAAACATACAGAGGCCATCCAAAAATGGGTTGCCCCACCTCATAAATTAATCTATGCAAACTTCACTTACAAACAGTGGGAATAAAGGGGGAAGTTATGACAAGACCCAGATGTACCAAGGTGAACCAGTAGGTAGTCTCTGCATTGCCTTCGGGTTGAAAGGCCTGTACCCTACTCCTATAATCAGCTGCCACCAACCATTAGTAGCAAATATAGCTTGGTAATGGCAGCCACACTATTTAGAACCAGGATCATTTTCGGAGGTTCCTTAACCTAGCAGAGTCTAGTATTCTGTTGGTGAACAACACAATAATGACGAGCATTTGTCCAGGAGAGTCAAGACAAATATGTGTCTCCTCTTCAAGCAAACATACTGGAGCCACCAGAATGCTAGTGATAAAATAAGGGGCAGGTTGTCACCGGTATACTGTGCAAGGGGCTTTCGACCCTGTATTGTGCACCTTTTCAATTTAAGCATTCATTCCAAAAGGATGGCTATATGTTTCAACAAAGTATTTTCCCCACTGGAAAAGTCGAAAATGCATGCCACCATGTATCATGCTGGGTCTCTCTTATGTCCTTAGGTGTTGTTGGGCCCCTTATGGGGTACTCACCTCACTTGTTTCCTCTGCCCCCAACAAGTGATGTTGCTGGGTGATCATTTATGTTGGATTGGGGTGAGTGTGCTTACAATGGGTGGGGAATTCACTGCTGTAATGACTGTTGTAACATTTTCAGTATCTCAGAAGCATAGCTCCTCAGACTCTTCCAAGTAGTAGCTCTCTAATTGTGGTCTTCGCGGCCTACAGCAGGTGTTCAACAGTGGGACAAGCTTCTCCGTTTCCCTGCAGTACTTCTAATACAATTGGTTAAACATAAAAGGGACTAAACAGCCTTGAGTCAGATTGTCATCTTAATAGTGTCATCTCATGATGAGTCATAACAAAGGTGCTATACAAGTGTAAGTGTCACCCACTCTAGGAGCACGTCCGAGCTTCAAAGAAAGCTTTTATATAAAACAAATAACGTGGGACCGTAAAAAGAGCCTTCCAAATTTTATGGGAAACGATTTCACCCATCTACTAATTGGCTCGAGACACTCACTACTAGATTCAATTTTGAGACATATTTCAAAGTGGGTGGGATCATATCAGTGCGATTATTAAAGATCTGTGTGTTTTATAGAAGATCAGTGTATGTTATAACATGAAATTGTTGATTATCCGCACACGTGATGTGATTAAGTAGACAAATTGCAAGAAATAATAACTCCAGTGTGTGTATGAAAAAATAAATAGGAACTAGGGCATGTCATAGGATTGTCAAAGAAAGGTTTCCAGTATAAATGGACATTAAAGATTTATACTGTGGAATTATTGCCGTGTAGCCATAAATAAAGACATTGTTTTGGCTAGAGGTTTCAAGAGCCATGTTGGACAACGAGAGCGAGGTGGAAAATCCCCATTATTCTGGTTGACGTGTTCTTTCACGTGCAATTTGGGGTGAAAAATTATGTAAGCGAATTAGTAATTTTAATGATGCATAATGATGGTAACCAGTAAATGAATGATTTTGTGCTAAAACAATTTGATTATACCATATAGAAATGTAATTAATAATAAAGTATAGTTGTGTCACACATGTGAAGGGGAACAGCCTTTACAACGCGGGTATTACCACGCGCTACCTTTACAACACTGCTATTACAACGCAAGTCGTTACGACGACTTGCACTGGAGGGCGCTGTTAGATAGGGAATAGTTTAATTTTCTATTCCAACACCTTCCCTACTGCTACGTGGGATGGAGTTGTAATAGAAAATTAAACTATTCCACTATCCAGCGCTTACAGCGCAAGTCTTTGTAACGACTTGCGTTGTAAAAACAGTGTAGTAATGGCACGCGTGGTAAAAGCCCGCGTTGTACTGCCATACAACCCATGTGAAATACCATGGTTTTTAAAATGGATGCAGCTTTTGGTGTTTTGTTCATCCCGCTACTACTTATTCCTCCTCCCAACGGTTACCCGCTGCAAGTCTCTCACCCTACAGTTTCTGCGGAACGTGAGGAGATGACGTCAATGTACTTGTCAGGATCACAAGCAATCTTACCTGTTTGGTTGCTTGTAGATTTTGCAGAGACGTTATGGACTGACTTCCCAGTACCCTAACAAATAACCAGTGTTTAGTATTTTGAGACACTACAGCTACTCAGAATTCAAGGAGGAAGGCTGGATCTGGGACGCTAACTGTTCCTGGTTGTCGAACAAGGAAAAAATAATAACTACCCCTTCTAGATTAATTGTCAAAGCATAGCTTTCTATTTACTAACAATCTCTGCTGCTATTTTAGAAAATGCCCTACCTGTGAGCTAGGAATGTCTGGCATCGCATCCTTGAAGTCAACGTGAAGTGAAGGTTCTTTTCTGTGTGATTAGTTGCGGAGATAGTCTTTAGAAGAAGTTATGTGCACCAGTGTTTTGAAAGATAAACCTTAAATAAGTTACTGATATCTGGTTTACTTTTCTAAGATAAACAACAGTTGCTTACTTTATTATTCCTTGCTTACTCTTTACAATCTCCAAAATCTTTTATCTTCACAAACTGAATTCGAATTTAAAGAAAATCAACATATGCAAAATTCACAGCAAAACTTTCAAAAGCTCATGCCCTATTCTTTGCTCTACTAAACGTACAAGAAATGTATTTTCCAACTCTTGAAATTCACTATATTCAAATTGTCTAATTTTGGTCTTCTTTCTTTCAGGTTCTGTATATGAAAATATGCCCCAAGTAACATGAAGGTAAGTTTTCATGCGCTTAATGCTAACTTTCTTGCGTTGGGCGCCGGGGTTTTAAACAAAGAAAAGTTCACTTAGCTTTGACTTGTTTGTTCTTTCTTTTCTTTCAGCTTCATGAACACAGTTGAAACAAGCATTTACAATGCAATGGTCTCAGCATTCTTAAAGTTAGAGCTATTGGCATTGCTTATGACATTATTTTTATTTATGTTTTTGTTTTTAAAACATAAATAAATGGCATTGCCATTTACAATGCCAATAGCAGGGCAGGAGAGCAAGCACAACAAACGAGGGGGCAGGACAGAAAGCACAAGCAACGAGGGGGCAGGACAGCAAGCACAAGCAACGAGAGTGCAGGACAGCAAGCACAAGCAACAAGGGGGCAGGACAGCAAGCACAAGCAACGAGGGGGTAGGACAGGAAGCACAAGCAACGAGGGGGGCAGGAGAGCAAGCACAAGCAACGAGGGGGGCAGGACAGCAAGCACAAGCAAGGAGGGGGCAGGACAGCAAGCACAAGCAATGAGGGGGCAGGACAGAAAGCACAAGCAACAAGGGGGCAAGACAGCAAGCACGAGATGGCAGGAGAGCAAGCACAACAAGCGAGATGGGGGCAGGAGAGCAAGCGCGAGCAATGAGGGGGCAGGACAACAAGCACAAGCAACGAGCGGGGCAGGAAGCAAGCACGAGCAACGAGGGGGGCAGGATAGCAAGCACAAGCAACGAGGGGGGCAGGAGAGCAAGCACAAGCAACGAGGGGGCAGGACAGCAAGCACAAGCAACGAGGGGGCAGGACAGAAAGCACTAGCAACAAGGGGGCAAGACAGCAAGCACGAGATGGCAGGAGAGCAAGCACAACAAGCGAGATGGGGGCAGGAGAGCAAGCACAACCAGCAAGGGGGGGGGCAGGAGAGCAAACACAACCAGTGAGGGACAGTTGCAGGAGAGCAAGCACAACCAGCGAGTGGGGCAGGAGAGCAAGTTCGAGCAACGAGGGGGCAGGACAGCAAGCATGAGCAATGAGGGGGCAGGACAGCAAGCACAAGCAACGAGGAGGCAGGACAGCAAGCACAAGCAACGAGGGGGCAGGACAGCAAGCAAGAGCAATGAGGCGGTAGGACAGGAAGCACAAGGAACGAGGGGGGGCAGGAGAGCAAGCACAAGCAACGAGGGGGCAGGACAGCAAGCACAAGCAATAGGGGGGGCAGGAGAGCAAGCACAAGCAAAGAGGGGGGCAGGAGAACAAGCACAAGCAACGAGGGGGCAGGACAGCAAGCACAAGCAACGAGGGGGCTGGACAGCAAGCACAAGCAATGAGGGGGCAGGAGAGCAAGCACAAGCAACGAGGGGGCAGGACAGCAAGCACGAGCAACGAGGGGACAAGACAGCAAGCACGAGAAACGAGGGGGGGCAGGACAGCAAGCACCAGCAACAAGGGGGGGCAGGACAGCAAGCACCAGCAACGAGGGGGGGCAAGACAGGAAGCACCAGCAACGAGGGGGCAGGACAGCCAGCACAAGCAACAAGGGGGGGCAAGAGAGCAAGCACAAGCAACGAGGGGGAAGGAGAGCAAGCACAAGCAACGAGGGACAGGACAGCGAGCACAAGCAACGAGGGGGGCAGGACAGCAAGCACAAGCAACAAGGGGGGGCAGGAGAGCAAGCACAAGCAATGAGGGGGGCAGGACAGCAAGCACAAGCAACGAGGAGGGGCAGGACAGCAAGCACAAGCAATGAGGGAGCAGGATAGCAAGCACAAGCAACGAGAGGGCTGGAGAGCAAGCACAAGCAACGAGGGGGCAGGAGAGCAAGCACAAGCAACGAGGGGGGGCAGGACAGCAAGCACAAGCAACGAAGAGGGTAGGAGCAAGCACAAGCAACGAAGGGGGCAGGACAGCAAGCACGAGCAACAAGGGGGCAGGTCAGCAAGCAAGAGCAATGAGGGGGGGCAGGACAGCAAGCACGAGCAACGAGGGGGGCAGGACAGCAAGCACGAACAATGAGGGGGGCAGGACAGCAAGCACGAGCAACGAGGGAGCAGGACAGCAAGCCCTCACCCGAGGACTCCGCAGCTACTCGACTTCATGCGGCGGCGGTCGGGCAGAAATGGTGTCAGAAAAGCGCCAACATTTTCGCATTCAGGCGTGGTTTTTGCTGTTGAGTGACAGATGACGTCACGGCGAGAAAACTGCAAAAAAAACGCCCGAATCTGAAAAAGACGGGGCTTGAACGGAGTGATGGCCCTCTCCTCCAATGGCTGGCCCCTGTTTAGGAAGCCAGCCAATGGAGAAGAGGGGCGGGTTCAATCTCACTCTAGGAGACATTAAATCTCGGAGCGAGACTGCGCAAGTGCAGCCTACGGTCCGAGACCTAAAAATGAAGCGGAGAAGACAGGAAATTAGCCTCTGTCGAATGAGTGGGATCCTTTGAAGAAAATCAGGAAGACGACACAAGTCTTTCCGTCCTCAAAGCTGAAGGCAAAGCGCTTTTCCGCATATGGCTGTGGCATTACACAGCCTTGCCATACCCAAAACGGCCGCTTATGTCTTGCACGCATTCTGCTACATGCGTCCTTTGCTAGTGGCATTTGTTATGCTTTTGTCATTGTTCTCATAGCTTTCCTTAGAAAGAGCGCTGCACCTGCTGTACAAATCTGATGTTCCTGCGCTTGTTCACACGAACTCACAACCAAAACCATGTATCCCTATGCAATCAACCAAAGCACAACACAAATCTATTAACCCCATCCTGTTCATGAAAGCACTACTATAAATCCTTACATAATACTTTTATGCTAAATCAGTCCCACAGTTTAAATAATCTTTATATACAATACACAATGGTGTGCAGGATGCACAGGACAGGGGTGGGTTTTAAGATGGGAATAAACTCTTTAACAGAGTGCCTAATTCTCACTCCTGGACGCACATAGTTATCTTAGCAAAACTTTAGAGGTGAGAAAGGGTGTCTTGACAGTACTGTAGTGTTAGAACTTTGTATTGTAAATGAAACTTTCATCGGGTACCTAAAGTATCTTTTGAAGGATTTCCGCTGCTAGTTCAGAGGAAGGCATCTATTGGCCTATTGTTAAGAAAATGTTTCATAATAGGTTGTACATCTATGGAGTGCAGTTGCTGAGGAAGCAAGTGGAAGATTTCTATTACCTTTAAAAATGGGTCAGTGATAAGAGCCTTAACAACATTGTTAGACGGGGACCTGGAGGGTCGGCCGAGGACAAGGGGAGAGGCCTCCGGTGAGGGCCGTCTCCAGCGATCGTACAGACAAGCAACTTCCCCCCCACAGATGGACACCACACAAGGATAAGGTTAACACTCTTTATATACGATTCTTGAAGCAAGGAGATCACGATACAGTGAGATCGGGACACGAGGGTCCTCTCAATTCTAGTCTCTGGAAGGGAAAGGGGGTAGCGGGACAGTCTTGGTACCGGTCTGGTACTGTGGTGGTACGATGAATAGCTCACAATCCTCGAGCTCGGAGTTCTGGAAGGTCGGGCCGCGGCAGCGCCAGCAGGCTCGGATGATAAGTCTCACTTGAGAAGGGCCGCGGCAGCGCCAGCCGGCAAGGGCGATGGTTCACACAAGGATGGGCCGCGGCAGCGCCAGCAGGTCCCGACGACGATGTAGGTTGCAGAGGGCCGCGGCAGCGCCAGCAGGTCCCAACGAGGATGAAGGTTGCAGAGGGCCGCGGCAGCGCCAGCAGGTCCCGGCGAGGATGAAGGTTGCAGAGGGCCGCGGCAGCGCCAGCAGGTCCCGACGAGGATGAAGGTTGCAGAGGGCCGCGGCAGCGCCAGCAGGTCCCGACGAGGATGAAGGTTGCAGAGGGCCGCGGCAGCGCCAGCAGGCAGGACGATGATTCACAAGGCAGGGCTGCGGCAGCGCCAGCAGTCTGTCAAGGATGAGTTCGTCTAGGTGTCTCTCGACTCCAGGATACAACTGCCTTCCTGCTCTGGAGCTGCCCCAGTTATAGGTCTGGCCTCCTTTGATGTCCGGACCCTCGCTCTTGGAGGTCGGGAGGTCCGGGATGAGGGAGTCCAGACACCCATTGACCTGCCAAGTGGTCTCTTCACCTCCTGGGTGGATGGTGGTGCCTCGATGTCGGGGCTGGCCAGGCCCAGGGTTGGGGTCGAGCTGAGGCCACGCGGCCTCGTGGTGAAGTGTCCAAGATGGCGGCTGGGCCCGGGCAATGGTGCTGACGGTGGCCCGGGTCCGCTGATACTGGGATGTTCGGGAGCAGGCGTCCCGTGGGGGACGGGTTGCGGGTTGCTTCTGTGGGTTGCCGGGGTAGTTCTTCTGGTGACACCGGGAGAGCCGGTGACCGGGCCCTGTCATGCGGGGAGGGAGCGAGCCTTTCACGAGGCCTGTCCAACATGCGTCTCCCCCAGCTGAAGGCGGGGAGAGTCACCCATCCTCTTGGGTATTCTCCTCGTCGAGGCGGAAAAAGCGTGACAGGCCGTCCGCGTTGGCGTGGTCCTGGCCTGGACGATGCTCCACAGTGAAGTCCATCCCCTGCAAGGAGATGGACCATCGCAACAGTTTTGGATTCCCCCCCCGCATCTGCATCAACCATTGCAGGGGTCTATGATCTGTTTGTACCCGGAAGTGGGTACCGAAGAGGTAGGGCCGGAGCTTCTTGAGGGCCCACACTACTGCGAAGGCCTCCCGCTCGATGGTGCTCCAGCGCTGTTCTCGAGCCAGCAGACGTCGGCTGATGAAGGCCACTGGCTGATCAACTCCCTCGGCGTTGAGTTGAGAGAGGACTGCCCCAATGCCATGATCTGAGGCGTCCGTCTGGACGATGAATTCCCGGCTGTAGTCGGGGGCCTGGAGCACAGGGGCGGTGCACATGGCGGCCTTCAGCTTCTTGAAGGCCGCTTGACAGTCCGGGGTCCAGTTGACTGTTTTGGGGGTTTTCTTGGATGTGAGTTCCGTGAGGGGCCCCACAATGCTGCCATAGTCTTTCACAAACCGCCGGTAGTATCCGGTGAGCCCCAAGAAGGCTCGGACCTCGGTTTGGGTGACGGGTGGCTGCCAGGACTGAATGGCAGCAATCTTGAGCTGGAGAGGGGCCACCAGACCACACCCCATTTGGTGCCCTAGGTAGGTCACGGACCCCTGGCCAATCTGGCATTTGCTGGCCTTGATGGTAAGGCCGGCCTGTTGGAGGGCGTGCAGGACTTCTCGGAGGTGGTGAAGGTGGTCTGTCCAGTGACGGCTGTATACAGCGATATCGTCCAGGTAGGCGGCGCTGAACTCTTTGAGGCCCGCCAATACCTGGTTCACGAGTAAGCATGGGCGAATTTTGCGAACTCGCAATCCGCAAAATCCGCGAATTCCCGCGAATTTGCGGATTTTTTTTTTTTGTGTTCGCGCGTGTTTCTGCCAGTTCGCGAGGGTTTTTACAATTTCGCAATTTGCGAACTTACCTGTCGGTCGCAAGTTTTGCGAACTTGTTGTTTCTACGTGTCCAGCCTGTTTGGGACACTCTTCTTCATCACTGCCACTCTCTGTCACCACTGCCACTCTCTGACTACTCATGCCACCCTCTGGCCCACCCATGCCACCCTCTCTGTTTCATCACCACACCCTCTGGTTGTCCAGTGTACATTATTTTCGGCAAAGCAAAGCACACCTTCCCTGCCTCAAGTGACCTGAATAAATTTGGGGCTGATTAATGTGTCACAGAATATTTTTTTAGCTGGCACCTGCTTCCTTAGTGCTTCCTGATTAGTGATCTTTTGCACTTGCTAAGTGCTTTCATTGTTGCAAAATTAGTTACAACACCTGCCCTGCCCCAACTGACAATAATGAATTAGGGGCTGATTAATGGATTTTAACTTCCAGCCTGGCTCCTGCTTGTCTCCCTTAGCTGTAATTCAGGACCTTTGTGGCATATGTGTAACTATTCTGAGGTTCAGAGCAGGGTCACATAATAGTTGCAACTGGCAACTGAACTCTGGAGGGGCCCCTCAGGAAGCACTACAGGAAATGGCTACTAATGATGAGCCTGAACTTTTGAACCTGGTAAGTAGTTTCAGTTTTGCTAAGATCGTATTTCTGCAATTTAGCACTTACTCGCGGGGTGCGAAGTTGTACTGGCAAGCCGCGAACTCACGCGAACAGTGCGAGCAAGCCATAAAATCCGCTGCTCGCGGATTTGCGGATTTTGCGGGAGATTCGCGGATCTCGCGGATTGCGAATTTACCGAAAATCCGCAAAATCCGCGAGCGAAACGGATTTTCCGCCCATGCTTATTCACGAGTCGTTGGAAAGTGGCTGGAGCGTTTTTCATGCCGAATGGCATCACTTTGAAATGGTAGTGACCATCCGGGGTAGAGAAGGCGGATCGTTCTAGGGCTCTGGGGGTGAGGCCGATCTGCCAGTAGCCCGCTGTCAGATCGAAGATGCTCAGGTAGCGGGCAGCCCCCATACGGTCAACCAGTTCATCCGCCCGGGGAATGGGGTGAGCGTCGGTTCGGGTGACAGCGTTCAGGCCCGATAGTCTACACAGAATCGGAGCTCGGGGTGGTGCCCGGGGCGGCAGCTTTGGGGACCAGTACGACTGGGCTGGCCCAGGGGCTGTCGGATGGCTCGATGACTCCGAGTGCGAGCATTTTAGAGACTTCGTCCTGGATGCAGGCGCGCACCCGATCCGGCACTCGGTACGCCCTGTGCCGAATAGGGGGACTATCCCCAGTGTCCACGTTGTGAAGGCACCAGGGGGTGACCCCGGGGGTGAGGGAGAACAGGTTTGCAAATTGCAGCAAGAGAGCCCGACAGTCTTGGCGTTGCTCCGGGGTCAAGGCATCGGAGAGTCGGACCCCGTCCACCGAGCCATCTTTCTCCCGGGTCCTCAGTAGGTCAGGGAGGGGCTCGGAGTCTTCTTCCGCCCCACTATCTGTGGCCATCAGTAGGCTGAGCTCCGAGCGTACGAAGTGTGGTTTGAGTCTGTTGGCGTGGAGGACCCGGAGGGGGTTCCGGGGGGACTCCATGTCTATTAGATAGGTGACAGGGCCCTTGCGCTCAATCACCTTGAAGGGCCCGTCCATTTGTCCTGCAAGGCACAAGGTTCGACTGGAGACATCACCCACACTTGCTGACCGGGCTCGAACTCAATGGAGGAGGCATGTTGATCGTACCATTTCTTCATGTCCTCCTGACTGGCCTCAAGATTGGTTTTGGCGAGTTCCCTGAATCGCCGGGTCTGGTTGCGGAGGGTCAGGAGGTACTTATACACGTCCGGAGGGCTCTTCTGGGGGGTCATTTCCCATTCTCCTTTAACCAGGCTGAGGGGCCCCCGGACAGGGTGTCCGTACAGGAGCTCGAAGGGGCTAAAACCGAGGGATTTCTGGGGAACCTCTCGGTAGGCGAAGAGGAGGCACGGGAGCAGCACGTCCCATTGGCGACGTAGGGGTTCCTCCAGGCCCATGATCATCCCCTTGAGAGTGCGGTTAAACCGTTCGACCAGTCCGTTTCCTTGCGGGTGGTAGGGGGTCGTGAACCGGTAGGTAACCCCGCACTGCTGCCAGAGAGATTTCATGTATTTGGAGATAAAGTTTGTGCCCCTGTCGCTGACGACTTCCCGGGGGAAGCCCACTCGAGAGAAGATCCCCATTAAGGCTCGGCCTACCACTGGTGCTGTTACGGTCCGAAGAGGAATGGCCTCGGGATAGCGGGTGGCGTGGTCCACCAGGACCAGGATGAATCGGTGCCCCTGTGCTGTTCGGGGGTCCAGGGGCCCCACAATGTCTATTCCCACCCGTTCGAACGGGGTGGTGACGACGGGGAATGGTTGCAAGGGTGCTTGGATATTTCGGCCGCTCTTCCCGCTGGCCTGGCATGTGGGGCAGGCCCGGCAGTGGTTGGAGACATCATTTCGCATTTTGGGCCAGTAAAAATGGGTTACCAGGCGGTTGTACGTTTTGTCTTGTCCCAAGTGCCCAGCAAGGGGGACATCGTGTGCCAAGTTCAAAAGGAAGTCTCTGAAGCGGAGGGGCACCACCAGCACCCGACTGGCCCCCAACTCAGCAATTCTTTGCTCACTGTAGAGCAGGTCATTGTCCCAATAGATCCAGTGTGCCCCTGCGGGGTCTCCTGCGCTCTGGGCGAGTGCTTGCTGTCGGAGTCCCTCGAGGGAGGGACAGATCTTCTGTTCTTGCCGGAATTGTTCCTGGGTGGGTCCACCCTCTTGACGCCACTGGGCCAGTTATGGAAGATCCTGGAGCTGAGGGGGCCCTTCTTGGTTTTGCTCTGGGGGATCCGTACTGAGGGCGTCTCCCTCTGGGATGATCGGGGGAGGAGGTGCTGGCCATTCGGGTTGTTCGGGACTGGGGATGGTGCGGGCGGCCATGGACCGGGTCGTTACGCAGGCCCAGTCCGGGAGGCCCAACATCCCCAGGTGCTCTCTTCTCTCAACGGCTGCCCAGGGGGAACTTTCGAGGTCGTTTCCCAGGAGGCAGTCCACCGGGGCATCATCGCGGACAGTCACCTTTAGCATACCGGACACTCCTCCCCATTCGAAGGGGACGCAGGCCATCCGACACAGGCTCTCCGAATTGTCAGCTGATCGGACGGGGCTAAGAACGTTTGGCAAGATTTGTTCCGGGGTCACCAGATGACAGCGGACTGCTGTCACACTGGCCCCGGTGTCACGCAGGGCTTCAGCCTTGCGCCCATTAATGTTCACCCACTGGCTGTATTTTCTCGTGTTGGCGGGTAGGGGAGCCCGCGGAATCATGTCTCTTTCCCCTAGGCAAGCCAGGATCATGGCGGCGGGTTCCCACTTGGGCTGTTCCTATTCGTACTCTTCATAGTCTTCGGGGGCTTGCTCCTCCCCCAGGGCGGGTACGGGACTCTGGTTCTTCGGACAGTTAGGGTCGCTGGCATAGTGGCCGGTCCGCTGGCACCGGTGGCAAGTCACGTTGGCTCGGAACCCTGGGCACATCGGGGGGTTTCCCCGACCGGCCGGGGGCGGGGTGTCGCTGGCGGGAGCTGCCGGGACGGCGTCTCTGCCCCGGCCCTGGCCTCCTCCTCCTCCTCGGGGGCGATGAGGACCTTGATTGGTTCTGTTTGGTTCACTTGGCCCACTTCGGGCCACTCGAGTGCTTTCCCATCGGTCAGCTTCGGCGGCGAGCTGCCGAGGTTCAGTCAGTTTACTGTCGAGGAGGTGCTGCCTGAGCTCGACAAAGCAATTGTTGGAGAGGTGCTCCCACACAATGAGGTTAAAGAGTTGCTCGTAGGTGGTTACGTGGCTGCCCTTGATCCACCCCTCGAAGGCTCGGCTGAAATTGTTCACATACTCCACCCAAGTTGTACCCGGGATCCGTTTGCAGTCGCGGAACCTCTGGCGGTACATCTCGGGCGTGAGTCCGTATCGAGTGAGGAGGGCGGCCTTCATGTGGTCATAGGATGTCATCTGATGGTCCGGGAGCTGCAGCAGGGCATCGCGCCCTTCATTGACGAACCTCCCCCATAGCCCGGCTCCCCAGTCACTTCGATCAATCCGGTGGGAGGTCATGGCAATCTCGTAGGCCTTGAACCCCTGCTGGACATCGTCGTTCCGATAGTATTCTCTGACGACATCCTTGGGGATGTGGACTTTTGGTTCGGCAGTGCCCGGGGTGTGCGGGCGCTCGGGCACCCCGAGATCTTTATTCTGTTTCCGCATCTCTATCTCTGCTAGCTTGCGCTCGTGTTCGTATGCCAGTTTTTTATCTTCGAGTTCTCTCTGCCTTTGTTTCTCTTCCCGCTCCTCTCGGAGCCGCAAGTGTTCTAATGTTATCTTTTGTTCCGCCAATTTCAGCTCTCCGTCCAGCCGGAGCCGTGCCAACTCTAATTCATGGAGTCTGCTTTTCTCTCGTTCTTGGATCTCTTCCAGGGAGAGACCCGTTCTCCTTCCTTCCGTCGGAGTGGTGTTTGTTTCTGGTGCCTCGAGGTTTTGGTTCTGGGGAACGGCCGCACCCGTTTCTGCCCAAGATTCTAGGGCGTGTTTGAAGTCCTCTTTCGTGCTCAGCCCAGTGGTAGCAATGCCTAGTTCTATGCAAAATTGCTTTAGCTCTCGGTGGTTGTACTCTTCTAGTTTTTCCATCTTGAATTTCTCTGTGGATCCGCTCTCTTTTGTTGTCATTGTGGTTGAGTCGTGGGGTGAGTTACTCTCTGTACGATTACGCGTTGATTCGGATCGCGCCGCTGGCCACCAATGTTAGACGGGGACCTGGAGGGTCGGCCGAGGACAAGGGGAGAGGCCTCCGGTGAGGGCCGTCTCCAGCGATCGTACAGACAAGCAACTTCCCCCCACAGATGGACACCACACAAGGATAAGGTTAACACTCTTTATATACGATTCTTGAAGCAAGGAGATCACGATACAGTGAGATCGGGACACGAGGGTCCTCTCAATTCTAGTCTCTGGAAGGGAAAGGGGGTAGCGGGACAGTCTTGGTACCGGTCTGGTACTGTGGTGGTACGATGAATAGCTCACAATCCTCGAGCTCGGAGTTCTGGAAGGTCGGGCCGCGGCAGCGCCAGCAGGCTCGGATGATAAGTCTCACTTGAGAAGGGCCACGGCAGCGCCAGCTGGCAAGGGCGATGGTTCACACAAGGATGGGCCGCGGCAGCGCCAGCAGTTCCCGACGACGATGTAGGTTGCAGAGGGCAGCGGCAGCGCCAGCAGGTCCCAACGAGGATGAAGGTTGCAGAGGGCCGCGGCAGCGCCAGCAGGTCCCGACGAGGATGAAGGTTGCAGAGGGCCGCGGCAGCACCAGCAGGTCCCGACGAGGATGAAGGTTGCAGAGGACCGCGGCAGCGCCAGCAGGCAGGACGATGATTCACAAGGCAGGGCTGCGGCAGCGCCAGCAGTCCGTCAAGGATGAGTTTGTCTAGGTGTCTCTCGACTCCAGGATACAACTGCCTTCCTGCTCTGGAGCTGCCCCAGTTATAGGTCTGGCCTCCTTTGATGTCCGGACCCTCGCTCTTGGAGGTCGGGAGGTCCGGGATGAGGGAGTCCAGACACCCAGCAGGGGGGTGGAGCCAGCGCCCGGGGAGGCTGGGGCGATCGGCACCTGGCGGGGGAGAGCCATTGACACTCCTCTCTCCCATTGACCTGCCAAGTGGTCTCTTCACCTCCTGGGTGGATGGTGGTGCCTCGATGTCGGGGCTGGCCAGGCCCAGGGTTGGGGTTGAGCTGAGGCCACGTGGCCTCGTGGTGAAGTGTCCAAGATGGCGGCTGGGCCCGGGCAATGGTGCTGACGGTGGCCCGGGTCCGCTGATACTGGGATGTTCGGGAGCAGGCGTCCCGTGGGGGACGGGTTGCGGGTTGCTTCTGTGGGTTGCCGGGGTAGTTCTTCTGGTGACACCGGGAGAGCCGGTGTCCGGGCCCTGTCATGCGTGGAAGGAGCGAGCCTTTCACGAGGCCAGTCCAACAAACATTTTAAAATGTTTTTGATGTGCCTTAGTGAACTAGCAATAATCATGCTTTGCTGAGTTTGCTGTTTTATCAATGAATATGCATACATTGTGTAAAAAAACCTCTGTTTTTGAAGGATCAGGGTGACATTTCCCTTTGACCTAGTTGACTTTTCCTTTTCTCCTGAAACTTTGTCTGATTTTTTTTTAGATTTTTCCTTACAGGATGCCGTTAGTACCTCTTTATGTTCTAGACACTTAGAATTTAGATTGACTAACTAGGGTTACTGTTATACTTTATGAAACGGTATTCTGTATCTGAGGCCTTAAGGCAGAATATACAATTTCCTTTGAAATGCTTCTTTAGATAATTCTGAATTAAACCTTCTAAAAGTTAATTTTGATCTAGAACTCAGGGGCATATTATAAAGGAGGTTTATCTCTGCTTTTTTGGCTTTAAAAGCCAAGAAAGCGGAGATAAAATTATCTCCCTATTACCTAGCTGTCGCTAACACCAGTTAGCGACGGCTAGTAGGAGATAGCGACCATCTTGGTCCCCACTTTGCATGTCAGTGATATTTATCACTAATGAGATACAAAGTGGGCGTGCCAAGATGTTAGCGACTGGAAACAGTCGCTAACATCGCTATCTCCTATTACCAACTTTTGGAGATATTCCACTAAGAGCGAATATCTCCAAAAGCTAACACCTGCCCTGAGCAGTTCTTAGCCATGTTATCCAATGGGAGGTGGATAACATGGCTAAGAGCATTAGCTCGGTAATGCATGAATATCGCGGACTTTTCCACGATATTCATGCATTGTGGCCGATTTTTATCGCACTTGCGATAAACCTTGGTAATACCAAGGTTTATCTGCTATAAAAATCGCCGCAGCTTAGCGGTAAATTTTTGTCTCTAACCAAGCAATAGCGATAATTATCGCTATTGCTTGGTAATATGCCCCTCAGTTTTTAGGTGTTCCCAGCTGAAGCACCTGAAGTACATTTTGAAGTTCATTCGATATTAGAGCTTGGGAAATTATTGCCCTCCATGAAATGTATGTTTGGTATGATTACCTACTTTGACAGTCTGATTTAGGATCACATAATAGAAATACAGTGTTGTGGAGATGCCTGCTACTTCTACTTGAAATCTATTTTTTTTTACAGCTAGAGAAATTTATGATCAACTTATTGACCTTCAGTGGTTATCTGATTCAGCATTTCTTAATGGTCTAACATCCAACATCCAAATTGAAAGCACCTACATGAACACCAAGGAAAAGAAATAATTAATTTAAAGTAAAATGTATGGCATTGTAAATTCAGGAAGGAAGATACAGTTTATGGAAAAGAGGTGTAGCAGCATGAAGCAGTGTGTAAAATTCAATTATTGTATGCTTACCATCTTTGCTACCCTAACCGTACTGGGCCCTCCATGATTAAGTAGACTGTAGCCCTTTCATTTACCCCACAGGCAATGATCCTCTGATGAATCTTTCTCTGTCGATAGGAGGGGCAAACATTTGGGTGACCAAACCCCATGTTAGCTGTACAATGAGGATCATTAATTGACAAGCCAACTTACCGGTTTGAAATCAGATTTAGAGAGGCCACTCTCAAGACCATGCTGTAGAAATAATGAATAGCGACTGGAAGACCCAACTTCCTAAAGAATTTAAGTCAAGTGAGTATTATGGAAAACAAGAGCTCAGCAATTGCAACACAAAACAGGAGGAGTAAAACCTGATGTTCTGATAGGGCTAGCTGATTCTCTCTACAAATCATTTAAACACTAATCCCAGTAAAATGGAAAAATCATGAGGACTCAAAAATAGACTGAGACAAATTCAGATCCAATTTGTTTTTCTATTAAAGAATAAAAACTAATCAGAATAAATAGTTTCTTAAGGACTTCACTCAAGAATATTACAGCTTGCATTAAAGCACCAAGCATTTGGGCAAATCTTCAGAGGATGTTTATTAAATTCAGAGTACAAAGTCTCAGTATCCGAAGGCAGAAAGATGGTTAACATTTCTAACAGCTCAGGACCTACGATTCAAACAAAAAAGTTCAGATTTAGAGGTGAGTCCATTAACTTAATGCTTAAAGGTAAAATAGGAATTTGAAAAAATAGAAATGATTCGGCAAAGAAGGTCTTAGTACTTCAGCTACCAATTGTAGCATTGGCAAACAGTCCAAAAGTAAAGATTGATCAGCATAGCATTCTGATCCTAAGTAGGAAGAAATCAGAATGGCAGTCGTTGCCCATCCTTGGGGGCTTCTTCTTTTACAGAACTTTAGCAGAATCCAGTGTCATAGCATCACACACCATTGAAAGACTATCATATGTCCCAGTTCACATCAAGTCACCTAATATGATTTGAAACATCAAGCTGGTTTCCTATGCTAGCCATGAGAAACAAAGGTTTACGAGTCCTCACAGGCCTAAAATTGGTAGAGAAGAAATACAAATGTGTGACTTATAGTCAGCTGAAATTCTATTAAGCTGAAATGCTATTCCCTCAGGAATATTTCACTGTGAACGTTGAACAAGCATTGAAGAATCTCAGAGTATGAAGTGTACAGGACAAAATATGCAACACTGTAGATGCAAAGAATGTTCCATTGTATTAAATCAGGGCAATGGTCAGCATTAGAAAAACATTTTGTGAAGCCATTTAAGTTAGCATTGCACGTTTAAATGAAATAAGCTCTGACTTTACTCCAAACATAATGAAATTAAATCAATTTTAATAAAGAATGTATAAATTCCACACAATATTATTACAAATAAATGACTAACGTTAGAAATGCCCTACAGTCACACATTTTTTCAATATTCATATAAATGCATGTTTTTACATTTTAATTCTTCTAAAATCCTTTCTCATATTTCATAACCTACATAGTCTCCAGTATCAAGACTGTACTTCATTGCTATACATTTTTGCATTGACTTTTCTAACTGGTGCATTCTCAGCTAAAAGCATACAAAATTACCAGGGCACGTCACATAACATCAACATTGCCATCAATATACGTCTATAAGCAACATATGCATTTAGAATTTATTTTCTCAACTCATTTATGTGTCTTCATGTTAGCTTATGAATGTTTTGTTCATCTCACTTTTTAAAGCACACTTTTACAGTGCCTTACATTTGTCTCGGTCTCATGTGTCACTATGTCGTTTGCGTGCAACAGGGTGTGGCTCAACGGCTAGGGCGGCTGACTTTGCCCATCTGTTATGCAACTGGTGCTCATGTAAAGCACTTTGATACCTTCGGGATGAGTTTGCGCTACATAAAACTGCAACAAATTCACAAAGAGCCTCCGCACTTGTCATGAAGGCCCCTCAGTTGTGGCGGGACCTCAGCAGTAAGACACTGCAGTGCGGAGGGATCACCACGAGTAAGGGGCTCCAATCATGACTTCTGAGCCTCTGCCACAAGTGCAGAAGTCCTTTGTAAATTGGGCCCCTGATTTCAGGTGGAAGAGGTGTGGTGCAGCAGCCAAGGTGCCTGACTCCAAACTACAAGGTTCACAGTTCAATCCCCTGTGCTGGTGGCAGATTAGCCCAGCACCATGTGACTCTGGGTAATAGCTTGTTTAATCTTCCCGAGGGCCCCTAGCGCCAGGACACCACTTCGGAGGTAGCTGTGTGCTTTACAAATACTGGTATTTCTTATATTATATTTCAGCATCCTTGAGCTTCTGGTTACTTTTAACTCAATTATCAAAACTGGGTTTACTAATACTGACACTGAGATGTCAAATTCATTCAGAATATGCATTGAAGACGTTTTAAATGGAGGTCATTACTCCATTACCAGGCTCACAATTCCAAATAAAGTCACATACTAAGTTTTGGAGAACCCTCTAAGTATCTGATCTGATTTTTGGGGATAACCTAATTATGTGTGACTGGAATGTCTGAAACACAATTTTGAGATCAACTGGCAGGTTCATGATTGTCCCATGCACTTACAAATGACAATTGCATGAAACTTCCAATTTTGCATTATATTCCCACATTTGAGAAGTTGGCTGATATTAAACTGTGTTAAAGTAATCTGCTACTTTTCTCATATCAACTTTACATTGATCTCTGCAGAAGCGTGACCTAAACAAGAAAGATTCTCACATCTGACAAGATCCAATGCTTAGAATGAATTTGCTGTTTGATTTAGTCTCAAAAAAGGAATGCTCTCAAAATGGTAATGCATTGTTGGTGTATCCAAAGGGAAACACAACGGAGTTGTGAATCACTGTTTCAATACTAATAAATGGAGCAATAAAAAAGCAGTTTACTTCCAGAACTTTACTCTTTCAAAAAATTAGAATACCGTGAATCAAATTCCAAATGTTCTGAAACTATGCGTTGCTGACCTTGACATTCAAGTCGTAATTGATTAATTTTTTTACAATGAATTAAGACAGTAATAGAATCCAAAACTAAAAAGGATGGTTTTGCTCATCTTCTAAGTTTAAGAAAGATAGCAATGGAAACATCAGTTCATAATATAGTTGTTCCAAGCAAAGAATCCGAAAACATATTTTACATTGTCCATATAATTAAATCCGTGGCACTTGCATTCAAAAATACTGCCACAAGCATTGCGATTGTACTGTCTATTAAACATAGCTGCCTTTGAAATTCAAACCATAACTTTATCAGCCTGAATTGTGTTTAGTAAATGAAACATAGAGGTTCAAGGTAAATATCTGGTTTGTTCAAACGATTATTAGCATAAATTTGACTACAAAACACTAGCTTAAAGAAGTAACCACATTCTGCTGATAATCTGCAGAGCAATATGTAAAGTAGAGCAGGAGGCAGTAGTATCTCATAAGGTTTTATTGAGATAAAGCATAAAACAGGTGGAGCCAGGAAGCACAACTCACAGCAGCAGAGGGAAGCTTCAACTGAAGCTACATGGAACAAGAATGCAAGAACAGTAATAAACATTCCACATGGTGGCACGCTCTAACGCGAGCCTTAAAGCAATATGCAATTAATAAAAGAAAGCACAACATAACACATCCCCCTCCGTCACAATAATGGGCGAAAAGGAACAACAAGGGAAAGGCAAGGGAATGAGGGAAGGAAGGAAGGGATGAGGAAGGAAATAATAAATTACTTCACATAATCCTTAAGCCAACAAGGCAACACTCGTGTTCTATTAGAAACCTTAACTGTAGGTAGTGTGGGTGCAGGAACAGCATCATTATTAGCAGTAGGAGAAGTAACAATAGGAAGGGACGGTACGTCATCCTGTACATGACTGGTATCAACTGAGTTGGATGTCTGACACTCCTGAGAAACAGGAGAACCGGTTACCCCATCCCCCTCCCTCAATTGAGGAAAAGATCCATTAGGTGCAAGTTGCGACTGCAGATTGCTGCCTTGGAAGTAATCCTCAACCCAATCGAAATCAGATGGTTTGTCTCTTACAATTTCCTCTGCATCATGGTTTTGACAAATATCCAAGGCCACATCTTTCAGGTTCCAAACCTTCCCGTCACTTAACCTGACTGAGTTCCTAAGAACTTCCAGAACCTGTTTGGGCGAATCAAATTTGTTCTCCCCCTTTGAAACCCTGTATGGTTTCTTAATCCTGACCCAATCACCACTCTTTATAATGATGTTTTTCACGCCATGGCGCTGATCATAGTAGGCCTTACTCTTGTCATGTACCAACTCCAAACTTTTCTTGACTTCAATAGGTGACCACTGCTGGACGTTATCCTTGAAAACCCAACCAGGGTTGAATTTACACCTAGGTAATCTACCACGCATCATCACAAAAGGGGAAATCCCTGTGCAGTTATTTAAGGTCACCTTGTAAGACCATACAGCTTTTTGTATTTCCAGTTTCCAATCTAAACCTTTGTAATTTGCAGCTTGCAAAATCCCTTTAATGACTCTATTGAAACGCTCAACAGTTCCATTCCCACTGGGATTGTACAAAGAGGTCGTTTTGTGTGTGATACCACATTTTGCAAAATAGTTTTGGGCAACTTTGGACATGAATTGTACCCCATTGTCCGTTAGGATATTAACTGGTAGACCTTCCACAATAAAAATTTTATCCAAAAACTTTAACACGGTCTGAGTATCCACACTGTCCACAAATTTAACTACGGGCCACTTGGTAAACAGATCAATGGCAACCAGCCCGTATTCCTTTTGGTCACCTACAGGGCCAAAAATATCTACTGCGATGGTTTCCCAAGGCATGTTAGGAATGAGTCCCTCACTCATAGCTGGTCTAAGAGTCCTCAAGGACTTGTCCGCAGAGTTGCAAACAGAGCAACCTCTGACAAAGGTTTCCACCTCACTGTCAACTTTGGGCCACCAAAACAATTTTTTAACCGCTAGCTTAGTCCTTACAATTCCGAAATGTCCCTCGTGACACAACTCTAAGACTTTTTTCCTCAGCCCAGAAGGTGGAACAATCCTGTCCCCCCTCATTAGAACCTCCTTATCCAATGACAATTCAGAACGTACCTCCCAAAATGGTTTCACAGTGCCCGACAAAAATCTCTCTTTCGGCCAGCCGTGACAAATAAACTTTGAAACTTCCACTAAGTCCTTGTCAGCCCTGTGTTCTCCTAACCAATCCTCCCTGCTAATGGCTGGAAATCCAGAATCATGAATGAATGCTATACCGACGTTTCCCCAAGGATCATCCACGCACACTTCCAGAGGAGAAGGGAGTCTAGACAAACAATCAGCGACAACATTGTCTTTACCAGGTACATATGTGATCACGTAAATGTATTCCTTCATCCGCATAGAGATCCTTGCCAACCTGGCAGAAGCAGTAGCTGTGCCCTCAGTGGATAAAATGTGGACCAACGGTTTGTGATCAGTCCTAATGTGAACCATTTTCCCCCAAACAAATGCACGAAAATGTTCTAAAGCCCAAGCGCAAGCCAAGGCTTCTCTTTCTATAATCGGGTACCTGCTCTCAGCAGGTGACAGGGCCCTGGATGCAAACAAAATTATTCTGTCTTTACCCTTCTCATCAATCTGTGATAAGACTGCGCCCAGACCCTTGTCACTTGCGTCAGTTGTCAGATAACAATCTAGATTAGGGTCAAAGCTAGACAAAGCATTTACTTTTTGTAAATCTCGCTTGATTTCCACAAACTCATTCTCACACTCTTTAGACCATTCAAATTTTACATTTTTCTTCAATAGGGATCTGATGTTGTGTACCTTTGAAGCAAAGCCTTTGATAAATTTAGCACAATACTCAGCCATCCCCAAAAAGGATTTGATTCCTTCTTTGGAATCAGGTGCAGGTGAGTTGACAATACATTCTATTAGTGAAGTTTTTGGTCTGACGCCCTCCTCACTAATTATATGACCTAGATACGAGACATTTCTTTCTCCAAACTTGCACTTAGACAGTTCAACAGTCAAACCAGCAGAACTAAGTGTGGTGAAAACTTCCCACAGCTTGGTGTCATGATCCTCTTTATCATTGCCAGCAACTAAAATATCATCCTGAAAGAAACTAATTCCATTCATGTCACCAAACAATCTGTGCATTAGGCGTTGGAAAACAGCCGCGGCTGATGCAAGGCCGAATGGCATCCTTATAAATTGAAAACAGCCAAATGGTGTGATAAAGGCTGTTAGGTGCCTAGACTCAGGATCTAAAACTACCTGGTGGTATGCAGCGGAAAGGTCCACTGTGGAAAACCAAGTCGCTCCCCTTAAGGAAGAAACCATTTCGTTTATTTTGGGCAAGGGAAAACGTTCGATCACAATATTTTGATTTAGATGGCGTAAATCAATACACAAACGGATTTTTCCGTTGGGTTTCCTCGCTACGACTATTGGACTAATCCACTCCGAAGAGTCTACCTCCTCGATGACACCTTTGGCTAAAAGACCCTGAATTTCCTTCTTGACTTCATCCCTTATCAAAAGAGGAATAGGCCTAACTTTATGCACTTTAGGCTGTGCATTGTGTTTGAGCATAATTTTATGCTCAAAACCCCTGAGCTTGCCTAGCTGACCACTTACAACGTTGGTGAATTTATGCTTTAAAATATCTTCCAATTTGCTGCCCTCATCCACAACTAGCACCTTCTCTTTGCTATTCGGATCTAAAATGATATGGAGACTTTTCTGGTCATACCACCCCAGAACAGAAGGACCTTTTGTTGCAATGTATAATTTGCCTCTGGCCATTCTGCCTTTAAATATAAAGGTAAGCCATCTGAACCCTAAAAGTTCAATTTTACCACCAGTATAACTTACTGGATTAACATCTGAGGCATTTAATTTATCCCCTATTTTCTGTGTAAAATTCTTTTTCCATATCTCCTCGTTGATAATCGTATATGGAGACCCCGAGTCTGCGTATACCTTAACTTTAACGCCTCCAAACGAGACTTCACAAATAGGTTTGCCCACCATTGCTTCATCCGTAAGGTTTAACATATAATTACCTTCCTCAGTAATGTTCAACATGTAATTCCCTCTTATATTCTTAACACAACCACTTTCCTCATCACTGCTACCATCAACACATTCATTCTCATTCCAAATACATTTGACATTAGTACGCCTACGGCACATTTTGCTGAAATGGCCAATGAGACCACAAATACCACACTTTTTTCGTAAAGCAGGACATGACTTGTAGTAAGCCATATGTTCTTTGCTACCACAGCGATAACATTTTTTGTCTTCCAACTTGTTGTCCACTCCTTGGTTCTTGTAAGGTTGATTAAACCCTTTGTTATAAGATTGCTTGTTTTGATATTTTGGTGTTCCTTGGATCTTGAAGACAGCTGATGACGCTTTGTCAGAATCTTTAACAGTATCTTTAATCACAGTAGCACATCTTCCCGACATCTCTGATTTCCTCATTATTGCGAGTACATCATCGAGAGGTGCATCGCCATTAACCCAAAGGCGATCTTGAATAGGAGAATTATCATTGTGCATCACCAGCTGATCTCGAATAAGTTCGTCGTGTAAATCACCAAATTTGCAATCAATAGCCAGTTTTTTGAGGTCATCAACCCATTCATCTACTACTTCATCCTTTTTTTGTTTCCTTTGGAAGAATTTGTGTCTCACAACACCTATACACACTTTAGGTGCGAAATATCTATCCATATCAGCAATGGCATTATCGAATTCACTTGAATCAGCATCTGCTAACTTTTGCATACGTGAATATGTTTTTAATCCTTTAGGACCTAGTGAATGCAGAAGTATTCTTTTCTTTTGCTCTGGTTTCATTTTAGCGTTTTCATCAATAGCACAGATGTAATTATTAAAATACTCCTTCCACTCCACCCACTTCATGTCTGGTTGTGATCCAGTAGCCCAAAAAGGTTGTGGGGGACTAATGACAAAACTTTGTTGAGCCATCACTATTTCAGGAATATCTTCACTGTGGAGTTGATCCCCAGAATTCATATATGTCTATAAACAATGCAAGGATTTTGTGCAGTAATCCCTTTTAAACACAACAGTTAGTCGATTAATAATTAGTAAGTGCCCCGACAGTCTCACCTGTTTATCTTTATCCTCCTTGGTAGATAGAAACGTTAATAAAAGGAATGAGCCAAAGATTAGCGCTGGTTCAATGAGCGCTGGTTCAATAAAGTTCGTTTTCTTTTTTTTTTTTTTTTTTTAAAACTGCCTCGGTGACTGAGCCTCGGTAATTGAGTCTTCCGAGATTTTTTTTTTTTTTCCGACCAATCCAAAATGGCCGCCACGCAGGGTCACGCAACGTGACCTAGCGCGATTGTGTCATCACGCGATTACCCAAGCGTGCGTGAATGACGAAAGGCATTGCGTGTTGGTCGCGCGTAGTCAGATGGTGCTTGGAACCCGGCTACTCGATTGAAAAATGCCGGCATGCGCGACCAACCGGAGCCTGCAAGTTAGTAAATCTTCTTAAAGGTAAAGCAAAACATACGAACCAGCTCTCGAATCTGTTCTGTTGAAATGTAGATGGCTCAGGTGATAGAAGAACAAAATTACATCCTTTGTAAAGCGATTCTCTTTTTTTTTTTTTTTTTTTTATAACGATGAAAAAGAGAAAGGGAAAAAAAATAAATCCGAGGTTTAAAGTTGCAGGTGTCGATCCCGA
Source organism: Lissotriton vulgaris (assembly GCF_964263255.1). Classification (NCBI taxonomy): domain Eukaryota; kingdom Metazoa; phylum Chordata; class Amphibia; order Caudata; family Salamandridae; genus Lissotriton; species Lissotriton vulgaris. The sequence continues at coordinate 236,893,495 of NC_141696.1, forward strand.
TCGTCGCCAATTGTAAAGTAGAGCAGGAGGCAGTAGTATCTCATAAGGTTTTATTGAGATAAAGCATAAAACAGGTGGAGCCAGGAAGCACAACTCACAGCAGCAGAGGGAAGCTTCAACTGAAGCTACATGGAACAAGAATGCAAGAACAGTAATAAACATTCCACATGGTGGCACGCTCTAACGCGAGCCTTAAAGCAATATGCAATTAATAAAAGAAAGCACAACATAACACAATATTACACACTGAAGAACGAGCAAATCCATTTTGATTTTCAAGTGTTCCATTTCGATTTTAGTTTTAAATGCTTGGGGGCAGATTTATGTTAACTGGCGCATCCCGAGGGATGCGCCAGTTAACATGCGCCACAGTGCGCCACAGCTACGCCACCCATGGTGCGCCGCATTTATGATGCGGCGCACCATGGGGCAAAAACGGCACAGATGCGTGACGCATCTGTGCCGGAAATGTGGCGCATTGCTGGTGTTGCGTCGCAAGCGCGACGCAGCTCCAGCAATGCTCTGGGGGGGCCTATTCTTTCAATGCTGCCTCAAGCCTTACGCCTGCTTCAAGCAGGCGCAGGGTTTTGACGCAGCATTGCCCTGAAAGTGACTGAGTGAAATCTCATAGATTTCACTCAGCCACTTTCAAGAGGCGTTCCTGCGCAGGAACGCCCTCCCCTGCGCAGGAACGCCTCCTCATGGCGCAGTGCTGTACAACGTGACGCATCTCCTAGATGCGTCACATTGTAAATAGGGTGCAGGGATGCGCCACGTTTCCGCGCCGTTGCGTCACGCAACGGCGGCGTAAACGTGGCGCAAGCCCTTCATAAATCTGCCCCTTGGTACTTTACCTTGATAAAATAGGTATCATACAGAAAGCATTTTTTTAACCCTTATTCTGATTAAATTCAACTACTGTACTGTTTAGTGTACTAATTTACATGCATCAAACTATTTTCACCGACCATCTCATGATCTTATGATGCTCTAGCAGTTGCATATTGGAATATTTAGAACAGAAATACCTAACGATTGTTTACAAAAATATTGTTTCAGTGGGTGTAGAGTTTCTAATATTAGCTACAATTAAGCAACATTTGTGTAAATAATGTTTCAGTAACAATATTTATGTCTAGCAATATTCTGACTAGGCCTGGGCAGAATTTCAATTACCCTGGAGTAATCAGAGTAATTTCGGTAATTCTGCATTACTCTTCATTGTAGAATTACCAATAAGTACGCAATTACTCTACCTAATGAATGAATTAATTTGAAGTCTATTTTTCCTTTTTTGAACTGCCTACATTCAACTGTAGTTCATTGATTTATGATTGTCATCAAGTTTATACTTTTGACTCTGGTCTTTATGGAATTACGGATGATTTTTTCTTCGTAGTATGAATATTTGAGTGTATATATATCAGAGCAATTCACTTTGTATAATACAACTAGTTATGTGTATGTGTTTATGTTGTAAATAATCGCGAATTGTAAATAATTGTATATAAGGTGTACAAAACGATAAGGTGTCCCTTTCATACATCAATACTTAAAAAAAGACCAAAAAACAAATAAATAATAAAAGGGTTTGAGTGATATACCCGTACGAACCAGGAAGTCTCTTATGGTTTGTTCCCTCAAAAATAGAGGATTTAAGTAAGTGTGTGGCTGGCAATCTGTGTACTTAGTTATATTAATGGTCCAGCTAGCCCCACGTCCCAGGACCTGACTCCTCCATTCTTCAAGTGATTAGTTCGTAGGCAGGTTAAAGACAGAATACGTTTTCTCATGCTGCTTCATGGTGAATACTGAAAACATTATTGACATGTAGAGTGAGACCGTAAACCACCTCATATGTTTTTTACGTCATTGAAAGAAGATATTGAACTGCAGCATTTCAAATATTATTTTGCTTTGTGCTTGGCTCTATATTTTCCTTTGAATGATTGTGGTGACTACCTGACAAAGCGAGTAGACCTGAATTTTGATTAATGCACCCCTCTTATCTTGCATGGGTCAGGGTGGGGGTACTGTGTTTTTAGGGTGTATAGCTTGCTGGTGTGCAGACGGTTACAGGTGACTCCAGGTCTGGTGGTCCAGTTAGGGGAACCTGACATGTGACACATTTTGGTTTTGAGGTGCTTTAGGGAGAGGTACAATAGGCATTTCCATCTGCCATTCTACATATTGTTGCTAAATTGAGCATTGTATTTAGTGATGTGTTTAATAAAGTACCTTTCATTATCCTTCTTTTATTTTTTATTTTTGCACAGATTAACAGTGTACGGGCCAAGGTTTCACCGCTTTTATACCAGTTTAACAGCCAAATAAGCAAAAAGCAAAAGAAAAATGCCCAATCATCCTTTGCAAAGGACTTTTGCTCCACAACAATATTAGTTTTCAGTAACTTTTGATACGTTTGAGCTAGAAACTGTTTTTTGTTAAATCTGTGGATTTTGCAACAGATGATGGGTCATTTTTTTGTTTGTTTTTGCAACTATTTATTGGAGATTTTTCAATTTTTCCAAGACACAAACAGATTATAGAGAAATCAGATATCATGCTTAGGAACCAAAAGACCATCAAGGGGGAGGGGCTGGAGAGAGGCAGAGCCCAGCAGTGACGGAAGTAGCCCACACACAACATCCAAGGGGGCAAAATAACGTCCACAGCTCGGTGCCCAGGTGGAGGGGCCTGTGCCCTCTCCTGATGTATTGGGCAATGATTGCAAAACAGCCAGTGGCGGGGGACTGGGGGGTAGAGGGTAGCTGGAAACAGAACATGGGTCTTGAGTGGCAGGAGTAACAGGAAAGAAAAAGCCATGTAGGTTCCCCGGTGACAGCACTCAGGAGGGGCAACAACCCCAGCAGGACAGGGTAAGCAACAGAGAACAAGGGTGACGTCATCCCGGTGCTGGAGAAGCAATGCAGGAAACAACCAAGGTGTGTGGGCCGCTAAGGGGAGGGGGTCACCAAGTACCTCAGTGCGGATCCAGGCCAGCAACAGCGATAAAAGAACCCCAGACCGCCTGAAAGGTGACTAGATTGTCTTTGAGCTTGTACGCCACCTATTACTGGGCAACAATGCAGTGAAGTTGAAGTTCTGCGTGCCATTCCCCGATGGTGGGGGGCCGCCAGCTTCCACCAGGACCAGAGGATGCAAAGCTTTGCCATGAAAAGGCGAGTGCGGCTGCACCCAGGCGCGCAACATCCATTGGACTCACCGGGCTTCAGCCCACCCCCCTCGTGTGTGGCAGCCCGGGATAAGACAGATCCCGGGCACACACACAGCCACACCCGAACGTTTCACAGGTCTTTAAAAGACCATTTGAATGTTAATTAGGCCTTGCTGTTGTTTCACCCCTTGTTGGAGGCCCTGCAGCTCCACTCTGCCTACTGATTAAAGGTTCAGCCCCCCCCCCCCCCCCCCGAAATTTGGCTCTAGTTGCGCCTCTGGCTGCAACCCACCTATGTGCATGGGAGGTCGGTCTGGGAGGTCCGAAATATCATAAAGGAGAGCAAGGTGAGGTGGGGGGAACTGGACAAAACAATAACAGCAGACCTAGGACCATATACTCACCGAGCATGCTGCAAGAGATGAACATGTCCAGAGAATATGAAACAAGTCACATCGATCAGCATCACATCGCCAGTAGAAGTCATGAGAAAGTAACTTGGCCCTTTTAAGTTTCCACGTAGATGAATACCAATCATGCAATACTTTGAAGTACAGGAATTTAAGCTGGGATTCCCGGAAGCTCACAGCTCGGGGGAATAGGCCTTGCCAAGCACCGCCTACCAGGACAGCTGCATCACGGTGCTCGAGCGACCTTAATGCAGGTCTTTGATGAGGACCATGTAAAGGTCCAAGACCAGACTCCAGTAGTGGGCCAAGGCACAAAGGTATTGCAGGAAAGGCAAGCCCGAGGGCTGCTCCCAGGCAATACGTCAGTTGGTGGGACCGCCAGTGGTCCACAGGCTAAAGGCCAAGTTCCGCACACATAACCAGGAAGGTCTGGGGTGCAGCACGAGCACATAGTTGATTTACCGAGAGCAGACCCCGTGTATGCCAGGACTGCCAAGAAAATGGTGCATCCCTAATGCGCAGAACACAATTGTGACACAAGAGGTCCTTCGCGTGCAATTGCAGAGCCACGCAGGCACAGCCCGTGCAGGGCGTTATACTGGGGCGGTGACGTCAGGCAGGGGAGGGTCAGGGTGGGGGGTTGTAAAATGTGGTATATGGACCATTAGAGGTAAGTACCGAAAAAAAAGAATAAAACGAATTTCGTTGCCCACACCGCATCACATTTGGCGATGCAGCGTGGGCAACGAAATTCGTTTTATTAATTTTTTTCGGTACTTACCTCTAATAGTCCATATCCCGCATTTTACAACCCCCCACTCTGACCCTCCCCTGCCTGACGTCACCGCCCCAGTATAACGCCCTGCACGGGCCATGCCTGGAGCCACGCCCAGCAACCGGTGCACATCCCGCCAAGTACCTTTCCTTTTCAACAGAAAAAGTGCTGACTGGACACTGATGTATTGCATTGCTTTTTGCGCTGCTTAATTTTGAGTCTCTAGCCCACACCACCTTCTCTGAGTATGCCAGGGATTTCTCTATTAGCTAACCTGAAAGTCAAGTTCTAAAAAGGGATACCTGGGGGGAGATGTACTACAATTTTGTGCCATGATTGCATCACAAACGTGACGCAAATAGGCGCAAAATATTTTTTTCCCAATTTACTTTCCAGCGTTAAATTTGTCTAGTGTTGGAAATAACAATAGGTAAGGCAAAGCAGCGCATAGTGCTGATTTGCATTACTTTGCGCCATGGGGTGTACCAAGGGTGGTGCATTAGCGTTCCCATGCAACCACTGAAGGTTTCTCACGTTAAACCCAATTGACTAAATAATGTAGATTGGGTTTAGGAGAGAAAACTGCGCCCTTTTCAAGTAGGCACAAGGAAGGAGAAATATTTTTATTTCTACTTCCTTTTCGACTTTGCATGTGCGCTGCACTTTACAGCACACAGACACAGTGGGACAATGGTTAAAGTGAGTTTGTGCATAGTATTTTGTACTGGAAATATTCCTTCCAGTACAAAACCAATGCTAGACTCACAGAGACACCTTTGCTCCATGGCGCAAAGGTGTCTCCGTGGCACAAGGCCGTTGATTTCAGCATCAGAGCTAGTTAGAGGGGAGGAGAGTGACTTATTTTAGTAAAGTGGGTGCTCTCCTCCTCTTTCCTTTTCATGTAGCGCAGTGCAGCATTTGCAGCTGCTGCAGTGAGCTACGTGAAAAATAGTAAATCTGCACTTTGGTTTCTAGTTGGGGGGTCTGCAGTACACAGGCCTCAGGATACCAATGGTGAAAGACATTAGGTGTTACAAATGCATATGCTGGTGTGGGTGAGGCCTTGTACTTTTGATGTCCTGGGGCCTGACATACTGTGGATCTTGCTCAACTAGGCCAAGTAGCACTTCTGCACTTGACTGCACTTGAGTGGTAGCTGTGGTTGAGCAGTCAAGACTCCCTGGGGGGATGTAGATACAGGTCAGTGAACATTACTCATAACTCAAAATGCAAAAACAGTTCAAACTAAAAATCATTGTCCAGTCAAATGCATGCTTTTACAAGAATAAATAGTATTTTATTTATAAATCTTCAAAGGCAAAAAAATGTGGCACTCATATGCAACAACACAAGCCTCCTTGAGGGATGTATGACGTATTGATGCATGCCCTTACAATGCATGCCTTTACAGCACGGGCAATACAACAAACGCGTTGTTACAACCGTTCCATTACAACGCAACTCATTACAACGACTTGCTTTAGGAACGCGCTGGAGTTTGGAATAGGATATTTTACTATTCCAACTCCAGTCTGTGCAGCAGTAGGGAAGGTGTTGAATGTTAAATCCAACAATGAGTTCCCGAAGGCAAGTCGTTGTAATGACTTGTGTTGTAATGGAACGCGTTGTAATGGAACGCGTGTTAATGACGCATTCGTTGTAGTGCCTGCGTTGTAATGGCACTGCACCGTTTACCCTCCTTGAGATTGGGGCTGTAGTAGTTGTCAGGAGAATCCCTATCCCACCCTCCTTTGTGTAGCATGTTCAGGGTTATTGCCACATCAGGGAATTTAAACTATTAGGCCATACTCAAGAGTTCTCCTTTTTGACCATTTAGGAACTTAGTCGAAGTGTCTATGGTGTTGCAGCACTCTTTAGCACCGAGTTCCCCTGGGGCCTAACTGGCCTAGTTCACGTCTTACCCTGTTCTTAGCACAGAAGAGCTTCATCTTCTCACACTGTTTGGATGCTTGGCAGATGACAAATATTTGAGGACTCAACCTCCTCTTCTTGCCCTCCTTTTCCAGACACCAATTGTTATTAGGGTCTGGTTCTTTAAAGTTCTATGTTGGGTTCTGCTTCTTTGGACATGGGCGCTTCTCCTTTTCATCTTCATTCATGGAAGAGGTCTGTCACAGCAGGCACAACTCCAAAGCTGATTGCCCTCAACACAATTCATGGGAGTGATCAGAGTTCACACCTGGAAGCCAGCCACAGTGACATGTGCATCAAAAGGTTAATCCCAGCCCCCCCAGCCCTACTGTTTATGCTTCTCCTATCAGCCCCATCTCTCGTCTTGTGATGTGCTCTGACCCCTTCCTTGTGAGCTAACACTGAATCAAGGAGCAGGTTTTTTTTTAATGTTAAGGGAGTGTGTTACTTTTCCCTCCAGTGTGTCCCCACCCAGTTTACAGGAATGCAGCAATGCACAAACCTGTCTGGGGGGATTCATCTCCTCATGTCTTTACCAAGCAGGTCTTGGCTTCCCAAAATGGAACCCAAGGTCCTTCATACACTGAACCATTGCAGGCACGCTTACTCAGTGTACATTCATAGCACACTTTCTGTTCAGCATTAATACCTCTATGCATTGTACCCTCACATGTTCACATGCATTCAGCACTAACACTTAGTATGAGTGCACTATTCAGCACTGAAGCCATTGGTGGGTAGAGAGTACTGGGTAGTATATTACAGGTGTTTTGCAGGTACATGTGGGGGAAGAGAGGATTGTGAGGGTGGAGAGGGATTGAAAATTGGAACCAGGGAGAAAGTAGGAGTGGGTATAGAGTGGGCCGCGGGAGAGAATATGACTATTGAGAGAGATTGATTCAGAAAAGGGGGTGGTGATGAACAGAGTGTCTGAATTGAGCAGACCACTCTTACCCAGTCCAAAGATCAGGGCTTGATCCATCACTGTTATTTATCTCACTGCCCCATCCCAGCTCAGAACCTGGCTATATGCAAATCAGTCTGTCCCTGGCCCAGTGCATCATGGGAACAGGGCAGACTAAACTACCAAGCCAATTCTTCACCAGAAAGGAGACAAGCTACCGGAGACCGGTTTCTGGCATTTCAGCCGTCTTCGGCCCGGCTTGCTTGAATCCTGATGGAGCAGTAAGAAAGGGACTCATGTCTGAGTATACCCTGCCACACCTATAGTGGCCAAAAACGATTCAGAAAAGGGGGTGGTGATGAACAGAGTGTCTGAATTGAGCAGACCACTCTTACCCAGTCCAAAGATCAGGGCTTGATCCATCACCGTTATTTATCTCACTGCCCCATCCCAGCTCAGAACCTGGCTATATGCAAATCAGTCTGTCCCTGGCCCAGTGCATCATGGGAACAGGGCAGACTAAACTACCAAGCCAATTCTTCACCAGAAAGGAGACAAGCTACCGGGGACCGGTTTCTGGCATTTCAGCCGTCTTCGGCCCGGCTTGCTTGAATCCTGATGGAGCAGTGAGAAAGGGACTCATGTCTGAGTATACCCTGCCACACCTATAGTGGCCAAAAACGATTCAGAAAAGGGGGTGGTGATGAACAGAGTGTCTGAATTGAGCAGACCACTCTTACCCAGTCTAAAGATCAGGGCTTGATCCATCACCGTTATTTATCTCACTGCCTCATCCCAGCTCAGAACCTGGCAATATGCAAATCAGTCTGTCCCTGGCCCAGTGCATCATGGGAACAGGGCAGACTAAACTACCAAGCCAATTTTTCACCAGAAAGGAGACAAGCTACCGGGGACCGGTTTCTGGCATTTCAGCCGTCTTCGGCCCGGCTTGCTTGAATCCTGATGGAGCAGTGAGAAAGGGACTCATGTCTGAGTATACCGTGCCACACCTATAGTGGCCAAAAACGATTCAGAAAAAGGGGGTGGTGATGAACAGAGTGTCTGACTTGAGCAGACCACTCTTACCCAGTCCAAAGATCAGGGCTTGATCCATCACTGTTATTTATCTCACTGCCCCATCCCAGCTCAGAACCTGCCTATATGCAAATCAGTCTGTCCCTGGCCCAGTGCATCATGGGAACAGGGCAGACTAAACTACCAAGCCAATTCTTCACCAGAAAGGAGACAAGCTACCGGGGACCGGTTTCTGGCATTTCAGCCGTCTTCGGCCCGGCTTGCTTGAATCCTGATGGAGCAGTGAGAAAGGGACTCATGTCTGAGTATACCCTGCCACACCTATAGTGGCCAAAAACGATTCAGAAAAAGGGGGTGGTGATGAACAGAGTGTCTGAATTGAGCAGACCACTCTTACCCAGTCCAAAGATCAGGGCTTGATCCATCACCGTTATTTATCTCACTGCCCCATCCCAGCTCAGAACCTGGCTATATGCAAATCAGTCTGTCCCTGGCCCAGTGCATCATGGGACCAGGGCAGACTAAACTACCAAGCCAATTCTTCACCAGAAAGGAGACAAGCTACCGGGGCCCGGTTTCTGGCATTTCAGCCATCTTCGGCCCGGCTTGCTTGAATCCTGATGGAGCAGTGAGAAAGGGACTCATGTCTGAGTATACCCTGCCACACCTATAGTGGCCAAAAACGATTCAGAAAAGGGGGTGGTGATGAACAGAGTGTCTGAATTGAGCAGACCACTCTTACCCAGTCCAAAGATCAGGGCTTGATCCATCACCGTTATTTATCTCACTGCCCCATCCCTGCTCAGAACCTGGCTATATGCAAATCAGTCTGTCCCTGGCCCAGTGCATCATGGGAACAGGGCAGACTAAACTACCAAGCCAATTCTTCACCAGAAAGGAGACAAGCTACCGGGGACCGGTTTCTGACATTTCAGCCGTCTTCGGCCCGGCTTGCTTGAATCCTGATGGAGCAGTGAGAAAGGGACTCATGTCTGAGTATACCCTGCCACACCTATAGTGGCCAAAAACGATTCAGAAAAGGGGGTGGTGATGAACAGAGTGTCTGAATTGAGCAGACCACTCTTACCCAGTCCAAATATCAGGGCTTGATCCATCACCGTTATTTATCTCACTGCCCCATCCCAGCTCAGAACCTGGCTATATGCAAATCAGTCTGTCCCTGGCCCAGTGCATCATGGGAACAGGGCAGACTAAACTACCAAGCCAATTCTTCACCAGAAAGGAGACAAGCTACCGGGGACCGGTTTCTGGCATTTCAGCCGTCTTCGGCCCGGCTTGCTTGAATCCTGATGGAGCAGTGAGAAAGGGACTCATGTCTGAGTATACCCTGCCACACCTATAGTGGCCAAAAACGATTCAGAAAAGGGGGTGGTGATGAACAGAGTGTCTGTATTGAGCAGACCACTCTTACCCAGTCCAAAGATCAGGGCTTGATCCATCACCGTTATTTATCTCACTGCCCCATCCCAGCTCAGAACCTGGCTATATGCAAATCAGTCTGTCCCTGGCCCAGTGCATCATGGGAAAAGGGCAGACTAAACTACCAAGCCAATTCTTCACCAGAAAGGAGACAAGCTACCGGGGACCGGTTTCTGGCATTTCAGCAGTCTTCGGCCCGGCTTGCTTGAATCCTGATGGAGCAGTGAGAAAGGGACTCATGTCTGAGTATACCCTGCCACACCTATAGTGGCCAAAAACGATTCAGAAAAGGGGGTGGTGATGAACAGAGTGTCTGAATTGAGCAGACCACTCTTACCCAGTCCAAAGATCAGGGCTTGATCCATCACCGTTATTTATCTCACTGCCCCATCCCAGCTCAGAACCTGGCTATATGCAAATCAGTCTGTCCCTGGCCCAGTGCATCATGGGAACAGGGCAGACTAAACTACCAAGCCAATTCTTCACCAGAAAGGAGACAAGCTACCGGGGACCGGTTTCTGGCATTTCAGCCGTCTTCGGCCCGGCTTGCTTGAATCCTGATGGAGCAGTGAGAAAGGGACTCATGTCTGAGTATACCCTGCCACACCTATAGTGGCCAAAAACGATTCAGAAAAGGGGGTGGTGATGAACAGAGTGTCTGAATTGAGCAGACCACTCTTACCCAGTCCAAAGATCAGGGCTTGATCCATCACCGTTATTTATCTCACTGCCCCATCCCAGCTCAGAACCTGGCTATATGCAAATCAGTCTGTCCCTGGCCCAGTGCATCATGGGAACCGGGCAGTCTAAACTACCAAGCCAATTCTTCACCAGAAAGGAGACAAGCTACCGGGGACCGGTTTCTGGCATTTCAGCCGTCTTCGGCCCGGCTTGCTTGAATCCTGATGGAGCAGTGAGAAAGGGACTCATGTCTGAGTATACCCTGCCACACCTATAGTGGCCAAAAACGATTCAGAAAAGGGGGTGGTGATGAACAGAGTGTCTGAATTGAGCAGACCACTCTTACCCAGTCCAAAGATCAGGGCTTGATCCATCACCGTTATTTATCTCACTGCCCCATCCCAGCTCAGAACCTGGCTATATACAAATCAGTCTGTCCCTGGCCCAGTGCATCATGGGAACAGGGCAGACTAAACTACCCGGCTTGGTAGTTTGGTCTGCCCTGTTCCCATGATGCACTGGGCCAGGGTCAGACTAATTTGCATATAGCCAAGTTCTGAGCTGGGATGGTGCAGTGAGCTGAAAAACGGTGATGGATCAAGCCCTGATCTTTGGACTGGGTAAGAGTGGTCTGCTTAATTCAGACACTCTGTTCATCACCACCCCCTTTTCTGAATCATTTTTGTCCACCATAAGCGTGGAAGGGTATACTCAGATGTGAGTCCCTAGCTCATTGCACCATCAGGATTCAAGCAAGCCGGGCCGAAGATGGCTGAAATGCCAGAAACCGGTCCCCGGTAGCTTGTTTCCTTCCCAGTATAAGAATTGGCTTGGTAGTTTGGTCTGCCCTGTTCCCATGATGCACTGGGCCAGGGTCAGACTAATTTGCATATAGCCAAGTTCTGAGCTGGGATGGTGCAGTGAGCTGAAAAACGGTGATGGATCAAGCCCTGGTCTTTGGACTGGGTAAGAGTGGTCTGCTTAATTCAGACACTCTGTTCATCACCACCCCCTATTCTGAACCATTTTTGTCCACCATAAGCGTGGAAGGGTATATTCAGATGTGAGTCCCTAGCTCATTGCACCATCAGGATTCAAGCAAGCCGGGCCGAAGACGGCTGAAATGCCAGAAACCGGTCCCCGGTAGCTTGTTTGCTTCCCAGTATAAGAATTGGCTTGGTAGTTTGGTCTGCCCTGTTCCCATGATGCACTGGGCCAGGGTCAGACTAATTTGCATATAGCCAAGTTCTGAGCTGGGATGGTGCAGTGAGCTGAAAAACGGTGATGGATCAAGCCCTGATCTTTGGACTGGGTAAGAGTGGTCTGCTTAATTCAGACACTCTGTTCATCACCACCCCCTTTTCTGAATCATTTTTGTCCACCATAAGCGTGGAAGGGTATACTCAGATGTGAGTCCCTAGCTCATTGCACCATCAGGATTCAAGCAAGCCGGGCCGAAGACGGCTGAAATGCCAGAAACCGGTCCCCGGTAGCTTGTTTCCTTCCCAGTGTAAGAACTGGATTGGTAGTTTGGTCTGCCCTGTTCCCATGATGCACTGGGCCAGGGTCAGACTAATTTGCATATAGCCAAGTTCTGAGCTGGGATGGTGCAGTGAGCTGAAAAACGGTGATGGATCAAGCCCTGATCTTTGGACTGGGTAAGAGTGGTCTGCTTAATTCTGGCACTCTGTTCATCACCACCCCCTTTTCTGAATCATTTTTGTCCACCATAAGCGTGGAAGGGTATACTCAGATGTGAGTCCCTAGCTCATTGCACCATCAGGATTCATGCAAGCCGGGCCGAAGACGGCTGAAATGCCAGAAACCGGTCCCCGGTAGCTTGTTTCCTTCCCAGTATAAGAATTGGCTTGGTAGTTTGGTCTGCCCTGTTCCCATGATGCACTGGGCCAGGGTCAGACTAATTTGCATATAGCCAAGTTCTGAGCTGGGATGGTGCAGTGAGCTGAAAAACGGTGATGGATCAAGCCCTGATCTTTGGACTGGGTAAGAGTGGTCTGCTTAATTCAGACACTCAGTTCATCACCACCCCCTTTTCTGAATCATTTTTGTCCACCATAAGCGTGGAAGGGTATACTCAGATGTGAGTCCCTAGCTCATTGCACCATCAGGATTCAAGCAAGCCGGGCCGAAGACGGCTGAAATGCCAGAAACCGGTCCCCGGTAGCTTGTTTCCTTCCCAGTATAAGAATTGGCTTGGTAGTTTGGTCTGCCCTGTTCCCATGATGCACTGGGCCAGGGTCAGACTAATTTGCATATAGCCAAGTTCTGAGCTGGGATGGTGCAGTGAGCTGAAAAACGGTGATGGATCAAGCCCTGATCTTTGGACTGGGTAAGAGTGGTCTGCTTAATTCAGACACTCTGTTCATCACCACCCCCTTTTCTGAATCATTTTTGTCCACCATAAGCGTGGAAGGGTATACTCAGATGTGAGTCCCTAGCTCATTGCACCATCAGGTTTCAAGCAAGCCGGGCCGAAGACGGCTGAAATGCCAGAAACCGGTCCCCGGTAGCTTGTTTCCTTCCCAGTATAAGAATTGGCTTGGTAGTTTAGTCTGCCCTGTTCCCATGATGCACTGGGCCAGGGTCAGACTAATTTGCATATAGCCAAGTTCTGAGCTGGGATCGTGCAGTGAGCTGAAAAACGGTGATGGATCAAGCTCTGATCTTTGGACTGGGTAAGAGTGGTCTGCTTAATTCAGACACTCTGTTCATCACCACCCCCTTTTCTTAATCATATTGAGAGAGATTGATCATACGGAGTGCTTGCAATACTAGAGAAAAATAATACAGTATAGATCTAGACAGATGTGCAAGGTCAACAAGACAGAGGAAAGCCAGAGTGGAAAGCAAGGAGGAAAATCAGGTTTGGGGAGAATGGGAACCAGGTGAATAGTAGAGTGCAGAGCGTAAAAGATGAGAAGGGTCAAAGACAAAAGGGAACAAGGGAGACATGCATGGAAATGGGTGGGGGTGGCCTCGGTAGCTCTTTCATCCTGTATCTGGATGCTTAAATTGTGCTGTTATGTCTACACACTGATTTTGTGGCACTATGAGTGATTTGTTTACATGCGTTGTTTGTCCGTGTTGGATTACCGTACCTACTCCCTGCGACTTTATGGACCATGCATGGCATACTATCAGACTAATGATGGAACAGAAAAGAAGGCTATTTTAAAGTCCAGTCTCACTTCTTGTCATCTTGAAATTTCACTTTAACTTCAGATGGAGCCTTATTGAGGGTGGCTTTGGGTAATTTCTTTCCAACACTCAGACAAAGGGTGTTCTGGATGTGCATGGCTCAAGCCTTTGGAAGCAGTGATATATGTGAAGTCCTCTCAAGCGTTATCGCATCAGAAGTATGTTCTAGCAATGAAACAACCTTGCTTCAAAAATGCATATTTATTACTTATTCCCATATTAAAAGAAACTCAAAACCAATTCCAGACTGAAATAAAGCCGCAGACTAGAAAGAAGATAAAGGCGGAAGAATTATGACAGTTACTAAATATTTATAAACTGTGGAGACATAAACAGAAGCGCCTCCGAGTGTTTCAGCATTCCAGGCCTACATCTACCAGCTGTAACTGAATGGAAACTACAGCATTTTGCCACTGAACATGGAACAAGTAAGTCCAAATTTAGATTATTCGAAGGCTCAATTATTATATGAATAACCATTTAGGCATTCTGTATCTAATGCGCCAACATCACAAGCCTTTGCCTGTAGGGGTTGAAGGATGTACAAGTTGTGTAATCGTCTGAGACTTAAGACCCCACAAAACTCTCTGCTCAGGGCGGTTATGACAAGGCCCTTGGCTCTCCCTCCTGGGGGCTTAGGGGGAGCTAGCTGGAAAATAAACATGTTAACAGGGACATTTTTTAAACGTTAACACTTTCCTCAGATCCTAATAGACTGCAGACAGAATTTAGAAAATACGGCAGGGCTGAAAATGTCTTCCAGCTGTTACATTTCAAGGTGCTTCTGCTAAATAGACTAAATGTGTATTAATATTTACAGATTTCAACTCTAGCATCTTCTCAGATTATGTGCTTCTAACAAAATTGTAACAGATGCATATAGTCTTCCGATAGAAAACAAGCGTTGACAAAGGCTTGGTGAAGTAAGCCGTGGAAAGAGTGGAATTAGGTATTTTGTTTAAATGCATTTTTTATTTCATGAATGCATCAATACGTATTTGAAGCACTATACATCAAACTGATAAGTAATAGCTTTGGATTTTGTTTAGTGATTTTACGCAGCGGTCCACCGTATGCAAGGGGATATGCGCACATGCAGACAGAGTGAAGAATTGCAGACTTCCACACACACAGTGACCAACATTCTTGCTAGTACCTATTCACAAAAACAACACATATAAAAGCAGCCATGTACAGAGTCAAAAAACATACAAGGGTTGCCATACACATATGGCATCCACGTGCACACATGAACATATATACAGATATGCACAACTTACACGGAGGCACTCATGTACAGTTTAAGACTTGAAGGAGAGCCAGCACCCTTCTTGAATGAGCCTACTACCATGAACCAGCTTTGGACTAATCAGGTGCTCTTACAGTCAAAGCTCTTCCCTTGAGTGTTCCTTCCCCTAGCATCACTTCTACATCATGCACTGCTCCATAACTCCTTAGTCGTCCAACACCTTGTGTGAAACGCCTAGCCAGTCCTGGGTTATTGGCCAAAATATGTGAATGTTGGGATGTTTGATTTCCTATTGATAATGGAAATAGGACAACTACAAAACTGTAGGTTCTGTTGGCAAAAAGCTAGCCATCCATTTACTCTTCTATTATACTGAAATTCAAGCAAAACTCTTAAACTCTATATCTTCAGATCTTTTGCTTCAAATTGTGTCCACGTCATCTTGACTCCTCCTGTCTCCTTCATGCCAGATCTTCATCTTCTTTCTTTCATTGCTCAATTATTTAATTGCTCCATTATTATTTAATGTCTTCTTTGGATCTCGGCCGTATGTGAATAAATCCCATGGCTTCATCTACCAAAACGGTGCTACTCAGGTTTATAAATGAGCTGTAATATGTGTACTATTTGATTCAATGCCTATTAGATTCCCCATGTTAGACTCATGTTTTGATTTGTTACCTTTGCCTCAAATTGTACAGCGCTCTGATATCCTCCGGGATCAAGTTCACGCTATATAAAACTTTATAAATAAATAAATAAAGAAATAACAACACGCAATTCGTCCTTGATGTGTCCCCTTCTCAGTCCTTGAACTGTGCCTCATCTTTATCCATGACTGCGTGAGCATTAAAGATATAAAACTCAAGAAAGTAAAACATAAATGTGACCTAAAGATCTTTGACAATTTAGTTTCCCTCATATTAGAGGCTTACGGAGTTCGCACTCAACCCTCAGCATTTTCTGCAAAAGGCTTCGAAGTAACATTTGATTCTGATTTTACCACTGGATCCCCTTTTATTTGTTTAATTCTCTAGGAACAGGTCTCTATTATAATGACCCAATCTCTCTGTCATAAGTTTAGAATGGTCACCTACATATCTCCTGTTTAGACTTCAGTGATTGCAGCATGATTATTCCAGCCTTGCCCACAACATCTCTGCCCTGGCCCTCTGCACTGGTTTCCTCGAACAAAAACTCTGGGTCAATTGAACCAGAATCGGTCTTGCCTGAAAGTTTTTCTCTGCCTGGAAATATGCACCTTCTAAGGATCCAGATTGGTGCTCAAGCTTCTTGGTTCAAACTGTAAACCTCTGTAAAGCATCATGGTACTCATTCAGAGAAACATTCATGGTGATCTTGTCTTCAACATGACCGTCAAGGGTTTGGACTAACAGTCACTCTTCCCATCCATACATGCATGCAGCTGGATGCCATCCGAGTGTAAGGTAACAATGCATACAGGCTGCGCTAGTGGCAGAAGTAGAGTATGGAAATGACAATAACACAAAATAGATGAAGGATTTACACACAACAAATGCCAACATTCAGGTATTGTGATGCACACATGTGCATGGGAAGATTAATGGAAAATAGAAAAAGTAGAATAGCTTTTCATTTCCTTCTTGCACAGTATTTAAATACATTTGCCATTTTGCAACAAAGGAAATTGAAAAGTAAAGCCTGCTTCATGCTTTCTTTTATAATCTTTCTGTGCTAAGCTATTAAACCGTTATATTGACCTATGTTTACATTTCTTGCAGATAACAGCAATAAGCAATTTTTGTTTGCATTCCATGCAGGTTCCAGTACTATACAATACTTAGTTTGTCCTGGGACATTAAGGATGCATATTAGGACGATTAAGTTGCATGCTAACACCTCTGCAAATTTATGAATTGCCAATTTGAGTAGGACTACAAGCCGTTTACACAGTATATGTAATTATACTGAGGGGACTATTATTTTCTGGTACAACAGGTAGTTGAGTTGTGAATATAAGTCAGATCCCAAATAAAGGAGGTTTCCATTTTATATACTGTTTCTTTTATCTTTTGCGCTGCCTTTTGTGGTAAGAGAAGAAAAGCACACTTCTTCTTGGGTCAGTTAAGTAAATGTATTCTTATCGAAGCAGCTTGACAACCACCATGATCCAGGGAAACAAGCAACTGACTCTTCCCAAAATTCTACATCCACATTCCAACCCTTGAATGTTCCACATCAGACTATTCCATTCCACAAGAACCAACACAACACATTTTTCTCAATTTTTTTAAACAAGAAACAACCCACAAATCTTTTCCCTCTTTTTTATCCAACAAAGAGGAAAATAATAACAAAAGAAATGAAACCAAAATACAAAATGTTATAAAATGCTCAAAACATAACTAAGGAAAATAATATATACGTGTTAAAAAAATATTCAAAACATTGATGAACTACTCAAAAATTATCTACAGAACTATTAACGCATTACATAGTCTCTACATTTTCCTTGGCACCTTTTTTTCTTTCACTTTTGCGCTAAATATGACTACAAATAGGAACATCACCCATATTACCAACAGAATCAGTGCCACCATCACGCAAAGCCTTTGACAAATTTTTGCCAATACCATGCACATCCATTTCAGAAACTCGTTATCCACCAGTTACCTTACTTGGTAAATTATTGTCACTGGCACATTTAGCCGTCACATTTCATCTAAGGTTAAAAAAACATTACTCTCACATCTATCTGGTATATACAACCTTTCTTTCTCCAACTTCCCCTTCGTATAGAAATTATCTTAAGATTCCGGATGTTTCCACCCTCCACATGGACAGCTTTGCTAAAAACTTTTGATCATCTTTTACTGGATTAGACCATCGGGCAAACCCTTTTCCCACTCGAGTTGGTATTTTTATCCTCACTAAATCAATAACATT
The DNA here is from genome assembly GCF_964263255.1 of Lissotriton vulgaris. Taxonomy (NCBI): domain Eukaryota; kingdom Metazoa; phylum Chordata; class Amphibia; order Caudata; family Salamandridae; genus Lissotriton; species Lissotriton vulgaris. Next base: position 236,911,246 of record NC_141696.1, read on the forward strand.
TAAAATGGAACATAAACTATGTACTTTCAAAAATCAGCTCATTTTCTTTTGGTACAATTCCACCCTCTTTTTGATTTTACCAAAATCAACCTCAACATCATAACCACTTTTGCCCTTGAGCCACCAAGGAACAAGATTAGCCCCATGTTTCCTACCTCTCAACACCTAAAAAGAGGAAAAGCCTGTAACCAAATTTGGGAAAGTTCTGTATGAAAACAATGTACTTTGCAAAGATTTCCCCCATGGCAACCCACCCTTGATTGTTAGCTGAATAGATTCCTTGGTAACCCTGTTAAATCTCTTCACCTGACAGTAGCTTGAGTATGATAATTAGTTATTTACTCATGCACCACTGCACATCAAGATAAAAAAAACCTCTTGTACATCAATTAATGAACTGGGGACCATTGCCCGAAACCAATTCTTCAAGCAACCCTCTGCAACAAACTTCATTCAGAAACTCAATCAAGCAATTTGTATCAAGTCTATCAATAATCTTAACCTCGGGCCATTTTGATGAATAATCTATCAAAATATAGCTAAGGCAGATTACTAAATGGCCCTATAATGCCAATTCCTAATTATCTGCATGGACTTTTAATTGACTCCACAGGCTCAATCTCAAAAACACATGATTTAGCACACTTTTCACTACCAGCTCATGGTCCACATTCCCTCACCCACCCATCAATCATGTCATCAACCTTTGGCCACCGATAAAAGTCACAAATTCTCATTTCAGTAGCAGACATATCAGGATGCCCTTCATGAGCTAATGGAAATATGTTCTTCTAAAAATCTTGGGGGCGAGGGACCACTTTGTCAACCCGTACCACCGTACAATCAGAAAACATCAATTCATTTCAAAGCTAAATCTTTGATCAGCTTCTCTTTCCCCACCATCCATTAACCAAATAACTACAAATGTAATTCAAGTTGTGATCATGTAGTAACGCTTCTTTCCATTCATTCTCCTGGATAGGACACTGTACTCCAAACCTCTTATACCCCTCTCTTACATTGTCTACAGTGCATGCCACTTCACACTCTGATTCATCATCCTTATTCAGGGGTAATTGGGACAAGCAATCCACATGTACAATACACATCCAGGAACATACTGTACAATGTACTGATATTCTTGAAGCTTAGCAGGAAACAAAGCTAAATGTGCAGATAGCATGCTTAACAGTGGCTTAAGATCAGTCCTTAGGACAAATCTTGTACACCAAAGGAATTGCCTAAAGTGTTGTACAGCCCAAGTACAAGCCAATAACTCTATCTCTACATATCTACATAATTCTTTTCAGAACATTCTAAGGTCTTAGATGCATGCAATATAATCCATTCTTTACCTTTATCTCTCTGCATTGACAGAACACCTAAACCCACACTACTAGCATCCACAGTCACCACACATTCCGTCCCAGCCACATAAGGTCTCAAACAAGGTGTTCCCACCTTTTCTTCCCTCAACAATTTAAAAGCTTATAGTGCATCGGGGTCCAGCACTTCCATCCTGTGGAGAAATACTCAGTTGTTGGGGGTAGTTCACCCTTGAAGTTAGGACCTACTCAACCTCTTTGCAGTCAGATATGAAAAGAAATTGAGTGTCTCTACTCATTTATTTCAAAAGAAACACAAAAATTACTTGTTGCTCGACAATCCTGAACAAACTATGCATAAAACTTTGTTAAAACAAGAAAATATAACAACTGATCCTTAGAAACTGGCGAAGTATCATTTCCAATTGTGCCCACATGATTCGCACATCTTCCTTTTGAGAATGTGAACGGAATTTGAATCTTTCTATTACAGTGTTTATTTTCTTTCCAAATCGAATACTGATTTTCTTTATGGCGTACTCAAATACATACATCTCACAACTGGTTTCCAAAGGCAATAAGCGGCTAAATTCTTTTAGTCCCATAACCCCTAAACAGTGTTTTAGCAACACCAGATTCCTCTGCGCCAAACAGTCTTCATCTTCCAGACCATCAACATACCCTAGGAAAACCAGATACTAAAGTTCCCATTCCATAGGAGGTCACCGGAAGTTTGTAGGATTGGTCGAACTGCTATGGAAAGGCTGTCAGAAAGAGACATCGTAATCCCGACAGCGGTGCCGCCATCATTAGGGATCATGATTCTGTCCGCTGTCCCATCAGAATCAGGATCAGTTGATTCTGGAAGTGGTCTGTCCCCGTCTGACAATGGTCCGACTGTCTGCTTAAGGATGCGGGGTCGGACCGAAGGGCGTCTGTCAGTCAGACCGCCACCAACAGCCTGTCGGTGGCGGTTTGACCGACATCAAAATCACCCCTTAGTGCACATTGTTAAAGATATCTCCAAATACTTTGATTAAAATGGTAACAACAGCCAGGAATGGCTGTGTATGAGTATTATTTGTATCATGGCTTGTTCAAAGTTGATCATTACTTTATGTGGGGAGTAGTTGTTAATTTTAATGTGATTCAATAGTTCTAGTAAGGGCTACTTTGTTTATGAGATAGCAAGGCATATATGTGAACTATATAGATGTTTTGATATCACCAAGTGTAGCGCATACCTGAGTGAATGGTCCAGGGCACATTTTGAATGATCCGCCCATCATCCATGTTTGACATTGGCTCAGTCTTAATACATTTTCTGCTGTAACAAATATAATCATTATTTTTTATTATAGAGGCGGAATGTTTCACCATTATGTGTGGTGATTAAGGGTGCAGGGATTTGGATGTCTTTGTATCTTCTAGGAGCAGCAGGAGTATCCCTGGTGGCTTTGTTGGTTCATGATATTAAGAATTTTAATGTGGGTATACTTGGTAGCTGACCTGTTATGTATTCATATACTTTAGGGAGTATGGGCCATATGCATGAACACATTTTCCCATAGACACAGAATGGGCAAAACCCTTTGATGAATCTGGCTCTATATCTTTTAGAGTTTTAGTATTGGGAGCTTGGGTACTAGAGCTTGCCTCTTTTAAATCTTGAAGTACATGCCTTATTTTAATTTACACAACATTTGAAGGGTGGTTTTGTTCTCTGACATTAATAAAAACATGATTGTTTATACCCATAAAAAGTATTCGTGTACTATTTTGTACATTTCCGTTTAACAATCTCAGTGCTTGTCCGGTCTTGGCTGTAAGTGCATCCCATGTGCAAGATTAATGGTTTGCCTTTCTATGATGTGAAATATCTTGCTCTTTCTGTCATTTTGTCTCAAAATAGTTTATTAGTATAGTTAAATCAAATATAATACTGTAACTTGTGTTTTGCTAATGTACATCAAATATTAGGACATGCATTTTGCATATTTTACTTACATTTGAATTGTTAAATAAAATTGAAGTTCTTTTTTCAGATTACCATTGAAGTTACTGTAATGTGGATCACGTGGTTTTTGTTAAGAGAAAGAAGTTGGTTTAGTTATATTGTAATAATTTGTTTTGGTGTAGTTTATAGGGTTTGAGGGCTTTTAGTTCTATTTTTGACGTTTACGGTTTAGTTGATGTTTAGAAGTGCTTTGATTCTACTTATTATGTGCCTTTCTCCATGTGTTCGATTGTTGAATTTTATTGGGGGGTTCTGTAGGTTGTACATTGTGTTGTGCATTTTCTGCAGTACTTAAAGTTTAGTAGATACATAAAAAATAGAGAGTTTGGTTAGTTATTTGTACTTTAACATTTTTAAATTCGGTCACTTTCAACTATGTATAATTACTATATTATAGTAAATGTTTTACTTACTTGTGAAGGTAGTTATATACTTTCTTCCAGTTTCGAGCTATATTATTTTTGGTGTAAATAGTGTAGAAATGTTCTGTTCTTTTCAAATTCACTATTTAGTTAATTACATTTGTTTATTGGTTAGTTTGCTTTACAGTTGTTTTTATTAGTTAGTGTTCGTTTACCTTGAATTTTTTTATTAGTTACTACCTTCTATGGTGGACACTAATTAGTATTTCTATATTAATGTTTAATATATATTCCTGTTTTTTGTGCTATTCTGAACATAATGTTATGTTTACGTTTGTTAATGCTTTTTCATATTATAATATTTGTATTATGTATTTAATTATTTGTTAATTATTGTATGTATTGTAATGTATTTTGATTTTATTTTATGTGTTCAAAGTTTATTTTAATGCTATAATATTGACGTAATGTAATTAGATGATTATTAATTTATTTTGAGTTTAATTTGTTTTGTAGTTTAAAATAAAATAGCTTTGTTATATTATTTTTTAATATGTTGCTTTATTTTTTGAGATTGTAGTGTAATTAATATTGTGCAAACAGCAATATTTTGGACATTGATATTTGTGTTTGCATTAATTTGTGTCAATATTTTTGTAAATTATATATTTTTGCAATATTTGTGTGACTCAATATTATTTTCAAAGATATTATGTCAGTGATCCAGGTAAATTGTATCATAATCAGATGCATCCTCTGAACAATCCACTGCACATTGATAGTGAGAGTGCAAGTAGTTCTTCAGACTGTAGTGGCAGGTTGAGCAAAAATATGATGAGCTGAAATGCTACTCAGAGTAATTACCTGTGAGTAAGTTGAAATCAAGCATTTCAATCTATACATTTTTGCTTTTCTCAATACAAGTTACGGCACAAGTGTGAACCACCAATATCTGTGACAGATATGCACAATATGCAAATATCCTCAACTTAGGTAAGTAGAAAATTGCTTAGTACAGAGTCCCACTGAGCTTTGCAAAGTTGTGTTTGAATCCTATTACATTAATTTCGATGTTGCCGACCAAATATGCTTTAAGGACCTTTTTTGGCACTAGTTTCCTAGAGGAGAACCATAATCTTGCAGTTAACAAAAAAATACTATATCAAGAATAGTCAGTGTTAACGCCTAATTAAATGTCATCATGTGCCATTAATTTGGTAATTGGTATACTTTCTACGCATATGATGGATTATTTATTTGAAATTGATTAAGTTAGGGAGGGCCACCCTTTTGATTTATGCAGGAGTGTCCTTCATTTGAGGTGGCTGCTCGATGCAGCAATTGTGGTACTTAATTTTCCTAGTCACTAAGGGCCACAGAAGAACACTGAAGCTGCTTAGAAGGAATCATCAGTTATAAGGCTCTGAGACAAACTAGCTGCAAGTCTCCAGCACTCAGCATAGTGCTCCAGTCCTGACACTGTCAATTAGAGCTATGTAGGCGGCCCTGCACTGAAATGGCTTTCCTCCTTCCTTACACACCGCACGTTTCAAATTTTCTCTAACACGGCAACCTCCAAAATTCATGGGTCTCCCTGTGGCGTTCCTCAGGGCTCTGTGCTCAGCCCCCTACTTTTTAATCTGTATGTCAAACCATTGGCCCATATAGCGGAACAAGCAGGTCTCACCCTATTCACATATGTGGATGACTCCCAGATTACATTCTCCCTTTCAAACACTGGCCCTGGCTCCACATCCCTCCTACAGTCAGGCTTGATGAACAACAACCTACTCAAATTGAATGGTGGTAAGACCGAAGTCCTGATTCTGGGTCAAAAACAAGACCTATGGAGTTCTAAACATTGGCCTACTGAGATGGGCATCCTCCCTCTCCCATCAGACCATGTACGCAATCTGGGTTTTACCATTGACAATGCTTTGACCATGCACCAACAGGTAAGCAAGGTCTTGGCCACCTGCTTCACAATCTTGCCCTGGCTAAGGAAAACCATCTGGATGCTGCCAAGCGACACCCAAAAATCTGTGATCCATGCCTTTATAACTTCCCGGCTGCACTACGGAAATGTCCTCTACCTTGGGGCTAACAAGGCAGTGACAAGACGACTGCAATTGGTTCAAAACACTGCCGCAAGACTACTGTGCAAAATTCCCAAAACAGCCCACATCTCTGGACACCTCCGAGATTTACATTGGCTCAGGGTAGAGAGTCGCATTAAATTCAAAACCCTGAGCTACATGTTTAAAATCAAATTGGGCTCAGCGCCACTCTACCTACAGTCCCTTGTCCGTCCCTACACTTCCTCTCGCCACCTTCGGTCCTTATCCCAAGGTAATTTCAATGTTCCTAGAATCAGACTCGCTAGAATGGGTGGCAGATCTTTTCCATACCAAGGTCCCACACTTTCGAACTCTCTCCCTCTGAATATCCGCAAAGAAACCAGCTATGTACGCTTTCGCAGAGCCAGCAAGACCTGGCTTTTCAATCAATAATGCTGATCACTGTTGAAACATTAGGCTACCTGGCACTTTGCCTGTCCAGCGCCAGGAAACCCTTTTTGGGTAGCTGTCGCGCTTAATGAGCTTAATAAATAAATAAATAAATAGGAGAGTGCATGAAAGGCCAGGGAAAATGTACTAGAAAATGTTGCTTTAGAGGCATGGTTAATTTTAGATATATTAATACTGAGGAATGTGAGCACCTCCAGCGAAGCAGTCTGAGGAGGAAGGAGACCATCCCAAATCACCATGGAATCACCCAAAACCTTTCAGATTAGCAAATGTGAGTTCAAGGCCAGTTAGATACTAGAGATGAAGTATTGAGAGACCTCAAAGTAATGAATTGCACTAAGCCACTATCTATAAAAAATGCAACTTAGCGATTTCAGGAATCTTTGGAACCTATTTTCCACCACCCAAAGATGTCTTTGAATGCTGATATTTATGCCCATCTTTATTGCAACTACAGTGTAAGAGCAAAGGCTGCATTTGAGACTAAATAGTTTTTTATGGTTCTGAAAGTACAAGGAACTCATTTTCATGTATGAATGAAAACCAGTTGTGAGAGAGGTGGGGAGGGGCAAGATGGCCGCCGTAGCTCTGTAGGGGATAGTCGCTTATTCTCCTCTCTCTCATCCCAGGATTGAATGGACTTGACTTGAGAACACGGGGATGTGGGTCCTGGCCAGATTACTGACTCGCATCACGGCAGGAATATTCAGCCCAGGTTTATTAAAAAGTCTCTCGGTTAAATCAGGGGCAACTTTGCTCGGTTGTTGGAGAAGAATAATCAATACGGCTAAAATACCCTGTAAAATGTCTCAACGAAGCAAGCCGGATAAGGATAAAGACAAGTCTGTATCGGCTGGGCCGACCAAAGGTTCTGCAGTAAGAGAAGGTGCAATCCCAAAGGTATTAACCGCTGCTGCTGTCACTGCTAGAAAGCAAACGGAACAACTTAGCCGATCTTCTAAGAATGCCTTACTCAAAAAAACAGAGAGGCAAGAGAAGAAGACTGAAGCGAAGCCAGCGACCCGGCTAGCAGCGAGCAAGGCATCAAAAGAACTAATATCGGACATAGAAGGAAAAACCCATCGTGCGCAGATGGTGGCAGCAAAGGAGCAATTACGTCAATCAACCTTACCGGAATCCTTTTCCTCTAAATCGCTCCCATTGATTCAGATTTAGGCGCCTGACCTGCGGCAACCCGGGGGTGCGAGTGGTCTCTCACCGGGAGAACAGATTGAAACAGGATCTCTGCGGCTTCCAGCTGAGCTGAACGCGGGCGCCGGAGAAGCAGCAGACCGCGAGGACGCCGGTGCCGAGGACCCGGTTGCTGGGCAACCACTGAATGCTGCGGGAGACAGCACGCAGCAAGCGTTACGGAGCACAGAGGCTGAGAAGGCGGACGAGGTGGGAGAAGTGAAAGTTGACCCAAAAGGTAACGCGCTAGAGTGGCTGGAGAGGCAGAACAATTCTCAAATGCTAGACGCGTTACTGAATGTCGAATTAGATTTAAACAAAAAAACTTTACAGCACCTTGACCCGAGCTGGGGGAGTGTACAAAGCTTAGGAGATCAACAGGGCTTTATGTATGAACAGGGGAATGGCAAAGGAGGCATAGAAGACAGAGCTACGAGGGGAGGTTCCCCTGAATTCTTTTCAGTGAATGAGGGTTCCGACACTACAGACATTAGTGAACCTGAAAATGAGGAAGAGGGGAGTAGCACGGATCAGTCTTCAGGTTCAGCTACAAGCAAAGACTCTAGGGATTTAGCGACCAAGAAGAAAACAAGAATTGGAGTTAGAAGAGACGGAAGAGGGTCCAGAAGCAGTATGAACAAGAAGTTATCGTGGGACTACTCAGCTACGTCGGAAACTTATCAAGAAAAAGATCAGAATGAGGGAGGAAATGAGGAGAGGGCAAAAACTCAAAATGTAACTCTGGAAATGCTGTTTGGAACTTTGAAGCAGATGCAGTCTGAGGCTAGAGCAGAAAGCCGAAGAGCAAAAAGAGATACAAAAAAACTTCAAGCCTCTCTCAGAAGGGTAAACAGAAAACAGGAAGAGGTCGAAGTGAGAGTAACACAAGTGGAGGAAAGGACTAGCAGAGCAGAAGATGAGATAACGGATTGGAAGACTTTTAAAATGGAACAAGAAAAGGTAGTGGAAGACTTACAATGGAAGTTAGAAGATTTTGAGAACCGCCAGAGGCGCAACAACGTAAGACTTTTGGGACTTGAGGAAGGACGGGAGGGGCAAGATCCTAGAGGGTATGTGATCAAAGTGTTAACAGAAGCCTTCCCAGAATCAAAATGGCAGTGGGAACTTGAAGTAAAAAGGGCCCACAGATATCCTCTGTTTGTAAAGAAAAACCGGGGGGGACAAGAGAATGCCTTACCAAGGGCAATGCTGGTTTTCTTAGGGAACTTTTTAGCAAGGCAAGAAATAATTGACAAAGCAAGACCGGATTCTAGAAAAACTGCTGATGGTAACACATTCTTTGCCCGCCCAGATTTCTGCCACGTTACCGTGGAGAGAAGGTGGAAGCTAAGGCAGATGATAGCTCCCTTCCAAAAGCAAGGAGCAGAAGCCTATTTGTTGTTCCCGGCAAGACTGAAAGTTACTAGGAAGGGGTACACAAAGATGTTCACATCAGAGATAAAAGCGGGGGAGTATCTCGCAGAGATCACGGAGTTAGACAAAAGAAAGGAAGGTAGAGCCAGAAGCCCGCCAAAAACCCCAGCAGACAGCCCACAAAAAACCCCGTAATGGTAAAAGTAAACTAAAATACGGATAAAATACGGATAAAATACGGATAGAAATAACTGATAGACGTGGGAGCAGGATGAGAGAGAGTAGCGACTCTGCAGACTACAGGGGCTACACATAGGTCAGGATTGACCTATTTGCCTGTAACAAGGGGGGGGGGGAAACGGGGGGTCCAAAGGGGAGGGAAGCGGAGGGGAAGGGGAGGGAGTTGGGGGGGGGAAAGACTTGCACTTAGGTGGCGGGTACAAGCACAATACACGTAGGAGAGTAAAGAATGACTTGGGGGGTAAGCTAAACAATAGTGTTGTAAAAAAATCGACTGGCAAGGAAGTAATGAAGCTTATTGAGTATTGTTGGTACAGGTGTATGCAGAAAATAGGAAAGAATAAGAACTATAATGACCTGTAGGATAGTCTCGATAAATATTTGTGGACTGAATGAGTTAAATAAAAGGCTTAAAGCTGCTGCCCTGTTAAAATCATTAAATCCCGATCTGGTGTGCCTTCAGGAAACACACATTGAAGGTACTAAGGCTTATTTACTAGACCAACTTGGTTTTAATGTATTAGCAAAAACTAATCAAAAAAAAAAAAAAGAAAACCAGTTGTGTCTTATGAGTCTGTATTTTGTGCTCATTTCCTTTATTGATACTCTTTCAAAATTCTCACAGAAGGGCATAGGCATGTACATGGACAAGGGTATAGGCAAAACAGTTTGAGCAAATGGCCAAACCAGAATGGCAACAGAGGATTTTTTTATTCAAGGGCTGCAGTGTTAATATTCCAACATATTTTCTCAAATAGACCATGAGCCTGGGTGCTTTCTGTGCATGAGTTGATAGTCAACGTGCATTCGGTTCCAATCTTGATTTTGTTTTTAACTTGCTGCCATCATTTAGCTTGATTGCAAGTACTTGCAATCTTTCAAAAAATACATTTGTGAATAAATATATGTGTGAATATGTATGAATATATATGTGAATGTCAATGTCAAGAGCATACATTTGAAAGCCACAAGTCAAAAATTCTCTTGATTCCAAAGTGTTCAACACAACTACTACACCGCTGCTGGTATGGGGATGGTTCTGTTCTCATTGCTAAAGGATTACTCTCCTAAGGAAGATGCTTTGTTGGACACTCTGCCCAGAATTCTTAATGCAATGTGTATTAACATGTTGTTTGATACAGTGGTAAAATCGGGATTAGTTGTCATATTTCATAGTTTCATGCCTAAAACCTAACAAAAGTAACATAGCTGACTATGGGGTGGTGCTGGTTGTCCGTGCTTGTGAATTTTCCACATTCTTGGAGGTCCTTCCAAGGATTTTTATAGCCTTCAGTCAATAAATTTAGCATGTTTCAAGGTATTCTCAATGTTTTCAGATGCGTGTAATGACAGAAGAAAATAGTGAGGTCTGTTTTGTGGGTTCTGGGACAGTTAGTGGTTATTGGCCAATACCTGTTGTTGACGTTGCTCCTGGGCAGCATCTTTGGTGAGTGCTGTGATTTGCCATGGAGATTCTTGGGGCCTAAGCTAGTATTTAATTTCACTTCCATAGCCAAGTTACTCACATTGTAGGTTTGACTATCAAAGGTAGCAATAGTGAGGAGCTAAGCCTGACTTCAAGCCTTGCTAGAGGAACTGCAAATCAGATACAACATCACACAGTAATCACACTCCATAAAGTCAATGTCCAGCAAGTTCTATGTTTTTTAAAGAAACTACAGACATTGTTAGAGGTGGGAGCTTTGGAATGAAACCTCATAATGCACTCTGTGGCTCATAGACATCCCCAGAGCACGGCTGGACCGGCCATTATCTCATGGGACATTTTTCTGGTGGTCGCTCCCCACGCTCCCTGGCTCCTGGCTCCTGGTATCGCAGCGCTATCACGCTCCCTCTGCTAATTGCTGCTGTCAGCTGATTTGCGCATTGCTCGCTTTGCAGGAATTGCCGTTTGTAATATTGTCTGTGCTTGTCTGCTAGATCGTAGCGCTGCATTAATTTTACATTGTTCCCATTGCCTACATTGTTATTAGGAGCTGCCTGGTAAGATAGATAAACTTCACTGTATTTCACTGATCGCATTGCTTTGTCAGTCATTTGTGCCCGGTTGTGTCTCTGCCCATTTCTTTGAGACCCCAATCTCGCCCTGTTTCGCTTTTGCTTTGCAGCCATTTTGTTGTTGTTGTGCCTCGTAGCCCGTCCCTCCGCCCCGCTCCCGCCTCCCAGCTGCTCCTCCCTCCCACAGATAGTTGTAGTTCGTGCCGTCCTCACTTGCGCTGTGACCCTCCTGACTCGCTCAGAGGTGGTCGCTCCCCACGCTCCCTGGCTCCTGGCATCTTAGCGCTATCACGCTCCCTCTGCTAATTGCTGCTGTCAGCTGATTTGCGCATCGCTTGCTTTGCAGGAATTGCCGTTTGTAATATTGTCTGTGCTTGTCTGCTAGATCGTAGCGCTGCATTAATTTTACATTGCTCCCATTGCCTACATTGTTATTAGGAGCTGCCTGGTACGATAGATAAACTTCACTGTATTTCACTGATCGCATTGCTTTGTCAGTCATTTGTGCCCGGTTGTGCCTTTGCCCATTTCTTTGAGACCCCAATCTCGCCCTGTTTCACTTTTGCTTTGCAGCCATTTTGTTGTTGTTGTGCCTCGTAGCCCGTCCCTCCGCCCCGCTCCCGCCTCCCAGCTGCTCCTCCCTCGCCCCACCCCCCTCCACTATCCACTTATGACATATGCTTTTGCGCGCAGCATTCACGCGCAGCGGTCGCGCCCCATGCGCGCCGAAGGTGCGCCAAAGGTAAGCCCGTCCACGCCCGGACTGCGCCCAGCGCCGGACCCCCTGGTCCCCGCAAAATCCACTCCTCCCGCATAACATACGACTCCGCTACCCTCTCAACACTCAACCCTGGCCGTCTCCCAGACTGCTACCAAGCCGCCCCAAGACACACCCATGGACCCTTCACCTGCCACTCCTGCAAATTCGACTGCATCAGGACCCACCCCAAAACCACAGACTCCAAACAGAGCTCCGACGTTAACCACCTGAAGTGCATCCTACTCAACACCCGCTCGATCCACAGACACGCCATTGACCTTTGGAACCTACTCGACACCACATCGCCGGACGTCGCCTTCCTTACAGAAACCTGGATGAACGCCTCATCAGCTCCCGACATCGCCATAGCCATCCCGGACGGCTACAAGATCATCCGAAAGGACCGCACCAACCAAACAGGAGGAGGCATCGCCATCGTCCATAAGAACACCATCCGCATCACGACCAGTTCCGACGATAACCTCGCTACCGCCGAACACCTTCACTTCCAGATCCACACCGACCCCAAGGCCACACTCAGAGGCACCCTCATCTACAGGCCACAAGGACCCCGCACACAATTCAGCGAAGACATCGCTGACTTCATCAGCCCACACGCCCTCCCCTCCGAGTACTACATTCTACTGGGAGACCTCAACTTCCACCTGGAAAAGAAAAACGACAGCAACACCACCACCCTTCTGGACAACCTGGCCAACCTCGGACTCGAACAACTTGTTGATACCCCCACTCACTATGCCGGGCACACGCTCGACCCAATCTTCACCTCCAGCAAGCACATCTCCTTCAATCACACCACAGCTCTCCATTGGACGTACCAGTGCTGCGTTCACTTCAACTACAAAAAGACCACGACCCACAACCTCCCACAACCAATTCCCCGAAGAAACTGGAACAAAATTACCACTGATCAACTCCTCACATCGCTTCACCAAAACCCTCCTGCCAAATCATCGGACCCAAACCAAGCAGCCACCAACCTCACACAATGGATCACCCACAGCGCCGACGAACTAGCACCCTTGAAAAACCATCAAATCAAGCAAGGTAGCAAAAAAGCCCCCTGGTTCAACGATGACCTTAAGAAATCCAAGAAGTTCTGTTGCACCCTCGAGAAAGCCTGGAGAAAAAACCCTACCACTGACAACCTGGCCACCTTCAAGAACGCTACCCGCAAACACCACCAACTGATCCGATCCACCAAGAAATCAGCATTCAAGGATCGACTTGACAACAACGCCCACAACAGCAAGGAACTATTCAACATCGTCAAAGAATTTACCAACCCCACCACCGCCACCAAAGACATCACTCCCTCCCAAGACCTCTGCGACTCCCTAGCCTCATTCTTCCACAACAAAATCGCCGACATACATAACAGCTTTGAAAACCAGTCCGGAGACCAGTCCTCTCCACCCACCTCCGAACCAAAACCCCCCTCTAACAACGTTTGCGCCTGGAACCCAATCACCACTGAAGACACCATCCGCCTGATGAACTCCATACACTCAGGATCGCCAACCGACCCATGTCCCGACCACATTTTCAACAAAGCAGACTCCATTATCGCACCCCATCTCCGAGACGTCATCCACTGCTCCCTCAACTCCGCTACCTTCCCGGAAAGCTGGAAACATGCCGAACTCAGCGCCCTTCTGAAGAAACCCACAGCAGATCCCACTGAACTTAAGAACTACCGCCCCATCTTGCTCCTCCCATTCCCTGCCAAAGTCATTGAGAAAGCCGTCAACAGTCAGCTCGCCGCCTTCCTCGAATCCAACCAATCCCTCGACCCCTCGTAGTCCGGCTTCCGAGCCAAACACAGCAACGAAACCGCCCTAATCGCAGCAACAGACGACATTCGAACACTACTGGACAACGGAGAAACAGTTGCCCTCATCCTACTTGACCTCTCCGCAGCCTTCGACACAGTTTGCCATAGCACACTCATACAATGCCTCAGCAATTCAAGGAAAAGCATTGGACTGGATCATCTCGTTCCTCGCCGGAAGAACCCAGAGAGTCCGCCTCCCCCCTTTTAGATCAGAGGCCCCCGAAGTCATCTGCGGCATACCACAAGGATCATCACTCAGTCCCACCCTCTTCAACGTATACATGAGTCCCCTCGCATCCATCGCGCGCCAACACAACCTCAACATCATCTCCTATGCAGACGACATCCAGCTGATCCTCTCCCTCACCAAAGACCCAAACACCGCCAAAACTATCCTACACGAAGGGATGAAAGAAGTAGCCGAGTGGATGAAGAACAGCCGTTTAAAACTGAACTCGGACAAAACAGAAGTCCTCATCTTAGGTTCATCCCACTCTGCCTGGGACGACTCATGGTGGCCACCGGCCCTGGGAACCGCACCCATACCTATGGACCACGCACGTAACCTGGGCTTCATCCTGGACTCCTCTCTCTCGATGACCAGACAAGTCAACGCCGTCTCATTATCATGCTTCAACATCCTACGCATGCTCAAAAAAATCTTCCGTTGGATCCCCACCGAAACAAGAAAGACGGTCACCCACGCACTGGTCACAAGCCGACTGGATTACGGAAACATCCTTTACGCCGGAACCACAGCCAAATTACAGAAAAAACTCCAACGCATCCAAAACGCCTCAGCCAGACTCATACTAGACATCCCCCGCCAAGCTCACATTTCCGGTCACCTGAAAGACCTCCACTGGCTCCCTGTCAACAAGAGAATAACGTTCCGTCTCCTCACCCACGCACACAAAGCCCTCTACGACCTAGGTCCCGAATGCCTCAACACGCGCCTGTCCTTTTACACCCCCACCCACCAACTACGATCGTCCAACCAAGCCCTCGCCGCAATTCTGTGCATCCATAGATCCACCATGGGGGGAAGATCCTTCTCCTACTTAGCGGCCAAAACCTGGAATTCTCTCCCCACCCACCTCCGCCTTACACAGAACCACCTCTCCTTCAGAAAACAACTAAAAACTTGGATATTCGATAAGTAAAGTACACCCCTCCCTCAAGCGCCTTTGAGACCCTCTGGGTGAGTAGTGCGCTATACAAATTTTTGAACTTGAACTTGAACTTGTATGCCAGTGTTTTGAGTACCCGGACCGCTGCTTGCTCCTCTGTCACTTTATTACAGCAAGCACTGTAGGAGGCATTAGCAAAGAGGGAAAAAGGAGGGAAAGGAGAGATCAGAGAGAGGGAAAAGTAAGAAGTAGAGACACAGGAAATGGATGAAGAGAGAGGGAGAGGGAGGGAGAGAGATATGTAAGTGGGGCTGGCTTGAAGATTTTTGCCAGGACTGCTTTTGGTTCTCAGTCCGACACTTCTTCTGAATGTGCAAAGTATCTCCGGCAAGGTGATAATGGAGAGGTGTGGCGCAGTGGCCAGCAAGCGGACGACTCTGGAGCGGCAGTTTAGCTCAGCATCATGTGACTCTGGGCAATAGCTCACTTAATCTCCCTGACAGCCCCCAGCACCTTGAAAGCTTAAGGGATGATAACATAATAACATAACTCGGTAATAAGAGAGCGCTGTGCTTCGTATAGTGCGAAAAGCCCTAACAACAGTTTATCAGAAAAATGGGGAAACATTAGGAATGCGTTTTCCTGGATGACTTATCACGAAGGCCTCATAAAATGTACCATAAACAGTATTAATGCGAGTAATCCAGCCCAGGGAAATTTACAAAATGAGTTTAACTGTTCTGATAACAAATGTGATCCAGAACCAGTAACGTGATTTGAAAGCCAGTTAAAATAGTTGTCTGGCACAAAGAACTACACGCACACAGCTTGAACTGACATTGTACAACACAATGGAATCGTTGTATTCTTTGTTGCGAAAGTTCGCCAGGGAAATTCCATTGATTCCTTTTCATGAAATGTTGCTCGTAATTAATATGGCCTGGTTACAGTGTTGCAAAACATAACGTCCTGACACCTTTTTTTTTTAAATATGTTCCTCGAGGTTTTAGACAGAACAAACGTTACTAAAACAACCTGGAAGTCTGTACACGTTAAAACCAAAATCTAGAATAACACTGGGATTTGTGAAATGTTTACCAGTGCAAAGACGATGTAAGTATAATCAGTATATTTACAACACTTTTACTTCGCATGAAAAATATTCGAAATTTCAAACTAAGCAAGGATGGGAAATAGTGCACATTTGATTGACTGCATACAATTAAGTACAGTACGTTGTTCTGTAAGTTCCTAACTTACTTGGATAGATTTATATAAATTGTATCATCCTGTCAAGTGTGGTAATTCCTCAAAATTCTGTACCAGGTCCTCTGCTGTTCTTTCTTTATAGTTCATCTGTACGAGACATTGGGGGATATTCACAAGGAAGTGGCGGAGAGAGGTGTTAGCCTTCTTGGCTTAACGCCTCTCTCCGCCACTTCGGAAACGCAAGGCTGCACCATATTCACAAGGATATGGTGCAGCCTTGCGTTTCACCCTATGTTGGCGCTAAGTTTAACGACTTAGCGCCAACACAGGAACCCTTGCACCAGAGTGCAACGGTGTCCCTTCCTGCACATAAACAATCCTAAAGGCAATTCTCTTACTTTCATGTGTGCTGCCTTATGACAGATTGGCATTTTAAACAAAGGTTTATTTATGTACAGGAAGGGACACCTTCCTGTACATATACAAACCATGGCAATTTGATTTTTCCATGTGTGCTGCACAAGGCAGCACACATGGAAAAAGACAAAATAAAGCATTTCTCCTCGTTTCGCCTGTTTAGGACCTGGATTTTACTGGTCTTAATTTTGGCACTGCCTTCTATTTACAATACCCTTGTGAATATGGGACATCGTCAAAATCAATGCATGTTGCGGTGCAACACCCAACGCAACACCCATTGCCCTCCCCTTTCACACTAAATACAGCATGCAAGGGTGCCCTATTCAAAAGGCAGCGTTAAGCCACTTTAAGTGGCTTAACACTGCCTTTTGAATAAGGTGAGGCTCGTATTGCCATCACAACGTCACTGAAAGTGGCGTTGTGGTGGCGATAGGGGCTTGTGAATATGTTCCATTGTCTTATACCGTGGTATCTCTTCCCACCTACATGCTGATGACAAGCAACGTTTCTTCTCCTTCCCAACAATCACCGAAATCAGTCATCTACTGCCTTATTGTCATTCATAACTGATTGGGTATCTATTAGATAGAATAGAATCTACTTTCCTGCTAAATCAGAAACCACAAATCTGTTGATTCTTATTTTCTCTGAGCTGCCACTATCATGGCTACACTGTAATCCAGAAACATAGGTATTGTATCTTGTTTACTTGGAATGTTATTTAAAAATTCCAGAAGATAATGTTAGAATAAGGAAAGCTAGGCAGTTGGCTGGCAGGCTCCCTCCTGGTACCTACATACCCAATAAAGTCTCCTCAATTTACCTGCTATCTCGTTCCTCACTCAGGACTTCTAACTGGCGACAAGTGACCCTTGGCCAGGAGGAGAGGACCCATGTGAGAGCTAGCACTGCTCATCGCAGTTGTGACTCGCGCTGTTTAGGGATTCTTTTGACAGTGCCAGGTTCTCTTGTTTCTCCATCCATGACACATGTTATTTGCCAGAAGCTACATGTACTGTGTTCTGTGCAGAGTTTAACTCCTCAGAATTGTAATGATGCTCAAGGTGTTCCACCTCCCGACATCCCCAAACTCCGAAAATAGAACTTTACAGAGCATTAAGGCGATCAGGCGAGGGAAAGGAATAGGGGAAAGGAGCAGCAGGGAAAATAATCTGGAGAAGACAACAAAACAGTTGTTAGAACAGTCCAATAATGTCTACACTCATATGTCTCTCACTAAACGCAGTCATACCTGGATGACATGGAGTTGCGATCTCCACCAAATTTCAATTCCTAAAGCAAGCTTCCAGTCTTTTCTATCCTTCTTGTGCCTGATAAAACAAAGTTAAGAATCAACTTCTTTCTGTTGCCAGACCACATACACTGATATACACTGTTCTTTAGGAATGGACAGAGGTCCCAACCCTCATTCATACATACCTCTAGCAATAAAGGAAAAGTAAAGAAAGATAAGGGAAGAGGAGAAATGATCTGCACACAATAACCCGCTATCTCCTTGTCACCATCAAGAGCAAGATAGTTAGTATTCCTCTAAATGGGTATGTGGAAAGACTCTTCATGTAGACCTTTGACGCTAACCCAAACAGTAATGTTTCAAAAGCAAGATAGTCAAGAAAACAATCAATGACGGAGCTTAATGTCCGGCCACTTCCTACCTGGAAGCAAACGATCTCCGTTTATTCGGATCAAACTGGACAATATCCAACAACAGAAAATTGGTCCCAATGGTTTGGTTGTTTTGTGGGAATTCTTCTTCCTGTTTCCCGGTCATCCGACACACCCGCCTTAATGTGCAGAAGCGGAAAAAGATTATGAGGCTCCCTACACTTCAATGAGGGGAAGGATCAGTCCAAGATAGAAAGCGAAATAATGAGAGGCAGGATGCTGCCTCTGACAGATAACTTCTCTGCCCATGAGGGAAGGTTCTTCCCAGAACCCGATCCTCCGATGCAGGCACACAAAAACTCAGGTGGTTTGAATTACGCATGCCGTCTTGCATGCGCTAAATTTTTTTATCCCATGAGCCTAAGAGTGCTGGGCCTCATGGGATATGTAGTTCTTCCTACCCCGAAGTGCGCCGAGATAGGCGCTGTCACCTGCGATCCCTGACAGTGGGCATGTAACAGCATTGCACATGTTCTGTGACATGCACATGAGCTACGGAACTAAGCAAAGGTCCTTGCCTAATTTTGTATGCATTGTCATCATGCGATTCTTGTGGGGTGTACCTTGGGAGGGCACAAAGCGATATTGTGTACTTGTTACTTGCCAAACTCTGGGAGAATAACAGAGAAGGCAGTGGACAGAACATCTACTGGAATATCCTGTTGGGTGATAAAAATAGGTGCTTAATTTAAGCCTGCTATTTCCTGTGCTGGGCACCAGCACTCAATTGCCAACACAGGTAAATATGCAGTCGCCCTAAGTTGGCCAGGTATGCCCAGACGTGGGTCCCTTGCTCACTTTGCATTGGATTTAGACTGACTTGGCTGATGAGGGGTGTTGCCCCGAAACCGGTTCCAGAATGCTTGTTTCTGGTCCAGGAGAGACCTGGCGTGGCAGTTCAGGCTGAACTGTTCCCATGAGGCACAGGGTCAAGACTGATTTACATACGGCTGGGTCTGAACTGGGGTGGCGAAGTGAGCTAAAGAATGCTGATGGATTCAACCCAGATATGTGACTGGGAGTTAGTGTCGGAAAAGTTTTCTGCTCCATCCATCATCTCCTTGTGTTTGCTTTGGTCGACCTAAGTTGGCAGGGTATGCCCAGATGTGCGTCCCTTGCTGACTTTGCCTCTGGATTCAAGCTAGCCTGGCTGATGAGGGGTGTTACCCTGAAATCGGTCCCAGGATGCTTGTGTCCGGTCCAGTGAAGTCCTTGCTTGGCAGTTCAGGCTGGACTGTTCGCATGAGTCACAGGGTCAAGACTGATTTGCATATGGCTGGGTCTGAACTGGGGTGGCGAAGTGAGCTAAAGAATGATGATGGATTCAACCCAGATCTGTGACTGGGGGCGAGTGTCTGAAAAGTTTCAGTGCTCTGTCCATCATCTCCTTGTGTTTGCTTTGTGAATAGGTCCCATACTCTGGAATTACAAATATGGGAAAATTATTTCCATGCATTTCAAAAGACTGATCATTATAAAAAGAAGCCAACAAAACGAAAACATTAATTTAGGGTAACCTTGAAGAATATGGGGTTAATCAACAAAAGCATCCATGAGTATGCAATGTAACGCACCTGTAGAAGAGAGGAGCCATGGCTCACAAGAGGCAAAGCTTCCAGTAGGTCACAGTGCTCCTCCCCCTCCTTCAACAATGGGTATAAGTAGATAAGTAGTATATTAAACTCTATACAATGGTATTCTTTCATGTGTATTTGTTTTAACAATAGGTGTTTAACCACAACCAGAATTTAAGGGGCTACATTTGTGCAGTAAGGTAAAATCACATTGAAGAGGGGTCTGGCCTATTAATAGAGTTGTTTCCTGGAGTAAAGTAATTGTTGCAATCAATTTGTAAGGCCATACTCAGTGTGGTAATAAACCTAAAACTGACCTTTGCAATGCAGTAATAAAGGTGTCAGTGTGTGTTTATTAGCAAGTCACTCCGAATACCATGGAGTCTGATTCACCAAGTTAACTTATGCAATTGAGTAGTTTATAGTTTTGAGTAAGTTTGCTACATTTAGCATATTCATAAATCTGAGTGAGTGCGACAATTAGAATGAATTCATTTATTGTAATAAATTAACATAGATGATATGAAAATAATGTAAATGTGCTGTATTTTCATTTTGAAGCATTTAAAAGTTGACATAACATGGCCTCATGTTTATGTGCTGTCTCATACACGGTACATTTTCATATGTGCCTTCTGGTTTTGCTTTCTATGCAGCTAGTGTTAAAATGTCCTTCACTATTTAATACACTGTGTGTTTCAGTTACCACAAGTAGGCTGCAAAACTAATGTTGGAACTTAACCAGTTTGCACTAAAAATGTGACTTTTAAAAGTTGTACTGTGCACCGGGCTTATTACGCCGTTATCGCAGTGGCGGTCCGACCACTGCCACGCTGCGGGCCGGCCTGCAGTATTACAAGTGTGACAGCTAGAGCACAACAGGACAGCTGCGACCGCCGGAGACCAAGGATCTCGCGGTGGTCGTGCAGTGGTAAGAAGGCACAATATGATGCCGGTGCTGCTGGGGCACTGGTGAGCATGTTCTGCTTTGACTTCCCACTGCCCCATTCATGGCAGTGAGCCCGCCATGAAATGGGTGGCAGAGAGGCAACTAAGAAGGGGCCTAAAAAGGGCCCTCTGCCACTCCTGGGCCTGGAGGTGCATGCAATGGGGCACATGTTGTGGTCCCCTTGTATTGCACCCCCGGTTCCTGCACAGTGTTGCATACATACTATCCCAGGCAGGAATGTGCAGTCTGCGCTCTCATGGTGGTGGTCTTCATGTTAGGCTCTCTTATGAGCCTAATAGGCCACTACCGTCAGAAAACTCCTGCTCGACCTGCCCGACCAGGATTACACTGTTAATCCAGCGGGTGGGCACACCATGGTTTTAGCAGTCCCCCAGCGGATGGTGCGGCACCACCACCACTGGAGGACCACCAAACTCATAATAGGGCCCAAATTTTTTGTGAAGTTTTCAAGAGTGAGCTTCTTTTATGCAGTGTAGTTTCTATATGATCACTGGCCTTTATTGTTGAAATTACAGGTGTACAGACCATGATGCCACTTTCCATCATGGTTAGGGTTTGAGTTTCTGCTGCTAAAATGTTATAAAAGCTGTTGTATTTGAGAAGGGAGCCAGGTCTTGACCTTGCTCCTCTTGAAGGCAGACTTTATATCAGTCTTCTTACTGAATGAATCTTTTGAGATTCTCATTATTCTCTCCTGTCTTTGAGCTGAGCAGACCCTATGACTATTTGCGCTTTGATTTTGTTATTTGTCATGTGTTAGAAGACCATATTTGGTTCTGGCTATTGACTAGATAAGGGCTTAGCCTCCTTTGCCCTTGCTGATTTAGATTTATTTGAGCTTTAAGTATTTTGAACTAATTTGACTAACTATTGTCTTTTGACTTCTGTAATGATATCTACATTTCAAATACACCTCCACGGTGTTTACTTGAACCTTCTCTCTTGTAGATTTTACAGTGTGGAGTTCCTGTGTGGATTTTCCAATGTGGCTTCTCTGAGTTTTCTTATCATTTATGTGAAGTGCTCTCGTCCTTTTGTACTCACGCATAGCCCCAATCCATTTTAGCAGCCTTTTCAATGGTAAAAAGCTCCGACAACATAGCCAAACACTGGAAATGCAACACTCTTCCATAGAAAATAATTGAGGTATAGAATTTAAATAAAACCCCATAGGAAATAGTGTTAAATGAAATAAAATTATTTACAATGGTTACAAATATAAGTAAATATAATTTAATGTTAAAAATATCTAACATAGTACAGATTTATTGTTTAATTATATAATAATTCAATCATTTTTTAAAGATCTTAATTTTCAAGGTAAATAAACTTTTCTATTTTTTTCTATACTTTGCCATGCAGAGAGCTTTCCCCAGGAGTCTCCCTATGATAAAATATGGGGAAAAGAATGCATGCTTTTTATTGGTGTTGTTGAATGTGGGGCGGTGCCATGATTCACGTGAGATGCAGGCTCTAGTGGATTATGGTGCTTCACCCCTCCCTCCACATTGATGATCAATAGCACTCGGCACGTCGCATAAGTGGTTTATGTCATGCTGTTTTCTCAAGCTTACAAACAAATGTATTTACAGATAACTAAAACATAAAGCATTGAATGAGTAGTGAGGAACAATCACAATTCCAATATATTATGAGGAGGGCCTCAGTATTTTTCTGCTATAAACTCATTCAAGAGTGACACATCTTTTGTCATACTTGTTAACATTGGTCCAAACAGAAAACGATCAAATGAATGCAAATATTCAGGATTCCTGCATTGAAATCCAAAATCAGTCACCCAGGTCAACTTATTTTATTTTTGCCAGTTTCTTTGTTCTCCATAGTGGAATGAAAGCTTCTTGACCTAACACACTTTCCATATTGAATGATTCAATAATTCCTAATAAAACGTCTCAACATACACAGCTCAGACTTTTGTAACCTACAATGTATTAAACTGTAGAGTAAATACATCCCCAATTGAAATTAGAAATGAGCTCCTACTATTTCTCGCTATTTTCTCATCAGCCTACAACATCATGGACAATGTGGAGAAGTGTGGCTCAATGATTAGAGCGGCAGACCCTGATGCAGAGGTCTAGCCCGGGACCAGGGTTCAATTCCCTGCCTCGGCGGGTCTTGGGCTCAAAATTCCACTGACCTGATAATTCTCGCCTCAGTGCCTATTCCAATCATGGAGTCCCACTCTGCACCTCTGGGCAATAGCTTGCTTAATCTCCACAACGGCTCCCACAACGCTAAGGATGCCTTGCCTCCACCTTGGGGTGCCCAGGAGTGGACGCCTCACAGGGAAAGCCAGGATGGGTTCCACAGCGGTATACATACAAGCGCCTTGAGACCCTTGCGGGTGAGTAGTGCGCTATACAAGTATCAATTTACATTTACATACAGCTAGGAAGGCTTAGATGGTCGGTTGGAGTTTTACAATATGTCTGCTCTGGATCTGGCTCATTTTGCCTCAGTCACAAGCAGCAAGTAAAGACTAGAACCATAAAGTCATCTCCCTGTACTGTACCATGCAGACTGCCTCTGGGATCATTCAGATTGTAAATTCTATTTACGTCTAGATGTGGTCTCTGATGGCGCTCTTAGTACCATACCCAATTCACTTCCAAATATTTCTTTGGATGAAAAAGTGCTTCATTTGCATGGAAAGTCTGAAGACCAAGATCCTGCTATTGGGAGGAGAGGGGTTTGGCTCAGTTTTTTCTTAATTGATATCCAAATTTGTCAAAGCCTCCATCTGCCTCAATCACTGTTAAGAATTGGAGGTCCTATCTAACACTGCAATTCAGGTGCGCTCTGCCACACACTAAAACAATGTAATGACCAAGAGCAAACATGTGCAGTTGTCCATGTTCCACTTCATCAAACCAACCACTAAGTTGAACTAACACATTCTCAAGTGATAGCACCTGTAAACTATTTCAATATAATTTGCACAAGGCTGCCAACAAAGTTTTTTAGATAGATCACAGAGGTTTAAACGGGAGGCAACCAGATTGCCTAATACTATGAAGGTATAGTACTTTGAGATAAGTCCGGAAGGTACTCCACTGAATCAATGTGAGTGCCAGGGTCAAGTTCAAAGTCCTACACATTGTACAAAGAGGCTTCCTCATTGGAAAGGCTGAAGTGCCAACTAAAATTAGAAAACCTCTACATTCAAAGCAGCAAGTCAGAAACATGGACTTTGGTCCTGGACACTTTCTGGGACTGTTTACCTAATCATCAAATAAGCCTTCAATTGATAGAAATATAGTGACAAACCTCTGGCAGGCCAAGGTGACAGATTGCCATAGGCCAGGAAATGCCTTTGACAAATGTGAAGTGAAGCGCCTTGAGACCCTCACGGGTGAGTAGCACGCATTATAACCCCCTGATTGATGGATTGATTGATCAATTACATCTTCAGTGGGAAGATACAATCAGAATCTATGTCATCAAACACAAAACCATACTTCCTCCAATCCTCCACTACTCCACTTCAAAGCGGTCCATCTTTAACTTCCTCATGCACACTAAACTCACCAACATTCTCAACTCTCTCCAGGTCACCACTCACAAAGAATAGATTGTACCATAATCCATCATAAAAAACCCTCAATGGGTATTTTGTCACACATGTCCTTAGTATCTCCAACACTTCCCTAAGTCAATGAACCTTCTAGAAAAACTAAAAACAGGACATATTCGTCTCATGCTGAAAAAGTCAACTACTACTCCAACACCCACATACGGTTCATGGGTAAAATATCCACAGACTGGGACTTTATTACAAGATAAGAGCAGCAATGTTTTCCACTCATAGGACTACTATTATTTCTTCAAACAGCCCAGAGACTGTGACTTATCAGATAGTTGAAACTTTTCTTGATCACTGACAACAATGACCCCTGCTTCTGCAGTTTTCGACCCAGTTACCTAACAAGCTCTAATCCATAGACTAAAAACACACATTGGGTTCTCTGACACTGACAGGCAATGGCGAATTTCCTGCCTCTTTGCGTTGAGAACAGAAAGTCTTTCTGCTCAGGTTTACTACAAACTGTTGAGCCCGGTGGCGGTCAGCATGGCTCGTGGGTGATGGGGGGGCAGGCACAGGGGGCTGGGTCACGGGCGGTTGGTCGCAGGGGGATCACGTGGAGGGGGGGTTTGGGCAATATAAATTTTTTTTTTAAAAGAATAAAATCCGGTTCCCACGTCCCTGCTCCTTCTCTCCTTGACAAACTCGAGGAACAGGAGGCACAGCCAGGCCCCACTGACCAATCACACCGCTGCAATGCAGCATTGTGACTGGTAAGCACCCAGGCTCCCCTGACCAATCACAACGCTGCACTGCAGCATTGTGATTGGTCTGAGAGTTCTGGTTCCATGCTCACCCAGGGAATAGGGGCCTGGGCATGTTCTGCATGCAGGATGTAATGCAGCCTGCAAGGAGAACAGGGAAAGTGTGCATGACTGCTTGGGCAGCCCGCGAGGAACGACCAAACTGTCATGTGCACTTGGGAGTGGGCAAACCAGTCCTCCACTGCACTGCTCCCAGAGCAGAACAGCAGCCCACCCGCCGGCCGGCACGGAAGCATACAACGATAATAACTCAAAGAAATTATCATTTCATGTTTCTACTTCGCGCTGCTTAAAAGCAGTGTGGCGACGCTTCTCTGCCATAGCGGAGGAGCAGACACTGTTTGAGCATAAAATGGCCGGCTGATTTTGATTAATGTTTTATTATTCTTTTTGTTCCATCAGACTAATTATACCACGTATTGTCTACATTTTCAACAGAAAGAAGGAGGATCACTGTTGCCTTTCTACATAGAACATATTAATCACTTCACTGTTCATGTTTTATCAATTCTATATTTTTTTCTATTAATCGTTCTTTACACCAGAGATAGAGGACATCAATGCATTTATACTGCAGCCAACTTGATTAGGATAAAGACACTTTTTTGATACCATAACATTCCTGGGAGACATAGACAGAAACGATAACAGTTTTCCAAACCATCTGATCACATTATTATTTTATCCAACAATCTATATGAGGCAATAGACTGTTAAATTATGTGGAAGGGTCGTCACAATTTTGTGGTAATAAAAGGCCAATTATGCAGCATAATGCTGCAAATTGTGTGCTGAATATTGTGCTCTTTTTTTCCATTTTAGTACTTATTACTTCTGTCTTGGGCTGCCCTTCTTTAGTGCCAGTGCAACATCTATATACAGTAACAGCAACTGGATAGTCATAAGTCCACTTTTGCAAATGATCTGCAATCGTGTGGAACCATGTTTTGATGCTTTTTTTGAACCTGTGGTTATACATCTTTGGGGACTGGCACTTATTTTTCCTCATCTGACATTTCTCGAAAATAAGAGAAGGAAAAACACACAAAGCAGCCAGATGGAGGAAGAGAAAAATGGGAAAACGTCACTAAGGGAGAAAGCAGGATCCGGCCTGAGTGGGATACAGGGGCAGCGGTGTCTGGTAGTGGATTAAAGAGGCATGAGGTGGATTTAAGGCTATGTACCCTCACTATTTGGTTCACTGACATTTAATTGCACGGACTGTGAGGTAGTGTGGCTCACTGGTTAGAGGCGGCAGACCCGAGAGCAGAGGACGGCTCGGGACCAGGGTTCAATTCCTGGCGCGGCAGGTTTCTGGACCAGGGTCAGCGGACTCGATAATTCTCTCGCCTCGGTGCCCACTCTGATCAGCGATCACACTCGGCAACTCTGGGCATTAGCTTGCCTCATCCTCACTAACGGCCCCACCAGACCGCCGGGGATGCCTGGTCTCACCCTGGAGATACCCATTAAGGGACCATCTCTCAGGGAAGCCAGGAAGGGTTTCACAGCGGTCGAAGCGCCTTGGGACCCTACGGGTAAGTAGTGCGCTATATAAATGCCTATACATACACTGTGCTCTTCGGAGCAGAGCTTTGGGCACCGGTACTCAATCTTTTACAAATTAGGCACTGTTGTGGGGAATCCATTCACAGATCTAACACGCTGCTGACTTGGGGCATGCTAGCTCAAGCAGGCAGGGAAAATTAGCCTAACTGCTGGTGAGCAATTAATAGTGTTGCCAAAACAATCCATCAGCTAGGCGTGCCTTGTACTGTCCTCCCACTGTGGTCCTTGTTAAACTTTAAAAGAAAGAATGGGCAGGCATCAGTCGGTATTTCATTATGTGAAGGCATGTTTTCTCTCTTAAGTATCCAGTCGTCCACGCAGCTGGACACGCTGCCACTTCTTCTTTCCAAATTAAGCAAACCATCAGAGAAAACAAACAAATCAAGTTACTCAGCTTGGCAAAAACAGGAAGGTTTTTGGAAGCAAATTTGCCTGACAATAAAAGAAACCGAAGGAAATAAAACAGCATTGCTTACTACAAGATAGCTTGCATTTTGCCCCTACATGTCACAAAATGGCTTCTGATATTGTTTCAAACATTTTACCTGTAGGTTACATTTAGCGCTTTGCCAAAGGCACCTAAACTCTTAAATATAGATTTTATAACTATTCAAGCTAGTGACAAGCTTTTTAGAAACATCTCTGTGCGGAAAGTGTGTTAACCAACTGTGCTTGCTGTTCAGTATGATACTATCAATTTGCTTGTCTTACAATACACTCAGAATTGCCATGATTTGTGCATCAGATTGACAGTAGCCATAGCTAGTAACATAAACTGAATGGTTAATGATCCTACAGTATCAAATAAACTGATGGCAACCCCCAACAACTGGTATGAGAAAACACAGTAAAGTGGTAGAGTGTGTGTGTGTGTGCCCACTCGCGTAACTGTGTGTGTAGTGATTATGCTGTAAGACAAGTTGTCAACCACATAAACAAATCATGCTTGTGTTAATACAACTATAAATAACCAGAAGGACTTACAGTTGTATAGAAATAATTTGTCTGGAAGTCAAATCAGAACTTGATGACTGTAAAACCTTTGGAACAAGCCCAACAAATGTGTGTTTTCTTGAGGAAATGCCTTCTGAACCTTATCAGAAACAGCCACAGGAGTTTTTCTAGTCTCGACTAGACAGTGCATGTACTACCTCAAAGAGACATGTTATATATAATTCAGTGGACTTCAGCCCACCCAAAGGCTTACCACTTGTTCGCTCCATCATCGCTCTTGTATGCTTAATTCCCATTAGTCCATGTCATGCATGCGTCATTCTTTTTCTTGTGTTTAGCACTACCCAGAGCAAGGACCAAGGGGCAGATTTATGTCGGACTTGCGCCGCCGTTGCGTCACGCAACAGCGGCGTAAACGTGGCGCATCCCTGCGACCCATTTACAACGTGACGCATCTAGGCAGATGCGTCACGTTGTAAAGCCCTGCGCCACATGTGGGCGTTCCGGCGCAGGGTGGGCGTTCCGGGGCAGGTGCGCCTCGCAAAAGTGGCTCAGTGAAATCTACAAGATTTCACTCAGTCACTTTTAGGCCAATGCTGCGTCAAAATCCTGCGCCTGCTTGAAGCAGGCGTCAGGCTTGACGCAGCATTGGACAGATAGGGCACCCCTGAGCCTTGCTGGAGCTGTGTCGCGCTTGGGACGCAACTCCGGCAATGCGCCACCTTTACGGCACAGATGCGTCACGCATCTGTGCCGTTTTTGCCCCATGGTGCGCCGCATTTCAAATGCGGCGCACCATGGGTGGCGGAGCTGCGGCGCACAATAACTGGCGCATCCCTGGGGATGCGCCAGTTATTGTAAATCTGCCGCCAAGTACTTTTGACCGTTCACCGTTTAGGAGCTACAATTTTCTTTGTTTGAGCACTCCACATGAGCTCTAGTGTTTTCGCTCGCTCTGTTCTCAGTTTGCTGTTGCCTCTTTCCCCCTCCCACGACTGGGATCAGAGATGTGAAGCCGCCAAAAGTTTGTGCCAGATGTCTGTTTTCTTTGTGTTTAAGTCACAGGAATAGAACTATATTTTAGCTAAGAGAGTTCACTCTTTCTCCCTTAAGTGTGTTGCAATATTTATTCCTATGAGTTGCAATGGCCACTTTCCTCATTAGAGGCAAAGCCGCGCACATCAACTCATGAAAATAAATGCTGTAACACGCTCTAGGGACATCCGACTTTGCCTATGTGTTTCACATTTTAATCCTAAAAACAGTGCCAGGCTTTCCGGGTTTCTGTAACAGAAGGTCCCATTGCTGAAGCTGTGGGTCCCAATCTGCAGATGCATGCTACGGTGAGCTTAGACTGCCAACAAGTATATGATGCAGTAATTACAGAGCATCATGGGATACCCAAGCATTCTATACAGTGCCTACTGCTATCCGGGGTCAGCGCTTCTCAACCAAATATATACTAACAGGAGGAGTGCATGGTCACCTGCTGCCTCAAAGGGGGATATATAAGCGGCTACATGCTCCGGTTAGTGCTGGATTTATTGTTGTGAAAAAAAGCCAACAACTGCTCCACAAGCAAGTGAATGAAAACACAATACCAGCCTGTAAAAAGGCTTTAAGGAACATTAATCTCTTTTATGTGGATTTAGTCAGGAATTGCTGATTTAATAGAAGGGGTGGGTATGAAACCACCCTTCAATCCGGTTAGCACTTCAGGGTACCTAAATAGCGGCGGCTTCACTATTCTGCAGAGACATGGCTTTGATCTCACTGTGAAATGTGCCCTTCCTTGGAGCTGCTGTTAGGATTCCTCCTGGCAATTAATGCGCATTGTCAAACCATCCCGACCCGCAGTGAGTACGGTATTTTACTATATTTGACATGAATGAACTTACATCAGTGCATGCTTTTGTCTGCTTTGTGGTTCGTTATTAAAGGCCTGGATACTTTGTGCTGCAGTTGATGTAGAATGCGCTATACCACACCAAAGTCAGCAGAAACAAAGGCAGGCAGGGCCTTCAGAGCTTGCGCATAGATATTTTCACCACAACCTCTTAAGCCCTGTATAAGCAAAGAAGGGCGATCAGATTAAACTTTACCAATAGAGCACCCTGAGATGAAGCTTCAGAAGCTTCTTTGTGATGGATGTCAACTTGTGGTAGTTGTGTGTTTTGGTCTTTGCTGCTTCACATTATAACATGGCAGATGCTGTTGTGGTCAAGCCTTTCTTCACCAGTGAGAGCTATGTGTCACGAAGCTTCAAAGGGTCAAACCAAAGTGATCATGGCACACCATGTACCTATCAGCTAGCGCCCAATGTGGCATATACCTCTCATGAAGAAGTGCTTTACAATTATTTTCAAAGAATGAAGAATGGGCTATTCATCTCCCCAAGTCATTTCTTGATAGTTGTAACAGGTGCTAGAAAATGTAGACCCCAGTAGGGATAATAACACAATGTCGAACATGGATGTGTACTGGATCTAAGACAACTGTATGTTGTTGAGGCAGAAGGCAATGCTGGAAGAGGAAATTTTGATAGAAATTGTATAGATTGAGTTGGTTACATAAAATGTGGAACATTTATCCAAACATAAAAAGGTGGATCTGACTTTGCACACAGTTAAACTGGTTGTTGTACTCATCCTGAGAGTCCATGCACTGTCTGTCTCTACAATAAATAAATACAGAGGACTCAGCGAGCCGCCTTTAATCACCATGCCCATCTCCCCCAGCAGAGCCTGCGTTAAAACTTCAAAGTGGTGATAAATCTAACCACCTGAAGCAGGAGTCATCTCAAGACTCAAGAGCTCTGGCAGGGGAGGCAGAACCAGCTGCTGGATGACATTCACACTGTTTTAGCCAATTTTAGGTGGGGGGTGAGAGGACAGTAAAGAGAAACATTGCCTCAACCTCAGACGAAGGCTACTTCTTCAGCACTGCAGTAGATGTGCTTCCTGCAATAATCTAAGCCCTGCAGAGATCACTGGACAAGCTGGCCGGTGAAGACAACAAGGATTCAGCTCCATATAATTTAACACAATGCCACACAATTATGTGCCAAACAATGCTACACGACACAAACCCACGCTACATAATTCCACTACACACAACACATTTAAACATCTTATAATTCCACACCATACATTTCAACTACACACAATTCCACTCCATGACACACAATTACAATACAATAAATTCAGCTCTACATATTTTCACACTTTGCCATACCACATAATTCCAATTCACATTATACCACTCCATGCAACATAATTCCACTCCACTCCCAACCACAAAATTACACTCCACCCAACACAATTCAACTCCAGATAATTCCACCATACACAATTCCACTCCAATGTACAAAATTACACTTCATGCCTCATATTTAAGCTCTATCTATATCCACTCAACTCGAAAACACATGATTATACTCTACAAAATTCAACTTCACAACACGCCACATAATTCCACACTATGTCACATAATTTAATTCCACATCATGTCACACACTTCCAAACCACACAATTCAACGGCAAACAATTCCACACAATGCAACATAATTACACTCAACATAATACCACTCAACACCACATGATTCAACTCCACATAATCACACTCAACACCACACAACATAAATTCCACTCCACCATATGCCACTCCACAACACACAATACCACTCCACATAATTACAATCTATGACACACAATCCCATTCCACATAATTCCAGTACACGAAATACCACACAATTATTATCCACATAATTCCACTGCACACCATGCCACTTAATCCCATACACATGACTCCACTCAACACCACACAATTCCATGCCACATAATTCTACAACAAACAATTCCAATCCAACACACATAATTCCACTTCACACCACATACATCCACTCCACTCCATAACACATGGCTAAAAGACATTGACATTGACAACACCAATAACTCTCGCATTGCTGAGACCTATTGGCTTTGCCAGTGCTTGTTTTGTTTAGATGTGTAAAGTACATTGCTGATTAGAGGTATTGGGACAGCAAGAATGGTTGTGCCTTGACACTCTGTGCTGATTTGAGTGAAGAAGACAGGAAATCTAGGTGAAAATTTAGAGAAGCAACTGTACATAGTGGGCTTTCCCCAGGTTGGAAGGATAGCTGTACCTCATGCATCAGTAGTTCTGCTATCTTTATCAAATCTATGACTTTGCAGGCTTCAGCGTGGTGGTATGGGGCAGTGGATTTAGTGATCAAATGGTCTTTGAACTCAGATAAAAACACTTGAGATCACAATAGATGGACAACAATTTCTAGGTGCTTTCTTTCTCCCCTAAGACATCCATTGTTATGAAAAGCTGGCTTTATCCTCATTCATTTCCTGTCTTCGGATTGTGCTTTGGTTTATGATTAGTGTCAAAAAACCCTCTGGCATACATTGCACTTGATACATTTGACAAAGCTAAAATGGGTAGCCCGAATGTAGGTGGGCTTACATCTGACTCCCACTCATAGTAGCCAAGATTGAAATGAAACTGAAATGCCTTGTGCAGATAGTGCATATAATAGATGGTGAGCCATAGACTGCAAAGAATGTAGGTTAGACAGTTTACATTTCATTTGCACAGAACACAGCTCTGTAGATCAGAAGCCAGACTTTGCTAGTTGCTTGTTTAATAAGAGATTTGTGAGAAACCACTCCACTTGGCTGCCTTCTTCATGATTTGTTTTTGTGCCTTTCAGGTTTCTGGTGGAAAGAGGGTCATTCAGAATTGGGGACAAGAGATGTGAAGACAGGAGCATCTAACGCAATCCATCGCTGACTGCCCTAAAAAATGTATCAATTGTCCAATGCTGTTGATTGTGAACCACACACTTGGCAGTATAGTTTTCAGTTTCGCCTGGAGTGACGGTACCACATTTTCAGTATGGTTATGTGTTACAATACCTTATGTTGTATTGTATTGTTTTGTGGGGTTTGTATACACCTTACTGTCACTATGTGGGGTGCTATAACACTTGGGTAGCATGCTATTGTGTTGGCTATATGCTTGGTGGTGTGTTGTCTTTTCTTTGAACCTATGTGGGAAATGTTTTTCATTGCAAGCATCATGATGACCTCTGAGGTGCTGTTATTAAGGGAACGGTACTTTGCGGTGCAAAGGGGACAGAATTGTGGGAGATGGACACACATTTTTAGGTATAGTGTTTGCTAAGATCTTTTGATTCTACTAAAATATGTATAATATACTTGATATATAGAGGCTTTCAGCCAACTTTCCTCATTCATTGTTCTGTTGTTGTGTCATTCACATTTTCTTATGCCCACTACAATGTCACCAAGGGATCACTTTAAACTTAGGGGCATATTTACTAGAAAATGTCAGAGCTCAGAGCAATGCCCAATTTTTATAGTGCCATCGTCAGACATTTTCAAAATGCAGGGTTGCATTTTGAGAATACTGAAAGTCGTAAAGTTAGCATTTTGTCTCAGTTAAACTCAAGTTTTGGTCTTTCTAAGATCAAAACTTAAGTTTAACTGAGACAAAATCCAAACTTTTCGACTTTTGATATTCACAAAGGGCATTTAGGAGTACTAAAGTTAGGATTCCTAACTTTAGTACTCCTAAAGGCATTTTGAGAATACCAAAAGTCGTAAAGTTAGGATTTTGTCTCAGATTACTTTTGTGAATCAAACCCTCTGTATTTTTAAATTGAGTGAGGGCTTGATTTAGAGGTGGGTGACATGGAATTATACTCTTCACAAAAACTTGGCAACTCATTCATCCCCAAATAACCATCTTCCGATGGTTGCACGTGTGCAAAGCGTTTCCGTATGTGTCATGCAAAGTGATAATGGAACATTGGCCAACCTTCAAGAATTGACCGCATTTGTGGCACACTGAATATCTTCTTTTCTCAAACACCTTTTTGATTTATATCTTGTTTACAGAACTGGAAACTGAGAACACGGAAGATGAGTGCAATTTACCAGAAAAAAGGTTGTTGAAAACATAACTTGGTAAGATGAGAGTACTATGCTTTATACTCTGTATGAAAAAAACACCTAGCACCAATTCATCAGAAAGATTAGTAGAACATTTGGAACGCATTTTCCTCAGCTGACTTATCACTATGGCTCCATAAAATGTACTGTAAACACTATTAATGAAGGCAAGGCTAATGCATTTCACACAAAACCCCACAAAATGATGTTAACTATTCTGATATCAAAGCTAACCCAGAACCAGTAACATGATTATAATCCCAGTCCAAACATGCTTGTTTTTTAACTAGAGAGTGGCCTAGCAGAAAGAAGATCCAGATAGTGATTCTGAAGTACACACACACACACAGCTTGAACTGACCTTGTACAGCACAATGTTATGATTTTATTATTTATTGTGAAAGGATATACCACTGTTTCTGTTCATAAAATGTGGCTCGTGATTAATTGAGGTCTGATTAGAGAGTGTTGCAAAACTTAACGTTCTGGCACCCTTGTTAAAATCGGCTCATGGAGAGTTGAGACAGAACAGACATTGCTAAAAACAATCTGGCAGCCTGCACACCAAAGCATTGTCATCTGTGAAATGTGTGACTACAAAGACAGTGTATAGTTAATCAGTGTATTTATACCACTTTTACTTCATGAATACTTATTAGAAATTTCAAATAAAGTATAGATGGAAACCAGTGATTGCACACAATCAATTACAATACGTATTTGCATGAAGATTATAATTGAATTTGGGCCAATTTACCTAATTTGCTTTATTTAGTCAAAACAAAACCCAAGTCGTCTGGCTTTTGTGGATACTCTTATGTCCTTTATACCGATGTTATGTACCTTTTTTTCTCCTTCCCAAAATTCACTGCGGACCTCGAAAGAAGTGTTCTACTACCTTGTTGTCATTCGTAGTAGAATGGCTCTCTTTTCCCTTTTGTTTAAATCCTCCAAGCCTAAAACAATATACTTTCTCGTTAAATAAGTTGAAAAAATATGCTGCTTCCTTTTCTGTTTCTCCCTGACTCTCACATCACCCCAGCTGTGACTTTGGAATTCTACAAAAAAAAAAAGGAAAATGAATGTGTCCTTGTGTAGTGTAACTGGTGCTAATGTAAAGCGCTCTAATACCTTCGTGCCGACTTGGCGCTATATAAAACTGCACAAAAAAGAGCAAAATCATGCACTTAGGGGTCCATTAGGATGTCGGGCGGTGGCACCACCACTGTGGTGGCAGGCGGAAAAACAGCTTTTTCCGCCCGCGAGCTGCGGAACTCACGTCCGCCACATTAGGATAGGTAAACATAGGTCATTTCCCGTCCGCCACAGAGCGACAAGCACCGCCATCAAAGTGCGCCCGCCACCACGGCGGCGGGAGCCAATCGAGACTCTCCACCGTGCCGAATTACGTCCGCACCGCTCGACAAATTAGGATGGACCAAACAAGCAGATGCACCGCAGCGGAGACACCGCCCAGCCTGAGCAGGTGGAAACCCGACAGCGGAGCAAGATAGCCGATACCCGGTCCTGACCGCCATGAAGCCAGCCCTTCATATGCATCCGGTGATGTTCCTCCTACAACACTATCATCAGATGGGCCGCCGCGGACGCCGCCGCAGGTACGCCAATACACATATGCAACACACAACACACCGGCCGACACAGGGTCCAATCACCACACAGACACCCTGCTGGGGGACACAACACATCACCCACCTAACAACAAGGCACCCCATAGCATCCAGGACACACATCGACCGCCAACCAGCAGCAACGTCCCGGTCCAGGTCACGTCACCACCGCGGTCAACACATGCGCACTATGCAGAAGGCAGGCCAATCCAAGGCAATGGCAGGCCACAAGCACCACAGGGACACACAGCCCCCAACCACACAGCAACACACCCAATCAACCCACAGGCCAGGTGCCCATCCTGTGCACTCCCATGCACACCAACAAGCACTGCAACAACAAGCACAATACACACCCCCTGCACCACACAACACACAAGCAGGGAGACAGCCACTGCAGGAGTGGCAGACAAGGAACACACAACACCACTGCCACACACACTCAAGGCTCACAATCCTTGCCAGCACACACACACACACACAAACAAACACACACCCTGGGTGTAGCCACAAACACAACACACACAGGGATGCCTCAACTGATGCCTGCACAAGAACAACACAAACAATCATGGAACACATACTGAACTCCAACGGAAACACACATACCCTGTCAGCCAAACTGGGGAAAATCAATGAGAGAACACACACAACAAGAGTACACAACAACATCACTCAGGAACAAAACACACATACCATACCACAAATCACACAAGAAGTGCATGTGGACCAACACACACAGCCACATCAAACCCATCACAGATGCACATGAATCCTCAATCAACATACACCACAAGACATCAGGGGATGCACATCAGGCAATGCCAAGGCCACATACACACAGCACCACATGCACGACAAGCATTGTCTGCAGAACAGGCATGATTGACACAACTGCACCACACACCACAAATCAGCACTGCACAAATACAACACCACACCCAGGAACTGAAGCAATACCACACTCTACATCCACACATCCAACACAACAATTACACATGCACCACGTTGGGATAAAAGAGCACAGCCACCTCCACCAGAGCACTGGCCAGCACACACAGCTGAAGTTCACATGACCACTACAGAATGACCAATAGCACAACACTGATGTGCAACTCACACACTTTGTACACTCCAAACTGACAAACACAACAAGGAGGAGTCACACACAACACCATGGACACACCAACACACAGCACAGTGCACTACAAACAGCTCACACAAGTGCATACAATCCTCTACCCAGGGCAAGACAAAACAAACAACAGGCATACAACTCCTGGGTGACACATGTGTGTCTCACACAACACATGGGCACACACACATCCACTACAAACTCACACCCTTCACACTGCACACCTCTGCTACAACCAACACCACGCATCTCATGTAGGCCATGGCACCAGGACCAAGGCCCAACACAAGATGACCATACACATAAAAGGCTGGGCACACAGAAAGCAATTCACACACATACTATATTACATATCCCAGCTAGCTTCGATACATTTGCACAGCATCACACCCTTTGCTGGCAGTGTCCCCCAACCAGACATGTGAACAGTGTAGGCAACAACTGTAAATCACTAACAAGATGACTGCATGCCAATTAAAATAGCCATCACAGATCACACAATTTGCAGGCTCATAATGGACTTAAGACCCTGTCACCCCTGCCCAAAATTATGATGGCAACAAAGAGCCTTGCAATGTTGAAGTGATACATGGAGCATGGTGCACAGGCAATCAAATGCGAACAGAAACAGAACTGAAATCAGCAAGGACACCGACCAAACACACACCATAAGTAACTGTATTTAATCACATATTGCACAGATGCAGCTGTACAACAATAGTAGACAACAGCAAGGCTCAAAATGATGCAAAAATGCTATATACCATGCACAGGTGAAACACAAACAGTAAGGCCAGTGTCCATGGCACAGGGGAGAGGCCAGCACAGCAGAGCAACAGGACCAGTGCCCATGGCAGGGGAGAGGCCAACACAGCAGAGCAACAGGGCCAGTGTCCAAGGCACAGGTGAGAGCAAGACACAGCAGAGCAACAGGGCCAGTGTCCATGGCAGGGGAGAGGCCAGCACAGCAGAGCAACAGGGCCAGTGTCCATGGCAGGTGAGAGCACGACACAGCAGAGCAACAGGGCCAGTGTTCATGGCAGGGGAGAGGCCAACACAGCAGACCAACTGGGCCGGTGTCCAAGGCACAGGTGAGAGCACGACACAGCAGAGCAACAGGGCCATTGTCCAAGGCACAGGTGAGAGCACGACACAGCAGAGCAACAGGGCCAGTGTCCATGGCAGGGGAGAGGCCAGCACAGCAGAGCAACAGGGCCAGTGTCCATGGCACAGGTGAGAGCACGACACAGCAGAGCAACAGGGTCAGTGTCCATGGCAGGGGAGAGGCCAGCACAGCAGAGCAACAGGGCCAGTGTCCATGGCAGGGGAGAGCAAGACACAGCATAGCAACAGGGCCAGTGTCCAAGGCACAGGTGAGAGCACGACACAGCGGAGCAACAGGGCCAGTGTCCATGGCAGGGTAGAGGCCAACACAGCAGAGCAACAGGGCCAGTGTCCATGGCAGGGGAGAGGCCAGCACAGCAGAGCAACAGGGCCAGTGTCCATGGCACAGGTGAGAGAATGACACAGCAGAGCAACAGGGCCAGTGTCCATGGCAGGGGAGAGGCCAGCACAGCAGAGCAACAGGGCCAGTGTCCATGGCAGCGGAGAGGCCAGCACAGCAGAGCAACAGGGCCAGTGGCCATGCTAGTAAACAATGGTCAGGACTAGCACACCTGTATGAGGCACAGGCGCAGGAGGGGGATGTCAACTCACTCCTGGAAGTCATGCAGACTTGGACCTGGCTGTGTGTCGGTGACAGCAGGCCCACTTAACTGGGGTGACAGAGCCCCAGGTGATGTGGGACTAACAGTGGATTGGCAAGCTGGAGGGCTGGGTGGACCAGGTGGCATAATGGCACTTGGAGGTGGAGTCATGCAGACTTCTGACACAGTGTGGGTGGGAGTGGTTGGAGGGGTGCTCTTCCACTTTTTGGGAATATGAATTGGCTTCCCTGTCTTGGGGTTGATGGGAAGTGTTGATGACCCAACAGGCACACACACCAATTGTCCCACATCAGGTGCAGACACTGGCACTACCTCTGGTGATGTGCTGGATCCTGCAGAATACTTGGTCTGTCTATGCCTCAGGACCTCCTTCCCCTCTTTGCCTGATGTACCCCCTACAGTGCCCTGCTTTGCCTTTGTGCCAGGGGTGGTGTCGACAGTGGCCTGCTTTGCCCTAGTGCCAGGGGTGGTGTCCACAGTGCCATGCTTTGCCCTAGTGCCAGGGGTGGTATCGACAGTGGCCTGCTTTGCCTTTGTGCCAGGGGTGGTGTCTACAGTGCCCTGCTTTGCATTTTTGCCAGGGGTGGTGTCTACAGTGCCCTGCTCTGCTTTTTTTGCCAGGGGTGGTGTCTACAGTGCCCTGCTTTGCATTTTTGCCAGGGGTGGTGTCTACAGTGCCCTGCTCTGCTTTTTTTGCCAGGGGTGGTCTCTACAGTGCCCTCCCCCACCTGCTTCAATGAACTCAGAATTGGGGTAGATGTGGTGGGTGGATGTGTCCCTGTGCTCTCCCCAGTGTATGTCAAAGCCCAGCTCACCTGAGTTTCTGTTCAGTTCTGATGGAGGTTAAAGACAGTCCGACCCCACCCTGAAACTGCTTGCTCGAGCACAGTAGTTTTAAAACAGTGCACTAAGAACCAGAAGCTCAAGGGATGGGGGGAAGTGTATAAAATAAAAAAGAGAGACAACATCGTTCTTGCGTTTCCACTGTAGAAGAGCTGCTCAAATCTGCGGCCCTCTCTGACTTCTGTAGAAACTGGTGCCTAATGAAACATAAACAAAGAACAGATAAGTGCAACCTATCCCTAAATGTGTTCCTGACTAAACCTTAATCTTATTAGAAATTCTCTTCTAAAAGTACCTCTTGAATCCTGGTCTCAAGCTTCCAGGTTTGGAATGTGTTACTGTTCTGGGATGTGCTTTCTATTACTGTAAAACTTCTGTAAAATCAAACGAATATCATTATCAGAATTACCAACGTCTTACATTCACCTTAATATAACTAAAGCCTAAATTCTTAATAGCAAACTCACTTTTCACACATTTCCAGACTTTTTATAAAACAAATACTGTACTTTTACATCAGTTCCACAAAGTATTCTTGTAACAAAGGGTTTGAACCACAAAGTCCGTGGGAGATATCTTGGTCCAAATTGTCTTTACATGAATCCAGAAATCGCCGATAAAGTTCTTTCAGGTAATAAAAGGTTTTGCACTTACTTGTTGCTGAAAAGGGATACTGATCAGTCTAACCTTGACCTCTTTCTCTTTTGCAGGTCGATTGCAGTGGACAGAAGAGGGGCTGAGGCAAGAAGTAGCCGGAAACCAGAAGAAGGAAGAGCCAGAAGCCGCACCCGTTGAAGTCAATGAAGGTCTGGAGAGAGCAGGAGAGCCAGTGCCGAAGGATCTGTTCTAAGATAAGGGGGAGGTAGACGAGCACAAGCACTGGATGAGGCTCAGGGGCTGCCTTTTATAGACAGGGCTGGGTGTGGTTCAAAGAGCTGGGTGTGGTTCGAAGAACTGGGTGTGGTTCTCACAAGCAGGTGTGCAGAGATTCAGTTATTATGCTGCTAATGAGTTGAAGTAACACATGGCCTAGGGAGGAGTGCTCTAAATAAGCCTTGGTAAAAGCAAGGTCCAATGTTTTCTAAATAAGCCTTGGTAAAAGCAAGGTCCAATGTGCAAACAAGACAGCAATGTCCAAACTTGTGAATACATTGAGCAACATACACAGAAGTCTTAGGGAGGGACTGAGATAACAAGAAAGGCATTCAGTAGTATGTTTAAGAGAGCTATTACAGAGACCATTAGTGCAATGAGAGGGGACATGCTCTTTGCTGTGCACAAACCCTAACAGTGTACCCCTGATATGCGACACCTCCTCAATGGACACAGACACTGCATGTGTAGGTCTGTGTGAAGTTTCAGTGACAGGAGACTCTTTTGACGGTGATGCCTCTGTGTCATGTGAGTCTGATGTCGCCTGGCCTTGATCTTCCCTGACTGGCTCTTGTCTGTGCATTGTGGGGTGGCACTGCTCTTCAGTGGGGATGGTGTCTGTGGGTGGGAGTGCCTGGGTTGTGTCTGTTGTGTGCTCCTTGTGCTGTATCTTTTTGGTGACGCAGATGAACTGTAGTCACTGTCACCTGATGTGGCCAGTGACTGGGGGGTGGACAAAGGCACCTGAGCTGCAATGGGTGCATGTGCCTGTTGAAGGGCTGACGTCACTGTGGATGACAACGCCTGGACTTTACGGTGTAGCCCACAGACATCAGAGTGTATGCCCTCCATGTATGCAACCACCTGGCCTAATTTCTTGTCATGGTCACTGAAGCCATTGAGCAGGGTGGTCTGGCCCACACAGAGCTGGCGTAGGAGCTCTACACAATCTGCATGAGGGCAGCAGGGGGTACAGGTGCAGGGGCAGCGGTGCCAGGTGTGAATGTGACCCGTCCCCTCTTAGTGACATGGATATGGGCAGCACCAGAGGAAGTGGATGGGAGGCTGGGCACTGGCCGCTGGGTGGTAGATGATGATGCAGACTCCCCATCCCCAGTGCCTGCCAGCATGGATGCATCCCCGCTGGCATCAGATGAAGTGCTACTCTGTGTCTCAGCCACGGATTCCTCCTGCATACTTCTGTCTCCCTCAGATGCACTGGTGGGCTCTGTATCACTGGCCTCTGCTGCAGCTGTAGTGCTACTCTCGGCACCACTGGGT
The DNA here is from genome assembly GCF_964263255.1 of Lissotriton vulgaris. Lineage (NCBI taxonomy): Eukaryota > Metazoa > Chordata > Amphibia > Caudata > Salamandridae > Lissotriton > Lissotriton vulgaris. The sequence continues at coordinate 236,952,295 of NC_141696.1, forward strand.
TTGGGCTCATGTTCCTCCGTGGTCTCTTGCAAATCTGCATGAGAGAGAGATACAGGGTTGTGTAAGTGTCATCATCTGCTCACACGAATTCAAGAAAATGCACTACAGTAGAGGCTCAAATCTCCATGGTAACCACCACCCCCTGCAATCACTGTGCAGCAACACACAACATAGACCACAACAGTGCCGGCAACGCTGAATATCTGCCATGAGTGAGCCATGTTGATTCCACACAGCACTACACCCTGCCCGTAGATGAAGTGTACCACACACACAACTTGGCCTGCCCACACCTTGGGACATGATGAGGGTACAACACTTGTTACCACTAACAGACCTTCAGGGAACAGGAGGGGACAACACACACACCTATTAGGACATCACAGTCCCCAATGCCACGTAGGCCATAGCAAGCACCATGTGGTAATCTGGGGCACATGATTTGCAGATGTTGGGGCACCAACGATCATGGTGCAGGCAACGTCGGCTTACATAAATTCCCACTCAGCAAGTGGACACTGCTGTTCACCCCATAAAAGATCACCCACACCATCCCAACGCTGAATGACCATGTGGATCCCAACACATCTAGCAATGGGAAGGTACAGCAGGGAGGATCTTCTCAGTAAGGCCAGGGTGGCACAGTACCTCATACAAGCACACTTCACAGCAGCCACTCACATGACACAGCACAGCAACGCACGCACATCGCATGGCTCAACGCTGCCACAGGCCCTGTACACATGCATCCACTCCAAGCAAAAGCCACGCTCCCCAGATACTCACCAGCCCTGCCTTGCTTGCCATGCTCCTTCAGACGTGCATCCAGGTCTGGATGAGTCACTGCCAAGATGCGTGCCATCACTGGAGTCATGCTGAGCCGTGCCAAACACCCTGTACGTGGTAGCATCCCCAATGTCATCTCTGCCACGGTTTTTGAAAGCCGACTGATGTCGTCCCACCTCTTGTGGCAGTGTGTGTGTTGGCGGTTGGATACCCCCAGGGCTCGCACCTTTGCCGCAATGGCCCTCCACACGGCCTTACGCTGGTTTACCTTGAGCTGCATGTATGAGAGAAAAGAAGTGTTAATGACCAGTTCCACAATGTCAGGTACCAACATCAATCAGTACAGTAGCAACACCCAGATTCAGGACCTATTGTAACCTCCCTCCCTCCCAAACTGGGGGATCCCTCACAAGGGCACTTAGCATGGCCCACACAGATGTGATTGCATGCACACATTGTGGCGTAGAGTGCAATGGCTGACACTTGCTCCTGGGTGGGGAGGCCTCCATGCTGCTGGAGTGTGGGACAGGGGGCATGTTGGGAGTGGTGATTCAGGGCCTCCCACCCCCAAACTGTGTTCGAATACAAGATGGAGACCGACCTGTAAGTCTGTTTGTTGAACTTTGCAATGGCTGACACATGCTCCTGGGTGGGGAGGACTCCATGCTGCTGTGGTGTGGGACAGGGGACATGCTGGAAGTGGTGATTCAGGGCCTCCCATCCCCAAACTGTGCTCCAATACAAGATGGATACTGACCTGTAAGTCTGTTTGTTGAACTGTGCAATGGCTGACACATTCACCTGGGTGGGGAGGCCTCCATGCTGCTGTGGTGTGGGACAGGGGACATGCTGGAAGTGGTGATTCAGGGCCTCCCATCCCCAAACTGTGCTCCAATACAGTGGATAATAATGTCCGGGTGGATCCAAGGGTGGATCGGAAATGTGAAGAACCTGAAAGCAGAAGGGACAAAGTCCCGGTCACTAGCCAGTGACCAGGAAGGCGATGGGAAGATGCCAACCGATGTTTTGTGATTTCAGGTAAAAGAGGTGAAGCTTGACTCTTCAGCCACGAGGACCAGGAGGCGTCAACAAAACCAGGAGCTGGATTTGAGCTGCCCCACAAAGGATGTTGAGTGCTGCAGCAAAAGAATCTGGATTGGATCCAACAAGCCTTGGCAACAGCAACCCATGCAAGATGTTGAGATTGGCTTTGTTTCAGACCAGCAAGGTCTGAGGGACTCCTCCTTTGGAGAGGAGTGGGAGCAAGCCTGGAGCAACTAGGAAAGCTTAAGAAATCAAATATTGGCCTTTGAGGATGCTCACTAGCCATCAGATTAGGAACCGCAAAGGCGCCTCAAGCTGAAATGCACAAAGCGGGCCCATGGGACACTCGTGGAGTGTAGGTCTCTGAGCTTCGGTGCAAAAGGTGCTCGGGCGGGGACTTCAAATACCCCAATATACAACTTTGGGATACCTAGGGAATTAGTTCCATTTGCAAAAGTGCAGGATGTCCAGGAGTTCTGGTCCCATGTCTCTCATGTCCGCTACAGGTCTCAGCTTTGCTGGGAGTGCAGGTCAGCGTCAGAGATGTCTGTAAGTTCATGTCCTGTGTTGCAGATTCTTCGGGATCCGGCGGGAGCCTCGAAAATGCACACCAGCAAACATGTAGCTGGTGCCTGTTTGGACAGGGTGGTCACTCCTTGACCAAAAGGGAGATTTTGTCCGTCTTCCAGTCGATATGGAATGTCGAAGGTCCAAGATATATGTTACATAGTTTTGTCAAGGGTAATTTTAAGTCCTAAGGACTGGAATCCTATTGTTATAGCAAGATTAGGGGTTGGGCTAACTCTAAGGTTCCACCTATTGGAGGACCTGGGGAAGGGGAGTTACACCCCTTCCCCTCTGTCCAGTTTCGCGCCAGAGCTGGGGATGAGTGCCACAGAAACCGGTTTGAACTCGGAAAAGCATGGAGCACCTCGTGTGCCCTAGGCAGTGTCTGAAAAGCATTCACTGAATACAACCCAGCCTGCCCCAATACACTAAAGACTGTCTGGGGAGGTTCTGGCACCTCCCTGGACAGGAAACCTATTGTCCAAGCCCCCCCTGCCGGAGTTTCATCAAGCAGCAGGAGGGCAGACTCGTGTCTGTGGCAGGAGCATCCATTTTGTGATGCTGGGGCTCTGTTTAACTTTAACTGGGTTTACCAGTAACTACATGTCTTCTCCCTCTAGAAGGGTGGAATGCTACCCCTGCTGCCAGAACTGGCGGGGGGTAGTATTCCAAAGTGTTTGACACCTTACACGACATGTCTTGATAAAGCCAAACCAAAGTTAGCATTAACCGCGAGGATTATAATGCACTTAAGAGTATATGGTATGGCTATATCATAGAACAGCTATAAGGAGTTGGTTCCGAAAGCTGCAGAGGGGCTCAGCTCATTCTAGGGAACCCTCTCACACAAACCCAAGCACTCTGCCTCCAGGATTGTCAAGGCCTGCCATAGGAGTGACTTATAGGGTTAATATGTATATATATATATATGGTACTTAAAGTACATGATATCAATTTAGAGAGAGAACAGCTAGGCTGTGGGCCTGATTAGCAGGGCTATGGCCATACTAAAGTCGAAAAACCAGTGAACCACAGCAAAAAGTGGGGGTAGTCATAGGAAGCAGACCCTACTCTCCTACACCCCCTTTCACAGAGGGACCCCGCCATAGCAAAGAATCACTCTTTCTTTTTTTTTAAATGTTGCTGAGGAAATATGACGGAGCTGCCAATCCACCGCAAAGTTGCTTTTAAAAAACCAAGTGCATTCTGTGTTTGTTTTTAATAAAGCACCCAGGTGGGCCAGGTCCTGGGGGCATGCTGCATATACTAAATATAAATGGAGGGGGGTGAACGTCTTCAAAGGCATTTTTATCCCCTAGGACCACCACCGCCCCAGGCCTACATAAACAAATGTGGGGGGATGCATGGACCCCGCTGGCATCGGGAAGCACCAAATCCCTGGGGCTTTTAAAAAAACAGGCGGGAGCTGCACCAACTCCACTCCTAGGGCGTTTAGGAGCCCCGGGGACCACCCCCAACCCAGGCCTCAATAAACAAAATGCGGGGGTCTGCGTGGACCCCCGGTGACCACCACCTTAATATATAAACTTGTCTGGCCGCGAGGCCCACCATCCCCAGGGCCGGCCAGTGCAAATCAATGGAGGGGTGCTGCACTGCCCTAGGGAGCGCCACCTCTAAGGCCTGCTCCTGCTATGTCCCAGGGTGTCCACCCTTGGGCTTAGCTGTTTGCTTTAGCTTGGTGGAAGCTGTGACACCTCCTGCCAAGCAAAAGCAAACACCTTATTTCCATCAGGCTGGAGCTCTCAAAGTGGTCCTGCTTCCTGGGTACGGAGGTTATATCTCTTTCCCTGCCTGCAGACAGGCGGGAAGGAAAGAACTGAAATAACTGCTCCTACACAGAAACGAGCAGAAAGTGGTAAAATAAAGGTCAGCAATGAGCAGAAAGAGGCAAGGTAAAGGTGAGAAATGAGTAGAAAGAGGCAAAATAAAGGTCAGCAGCGAGCAGCAGAAGGCAAGATAAAGGTGAGAAACAAGCAGAAAAAGGCAAGATAAAGATGAGAAATAAGAAGAACGAAGAAAAACAAAGGTCAGACGCAAAAAAAGAGGCAAATTAAAGGTCAGAAACAAGCAAAAATAAATATAAAGAATGAGCAGAAAGAGTCTAAATAAAGGTCAGCAATGAGCAGAAAATGGAATATAGAAATCAGAAACGAGCAGAAAGAGGCAAAATAAGGGTCATCAACGTGCAGAAGAGGAAGTATAAAGGTGAGAAATGAGGAGAAAGAGGTAGAATAAAGATGAAAAATAAGCAGAAAGAGGCAGAATAAAGGCCAGCAATCAGCAGAAAGAGTCAAACTAAAGGTCAGAAACAAGCAGAAAGGCAAAATAAAGATCAGAAACTATCAGAAAGAGGCAAAATAAAGGTCAGAAATGAGAAGAAAGGCAAAGTAGAGATCAGAAACAAACAGAAAGGGGCAGAATAAAGGTCCGCAGCGTGGAGAAAGCGGCAAGATAAAGGTGAGAAATGAGCAGAAAGAGGAAAGATAAAAGTGAGAAACGAAAAGAAAGAAGCAGAATAAAGGTCAGACAAGAGAAGAAAGAGGAAAAATAGAGACCAGAAACAAGCAAAAAGAGGCAAAATAAAGGTCAAAACCTAGAAGAAGGAGGCAAAATAAAGGCCAGCAATAAGTAGAAAATGGGAAAATAGAGATCAGAAATGAGTAGAAAGAGGAAAAGTAAAGGTCAGCAAATAAGCAGAAAGAGGCAAAATAGAAATCTGAAACGAGCAGAAAGAGGCAAAATAAAGGTCAGAAAAGAGCAGAAAGAGGCAGAATAAGGGTGAGAAACGAGCAAAAAGAGGCGAACGAAAGATCATCTAAGTACAGAAAAGGCAAACTAAAGGTGCACAACATGCAGAAATAGGCAAAATAGAGATCAGAAACAAGCAGCAAGGGCAAAAAAAGGTAGAAAATGGGCAAAAGGAGGCAGAATAGAGATCAGAAATGAGCAGATGAGGCAAAGTAGAGGTCAAAAATGAGCAGAAAGAGGAAACATAAAGGACAGAAATGAACAGAGAGGCAGAATAAAGGTCATAAATGAGCAAAAAGAGGCAAACTAAAGATCAGAAATGTGCAGGAAGAGGCAGAATAAAGGTGAGAAGCAAGCAGGAAGAGGCAGATTAAAGGCCAGGAATGAGCAGAAAGGGCAAACTAAAGGTCAGCAATGAGCAGAAAGAGGCAAAATAGAGATCAGAAACGAGCAGAAAGAGGCAAAATAAAGGTCAGAAAAGAGCAGAAAGAGGCAGAATAAGGGTGAGAAACGAGCAGAAAGAGGCAGAATGAAGCAGAAAAGTAGCAGAAAGAGGCAGAATAAAGGTCAGCATTGAGCAGAAAGAGGAAAACTAACGGTCAGCAATGACCAGAAAGAGGTGAAATAGAGATCAGAAACAAGCAAAAAGAGGAAAAATAAAGTTCAGAAAAATACAGAAAAAGAAAAAATAAAAGTCAGAAAACAGCAGAAAAAGGAAAAATAAAGGACAGAAACGAGCAGAGAGTTATATTAAAGGTCAGAAACTAGCAGAAAGAGGGAAAAAAGATCAGAAATGTGCAGATAGAGGAAAAATAAAGATCATCCTTGAGCAAAAAAGGCAGAATGAAGGTGAGAAACGAGGAGAAATAGTCAGAATAAAGGTCAGTAATGAGCAGAAAGTGGCAAACTGAGCCAGCAATGAGCAGAAAGAGGCACACTAAAGGTAAAAATCGAGGAGAGAGGCAGAATAAAGGTCAGGAACAAGTAGAAAGAGGCTAAATAAAGGTCAGAAATGTGCAGAAAGAGGCAAAAGAAAGGTCAGAAAATACGCAAAATAAAGTTCGGAAAGTAGCAGAAGAGGCAACATAGAGTTCAGAAACGAGCAGAAAAAGCATAATAAAGATCAGAAACCAGCATAAAGAGGCAACAAAAAGGTCAGCAATGCACAGAAAGAGTCACAATAAAAGTCAGCAACGCGCAGAAAGAGGCAAAATAAAGGTTAGCAACAAGCAAAAAGAGGCGAACGAAAGATCATCAAAGTACAGAAAAGGCAAACTAAAGGTGCACAACATGCAGAAATAGGCAAAATAGAGATCAGAAACAAGCAGCAAGGGCAAAAAAAGGTAGAAAATGGGCAAAAGGAGGCAGAATAGAGATCAGAAATGAGCAGATGAGGCAAAGTAGAGGTCAAAAATGAGCAGAAAGAGGAAACAGAAAGGACAGAAATGAACAGAGAGGCAGAATAAAGGTCATAAATGAGCAAAAAGAGGCAAACTAAAGATCAGAAATGTGCAGAAAGAGGCAGAATAAAGGTGAGAAGCAAGCAGGAAGAGGCAGATTAAAGGTCAGGAATGAGCAGAAAGGGCAAACTAAAGGTCAGCAATGAGCAGAAAGAGGCAAAATAGAGATCAGAAAAGAGCAGAAAAGGCTAAATAAAGGTCGGAAAAGAGCAGAAAAGGCAAAAAATAGTTAAGAAAAAAGCAAAAAACAGGCAAACTAAAGGTCAGAAATGCCAGAGAGGCAGAATAAAGGTCAGACATGAGCAGAAAGAGGCTAAATAAAGGTTAGAAACGGGCAGAAAGAGACAAAATAAAGTTCAGAAAGTAGAAGAAAGATGCAAAATAGATATCAGAAATGAGTAGAAAGAGGCCAAATAAAGATCAGAAATGAGCAGGAAGAGGCAAAATAAAGATCAGCAATGCGCAGAAAGAGGCAACTTAAAGGTCAGCAATGCGTTGAAAAAGGCAAAATAAAGGTCAGAAACTAGAAGAAAGAGGCAAAATAGAGATCAGAAACGAGCAGAAAGAGGCAAAATAAAGTTAAAAAAAGAACAAAATGAGGTAAAATAGAGATTAGAAATTAGCGGAAAAATGCAAAATAGAGGTCAGAAATGAGCAGAAAGAGGAAACATAAAGGCCAGTAACGTGTAGAAAGAGGCAAAATAAAGGTCATAAGTAAGCAAAAACATGCTGAAAATGAACAGAAATTGAGCAGAACCCTAGGCACTCATGCACCCACCCACAGAGCAACTCAAACATTCACCGACCCACTTAGGCACTAATGTGCCCTCTCACACACCCAGTGACACACTCATGCACTCACTCACTCACACACCCACAGACACACTCATGCACTCGCTCACTCACTCACTCACTCACTCACTCACTCACTCACTCACTCACGGTAACAGGTTCCAGTTAGAAGTAACATTAAAAAACATAGAAATTCAATGAAAAAACCAAGGTTACAGCGACATAATAGTTAGGAAGTAGATGGTGAGTGACACTGTTGACATCACAAATGACATTATCCACAGAACAAAAGAGGCAGAATAAAGGTAAGAAAGTAACAAAAAATGCAAAATAAAGTTCAGAAAGTAGTAGAAAGAGCAGAATATAGATCAGAAATGAGTAGAAAGAGCCAAAATAAAGATCAGCAATGCACAGAAAAAGGCAACTAAAGGTCAGAAATGAGGAGGAAGAGGCAGAATAAAGCTAAGAAATGAGCAGAAATAGGCAGAATAAAGGTCTGCAACCAGCAGAAATAGGCAAACTAAAGGTCAGCAATAAGTGGAAAAAGGCAAAATGAAGATCATAAACTAGCAGAAAGAGACAAAATAAAGGTCAGAAACGAGCAGAGAAAGGCAAACTAAAGTTCAGCAATGCGCAGAAAGAGGCAAAATAGAGATCAGAAACGAACAGAAAGAGCCAAATAAAGGTAATAAATTAGCAAAAAGAGGCAAAATAAGGATCAGAAATGAGCAGAAAGAGGCAAAATAGAGGTCAGAAACAAGCAGAAAGGAAAAATAAAGGTTAGCAACAAGTAGAAAGAGGCTAAATAAAGGTCATATGTAAGCAGAAGAAAATCAGAAAATGAGCAGAAATTGAGCAGAGCCAGCTTAGGCACTTCTGCACCCACTAACAGATTACCTCAAACACTTACATACCCACTCAAACACCTACTCAGATACTCAAGCACCCCCTCACAGACCCACTCAGGCACTGATGCACCCACTCACACTCACCACTATAAATCAGCAGGCATACCAACCCCTAAGGGAGAGAACTGGAAAAGCTCAGATGGGGTCTCGCCTGGAATATCTGCTCTGCTCTAGGAACACACACTAATATAAATCTGACAAACATTATCAGTAACAACTGATACCATCCTGTACTCAGCAACCACTGAATTACCAGCAAACTCTGTGAGCAGGTGAACTCCTTAGTTTCTCGAATCTGTACAATAGGCTACAGAATCTCATCTTGGAAACAATATTGTTCACATCTTGCAGTTCAGACAGTTTTTCTCACAAGTTGCATTTCCTGCCATCGCCTCTCCTGGTGAAAACATCACTTTCAGTTGTCTAATACATAACAGATGCCTATTCACTAGATAATGGAAAGCTTCTGGAAATATACAGCATCTGTAGTGGAAGAGGGAAGCATTGTGTGCAAGAAAACAGTTTAATGCAAAAACATAACATGTCAAATCAATGTTAAATATGGCATCGGTATTCAGGCTAACTTATGTCAGTACATTATGGGGCATATTAACAAGCAGCTATTGCCGAATTAACGGCACTTTATTGCAGCCAAAGGCGTTTTAAATTTACCCCATCATTCACAAGCAGGTGCTAACAGTCCACAGCACCAATTTTCCCACAATAGTAGCCGCAAAAAGCATCACCACAGAGGACCTCGGCAACTATCGCTAATGAGATGCAGAGTAGGCGTTCCCATGCAAAACGCAGCGATAATACCACACCTCAACATTCAAAACGACCAGCCAGATCGGCGTTAAGAACACAAAACATGCGATAAGGCGCGTTAGGAGCAGGAATTTCACATCTGCTCTGACCTGGTGTAAAGTTGGACGGCAGCCTGCACCACAAAAGGGAGCCCAACTGGTAGGGCACCCAAGAGGGCCACAACACCCACCTGGCACCTACCCCGGACCACCACAGAGGCAGCGCAGACAAAGACAACGGCCCCTCAGGAAACGCACCTGCCTCACAGGGCCAACATCTGACAATGTCACTGTCCACTACAGACTGAAAGGAACAACCATCCTATGTATCCTGGCTGTCATCACCCAACTACACCAACACAGCAGACAACTAACATCCCACCCCACACCAAGCTGCTGGCTGTGCTGGCTGTGCACCACCTGTCACACCACAAACAACACCCGCCAGAGTCAGCGGAGTCTCACAGCCAGCCACATCCAAGACCCCCACACCTGTCCTGGACATCACCATCATCTGGCACCCCAGTCCCATAACGGCCAACACAATGCGCAAGAACCGCTGGAGACCAAGCAAGGACCATATGCCATAGCCAGATGCACGCACATGTTAGGGGCAATGCACTGTACACATGTCCCACCTGTGCCCCACAGCACACAATCAGCAAAACAGCAAGCACACGTCACACATCAATGTGCAGGCAACATCCGAACACCGTGGGGCCTCGACCAATGTCACCTCCAAATACACAGCCAGTGTGTATGACCCCTTCACCCTCCGACAGTCCAAAAACAACCACCCGTCCCAGGATGGCACCAAGGGAAATGCACAGCCCCTTGGCAAGTTCCCAATTAACACCCCACTCACCTCAACTCCACGACCATGCAATACACAACACTTGCATTGCACACGTCACAAGTCCACAACCAAGATGCACAACAACATGCCCACCCACCAGACACAATAGAACAACTCACAGTGGTAACCTAGGCAAGCAGAGAACATGACCAATCTATGGCATGGCACCTCAGCCACACAATAGGCAAATGTTGGGAGAGGAGGCAACCAGGCATATGTTAAGGATGCAGTAGAACCATGATTTGGAAAAGTACACAATACCAAGAATGGCGGCGCAGTGCTGAACAAACTGCAGGAAGCAGAACACACCCATATCCACAGCGACATACACCTCTGGTGAATGGAGTGTAGTGGACAGTGAACACAACCATGTCACCCCAGCCAGTGGGGGTCCTTGCGGAAATGTTGCCTGTTACACCCCACCCGTAAGCGTGAGCATAGTGGGATGGGCCGGCGTATGCCAGGCCAGTGTAGGGGTGTGAATAAAAAGCACATAGCCCTGGGCGTTGTCCTCATCCGGAAAGCCCAATGTCTCTGCCAGGGTGGCGTCTCCCACCCCGCCACAAGGCCAATGCCGTCCTCA